>NW_026889801.1:1112500-2575000 GCF_033153115.1 Saccostrea echinata | reverse complement strand
AAAGTCTTTGAACAATAACTCTTTAACGATCAATATTTTGTAATGCATTACTGAAGCAAAAATGTTTATCTCAACAATTTACAACTATATATTATGATATTCACATCATATGATACATAATTAGGTGGCAAAAGGGGCCAGAATGCTAAATCTTTGACGCTTTATATCTCAAAAGGGGAAAGATTTTGATAAGCAATATTGAACAAAAGATGTTCAAAATAATGTTCTAAACAATATACACCCTTTCAATTTTTGCTAAAAGTCCCCATTAAGGAGTTGAAGGACCGGTCCCTAAATATATCCTTTGCATATATTTTGGAAACGAAAAAGAATTTTTGAATAGTTGTTGAACAAAAATTGTTCAAAATCATGAGAGCTTTAAGGTGATATCAATGAAAAGGGTCTGACCCCTTAAATAAAGGGCCGAGAGGGGCCAAAAGTATACAATCAATAACTCTTCAATGATCAATATTTTGTAATATATTACTGAAGCGAAATAGTTCATCGTCACACACTTTTTCTAAATAACATGATGTTGATATCATATGTTACACAATGAGGGGTCTTTATTTATTAGGGGGCAAGATTGCATAATCTTTGGCGCAATATATCTCGAAAAGGAAGAATATTTTGATGAACAGTATTGAACAAAAGACGTTCAAAATAATATTCTGAACAATATGCATTCTTTCAATTTTTGCTAGACGTGTCCATTTAGGACTTGAAGGGCCGGCCCTTAATATTTCTTTTGCATATATCCCGAAAACAAAAAAGAATTTCTGAATAGTTGTTGAACAAAAAGTGTTCAAAATCATGAGAGCTTTAAGATGATATCAAGAAAAAGGGGCTGACCTCTCACATTAGGGGCCAAGAAGGGCCGAAGGTCTTAAATCTATATTCCTTTAATGATCAATATTTTGTTAAACATTACGGTATAAAAGCAAAATTGTTCGTCTTAACAATTTATTTATATCATTATATTTGAACGAAAATCTCAGTCAAATTCTTATCTCATCTTATCAAAAATCGGACGGAAGACCCACTCGTTGCTCGCAACGAGATCTCATCTAGTTATTATTCTTTTTTTTCTTTACAAAATTTGTGCAGAAGATTTCTCGGAAATGGCTCGTTCGATTTTATTCAAATTTTCATGGTAGATGCGTTGACATCTGAAGTTTATTCCGGAAATATCTTTTTTGAAAATCACTTCCGGTCGGAAGTTATCGCCCTTTTATTAAAATTCAGAGGACCTCCTTGTCTGCGATGGAACTCAAAAACGGCTTAAGCTAGAGCGCTGAAATTTTCAGTGATGATAGAGGACATGTTGCCATATTGCACCTAGGTTTAGATATTTTCCGGAAGTGCCTAGTATGGAAGCTCGGTAGGGCTCAAAATTTAGGACACGAATCATGAATGAATTTTTGAGACATTTTGTATCATAACTTTTAAAGTATAATTATTTTGTTAAAACATATTGAACAATATTTGTGCAGAATGACAAGATCTGTAACATGATATCAAGAAAAAAGGGCTGACTCATCACATTAGGGGCCGAGAGGGGCCAAAAGTCTTTAATCGATAACTCTTAAACAAGCAATATTTTTGTATACATTACTGAAGCAAAATTATTTATCTTAACAAACTACAACTATATATTATGAGTTTTACGTCATATGTTACATAAATAAGGGCCACAAGGGGTCAGAATGCTTAATCTTTGAAGCTTTATATCTCGGAAATTGGAAACATTTTGAAAAGCAATATTGAACAAAAGTTGTTGAGAATGATGATCTGAACAATGTGCATCCTTTGAATTTTTCCTTAACAGCCCCTATAAGGACTTAAAGGGGGGGGGGGGGCCTAAATATTTCAAGTCTACATATCTCGAAAACGAAACGAAATTTCTGAATGGTTGTTGAACAAAAAGTCTTCAGAATTACAAGACCTTTCAAGTGATATCAAGAAAAAGGGGCTGACCCCTCAAATTAGGGGCTCAGAGGGGCCAAAAGTCTTTCATCTATAACTCCTTAACGTTAAATATTTTGATATTAAATATTGAAGCAAAAATGTTCATCTTCACAATCTGCAACTATATATCTTAAAATTTTCTTCAAATATTACGTAATAAGGGTCCATAAGGGGCCAGAATGCTAAATCTTTGACGCTTTATATCTCAAGAAGGGGAAATATTTTGAAAAGCAATATTGAACAAAAGTTGTTTAGAATGATGATCTGAACAATGTGCATCCTTTGAATTTTTCCTAAACAGCCCCTATAAGGACTTAAAGGGACGGCCCCTTAATATTTCAAGTCTACATATCTCGAAAACGAAACGAAACTTCTGAATAGTTGTTGAACAAAACGTTTTCAGAATTACAAGACCTTTCAAGCGATATCAAGAAAAAGGGGCTGACCCCTCAAATTAGGGGCTCAGAGGGGCCAAAAGTCTTTCATCTATAACTCCTTAACGTTAAATATTTTGATATTAAATATTGAAGCAAAAATGTTCATCTTCACAATCTGCAACTATATATCTTAAAATTTTCTTCAAATATTACGGAATTAGGGTCCATAAGGGGCCAGAATGCTAAATCTTTGACGCTTTATATCTCAAGAAGGGGAAATATTTTGAAAAGCAATATTGAACAAAAGTTGTTTAGAATGATGATCTGAACAATGTGCATCCTTTGAATTTTTCCTAAACAGCCCCTATAAGGACTTAAAGGGACGGCCCCTTAATATTTCAAGTCTACATATCTCGAAAACGAAACGAAACTTCTGAATAGTTGTTGAACAAAACGTTTTCAGAATTACAAGACCTTTCAAGCGATATCAAGAAAAAGGGGCTGACCCCTCAAATTAGGGGCTCAGAGGGGCCAAAAGTCTTTCATCTATAACTCCTTAACGTTAAATATTTTGATATTAAATATTGAAGCAAAAATGTTCATCTTCACAATCTGCAACTATATATCTTAAAATTTTCTTCAAATATTACGGAATTAGGGGCCATAAGGGGCCAGAATGCTTAATCTTTGAAGCTTTATATCTCGAAAAGGGGAAACATTTTTAAAACCAATATTGAACAAAAGTTGTTTAGAATGATGATCCGAACAATGTGCATCCTTTGAATTTTTCCTAAACAGCCCCTATAAGGACTTAAAGGGACCGCCTGTAAATATTTCAAGTCTGCATATCTCGAAAACTGAATAATTGTTGAACGAAAAGTCTTCAGAATTACAAGACCTTTCATGTGATATCAAGACCCCTCGAATTAGGGGCTCAAAGGGGCCAAAAGTCTTTCATTTATAACCTTTTTACAGTAATATTCATCTTCACGATCTGCTACTATAAATATTTTAAAATCTTCATCAAATATTGCGTTTTTTGGTGCCATAATGATCAAAATTTTGTTAAACACAACTGAAGCAAATTGTACATTTTCACTATTTATATATTTATGAACGAAAATCTCATTAAAATTCGTATCTCATCTTATCAAAAATCGGACGGAAGACCCACTCGTTGCTCGCAACGAGATCGCATCTAGTTTAGGTCTTCCGACTTCCTTCGGAAGACCTTATTGTTTTCCGTCTGTTTTCTATTATTATTATTATTATTATTCTTTTTTTCATAGTTATGGCGATATCTCAGCTGTGAGTGAGCAGATTTCAGAGACTTTTTCGCGGAAGATGCATCATGTAAATATCTCCAGACGTGTTTTTCATTTTTTCAAAATTCACTTCCGTTCGCGATTTTTGGGGAAATTTGTATTTTTTAAATGGCATTTTGTCCAGAATTTTTCTCGACAACGGCTAAAGATATGAAATTGAAACTCAATGAATAAATAGAACATCAAATTCCAATATGGGGAACGACCTTTATTTTTCGTCGTCGGCACTTCCGGTCGCAAACGGAAGTGAATTCAAAAAGTCCAATTTTTCAACTTTTTTGTTTTCAATATTTTTCTTTAGGATTTACAGGGTTTATAGAGTGTTTTACAAAAATTCTAAATATGTATTCAATATTGTGATGCGTGCATTTATTGCAAAGATATGACTGATCCAAACTTTGTCCCACTGTCTGGGGTTCGAATCCTGCTGGAGGTAGTTAATTTTTTTTCTTTGTTTTTCTCTTTTTTTCAGTTGCTAATGACTTCTCTCTCTTTAAAAACATGTATGGTAGTTTTTGCAGATTTTTAAAAGCTTTTTTGTCAGAGATTCTGTAGAAAACCTTTCGACATATACTGAATATCTTTGCATCTATGATATGTCCTTCTAAAACTATTTTAAGATTTCATTCTTGTCCCCAAAGCTTGACCCATTCAAAAGTTGTCACCCCTTTTGCAATAAAACCTTGTTATCGCTACTCCTCCGAAACCGTAAAACGTAGAGATTCCAAGCCTTCAGCAGTGTCTTCGACTCATTTAATACTCTCTTCATTCTATCATTGCAAAAGCATTCTTTGGTCCCTTGTATGAGTTACAGCCCCTGAAAGTTTATGCTGCTTACATTTAATGAACCTTTTTTAAAACGGTGTATCCTAGAGACATGGGACCAACTGCATCGGCATGTTTGACTTTGACCTTGAAATATAGGTCAAGGTCAAAGTCATTTAAAAACATAAGAAATTCCTTATATATGTGTGAAATATAGCAATTCACCAAATGACCTTGAACTTTGACCTTGACCTTTGGCCTTGACATTGGGTCAAATGAAAAGTAAGGACATGCATCCAGCTCCAGTATCAGGTAAAAACATAGAAAGTAAAGATTTCCTTGTTTTGTTTTGTTTTGGGGTTTTTTTTTTTGTTTTTTTTTTTTAAATGGCCTTGACCTTTGATCTTGACCCAAAGGTCACAATCAGGCTTAAAGATGTGAAAGTAGTTACAATTCTTAGTTTAAAAGAGGCATAAAATAAATAATTCATCCCCCCCCCTTCTTAAAAAAAATCACATCAACAACAACGCAGAATATTTCTGTAAAATTCAAACCAGACCTCGGATCGACAACATATTTGGTACATTTGTAGTATAGACCTCAGAGAAGCTTTCTTGAGAGTTTTACGATGAGTCTTATAAGTTTATAGAAGTCATGAAGTTTCACGGCAAAAACTACAAGTTCTGTTGTGTTTGTAACTAAAGTGCAGGTGAACGAAGAAATGATCTAAACCTTTTATCGGTTATTTCTTCAGATGTCGTTAGTAGCATTCGATTTTCCTGATATGATACGACATTTTAATACCAAGCATTCTCTCTTTCTTTTACATTTGGAATTTATTTGATTTTTATTTAGAATTAATCAGTTTCCAGAAATAGCGATTTTCGGTATATTAAAAACAATTCTCGCTTTCATTGTCGTGTTTCCCTTCTAAAAATGCATGTTGGGAGTTTAATTTGTGCTACACATATTTAATTTAACCCAAAGAAATGCTTATTTAAATGTTTCATATTTATTTCAGGATATTCAGTCAGAAATGTTAAAATCCGAACCCGATCATTTAAGCTTACAACAAAGCTATTTCCAAAAAATTCAGCATGCTCACAATATCGATGAATCGGGCTACAGGCTATTAATACATTTTCATTAGGGAACAGTGTTAACGTTTTCTCAAGCACACCCGTCCCTTGTTATTTTATATACTGCTTGCAAGTTCAGGAACTATTTCCTTTTACGGAACTTCTTTCTTCCCCTACCGATTCTAAAAATACGCTTGTATTTATTCTATAGTCTTAAACAATTAACTTGCTCAATTTTATCGGAATGTGTAGCGCAGTGGTTAGAGCACCTGCCTTTCAAACCAAGGGTTTTGAGTTCGATCCCAGCTGGAGGAGGATTTTTTTTTTTTTTTTTTTTTTTTTTGCATTTTTCTTTTTTTCGGCCTAAACACGACACGAAAACACTTAAAAAGGTGGAAAGGCCTCTAATTGTTCTCTGAACAATTAGTTTACTTGTTAGTATTAAGGTCTTTCGATATATATGATAAGATATGAATATGAAACTTGCTGAGGTGATAGAGCATCAAATGTAGATATGTTGATCGACCATTATTTTCCATCGTTCGTACTTCCGGTCGCAAACGGAAGTGAATTCAAAAATGTTAAATTTGTAACTTTTTTGTTTTTCAATATTTTTCTCTGGGATTTACAGGGTTAATCGAGAGTCTTCTAAGAGTTCTAAGTATGTTTTTTATCATTTTGATTGATGCATTTGTTGCAAAGATATGTAATACAAAGATAGATTACATGATCAGTACGTGCTGGTCCCTGCTGACAAAGCAGGTAACAATATTGTCTTTGTTTGTAAGACTCATTATATTAAATGTATTTTAGAGGAACTTGGATTTAATTCTACAAGTGGTAATCCAACTTATACTCATAGTTCCCTTTCTAAGGAAGAACTTCTTCAAAATCAAATATCAGTTTTGAATATTTTTAATATTCCAAACAACCAAAATGAATTCGAATTACCATATTTATATTGGATTCCGAAACTTCATAAAAATCCTTACAAACAAAGATACATAGCGGGTTCCAGTATATGTTCAACCAAGCCTCTATCTTTACTCCTCACTAAGATATTAACAGTGGTGAAGGAGAAACTTCAAGAGTACTGTGCAACAATATATTTGAGAAGTGGTGTAAATCAGATGTGGATACTTAAAAATTCCAAGGAACTTTTGGAAAATTTGAAATCACAAGATTTTACCAAAATCAACAGCTTTAAAACTTACGACTTTTCAACTTGATACACAACCATTCCCCACGATAAATTAAAGTCCAGGCTTTTTGATATCATTGACAGCTGCTTTTTCAATAAAAATGGAACTCGTAAATATACTTACCTTGTCATTGGTCATTTGCAAAATTATTTTGTTAAAAAACATTCTGATTGTACACACAAGTACTCTGAAGTTGACATTAAAAAGATGCTTGAGTTTCTGATTGACAATATCTATGTGGTTTTTGGAGACCAGGTCTTCCAACAATCTATTGGAATTCCCATGGGTACCAATTGCGCCCCGTTATTAGCAGACCTTTTTTTGTATTCATATGAAGCAGAATTTGTCCAAAATCTTGTACGTGAAAAGAAGAAAACACTTGCTGTGGTCTTCAACTCGACATTTAGATATATCGACGACGTATTGTCAATTAACAATGGCTATTTCCATTCTTATGTCGATACGATATGTCCTGGTGAACTTGAGATAAAAGATACCACAGAGTCTGACACATCTGTTCATATTTGTATATTTTACTTGAAAAAGATGTAAATGGTAATCTAACAACCAAGCTTTATGATAAACGTGATGACTTTAACTTTTCAGTCGTCAACTTCCCTTACTTATGCAGCAATATACCTTCATCACGTGCAGTTGATTCGATACGCAAGAGCATGCTCTACGTATGTATAATTTCTAAAACGAGGTAAATTATTGACAAATAAGTTGATGAAACAAGAATATCAGCTGTCTCGTTTTAAAGTCATCATTTCGTAAGTTCTATGGTCGATACAATGGCCTTGTCAGCAAATACAGTTTATCATTGAGTCAAATGCTGACTAACGTTTTTCATACTAATTGTTAGGCCATTATTTACACACTGAATTGTCGACGGATTTTTCCGTGATTTCCCGATCATGACAAGGAGCACACGGCAGGTGTGACCGGTCGGCAGGGGATGCCCACTCCTCCATGGCACCTGATCCCACCTCTGATGTTTGGAGGTCCGTGTTTGCCCTGCTCCTATTTTGTATTGTTTAATGGACTTTTGAGCTTGAATACTGTTCGTTATCTCCATATCTTTCATATGACCGATCCAAGCTTTCTCGTATTGTTGCGGGTTCGAATCCTGCTGGGGCGGGAGATTGTTTCTCTCTTTTTTCAGTTGTAAATGATATTTTTCTCTGTGAAGACATGTATGATAGTTTTTGCTTATTTTTTAAAGCTTTTTTAACAGAGATTCTACAAAAATCGTTTAATAATCATGATCTATGTTGAAAGACTGTGTTACATAAACGCGAACAAAAAATACCTTCAATAAAGTATTAAATGAAGTGAGGTAGCACAGCGATCTGGAGAAAAGTTCGGTCGGAAGACCACTTGTTGCCCTAGCAACAAGAAACGCATATAGTTAGGGTCTTCCGTCTTCAGCGGAAGACCCTTCTATTATTCTTAGGTTTCTTTTTTACCTTTATTATTATTATTATTATTATTTTTATTCTTTTTTCTTCTTACAAAATTTGTGCAGACGATTTCTCGGAGATGGCTCGTTCGATTTTATTCAAATTTTCATGGTAGATGCGTTGACATCTGAAGTTAATTCCGGCAAGTCTATAAAGGGATATCTACTTCCGGTCGAAAGTTATCGCCCTTTTATCAAAATTTAGAGGACCTCCTTGTCTGCGATGGAACTCAAAAACGGCTTAAGATAGAGCGCTGAAATTTTCAGTGATGATAGAGGACATGTTGCCACTTTGCACCTGGGTTTTGATATTTTCCGGAAGTGCCTAGTATGGATGCTCGGTAGGGGTCGAAATTTAGGACACGAATTATGAGTGAATTTTTGAGACATTTTGTATCATATCTTTTAAAGTATAATTATTTTGTAATAACATACTGAACAATATTTGTGCAGAATGACAAGATCTTTAGTATGATATCAAGAAAAAAGGGCTGACCTATCATATTAGGGGCCGAGGGGGGCCAAAAGTATTAAATCAATAACTCTTTAACGATCAATATTTTGGTATACATTACTGAAGCAAAAATGTTTATCTTAACAATTAACAACTATATATTATAATATTTATGTCATATGTTACATAATTAGGGGCCACAAGGGACCAGAATGCTAAATCTTTGACGGTTTATATCTCGAAAGTGAGAAATATTTTGATAAGCAATACTGAACAAAAGATGTTTGGAATAGTGTTCTTAACAATATGCAACCTTTCATTTTTTGCTAAACGTCCCCATTAAGGAGTTGAAGGGCTGGCCCCTAAATATATCTTTTGCATATATCTTGGAAATGAAAAAGAATTTCTGAATAGTTGTTGAACAAAAAGTGTTCAAAATTATAAGAGCTTTAAGGCTGTATGAAGAAAAAGGGGCTGGACCCTCAAAATAGGGGCCGAGAGGGGCCAAAAGTCTTTAGTCAATAACTCTTTAATGATCAACATTTCGCATTTCATTACTGAAGCAAAAATGTTTATTTCAACAATTTCCAACTATATATTATGATATTTACATCACGTGTTACATAATTAGGGGCCATGAGGGGCCAGAAGTCCAAATGTTTGGCACTCTATATCTCGAAAGTGGGAAATGTTTTGATAAGCAATATAGAATAAAAGATGTTCAAAATAATGTTCTAAACAGTATGTAACTTTTCGATTTTTGCTAAACGTCCCCATTAAGGAGTTGAAGGGCTGGCCCCTAAATATATCTTTTGCATATATCTCGGAAACGAAAAAGAATTTCTGACTAGTTGTTGAACAAAAAGTGTTCAAAATCATGAGAGCTTTAAGGTGGTATGAAGATAAAGGGGCTGGCCCCTCAAAAAAGGGCCGAGAGGGGCCAAAAGTCTTTAATCAATTACTCTTTAATGACCAATTTTTTTAAATATAGTACTGAAGCGAAATAGTTCGTCTTCACACTCTTCAACTACATAACATGGTGTTTACTTCATATCTTATGCAATAAGGGATAATTAGGGGTTAGATTGCATAATCTTTGGCGCAATAAATCTTGAAAGGAAGAATATTTTGATAACCAATATTGAACAAAAGACGTTCAAAATAATATTTTTAATAATATGCAATCTTTCAATTGTTGCTAGACGTCCCCGTTTAGGACTTAAAGGGCTGGCCCCTAAATATTTCTTTTGCATATATCTCGCAAACAAAAACGACCTTATAAATAGTTGTTGAACAAAAAGTGTTCAAAATCATGAAAACTTTAAGATGATATCAAGAAAAAGGGGCTGACCACTCATATAAGGGCCCTAGAAAGGCCGAAAGTTTTTAATCTATAACTTTTTAATGTTCAATATTTTGTAACACATTACTGAAGGAAAATTCTTTGTCTTAACAATTTATTTATATCACTATTTTTTAGCGAAAATCACAGTCAAATTCTTATCTCATCTTATCGAAAATCGGACGGAAGACCCACTCGTTGCTCGCAACGAGATCGCATCTAGTTATTATTATTATTCTTTTTTTGACAAAATTTTATGCACGCGATTTCTCGAAAAGTATCCAGTCGTTTTCAATGAAACTTTCAGGAAAAATCAGTCATTGTATGAACTTTGTTCATCACAAGGAAAATTTGGAAAATTCCATTTTGGTTCCAAGTTACGGGCAATTTCCTGATTTTAAAATGAAATTTTGTCGCCCCTTTTTTCAAGAATGGCTAAAGATATGAACTGGAGACTTATTGGAGAGCATAGAACGTGACTTCTAAATTTGCAGAATCGCCTTTTAGTTCGTCGTCGGCACTTCCGGTCGTTTACGGAAGCGATCAAAGAAATCGTAAAATTTCAACTTTCTTTTTTTAAATCATAACTTACATCACATTATTGCATCTCTTTTGTAGTTTCGAAATATGTTGGTCCCACCGGAAACAAAAACGTCAACTTCCGGTTATAAGAGAAAAACTACATAAATTGAGTATTTTTCTTTTCCATTAATATCCTTTGTAGATAAAGTATTTGAAATGAATTCTATATATGTTATTTAGACTGCAAATATCTAGAGTAATGTCAAATATCTTTGTAAAATTCACTTCCGGTCACGTGTTTTCCTGTCCTCAAAATGAGAAGTTGTCTGAGCAAGATCTCGGAAACGGTGAGAGATTAAGACACCAAACTTATATGAGCAACAGACCTTAAGATGTAGGCAAAACCATTTGGGTTCAGAGCGTCAGCCGTCTCTTCCGGTGGTAACAGGAAGTAATCAAAAAATCGAAAATTTCAACTTTTCTTTTTTTTAATTAAAAATTGCATCACTTTATTGCATCTTTTTCGCAGATTCGAAAGATGTTGGTCCCACCGGAAATAAAAACGTCAACTTCCGGTCTTAGGAGATAAACTACGTTATTTTTATATTTAACATTCTTATAAATATTGCTTATCGATTAAGTACTTGAAATAATGTTATGTATGTTGTAGATACTGCAAATGTCTAGAGAAAAGTCAGAGATTTTTATAAAATTCACTTCCGGTCGCGTGTTTACCTGTCCTCAAATTAGAATTTGTTCTTACAATAAAGGACTGAAGTCTAAAACTTTCAGGACTGATAGTCAGTCATCGGTTTATTGGAATCGTGAGAAAATCTTGTATCGCCGTTACTTCCGATCGTGACAGGAAGTGATGCAGAAAGGTGAATGGTTAATGGTTAGCACGTTGGATTTTCACGCTGACGACCAGGGTTAAATCTCCAGGATGTCTGAATTTCTTTTATCACTTTTTAAGCTTGAATTTTCGTTTTTATTTTCAGAATCGGACGGAAGACCTCTCATTGCTCGCAATGAGTTTCTAGTTATTATTATTTTTTTCCCATTTTTTGTCCAAGCGATTTCTCAGAGATGACTCAATGGATTTTCTTGAAACTTTCAGGGATTATGACAAATAAAATAAACTAAAAACATTTTTAAGGATTTTTTAAAATAAACTTCCGGTCGTAAGATATGTCCGATTTCCGTTTTTTCAAAAGAGTTCATGTCCGGACGTTTTCTCAGAAACGGTAAAAGATTAAGTCACTAAACTTTCAGTGATTATAGATCATGACAAGAAGGTTTGCAGAATATGTTTAAATCCGGAAGCCGTCACTTCCGGTCGTCACAGGAAGTGATCAAAGAAATCAAAAATTTCAACTTTTCTTTTTTGGATTTAATTTTGCACGACATTATTGCATCTGTTTCGCAGATTCGAAATATGTTGGTCCCACCGGAAACAAAAACGTCATTTTCCGGTTATAAGCGAAAAACTACGTAATTTGAGCATTTTACTTTCCCATAAATATCGCTTATAGATTAAGTGTTTGAAATGGTTTTTTAATATGTTATTTAGACTGCAAATGCCTAGAGTAACCTCAAATATCTTGGTAAAATTCACTTCCGGTCGCGTGTTTTACTGTCCGCAAAATAAGAATTTGTGCAAGTGAGATCTCAAAAACAGTAAGAGATAAAGACACCAAACTTATAGGAGTAATAGAACTTAAGGAGTAGGCAAAATCATTTGGGTTAATAGCGTCAGCCGTCACTTCCGGTCGTCACAGGAAGTGATCAAAGAAATCAAAAATTTCAATTTTTCTCTTTTGAAATAAAACTTGCATCATATAATTGAATCTCTTCCACAGTTTCTATATTGTTGGTCTCACTGGAAACAAAAAACGACAACTTCCGGTTATAAGAGAAAACTATGTAATTGGGATTTTTAATTTTCCTAAAAGTATCGCTTATAGATAAAGTTTTTTGAAATGATTTTTATATATGTTATTGAGATTGCAATTGTCTAGTGTGACGTTAACCATCTTAGGAAAATGCACTTCCGGTCGCGTGTTTTTCTGTCCTCAAATTGAGATTTTGTTCACCGAATTGCTTAGAAACAGTACATTGCTGAAGTCTAAAACTTTCAGAACTGATAGTCAGTCCTCAGTTTATCTACATCATGTAAAAATCGTACGTTGCCGTCACTTCCGGTCGTGACAGGAAGCGATGCAGAAAAGTGAATTGTTACAGTTGTTTTTTTCTTTTTACAGAAATGTTTGGCTAATGCGGATGTTAGATAGACTATAACCATGCAATTTATTATCACCGGAAGTGCAAACCGAAAAACCGGAAGTTGTCTCAAACATGAGTTGTTTTTCATGGAAACTTTTAGGGAGGATCAGTTGTGAATAATTAAGGTGTAGAATGAACATTTTATTCGTTTGGAGCACTTTCGTTCATGACGAAGTACATAAAGAAAACAAGAAAGTAATTCTGATTGTTTTTATTTGTATTTACATATCTTTGGAAGCCTTGAGATAACTTTTGTTAATTATTTAGAGTAATCTTATTGGCAAGATTGTGTTTTTTTTTTTTTTTTTTTTTTTTTTTTCGAAGAAGTCAAGAAAACGGAAGACCTGTTATTGCCTAGGCAATAAGTATCTAGTTATTATTATTTTTCATTTTTATTTTTTTGACCTTTTCAAATCGCGATATCTCAAAAACTTCCCATTCATTTTCAGTCAAATTTTCAGGAATGATGTGTTATCTCATGCCATTTTGAAATATTAAAAAAGTTCGGAAAAATTTACTTCCGGTCGGGAATTATTTCGATTTTTCACATTTACCACTAAAAATCTAGTCCATGAATGTTCTCATAAACTGTTAAAGGTAGGAGTCTGAAACTTTCAGGTATGATAGAATTTGGTTTGTAGATGTGTGATGGATACATTTCGGGTGTCGTCGTCACTTCCGGTCGTCACAGGAAGTGATTTAAAAAGGGTATTTTTTTTTTTAAACTTTTTTTGTTTTTCATTATTTTTTTATGATGTTAATAGGCTAAATAAAGAGTCTTACAAGAATGCTAAATATGTAGTTTGTTTAAAAATTGATTAATCCATACTCTAAATATTTATCATTTTTTTTCAATTTTAAGCGATGGTGTTTGATAGCGTAATTGTTAGCATGTTGAATTTTCACGTGGGTGATCGGGATTCAATGCAAAGAATGTCCGAATTTTTTTCTCACTTTTTGGGGCTCAAATATAAGATTTTATCTTTAAAAGGGGGGGGGGCTATGTCGTTCGAAATCAGAGCAGCGGTGTTTGACGGCACAATATCAGCGTGTCTTTTTACTCCCTCATAAAGAGTTTGCAGTTGAATTTTGCACTAATTAATGTGCATAGATGCAATTGTGATATGACAAAACGAGGAAAACATGTTGGTACAAATGTATATGTAGCCAGATACCTATGCAATTGTATCATAAATTGGAGCGTTGCCGAATTGTATTTTGAAAGTAGAATATATTACTTTCTCATGTTGATTGAATAACATATAGCACTTTCAAATGAGAGAAAAATAAACTTCAATGATATTTTTCTTTGATTTTAGTAGGGCAATATTCCTTTATAGAAGCAAGTTACTGAACATAATAGGTATCAGATTCCTTGAGCGTCATATGGCGAGACGTGTTTTGTTGCGAAACATTCCAGTCTTTTCATTAATGTGTTACTAATTGGAATAATCCACGTTGGGGGTAAAGAGGAATATAAAATGTGTAAGAAAACTTAGCGCTGCATTTATGTTACTTGTCAATATACGGTATGTTAGGTGTACAGTGTAATAAATATACATTCTTAGGCTAGAAAATCAGGCTATAGCAACATATTTTTTTTAAAAATTTCATTGAAGCTATCACGTACACTTATTCAATTGAAGACACATTCCAAAGAAAAGGCGCTAAGATTTACTCGTGACGTTTGGCGCAAAATAATTATCTTGACCCGCCTTTCACAAATGGTCTGATGCAGTAGTGTAGAAGTACAGAAAAAGATTACACGGACATGTCTGAATTTGGAATTGCATAAAATAGAAAGTTTAATGCATAAAGAATAAAGGAAGTAAACACAATAGTTTTTTTTTTAGTTTTTATCAGTAACAGATTATTTTCTCTGCTATCAGTTATTGTTAAAACTCAAGTAACAAATCCGATGTAAATCTACTAGTACTTGCACAAAATTTAGCTGGCTAGTTTTCATCCTATAATTCCACACTATAAGAAAAAAAGATAAACCTACCTGACACTCGTTACTTCAGGGAATGAGTGCAAGGTAAACATCGGTGATGGCTGTTACATTGCGCTAGTGTAGTGGTTTCAATATTAAAGAACAAGGTTCACTTAGGGCCTTTTTTGGCCCTGTGAATTTCAGAAAAACTGAAACTGCTTGGTTTTAGTTGACAATGCATTAAATATCATTTAGACCTTTGATGACTGCGTATCTATCAAAAATGACGTAATTTTCTGACTAGCCAATGCATTATGACGTCATGAAATGCGTCATTTTCCTCCTATCGTGAAAAATTCTACAAAACGATATTTAATATAGGACGTAACCTCTGATCTTAAATATGCAACTATAAAATGATAGAACTATTTCTGAGGATTACAAAACCTGTTTTATTTTTTAGATCAGAAGGTGTGCTCATATTATTTCTCTTCTGTGAAAATTCTCAAATATACTTATTTTCATTAAAATTCAAGAACATTGCAATTTCATGAGCCCTGTTTTCCAAGACCTTGGCTATAAGGAGAAAATTTTTAATAGGAAAAGAAAACACTTAAGTCTCTACTTTATCTTGTTGTTTAAAATGGAACATTAAGTGTTAGTCAATAAATTGGTATATCTTCAGGGCCATTTTATGCATAAAGTGAACCTAGCTCTTTTCGGGCAGCCGATCTTGGTTTAATCCCGACTATATCTTAATTTTCTGCTTAAATTTACGTTTTCATCTTTATCAATGATGTTGAACTTAGTTTTTCTCTTTGTGAATTCTGTGCTCTTTTTTTTAAAATAAAAAATCTTTTTAAAGATCCATGTTAAATTTTTAGGTGTCTTTACAACGACCAGATATAAATGTAATTTTACGTGCAACGAATATCACAGTTAAGGATGGCTATTCGGACGGAAGACCTCTCGTTGCTCGCAACGAGTATCTAGTTATTCTTATTTTTCCTCCCATATTTTGTGCAGGCGTTTTCTCAAAAACTATTCAGTGGTTTTCAGTGAATTTTTCAGGGTTAATTGACAATTATATGAACTTTGTGCATCAGAGGAAAAAAATTAAAAATTCCCTTTCGGTTCCATGTAATAGCCAATTTCCTGATTTTGAATTGGATTTTTGTCTTCGCATCTCCTCTGGAATGACTAAAGATATAAACTGGAGACATGTCAAAGATGATAGAGCCGGACGAGTAGATGTTCTGGCCAATTTTTCGTGCGTCGTCGGTGCTTCCGGTCACCAACAGGCGCGAGTTTCAAAAATCAATTTTTAAAACTTTTTTTGTTTTTCAATATTTTTCTTTGATGTTAGTAGGGTTTATAGAGACACTTCATCAAATATATAATTTGTTTTGAAATTGATAAATTCAAACTCTAGATATTCACATTTTAATATATGAAGCGGGGTTCAAAATGGCGGCTGTATCCGTAAACTCCGACGAGCTGGTCAGAGTTTACGGAGACAGCCGAGCGTCTTGTTGAACGAAACTATCATAGGGATCAGTGACATGTACAGGAATTGATAGATCTGGCGGATTTTGGAAATGGATTATTTGTCTTTGAAAACATAAATACTCTGACATCCAAATGCAATAAAATTAGTAATTTGTACTTAACATACAATAATATATATGATGATGGAAACCATTCAATAGAACATGCATTTCATAGAAAAGGCACGAAGATTTACTCGTGAAGTTTGGCACCAAATAATGTAACGTGACCCCCCCCCCCCCCCCACACACACACACCCCATTTCATAGTAGGGGGTTATGTCATTCAACGTCAGAGCAATGTTGTTTGATTTCACAATGGCACTGTGCCTTTTTACTCCTAAATAAAGAGTTTGCAGTTGAATATTGCACTAATTAATGTGCATAAATTATGTGTGTGATATGACAAAACAAGGTAAAAATGTAAATGTAGGTAGGTACATGTACCTATGCAATTGAATCACAGATTGGAGATTTGTCAAATTGTATTTTGAAAGTAGAATTTATTATTTTCTCATCAAGATTGAATAACAATTAACAATTTCAAATAAGAGGGAAAAAACTTTAATGACATTTAGTTCAGAGCAAACTGCGTCATAATTAAGAGCTCAAAGCGACTTTGCACATAAAGGTATGGTTAATTAATGAGATACAGTGAACTAACACAATAAAGCACAAAAAAATCTGTATACTCAAAACAGTATGTCAAAAATTATGCTTTCACGTAATACATCAGTAAAGCGTCTATCAATTTGTTATGCGTGTGTGGTGCTGACTCAGGGAGGGGTGGGGGAGGTAACCAAATGCATGAAATCAGGTAAAATAAAACAAATCAGTGTAGATTGGTCTTAAATTCAAAAAAATCTTATTTATCATAATTTTATATTTTATACAATTAATTGTAATAATCTCAAATTTTAGTAAAATTCACACAGAGATGTTTTGGACATACCCCCCCCCCCCCTTCCTTAACTTGATGTCTCGTATTTTTTTCCGTTCCAGTTTTGCAATATTTTCACAATATAAAAGTTTAATTATATTTTATGTATGAAGGTGTTACAGGGAATCCCAACATTTCCAGTTTTGCAATATTTTCAAAATATAAACGTTTAATTATATTCTATGTATGAAGGTACTACAGGGAATACACAACATAACATGTCTAGTGTGGAATCAAGTTTTCTAAAGACAGAGAAGGGACGGAAGACCTTCTTGTTGCTAGGCAACAAGGTTTCTAGTTATTATTCTTTTTTTTCCTTACCGATTTTGTGCAGACGATTTCTCGGAGATCGCTCGATCGATTTGCTTCAAATTTTCAGGGTTAATGCGTTGCTATCTGAAGTTTATAACGGCATTTTAGTTTTTGAAAAATCACTTCCGGTCTGAAGTTATCGCCCTTTGATCGATTTTTAGATGGACCTTGTGTCTGCTCAAAAACTCAAGAACGATAAAAGCTAGAGTTTTGAAACTTTTAGTGCTGATAGAGGACATGTTCTAGATGTGCACCTTGGTTTTCAAATTCTCCGGAAGTAGGAAGTATGGAAGATTGGTAGGGTCGAAATTTAGGACGTGATTTATGAGTGAATTTTAAAGACATTTCTTACAATAACAATTTAAATAAAAGTATTTTGTTAAAACATATTGAACAAAATGTCTTTAAAATTTCAAGATCTTTCATTTGATATCAAGAAAAAGGGGCTGACCCCTCAAATTAGGGTCTCAGAAGGGCCAAAAGACTTTCATCTCTAACTCTTTAATGATCAATATTTTGTTATAAATTACTGAAGCAGAAATGTTCATCTTAACATTCTGCAACTATATATTATAAAATTTTGATTATATGTTACGTAGTAAGGGGCCAGAATACTAAATCTTTGACACTTTATATCTCGAAAAGGGGAAATATTTTGATAAGCAATATTGAACAAAAGATGTTCAGAATAATGTTCTAAACAATATACACCCTTTTTATTTTTGCACGACATCCCCATTAAGGATTTTGAGGACTGGCCCCTAAATATTTTTATTCTATATATCTCTTCAACGAAAGGAAATTTCTGAATAGTTGTTGAACAAAAAGTCTTTAAAATCACAAGACCTTTCATTTGATATCAAGAAAAAGGGGCTGACCCCTCAAATTAGGGGCTCAGAAGGGCCAAAAGTCTTTCATCTCCAACTCTTTAATGATCAATATTTTGATATAAATTACTGAAGCAAAAATGTTCACCTTAACATTCTGCAGCTATATATTATAAAATTTTGATCACATATTACGTAATAAGGGCCCATAAGGGTCAAGAATGCAAAATCTTTGACACCTCGAAAGAGGGGAAATATTTTGATAAGCAATATTGAACAAAGTTGCTCAGAATAATGTTTTAAACAATATGCATCCTTTTACTTTTTAGATGAATATCTCAGTCAAGATCTTGACTAATCTTATCCAGAATCAGACGGAAGACCCACTCGTTGCTCGCAACGAGAACCATCTAGTTATTATTATTATTTTTTTGGAAAAGGAAGAGACAGACAAATCATTATGTTGGAATTTTTAAGTTTCAAAGACTGTTCATCATTATTAAAACATCTTTGGTTTTTCCCTAAGTTATTTTTAGTAACTCAAGTCAATATGGTAAAATATAACCAATTGTATTTATTGAATTACACAGCTATATATATATATATATATATATATATGTTATTATAATAAGATATACCTTTGTTAGTGAGCTTCGGCATCAGTCTTATGGAAATTTGATCATAATGTTGGAGGAGTTTCACATAAATGTCTATTCTTAATAGTCATGGCAACACCTTTCGTCAAAATCAAACATCGATACTCAGAAATGTTTATGTTCATATAGTCTATGTGTGTATTAATTAGGTGTTATTGAAATTGGACCAAAATTGTAGGACGAGTAGTTGTTTGAAAAACAGAATTTACAGAAGCACAGATGGACAGACAGCTAAACAGACTGACATACGACGGATAACAATAATGAATTAGCTCTTCTGTGGGTCCCGATGCACACTGTTGAGGGTTTATTTGACGCTTGTGGGTACACTTCTTATACCCCTCAAGTTGGGATTAAACAGGTGGCATGATTTGGAGATAGTGATGTCTTATCATGCTTTACTTTGTAGAAAAGAAATATTGTTGGTATTATCTCTTGTCACATCTCAATGCACTATTATGGTCTCAAAATGCCAGTAATCATTAAAAGCACTGAAAAATTCATCAGCTAGTAATTTTGGAATAAAAAGAGTCAATTTTGAATTTGGACAGGATCCTTTTACCAGAACTACACATGGTGGATAATAATCTCTGGTCTCATATGGTAATGCATGTAGGTCACATTACATTGGTAAGCTCATTATTTCACTTTCACCTTTTACTTACATTTTCTACTTATACATTAAAAATACATACAGGATAGATGAGTAAGAATACCCAATTATTAAGTTTTTAATCAACGAAGTTGGATGTATTCTCATACTCTACCATATAACACTTTATCATTAGTGAGCTTTTTTTCCCCTCCGAGCCAGTGTGGTCCATTAAACAATACTGCACATGTAAAAATAATAGAGGGTAAGGCTACCTCGCGGTTCATACTTCAATAAAAAAATGAAGAAAATGTAACAGTCGGGAAACTTTCAATCTATTATATTTATATTTGCATCCGATTTAGGTTGGGTATTTGATCCATCGGCACCCGATTGGGTCGATGTGAGTCAAACCTCACCTTCCAGGTAAGTCTCGTTTAACTTTAAGATTTTTTTTTCTTTCCAATGGGGACCTCTGATTCAATTGTAGAATAGCATGCAAGTTTAATGAAAACATAATCTACCTTTATTTTTCTGTTTTGTTTTTTTTTTTTTTTCTGACATAGTAGCATTCATACAATTGCAAATAGTTAATAAAAATCTTGCAAAGCAGAGTTTTCTGACCAGCTTTAATTCTGTCTGCAGAATGGTATCTACTGGTACTTCAAGTTCAGTATCGGTGCTGGTAAACGCTGCTCTAGTGCTGTGCTTGGAGATAGTCACATAAATTCCCGATTTTTGCTTAACAGCTTTCAGCCTCCCGCCGATTTTATCTGTAGATACGGTCGATGTATAGTTATACACAGTCTGGTATATGAACCTGTTTCTTTTTTTTTTTTTTTTTTTTTTTTTTTTTTTTTTTTTTTTTTTGCAGATAACTGGAAATAGTACATGCAACTTCATAATTCATGCAATGAAAAAAAAAAAAAAATTAAAAACCCGCGTTTATTTTTACGATAAGGCATAGATACGCGTGAACGGCATTCTGACGTGCTTTCTGATTAATAAGTAATAACTTAAGTCAGAAATATGAAAATGAAACTACTGTGTCATGAAAAAAATCTTAGAATTAATGTTTATATGACAAACATTTTATTTAAATGACTTCAGATATAACTAGAACTCTGCGAAAACGTTCTGTGTAAGATAATACATATATAAATAGCTAGAAATAAGGCTGCTATAATTAAAAGCCCTACGATACTGAAAATTAAGGAAGATTGTGTTTTCTCTATCTCCACGTGCTCTGTTCTCCTCAAGCAACTCTTACCGTCGCTTGTTCCTTGTGGGACATCTAAAAGAGAAAATTGACCATTTTATTCTCTACAAAATTGATTAACAAACACTTTGTTTCGTTGATATTGTTTTGAAATCATATACTGTTTCATCAACATCGATATTATCAAATATTTACCTGTACAATTACAAATGTGTTGTTAATTTCCATGAAAGCAGAATTAGAAAATTCTAATGCAAAATGGAATCATTGCTAGAAAAATACCGTCATTAGTTGTCTTCAAACTAGAATATGTAGACATGCTTTCAAATGCTGTTGAAGTTTCTGTTGGAGCCAACGAACTTGAATATGCTTCAAAGTATGTACGTTGAGTAAGAGCCGATTCTAAATATAAATTTAAGGCAGATGGTATTTCGATTTGTGCTTAAAGAAAACATAGGAATAAAAACAATGGAATCTACCCAATTTTAAGGCATGTTTCATATGTATGCATTTCAAAATAATAAGGGGAGATGTGTGTTTTTAATCTTCTTTAAACAATAACAGCTTCGGATTTTGCAGTCAAATTGTCTGTGTTTTTACTTCCTTTTTACTTCCTTGAGCCTCTTCCGGTAAGGAAAACTGAATACTACTTGAAAGGAATGGGAAAAGAACGGAAAATCTTTAGAATAAGCACATGCAATTCAATGCTCTGCCTTGCACGAATAACAAAGTTTTTTTTTAGTGCAATTATACCTACATCATCTATATATGTCTTTCTCTAAATTAAATCTGACGTGAATGAGAAAAATAATGAGTTCTCGGCAGTTGCTAAAATAAAATTAATTACAGTTGCAGTTTTGTTAGCATCTTTCTCTATTGTTTGGGTATCGACAGACAGTTATCTCCAAACTTTTCTAATTCACATTCAGCTATTAACAGTGATTTATTCCCCCCCCCCTTTTTTTAGATACAACAAGCCTTTTGAAATTTTCGAAGCCACTTATCAAAAATTACCTGATGATTTAATGCAACCGAAAACATGGTGGCAACTTTCCTTAGAGCAATGACACCTGGACTGGCACCTCACACCGAATGTTGGAGGAGGGCAAATAAACATACAATTTCTGCCATAAAAGCCGTTCTTGCAAGCTATAAAGAAAATAAGAAGAGTTATTGCAAGCTAATTACTGTACTGAGAGTTTAGCCTCGATGACATTGTAAAGCTTCTTATTGATAAGCAAAATTTTATTGTTTTAATGAAGATACAAATAAGTTCATTCTTTCAAAGCTTTATTCTATATAAATCTACTGCAGCATGCTTCCCCGTTCTTTCTGAAACAACTTTGTATAATATAATACAGTATTATTATTATTATACTACAGTAAAACTTGTTGAATCCGGATGTTGTGCATTCCGGCATGTTGTTCAGTCCGGCGTAATATTTTAGTCCCTTGAATTTTCTTTATAATTTATGTTTAATAAATGTTGTTCAATCCGGATCTTGCCTATTCTGTAAACCGGCCGCTATTTAAAGAACTAATTGCTCATAATTAGTCCAAATTATCTCCTCTAATCCGGCCACTTATTTTTACCTGTGCCCGCTGGTCATTAGAGAAGTCTCGCGTGGGGGTAATTATTGTCCCGTTAATGATCTATCCTGTATCGACAGTTTAGATTTTAACAAACGTGATAAAAATGAAATCATTAATGGCTCAAGTAAGGCGAGGAAACTCACAAAAGAATGAGTGTTAGTGATGGTTGCGTGTACCATGTCTGTAGAAAAACTTGACAACTTATCCATGACCTCCTTTCTACTTTCGTTTTGCGTGCACAACGTGCAATTCGAATTACTTCCCTTTGTGTCGCTAGTTTACAACGACCATAGCGACAGAAGATTTTGGTTCAATATTCATTACATGTATAACATTTGAAATTAACAAATACAGTGTCTAAATATTCAAGCATATTAATTTTAAAAGAAAGAAATTAATTAGGAATCTGTCCCTAACAAAATAATATTAACAGCTACGATGAGGTTTTGGAGTGTGTTTAAAACATTTAACGATTTTCAAATTTGATAAATGACCAAGAGATATTATATTTCGATACTGAATAAAAAAACTTGAACAGAAATGAAAATTCTGAAGAACAAACAGAGTTCAAAATAAACGGAAATGGACGATTTTTTTTTCAAGTGAAACGTAAAAATTGACACATTTGATAAAGTATTTATTTACCACTCTTTGTTTATATCTATGTAATTTTTAACTTGCTATAACAGTTCAATTTTCTCCAATCCGGATGTTGTCTAATCCGGCCAAAAAATTAGGAACCACTGGTCGCCGGATTAGACAAGTTTTACTGTATAATAATTAAATGTGATTATACTTTATTCAAAGGTAAGAGTTGTGACAGGTACATGTAGTTGGTACCGGTGGCTTTTTTTTAATATTGAGATGCTATAAAGTTATGTAGTAATTTCATTGAGAAAACCTTGATTAGACTAAGAAAAAAAAGTTGACAACATTTCTATTGCCGAATTCAAACAGCAATTTTATTGTAGAAAATTTCTAATACTCTAGGCAAAATTGTTTGTCAAGACCTTCAGTGGATTGAATTGAAACCTAGCACCAACTGCTCAACCGTTAAAGCCAAGTTTGTTTGTTTTTTTTTCAAAATGTAGGTCAAAGGTCAAGTTCAAAGCCATAACTGGTATGAGGTCTTAACACGCATTCTCTGTAAGCACCAACAAATTTACTATAGGGCGAAACGACATGTCTCGGATTTTGATGAAAATTGCACCACAGGTGTGTTTCGGTACAAAACTAGCAAATATGGTGTCGGAAGTTCCACACGTGCACTTGGTTGCCATGGAGACGGATTCATAGAATTTGGCCATTTTTGACCCTTTTTGACCAAATGAAAACATGAAAATTGAGGAAATGTAAACGAATATTTATCGGTATCTAATACACTCAAACAAAAATCATTGGATCATATGATAACGTGAACTTTTAAGGTACACAGGGCATATAATCATTTATTCTAGAAATATTCCCACTCTAAGAAAAAGGTCATACAAACTGACATGGTTCCTGAAAATGTGAAAAATGGAAAATTTAGTATTTTTTGAGATCTTTAAGGCTAAATAAGAAAAATTGTCCGAGGAAAATTTTCAAATCTTATGTGTGTTTTTATACTTGAGAATTAGTAGTGTCATCTCATGAAAAAATATCAGTGGGCTTTTAATGCTATTTTTAGTAACATGTATCTATAAATAGATATGTTTTGGTAAACTGTAAAAAATCAAATTTTGGCAAAGTCTTAGATGTCTTTGCTGGAAAATTAGAAAGTATGTTGCAAAATTAAAGATGTAAATGCCAGTAGCTGGACACCATTAGCTGGAGTGGACAATGGTTGAGAGGGATTCCCATTTCTATTTATAGTATCAAGCACCTAAATATAGATATGTCTCTGAACATTAAGAAAAATGACAGTTTTATGCTAATTGGAAGCTTAATAGAAAAAGTATTAACAAATATAAAGCTTTCTTCAATATGCCTTCAAAAAGAACAAGTGTTTGTACAATAATTGATACAATATTGAGGATAGACTCTTATTTCTCTTTATAGCAACAATGGTCTAAAAATAGATTCCTCGAATTATCGAGAAAATGTAGATTCTTTCAATTTTTCAGGCAATGTTGGATGGAAAAAATGCAGATTAACTGTTATAAACTTAGTGTGACTGACAAGTACTAGAAACCATTTACTGAACTACACACTATCTGAAGGGGGTTCCCTTTTCTATTTATAGCACCAAACACCCAAAAATAGAAACATCTCAGCATATGAGGAAAAATGACAATTTTCCACCAGTTGTAAGCTTCATTGAAAAAGTATTTACAAGATATACTGCTGTCTACAATTTGTCATGAACAAGAACATTTGGGCAATTAATAATTGACACAGTATTGAAGATGGAGACTCTCTTTTCTTTTTATAGCAACAGTGGTCTAAAAATAGATGCAGTGAGCTATTTAGAAAATATACATTCTTGCACTATTTCATACAATTATGGATTGAAAATTTGAATACTTTCTATATAAACATAATGTGACTGATAAGTACTAGAAACCAATGACTGAAATGCAAAATGTTTCAAGGGGATTCCTATGTCTATTTTTAGCACAAAAAATAAAAACTTAGAAACATCTTAGTATATGAAGTAAAATGAAAATTTTCCACATACTGGAAGCTTCATAAAGAGTATTTACAAACAATTTGCTATCTACAATATTCAACAACAGGAACTGACAAGTACTAGTTACCATTTACTGTAATGCCCTGTATTTGAAGGGGGTTCCCATCTCTATTTATAGAATCAAACACCTTAAAATTTCCATGTCTTAATATATTAGTATAAATAACAATTTTCCAGTAAGAAGCTTCACAGAAAAATATATTAAAAAAATAAACTGCTCTCTACAATATATCATTAACTAGAATAGTTAGTCAACTAAAAATTGACCCTATTTTGGGGGTTAACTCTTATTTTTTTTATAATAGCAAAAATTGTCAACAAAATCAAAATGCTGTGAGCTATCCAGAATATGTAAATTCTTGCATTATTTCACAAATAACGGATGAAAACTTTGCATCCTAACAGTTACTGTTATAACCATTATGTGACTGACAAGCACTAGTGACCATTTACTAAAATACACACTATTTGAATGAGGTTTCTTTTTTTCTATTCATAGCACGAAACACCAAAAAAAATTTCTGTCTTAGCATATGAGAAAATAATGACAAAGATCCATCAATAATAACCTTCATCTAAAAAGATATTTACAAAAAATACAACTGTCCACAATATCTCATGAACAAGAACATTTCCTTTCATTTGTTTTTATTGCAAAATTTTCTAGAAATAGAAGCCCTGAATTATCAAGAAAATGTAGATTCTTGCACTGTTTTAGACATTGAAGATAATTTTCCACCAATTAGAAATTTCATAGAAAACGTATTTACAAATAAACTGCCCTCTACAATATGTCAACATCAAGAACATGTGGTTAGATAACACTTTGTATATTATAAAAGGTAGGTTCTCAATTCTTTTTATAGCTATAATTGTCTGGAAAAAGATGCTGTGATTTATGGAGAAAATGTAGATTCTTGCACTATTTCAGATATTGTTAAGTGCAAAGAAGGTACAGTTTAAATACAAATTTGACCCTGTAGTTTCTTTTTTAAATATGAAATTGTGGTCAGAAACTAATGCTTTTAAATTCACATGCAGAAAGATTATACAGTTTTTATCTCAATTGGTCAGAGACCAAAAGAGCCTATGCGATAGTAAGGTGTCCGTCGTCTGTCTATCTATCTGTCCGTCTATCTGTGAACAATTTTCAAAACGCTACTCCTCTTACAGTTTTGTTCTGATTTCAATGTAACTTTGATCACAAGTAGACTACTTTAAGTTACATAATTCTATTTTATCAGTTTTTGATTTCGATGAACGATGTTGCCATGGTAACTAAAAATAAAAATTTCTTTCAAATATACTTTCAAAACGCTACTCCTCTTACTGTTTTGGTCTGATTTCAATTTAACATAGCACACAAGTAGATTACACTAAGATATATAATTCTATAAATTAGTTTTTGACTTCGATGAACAGTGCTGCCATGGTTACTAAAAATAGAAATTTCTGTAATTTTTTTTTTCCTAAAGGCTACTCATCCTTCAGATTTAAAGTCTGATTGCAATAATTCTTGCCACAAAAAGAGACTAAACCAAGGATTATTATTCTACTTAATACTGTTCCAGTGTCTCAAGTCAAAATGCTTCTTTCCTCCTCCTTTGTTATAAGTACAAACCGGTAGAGCTACAGTCTCATCAGAGACTTCTAGTTCATATATGAACTCCTTATTACAAATTGTGACGTCATGAACCTGTGCATTTTCCTGTATTTTCATTAAAACTTGCAGAAGACATCAAATATCATTGGAATTTTCTTTTAGACAATATGGACCACATGAATCTACTTTTGTGTTGTTGCTCATTACTAGACTAATTATTTTGCTGATTCCTGATTGTCGTAACTCTTGTCTTTGAGAAATGTATCTTCATCTACAATTTTATTTTGTCTATATAGTTTTTAGCTCACCTGAGCTGAAAGCCCGTCTGTCTGTAAACTTTTCACATTTTCGACTTCTTCTCCAGAACCACAATAGGGGATCAAAGTTTTACATGGGAATATACAGTACACCGTATTAAACAAGATTTTGGATTACACAACATCCGGATTAGACAAGTTTCATTGTATAGGGAAAAATCTGCCGATGAAGAAAAACAGGGTCATATTGACTCAGGTGAGCGTTGTGGCCCATGGGCCTCTTGTTAATTCTTTTTAGCCAAAGACTCAAAGAGCTTATTCAATGGCAGTTTGTGTGGTGTGCATCAACTTTTTGGAATATGGACCGTATCTCCAGAACCTTTTGGCCAATATTAGTCAAATTTTTCACAGAGTATCCTTGGCCTAAGGGCTCTTATTAATACCAAACATGGGGATGTGCCCTTAAACAAGGGGAGATAATTAGGGAAACAAGAGGCCCATGGGCAACAAAGCTCAGCTGAGTAACTTTGTTCCTCCTGTTCCTCACCAGATTCCCCCCATGTCATATTTTGTTGCCCCATCCCACCCCTGGGGGTCATTATTTGAACAATTTAGAATTTACACTACCTCAGGAAGCTTCCACATAAGTTTAAGATTTTCTGGCCAAGTGGTTCTTGAGAAGATTTTTAAAAAGTTTCCTATATATTTCAATGTATAACTTTGATTCCCTATTGTGCCCCACCTACGCCTGGGGGTCATGATTTGGAGAATTTAGAATCTACACTAGACCAGGATGCTTCAATATAAGTTTCAGCTTTTCTGGCCCACAAGTTCTTGAGAATATGTTTTAATGACCCCGATCTATTTTTGTTTTTTCTTGATATTCTCCCCTTTTAATGGGCCTTGGTCTTTCATTTTAACAATTTAAACTTCCCTTTACCCAAGAATGCCTTGTACCAAGTTTGGTTAAAATTTGCCCATTGGTTCTTGAGAAGAAGTTGAAAATGTGAAAAGTTTACAGACGGATGGACAGAGTCAGACAGATGAACAGACAGACGGACGACGGACAATAGGTGATCAGCTTTAGCTGAGTTAATAAAAATAAAAGCAGTGGTTGCTAAAAAAAATCCTCCTTTTTAGAACCACTAGGCAGATTATCACCAAACTTTAATTATATGCGAATATGGATTAGAATATGATGTAGATTAAAAATGTTCAAGGCATCACCCTGGGGCATTGTTATATTGCCCAATGTAATGACTGGAATTAAGATTTTTTCAATTGATGCATCTTGACTCAAAGGTAGGTCACGATGACCTTTTTTGAATTTTGCAGGTATTCATCTTTCATTTGATTTTGATGCATATCTCGGACAATTTGAAGCCTCTTATCATCAAAACTTATCAGTCGATGCATCATGGGACTTTAAAATGTGTCAATGAAAAAGTAAAAAAGTAAGTCACTGTGACCTACTTTCTGAATTCTCTGGCTAATCATTTTCACCAAAAAAATTACTGTCATGATTTTAGATACTGAGAGGTTTAGACTCATCAAGCCTTGTAAGTTAATGCATTTGAATTTGGCAGGTATTTATTTTCAAATCATTTTAGAGGCATATTTTGGACACTGTGAAACCTAGAATCATCAAACCTTGTCAGTTGATGCATCTTGAGTCCTCAGAATGTATCAACTAAAAGGTAGATCACTGTGACCTACTTGTAGAATTTCATGACGATATTAAAATATTTCAGATACTAATTAGCTTATATTCATCAAACTTTAAGGGAATATCTAAATATTTGAAATAATAAGAGGCTAATAATCATCAAACTTCCTCATTTGGGGATCACAGACTATGTTAACCTAATAGTAGGTCACAGTGACTTAAATTTGGAATTTCACAGCTATATTTAAATATTTCTGATAATAAGACGCTCAGAGTCATCAAACTTCGTCAGTTAAAGCATCTTGGGTTTTCGAAAAGTGTGAACAAAAAATATGTCACGGTGACCCAGCCTTGGAGTTTTAATTCAATATCTAAATATTTCAAATTATAAGAGGCTTAAAATCATTAAATTCACAGAGTTGTTATCCAAAAAGTAGGTCACAGATCTACCTTTGGGATTTCAAGGCTTTATCTAAATGTATAAGATACAAAGAAGCTTAGAATAGAAGTGATATGGTTGTACAATTTATCAGAAGAGTGATTCTAGGCCCTTGAGTCTCTTGTTAAATTGCCATTTCATTGATCAGTTACAGGGTTATTCTCAGATGACTGTTAAAGCCCTCTGGCCTCTTGTATAATTTTGTTGCTATTAATAGAAATGGAAATCTTCATTGATTTTAGGTATTTCAGTTATAAATAGAACTGGAAATCCTCATTGTTTTTGTGCTTGTCAGTAAATGGTAACTAGTACATGTACATGTACTTGTCAGTAACACTATGTTTTCACCATTCAGTTTGTCTGCAAATTTACATCCATGATATCTCAAATAGTGCGAATTTACATAATACAGCATCTATTTTTAGACAATTGTTGCTGAAAAAGAATTGTGAGCCTACCTTAAATAATATGTAAAATGTTGTCTAAACAATTGTTTCGTTGCAGATAGCAAATTGTTTGTAAATACTCTTTATGAAGCTTCCAGTATGTGGATTTTTTTTATTTTACCTCATATACTAAGTTTTATCTAAGTTTTTATTTTTATTGCTAAAAATAGAAATGGGAATCCCCTTGAAACATTTTGTATTTCCATCATTGGTTTCTATGTAGCTAGTACTTGTCAGTCACATTATGTTTATAATAGAGAGTATTTAAATTTTCAATCCATAATTGTATGAAATAGTGCAAGAATTTGTAGTTTCTAAATAACTCACTGCATCTATTTTTAGACCATTGTTGCTATAAAAAGAAAAGAGAGTCTCCATCTTCAATACTGTGTCAATTATTAATTGCCCAAATGTTCTTGTTCATGACATATTGTAGACAGCAGTATATTTTGTAAATACTTTTTCAATGAAGCTTACAACTGGTGGAAAATTGTCATTTTTCCTCATATGCTGAGATGTTTCTATTTTTGGGTGTTTGGTGCTATAAATAGAAAAGGGAACCCCCTTCAGATAGTGTGTAGTTCAGTAAATGGTTTCTAGTACTTGTCAGTCACACTAAGTTTATAACAGTTTATCTGCATTTTTTCCATCCAACATTGCCTGAAAAATTGAAAGAATCTATATTTTCTCGATAATTCGAGGAATCTATTTTTAGACCATTGTTGCTATAAAGAGAAATAAGAGTCTATCCTCAATATTGTATCAATTATTGTACAAACACTTGTTTTTTTTGAAGGCATATTGTAGAAAGCTTTATATTTGTTAATACTTTTTCTATTAAGCTTCCAATTAGCATAAAACTGTCATTTTTCTTAATTTTCAGAGACATATCTATATTTAGGTGCTTGATACTATAAATAGAAATGGGAATCCCTCTCAACCATTGTCCACTCCAGCTAATGGTGTCCAGCTACTGTCATTAACATCTTAAATTTTACAATATACTTCCTAATTTTCCAGCAAAGACATCTAAAACTTTGCCAAAATTTGATTTTTTACAGTTTACCAAAACATATCTATTTATAGATACATGTTACTAAAAATAGCATTAAAAGCCCACTGATATTTTTTCATGAGATGACACTACTAATTCTCAAGTATAAAAACACACATAAGATTTGAAAATTTTCCTCGGACAATTTTTCTTATTTAGCCTTAAAGATCTCAAAAAATACTAAATTTTCCATTTTTCACATTTTCAGGAACCATGTCAGTTTGTATGACCTTTTTCTTAGAGTGGGAATATTTCTAGAATAAATGATTATATGCCCTGTGTACCTTAAAAGTTCACGTTATCATATGATCCAATGATTTTTGTTTGAGTGTATTAGATACCGATAAATATTTGTTTACATTTCCTCAATTTTCAAGTTTTCATTTGGTCAAAAAGGGCAAAAAATGGTCAAATTCAATGGATCCGTCTCCTTGGCAACCGAGTGCACGTGTGGAACTTCCGACTCCATATTTGCTAGTTTTGTACCAAGACACACGTGTGGTGCAAATTTCATCAAAATCCGAGACATGTCGTTTTTTCGTGCTTACAGAGAATGCGTGTTAAATATTACAACCCAAAAATAGCTGTTGTCGCAAGGAATATAAGTATAAAATATAAAAGCGCTATCTCAATTTCTGGGAATTAATGACCCACGTTTGCTTTTTTTCTAAAAGTGTGGCTAACTCTAAGATCACGATAACGAGGAATAGAAATTGATACGTCTTGTCACAAGGAATACAAAAACCTGAGCACCAATGTGAGAAGTCTTAGGCATGTAAAAATTGGTTTAAGTTTTACGAAAAGATCAAATTTGTCGGTCAAAGTCATCAGGTCTAAAATGTAATTAAACGAAGAAAGGTCAGGTTACAAGAAATAGACTAATGCCTAGTGAAATATAAAAGCTCATGCGCAAGCCGTTTAATGAGTAAGTTAATTTGTTTTGCGGACAAAGAGGCAAATAACCTAATTGATAAACAGACATAGAAACAGACAGACAGATAGACCAAGACCTATATGCCCCCGAATCTCCAATGACAGGGCCATAAAAACATAGCTATGAAAAGTAAATCCATTATTGCAATCTATGTTTCATGTAAATATCGTTTTTTTCTTTGGTTAATAGGGAAATGGTTGTATAAAATTGATTACATGTTGTTTTACGTCCCGTATGAGAATTTTTCAGTCAAATAGAGAAGTCACCGTATACCTGTGAGGGGCCTTTAATTTAGATCTTTGCTTGGCACTAAGAACCATTGGGCAGCGAAAGATCTTTATTGTACCAACACCGGCCGTGAAACGGGGCCTCGGGTTTTAAGGTCTCATTCGAAAGACCCGATACTTTTACTTCAAGGTACCGAGCGCTTGGCGAAGAAATAATTTCTACTTGTTATTTTTTATCGACTTAGGTCAGTCACGATCGGATTTAAACCCATGACCTTCCGATCTCTGAGCAAGCGGTCTACCGACTGAGCTATTTATAAAATTGAAATAACAGTAATTTTTGTTCATACTGATATTAATTAGGAAAAGTTTACATGTTTGCCTAATTTAAGGATGTTAGTACTAGTGGGGGTCATGTTTCCAAGTCATTTGCTTACATATATACTAGACTTTGACCCGTGCGTGCACGGGTTGACATTGTTATGAATGCATCCATGTGCATATCGGACATTTACAAAATAGATACATCGACACATTCATATTGTAATGTACTTTTGAAATAAACAATGAATGTGAATATAATCTGTTTTTGTTTTGTTTTGTTTTGTTTTGTTTTGTTTTGTTTTTTTTTTTTTTTTTTGGCAAAATTGTTGCGTAACGGCGTAGCGCAGAATGGGGTTGACCCCCCGTTATCTATACATCAAGTCATGAGTTCGAATCACGCCGGAGCTTACATAAATTTCACCTTTCCAAACAAATTTACTAAAAGAACTTATGGGTATTTATTGAAAATATGACAACAACAAAGAGTTGAGCACTGCTGATACATATCAAGCAAAGTAATGAAAATGAAGAAATGTACTAAGCTGGTATTTTTACACAATCAGTAATTAAACTAAAGGTGTAAAAATTTTGTAACAATTTTAACACTGCAGGTCTCAACTTAATTGTTCAAAATATGAGCTCAACAATAAAAGAGTTATTAAGCACTGCTAATACATATAGTTTATATATACACAGGTAATAGACATGTATATAATCTGTAAAAGCAGAAATGAAAATGGACAAATGTGCTACACTGGTATTTCTACACAATTTAGCAGATGTGAAGCAGAACAGATTATATTGCAAATATCCCCCCCCCCCCCAAAAAAAAAAAAAAACATACTGGTTGTTCAAGAGATCATAATAAAAATTAAGAATATCAAATGTACTTTATATATGATATAAGAAAATGCTCTCATGACTGTTTGTTTTAATAAAAATTAATGTAATATCCTTGAATTAGTAATATTTTGAATCGATTCGATTTAAACAAAAACCTCGGTTTTTGAATAATTTTGATTCGATTTTTGGAAACAATATGTTTGCTTCAGTTGTTATAGTTATTGAAAATTCGAAATAAATAGTAACCAATTTGAAAGTTTTTTTTTTCATCTTTTATGATTCAACAATACTTTAAAACTTTAAAGTTTACTGACCTTGACCGATTTCATTTTGGGAAAGCCAATGAGAATTTGGGAGCAGATCTTGAACTGAATATGGGAATTTTTCTTACGTCATACGTAAATAATGCAGCAAAAATAAAATACATACCTCATAAACATTTATATATCTGTTTAGTGATAACAAAAGTTAATCTAGCTACTGCAGTATTAAACGTTTTCAATCAATAGTCATTACATCACATGAGAACTGCCATGGCTGCTGAAGAAGAAAACTTGTTTTCACGCTGGTGTATTTTTTCTTGTGGCGATTTAATAAAGTTTGTTTGCTACGGCTAAATATAATTCATTTCATCATTGAATTTATAAATATTTTTTTACGATCTTAATTTCCGTTTTACAAAAGAACTTACGACTAAGACCAAAATGTAATTTGGAGAATATCTTTCTATTTTACATTAAATTGAAAATGGTTTTATTCTTTTTAAAAACAGTTCAGATAGATTTATTTATACATGCAAAATTTACCAGAATCATTTATTTTGCAAGATTTTACAATCAACTGAAGTTTTTGGTCTTAGTCGTAAGTTCTTTTGTAAAACGGGCCCCTGCCTGGCTGTTCCTTCTACATAACGTACTGAAGATCAATAACAATAATTTTCATATTTCACCCACTTTTTTTTTTAAAGTTTTAGAAATTTTTGGAGGTGGAGTTATAAATCTCAGCAGTGAAGGTAATAGTAAACATGGCGAACAAATTCAAGTTGCAATCATTTAGACACATTTCAAATTGAAAATATCGGTTATACTGACGTTATTTAATTATTTCGATTTATTTCAAAGTTAAGAAATAAAAATAATGTCATTGTAATTTTTGGCGGAAAAACAATGCCTACTTCACTTAGATGTTATTCTAGCTGGAGTTGTAACACCCCCCCCCCTTTCACCTCCAAAAAAGCATAAAAGAAAGGAAGGATAAAATAAAATCGGATAGTTACATTAATTTTGCTTCTACGATCATGAGCTTTTTGCCTCCGTTGAGATGGCCAGAGACAAAAATAACACATAATAAATGTGTCTTCGAGATGGCGAATGATTGTACCCACCTGGCCACAATATCACATTTGCATGGATAAACTCAGAAACAGTAATACAGATACGTGTAAATTTTCATTGGAAATTTGCTATATATTTTGTTCATATATATTTATGATTTTTTATTAGAGAAATTATAAAATAACAAATATACATGTATATCTACTTAGTACAAATTACTTTTGTCTTCTCTGATTTAAACACCGTGATTTAGCGTGAATGTAATGCGCACGCGCAAGATTGTAAAATCCAAAAAATCCAGATGATTTCCGGAATTTTTTGAGGAATTTTCGTTGATTATTAATTAGCGAAGCTTAATTGAGAAAAAATAAAAACAAATTGGTAATCTTCAAGTACCAATGATGTTTAAAGTATATAAAACAAAAGACAATACTCTTCCGATTTGTCGGTATTAAAGGCCAAAAATTCGAGTCTATTATTTTAATATAGTAGTATAGATACTGAATAATCTTTGTATCGAAAAAGAATATCAACTTACGTGTGCAGCTATGAACTGTCTCATTCACAACAATTCCGACAAATCCGCTACAACATTCCAATCCATTGCGACTAGATAAGCAGAATGTTATTTTACTTATACACTGTAAAACTAGATTAAGAAAATTTTGAACAAGATACTAAATATGCTACTCCTTATCAAGTTGTTTGCTGGATAAATAAATATGCACACCTACTGCATATCATTGCTGTAGACGTCTTCCACTGGTAATTGATTGTAAATGTACAAAGTAAAATCCAAATACACATAGTATTTTCCATTTCGAAATACAACATTCTCTGCTGTGACTACATTGAAATAATTTAAGTTTCCTGTCGAAAGATACAATCAATCATTGAACTGCATAAATTCTGCTTATTACATTTTTCCTGTATTCCTATTAATCAGAAAAGAGGATGTGATCCAAATATACTAAATTATTATTTGTGAAAACTTCCGTGATAGTATTTTTATTTTCATACATAAAAGTAAAACGATTCAAACAGATCAAGTATACAAGCACGCAGATTTATACTAAGCGTCATGACAATTTTTTTTTATATACCATCGTCTTTGACATTCCTCAATATAATTTATTATCTCCATCTATGAGTCTACTCTGCTCTGTTTTTTGCAAAATATAAAATAAAGCTAATTGTCGTAAATTTATTACAATACCAAACAAATTATAAAAAAAATACAGATATAAATAGAAAAAAAATGGCAAAAAGATGGGACAACCCTTTAAAAACGCCCCAATGTTTGAAGCATGTGAAAGGCAACATGACAAATACGTAAATATTATAAACATGATTAACATAAAAAAAAAAAAAATAAATAAAAATCAGAAACAAAGAACATTCCACTAATTCTACATATATATATATATAGATACAATTAATTCAATTATTAAATTCAGGTAACAAGCATGACAAAATGCTTAGACATAATTAAGCAATGCTGGAATGTTACAACTGACTATAGCATGGAGTGATTGATTGGGAGTAGATGGGTCAAAAATCTGTTTCCATCAGAATGCATGGTCTGGAGATAAACAATGCTCAAGTGATAAGATCAGGCTACAGGTAGTAACAAAAAATATTTGCGGAACTGTAAATTCAGGAATAAAATACTCTAGTAAGAGAAGAGTAACAGGGATGGTATAAATAACTTTATGCTACACATTAATACAATTAAAAAAAAAAACAAAAAAAGTAATGAAAAAGTCTAGAAATCGAAAGAAAAAATGCGCAGCATTGTAAGTCGTCCCACGAAGAAATCAACGGGATATAAACGTGCTGAAATGCATAACTTTTTAAACTGAGTTTATTTTCGTAAAACTACTATATTATCACATGATTTCAATATTAATTGAAATAACATTGTATACTCCGTTCTGTACTGAATTTGGTTTGGTCACGTTATTTGACAGTCACGTGAAAATTGCATGTAATAGGTACTGTATGAAGGTCATAAACAAATTTCAATATCGCAAGGGCATAGTTAACATTTAAAATCTAAGTAATAAATTATTTCTACATAACTTGCAGTTTATGAAAAGTGCTGCTGCTCTTAAAAAAATTTGCATTTTGTAAAGGTTAATGTACGAGTAGCGCTCCATTCTTTATATAATTAAAAGTAATGGAGCCTAGACCCCGAAGGGACCGAGGCCCATTGCTTTTAAGGAATGGAGCGCTACGAGTATATTAACCCGCGTAAAATCCACCTTTTTTAAATGCTTGTAATTATTGTTTGTTAATATATAATAAAGAATATTTATAAGACACACTGTAAATATACATTTAACATATTAGTAGTATTTATTTGAATATGGAGAGAAAGTAAGGCGAAAAAAGTTTACTCAAGTTATCTAAATCTGTTGTCATTCAACAGCCTCGATAGCTTAGTGAGATGAGAACCTGACACCGAAGGTGAAGGAACCGGGTTCGATTCTCAACAGTGCCATATTTATTTTCTTTATGTGAAAAAAAGCTTGTTAAAATTTTCTAAGTTCTTTCCTCGTTAGAGGTACTGGAAGGAGAACAGGAACATTATAACAAATTCTGATTTCAATGTACTTTGCAACTCTCCATTCCTGAAACATAATGGAGCGCTCAAACAAAAGAGTGACTTCGCAGATGGAATTTACGTCTTTATCAAGTAATGCTCTCGATTTCAGAAAAGCAACAGCACTTTTCAAATTAAGGAATGTTTCCGTTATTTATATTAAAGAAAAAGGTCAAGATCTATTAAGTGTATGCCCTTGCGAAATGCGATTTAATGAGTCACCATGCACATCATATACACAAAAACACGACAAAATTAATTCAATATATTTTATCGAAACAGAGGTTTCAGATTTGTGTTAATGGTTAATGATCTACCTAAGATTTGCAAATAATATTCCGTTTAACAATAAAATGCATTTTTTCACTGTGAAAAAATATACTTGATCAGCGTCTCACTGCCTGCACATAAAATGCGTCAAATTTTACCATGATGATGACGTCATGTCGACAAGTGCTTTGCAATCAGTGATTTGTTTATATCTTGCTGGGTGGGATTTAACTAGTTGCAAAATTGATTGCAGTGGTAAGTTTTGATGTAGTTCATTCCTTTTGTGCAGTTTAAAATCGCATTTTTTTCATTTTTCTATAATTGTGAGGAATTGCTATATCTGTGTGATGTCACAGAAAAATTTCCCGTATAAAATTGGCCCCGCCCCCTTTATGCAGCCTTAACAGAGCTGCGTGGGAAAAAATCTTGAAATAAGCTTGTGTATTTAAAATTATTTAAAAGAGACATTGCCCTAGTTTTTCTAAAGGGCGGTAGAATTAGAAGTAGAAATTTTCCAGAGGGGGGAATAAAAAACATTCAGGTTATGGCACTCAACAAAAATAGGTTTTGTGATTCTCTACTAATATTAATAGCTAATAATTCAGTGCATTTTTACAAAGACTTTTTAAAAACTGTGTCTTTAACTGTCTTTAAATAGCCCTGGCTTTCCCCATAAAATGGACTTTAACTCTTATACGTTTTGCATGTAGCTCTGTTGTTAAATAAAATGCAGATACATATTCTATATGGTACCTTAAAAATAAGCACATCTGCATATGTATACTTTCATATTGCTTTCTTTGCAGAATACAGACGAGGACCTAGTCGTTTTTTTTTTTTTTTTTTTTTTTTTTGGGGGGGGGGGAGGGGGGGATTTACGATACACATGTCAAATACTATTTTTTTTTTTTTTTTGGTGTTCCTGAGCACAATTAAAGGTGCTAACCTAAATAAAAAGAGTACAATATATAGGGTTACTGACTTAAAAATAAAGAGTACAGAAGCAATTCGAATATATACATGTATATCAAAATAATATTTTGTAAAAGTACTCAAACGATTTATTTATTTATTTTATTATTATTATTTTTTTTTTTTTTTTCAAATCTGATCAATACAATAATGTTTTGATGAAATATGAAGATAAGGGGGAGAAATCATGCTCGAAAATATATTGACACAATACAAATTTTGAGCAAAGCAAAGAATCTATACTTCAATGGTCAACGAATCTTGGCTCCCGTTTTTAGAAGACACGTGAAATTTAATATGTATATCAATGATTGAAATATGCATATATTTATAAGACAAAAATAAAAAAAAAAAAATATAAGTGGTCATGATTTTGATCCCTCAAAGCATGTTTTGAAAGTCTAGATATTGTTTATTAAACATCCTATAAAATTATATTTTACAGTTATAGAGGTTAAGTTCTTGAAATAAGTATCTGCATTTATAATCCTCAGGTTTAGAAGAAAAAAAAAACGCACACTTTCATTGAAATGGACAGGGGATAAAGAAATATATGATGGAAATTTGGACTTAGATGTACTTGGACAGATACATGTACATGTAACAATACAATATACGTCAATAGCAAAACTGACGATTTGATGCACGTATTTCCATTGAAATCATCTGCTACACGCACACGTACAGTACACGTTGATTTGCTAAACCTCTCTATAATAGCAGAGTCCGAATAAAGTTTGAAAAAACTCTTGTATATTTAGTACACGATCGATAGTTTGTTTTAAGGTATGGTCTGTGTCTACCAGAGGTGATGCTTTGAGACCAGCAGGATTTCTATAGAGTAACCTGATCGGGGTAATTTGATTTTTATTTCAGATTTCTTAACGATTACTGTACTCTACTTAACCCTTTAACCCCCAGAAACGCATTTGGACGCATTTTCAGCATCACAGATACTTAACTGTTGGCGTTTTCTAAATATTCGGGTTACAACAAAATAATTGATATTTTCTGAAACTTAAGAAGAAACTAAACATTTTTTCTACTCAAAATTTTTATGTGCGATGTTGAGAAATTATCATAAACTTGAACTGAATATCGCATATCATTGCAGGAAGTTGATAAAACTACGCAGAAATGACTGATTTTCTGCTATCTTCTGTTGGCTGTATCTAAATTACAACCACAATAAAATAAAAAAATGAATGCCATAACCTGAAAGCTGGGAATATGCCCTATATTTTTTATTCCGGACATTATAAGGTACATGCATCCGTTACAGAGATATTTGTTGTTGAATATTGGAACTTTTACGAGTAAAATGCACAAAATGCACTATGACGTCATTTGACGTTTTACATGCACAATGAAATCGTTCATGAGCTCAGTGTAAAATAAACTGGCTCTTTTGATATATGGATCAGATTTATTTAAAAAAAAATAAATTATTTGTAAAGAAGAGTTAGTGTGCGACACGTTTTGAGCCATAAACATGTAATAAAAGGAATTTTCCATAGCTTTGGGAGATATATACATCTTGTAATAGTCTTTCACCTAACGCCCCGATTGTGTGCACCCATTGTATCAGAAATCCCTGTCGAATTTTGTGCCAGTCCTTCATGTAGTAGAAATAATTAATCAAATAATTAAATATCATCCTTACCATTTTCTAATCTTCAGATTTATTATTGAAAAATGAAATATATATATATATATATATATATATATATATATATATATATATATATATATATATATATATATATATATATATATATATATATATATATATATATATATATATATATATCTTTTTTTAGTACTTGGTGTACTTTGAAAGGAAAGGTGCAATTTTATAAAAGCGAACGGATAGATAACGCAGTTATCCTTTTTTAATGATTAAAAGATAAAAAAAAAATAAAAATAAAAATAAAAAAAAAAGTGTCACAATGAAAATATATATCAAAAGTACTACGTCGCACGTCGTAAACATAGCCAAACAAACAGCAGTTTAAATCAGATTGCTATATATATAGAAATAATTTCTGAATAAACATACAGGAAACTCTTCTTTTTTTTTGTTCGTGTTAAATTCATTTTTCAGTCTTCACAGTGTTAAGAACAAATCTATATCAAACGGGATAAAAATGGAAAACTTGGGATAAACTAACAAATTCTCCCTCATTGCCTAATCCTTTACAGATTAGCAGGGATTACAAGTATATGTGTATTGAAGAAACTGAAAAGTTGAATCTACTGCTACAACAAAAATAAAACGGAGCGAGTATGTACATGTTAAATATATATATTTGCCAGAACATCGCGCTAAAATAGCAAAATGAGCTTTTGAATATAAAAACCGCCATTTTACTATTTTTTAAAAGCTGTGGAGAAATGTTAATGAAAGTACAATCAGAAGTATTCGAAAACTATGCCTACGCTCTATAATTTGGAAAAACGTGTTTTCCATTACAGAAATCAATGGAAAATATTTTCAAAACATCTCCCTTTCCTTTTTACAGCAATTTTGAATTATTATCTAACAAATTCATACCAAAGCTCTTGCTGTTCTTGAGGGTGGGGGTGGGGGTATGTTTACAGATAAATTACATGAGTTAAACATATGGAAAAAATGAAGGATCATTTATCCATGACTATGAGTGCTTTAAAAGCTGAGTACTATTTTAAAATCTCTTGATGTTTTAAAGCCTGATTACAATGGATATACATCTTCTAGACCCCTTATAAAAAGGGTTGTGATTAAGAGCAATGAGCAATTTAAAACTGGTATTAATAATGTCATTTTGTAATTTTTAGATTTACCGAGCGGTAGTAATTACAACAAGAGGCTGGGCAACATCGCCCACCTTAGCTCATTGGCTAGGAAGAAGCGGTAATCAGTTCAATATTGAAGGGGGAGGGGGGCAAACTTTAATTTAAACTACCTCAGGATGCCTCCATATCAATATCACTTATCATGGCCTTGCTGTTCTTAAACAGAAGAATTTTAAGGATTTTTTTCCTGTTTTCCACTGTCATGGTAGCTCATTCTGTAGACCTCTCGCTCCGTGATCGGAAGGTAAGGGTTTCGAGCCCCGGCCGCGACTGGCCTAATTCGATAAAAAAAAGGTAGCGACTGTTCCTTCGCCAAGCGCTCGACACTTTGAATGAAAGTTGCAAGTCCTTCAGATGAGACCTTAATGACCGAGGCCCGTGTCACGGTAGGCGTAAGCACGATAAAGATCCCCCGCTGCTCAATGGCCCTGAGTGCCAAGTAAAGGTCTAAATTTGAAGCCCTTCACCGGTATATGGTGAAGATTCTATATGAGTGAAAAATTCTTGTACGGAACGTAAAACAACATACAATCAATCAATTCTATGTTTTCCTATGTAAAATTCTCTCATTGTGGCTCCACACTACCCACACTAAATTTCAACAAATTTGAATCTACACTACCAAAGGATGCTTCTATAATAATATGACTAATCATGGCTTTGCTGGTCTTGAGCAGATTTTTTCAAGATGATTCCTATATTTTTTCTTATGCAAAACTTAATTGACCCTCTGTTGTGCCCCACGATTTGAACAAACTTGAATCTACAATACATAAGGTTGCTTCTATATAAATATGACTAATAATGGCTAAGTGGTTCTTGAGAAGAAGATTTTAAAGATATTTCCTATGTAAAAGCATTTTATAGTAGAAAAGGATTTATCAAAAGAAAGTTTCAAAAATGTTATTAACTAAGCAGTAATTAATTAACAAAGATTGCATTGAAGTCTAAGGGGACAATCGATTTTTCTTTTAAAAATAAATATTCAAATAAAAAAAATATTGATAAATACTGTGGTGGAAAGATGCATAAAACATTAGAAACAGATTGACAATTGAATAAAGATTTTTTTTTTACCAGATAAGTTTTTTTATAATTGAATTTTTCAAATAAAAAGAGATGGAGATAACTCTTACCAAAATTCAAGATCATAAATTAGGACATATCCCGCCCTTACATGCTTATTGTGAAAAATGGGAATTATGTCTAAATATACTGAGTATTAAGCACCTACATATCTGTCGTGTATTCAATTTCATTGAATCTGTTGATATAAGGGATGGAATAACTTCTTTATTGCTGATTCAGCATCCAACTTCTTCTGCTAGCTTCTGAATGCCTGACTTTCCCAAAGCTTTGGCTTATATACTCTTTGGTTTGGCTAGTCCATTCAAAGAGTTGCCAGGTCATTCCATTATTTCAGGTCTTCAATGCATTTTACTTGAATGCCCCTTAACCATTACACCTATATATATCTATGTAAAACTCTGACGCACTGTTGTGGTCCTGCCCTATCCGTGGGGGTCTTGATTTGAACAAACTTGAATCTACACTACTTGAGGATACTTCTATATTAATATAACGAATAATGGCTTAGCTGTTCTTGAGAAGAAGATTTTTAAAGATATTTCCAATATATTCCTATGGTGAACTTTGACCTCCTCTTGTGGCCCTGCCCTACTCCCAGGGGTCATGATTGGAACAAACTTGAATCTACACTACCTTAGGATACTTCTATTATAATATGACTAATCATGGCTTTGCTGTTCTACAGAAGAAGCTTTTTTAAGACATTTCCTATTTATCCCTATGTAAAACTTTGACCCCCTCTTGCGGCCCTGCCCTACCCCTGGGGGTCATGATATGAACAAATTTGAATCTACAGTATGTCATGAAACTTTCACACAAGTTTCATCTTTTCTTGCCCAGTTGTTCTTGAGAAGAAGATACTTAAAAAAAGCCACCAAATTTTCACGAATTCTTAATTATCTCCCCCTGAAAGAGGGCACAACACTTCCTGTGAACAAACTTAAATGCACCCAAGGATGCTTTGTGGCAAGTTTGGTTGAAATTGGCCCAGTGGTTCTTTAGAAGAAGTCGAACATGTGAAAAGTTTGCGGACTACAGACGACAGACGGACGCCGGACACTCTTTGATCAGAAAAGCTCACTTGAGCCTTCGGCTCAGGTGAGCTAAAAATTACAAGATGATAAGGTGTAATATTGTAATTTTGTATTTACTTCCATCCGGTTAATTCAAAAATTACAATGACAGTAATATAATTCAATCACTAGTGAACTCTTATTTGCGATATAAAAAAATAATGTCAGAATTGTCATTTTTATTGAATATAGGGGTGTAAAATATAGGCTGGAATCAAGAGTTAGTGTGCGTAGTTCTTTGCCATACTCTCCCCAAGGCCTTCTCTTAAAACTTATGATGACATAGTGATATTGTATGTTCGAGTACATATCAGGGTGTTGTGAATTCTCAGATGCAGGTCTCTGGAACTAGGCAAGTAATTTTATCCAGTGATAAAACTCTACTTAAAGTAAATGGGGGACCATTTGATGTAAAAAACGACCGGACATTAATATTGTTACTTCTAGAACACATGGGTTTTCCAAAAAGAAAAAAAATCGGGTATTTAAGGCGAGATATTTTCTCGCATGATTCCGCGGACGTCAAATCAACATTTAACAAACGAATTAGAGACAATGTTCAGCAATATCCCTCCTCCTCTCCCTTCGACCAACGTTTAATATATGTTAATTTTTGTACCGTTGATATTTGTAATTTTAATGTGTACGATGGCGTTGAATATGGCATACCCATGTTTTGTTAGGAAGTTCCCTTCTCAAAATTGCTATTTTTGTAACCATGGCAACACTGTTCATTGTAATAAAAATACTTAATGAGGAATTTTGTATCTTAGTGTTCTTTACATGTGTACCAAATTTTAGTGAGGCAAAAACTGTAGGAGGGGAAGCGATTTGAAAATTGCTGAATAAAGTATACCCGTGTTTTGTTAGGAAGTCCCGTTCTCAAAATTGCTATTTTGAAACCATGGCAACACTGTTCATTGAAATAAAAAAACTAAAATAAAGAATTGTGTATCTTAGTACACTCTTAAAGTGTACCAAATTTTATTGAAGTCAGGTAAAAACTGTAGGGGGAGAGCGATTTGTAAATTGCTTATAATTACGACAATCAGACAGCTGTATAAATCCAAAGTCTAATACACGGACATTGTGTAATTGTATAAACTCTTTCCATCAAATAAAATTGACCGGTATAACTAAAAACTAATTGTTTGCATGTTTAGTTTTAATAGTATCACTAAATCCTCTGTTATGGAAACATTATTTTAAATTCTGTTTGTATTTCTGTGATGTAAAAGGGGGGAAAACACATATTTTGGCAATTATGGGTCTCATTTGTTGCCATGGCAACCATGACGTCATTTTACTCTGCATAATTAAATACTTTAAGATTTTACCTTTCAGAAAATGTATAGGTTGCTTTATGTAAAAGTGACTAGAAAATGTTAAAATGTCAATTTGAAATTTTTAGGCAGTTTTGCAGAAAATATGCAAAATCTCTGGTAGTTAAAGGGTTAAAGGAGGAGGAGATCGATGCAGGAAATCTCCTCCCTAACAAAATATACTTTTCACTATCGTTTATGATATACTTAACTTTATAGTAAAACATTTGATACTTTAGTCATTATTAAACTGTACACAAGAACTTAATATCTCTTTAATTAATCACCAGTAGAACATGTTTGCAACATTCTTGAGATACACCCATAAAATGTAATCGGCATGTTTTTTTTTTTTTTTTTTTTTTTTCCTTAAAAAGAACTATAAAGCATATGCAAGAAGTGATGAAGTGAACAGAGTAAGCAGACGTCGAAAAATGTACACCGTTTTATTACTTGCATATCCTCAAACTGGTGAAGAGTACGGTGTAAAAAAAAGAAAGATTTGTCTTACTTGTACATTTTTTTGGTTGTGGAATATGCATGGCCTTTTTTGTTACATGTATATCTAACCTATTCCGAAACAAAAAAGAAAATCAATTTTGTTGTAAATTGTTCTACACTGTTATTATTCATTCTAATTTAATACATTGCTCATTTTGAATTGGCGTAGTCTTTTTTAGATGGGTTATAAAAGTCTTTTTAAGTGCTGGTTACAGTGTAATATACGGAGATAACGAACAATATTCAAACTCAGAAGTCCATTAAGCAATACAAATTTAGGAGCAGAGGAAACACGGACCTCTAAAACATCAGAGGTGGGATCAGGTTCCATGGAGAAGTGAGCATCCCTGCCGACCGGTCACACCCGCCGTGTGCTCCTTGTCATCATCGGAATATAATGGAAAAATCCGTCGACAATAGATAGTTTTCAGTATGTCCAAATTAGCAAGAATTGTTTCCCGTTTGCCGCTATATTGGAGGTCAACATGCTCATATTCCTTCATTATTCAACCAATTTTAACTTTTTATACTGGCCATTGTGGGGTAGGAAGCATTGTTTTTCTGAAAAATATACATTTGTTTAAGTCTTTTTTATTTCATAATTTTTATTCTATAAAGATTTTCACCCAAATATTTCTACTACACCCTCTTGGATTTGGTAAGGCAAAGAGGAAAAATTACCAGGTTGACCACCAAGGAGGCGGCCAAGGGAAATAACTCGGGGAGAAAATACGTCATATGAAAACTATCTATTCAGTGTGAAAATAATGGTTTAACAATTAGAATCGAAAGCGTCAGTCAGCATTTGACCAAATAATAAATTGTATTTGCTGACAAGGTCATTGTATCGACCATAGAACTTACGAAATGACGACTTTAAACGAGACTGCTGATATTCTTGTTTCATCAACTTGTTCGTCAATAACTTACCTCGTTTTAGAAATTGTTCATACTTAGGGCATGATCTTGCGTATCGAATCAATTGAGAAATATAAACCCCCTATGCAGACGATGAAAGTATATTGCTGCATAAGTAAGGGAAGTTGACGATTGAAAAGTCAAAGTCATCATATTTATCATAAAGCTTGGTTGTTACATTACAGTTTATGTATTTTTCTAGTAAAATATCCAAATATGAAACAGATGTGTCAGACTATGTGGTATCTTTTATTTCAAGCTAAGCCCACTAGGATAAATCGTATCGACATAAAACTGAAAAAAAAAATTAATTGACTATACGTCGTCGATATATCGGAATGTCGAGTTGAAGGCCACAACGTGTTTTCTTCTTTTCACCTATACGATTTTAAACAAATTCTGCTTCATATGAATACAAAAATAGGTCTGCTAATAACGGGGCGCAATTGGTACACATGGGAATTCCAATAGATTGTTGGAAGACCTGGTCTCCAAAAACCACAAAGATATTGTCAATCAGAAACTCAAGCATCTTTTTACTACCAACTTCAGAGTACTTGTGTGTACAAGCAGAATGTTTTTGTTTTTTTTTTAACAAAATAATTTTGTAAATGACGGATGACAAGGTAAGTAAATTTACGAGTTCCATTTTTATTGAAAAAGCAGCTGGTAATGATGTCAAAAAGCCTGGACTTTAATTTATCGTTGGGAATGGTTGTATATAAAGTTGAAAAGTCGTAAGTTTTATGTTGTTGATTTTGGTAAAATTTTGTGATTTCAAATGCTTCAAAAGTTCCTTGGAATTTTTAGCATTCACATCTGTTTTACACAACTTCTCGAATATATTGTTTCACAATACTCCTGAAGTTTCTTCTTCACTACTATTAATATTTTAGTGAGGAGTAAACAAAGAGGCTTGGTAAAACATTTACTGGAACCTGCTATGTGTCTTTGTTTGTAAGGATTTTTATGAAGTTTAGAATGCAATATAGATATGGTAATTCAAATTCATGTTGGTTGTTGGCAATATTAAAAATATACAAAACTGACAGATGATTTTGAAGAATTTCCTCCTTAGAAAGGAAGCTATGGGTATAAGATGGATTAAAACTTCTAGAATTAAATCCATTTCCTCTAAAATACGATAATTTTTATTTAAATAATGAGCCTTACAAACAAAGATAATATTGTTACTTGCTTTTTCAGCAGGGACAAGTACATACTGATAGGGTAACCTATCATTCTTTTTTTCACTTTTCTGCTGAATCGAATAAATGTAACCAAGTAATCTTGATGTGATAAACCAGATTTGATATAAGGCAAATTAAAAAAAAAAATAACGTACAGCCTTTGTTCTCTTTTGTGGATTTTTCATTTGAATATATGTATGACAAAGCTTAAAAATAATTTCTCAAGACCATCTTGACCGATAAATCTATACTACTATATTAAAATAATAGACTCGAATTTTTGGCCTTTAATACTGATAAATCGGAAGAGTACTGTCGTTTGTTTTATATATTTTAAACATCATTGGTACTTGAAGATTACCAATTTGTTTTTATTTTTTCTCATTTAAGCTTCGCTAATTAATAATCAACGAAAATTCATCAAAAAATTCCGGAAATCATCTGGATTTTTTTGGATTTTACAATCTTGCGCGTGCGTATTACATTCACGCTAAATCACGGTGTTCAAATCATCGAAGACACATGTAATTTGTACTAAGTAGATATATATTTGCTATTTTATAATTTTCTCTAATAAGAAATCATAAATATATATGAACAAAATATATAACAAATTTCCAATGAAAATTTACACGTATTCGTATTAATGTTTCTGAGTTTATCCATGCAAATGTGATATTGTGCCACGTGGGTAATCATTCGCCATCTCGAAGACACATTTATTATATGTTATTTATGTCTCTGGTCATCTCAACGGAGGCAAAAAGCTCATGATCGTAGGAGCAATATTAATGTAGCTACCCGATTTTATTTTATCCTTCCTTTCTTTTATGCTTTTTTGAGGGGAAAGGGGGGGGGGTAAGGGGGGGGGGGGTGTTACAACTCCAGCTAGAATCACATCTTAGTGAAGTAGGCATTCTTTTTCCGCCAAAAATTACAATAACATTATTTTCATTTCTTAACTTTGAAATAAATCGAAATAATTAAATAACGTCAATATAACCGATATTTTCAATTTGAAATGTGTCTAAATGATTGCAACTTGAATTTGTTCGCCATGTTTACTATTACCTTCACTGCTGATATTTATAACTTCACCTCCAAAAATGTCTTTAACTTTAAAAAAAAAGTGGATGAAATATGTAAATTATTGTTATTGATCTTCGGTACGTTATATAGAAGGGACAGCCTGTTCTTCTAAATATGTAAAGGTTGTCGTGGTAACTACGCTTGATAGGTAGTCTGAAGTCAGCTCTTGCGGCCCGTACAGTTCATTCTTTCAATGCTGCTAAAATATCGATTGTTTGTAAAATTTAATCCATGCATAGTAAATCTCAAAACTATGAGGTGGGACAAAATTAAGATCGTAAAAATATTTATTCAATGATGGAATGAATTATATTTAATCGTAGCAAACAAACTTATGTTCTATTAAATCGCCACAAGAAAAAATACACCAGCGTGAAAACAAGTTGTCTTCTTCAGCAGCCATGACAGTTCTCATGTGATGTAATGACTTTTGATTGAAAACGTTTAATACTGCAGTAGATTAATTTTTGTTATTACTAAACAGATATATAAATGTTTATGAGGTATGTATTTTATTTTTGCTGCATTATTTACGTATGAAGTAAGAATAATTCCCATATTCAGTTCAAGATCCGCTCCCAAATTCTCATTGGCTGTCCCAAAATAAAATCGGTAAAGGTCAGTAAACTTTAAAATTTGCGCTAAACTCAAACTTTACTAAATATTTTGGAAAAATTTATGCTCTGAATAATAACATAAGAAACATTTATTTTAAAATGTTCCTGATTACATTGTATGATTTCAATTAAAAAATGGAAATGATATTGTATGATCCAAAAAGAATTGTACCCCACCCCCCAGGAAAAGGCTTCATTATTGCAGCAAGAAGTACCTTCAAATTCCTACTTTCCTACTTAGAATACCCTTGCTTGGCTTATCTAAGATAATTATCATATATTTTATACTTAGTATAAACAAGAGGCCCATGGGCCACACCGCTCACCTGAGCAAATATGGTCAATTACTCTAACCCAAACAGCTTTAACAAATCAGAAATATCTGAACAAATTTAGTTTTTTATATTAAGTTTTTGATATATATTCTAACTTTGAGATTTTTCTCCAAAGATTTTCATATGTAAAATTTACAGTAAATATTCTGTCCCCCCCCCTCTCCCATTGTGGTTGTACCCTATCATGGCCCGCTGTGATCGTCATCATCAAATTTGAATGTACATTATATGAATTTACATTTCAGAAAACCTCTCTGGTCAAGTAGTTTTGGAAAAGAAAATTCATAAAAAAAAAATTCCTATAAATACTCCCATGGATACCCCTCCCCCATGGTGGCCCCACCGTACCCCCAGGGGTCATGAAAGGTCATGATAAGATTTAAACGAAATTGAGAATGCTTCCACATAAGTTTCAACATTCCTGGCCAAAAGGTTCTTGAGAAGAAGGATTTTAAAGATTTTCCCTATATATTACTATGTAAAATTTCAAACCCCCATTGAGGTCCCACCCTAATCCTGGGTGTCATGATTTTAACAATTTAGAATCTACACTAACTGAGGATGCTTCCACATAAGTTTCAACTTCCCTGGTAAAATGGTTCTTGAGAAGAAAATTTTTAAAGATTTACCAAAAAATTTCAATATTTCTTAATTATCTCCCCTTGGCAAAGGGCGTGGTCCCTCATTTTAACAATTTTGAATCCCCTTCACATAAGGAATTGCTTTGTGCCAAGTTTTGTTGAAATTGGCTTAGTGGTTTTGGAGAAGAAGTCGAAAAACCGAGGTTTTTGTTTGAATCGAATCGATTCAAAATATTACTAATTCAAGGATATTACATTAATTTTTATCAAAACAGACAGCCATGAGAGCATTTTCTTATATCATATATAATGTACATTTGATATTCTTAATTTTTATTATGATCTCTTGAACAACCAGTATGTTTTTCTTTCGGGGGGGGGGGGGGGATTATCTGCAAGGTAATCTGTTCTGCTTCACATCTTCTAAATTGTGTAGAAATACCAGTATAGCACATTTGTCCATTTTCATTTCTGCTTTTACAGATTATATACATGTCTATTACCTGTGTATATATAAACTATATGTATTAGCAGTGCTAAATAACTCTTTTATTGTTGAGGTCATATTTTGAACAAGTTGAGACCTGCAGTGTTACAAAAATTTTTACACCTTTATTTTAATAACTAATTGTGTAAAAATACCAGCTAAACACATTTCTTCATTTTCATTTTCATCACTTTGCTTGATATGTATCAGCAGTGCTCAGCACTTTGTTGTAGTCGTATTTTCAATAAATATCAATAATTTCTTTTATTAAATTTGTTTGGAAAGGTGAAATTTATGTAATCTCCGGCGTGATTCGAACTCATGACTTGATTTATAGCTAAGGATCATTCTCTATAAGGCCGTTTTGCGGCCTACAATGACTTCAAATTTTCAAATAGTATTTTTTTCCCTGAAAAACTGCATGAATCAGTAGGATAATGTTCCAATTTAATGATAAATGTTGATTGGTTAATGATACAATAGTATTTGTTATGATATAGGGTCACAAAGTAAGGTACTTTCGGTCCGTATTTGCATTAGGGTAATGGGAAAACTCAAGAGGGTGGGTGTGTTAGGTAACTCCTACATATGTCATAACCACCTTTAACCAACACCAAAATTTGCATGTGAACTTCTTATACACATAAAAAGTGACTACCAAATTATGAACTTGGTTAAAGGTGGTTATGACATGTAAATAAAAACTTTTCGCTTCATTTTTACGATACTTGCATGAAAACCTAACTACTCACAATGAAGGATATCAGCTTATGTAGATTATTTCTTATTATAAACTTTCAGTTAGAGTACATGTTTCTGTTGATTTACTAAGAATTAATATAAGCCATGCATGTTTACTCAAAAAAGGTTAACTTTTTACTTTTACAAAATCTAAAATCAAAGGACTGAAATGACTGTTATGAAATTACACGTGAAGACACGTCTCATTGAACTATCTGCTAGAAATAAAGAAAAAAAAACTTTTTTATAGACTATAAGGCATGAATCTAAGTTTATTATAATTATTATTATTTATAATGATAGTCTAGTTTATTTACCCTACTTCTTTGTATTTGTATTTCCTTAGGAGTACTGCATATCTGTTAGTTCTAGAAATGATAAAAGCTATTTTTCTTGTAGCGGGAAGATGCATTTGCTAATTGTGTTACAAACTTATTTTTCTATGGGTACACATGCAACTTTTATAGATAGAGAATTACTGATGGGATGGTTTCATAATGGGAATTCTCGCCTCGACCTTTTACAAGGACACTTTTCCGAATGAGTGACATGGGATTCATGTTTTTTTGTTATCTGGGTGTTGAGAGGACTCAGTCTATTCATCACACTTCTTTGGTAGCATCAATATGTTACGAGAACAGTAGTTCTGTCTTAGAAAATAAAATGCCAAGGAGGAAAGGGGTTCCTAAATGTCATGTGATTGATAATCGAATGTTGCTTTACGTCATTTTAGAATATTTCACCCAGATAAAGAGATCATCCACTTAAGGTGAAGTGTCACAATTTTGATTTATGCATGGTTTCATTATTGACCAACACCTACCGTAGGACAGGACCTCCTTCTTTAAGATAATATCCAAAAGATCCATGACTTTTACTTTTAATGCTGAGGACTTAGCAAAGGAACTGTCACTACCCGTGTTAAACACTTTAGTTCTTGACGCAGCACTGGGAAAGAGAATGTAACCCTAAGGTTTCAAGAGTGCAAAAGGAGTTCAAACCCTTACGGTCCATTTTGTACCTGGGATGTTGTAGAACTCTGTTAGTCCATGGAAATACTAAAACTTCTGATATGCAAAGTGGAAGGAACTGTTGAAAATCTACTCCATTTTATGGAGTGCCGTTGGGGGGGGGGGGGGGGCAGGGACTTGACTTTTATACAATCATTTGTGTATTATAGTTTAGATAGCATTTTATATTAAATATATTGTTTTAAATGCTTAATTGAATTAAATCAAAGCAACTCTTACGATGTCATTTCATTTTATATATTTTTAATACAACCGTTCTGAGTTTTATGTACTGACTATTTATATGAATAGTTAACATGTACTTGCATTAATATTTTCATCCTGTTAATTAATGAATTCTTTATTTTTTGCAAATGTAGATTTATATTTTATTAATTACAACTTAATTTTAATTTAATCACAAACAAAATTCATTCAATGCTTTAAACATTTGATACACAACTTTTATAGTTCAATAGAAACTTAGAAATCTCATTCCGTACATGGGCATTTTATGCGTAAAATAGGTACCACATCTATAGAAACAATGCACAATTACAATATAAACATATATGAAATAATACTTTTAATTAAATGTAATTAAATGCTAATTAAACATTTTTCAACATCATACGAGGTGCATTTTGTAAAGATTTACATTCAAAATATGCAAAATGTGAATGCATCAAAATTCTTGTCATAAAAAATATCTTAATCCTTAAATTAAACAATCTTCGCACTTATTGCTTAAGTCTGATATGTTTCCGACATAAATAAACAATTTTTGATCATTTACATTTAGAAACATTCATGCAAACTTGATGTAAATAGACCTACCCTCAATTTTTCTTTCATTGACGGCCGTTTGTGATCTCTAAATCACGTGACTTAGGTGATCGATGTTGAAAAACAAACATCAAAATCATAAAATAGAATGATTAAAGTTACATAAAATCACATTTTAAAGTGATTTCATCGTAGGCCGGAAAATGGCCTTATAGAGAATCATCCTTTGGTTCAAACCCATTCTGCGCTATGGCGTTTTTTTAATATATATATATATATATATATATATATATATATATATATATATATATATATATATATATATATATATATATATATATATATATATATATATATATATATATATATATATATATATATATTCACATTCATTGTTTATTTCAAAAGTACCTTACAATATATGAATGTGTCGATGTATCTATTTTGTAAATGTCCGATATGCACATGGATGCATTCATAACAATGTCAACCCGTGCACGCACGGGTCAAAGTCTAGTAAATTAATATGCAAACATCATCTTGTAGTGCTACTAGTATTTCAAATATGTTCAGATCATGCCAACCGGAGGAGTGGGGGGGGGGGATGCTGCACAAAAGTGATAGAAATCTCAATTAGAATTATACAGGGTAACTCATTAATTATCTTCTTTTCAAGAACCGGTAACGTTAGTCAAGCGTTCGCTTCTTCAGAGGGCTGGTTTTGGTTCTTCTTCGAAGCACTGCGTCAAATCTAGCCGTAAATATAGGTAGAAACTGTTCCTTCGCCAAGTTACCGACACTAACAGTGAAGGTCATGAGTCTTTCGGATGAAATATTAAAAAGTCTTGTATCAAGATAGGCGTTGAGACAATAAAGAACTGCTCAATGGCACTGAATGCCGAATATAGATCTAAATTTTAAGCCCTTCATAGGTGTACGGTGACGTCTGAGTGAAAATATCTATAATTGGACGTCAAACATACAATCAATATACAATTACTGTTGAACAACCATTATTCGCGTCATATTTTATTCGAGATTCTTCAGTTTGAAATCAATCCACGAGGATTATGTTTCGCAAGAAATATAAACAAATTCTCTACAAATACAAAGCAAAATAAATGGTTCGCGGCGATTAATATTCGCGAGTTAAAGTTGATCGCGAAACTCGCTGATATTTCTCGCATGCGAATAAAAGTTGGTTTACAGTTGGTTAATCAGTCTTTCCAAAAAAGTCAATGAATAGTTTTGATTTTAAATTAACAGGTACCGTATATACTCGCGTTTAAGTCGGTCCGCATATTAGTCGGTTGTATTTTTTGCAGTTTTTTTGGAGGGATTTGCCAATGTCCCGCTTATAAGCCGGTACACCTTTTAGCCAGAATTGTTTGACAATTTCAAATCAATGCTCTGATGTTTAAACCTAGTTTCGATCAATATTTAAAAAAAAGAAAAGTATTTAAGTTTAAATCATTTAAAGATAAGTAACGCACACTTAAGATAAAATTAAAACTATTAAAATTTAAAAATACTTGCACTTTATGCATAATCTTAGAATATATAAATGATTTAATGTATAAAAACTTTGGTAAACGCAGTACGGTAGTGCAATTCAAAATTTGTTTAAATATTATCAACCAGGGAAAAGTGAGGCTACAATGAAATATTACAGCTTTACATGGGAATGAATGTGAAGTGTATGCACATCAAACATTTTTTTTTTCAATTTGAACTTCTAAAACACCTCATTGAGTACCTAAAAAGCCCATGTAAGACAAACCTATGCATGCTTATTTTCATACAATGTGTCTAAGAGTATACACCTCTCAAAACTCAACAGCGGAATCTTAACACAAAGAAATATGGTCTCATATTTTATGAAGTTATGCAATAATAATAATAATAATAATAATAATAATAAGCATAGGTTATCATTGATTGAAAGTATCTACATGTATATTCCCTTGTTATGACATTTTCATTGCAAAACATTATCAAATTGATGATAAATCTGTTCAGGTCCTTCAGAAACATCACAAAATACTCTAATTTTGGAGGGAAAAAATCAAAATCTAACTTGTCTACATGTTGTTTCTTCTAAAAAATATTTAGAATTAGGTTGATTAATAAAAGCAATGTTTTATTGTGGTTAAATAATCGCATAAATTTTGCACAAAGGTCTTTTGAGCATACACTAGACAAAATTGCTAATGCACCACTTGTTTTTCTCGTTTGTAAATTCAACATTTGCTTAATCAGCTCTCGTCTATCTAATATAGTATCTTCCCTTATACAGTTAAAAAAAAAAAATCATGAAAATGATTCAACACAAGATATCAATTTTACTAATATTGCATTGCTGTTCTGGAGAAAATTGTTTACATTTTTGCACCCGATCATGTAAAAATTTGTCCCTCATTATAGCTCAGATGAGCTCATATGTGCTAAAGTACAAAACTAGAGATAAAAAGGAGTCGCTATGTGAGAGTCATGACACATATAGCAGCAGGTATGTTTTTGCATTAATCCGTGTTTTACTGTAATACCAGCATGGTCAGCTTTGCTCAGATGTTTATTAAAAAAAAATACAAAGGAAATGGAAAATATGGTTATTTCTTATAAAACGTTTGAGGCCGATCAATTCTTCGCCATTGTGTGTTTTATGCATGATTAATCAAGAAAGAAAAATGTCAGTTAAAAAAAGATATTTGTTTTAAATTTCCTGTACATAATTTAATATTTTTTTGTACAACTTTTAGCAAATTCTGTTTGCATCCTTAAAAAATCATTAATCACCCTCTTGGACCTCTGATGTTAAGAAAGAGGTATGCGGCCAGCATCACAGCTGCTAATACCTTAAAAAATATTACGCCAAAAATCAGCATTATTCTTTGCTCTTGTGTGATCCAGTAATTGGAACCAGTTTTATTTTGGCACCAAGGCTGACTGTAACCTGATATATCTAAAAGAAAAAGAAAGTGGATGATGATACGTAAATCAGAATTCACCTCGAAACTCTCATTTTTTTTCCATTAAAAAAGATATGATATCCCCATTCACATACATTGAAGTCACTAATTTTCACACGAGTTAATTAAGGTCTTCCAATTTCCTTCGGAATTTAAGACCTCATTGTTTTCGTTCTGTTTCCTATTTTAATTATCATTCCATTTTCATAGTACGACGCGATATCTCAGCTATGAGTGGTCAGATTTAAAGGATTTTTTTTTTAGGAATTATGCATCGTGAAAATTGCAACAGAAGTTTATCTCATTTATTGAAAATACGCTTTCGTTCGCAATTTTTGCGCAAATTTGTATTTTTTAAATGGAGTTTTTTCCGCTTATTTTCTCGAGATCGGCTAAAGATATGAAAATGAAACTCAATGACATAATAGGGCATCACATGTTGATGTGCTGGTTGACCTTTATTTTTCGTCGTTTTTACTTCCGGTCGCAAACGGAAAAGAATTCAAAAAGTCCAAATTTGCAACCTTTTTGTTTTTCAATATTTTTCTGTGAAATTATTAGGATTTATAGAGTCTCATCAGAAAGGCTAAATATGTAATCTGTTTCAAAATTGGTCAACACATACTTTAGACATTCGTCATTCTTAACTTTAAAGCGACAGTCCTTGCCAGCGTAATGGTTACCGAGTAGGATTTTCACGCTGGTGACCCGTATTCAATCCTCAGAATGTCTGATTTTTTCTCTTACTTTTTTTTTAATCTTGAATGAAAGATTTAATCTCTAAAATGATGTCTTTTTTTGTTCCAAATTTGCGATTTTTGCACAATATTAACATTTGATTATATCTCATGTAAGAATATATACACATAGTATTACGATAAACCCCTCAGGGCCAAGGCGATCGCACGGCGTCCATAAAAAATAAAAAAACGCCGAGTTGAGCGCAGTAGAGTCTCCTACAGCGCCGTGAAAATGCGGCGAGATCCCCACTGAACGCGATAAGGTCGAGCAGGGTCTTCTAGAACGCCAGGGGACGGCGAGCACTTTGGGCATACACAAAGTACGCGCCGCATGTGAGCGCGGTCTGATAAGAACGCAATAGAAGCGTAGTATCGTTGCAGATGCGCAGTGAGATCTCCAACAACACAGTGGGAGCTCCGTTTTTTTTTTTTTTTTTTTTTTTTTTTTTTTTTTTTTTTTGTTTCTCCCCTTTATTTCGACTGAAAATAGCATTTATGTTTGATACTTTGTTCTTACGGATTTTACTCAAATAACTTGTAATAATCATGGTCTGTTTTTGAAAGCCTGTGGTACTTTTAAACATAAGAAAAGATGAGATTCAGATATGTTTCTGATAAGGTATTGTAGCACATTTTTCCAGGGAAGAGTCGGTCGGAAGACCACTTGTTGCCTGAGCAAGAAGCACGCATCTAATTTTCTTTACTTCTCTGGTTTTAAAAGACTAGGGAACTCATGTCCTCCGGGAAATGTTGAAATCTTTATTTATTTTATCATGTTTTCTACATGACCAATAAGAATTTATTACTATTGATGCAAATTTGTTTTCGTCACACTATGAAAAAATTACTCCAGGAAAATTGGTGTTTTAAATTATTCACTTTCTTTCGTATAAACACATTAGGGAGCCGATAAAGGTCATGATTAATGTTTATTTTTAAAATTACATAAGAATTAGAATACTCAATCAGAAGTCAAAAATATTATTTTACTTTTTTTTTAATTTGTCACAGCATGAACAAGGGAATAATATGCTTTTTTTACGCCACATTTCAGACCCGAGGCAAGTATTTATAATTGTGAACACATGTCGTTGTTTATATAATATCGTTGTTCGTTGCATGTACAATGTATAAATATTAATCAGGATTTTATACATTGGGCACGAACAGGAGGCGAGTGAACTATGTGTCAAACCCTGTCTACTATTTAGGCATAGTACCTGCAAAGTATTGTTAGGATGACTGTTGTGTAAAACAATTTCAATGAATTCCCGTTTGCAGACGTAAAATTGCATTTATAATTTTTCTGTACTTTTCTTATTTAAGAATTATGCAAACAAACGTTTTTAATGTTCTTTTTTGCTTGGTTCTCAAACATGTTAGTACACCCCTATTATCACGTCAAGTTGTGCTATTTTTTGCGTTTTTCATGCTGTTATGTTTAATATATGAAGGTTGTCCATAATGTTTGTAGACAAATGCTATAATTTTGTTTAATAATGACAACGTTGCCAAATGTGTACGAATTTTTTTTCGATATAGACCATGACTTAGCCAATGTATAAAAATTAAAATAATACACACTGCTGTATGAGAATTATAAGTCTAAATACATTGAATATGCAAACCACACGGCCAAGTCTGACATTAAGTTAGCTTATTAATAACGTCCATAATATATATATATATATATATATATATATATATATATATATATATATATATATATATATATATATATATATATATATATATATATATATATATATATATATATATATATCCAAAAAATGAAAAGAAATATCACAGTGTCCGGTAATTAATATGAAAATTAAAAATAACAAGGCAACAATGTTAGTAAAACGTAAGCGCTTTCATTATACTTCTTCAGACGTTTTACAATTCAAAACAATTCAAACATGTGACGTTATAACGCTACCTGATGATAACGTCAACAACAATGCAATGACGTCACAATGCTTATAGAGGAAACAATTATAGAGTCTAAGTAAAATTACTTTGTTCATTAATAGCGTAATAAATAATAAAGTCATGAAACAGTCTATATTAAACTATTTAAGGACGGTTTAAAAATCTTGATGAAATGTTTTTCTTTTTCCCGTCTTTCTAAAAGATTTTCTGTTTTGAGTTTATAAAAGGGATAAACTGAGAATTGTCCCTGTCCACAAACAGCAAGATGTTCACTGAGTTTTATTTTTCTGTACTCGGGTTGGTTGATATGTTGTCTATGTATGCGTATACGAGTGCGTAGTGTGGTCCCCGTTTCTCCTATGTATAATTGTCCGCATCCAGTGCATGTTATACAATAAATAACGTTTTTAGATGCACAGGTCATATCTGCATTGATAGTAAATTCTTTATTTCCGAGTGTAAAAGTACTTCCCTCTTTAATATACTGGCAGGTTCCACAACGTGAATCAGAGCATTTATTGACCACATACAAATTCCGTTGGTGAAATGTAGATTTACACAATATTCTTCGGAGGTTTTTAGGTTGTCTTTTACTGTTGATGAATTTATATTTTTCCAGTACTTTGGACATTTTCTCATCCGTCTGTAGAATGTTGTTGAGGTGACGCACTGTAGAGGTTATATTCCTGTTCTTTGGATTGTATGTAGTTACAAGCGGTAATATTGCAGAATCTGATGTGTCACTTTTTGAAGAATTAATAAGTTTATCTCTGTCGATTTCTATAGCCTTTCTGATTCCGTCCTCAATGATTCCAAGAGGATAGCATTGTTCAAGCAGATATTTTTTTAATTCATTCAGACGTTCATCTCTTTTTTTCTTGTCGCTAACAATAGTGCAGATTCTTCTAGCTAAATTGTAAGGGATTGAACGTTTCGTATGACTTGGATGACAGGAACTGAAATGGAGATATTGATGTGTGTCTGTCGGTTTGTAGTATATGTCTGTCGAACTACATTCTCCATGCTTTGCTATAAGGACGTCCAAAAACGGAATGCTTTGTAAACTTTCGTCCATTGTGAAGTTGATGTCAGGATCTAGATCGTTTATAATATTTAGGTAAACTGCTAGATTCGCATCGCTGTCATTCCAAATGATAAAACAATCGTCAAGGTATCTTTTCCAATTGTTCTTTATATTTTCTGAAGTCTGTTGGTCAAAGTACTGAGTAGTTTTTTCATACATCCTCTCCTCTAGATATCCTAGTGTAAGGGTGGCATAAGTAGGGGCCATCTTTGTACCCATTGCTGTTCCTTTCTTTTGTGCATAATGTTTGTCGTTAAAAGAGAAAGTATTATTTTCCAATACTATTTTACTAGCCTCTAAGATGAAGTCTTTGCTGAAACGCTCATTAATTTTTTGTGGATATTTATCAATCCAGTACTCGAGCGCCTTGACACCAAGAGAAGTAGTAATATTAGTGTACAAATTAGTAACATCCATTGTGACTAGCTTGGCATCATGACTAACTTTTTCAGGAAGATGTTTCAGGAAATCTAGATCATCCCGAACATAACTTTTTACTTCTAAACATAAAGGTTTCAGTAATATGTCCATAAGATGACTCAGCCTTTGTGTTGGAGCTTTTGGTCCACCCACGATAGGTCTAAATGTAAGATCCTCTGGATCGCTACATGTAATGTATGCAGAGTTTTGTATTTTGATCGCTTCCTTAATTATTTTAGATTTGTGTATCTTAGGAAGTCCATAAAAGGCACTTTCTCTAAAATCAAAATTAGTCAAAAAGTCCTCTTCTTTGGCTGTTAAAAAGGAAGTTGTATTGTGGTTTTTTATTAAGTTTTTAATTTTTCGCATTGTCTTTTTATCACTGTTCTCTGATATTTCATCGTAAAACTCGCTGTTATTGAGCATTTGTAATATTTTTGTTTTGTAAAATTCTGCGTTCATAACTACTACTGCTCCACCCTTGTCTGCTTCTTTGATTACGATTGAACTGTCGTTTGACAATGATTGAACAGCCTTTTCCTCTTCTTTTCGTAAATTATTTCTTGTATTATTTTTTTCATTATTTAGAGGTATATTTTGCAGAGTATTACAAACGGTGTCAAGGAGACTGTTCCTTCCTTTCTTTGGATTAAAATTTGATTTGTTCCTAACAAGATCACCTTCAGACGTGTTTTCGTCTTCGTCATCATTATGAAAATACTCTGCTAGTCTTAATTTTCTTGTATATTCCTTGATATCCTTAGATAATTCCTGAAGATTAGAGTCACTTGGTGTTGGTGTAAATTTTAATCCTTTTGACAGTAATTTTATTTCAGCTGCGTTTAATGGCCTACTTGACAGGTTTATCACTTTTGGGTCTATGGTTCCCAGTTTTTCCTCTGTCCTTGTAGGTATTGGTATTACTGAAATCTTTGACCTTGGCTCTGTTTGCCTCCTCCTAAAAAATAATGTGAAGATTTCTTTCCAATGTAAGTTGTACCATTTCTTCTGAATAAGTTTCCAGAAGGATTGAAGAACTTCATAGGTCCCTGTCCAGGATTTCTGTTTCTAAATGATTGTTTTTCTGTTGAATATCTTCCCCGAGATTGGTGGAATTTGTTCTTGTTATACCTCATTGTTGAAGGATTATTTTCTCGATGCTGCATCTTCCATGTTTTTCTCCAATACATAGTATCGGGAATTTGAAACGAACTCCTGTTAATTTGTTGAGTGGTTTCCTTGTTACTAGATATGTTTTTCGGTCTACTGACTGCTTCAGCATAGCTTAATTCCTGTTGTCTTGAGTTAGTTGCTTGTAGTGTTTTCTCTTTGTTATTTTTTGTTGTAGACTCTTTATGGAGTCTTTCCTTAATAACTCCGTTTCCGTATTTTCTTACGTAATCAAGTAGCCAAATTTCCTTGTATCGCCATCTATCAAGTGATTTCTTTTCTTCTTTTTCGCAATCTGATTTCCAAATACTTAGAAGAATTTCTAAGACTCTACCCGTTGCTTTTGTTTTTAATGCTGTATTCATTTGCTCATCAATGTTAATTACATTTTGTTGAGAGATACTTGATCTCATGCGTAGTAATTCTATTTCACCTTTGACTCTCTCTACAGCAACGTTGACTCGAACTTTTGTTTGTTCCTCGGGCTCTCCGCGAATGCTTGTAACTGACTGACTGTTTCATGACTTTATTATTTATTACGCTATTAATGAACAAAGTAATTTTACTTAGACTCTATAATTGTTTCCTCTATAAGCATTGTGACGTCATTGCATTGTTGTTGACGTTATCATCAGGTAGCGTTATAACGTCACATGTTTGAATTGTTTTGAATTGTAAAACGTCTGAAGAAGTATAATGAAATCGCTTACGTTTTACTAACATTGTTGCCTTGTTATTTTTAATTTTCATATATATATATATATATATATATATATATATATATATATATATATATATATATATATATATATATATATATATATATATATATATATATATATATATAAATCTTCACTTAGGGCAGTTATGTAAGTTTAAGAGTTGTAAAATGTGCTTTATAAAAAAAAATTAATTTCATTACAACGTGTTTTGGTAACGATCCTCTAAATAAACTTATGTCCAAATACCTGTATCTCACTTCCATTCTCAATGACCGTGTAGTGTAGGACCGCGCCCCGAGAATTCCATCGGCATCGAAAGCAAGTTTTTTTTTACTTGCCTAGATAGCCGAGCTGTCTATAGCTAGCGCGCTGTTCCTGTACTGCTAGGAGACAGATTCTGTAGGTCGAGTGTTCAACCAAGGGCTGGGGCGGAAGTGAGTATCTTTATAAAAGTGAATTTCTTTGTACTTTCTGTATTAATATTTCTTCACATAGGGCAGTTATGTTACTTTAAGAATTGTAAAATGTGCTTTATATATATATATATATATATATATATATATATATATATATATATATATATATATATATATATATATATATATATATATATATATATATATATATATATATATATATATATATACTCAAATAAATCAGAAAGGCGCCCGTTTCTCAATAAAAGTACTGAGTTGTTTATTATTATTATTTGGGGGGGGGGGGTGCTCTACATTCGGCCATCATTACCTGGCTATATTCTGGTTAAATTCTGATGAGTTTGTTTAGTTAAGTCAAGAAGTTGAAAGAAGCAGAAATGTTATATTAATTGTTATTGCTCGATTTATTAATACAATAAATTTTTTTTCCTATCGCAAAAGAAATCCCAAAGAAAGCAATATACACGTACATGTACATACAAGCCAAGCTTAACATTCTTTGTGCCGCGGGCCTATTTTGGGCCTATTTTCAAAAACTACGTTAAGTGCCATGGGCCTATTTTGGGCCTACTGTTAACTCATTACGTCACAGGTAAAACTGATTATGACGTTCCGTCATCATTCGGAGTTTCGCGCCATTTTGGCCTCTTGTTAAAGAAAACAATCAATCATTTTACCATTCTTTTACTGGAAAATTATCTGAAATAATCTGAAAGAAAAGGAATTTTAAATGGGTATTTCATTTGTCTTGATTTATTGGGAATTTTGTGATGCAAGTAAGCTTTATGCTATAGAAAACAAAGTCAACAAATCATCTGATTTCGGCTTGAAACGTCAAGACGAAGTGATTATTTCTAGGATACATATTGGTCATTCAAAAATGTGCAAACGATGCATGAACTTTTTACAAATATAAATGTTTATACAATTTTAGAATTTTTACATGAAACTAATTTTTACTGCAAAATTTAAAATGATATAACTTAAGAATTTTGTATATATATTTTAACTGTTTACATACTTTTAAATTTTTGAGTCCATCGGATGGGACGTTAAATGGTGCCCCGTGTCAAGGATAACAACCCCCATGGCACATAAAAGATCGTTTCTCTGGTTTTCGAAAAAGAGTAGGCTCACTGGGGCCGCCAGAGAAACCTAAAACGTCATAAATGGGCAAATACACTTAGGGCAAATACACTTAATTTGATCGCCGAAATATGGCTGAAATATTGCCGACTCGGCGTTAAACAATAATAATCAATCAATCAATCATTTGTCTTGATCTTTAGAAAATGTAAACAATGCATTCCGATTTGAAATTAAGCAATTTTATCAACATTTTCAATCCTAGTCTGAACTATACAAGCAATCAAAGTTCCAATGGTAGAAAAAAAATATTTATCTTAAACACGAGAATAATTTACCATCACCTACAAGAACTTAGTGTTTTGATCGTGAAAATACTAGTAATGCAATATCATATTGTAATTTTTGTAAATATTTTTTTTATCTTAAACCGGCATTATATAGTATACAGTTTAACAATGTAACATTTAAGCCTTGAAGAGCCATTTGACCGATTTTAAAAAGTTTTAACCTCAGGAGCATAACAAAGAGTTTATTTTATACAGAGAAATGCAGTTTACAACAGATTACATGTCACATAATCAAAGAAATTCGGCAAAGATACAAGGAACTTCACAGATAAACCTTCTATTCTGGAATACATGTAGTCAGTGCATGACATCGCCAATTGCCGGAGAAGATTGCTTATGTCCATTGAGCAATTACGGCTCTTATTTCTGCAAGAAACAACTGTGACATAGAACCTCTGCATGTTTATATGTCCCCATCCAATTAATTCCATCCATTCTGTTTGTTCAAATGACCGATACAGGTTTCTTTTAGGCACGAATTATTGATTTTAACTGCCCGGGGGGGGGGGGGGTATTAGCTGGGTCATACTTTTTTCGCATGCTTCTCGTGTCAGATTATTATATTAATGCAAGAATTGTGGTAGGTATTTACAATCAGAGGGTAGGCAAAATATCTTGTCGGTCGAAATTGGGGCAAGTACCACCCCCCACCCCAGGCAAATACCCCTAATATTTTGATTTCCTCTCAACGTAACTTAAACTAGTAGTAATATATTTCTTCATTTTCTAACAGCTGTGCGTGGCATTTCTAATGAATTAGATATGTCAATTAACGTTTCCCTTTGCTCAAATGTTCCTCACCTCTCCGTTATAATTTTGAAAAATCATAATATACTTATATATACATAGTAACCTTGTCCGTTATTTATCAACCATGTTATTTCAGTTGTAGGATCGCACATTAAGTGATACCGATCGGCAAAATGTTTGGCATGATCGTGTACTCTGTTTTAAAAACATATGAAAACTTTTATACTTTTTAAGGTCAATTTCTACTTACATGTACATGTAGACGCACATTGTAAGTTACATGTTGACGGAATATTTAGTTTTAACAAATGAAATGCTTCTTAATTTTTTAAGGACCTTGAAGGTGTTTATATATCTTGCACCAAATTCAAAGCAGTGGCACTTGTTTCTGTATTTTTTAACCCATAGCATAAAAATAACATTATTACACCATGGGTCAAAAAATTATTACAGAAACAAATGCCTGTGATTAAAGTCATAAACACTGTAGAAAATGTTGTAATAAAATCACAATAAAGGACAAAATAAGTTTTAATAAATCAAAGTCTTTTCATTTGATTGACTCAAACAATCCACAGATTGCATCCGAGTTGCCGTTCAAGGGTGGTAAGGACGAAGAAAACTTACTATTGGAAGTAACGTACGTCTTATTCGGTGTATTACAGGTTATTATTTATAACACGATTACAAAATGTGACAGGAAAAGATCAACATATAAACGTTTGAACAAATATAAAATAATAATAATTTAAAACAATACAAGTGGTTCAGGGAAAGGTGTGAGTGTGCACAGACCCGTATAACGCGCGGGAGGGGGGGGGCACTTTTTTCTGAGTTAAATTTTTTAATATTAAATCTTTATTTGATGCTGCCCCACATCCTTTTTTGCTGTAAGGTCAAGCACTGGCGAATTCAATGATTTTTTTAATGTGCACCAAAAAAGTAAGAACCACCCCCACCCCCAAACATACGACATAGGATTTTTGCATTCAGAACAATGTTTTTTTTCGGGGGGGGGGGGGGGGGGGCTTGTCAGATTTTTTGTGAAGATCCCCCCTGACTTTTAAAACTATTGCTACGGGCCTGGTGCATGAGATAATATGTAAGGTCGATCTACGTTCCAAAATATGTATAAGGTGTACGAACCGAAATTAACCGTTTTCAAGTCCGATAGAATTTCCATGTTTAAGAACACGTACTTTCACTGGTACATGTAGATCCCTAAAACTTATAAGTAGTTATTTATGAATCACTGTGTTTCAATTACACTGCATTTGTATATTTTTTACTTTACTCGTGTTGCGATTTTTGCGTTCAGAACAATGTTTTTTTTCGGGGGGGGGAGGGCTTGTCAGATTTTTTGTGAAGATCCCCCCTGACTTTTAAAACTATTGCTACGGGCCTGGTGCATGAGATAATATGTAAGGTCGATCTACGTTCAAAAATATGTATAAGGTGTACGAACCGAAATTAACCGTTTTCAAGTCCGATAGAATTTCCATGTTTAAGAACACGTACTTTCACTGGTACATGTAGATCCCTAAAACTTATAAGTAGTTATTTATGAATCACTGTGTTTCAATTACACTGCATTTGTATATTTTTTACTTTACTCGTGTTGCGATCATTATATTATGCAGTATATACTTGACCCACGGGTACTTGACGTTACATATTGTTCTTATTTAAAAAAAAATATAACCCTTCACCTAATCTACTAAAAATATTATTTGAGCAAAAATTTTGTGTGTTCTGTAAATGTATTTTTTTTCGGAGAGGCCTGTCGTTGTAGAATTTGTTCTTTTATAATGTCTCTATTTTAACGATTTTCTGCAGAGGCGAAAAACCATTTATACCTAAGTTACCTACATTATTTGTGACGTCACAGTTATGTTACATCATAGATTCAACGTAATAGAAAACTGTCACGGCACTGTACGTAATTTGAACTGGAAATATGTACGGCAGCAAAAGGGTTAAATAAAGCAGTATTGTTGTTTAACTGTTTATGGAAGTATCAGCAATGAATAAAATATAAAGTTTCTCAGAGTTCCCACTTTTTGCGAAAGACTACTAATTACATTTGTTTAATTACTTAACGGTTATTATTTATACACTCTGAATCTATCGTATTTCAAATGCTTTATTTTGAATTACATTATGAATTTTCCGGAAATAATGTTATTCTTCCGTAATATGTACCATGCAGTCGTGAAACCCATGTTCGCAAATTTCATGAAACGTATTTCCCTTTCGTAATTTAAATTTGTGATGCTCAAAAAATTAAAACATCTCTTATGATATCATTTTGAAAAATGTTTTAAGGATGTCATAAGCAAAGTACTTTTTTATGCTCAATTTGAGTTTAAATTTCCAGTAAATATGCAGCTTATAAATGAGCAAAATTTTGACTAACGAATGAGTGTTCAGTTGTTTCGACTTTAATTTCATCTGAAACCGTGCAAATAAAAGAAAAAGAAAATATGTCTCGATTTCTTTGGACATATTATTTTTTTTTATTTTTATTCTGATTTGCTAATGTCAGATATGCAAACATTCCTTTAGATTAATTGAAAGAAAAATAATGCTCAGATAAAGACAAATATATTACAAATATGGATTACACCTGGTCTTGTGTTCTTTGAAATGGTGTTTCTGGTTAGCAGTTATGAGAACTTTGTTACAGGGTCTGAAAATAAATAAAAGGACATACGAGGGTTGTTGGGAAAGTTCGCGGACTACAGTAATAACGATTTTTGCTTAAAGTCATATTATATCCAAATTTGGTAGAAATAATTCAACGATGAATTCAAATGACGTGTATTAAAAATTTAAAAAAAAATATCGTGATTTATTTCAAACTTACTTAGACTTGAAAAGTGCGAAAATCGGATCACGGAGCAGGTCAAAATTTCTTAATTTACAATCAAGACACCAAATAATATCTGAAGTCATATTTACAATTAAGACACCAAATAATGTTTGAAGTCATATCCTCTGTAAAATGACACTACAAAAGAAAAAGTCCTACTTGTTCAAATTAAGAATATTCCAAATAATGACTTAATATTCTGCTTCCCTGAAATGAAACCAGTTTCAGAAGAAAGACCGTCATCATTGAAAAGGGCAATAAAAAAGATGACGTCGTGAAATGTCACGGAGCAGCAGTTAACCATACAGCTTTGTGCTGTACTCTGGAAAAATCCAGTAATAAACTCTGAAAATGCTGGAGAAAGTAGGAAATATGTCAAAAGTGAAGCATGAATGTGTTGTGTACATGGTACAGGCGGAATCTGAATGATAGAAACAGATTGTGATCTGTGAGAAACCGGATTATTTGGAAAAAAAATCTGACCAAAAAGATTGAATAGTACTAGTAACGTCTTGCTAAGAGTTGGGCGCTTCACAGTTGCTGATCTTGTGAAAACACAGATACGAAGTGAAAAAAAAAATATAACAATGACATAACATAACATTGACAAACAAAAGCATGTTACTTGAAAAACTGTAAGCAAAATAGATTTTAATGATATATCAAGATAAGGAACAGCATTCAATCTCGAAAGTCCAATGTAACGGTACAAATTTGGAGCAGAGCAAACACGGATCTCAAAATTTAGAGGTGGGATCAGATGCCATGGAGGAGTAAGCATCAACTGCCGACCGGTCACACCCGCCGTGTGCTCCTTCTCATTATCGAAAAAAAAAACGCGGAAAAATCCGTAGACAGTTCAGTGTATAAATGATGGCCTAACAATTGAGCCGTCTCATGCGAGAAGGGCCCTTATGTATTTTGACGAAATAATGAGAAAAACGCCGGTAAAGATAACGTCATAAAATGCAAGTTGCATATGATATATATTTTTTCCAACGTTTTTACTTGAGCGCTATCAACTTATTTTCATTGTTGTTTATACATTTGTATCATTTAGTGCCAATAAAATATCAGGAAAAAAAAAAGAAAATATGAATTTTAGAGTTAAGTTCCATATAAATGGACATTTCCAATATTGAATATTAAATTTTGCTGATATACATGTAATTAGATGCTATTTTTTTTTTTTTTTTTTTTTGATATACAATACATTGAAATACATTGAAAGCGATTGTACATGCACATAATCGATATATACCCCTGCATGCACACATCCTTTTTAACACAAATACATAGTAACCGAAATGAAATAATAAACAATAAATAATAAAAAAAATCTTAAACCGTTCCCAGCATATAGTTTTATATATGCGATTAAAATTTTGTTAGCTCTACATGTAGCAAATGACGGAGTTTGAAAAGGTTGACTCTTTGTAAAGCATTAAATTTAATGAAGAAAACATATGATTTTTTTTTTCCAAAACATTTATTCTGTGTGTATAAACGCGATAAATGACGATCTGCCTTCGTCACGGTCATTTGCTGGTCAATGTGTTTGTCGTCTCATTCTAGTAAAGAACCGGTTTTCACTGTTTACGGAGACAGCCTAGCTTCTGGTTGAACGAGACTAATGTGTTTGCTACGATACATATTTCTTGAAATTTGAGAATAAGATCTAGTAATCTAGTATCATTTGTTAAAAGTCTAGGACAAGGCGGAAAAAAATTAGGAAAAAAAATCAATGCTGCACCAAAAAAAAAAAAAAAAAAAAAAATGCATTATATGGGAAGATTTGAGTTTGCTACAAAAATGGGGGTGGGGTGGGATTGTTTCTTTAGGCATTTAAGTAACAACGTTTTTTTTTTTCAGAAAAAGGGGGGGGGCTTAAAATGACAAGTTAAAAATAACCCCCCCCCCCAAAAAAAAAAGAAAACAAACAAACAAAAAACAAACCAAAACGAAACAAAAATAGAAAAAAAAATGTATTTCGGAAGGGGGTTAATCCCTTTTCGACAAAAGAAAATTGAGCTAAAATGGCAGTGCTCAGCAATGTCGGCGATAACACAGAGGTTACTCAGTAGATACATACAAGAATATCCAATGCGTACAAATATATCAGACCTCGAGTCAACGGGCGTTTCACAGATACTAGTACAGATGTCAAAATTTTACGAGCTTTAAACGACAGGTTGTTAGTGTTAGCGAAGAAAATTTAATTTCTTTTTAAATCTGTAAATACTTCTATCACCGTGCAAAATCGACTCTTGGAATAAATCTTAGTTTGAATACTATTTAAAACATAATTATATTCTTTTTATCAATTTTAATTACAAATCTTTATGTAGTGTAAATTGCCCTCAACACTTTTTAAAGCCCTATATTTAAAAAAAAAATAGTCAATACATGTCATTTTATCACTCAATTCGCTAATTGTTGTTTTATATCAGTATCTAAATTGTATGTCCTCTCCCGACTCAGGAGGAAAAAATTGAGTCGGTAGGTAGGTGAATTTTTCCCCCTGAAAATTTTAATATCAATGCTGAATTTTCAAAATATTTTTTTCCAAAATGCAGTAAAAAATGCTTCCTGGCAGTTAAAATGAGTTTTGAGTCGGTTCTTTTTTAGCCGGTCGGAGAGGGCGATCAACCAATTTTGACAGATGTTTTAATATGTACAATATCGGAAGAAACATACATTACACATGTAAAAGGGGGAAGGGATTGTCTCGGCACTTATTATTGCCTGTGTCAATATTTACCAATGTAGGACAATGAATACACATATCTTCAGTATTGTAGGTACATATTGCCCCCTTCCCCTTCCCTAAACTTCATTTAATTTGTCAGAAAACCTCCTTAGACTTCATTCTTTAACTTGTCAGAAAATTTTAACTGGATTGTGTTACTGTAGATACCCCCTCCCCCTCTTGCGGATCAATTTTCTGTATCCGCCCTTCAAGCTTTCTTTCATAAATTCATCTAGGTCATGAATAAAGCAACAACAATTATAGCCTTATGGTGAAAAATTATCAAACAATGAACTTTATAATTACAAGGAAGACGCAATGTTATCAGTCTTATCTTTCATATTCTTTTTAAAATTAAAAAAAAAAAATCATAAACTTCAAATAAATTAAATACTAATCTGTAAAATATCTAAACACATATCTTTTATTTGTTTGTTTTTATTTAATATTTACTTTTCTCTGAACCGTATATTAGAGCAATATTCACATCTAACATGACGTCGCGAGTGTTTAAAAGAAAATAAGCATACCGGATATTTACGGATATAAAGCCATTATCTGTGTATTATTTATGAGAAAACTTACATAAAGATTTTTTTATCGGATTTTTAAAATCATATGTGTTACAATTGACCAAAATGGACATTTATGTGACATGAAAAAATGTCGACACTCTTAAAATGCACATGTAAATTACATCTGATACAGAGTCCAAAACACCTCCTCTTTATAAAATTAAACTAATAACAATGAAACGGTTTCGACACTTACTATATAATTTACTTTAACGAAAACAACTACATGTATATCAAATATTGCATGTAAAATAAAGACAGGGGATTTACGCATAAATTTTTCATGTATGTTTTCGTGTGATAAATGAAGTTTTTTTTTTTTTTTTTTTTTTTTTCAATCAGATACATATTTCAAATATTTGACAGTGATACAAAAACGTCAGTTTGAACGTAATTTTTCAACGTCATTTTTCAAGGTAGTTTTAACATTTTCTTAAATTTGATTCCCTATATCTCAGTAATTATTCTGAATATTTGAATCATACTTTATATTTGGTTATTTTACACTATAATCTATCATAATCCATTGAAAAGTCAATTTTGAAAATTTTTACCTTAAGGGCCCTTTTCGCACGGGACGGCTCAATTAGTATCGAAAACGTCAGTCAGCATTTGACTCAAAGATAGGTTGTGTGCTGACAAGATCATTGTATCGACCGTAAAACTTGCGGAAAGATGACTTCAAACGAGACTGTCGATATCCTTGTTCCATCAACTTGTTTGTCAATAGCATGCCTTGTTTTAGAAATTGTTCATACGTAGAGCATGCTCTTGCGTATTTAATCAACTGAGAAACATAAACCCCATTTGCAGGTGATAAGGGTATTTTGCTACCTAAGTAAGGGGAGTTGACGATTGAAAAGTTAAAGTCATCACGTTTATCATAAAGCTTTGATTTTAGATTACCATTAACGTCTTTTTCTAGTGAAATATCTAAATATGAAACAGATGTGTCAGAATCTGTGGTATCTTTTATTTCAAGCTCACTGGGATATATCAAATCGACATCAGAATGAAATTAACTATTGTTGATTGATACTACGTCGTCGATATATCTAAAAAATCGAGTTGAAGGCCACAGAAGGTTTTTTTTTCTTCTCATGTAGAAGTTTTTGAGCTGTATAAAAGGACTAACACCACTCTTCAATCCCAAGTTATAAAGAAAAGAAAATGGCTGTGGATAGGACACATATGTCGAATGCACCCAACTTCCATCCCAAGGGTTGCATTGAGATGGACACCAACCGGTAAGAGAAAGAGAGGAAGACCAAAGGAGACCTGGAGAAGATTAGTGGAGAAAGAAAAAAAGAGACCTGGAGAAGATCAGTGGAGAAAGAAATAAAAGAAAACAACTGGACATGGGGGCAGGTCCAGAGATGGACACAAGATAGACCAGCAAGGATGTCTCTGGTGACGGCCGTATATGTGCTGACCAGCACGAAGAAGACTAAGTAAGTAAGTAAGAAGTTTTTGAATAAATTCTGCTTCATATACATGTAGGTGATAGTGATACGTTTTTAATGAGTGCACTGGTATTTGGCTATACTGTGTGAAATGTATAGGGAGGGTATTTTTGAGAATCTCATGACCTATGTTTTTGACGTTACAGTGTTGTTGAGTTTGCGCCGTGGTTACAAAACGTGTTGATTTTAAGATTAAATAACATGACTTCTGTTGAATCATATGGAATGAAATTTCACACATCGACAAAATAAATATTTTTAAACATGATAATGTGCTCATTTTGAATTTCTTGAAGATAGTATAACGAAGATTGGCATAGTCTGCGAACTTTCCGAACAACCCTCGTAGTTTTATGCAGCTGTAGTTAGCTTTAATACCAAGGATAATCATGACATTGACATTTTGCACCATATAATCCCGCTTTATAAAATGTCCTTTGGAAATGGTTGATAATTATAATTGTCTTAGGTTTTGTATCATTTAGAATTATAATTATTTAAAATGAAAAACTGTTAACATGACTTGTTTTGATTCTATACAAATGATGGCATTTCTCATTTCTACAGCTGCAATCTGATTAAAAATTCCAGCCAAACTTGGATAACAACAACCTAAAAGACAGTATTTAGCAAAGAGTCCAGAACTGCAACCTGACTTTTTTTTTCAAATTAAATAAATAAATTGTAATAATTATTAGAACTTAAGTTAAATATAATACATGTGTGTGTTTAAATTAATATCAATTAAATAAACAAAGGAGAAGAAATTTCATTTGATGTGCGCGTGTCCCCTTTCTCTAAAATTATCAATTGTTATTGTATATTTATTATGAATAACGCAAACACGACATTTCAAAAAATTCAAATTTGGTAATTGTAATTTTTTTTTTTTTTTTTTTTTTTTTTTTTTTTTGCCTAAAGGTATTACTGGCCAAACCAAGAGTTTTCCCACATTGTTAAACCCAGGCTCATAAAACCATAAGGAAACTAACCCAAGTAATTTTTTTCTTAGCTTTTACATTTAACTTGCAACGAGTATACGAGGGGTGATCAAAAAGTTCGCGAAGTTATTGAATTTCTTCCACAAAGGAAATAAAATTAGGTTTCAGAGTGTATTATCTTTAAAGTAGTCCTCTCCGATTATAATGCACATCTGCCACCGTTTTACCCATGCATGACATGCTCCGTAGCGTTCTTTTCACAGTAGCTTAAAGATTTTTCCGAGTCTTATATCTCTTACCATGAAAGTTATTTTTTAAAACAAGAACAATCATTATGTCAGAAATGGCTAAATCTCGGAAATAGGATGGGTGAATAAGGATATCCCTTCCCAGAAAGAGCATTGTGACCATCAAAACCCTTTGTCCTCTGTCTTGGGAGCGTCGTTTATCCAATGCGGATAGAGCATGGGCGCCTTCTTTTTATCATATCTGATATGTTTAAAGTCTAAAGTAAACGATATTTTAGAGATTCAACAATTATACTATTGTTAAGATATTCAACTATTTTTCTAACTGTAACTTGGCGATCTTTCATAACAAATTGCTATACTAAGGACACATCTCTTCCCCAACTTGCTTTTTAACTGGGCAACAGAACAAACATCATTCTTAACCATCTCCCTTCCTTCACTAAGACAATCAATCCAATTAATGACTGGACCTCTGGTAAGTCTTTTGTCTTCATAAACCTTGTACAAATTATTACAAGTTACTGCAAATTAATTTCCAAGATATACGAAAAACTCTACAACCGTTCGTTGCTCGAGTACGACTGAGTCAACCATTTTTCGTCACAAGTCATCTACATATAGACGTCATTTTCACATTGTGACGTCACAAACATGGAGCAAAACATAATATCTGCTATTTATGGAACATATGTACGACTATACGTGTGCCAAATTCATTCTGATCTGAATTATGGTTTTGTAAATATAGAGATAGTTCGCGAACTTTTTGATCATCCCTCGTATTTTATGTGAGTGTGTGATTTATCAGCACGAAAAGTTTGATTCTGACTGCCCATGATTATAGGACCGAATTAAATATTTACAATTAAGTATATTGTATAAATATATATTAAACAGTAATGAGTGAATTGTTACATTTTAGCAACACGTACGTTAAATAGATACTATTTAGATGAGAGATTATTTTTTTCAATAAATATCAACAGAAGTCTATTTAATAATTAACAGTCCACATTTAACTGTGCACTATGTTCGATAAAGGCTTTTATAATTTATTACATTTAACACATTTCCCGAAATATAGGAAATGTTTTTGTAACAATTAACAAAAAAGAACATCTCTATTTCAAAAATACATAGTAGAATGATTTAATAAATGATGAAAATATTAATATCATATTAATGTAGTAAAATAAAAGGTCTTTCAGTAGAATGGTCAAGAACATTGTTTCAGTACATCAAGCAAACACACCAATATAAAGATTGATTGAATGGTATTTGTTTAACGTCGAGGGTGTAGTATTTCGGTCATATATCGACGACTAATATAAATAATACAACTGTGGACTTGATATGTGACAGTTGAAAGACAGGACATTCTTTCTGAAACACGAATAAATCTAGATAAAGAAAGAAAAAAATATAAATAAGTAAATAAATTTAAAAAAAAAACCTATTAATAATAAAAATCTGCATAAACTCAAGTTAACGGTTGGATCTTCGTAACACGCCAAACATCTTTGCTCTTGTATAGTAGGTAAAACAAATAATATTCATAACATGTAAATAAGCAACTGTTACTGTTTTAAAAAAATGTCCGAGTCTCTAGTTTAATAAATCTCCCATGATTGTTTCGGTATAATAAAACAGTTATGGACATTCTAGTTGCAAGGTTCTATATATTTTTGCACTCGTATTACATGAATACAGTCCTCTTCGATGTACACAGTCACAGTCCGGTACTATTTTCAAATGCTTAGACGCATTCCCATTGCTTTATTCTGATACTGCGATTCGCTGAAAATAAGTTAAATTGATTAATCCTTTATTAATTTTGATCTCTCAAACTAATGATGCTGATGAGTATGCCTAATTAACTTTCAGGAGATTGGGTTGGTTAAAACATGATTGCAAAATGATTCATAAGGATATGTACGCTCAAGCTTGAGTGAATACTGCCACTTACTAAATAGGCAAATTGGCTCCCATTCTGCAAACTTCTTTTTGACGATGACAGATAATTTTATTCGGCCATCCTCTTAATTTAACAACGATAGGAAAATTCCGACATTGGATAATTGGTTTATCTTTTTTTTATAATTTGGTTTCTATGATTTATTGTAAGAACGTCATAATTCATCAGAATGTCAGAAGAAAAACTTATAAATATACTTTTTTCTTTCATAATAGAAACTACATCAAAACTCCTTTTATCTAAAAATAAACAAAATCATTTAACTTTACTATTGCCTCCACAATAGCTTAATCTAAGGATTTAGGGGAAAACATATTAAGGAGACGGTACAGGGTGGGGTTGACAATTCATTCTATTCACATATCCTTATCATAATAAGATAAAAATTCCAAATCCGAAAAAAAATGATGAAAAAAATAGATGATAATTTCTGTCTTGTATAAAATGGAGGGAATATGAAGACGGAAATGATCAACCAACATATTGAACAAAGATAATCGCTAAATTATCTATTTATACCTGAGAAATATTTTACACGGTTTCTGAATGTTCAATACAGATTACGAAGCGTTTTTGTTACGTTTAGATGTAAAATTCAAGTGTTTTCAAATATTTCAGAAAGAAAAAAAGTGATGAAAATGAATATTTACATCTGCAAATATTTTTTTCTTAGATGAACCTATCGAAGAGAAAAAATGTTCAATTCTGTATGAACTTATTAGGGGACCAGAGGACATAACGTGACCGAATCACACAGCGAGATAATATCTTGCCTACATATTTCTGCCACGATTAAACTGCATGGTTTGGGAACTTCTACGCAGTACAGTTAAGGTGACAAATGGAAATATCGGCGAATTTTTTATATAGAAAATACATACTTTACAAGGATGGGCGATTCTTATTAGGACTTTACTATTATCGGACAAATGTAATGTGGTTGAAAACTACATGTTGGGGACGATAAGATTTCTTATCTAGACTTGTGACGTAATGTGACAGTCACATGATTTTAGCAAATGTACCTGCAGTATTGAGGTCATCTATAAATTCCAATATTGCACGTTCAAAACTACGTTTTTAACCACGTTCAAAATTTAAGTTTAATTTATAATTATTTTCAACACTCTTTGTAGTTTGTGAAAAGTGCTGCGAACCTATATAGATTCTACTACATAATTGCTAAAATTACGTTTGTTAGACCGTATGTTGAATATTTTGCAGGTCAAGTACATTAAATATAGATTTAATTAATTTATTTGCAAGATTTCATCAGGTTCGCAGCACTTTTCAAATACCTTCAAACCTCTTGAGTTTATGTGTAAAAGCTTGTCATAATTCATTGAGGGTATGCCCTTGCAATATATCGATTTATTACGACCCTTCTATCACTCTTCAATGAATCTGCATACAAATATACGGCAGTATCGCTTGTCTAGTAAATGTACTGGAAGTATATGAATAAAATCATAAAATAGACATCGCATCCAAGTTAATAGCCTCTTATATATCTGCAAATATGTTTTATTTAATTACAAAATACATTTTTCATTGTATAAAATATAACTTGATCTGCCTCTCACTGCATACAAACTGCGTCAAATTTTGCGATATGACGTCACATTGACAAGTGCATTGCGATCGGTGAATTGTTTATATATTGCTGTGTGGGATTTAACCAACAACAAAAATACATGCAATAGTAAGTATTGATGTAGTTTAAAGCTATCCAACAGTTTAAAATAGCAAATCATTTCATTTTGTGGTAATTTGAAGAACATATATTTTTGTGTGATGTCATAGTAAGCATTTCCCGTAAGAATTAGGCCCCGCCTCCTTATTGCAGCCTTAATTGTGCTGCGTAAGTCGTTTAGGCGATGAAACGGATGAAATTATTAAAACATATGTGCTTTTTGTTCGACAAATGATCATTAGAACTTTCTCCGGTGTGAAGAATGTTTTTAATTAACCTAAAATCGCGCTTACCTTTTAAACCCGAAATTCCTTTGAATGTATGTAAACTGAAGACGATACCATCACTTTTTGCATCATATATAAAGAACTCAATGACAGACAATAATAGTAAGATTATTCTTTTTTTTAAAATCAGTAAATAACTATGGGTGTAAAATTTCGTTGCTTTTCATTAGTTCAAATTTGCCGCTCAATAATACAACCGTAGTAACGGAAGTAACGGAAGTGATGTGAAGAGGGGAGGTAAAAACTGATACATAGGCCTAGCAGCCTTGTTGTTTGTTTACATGTGGTAAGTTCGAATTATTGTTTGAAGTTAAAGGTACATATATTAAATCTGGAATTTTCCATGAATCCCGATCGCGAGGACTGGAAATGAGAGGATTGTATGGATACAGTTGATTCAGCTGGTTGTCAGGGGGGTGTGTCCCCATACCAAACCAGGTTATACAGAAATAATTTGTGTTCCTTTTTGGATATTAACCAATCAGAGGCTAGAATACAAACAAAATTAAATTATAAGTAATAAACAACAATGTTGAACAGTTTACTGGGGAAAGAACTTGCTTGGTACGTGATGAAATCTACTGAGAAGCCCTTCGGGTTTCACAGGATTTGATCAGGTGACCAACCAAGTTCATTTCTCTGGAACTTTTTAACATTGTTGTTTATTCCTTAATTAAATACTAATATCGGAACCCTGGGTAATGCAGTAGACTATTAGTATAACAATAAATGCCTCACATCCCTGTTGTTACTTTCATTCAAGCATTACGTCTAACCAAAAAGTACTTCAATCGTCAACTTCCCTTACTTATGCAGCAACATACCCATATCACCTGCATACGGGGTTTATATCTCTCAGTTGATTCGATACGCCAGGGCATGCTCTATGTATGAACAATTTATAAAACGAGGTAAGTTATTGACAAAAAAGGTGATGAAACAAGAATATCAACAGTCTCGTTTAAAGTCATCATTTCGTAAGTTCTTTGTTCGATACAATGACCTTGTCAGCAAATACAATCTATCATTAAGTCAAATGCTGACTGACTTTTTCATACTATTTGTTAGGCCATTATTTACACAATGAATTCGCAGCTATGTTAAGGCTGTCCGAAGGCTTGATATGCATTAGATATATACTATTTTATTTTGAGCTATGTTTTGATTTCAATTTGTAATATATGTATACATACATAGTTAAGTTGTAAAGAGAGTTGAATAAGGTATTATAAAAAAAGGATTTCTGTGATGACACATGACTGTGTTGATCACGTGACGGACACTGATACATTTTCTTAAATGTTGCTCAAAAATCGCATCGGCACAAGTGAAAAACAAAATTATTGTGAACGGCTTGTTACATAAATCAATTAAACGTATTCTTAGGTATATATAAAGTGCTGGGAGCAAGTCTGAATTTTATTTCTAAAGAAAATATTTCACGAGAAATTCAACTTACCCACATACAAGGGGTCATTTTCTACTCTTCATCGCAATTTATACAAAATGGGATAAATAACATACAATCCCCCAGCAAAATTCAGTTAGAGGACATATTTCTCTAGTAGATTCACACAGAATATCTTCAATTAATCCTTATTATTCACTTGTGCCAGTCTAATATATACACGATTTATAAATTCTCACTGTAGCTACAGACGCGTAAGGGGGAGCGTTTCACATTTTTCTTTGTAATTGTTTGAATACGTACATGTTAGACAAGAAAAAGGAATAACGATATTATACTGCAAATATTCACCATCATAACAGCCTTAAAACAACAACCCAGACACATGAATTAAACATCAACGTAAAAAAATTCTACATGTGATGTGAAGGGGATGTAAAAGTTATGACACTTTCCCCGTCATGTCTGCTCAAATGTGCAGTGACTTGACGTCATATGCCATTATGACGTCATATCTAGGTAGTTCAGAGAAGTTACTGCGGCTGGTACACTGTGACATTCTTCGGACAGCCTTATCTTAGCCGCGTTGTCGACTGATTTTTCCGTTATTTCCCGATAATGAGAAGGAGCACACGGCGGGTGTGACCGGTCGGCAGGAGATGCTCACCCCTCCATGGCACCTGATCCCACCTCTGAATTTTTAGAGGTCTGTGTTTGCTCTGCTCTTATTTTTGTCCATTTCAATGGACTTTTGAGCTCGAATACTGTTCGTTATCCCCAGATATTTCATAAACAAGATTATTAAGAAGACAGCAACGATTTCAAGACTGACTCTATATACACCAAGGAGTTTTGTTCTTTCTCTGTGCCTGTTGCTGTGTCAGAGTTACGATTCTTTACTGCATTGGGTTTTCTAAGTATGTGAGAAATGTAGCTGAAATCTGTGACTGAATCAAAAGAAAAAAAATGGCTGAAGATGGAATAGAAATGTTTTCCCATATCTTTCTCGTAAACGTACTACTTGATAAAGTATCGAAAATTTTGTTAATGAGCAATACTAGATTCTTTTTGTTACAGTAGCACAAGTCCTCTTTCAATTTAGATACGTATTACATACATTAAAAACGTGCGTGCTTTAATAAAGATATAAGCAGAAATGTTTGTTTTAATCATTTCTTGTTTGATGTAAAAGACATTATCTACTGATACTTTAAAACAAATATTTCACATCAAATGAAATAATATTTTTAAAGAATCCGATCTGTTTAAAACTGGAAGTAATAGCATTGTTTTCCATCGAATAAAGAACAGATGCTTAATTCAGACAGGTCATATTCTGCATCTTCTAGCAATTGCAAAATATAATTTCCTCTCGCTCTTAGTGATTATTCCAATGTCAAATTTAAACATTTAATAAATAAAATCAAATTTGGCAATTCACTGTTAGATTGAAAAAAAAAAAAATGTTTAATGAAAGTCTCACTTGCCTTCAATTCGCGCATGTTCCCTACAGCCGGTCACGTGATTACAAATGTCATTTCCACATTTGCAATTTCCCTCACAATTACGACCAAAAAATGGGTAAGGACAGGTGGTCAAACAATTCAAACCATAGAATCCATCCCTGCAAACTTACGTAAAGAAACAAAATGTATGTTAGAAACACATACAAACAACCCTAACTGAATGCAATAAAATAGAAAAAAAAAATCATCTGAATTTAGAATACATACGAATGCATTCATTTAGGGTTTCATTCCACATATACCCGACACAACAGATGCTGGCTCCCGATGGTCTGTAAAAAATACTTTGTCATAAAGCCCACAAACATCTGCGTAAGTAAAAAATGATTAAAATACTTAGCAAACTTTTTAAATATTCAGGAAAACTTCATGTAAATTAAGTGAATAAGTTTATGAATGTTTATTTTTATTTAACATTCAGAGTCACAATAATGTTCTAAAAATGATAAGTAATGCACAGATTTATTAGAATGAGGGCAGAAAGGAAGAATTTTGAACATAGATAGTCTATTAATATTTTTTTTTAAAATGATATTTACATTAATTATGTATCAACAAAATACGTCAAAAAATATATCCATGCATCTGTCTTGTAATATCTTTCCTTCACTCAGATAATTTGTACAGTTGGAGTATCTAAGGTAATAAAATTGCGTTACTCACCCATCGCATTTGTGTGAAGTTGATATAAGCCTATCTGAAGGTAAAATGAATATTCAAAAAGATAATTAAGCAGGAGAGTTGCAATTTTGCACAGCCATGTTTTCTTTTCATGAAAAGAGAAGGTGCTTTCTGTAGGTTTTATTCCCTATCCCAGCTTTGTAGTTTTAGGATTATACAAGGTATATGATTAAATGTCATCATTAAATATTTTTTAATTATGTTCTTGTTTGTTAAAATAAAAAAGGTTTTTACACTGAAATTCAATTACATACAAATGAATGCGTATGCAATTACAAAAATACCCTTAAGCCAATGTAAAACGAGAAATACCGATTTCTAGTTTGAAATTATACAAATCAGGATTACAATAATTGTCGATTTAGAAATTTAATTAACTTGAGCGTCATATCCTTTTTTTACGAAAAAAGGAAAACTGCATACTTAACATCATATTGAAAACAGTTTGTGACATACGTTCTTTTACCATAATTTTTTTTCCATGTCACTGTAACTTTTTTGCGCAGTATAAGATTTATATTCTTTGCTTGATTTGTGTGATTGACCAATGTTCATTTGAAAGATAACCTACTTTACTCGCATGAAGGTTATAAGAAATACATTGATATTTTATTACCTCAATCGTATGACCAGTACAATTTGACACTTTTTGCATATTTCCATAGTGCGCGTGAAAGAAAAATATAAATTAAAACTTCAAACTGCCCAATGTACACTATAATTATGCTTCTATTTATTTCTATTTTATGCCTAGCTTTCCTAATTTTTCAGTAACTAATTATAAATCTGCAACAAATCCAACTACAGGTATTTTTTCATAAATTAAATGAATAATAATTTTTTGAATATATCCCTTATAAGGATATTAACATACATAACGAACAAATTACAAATATGACTAGAAAATGGGAGAACAAACACGCCCAAACACATGGGCATTTATTAAAATGCCCAACATATTAACCAAATATGGACAAAAGTTATACATGCTAAACACGCCAATTTAAAAACATGTGAAACACATTGCACTGTACGATGTATTATAACATCATTAATATAGCAAATCTGAGAGTAAGTAACATAGCATTACTGCAATGTAAATACGTATATATTATTGAATCAAATACAACTGAGTATATATTATGTGGTTGCAGGGGAGGAGGTGGGTCAAATTTTTGTTTCCATCAGAATGCATTGTCTGGAGATAAACAAGATCAAGTTACAAATCTATAGAAGCAAGAATTAAATTCGGCACTGAAAATTCCGGAAAAATTCTCTAATAACAGTAGATTAACAGAGATGGTATAATAATAAAAATAATTACACTGTCTTACAAATACATGTCATAGGGCAATTTGTGTAAAACCTGTTACTTAAAAAAATGAATATCTTAGAAAAAAGGTTTTTTTGTGATGCAGAAGGGAAAAAAAAATTAATAACATTGTTTTACCATTTGGTGAATATAGCCTCGTTAATTCTCGGAGTTATTTTTCTAATAATTGTAGGAAGTAATATTATTCTGAATGAGTTATCTTGCTCAGAATATTTGAAACAAAATTCGTCAAGTCAGTATAAGAATGAAATTTTGAATATGAATTGATCAATGCATGTATATTAAAGTCTACTTGCCTTTTGATGTCTTTTCTTGTTCTCTACAACCGGACACATGATGACACCTCTCATTTTCACATTTACAGTGTCCCTCACATTTCCGGCCAAATGATGGAAATGGACAAGGAGTAGAGCAATTTACACCATAGAATCCATCAACACAACCTTACAAATACATAAATAAAGAACGTGAAAAACACCCAAACACACAAACACTGATTGCGTATTACAAATTATTCAATGTTCAGAGTACATACTGACGCAATCGTTCAGAGTATCATTCCACGTATACCCGTAACAACAGATGATGTCTCCTGAAGGTCTGTAAACAAATATTCTATTTATATGCAACAATTATCTGAATACCAAATGAAAGTACAAGAGAAAACACTTTTATTGAATAGCCTCAACATATTTTTCATAAGAGCATGGATTGTTATGCTTTATATTAATGGAATATTTAGGATCATAATATGCTCACCCAGCGCATCTCTCTGAAGTTGATGCTAACCAAAGTAATTTTAAAATAATCACTTGAAAGGGTATATCTGCAAGGTAATTGCTGCGTTGCAAATTGACCATTTCTTTTCTGTTCAATCTCTATTCAATAAATATTTCTTGCTGATTTCATTTCCTATCCCTGCTGTGTACTTTCAAAATTGCACAGGGAATATGATTTTTTTTTTTTTTATTCAAAATGCTATTTAGAAGATATGTCCTGTTCATTGAATAAATATGATTTACAAGGAAATTTAATTAAATGAAAAAGCTTTAAGTGCCGAGTTCAACATTTTACGAACAGACTAATGAACCTCTTGACTATTCAATTGACCGTTATATCTATTTATGTAATATTTTAAGTCACACTGTAGGCGGAATTAGAAAACATTCGTTCCTTTTTGTACATATACGGAATTGAGCAAGAGAAATTCGCGGGTATGCAAACTTTACATTACAAACATGGAAGTCAGTACAAGAAATGTTTTTATGCGCAGCACAGTTAAAGCTACAGAAGGAGGTGGGACTTACATGTATTTTATATGGGAAATGTTTACTATGACATCACACAAAGTACCAGTTCTTAAATTACCACAAAATGAAATGATTTGCTATTTAATAAATCGATATAAATCCAGGGCATACACTTAATGGATCATGACAAGTTTTTACATATAAACTCAAGTTGCACAAAGACACTTGAAAAATGCAGCGAATCCTTGAAATATTGCAAATGAATTTATTATATCTATATTTAATGTAGATGACCAGCAAAATATCCAACATGCGGTCTAACAAATGTAATATAAGCAATTATCCCCAACGAAAAATGTACTAAAGTTAACTATAGATTACTATAGTTAACTAAAGTAAATACTGAATTGATATTTTGATTTTCTTCGAAACTTTTTTGAGAATTTTTTCTGAGCTTTCAAAGCCTAAAATCTTAAAAATTTAATATTGATGTAAAATTTGGAAACAATATGTGAATATACAAGAAATATTTCCATTAAATATCAAAAATGTGCATGTATTTATTGGAAAACCCAAAATATACCAATCTGAAATCCATAGTAAAAATATTCTTAATTTATTCTGACTAGTAAAACCTTTAATTAACTATAGTAAAAAACTTTGATACTAAAGTTAACTATAGTTAACTGTAGTAAACTATATTTAACTTTAGTATTTTTTTTAGGGTTTAGATAGTAGAATATAAATAGTTTGCAGCACTTTTCACAAACTACAAACGGTGTTGAAATATTTATTGATTAAACTTAGATTTTTTTAACTTGGTTACACCCTTGCAATATTGGAGTTTATAGAAGATCTCAATACTGCAAGTATATTTGCTAAAATCACATGACTGCGACGTCAGATGACAAGTCTAAACAAGAAATCTAATCGTCCTCAACATGTAGTTTTTAACCACATTACATTTATCCGATATTAGTAAAGTCCTAAAAAGAACCGATCAGAATTGAAAAGAATTCGCCGATATTTCCAATTGGCACCGTAACTTTATCGAGAATAAAAACATATTCCATACGGTGCCAATTCTCAGGGACTACCTTCCTTACGAATAAAGCCACTGCCACAGACTTTCCAAACTTTATCCTAAATCACGATAAATGGCTTGCGCGAGAAATTTGGTTTTCTTTAATGTCAGACTGAATGCTGTTAATTAGTTTATTGATCAAAATTGGGAAAATCACCATCGATTAATTTATTTTTGAGAACGACAAGTGAAGATTTCATTTTTTTTCAATCCGATTAAATCGGGATATTTTTTTTCGAGCGCAGTTTACACCAAGTTGCAATGACGGCTTCCATGTGTCATTGGAAAAGGGACGAAAGTTTTAGCGTCTCATGGTTGTAATCGAACACATTCGAGAGAAAATAGAGACTGTGGATGCAGACGGTTTAGTATTTTTTATTTGTTGTTCGAATGTCGTGAAGAAAACAAAATAAGAATATTGAAGAATGCACGGAGCTTTGTAAATCGAATTTTCTATGTAAAATTCGGATCCCAGATATTCAGAGAAAGTTGGAATTTCTTACATGACATATCCGAGGAAATATTGATATCATAAATGTTGAAGTTTAAATACTGAATTAGATTAGATAATTGAAAAATACAATGAAATTATATCATTATATTAAGGGGGTCATATACATGTTATGATATAGTGCAGTGGCAATAAAACAACCATTCAGACCCAGTTCTTCCACTACCATTGACAGAAAAGTAAGAAAACATCACAATTACGAGTTTTACAGAAATTACAGATCTCAATCATGCATTTAAAATCTTGAAAATTATAGAAAATAATTATTATTAATTATCTGGGGGCCCACAAGTAGGTAAAAAACACTGCTGCTGATATGTATTTACAAGTCATGAATTCCAAATGTTTCCTACTGAGGGAGTGAAAAATGAAAATACAACTGAGAAGTAAATAAACTTTTCATCGTAGCAGGAAGAGAGATAATATTAAGAACAACAGGATATGACCACAACAAAATCCCAGGCTTCCTAAAAAATACATGCAGGTGCTTTACTGATCTAGCTTTCCGAAAACAGTGACAGATCCTGCCTGATTACCACAAGGTATTATAAACAGTAAGATTGAAAATTTTTCAAGATTTTACTTTCATATCTATATTCATTTAAATAAATAATTACTTTAATTTTCATACTTTTATAGACTAATAAAGGGAAAAGGAAGTGATAAAAACACACGTGGCCATGTTCAGTGTTCCTCTGTTGAGAGAGGAAGGACAAATGCAGGTTTTTTAGGGGTGTAACTATATGGCTAAAGTGCATTGTGATATGTCTGATTGTCATGGTACACCTGGACTGTATCATGATTTGTTTCAAAACATTTCACCTTTCATAAAAATTTTTAACTAATCTATATTCTGAAATGAAGAATTCTCGATCTTAATGTGATTTCAAGGATAAAAGTTGTAGATAATTTATTCAGTTCACAAATACACAATGTAACATTTAATAAGCTCTATATACAATAAAACAGCCAAAGTAAATGAAGAAAAAATCCCTTTTTTCTTTATTATTAACCTTAGTTTGGTTAAACTAATAATTAAGAAATGGCATACATCGTTACACCTCTATGCTTGCCCCTCCCAATTTTTTTAACCTTAGCTTGAGTATATAAATATCTACTTTATATAAATTGGGTTGCCTACGTCGCAATGATTTGTGTCAAAAACGTATAGAACCGCCTGACAATACATTTCAATTTTGTACAATTTGAAGTCATTTTTTCATGGCAATCATCCTTTTTTTTTTTTTTTTTTTTTTTTTTTTTTACAGAAAATGAGTGAATTCATAGCTACCCAATTTATACGGTATAAACTGGGTTGGAACAGATTACACCTTTTTTATAAACCACATCGCGGTTTATAAAGCGTAATCTGCCCAACCCAGTTTATACCGTATACATTGGGTACATCTAGCTATTAAATTAATTCCTTAAATAACTAAATTAAATACGCATATATTAATATATGTTTCATGATTGAGAGAAAGCAATTGCAGAAATACCACGCAAAATTGTCAGAATTAACCTGTAAGTAATCCATAGCGTATAAATAAAAACAATACAAAGCTGACATAAAACCTGCTTCAGTGTATCTACTGCAATAAAGAAAGGAAATACGTATACATTTGAAGAGAGAGAGAGAGAGAGAGAGAGAGAGAGATGTTGAAGTGTGCAATCTTTACAAACATAATGCTGACCAAGCCACCTGAAACAGAATAGGATACATCGTGAGTCTGTTAAACTATTTCCAGAAGTTCTTTGTCAGAGAGATTAATGTCGTTACCATTTTGTGATTCTACATTTTTCCTCTTTGAATATTTGCGTGAGTTTGACCAAGAAACTTTCCTGCATTATAGGTATACAGCATTGAATTTCATATGGATATTCTCTCTCTCTCTCTCTCTCTCTCTCTCTCTCTCTCTCTCTATCTATCTATCTATCTATCTATCTATCTATCTATCTATCTATCTATCTATCTATCTATATATATATATATATATATATATATATATATATATATATATATATATATATATATATATATATATATATATATATATATATATATATATATATATATATATATATACAAGCGAAAAGAATTATTACATCACTATACAATAAATAAAATGGAAAAGTATTGTTAGAATTTAAATCTATCGTAATTTCATATTCCTTATTTTGGATTGCATCATGATTTTTCCGGAAATAATGTTATTGTTCCGGAATATGTACCGTGTAGTCACAAAACCCATGTTCGCAAATTTCATTAAACGTGTTTCCCACTCGTTGTTTTAATTGGTGTTGTTCAAACAACTTCAAAAAACTCATTACTCTCATTTTCAGGGAATTTCCTGCAGAAATACAAATCCTACTTAAATTGTCAAAACACATCAGGCTCCAGGATCATAAAACGAATTAGAGCTAAATCAAAGATCTTTGATTATCCAGAAATGATGTAGAAATCCAAAATATCATCATGAAAATGTTTAAGGATGTTATATGCAGATTGCATTTGTATGCTTAATTTGAGTTTCAATTTTCAGTTAAAATGCAGTTTATAAGTTAAGTTTTGACTAACAGTTGAGCGTTCAATTATTTCGTCTTCAATTTCACCTGAATACAATGACCTTGTCAGCAAATACAATTTATCATTGAGTCAAATGCTGACTGACGTTTTTCATACTAATTGTTAGGCCATTATTTACACACTAAATTGTCGATGGATTTTCCCTTTATTTCCCGATCATGACAAGCAGCACTCGGCAGGTGTGACCGGTCGGTAGGGAATGCTCACTCCTCCATGGCACCTGATCCCACCTCTGATGTTTTGGAGGGCCGTGTTTGCTCTGCACCTATTTTGTAATGTTTAATGGACTTTTGAGCTTGAATACTGTTCTCCATATATTTCATGAGAAGATATGTTTCAATATATATATATATATATATATATATATATATATATATATATATATATATATATATATATATATATATATATATATATATATATATATATATGTCGATTAAAAATTAACTGTTAAAATTCAACTGTGCCCTATGTTCGATCAAGGCTCGGATTAACTAAATACTGAAACTATTGATATTATATTAATATGGTAAATTAAATGCCCCGTGAGTAGAAGGATGAAGAATGTTGTGTCTGTGCATCAAGCTAACCCTAACAAAAACACTGTAGTAAACTATTGTTTAGAATCAACGTTTCAAAGTTATAACTATAGTAAATCAAAGTTTTCAAAGTGATTACTATAGTCTCATAGAGCTCGAGATTACTATAGTAAATCAAAATTTTCAAAGGGATGACTATAGTGATTTATAAATGATCAGTGCAGATTATGAACAGTTAGATGTAACGCTTAGATGTAAAATGCGGGTGTTTTCAAATATTTCAAAAAGAACAAAAAATATAAAAATGATTAAATATTAATATCGGAGCACCGGGTAATGCAGTAGACTGTGAATAAAGAAAAATGCCTCACATCATTGTAGTTACATTAATCACCCCTTTGCGAATTATTGTTCTCGCAATTTGACGCCCTAGGCCATTTTGCCATAATTAGTACTCGTGTAAAATAAGGAATCTACAGTATGTTAAGAAATGCATGGCAAACATTTTCAATATTCAGAACAAACTTCATGTAAATGAAATGAATAAATTTAGAGGACTTTATTTCAATTTAACATTAAGAGTCACAATTATATCCCATAAGTAGATTTAAAAAGTGCATAAATTTATTAGAGTGAAGGCACAAAGATAAAATTTTGAACATGATAGATAGTTCATTAATATTTTAGAAATTTGATAATTGCATTATCTACAAACAAAATGCGTCCAAATATATACAAATGTATCTATTTTTGAAGTATCTGTCCTTGACTCATATAACTAGTACAGTTGGTTAATCTAAAGTTAAAAAGTGTTGCTCATCCATCGCATCTTTGGGAAGTTGATACAAGCCACTCTAAAGTTCAAATGAATATTCAAAAATATATTAAGCAGAACAGTTACCATTTTGCACAGTCATGTTTTCTTTTCTTTTTTTTTTTTTTTTAATGAAATGATGATACCCTCTGTTTGTTTATTTCTTCTCCCAGCTTCGTAATTTTAGGAGTACACAGTTTATATGATTAAATGTCATCATTAAATTCTTTGTAAGTATGTCATGTTTCTTGAAATAAAAGTAGTTGACAATGAAATTCAGTAACACACAAACGAGTGAGTATGCAATTGAAAAATATCCTTAAACCAATGTAAAACGAAAAATACAAATTCCTAGCGTAGAATTATACGAATCAGGCTCAGACTAGTTATCAATTTAGAAATTCAATTACCTTGAGCGTCATATCGATTTTTTTAAACGAAAAAAAGGAAAACTGAATATTTATCATCATGTTTGAAAAACAGTATGTAACATATGTTGTGTCATCATGAAAAAAAGTTTTCCATGGTACTGTGACTTATTTTGCGCAGTTATATATTCTTTTCTTGATTTGTGACATTGACCAATATTCATTCATTTGAAAGATAACCAACTTTACACACATTAAAGCATTGGAAATACATTTGATTTGATATTTTATCACGTCAATCGTATGGCCACTGCAATCGGACAGTTTATGTATATTTAAATAATGCTTGTGAAAGAGACATATGCATATGCAAGAATAGTACAGTTTATAATCTCAAACTCCTAAATGCGCACTATAATTATGCAACACTTGTCTTATTTCTATTTTATGCATAGCTTTTTAAATATTTTATAATCTAAATCTGCTACAGATCCAACTAAAGGTTTATTTTTATAGGGGACATTTCAATGTAAAGTTATGACAAAATCTTAATTGCAGAAATGAATGTTCATTTTTAATAAGATTCAGCATTGGGTAGTAGAAAATCCTACTTTTTACTTAAGGACAACAACAGCAACAATAAAAAAAAAAAGAAAAAAGAAAAAAAAAATCATGGAAGGATGTATAAATGTTGATTAGGAAATAACTCTGGCAGTACAAGAATTACATATTAATCATACTGTTGTATATTTTTGTATGTATAGGAGAAAGCGCTATCACATAATAAAATTATACATTTCAATTTTGTCTACAAAATGGGCTGCATAATTTTGTGAGGAAAAAAAAAATAGATTAAAGTTATACTTTACTTTGAAATTCATTCTATAACATTTTATAATATTTGCATAAACAAGTCTATTACTGTACACTTGTGTTCATTCAGTTTCTTAAGTTTTAAACGATTCTTCATTTCTTTACTTATATTAAACAACCTGCTACAGTTTTGCAACATAAGAAATATAATAAAATAAAAAAATGGGGCATAATCATCACTCGTGAAATCTTGAATCAAAATAATAATAATGATAATCGAAACAAACAAACAAACAAACAAAAAGAACAAACACACAAAAACAATCCATCTTTTCATGTTATATATTTATTAATAAATTTATTGTTTTATTCATTTTATTTTTATCAATTAATCTTTTTTTTTAAATTCAATTTATTTTGTGTAGCTCTACATAAATAGTATTAAGGGAAAACAAACTATGCTTCAGAATGTTAAAAGTATTGAACACTGAAATGTGATTTTGAAGAACTTCATCTTCTGAAAGTGAATTTCAAGTATGAGCTGGATTGCCAGACTTAAAATTAAAACTAAGTTCTTTTAAAATACAGTTTTAATAATGAACCTTACCAACAAAGACGATATTGTTACAAGCCTTGTCGACTGGATCCATAACATATTGTTCATGTAGTCTTCCTAATTCTTTTATCACTTCTCATTTAGTAAAAACGTAAGGATAGATGGTTCACCTATTGCGTCTTAAATTTCTTATGTGATGCATTAAGATTTTTTTTAAAATATGCATTCTGTCAAAGTGTTCAGATCTTCCTTTTCATATTTAGCCCAACGTTTGGGATCATCTTTGACAGAATTCATAATAGAAATCAAGTTCTATCGCCAATTAAAAGATCGGGGCTTCCTGTATTTAGGAAATTTAAGATAATTGCTATTAGGTCTTCATTTTCAACTCTATTGACATCACCAGTAACGAATTGTCCAGCAGGACGGTATTTGAAAGAAGAAGAAGAGCAAGAACACTTAAGAGGATTTTGTTTTATACGTAGATGTTCAATATCTAGGCATTAAAAGGTTTGTTGATAATTGAAAAGTTTGGAAGCAACTGTTTGGAATATCTGTAGGAAATGCAGGGTGTACACTTCAACTTGAAAAGTGATGGAATGCAAGATAACTTGTTACTTATATGTTCACAACACATTTTTTTTTTTTTTTTTTTTTTTTTTTTTTTTTTTTGGTTGGCAAATTTAACTTTAAGGAACCTACTAGTTGAGTCAGAATTATCTTCCGACACACGTGGTGGCTTAAAGAGCCTGTACTTGGCAACATCCATAATCACAAACAATAGTTTGTTTTCTGCAGGTGAAAAATCTAAGTATGGAATTGCTTTAGCCTCTTCAAATAGTCCATTAGATTTCAAGGGAAAATAGTAGAGATTAGTTTAAATGTGATGAAGGCCTAATTGTTTATTGACGTAAGGCAAAAGTGAATCAAAAGAGGTATCTTGTATAATTGGTATATTGTATGATCGATGTCCATGACTACGCTTACGTCTAGGTGTTTTGTTAAGGAGTCCCTTCACATTTTCGTTGGCACACTGTGGGCTTGAAAGATTCCCTACATTATTTATGTGGCCGTTGCAACCATACGGAAAGGCCGTGCCTAGTTTTCTGATCAAGTATTATTATCGCTGTCTACGGAGCGGAGTGCTCAAAGTGGGGCTATTAGTTGAATGATATATTTTTCAAAAAATCTAATCCTCATTGAAAGAATAGAGTGGTCAGGTGAATTGAAATGTTTATTAAGTTGTTGATGGCCTTCATTGTTTATTTAAAACTTATGCCCCGATATCCTTTTAATAAGTGAACCCATTGTTTCCCCAATCATTATTGACTTCCTTCCTTATAAGGCTGAGAGCGCAGGAATAAAGAAAAATGAGCTAGAAAAGAAAGAAGCTGGAGTTATAGGAGAAAAAACAGCAGTTGGATCAAGAAAGGTTCAGATTAGAAAAAGAGGAGAGATCTTCCATGTTTAATTCATTTAGACAGCTGAATCAGCAAAAGCAAAACTAACTCTTCTACTGTTCTCAGTATTTATTCATAGTAATTTTATTGTGTTAAAATGAACTCTAATAATATTTTACTTTAGCTGTTGATTATATATTGTTCCAAAGAAGGAGGGTGAATTTCGAAGTAATCTGTCGTAGAACTATCGTACAGATATGGTGACTTTTGGTTATGAACACTCCCACAGCGCAGTACTGTACAACTTGTTGGGGGAAGAGTTTCAAATTTTCTTGTAATTAAGAACTGAAAATGTGTGAATAACTTTCTGAATGCCCCATGATAGATTTAAAGAAATAATTTAATAGATATTTCAATACCAGCATAAAACATTCACTGCACAAAATGACTCTGTGTGTAGCCTGCATGAGAAATAGGAATCCATACTTAACAGTTCTGTGAATACTTCGAAAGAGAAAAATTGTTCATTTTGTTCTTAAAAAAAACTGCAGCCACAAAATATAGTTCCTCGCTTAATGCTTGTTGTGTAGAATTTAATTGTGGGTTTTTGATTTAATGTGCCTTAACTTGTATTGTAGAATCTAAATTTAATATAAGAACTTAAATATTATGCAGAGTTTTAAAAATAAAATTCCAGACAAAAAGCTGCTCAAAAACTCAGGATCAAACCTCTTAAATCTAGAATAATGAACGTGTGACTTTTTGTAATACAAAAAAAATGGTTTTGGTAGGAATATTCTTGTTAGGCAAATACATAAGGGTAAAATCATGCAGCCTAAAAGCTTTAAAATTTAAATAACAAAAGGTTATACAATACCTTACATGTACATAAATAATACAATATGTTTTATCTCATCAAAGGAAAACAAATAACTAGGCTATCGTGATGTTCGATGACTATAAGAGCAAAATACATATGTTCTTGGATTTGTTTTATCACATTTTATAAGATAAGTTTCCACAGTCGTCATTTAAAAAAGAAAAACAAAAACAAAAACAAGAGCATTTACTTAGCTGGTGTCAGAAAGAGAAACTTATATATGAATTAAAAATGCCTGGTTTCTGTGTTTAATTGTAATGATCCTCTTTAAATTTTATTCTGGGTAGATAATGTAAAAAAATGAATGAATTTAAAGTCTCAAGCGTTTTAATCTTCAGAAGTTACAAGAAAGATTAACGTTTTCGAACCCTATTCAAATAAATTTGCTGAAAAAACGGACAATTGTTAAGAAAATAAAATCTTGTATACACGTAAATCTTTGATTTTCTGGCATAAAACTTCTCATAAAAATATAAGGAAGATAGGAAGATTAAATTTGTGTAAAAATTATATATATATATATATATATATATATATATATATATATATATATATATATATATATATATATATATATATATATATATATATATATATATATATATATATATATATATATTATATATATATATATAATGAATTTATGCACCACGTACATTGTTTACGCTAGAATTGCAACGTGGCGTTAAGGAGGGAAGGATACTTTGCGCCTCCCCCAATGTATTTTTGAAAGTAAAATAAAATCATTAGGCTCTAGGCCTTCAACGACCCTCCCCAACCTCGGATTAACGCATGTCACATCTCATTTCTAAAGGTTTAATTATGAAACATAGTGAAAAAGTAGGTGGTCAGATTTCTATGGTGGTCATTTTTCATTCAGTGTGGAGTCGTAGAATTACCGGCCTGGAAGGGTTTTCTATGGTCGAAAAATGACGGGGGTCACTTTTCGTCGTTACATCGGCAAGATGTGTAACTAAAGTAATTTTTAGCCCACAGGTCCACTTTAGGTTGCAAATCTCTTTAACTAAAGGATTCTTTTTGAAACACTATGGACCGGGAAGCATTTGTTTTTGTATCATAGAGACTTGCAATATATCATGTGTCTCTTTGTGACAGATATCTGGCTGATAAAATCATAGCCAAGTGCATACCTAATATACCTACATCTGTAATTTTCCGAACGCGTTAAGTATATAACTTAATGCATATAATCATAAAAGATATTTTATTAATTTCTTTTTCTGAAACACTGGAATTACAGCGTTATGACAAAAGTATTAACGATTTTTACACAATTGCGACGTTTTCGCTATGCGCCTAGTTCGTAAAAAGGGAAATAACTTTAAATACAGATCGAGTTAACCATTGTAACTTTTACAGAGTTATATTTCGGTAGAAAGTGAAAAAAATTAGTTTTTGTCGTCCATCATTCTGATAGAATTGTAAATAAGCCAGTAATTCACAATGGTCTAAAAATCAAAAGAAAAAAAAGCGATCTACTGAAATTGGTTGTTGAAATGCTGTTAGATGGTCAGAAATTTTCTGAAATTTAACATTTATCAAGAATATCAGAATCTACCATCAGATCATTGTAAAATGAATATTTATTCACGGGAGAGCTTTAAAAGAGCAAAAGGAAGCAGACCGTCCATTCATGATGTCGCACCGGGATCAGAACGGATTGTATATCTTCAAATAAATATAAACAGTGGACGTGTTTTAAATGATATAATGAATATTTCTAATGACAGCAGGGATCTACAAGATTATTTTCATCCACGGACCGTGCAAAAAAAAAAAAAAAAAAAAAAAAAAAAAAAAAAAAAAAAAAAAAAAAAATATATATATATATATATATATATATATATATATATATATATATATATATATATATATATATATATATATATATATATATATATATATATATATGAAGAGATGTGAAGAGACGAGTGGTAAGAAAAACAGTTGGCAGTGACGCATGTCAAAAATATTAAAACACACTATTGATAATAATTGGAACAACGATATCTTTCCTGATGAAATGCAAATAGTTTGGGGAAAATTGCTGAGTACATGTGTAGAGGACATCCAAAGAATCGAACCTTCCACCTGCCCCCATTGTCAGACAACGGTACCGATTATAGTGTGTGGTTGTATGAATAATTACAAAGATGGAATTTTTTTTTGTCTTTTAAATAGTAGATGAACTGCAGAAAAATATATAACGAATTTTGAAAAGTCTCTATGGTTAGACGTTTTAGCCCAAAAATTAAACGGTGTTCAAGATGACAATACCACCATACATAGAGCTGATATTACTCGGGAGTACAAATGGGTATTATTTATTCACACAGTGAAAAAATATCACTTTTATTCAATAAATGAATCACAGTATCGTAATACAGAAAAATTAATAAACATAAAATACCTTCCTGTTACTTGATTTCAAAAGGGCAATTTATTTATCAAGTTTACCATATGAGAAAATAAGCATGAAAATTGTTTCAGCAGAATAAGAATCTATACTAAATTGACTTTTACAGCTTTAATCATTCACTGTAGAGAGACTCGGACAATGTTCTTGATTTGTTTTTATTTTTACGAAAATGATATAATCCACAAACAAAGAAGTAAAAAGAACAAAGGTTTGTGATTGATTCTTATTTATAACCTATGGAAGTGGAACGGCATTTTATGAGCAATAAAATACATTTTTGATTAACATGATCGAAGAATCATTCAACAACTGTTTTGTTATTGATTGCTGTATGAAAGCTTTAACGACCTCTATAGTCAACTGCTCCTTGTTTTCTATCTTCCTGTCTGTTCCTTTCCATGCAAACAACCGCCCTCAATTAATATTTTAATTTTGGTCTCTGTTAGTAGGCTTAATTTATATACATGTAATTACCGGATTCAAACTAGTCTTATCCATCGACAGATCTTAAACTAATGATTACAAAGTAGCACTGATTTTTTTTCATTCACCATATCAACTTTATGTTATATTATATTTATAGATATTTCAGAATAGGCACGCAATTTACAGATAATGAAATTAAATGCTTTTACTATGCATTTCGTAGATATACAATAAAAATTACACATTCAAAAATATCATTTAAAAGAATTATTATTATTCAATGAATGGAAGTGTATCCTGATACAATTATAAAAGCATGTATGTGCAATAAGTCAATTCATCAGCATTGTTGAAATTGTATACACCAAACATAACTTTTAAATTTTAACTTTTCCTCTCATATGAAATCTTATGAGGCATGTGGGATTTCGGAAAAAAAAAGTATTAATTAATAAAGGTATGACTTTTCACATGTGACCAAGATTTAGAGGGATCCATTGTTTGCTCTTCTTACAATTTGTATTGTTTCAGTGAACCACTGAGTATGATTACTGTTCGTTATCTAAATATTTTAATCCCGTAACCAGCACTCTGCTCTTAATGAAAAGGGGAGGGGGGGGGGGGGGGGGGGTAATGGTATACATGTTACTGACCCGACGGGTTCCCACGGCAACAACAACTGGTATATTAGAATTAAACATTTTAAAGAGGATATGAATGAAATATGAAGATAGCGAACAGTAATCAAACTCAAACTGTTGCAGTTTCTTTTTATTTCATTTATTTCCAGAGGGGGCTGAGATGTGATAAAAAATGGTATGTTGTCAGTGGTGGACTTTTCTCTCTTTTGTTGCATAGCCTGCAGAATGAGGTCTTTGCCACTGTAATTCTGTAATTTCCCTGTAATTGACCTAGGCCTAGAATTACCCGGAAATCTCTGACCATTTCTGTGAATCCTGATGAAGCTAACTTTCAAATGTAAGTGCTCCTTGATCAACTCACCCACTCTAGTGTTTAGATCTTCCTGCTCTTCCTCGGCTAAATTATGTACAAGGATATTGTCCCTTATAGATCTATCTCTACGGTCCATTATATCATTCTCCTGCTGACTGTCCCTTCCATATAGGTAAATAACGACAGATTTCAAAACTTAGATTTCTTTTCGCAAGCAATTTTTTTTCCATTCTTAAAGTCTCGATTTCTGGAACATTATCGTCGTGTTGTTGTCTAATATATTTGACGATTGTCTAATCCATCTTCATCTCATAGATCCCGGTTCATATTATTTAAAGATTTATATAAGCATGTATATTCCAATTTACCGGTAATATTACGGGCAATCATGAAGTGACGCTCCACTGACTTCTGAGGACAGGGTAGGATTACTCCGTGAACTTTTCTCATCTTTGCTGTTTTGAAATGCCATTATTTCTTAAAATGTCCAACTTCCGAATCACACATAAAAATTTCAAAATCATCACATAACTGCACTCCAACCAGGGAAAAAAAACAAACAAACAAACAAACCAAACTTTGCAAAGTTTTGGGAATCACAGATAAGTCTTTCCAGCACAAATTGACTTAAACCATCTTTGAAATCAAACCATAACCACACTAGCCGTTAGTCACTTGACACCTTCGAATCTCTAAAATATTAGTTTAAATGGATTGTGTGGGAAACTAGTGGGAGGAGCTTTTCAATCAAGTCTGTAACAGTATTTATCCACTTCAAACACATGGACAACTACTCCAAAGGTAAGTTTCAAGTTGTTATCTATTCATTACATAAGTTTCTAGGAAAATAAAATAAACAGCCTGATGACTTAATTCACCCCATGTTTAGTCCTTTATTCAGTGGATATTACTTACTGTAGAATCCTAAATATCCGCGAGGAATTTATTATCGGGTAATTTCGCGAGAAGCAGAACTCTCTTCTAAAAAATTATTTACTTATATTACTACATTGCTAAATAAATGTAAAAATTCACGATCAACAGTCCTCTCCCGAATGCATGTTCTTGAGATTAGGTGTTTACGAGTCTTTTCGCGATACTAATTACTCGCCTAAAGTATTGGATTTTTTTGTCATATTCACATTATTGTGACGTCACCAAGGCATACAGTCATGTACTACTGGGTATGTATTAAAGGCTGTCTCTACTCTGTTTCGATGGGGTGTAGATTAAATTATTGTTCTTGACATTGATCGTTGGAACTTTTAATGCGTCAACTAAAATTTGAGAGAAACGCTCTGCGTTATGGTTGGAAATGTAGAAGCCTTACTAAAAATTATAGTAGTTAATCACAAACTTAGTTCCCTGAATCCGTCTATGTCTTTTACTCTTACATATATATTTGATGGAACTTTGCATGGAACAATTTATCTGTAATTGAAAAACGCCAAGTCATTGGGCCAAAATAAAAAAAAATACCTTTGTTTCCCCTAACGCGACCGACCCAATAGTCCATTTTCGAGTTACCGTATTCCGACAGGATTCTAACATTTAGTTTGTACTCGATGCGGGCATATCAACATCCGGTTTCCCGAAGATGACTTTCGAAAGCTACAAAGTACCAGAATTAAAGCGGTTTTTACAGAATCGGGGGGTTACATGTCACTTTTATAGAAGAGATCACTTGCTAAGGTTATGTAAACTTGCAGCAGAATTAAATTTGGAAGTTTTAAATGACGAATCAGGTAATGTATTTTGTAGAAATGTTCACCTTGAAATCGTCACACTATAAACAGGTTGGGACCAATCGCCTAAATGGGATATAATAGCCCGTTTGGGATATAATATCCCAAAAGGGATATAAATTCACAGTGCAAAAAATGAAAATTTTCATTTTGGCTATAAATATCATAAATCCGCATCACAATTCTTAAAAAGGAATAACATTTGGCATACAAGTTTTTCTGCAACCCTACAGTTTGCTAGATTGATCCCCAAAAAGTTTAGGAACTTCCGAGGGATCAATCTCATAAACAGTGGGCATATGGCATACAGAAAAACGTGTAAACCAAAAGTTATTCCTTTATAAGTATGATGATGCGGATTTATGATATTTATAGCCAAAATGAAAATTTTCATTTTTTGCACTGTAAATTTATATCCCATTTGAGAAATTATATCCCAAACAAGCTATTATATCCCATTTGGGCGATTGGTCCCAACCTGATAAACATACGATGAGAAATTTCAGTTTGCACATTATAGAATTATTTTCAGATAAATGTCTTGTGAAAAGTATACAAGTACTAGGCATTTTTTGTAAAATGTAAAATGACATGGTACTGTCATATTAAATAGTACTTGTGTAAAAAAAAAAAATAAAATAAAATAAAACAGCTGTAAAAGCCTAGAATGTTAACAGCTGATAAACAACTGATAATCTCATTAAGAATGAAAGAAATATTTATATAAACAAGTATATACAGTGTTATATATATAATCTGTCTTCAACAACACTTATTTGCATGTTTAATCCAAATTCTATAATTGTACAGCTTGATATTTTTTCTGAATTCCTAGATGAATTGCAAAGTGTTGTCAATGGAAATAATGGAAAGGATTTCTTGCCGATACAAAATGTTACAAAATGGTCAACAAATTTGGCAACATTACCATCAATTGAGTCATGTGATGTCATGGTGTACCTTATTAATAATTGTGGTTGGGAAGCCTCTAGATTAACAAGTTACAAGAAGGATAATGGTTACAAGTTACATATTGATAACCACATCAGTGATGTGAATATTGCCGAAGTAACCAATTGTATACCATACTTTTATGTAAAAGCATGCTGTGTACCAGAAACTAGGCAGACTGAGGCCCCATATGTTACTTGGGTACTTCTAAAAACAAATGGACAGATTTTTGCTGGAGGTTGTTCTTGTGTTGTGTATAAAGCTAATTCTTTTGCTGTTTACTGTGTACATGATGATAACTTCATACAATGTGCTTTTGTTTTTCTTTTTCACCAGCATTTTTAGATTTATGTTTTTCTCATTTTGTGTTGCAACTGAGAGAAGTACTTAAGAGATTATTAATTTAAACAAGTCTTTTCTGTACTTTAATCGTTGACTTCACATTCATACATCACCTGTCATCTACCCCAGTGCTGGCAACTTGGTGGTATCCATCTTAAAGCATTTCCTTATAACCAGCCATTCATCTGGTATGAAACTGGTATGGTTTATCATCTTCATTTCATCATTTCATTTGGTAATCCAGTTTAAACTTATTTAGAGGTAACAGCATCAATATTTGTCATGATGTATAATCATTGTATTTTGTGAGAAAAGAGCTTATTCAATAGCTTAATTAGAACAAAGCAAATGCATAAAATTTAATCAAAATATTAATTTGCATATTACAGTCAAACCTCGTTTTCTCGAACTCAATGGGATGAGAAAAAATTTCGAGATATCCGAGTTTTTGACATATTGAGGGTAAAATACTCAAAGAAATCACTTTGACATATACATCGGATTGGAGATATCGGTGTTAGAGATATTAACGTTCAACAGTATAATTTATTGATTTACAAAGTCAAATATTAATGTAAAAGGTATCAAGTTATAAATGAACACTTACACATGTACAATGATACAATATAACATTTACTTTGTATTGACTAGAATATTATGCATTTTCTTTTTCAGAGGTAATGGAACATGTAAACATTGTGTAGCCTTATTGTTTTCCTTGGTAAGTTTCAATGACAGACACAAAGACCGTTATTCAGAGGCATGTACTGACACTGTTTGTATCTGGGATAAGCCCAAGAAAACATCAGAGCCAATGGAAATAGACACCATTGATCTGCAGAGAAATACTACTACAGAGAAAAAAGTTATGCCAACCACTAAAAATTACTCTCCTTGTGGCCAAATCAACAGCAGAGAGGTTGAAAAAGATGTATACAACTTGTTCAAATCTAGCAACTCCTTATTACTACAGGTATTAGACCCCCCAAGTGATGACAACTCATCTGATGATGAAATGCATGTCCCTACACTTAAAAATTCTTTACAGACTCTTTCATCAAACAGTCCTGTTTTGGAACATTTGAAAACTGTTTACACACCTGATGCTGTAAAAGAAATAGAAAAGATAACAAGAGGTCAATCTGATAACACTCTTTGGTTTGAGCATAGATGTGGTCGGATTACTGCATCACTTTTCCCATCTGTCATGCATTTCCGATTTACTGACAATCCTGAAAATTATATCTTAAAAAAAATACTTGGAAGTTCAGTTGATGGATCCATGGTACCTTCCATTGCATTTGGAAAAAAGTATGAGCCTGTGGCCAGACAACAGTACATTGATTTATACAAAAAATCACACAGAAATTTAAATGTAGAATCATGTGGGTTGTTTGTTTGTGATCTTTATCCTTTTATGGGTGCTTCACCTGATGGAAAAGTTACATGCAAATGTTGTGGAACAGGTCTTATTGAGATAAAATGTAGTTTCACATATCAAAATGTTGAACCTTTAGAAGCTTGTAAAGATGATCATTATCATTTATACATTGATGAAAACAATGATGTTAGATTGAAACAAACATCTCCTTGGTATATTCAAATTCAAGGGCAAATGGGCATATGCAAATCCTTATGGTGTGATTTTATTTTTTTTCACAAGAAGAGGCATCATTGTTGATCGAATACCATTTGACCCTGAAATGTATTTTGAAATTGTGCAAAAATGCAGACGATTTTTTGAAAAGTACGTGATAAATGCACTGTTGCACCAAAATTCAAACAGTTGAACAACTTATGATATGTTAACAAGAACATTTTTTTTTACATGTTTATGTACTACGGTAATTTACATAACATAAAGTCAGATTTCATTGCTTACAGGTAAAATTTATTGTTATCTTCAGCAAGGATTCATGGTATCTACAAACAACTGTACTAGTACTTTGTAGTTGATGACATAAATAAAATACATGTACACGTTTATCAACTTTTATCTACATGTATGATCACTTACTTTAGTAACAAGGTATCATTTTAAAACTTTTAGCGGGGCTTTATGATAGATTTCATCACATACCAACCCGTATTTACATCCCAATAAATGTTTTAAAATGATAATTTTTTTTCTTACTGTAGATCACTTATTATTCACGAGAAACTTTGTTTTCACAAGTTTGTCTGCTCGCGAAAATTTTATTCTTGCATATATATATCATGTGTAATTTTGCTTTAGTAATTTTTTTTTAACATGCATTAGAAATATCATTAAAATATACCAAAGATTCCAAATAGAATCAGAATAGATGGCAGTCCAAAATAACTCATAACAGAGCTATCACTGTTTGTCATCTTGTCGACTGTCAGGTACCGCCTCAGTTCATCTTTGTTCTTGAAGGTGTCTCGAAGATGCAAAAGTTCAGCCTCAGATTTCTCTAGGTCTTGCAGGGTCAAGTCTGTCTGACATTGTACATCACAGGACTGGATCTCTTCACTGCCAGCTGAACAGTAATCATGATCATGGGGTGCTAAATAGATAAAAAGGGATTTTTATTAGCATATTGATTGTTTTTGTATTCTTCACAACTATTACAAATTAAGCTGTGCATGTCAACATACTTGCTATTTGTTCTATTGGCGTTATGGATTGAACAGTAACTTCTCTCTCCACAGGGAATGAAAAAGGTTGTTTCCCCTCATCTTCATCCTACAAAAGATTAAATTAATTTTTGAATCATTTGAATAATAAGTCATTGGTGACATATTGACTCAGAATAGTGTTTAAATTATTGAAAAGAAGTCGTACAGTGATCTGAGATACATACATGTAAAAGAAAACCCGTTGTTTTAAGTGTGTGACGAGACTCACGAGTGGGCGTGGCTTCAATTGTTATTGTACCTTGCTGAGCAGATCTCTTCTCAATGGAAGCCGTTCCACGGGTTCCAAGCGAGCATTTGAAATTGTTATAACGAAACAACTCGGGATATGGGTGGTCTTGTGTGGGTTTCCCTTCCAAAAAATGCTTAGAACACAGTCTATCATGACGCGAGGGATCAAACTCACAACGCCTTAACAGCTCAAGCCATTTCCGACGGAGTTTCGGGTGTTTTGACGTTGGAAATGGAAAAAAATTCCACATCAGCCATAAAGCCGTATCTCCCTTTTTTCCTCGAATCCGACGAACACCCTTCGGCAACACAGTAATAACGAGGCATTTTGAAGCAGACGAATTGTTACTAATGTCAACAAATTCACCGGAAGTGATGCGCCCCGCATTTTTTATAAAAATCACGTGACTTAAGTACAAACTAAATGTTAGAATCCTGCCGGAATACGGTAACTCGAAAATTGACTATTAAAACGCGCCGACTGGAAAGTTTTTTTCCTATGATTATTCAAATACTTTTTTCTATGTTTATCAACTTCTATAAAATAAAATTCCATCAAATCTGTTTTTAATCAGATCGAATGATTTTTTTTCTGTGATTTTCAAGCATTTATTGGAAACAAAATAGCGTCTACAACATATGGTCACGGAAGGTTAGTTCGTGTTTTAAAAGAAAGGCAACGCGTCAACCTTATGCCTTTAACATATTAGAATCCTGCACTCCTGAAACACTTTGTTTATAAAATATAATATCCAATGACTAATTGAAAGTGTTTGGGTTGTATTTACTAGCCTGTCTTAAAATTAAGATACGTAGGGAGCATGCTTAGGCCCGTAGGCCCTCCTCATGATACCGCTTATGAGCAGACAGGGGGCCCACCTTGTGAAAACACCGATCAGTTTCATTGCATTTTATTTAATTTGAGTTTTGATCCTATACACAGTTCATCAATATTCCAATGTTTACTATATGGGACCATAGGAGTTGTAAATAAGTCTGCATATTTCATCCTAATAAATAGAATTCAAATGTCCTTTATTCCTGCCATTTAATCATGGATTAATCTTCGTAACTTTGACATTGTATGACATGTTATCATTTTTAGATATTGCTTGCCTCAATTAAATATTGTTAACATGCTTTTTCGAAATAGATTTGAAATTATGATACAAGCTTCCTGAGACGTCCGTGTACTAGTATTTTTCTTTAATAAGGCCCTGGAAGATTGGTTGTTTCTTTGATTTGAATCTCTTTGATAATTGTTGCTGAAGGACTCCAAATTTAGACGTGTACGCGGCACTTAAGGCCATGAGCAGTGAGGATTGTTTTTGTGTGCCAGTATCTAATGAGTAACTGGACCTAAGTTTTTACTGTGCCATTCGAAGAACTGGTCTCAACGTCCCGCACTGGGATTTGAACCTGCAACTTAGAAATAGCTCCTTACTTCGAGACTCTAAAACGAAATGCTCTAGAAGCACTGCACAGTTCGAAGCCCTTGAAAAAGTACAAAGCAATGGAAGCTGATAGTAGGTATAAAAAATACTCTGGTGTCCAGTCTTTGCGTACCCGAGAATCTTTTGAACAGATGTATTCGATTTTTTACAAATTTACTCTGGTATGAGATGGTTCGATTGAATAAAAGTTGTGAATTAATTTACCTTAAATGTTTAGTTTAAACTGCATTTGTATGGTATTCTAACTGTTTACAAATCACTTTCTTTTGTTTTTAACTTATTTATAAAGATATCATTCCATTAAATTTTAAGAATGTATTTTCAAAGCTGCTGTCAAAAAAAAAAAAAAAAATATTTGCCTACCTACCTACCCGTCTTGAGATTTTAGGGTCGGGTTAGGGGAAACAAAGATATTTTTAATGATGGCCTTGAATGTCTTTTTTTTTTTTCAATGCGTACAGGAGCTGCAATTAGAATAAGTAATTGGTAATAAAAGTCTGAATAGTAGAGTGCTTCATTGTAATGTAAAGAATAACTATATTGTTTAACTTGTCTTTCTTCCATTTCAAAAAAAAAAAAATGAATAGAATTAAAAAAAGAAAACATTAAAAAAAAAAAGAAGATCTATTAGAACTTGTCATCATGCTACATGATGAAATGTAGTAAAATTATTTTCATTGCTTTTGGGATACTTTATGAAAGAAATAATGTTTGTGAAAACAATAAAACTATTTTCACATCAGAAAGGTATCGTTCCTTATTACATAAAGCTCATGTAACGAGTTTTGAAAAGACCTTCATTATTATTTCAAAATTCTGCATTACCATTGTCAGGAGTTAAAACATTTCACTTGCATTTATACATTAATTTTCATAATAGATGTGTATTTATTTCCTTCGGGAAAATAAAATGATGCAATTTATGTAAATCATATACGGTACCAATTTTGATGCACCAGATGCGCATTTCGACAAATTATGTCTCTTGAGTGATGTTCAAGCCGAAACGCTGGAAATCCAAAATATTTAATTAAGAAAGATTTTGAATAGCTAAAATAGTGTTAAAGACTGGAGCCAAATTTATATTTCATCCAGTAAAGCAAAAGCTATTAAAAGGAAATCAACGCATATGTATATACTCCAAATGTCATATAATGTATCAACAGATGCACCTTTGTATTTAACTCTTTACAACTTACTGAACTGTGATGCCACGTACACTTAATGTTCATGTTATAGAAATATGACGTTACCTTTTCCTCGCAAGCACTTTATAGCTAGGTAGAAGTTTCTCTAAAGTTTAGCGTAAATAATTATGACGTAATATTTTAATAAAAGTATGACTCTTCTTATTTTATGAGATTTTAGCAAGCATAAATTAGGAGGGAATTGGCATTAAATTGAAGATTAAATTTACTTTTGAAAGTGCGTGAAAATGCGTGATTACGGGGAAACGGTATATGCGTGATTTTGCGTTAGAAATAGGAAATGGTATATGCGTTAAAATGCGTGACTGTGGGGAAGAGGGTTAAAAACAATATCAAGCATAAAAACTCCGTATAATTCAGTTATCAACTAGCAACGATTTTTGATATGTTGAATCAAGATACAGTGACTTAATGAAATAGAATCATTTTCTATCAGATAAATACTAATCTGTTCAAAGTCACAATTAAATTTAAAAAAAAAAGTGATATTCTTTGCATTACATAAGGCCATTTGAAACCTGTAACTCAAAAAAATAATAATAATAAAAATATTTAGTTATTGCTGTTTATAACATGTAATCTAATGTCATCAAGATTTTGAATCAGTCTCTGTATTATGGAATTTCGAAGAAATAAATTAAGATCATTTTTTCGCTTGTCATTTTTGTAAAACAAATATATACTGTAAAATCAGTTATTTCGCATGGCCTTAGGAACCGGGTGGGGGGGGGGGTGTCCCCCATAATTTTGCCGATATAGAGATTACTATAGAAAACATAGCTACAATATGCCTGTGCCCCCCCCCCCCCAAGAAAAACGTCTGATGAGCTTTTTTTGGCTTGTCAAGGAATTTTGGTATTGATAGTGCCCTCCCCAACTGAAAATATTTAGCTCCCCTCCCCCCCCCCCCCCCATACCAAAGAACAATGTATAGTAATGGTCGAATTTGTTATAAGTTTCAAATTTTACTTAATATCAAATTTTACAAAATAGTCTCATTTTCTTATAAAATTTCAAAATTTGAGATGCATTCAATTTGGAAAAACAGAACGCAATCTTGCCTATCTAAAATTTTCATACACAAGATTCGAAAATTAATAAATTCTTTGACTTTCTGTGATTTCTATCTATCATCACTTCAATTTCAAATCGGGGTGACTTCACGTTTTTTGATCATGAACTATTCCAGTGTTCTAAGAGACAGCACCAAGAGGGATAAAACAATTTCATGTCATTTTTGTGTTTTGAGGAAAATTTGCTGGTTTGTGAAGCTTTGATTTCGTAGTTTAAGAAGTGTAGTAGAGTAACATAATACATGTACGGTCATCTCGTGGACAACACGAATATATGGTTCTTTTCGTTACACGAAAACAGCAAAAACTTCACAGTAACATTAATATTTTCATTACATAAGCGGCCTGGCGATGTGCCAATTTCTATAATTACGCATTTAAAGGTAGACTGTCTTTATAGTGCCGATCAAACTGACAGAAAATGTCTCTTATGCATATCGACAGAGAGGTTTAATCAGTTACACTAACTAATCCTATTTTTTTAGTTCGTCACTATGGATGTATGTTTCTTTTGGATGACTTTGAAGACCATTTTCGTACTTTTGCACATATTACCAGACGCCTCAAACTCTATATCACAGTTCTATTTGGAAATTACCAAGCTCAACGACAAAATTTATAATAGTTCTTTACTCGGAATATTTTCTGGAAATTCGCGGTTACTTTGTTGCAGTGGATGCAGTGAACAATGTACCTGTTTTGGCTACAACAATAGATTAAAGAAATGCCGCATTCATGAACGATGCACAGATAACGCCGGGAGTATATTTGAAAGTGGATGGCGGTATTTCGAAAAACAAGGTTTAATAAAATTTCCATCGACTTCGATTACTTCTTTTATAACTGAACAAATCTTATCCACAATTTTACAGTGAATCCCTAATATTGTAATTATAAATGATAATTTTATCAATTAACTATGATACTTAAATAATTATCTTCATTCTTGCAGCTTTTGACTGTAAGGAACTGTTTGATCGTGGCATCACAATGTCCGGGGTACATAGCATTCAGCCTTTGGTAAATCAGCTCACTGATGTTTATTGTGATATGAAAACAAATGGAGGCGGTTGGACGGTATAATTCACTAAGTAGTTTTTTGTTTTATTTTGAGTGTGTGTGTGGGTGTTTTGTCAAATAAAATTTTATTTTACATACCCGATAAATTTTATGCTTTATCGAATCCTTTTTTTTTTTTAATTAGGTACTGTTAAAACGAAACGACGGCTCTGTGAATTTCAATCGGAGTTGGAATGAATATAAAATTGGTTTTGGGAGTGTCTCGTCTGACTACTGGATTGGTAAGGAAAATTATGGTAATTTTGAATGGATGACAGATGATATCGCATGCAAAAGTGACTCAATATTCTTTTTACCTCATAATTATTTTTTTTAGGAAATGAAGTAATTCATCACTTAACGAGACAGACAAACTCCATGTTGTACGTTTCTATAACCCATGTGAATGGTAGTACGTTTTATGAAAAATATAATGAATTTTCGATTTCCGGCGAAGCTGATGGATATTCCCTGCACTTTGGAGGGGCCTCAGGAACACTCGGTAACGTATAATTTTATTACAAATAAAGATACTCCGATATTAAATTCATCCTCCTCCTAAACTTGTTTAAGGTCGTATTTTGTTTACAAACATCAATGTTATAACTCTAAGTGTAATTATAAGAATATCGACGAATTAAAGCACACTCGTCCTCATGTTAATACATGTAGCACTTAATAGTTCGTATCTTTTCCTTGGACTCATACACAACTCGTATATATCTCTGCATGTTTCAATCTTATTCATCCGATTTTACAATTTTTATCCTTAAAGTTCGTCGTTTAGTAATTTTTAATCCTTCCAATTTTTTTTTAAAAGAGCGTATATTTAGATTATTTAAATAAATAAGAAAGGCATCATGATTGGAATTTTGAGGGAAAAAAGATGAACTTTTCAACACTATGCTCTCAATGTGTCCTGTGGCCTATATATTTTTAATTACAGCTTTTTGATTTTGATTTATCAGGCGATGCGATGACACCAGCTACATTTTCAAGAGGCCATCTTAATGGAATGAAATTTACCACCATCGATAAAGACCAGGATGAAAGTGATGGCGCTAACTGTGCTATCTTAGTGGGAGGAGGGGGAGGGTGGTGGTATAAACAATGTCGTTGGGCCCTGCTCACTGGTCCTTACGGAAGCACAGATTGGAAGTATCCTTGGGTTCCGAAATCCAAGAGTGGATTCAAGAGTGGAATTGACATCCGTAGAGTTCGAATGATGGTAAAGAGAAAAGGGACACAAGAGGATTAATTCTTTTTTAGGAAGATTGAAAATATTGTTTATGTTTCAGATTGAAATATCAATAAAATGCTGGAAGGCAGGAAAAATTCTTCCTAGTGTAACAATTCTGGGTAATATCCATACCTGCAATGGAATCCCCGTTAAATCAATTAAAAATTTACTTTGTTGTATCTGTTTTTAAAATGGATATATCATTTATTATTAAATTCTGATTGCTTTGTCTATTACTGTTGCTTCTTGCTAATATATATTAGATAATTATTTGGAATAAAAGATCTTTTAAAAACAGGATACGAATTTGTAATATTGATATAAAGAGCTAAGTTCACTTTATCCATAAAATGTCCCTGCCTAAATACCAATTAACTGACCAAAACAAAATATCCCATTTCAAATACCAATATAAAGAAGAGAATTGGTGCGTTCATTTCCTATAAAAAAAGTTTCTTCTGAAAGTCCAAGTATTTTTTTTAAAAAGGCTTTTTGAATTTTCAATGATCTTTACTTTTCCAGAAAACGGGTCTATTTAAGTACATTCAAAAAAGAATTCGATACAAAAATATAACTTTTATTGTAATCTTCAAAAGCAGTTTTTTCTTGATATGTTTGCCATTTCTGGATCAGAGGCTGAGCTTTGTGCAAAATATTTATAAAAAAGGTTTAACTTATGCCATTTATGACGGATTAGAGAGAAATTACGTCATTTTCAGTAGATATGAAGTCACCATAGGTCCCAGTAAAATTTAATACATTTTCATCTAAAACTGAACAATTTTGGTTTTTTCCAAAATTCACAGGACCTAAACAGGCCTAAAGTGAACCTTGTTCTTTTTAACAGCTTCAGCGTGAAATGTACGCTCAAAAAGATCACTTGTAATTGTATAACAGCGCACGTGCGTTATTGTAGCTCATGGTTCTCTTGCCACAACACTACGTACACATTTTTCAGCATAATGAAATCGCCATGTATACAGATTGTACGTATAGTTCTTGTAAATTTTATAACTCACATTTTACCAATTAATTGTATTTCTTTTTGTGGCATTAATAAGCCTCAGAGTCTTGATTATATACAGATAATTATATTATCCTCAAAACATTATGTGAAAAGTATATTGAAATGAAAATTTATCTGAACTTCGAATAAAGCTCAAAATAGTCGAAAACAAAAATAGAAAAAAAAAAAAAAAAAAAAAAAAAAGTGTTGCTTAACATTATGCAGTGTATAAGAAATAGAATTTTATATTAAGAACAGTATCAAAAACGGCATAAAAATTGGAAGCTTTAAATCTAATTGGCCTTAGAAATGCAGTACAATTTTTTTTCTTTCTGTCTTTTTTTTTTTTTTTTTTAAGAAAATTTCGAGACAAACTGTATTTCTATTTGCAAGAAACCAATTACACTCTGCAGATAAAAAATATACGTATTTTCCATTAGATACACAACGAAAGTTTCGTTGTATTCCGATGATCTTTAGAAAATATACAGCTATTTCATTAACTTAAAATATGCCTCTGGGAGCATGTGTCACTTTTGCACCATTGTAGTACATAAGCATTCACATGTCGCTGCAATATTTATTAAACGTCATTTAGCGAGAGTTGGAATTAGATAGGATAAAATTTCACTTTATACCGTATAAATTGGGTAGCTATTAAATTCATTCCTTAAGAAAATTCAGATTTATTATAATGATGCAAACGTATGCATTCATTCAAGGCATTGTTCCACATAAATCTACTGCAACATGATGTCCCTTTTATCCTGATAAGCAAAATATTTACATGTACTGATATTAAAAAATATCACTTTTGTAACAAGAACTATGGTGTTTGTAAATCAACTACACAAAAAATGATTTATTTATTCAAAACACAAACAAAATATGCCTCACTGAAACGTTAAGTAAGATATTTTTTTTTTCAATTGATCAATTGCATTCTATATGATTTTGCATAATTATACAGATTTAAATACCCACCTACCCATCACATAACCGCGATGTAGAAACTAGAAAATAATGAAATAGAAAGTATACAACAAACTTCAATGTCGAACAGAGAATAAGATCCATTTCATCATATTTACATTTTACTGCATTTCCTCGTTTGATTTAGCACTTCGAGAACCGTCTGGAAATTGTTTGAATCTGCACTTGACATTTACTATGACATCTGAATCATTAATCTCTTTAAATAGATTTTCAATAATTATAATCTGTATTGTGTATGATTTATGACCTAGAATGAGCTAAAATTGATTTCTTACTTTATGATGAATTTTAGGAGTTATTTGAAGGCGATCAGCTTGTTTGGTCCATGCATTTCAACTGTGCATCTTTTCTGTAGGTCACAATTATCGGTTTTTCTAAACAGAAGAGTCTTTAAAGCACCTGAGCTGTTTTCTGTATTTCTCTTTTCATACAAGTGTTATTCAAATTATTAATGCTTAAATGTTTAATAGATTTACTCTGTTTTAATTAGGTATGCATGTATGTAAGATATGCTTTCTAATCTAATTTGACCCATATAAGGGGATTTTTATCATAAAAATAAACCCCGTTCCTTCTAGATGTGATTTGATAATGATTTTTTTTTTCATAGTTCGGCTTGATCAAAAGTTATTTTTCTCATGATAATTATCTAATTTTAGATATCAAGTCATCATCCATCGTAAATCTTGAAAACTAATTTTACCCCTTTTTATGAATGCTATTGTGTTGTTTGCATTTTTGTCACAACATCTCTCTGTCGTACTACAGTATCGATTTGAAGTTACATTTTCATTTCAACTCGTATGAAATCTATCCGAATAAGTCATAAATTAAAAGAAAATGATCAATTCCTTCAAAGTGTGAAATACGCATGGCTTCAAATCAATGTTTTTGCAACCTCTTTTATCGGACATTTTAGTTGTAAAACACTTAACAATATAGTTCGTTAGGATGATATTTCTGACTAAAAAGTGGGTTAGGAACAACGCTCTCTATATGTAAGCAGGATTTTAGTTTAATTTCTGATGCGAAAGTTCATATTATACGTAGGTAAAATAGAAATAAATGTTTAAGAAAGCTTTTTGGTAAAATATTTCCAATATTTTTTTTTTTTTTTTTATAAAAATGTTTATTCTGTTTGTATGATGTTTTTGAAAGAGAGTGAGAAAAAAGAAATTCTCAAAATTACAGTCATTCTAGGTACCGAGATATTACATTAATTTTTTATAAACATTTTTTTTTTAGTTTGAAAAGAGACTTATCAAAAATATATTAAGGTATCAAGTAAACAATTCACATATTTCTTAATTTGACTTTTGCAACATTAAGTTGAATGCACATATGTAACGTATATGCCCATCCAAAATAAAGAGAATTCATCTGACATGTTTTGGCAAGGTATGCATTTGTGTCAATATAGATTAGAATTAACTAAAAGTTAGCAATATCCTTATTCTCATGATCAATCTGGAAATTTTTTTTTCTCGAATTAATATGCATGAATAGACAAAGAAACTCTCTAATGTTTACAAACACGTTTCAGATATAGTTATTTCTTCCATGTTTAAAGACCCAATTTTTTTACCGTACGGTTACCTGACAAGAGGGAGTGGTCTTATTAGTACAGATGATATTTACCTGGGGTGCCCTAATACTCAAGATGCCAAAAATTCATATACACATTGCATTATACAGGAAGTCTTTATGGTGATCACGGTCAACATTACACACGTTTCTTGTCTAATTCTGAGTGAAACAGTGGTGAAACCAAATAATACTTTGCATAAAATTGATAAACTCAACATTCTTATTGATATTTTTGGATGAAAAATCCCTCTAATCCCTCTAATGTCTCTCGAGTGCAAATTTCAAGAACCTTTTGACCGTTAAAGTATTTGGATATATGCTTAGATATATGCTTGATGATATAAAAGTAACTTTGTGAATAATATTTGAAATTAATGCTTATATTGTTGTAAAAGACAAAGAGTTTAAGAAGACCTTTTAAGATCACTTTATCAGAGGCAAAGTCAAAGATGTGGGATATGAAAACAAAGAAAGGTTATATTTAACCATTACATTATATTCCTTTTTTGTATAGAAAGATAATGAAAGGAACGAGTGTTGTTTTAGCTGATGTTTACTGTGATTAAAGATAAAGAGATAAATAATACTTAAAAATGAAAATGCGCTTATATAACAAAAATTCGAACATAAATCTTAGTTAGTTATCTGATAAGTGTTCAAAGCATTAACCTATCCTGTTTCTCATCAACAAAGCTAAAAAGAAAAAAAAGAGGTCCCAATACACACTCTTGACATTTTTTAGAACGTACAAGTCTTGTATCCTTTCAACTGGAATCAAACAGGTGGCATGGTTTAATAATATTGATTAATTATGACACACTTTACTGTATAGGAAAAATAGATATTGTTGTCATGTTCTCTATGCACATCTTAAGAAGATGAAAGACACATGGTCACATGACTCTGTTTAACTACGTCATAGTCTCCTTTTATATAAGTGAAAACATGTAAACCATCAGTTCTTTTATAAATTTTTGACAATTTGTTTTACTTTAATTACCATCTTACATAAATATAATAAAAATTTTAACATTCTTGTAAACATTAACAAATTACGGAATATGTTGTTCCATTCCTATGTTTCCCTACACTGTGCGTCCAACAAATCCTTGACATCATACACGATCTGTTAGTACAGCGAGATCATTTTTGGAGAATACACTGGCAGTATTATTATGTAAAAACAGGTCATAATCAGTATATGATGAAATATTTTGAGAAAAGGAAAACACCAAAAAAAAAAATATTTTTGCATGGCTGATGATGGATATCTTATATAGGTATTGCTTATTTCGCTTACTTAGCTTACATTTGACGTCATAGTTGGTTTTTCCCGTACTCGGGAAATGTAAATATGACACATTTTTGCCATACTTATGTCTTGTGTAATGATGTCCTATGCAATATTGAGGTCAGCTTCCCCATTTAATACATTTACAGTTGATTAATAAAATGAAGGACTTGCATTTCAATGTAAATTTTCAAATATTAAATGATCGAATTCTTGGCAAATTACATGTAAGTTTTTTTGTTGTTGTTGTTGTTTAATTTGTCTTAAAAGTACGTAATTTTCCCTACCCATGTGCGGTGTGATGAAAAAAACTTGATTTTTCGAATTTTAAACCTATTCATATTTTTAACGATACATGTCCACTGACATATTTTTTTTTTTATCTCAGCTTATAAAATGCCATAATGGACAGAGTAATGGGCCTGGGAACATCAAAACTCCACATAGAAACTTTAGGACATAGTATTTGGTAATCAATATCTCTAAAATAAAGTTAGAAACATAATGGTATAACTGCTTTAGATATGTTGGACATACTACATTAGAAATATAAAAAAATATGAAAAAAAAAGTGAATGACATTTTTTTTTTCAGCTCAATGTCCTTCTTCCTCTAAATGCATATTATGGTCTACATATTCAAAACATCATAAACATCATAAAGAACACTCAAAAAATTATCTGCTAGTCATTTCGAAATTTTCCCATTAATTTTAGGAAAAAAGTCAATTTTCAACTTTAACTGGATCCTTTTACCAGACCTACGGGCAATGGGCATTAATTGGTCTCATATTGCAACACATGTAGGTCACCTTATATACATGTAGGTATACTCATTACTTCACTTTGACTCTTTACTTTCACTTTTTACTTCAACATTAAGAATATTAATGGATTGATAAACATTAGAATGATAGACGTGTAACGATATCGAATTATTAAGTTTCGATAAATAAAGGTGCATGTACTTTGATACGCCATTATAATTATAACTCTTTATCAGTAATGAGGGCTTTTTCCCTCCGAGAAAGTGTTGGTCAATTAAACAGTGCTCCGCAAGAGAAAAAAATAAGATGATAAAGTTACTTCAAACTTCAGAGAAGAAAATTTGGAGAAGATGCAACGGCTGAGAAACTATCAATTTATTATCTAATTATTTGCATTTGATTAAGGTAAGGGCTTTTATCCCTCGGCACCAAATTTGGTCAATGAAATTAGAGTCAAGCATCACCTTCCAGGTAATTCTCCTTTAACTTTTAAATTTCTTCTTTCCAAAAGTGGCCTCTATTTCAAACGAGAAACTTGAAGCTAAATATATTTTTCCAAACAAGAGAAATATTAAGAAATATATAATATCACTCTATTTATTTAACGTTGTCCAAATGTATTTGTAGAAAAGCTTACAAGTACAATGACACAATCTACTTACTCTTTTCTAAAAAAAAAATCCTGACATAGTAGCATCTATACTACTAGGTTAATTATAATTAACACAGACTTTTTTTGACCAGCGTACTGCCTGCAGAGTGGTATCTACTGGTATTTCGAGGCCTGAACGCTTCTGGTAGATGCTGCTCTAGTGTTTGCAGCTACAAGATAGTTTCATCAATTCCTGATATTTCCATTACAGCTTTCAGCCATCCACCGATTGTATCTCCAGATACGTGTTTGTACGGCCGTTGTATAGTAATAGACAGTTGGGTAAAAGAACCGCGAAGCTGTTTGACTGGACTTTATACATATGAATACACAAATCATGCAATGGACTTCGCCTTTATTTTACGATAAGGCAGAAAAATACGTAAGGCCATTCTGACATCTTTCAGAATCAAAAGCAACTCTTAATCTATAGTAGACATATGAATAAAACCTCTGTCTCGTATTACAAAAATCATGATTTTTAAAAAAAAATAAAGTTGATATACCAAAACCTTTTATTTAAATAATTTCAGATATTACTAGAATTCTGTTCAAGAGCTCTGGATAAGATAATGCATATATAAGTAACTAGAAATAGGGCTGCTATTATTAAAAGCCCTACGATACTAAAAATTAAAGTAGATTGCTCATTCTCTTTCTCCATGTTTTCTCCGTTCTTCAGACATCTCTTACCGTCGCTTATTCCTTGTGAGACATCTATAAGAGCAATTATTCTCTATAAAATTGATTAACAAATATTTTGTATTTTTGATAGTGTTAAAAATCATTAGTTGTTTAAAATACGTCGATATTATCAATTGTTATATTCAATAAAGAAAAATTTCTTTATTCCCTTTATTGAAAAACAGTCAACATAATTGGTAATATAGTAGGTTTGGTAATAAAGCACTTATTTCATAACAACTCGGAAAACAGTCAAACTGTTGTCCCTCGATAATGGGGAGACTGGGAAACTGTTTCCCAGGTATTCCCTATTACCTTTTTTAAAGTTTAACTTTTCCCCACGTAGTCATGAAGTAAGTATACACAAATGACCGGTAAGGAGATTTTTTTTTTTACAATATCATTGATTATGATTAATTAGTAGATTGATTTAGTGTGGTTTCATGGTACCTTCGTGACATCTTATAAACTTAACATCAGCAAAAAAAAAAAAATAAAAATAAAAAAAAAAATAAAAGAGGTAACACAAGCATGGCAACTTGTAAATTCGCTGGTAATGCAGTCATCGTTAAGATAATCATGGGAAACAAATGAGTTGTTGAATTTTAATGAATGAAATCAAACTACTACTATTATTTTATTGATTTGTTTAATTCTTAGGGCAACACTGATAATATTAGCCCCTCGGGACGAATATATTGCCCTCGTCGGGCAATACTTCATTATTTGGGGTCTAAGATAATTAATGTTGCCCCAAACCCAGTCAATATTTGTATAATATTTACTTATGCAATTACTAATTGTGTTAACAATTTTTCATGAAAAGCAAAAATGGAAAATTTTGCTAAAAATGCAGTCATTGCTAGAAAAATACTATCACTGGTTTTCTTCAAAGTAGAATCTGTAGAACCAAATACAGTGGAGGTTTCTGTTGTAGCCAACAAACTTAAATATGCTTCAGAGGAGATACGGTGAGTAGAATCCAATTCTAAATACAAAGATATGAAATTTAAGGCATATGATACGTAATTTCCAGCTTAAAGAAGAACATACACTGTAGGATAATAAATACAATTCTGAACTATTTTCTATGTTACTGAGTATAAATATGTATCACAAAGGCACAGTCCATATGGAAATTGAATTCAAAAAAGAAAAGACGTCTTATTCATATATATTATTATATAGTGTTTAATTTTGCAGACGAGTCGTCTTTGCTTTTAGTTCCTTGAACCTCTTTCCGTAATGTAAACTGAGTACCCAAATCAAAGAGATGGGAAAAGAACAGAAATTTGTTTAGAATAGGTTCATGCAATCCATTGCCCTGCCTCACACGATTAACAACAGAGTTAATTTTCAGTACACCATACCTATACAACATTTCCTTAATTAAATCGTACGTGTAAATGATTTGAATAATGAAACTCCAGCTGTTAAAAAATTCATGCTTACCTTGACATCCTGTAGAGGGATTACAGTGGTCTTCGTCACATTTGCAGTGCTGTTGGCATCTATCTCCATAGCTAGGTATCGACAAATATACTGACAGTAACTACCAAACTTCCCCGATTCACACACAGCTGCGAAGAAAATAGTTTTATTTCCCACTTTTAACGTTGCAATTTGCAATCAAGTTCATTAAAGCCATTGATCTAAATGTACCTGAAGAATTCTTGCAGCCAAAAACATGGTGGCAACTTTCATTTGGACAATGACATGTGGACAGGCACTTTTCACCAAATGTTGGTGGAGAGCAAGTAAACATACAGTACCGGCCATGAAAACCCTTCAGACAAGCTTTAAACAAAATATGAAGAAGCATTATTAAAGCTAATTGACCTGGAAGATTAGCGATGATACATGCACCATATAAGTGGAAACTTTAGCAAGACGAAAATGTAGGGATTTATTCTAAAAATGAAATTTATTTTAGCGCGAAGTAGTTTTAGCGATTTTAAAATTTTAACTATAGAAGCTATTAAAAATAAAACGTCATCAAATTGTAGCGATATTCAATTTTAGCTATCTCAGCTCCCTTGCTTATAATGCCAAAATTAAATCGTCGATTAAAATTCTACTTGTACGGCATATTTTTTTTTAGGTATTCCATCAGTAATAGCCTCAGATTCAATGGAATTTGATACAGAATAGACGTGTATGGATTAAATACTCAGTGTATTTAGACGTAATTCCCATTCATTAGAATCAGTATGTAAGAGTGGAATGTGTCTTAAATGATGACCTTGACCTGTCCTTGAAGATATATCTCCATTTTTTAATAAGTAGAACATTAATTAAAAAAAAATATCCCGCAAAAAGTTGTTATTCTATTCCTAATTATTAAAAACATTTTTTTACCATAGCATTTATTGATATTCTTAGTACTTGACTTTTCATCTTTAAACATTCGCATATCCCCTTGGACTCAATGCACTCTTCGTTTATAAATTACTGCTTATATAATAATACTTTGCAAAATGTCTCCTGGTAAATTACTTTCTTCTCTAAAATGCTTTAAATCAGTTTCAGAGTATAATAAACACGATGGATATCTAAGGATTTGGGATTATGGTGTATAAATAATGAAATACCTCAATGTTTCTCATTAATATGCTATGAATTTTTTTTTAATGAAGAAACAAACGTCTGTGTTTATTAATTAATTTATTAAAGAAATGGATATTGAAAAAAAAAATGTTACACCTACGTTGTAACTCCTAGTGGATCCATAGTAAGTGAAAAATTAATCAAATTATGTATGCAATCCCTAACAAAAAAGTGCTATAGTAAACTGTAGTTTACTATCGTTAAATATAGTATCAAAGTTTTCCCATTGATAAATCAAAGTTTTACTCAGTAAGTATTATGTATATAATATACCAAGCCGATATGTCTCTGATAATCAAATTGTCTTTACTATGATTTTCAGATCGTTATATTTTATTTTTCTTAAATTCATATAAGCAATTTTCTTATAGGAAATGAAAATATTACATGTAAAGGACAAGGTATGGTAATGGCCGAATTTGGCCCCTTATTTGATGTAAAAATCAGAACACAGTTAGAACTGTGATAGTTTGTAGTTAAGAATTTAAAATGATGCTTGTTTTAAAACCAGCACTAATTTTGAGTCAAAGCTTACACGGAGACCACAGGAGGGTACAGAAGTAGGACATTTTCCCGAATTTCCTCAATTCTGGTGGAATTTTGTCAAATTTGAGATACTTATCACTTCGGTTAACATAGAGCACAAGCTTGCCTATCTGAGATTTTTATACACAAGATGCATCTGATACTAGTGTATGAAATATATAAATTTGGTAGATAGGCAAGATTGTGCTCTATGTTTTCCTGAAACAAAATGTTTTGCAAAATCCATGGAAATTTGCATAAAAATGAGAAAATTCGTAAATTGACAAATTTCCTTACCTTCCCGTGACCTCTGTGTATCCCATAACTTAGAACCAATACTCATTTTCTGGCAGGGGTGACAACAGGTTTTTATTGATTAACTGTTGCATCATTCTAAAAGACGCCCCAAACCAGGGGCCAAAAAGGGGTCTTAGCCTATCTTGTCCTTTACATATCATTTGAAAAAATTACATCATTAAAAATTGTAAGAAGTATTAAGACTACAAATCTTCAGGAAAAATCTGGAATAAAGTTCCATACATTATCAAATTATCAATTTGAAAGTATTTACAATAGATATCTTTAGTAATTTTTTGGTAGAGATTTTTTAATTTTATTTTGACTTCATTTTGTACAAGTTTGAAAGCAATTCTATTAGAAATATTGAGAGCCTAAAAAAATTCATAACGGTATAGAAATATGTCTACGACATTAATTCTCATTTCAAGGCGCCCCGATGGTCAAACATAAATTAGTTGTAACGCAGAGGAGACCTCTTGTCTAAATCAAGGACAGGGTAAAACAAACACATTGAGAAGAAAACATGCTAGCGCCTTTGGTTAAACATATTTATCACAATTATTTAACTAGAGTAAAAGCAAAGGAGCAGGACTACAATAATTACTATAATAACTACTATACTATAATATATTACGTCAGCGGTGCTTACATGTAAGTGCAGCAGGATGCTTGTCAAACTTGAATGGTATTTTATCGCAATTTGACATTTAACATTGGAGAACCAAAAATCGCAAGCTTTAAATAAAGAATGAAAGGAGAATGATTGATCTCTAGATTGTTTTTAAGTGATTGCAGAATAAGATGAGTTATCGTTTCTTGATCGTTTCTATGTCAAAAAAAAAAAAAAAAAAAAAAAAAAAAAAAAAAAAATAGTGAAGTGACGTTAAACTGATGTAGCAATAAAATCTGCTGATTGCTCCAAGTCAATGGATGTATGAAAATCAATAAATTCTCCGGGACTTCTCTAATGATCCTTTTAACTAGAAATTTTCCACATTTCTTTTATTTGTACATGATAAAATGCTGGAGCATTCTCATAAATTGATTTCTGGTTTTTATCGAGTTAAAGCAAATGGCACAATAATTTCCGAACAGCCCTCGCACATGTATGTGTAGACGTAGAATTGTGTATGTGTAATAAATTTATCTTTGACTACAAGTTCGATGACAGTATACCCTTACACATTGAGCCAAGATTGCTAAAATAGGAACTATGGATCTTTCTGTACATATTTTTATCAACATTGAATAATGCATAGTGTAAATTAATTTGAATAGAAAATTCTTGTGTGTGGGTTTTATAATCACTTAGCATTAAGTATCAATTTAAGGTGGTGTAAAATTTCAAATGTTCAACCTCCGCATATCACAAAAAATGAAATTATATAATTATTGCCATTAAAGGAATAAAATCTTTTTCATCAATATAGGCGGCATTTGTAAAAAGCATTTCTTACTCATGTATGTACATCTCAACAGCGAACAGTGCATAGAAAATGTTTAAATGTTATCACATATATGCATCACTGCTATGCCTCCCAATTGATTCAATACGCAAGAGCATGTTCTATGTACAACTTCTAAAACAAGGCAAGACATTGACAAATACGTTGATGATTCAAGGATATCAACAGTCTCGTGAAAAGTAAAAAAAAATCAAACCTTGACTGGAAATGCAATTTTTCATTCAATTGGATGTTGACTGACGTACAAATTGTAAGGCTAATATTTTCACATTCAATCGTCTAGGATTTTTGTCTGTTTGCCCGATCATGACAAGAAATACAGTTAATACACGCCAGATGTGACCAGTTGACAGAGGATACTTACTCCTCCACGGCACCCGATCCCACCTCTAATGTTTTTAGGGGTCTGTGTTAGCTCTGCTCCCGATTTGTTTTTTTTTTTTTTTTTCAATAGACTTTTGAGCTTGATTACTATTTGTTATCTTCATATTTTATTCTAAAAAATATATTTGCAATGATTATATTTGTATTTTATTAAATTGTATTTATCAGTTAGGCACGTTATCAAGGTCACTGAAAAGATCCTTTCCCGTGACTTTTCCGTGGTCTTTCAGTTAACATTCAGTCGACTGAATGGCAGATACATTTCAGTGGCCTTTCAGTTGTCTTTCAGTTGTATCTTTTTATTAAATAATGGGCTTATTTTTCAATTTAGAAATTTTATTTCACGTTTTCTTAGTATAATGGTATTAAATTAATCTATTTCCAAAATATAAGAAATGAAAAAAAGTGAATATAGAAAAAATAATCTTGCAGAAAGCAGGGGTCGAACCGTGGCCTCCCGCTTGATAGTCCATGACAATATCCATTAAGCAACGGTGTATTGTTGAATTGCACGAGATTTAAAATCAATACATTTGTAAAAATCGAATTGGGACACTCAGTTCAACTGTTGTATCGAGGAGCTGGGAATGTGTATATATCTTGTACACATTTTGTATATTATATGTTAATTGTGCGGATTTTTGGGCCTGACTAATTAATTACACATCTCTTATCGGGATGAAGACAATTATCGGCGACGGGCACCTGTTTTGTTTTTGTTGCTCTTTTTTTCCCAAAGAAATGATTCCAGATGGATCTTCACCTCGGAAAACGTTGTAAATTCTTAAAACAATATTTTTTAACATGCTAAATTATCGCTCGATTTTAACAATCAAGAAACAAAATTTACAACATTAAGGTCCTTCCAAAAGAGGCATAAATTATTAATTCTGTTTAAGTAAAACAATTTTAAAAAGATATCTTTCAGAAGCTAAAATATTATGTGATTTTAACAATTAAGAAAGAAAATTTACGGTATTAAATTTTCTTCCAGAAAAGGCATAAATAATTAATTCTGTTTTGTCTTACATAACCAGATATCTCCATGAAAACTATTATACACATTATACACTGTGTTAGATGAGTAAAAAATAATGAAAAACTATTATTAAGCTGAAAAATAGGAACACTTTGTTTATCTTGTTTTATTTTAAGAGCATTTTGAGCGATACCCTCGATCTTTTTTTCAGATTGACTGCCTATTTATTCATTTAACAACTTATCAAATTGAATGAGCTTGTGAAAATATTCATCACAGATTTAGAAATTTTACAGTTAGAAAAAATAAGACAATTCTATTCCCGTTAATTAAATTTTGATACGAATATTAGTTTTCATCATTTGAATAATTTTTTTTCTTAATCAATTTTCATGAAACAAATTAGAAATTCGAAAATCATTTTGAATTTTCATGTTAATAAAATTATAATTAGACATAAATGTTATAGTTAAATATTCACAATTTAACATTTTAGTAAACAATTTAAAGACAATTGAACATCTAATCAATGCCAGTACTACGTATCTGAATTTTATCACAATAAGAAAACGAGAACACATTTAAAGATGTGAATAATTTTATATAAATTTTTTTAAGGAATAATAACTGATAATCCTAATGAAAAGCCGATGAAAAGGTCGTTGAATTACGACTGAAAGGCACTGAAAGTTGACGGAAAGGTCACTGAAAGGCGACTGAAAGATGACGGAAAGGTCACTGAAAGATAAGTGAAATGTGTCCGCTGAATGGTGACTGAAAGGTACCTGAATTGTGGCTGAAAGGTAACTGGAAGGTCACTGAAATGTACCTGCCATTCAGTGACTGAATGGCCACTGAAATGTCACTGAAAGCTGCCTTTCAGTTTTAACTGAAAGTCACTGAAAGCCGCCTTTCAGTTTTAACTGAAAGGTCTAGTTTCTTTCTGTGATTGCAAACTTGTAGGTTATAAGGTCAAAAGTGTAAATACCCGAAGAAAGGTTTTGTCACCAGGAAGAAAGTCAGTTACGAGTCAATTATTCAAAGAGTCAATTACGAGTCAATTATTCGTACATAGAAAAGTAATTAACTTACAATTACTTACTAAGACATAACATTCACTTAAATTACATTACAAGAATTTTGAGTAAATTACATTTACTTTGCCAATGTGATTAATTAAATTACAAATAACATTAAGAAACATAAAAAAGTCATAAATGTTCATAAATATTCAAGAAATATATGGAGATAAAGAACAGTATTCAAGCTCAAAAGTCCATTAAACCTGACAAAATAGGTGCAGAGCAAACACGGACCTCCAAAACATCAGAGGTGGAATCAAGTGCCATAGAGGAGTGAGCATCCCCTGCCGACCGGTCATCCGCCTGTGCTCCTCGTCATGAAATAATGGAAACATCCAACGACAATTCAGTGTGTAAATAATGGCTAATTAGTATGAAAAACGTCAGTCATCATTTGACTCCATGATAAATTGTCTTTGCTGACAAGGTCATTGTATCAACCATAGAATAGCATATCAGATTCAGTTACTTTTTTTGTTCTTTTTTACATTAACACTGTTTAAATGTTGATTAAATTCTTAAACATTGTGTTCCCTTACCTTCATTTATCGGGTTTAAAGATTTACCTGTACCTGCCATAATGAAGATTTTTTCCACTTGGGCATTTTTGACAGGAACATATAAATACTGACTAGTAGTAGTTTTACTAATGTTTTACCTTAAATCATGTTTTTATTTTTAAGCTTTCTGATGTATTTATGTAGAAGAATGAATGCATTTTGCCTTGATGTTTCTTTTCTTCATCATCCTAAACAATATTTCAAAATGTTGGTTTTTGACATATTGTATGTCAAACTATCATAACTTTAAAGTCAACGTGTGTATAAAAGTACCGATCGCGATAAGTAAAGCAAATATGTGAGTAAAATATCTAGTATTTAGGTTCAGTGTGAATATCTACATGACCTTAGGGCACTGATAAGCACCTACCGGTATTAATCACTTCTAACACAAGCTGAAGATATGACAAACAAAGGATTAGAAGCCAGTGGACTAGGTATTTTAAGTGTCAATTCAACTTAATAAAAATTACTAATTTTATTTATACATTATACAAAGGGAGATTAATTTGATATAATAAAATAATATTCTCGAATGATACATTTTATGTCATCATTGTATTTTTAATCTAGAATCTATTATTGGAACTCGGTTTTTATAGTTATTTGTTCTTGACAAAATTGCGGTATCACTAAAAAGTAAGTGTACGGATTAACACACCTTAGATATTTTACTTGGGATAATATTGACCATCCACGCCCGAGGTACTGACATTAGGAAACCGGTTTTCACGAGTTTTAATTCAACATGGGTAATCCTGTTGTAGTGGGTATTATCGGACATTCATATGTGAAACGTTTGGAACGCTTTATACTTCAAAGGCCTGTGTATAAAACTTGTGTCTAGATGAAAATCAAGGTGATTTAACGGTACGTGCACTGGTTAACTTGCCAAAACTGAGCATGTTTCCGGCAGTTCCAACATTGTGTTTTCTGGAGATCGGGGGAAATGATGCAACTGCTCGTCCAGCGCTTGTGATCGCTCAGGACATCTGTCGTACGCAAACTTTCTGGTGTATAGTTTGGGAGTAAAAATGTGGTAATTGGACGGTTACTATGCCGGGACCCACGGAAATTCCCATTTCGTTACAACGATGAAGTAATAAAAATCAACGTACAATTGCATCAGTTAACTGCCAGTCAGGATCATGTCCATTTTTTGAAGCACAGGGGTTTTTGGGCCAACTTGTCGTGTCTGGGGCACGATGGGGTTCACCTACAGGATGTTTCTAATTACAACCTCCTTGCACCTATGTTGAAATACCTCAGGAGCATAAAATATGCAGTGCATAATAGTCTGCAGAAACTCAAGGCCAATTATCCATTATAACATGTTAAGATTGTGTTTTTGAAATGGGTTCAGGCCTAAAGAAGTAGATTTTCATTGTATTTAATTTAAAAACCTTAAATTTGTCTCGGTCTGAAGTAATTTTCTACATTTTTTCATTGTTGACAAGCCTGTTCCCAGAGAAATTAAGGAATTTCCTTATCAAGTACAGAATTTTACTATTTTTAAGTACAATCAGTCTGCTGCTAATACAGGAATGTACAGAGTTTCTAGGATTTCTAAGTATATACTGATATAAGCCTTCTTTTAAGAATTTAGGCATGTACAGATAGTCCTAAGCTAGCAGTTAACCTGCTTTTCAGATGTTATGTACAGAATTCCTTACATTTCAAAGTCAACATTCTGATACAAACCTACTTCTAAGAAATTTTGTCATGTTCGAAAATTAAAGGTTTTTCGCACATGTACTTTAAAGTTACTACATGTACATTTCCAAATCATACTTGTTATAGGAGACACCAAGTTTTAAGTTTGTGTATCTATAAATTGCCTGCACAAATATGTAAGCCATGGCAATACTCAAAGTTGATTTCATGCTTTGATACAATGTAATACTACAAAGGTTCCATCCTGCTTCCAAGTTAACATCATAGCTATAATACATTGTGCCAAGTTATAGTAAATGTGCTAAAAATTTGACGACATATGTTTAATGCCTAACAAAGTATTAGTTGCATTGTACAGATGTAAATTTTTATGGGGATATATCAAAGCCCCCTTTTTAATTTCAAGCTTATTAAAGTTGATGTACTTGGAGCAGCATGGAATTTTAAATTTAATGTGTAAAGTATTAGTAATAATATAAAAGCAAATAATTTTCAGAGTAAGCCATGCCTAAGCGGGCCTCAGTATCGACAAAGAACCAGACAGCAAAAAGAAGGAACTCCGCAAATGTGCTCGTGAATGATGCAGAACCCATTGAGAGAATTGACTATGATTTATTGGCCGCCGCCATTGTCAGACAATCTCAGAACTCTGGCAATTCATTGAACCTCAACAACAACAACAACAGTGAACTAGTTGATTCGAACTTGAAAGCGTGTGTCACAAACAATGTTAATGTGGACGAAGTTCTTTCAGTTGATGTCTCATCTCAACAACCAACGACAAGTAATATGACCAAGACTCTGGAAACCTCAGCAGCTGAGTCAGAACAATCCATTTCAGATTCATCATCAACTGTTGCTGATTTAGTTAATGCCTTATTACAAAAAGATGCAGGTGAGCCAGCAACATCAAAAATTAGTAATGTTATATCTTTGTCTGATGGGATTCCTCTCGGTGCTGCAACATCTCAACGTTTAAAAGCCAAGATATGGGTTAATCAATTTATAGATTTAGGGATGTTGTTGCGGCGTCGGGAGGAACCTGTATCCTTAAATATCTCAAACGGGTCTGTAACTGTACAGCAGGGGACCTCAAACCAAAAGCACCATTATCTATTCAACAAAGGACCGATGCCTTCTTGTTATTCATGGGGATTTATATAGAGAAATACCCAGACCAAGCCTCTCATTTTCTGAAAGACTGCTATTTTATTAGGGAAATGAGTAAACTGTTTGGGGTAAAAGCATGGAGAATATACAACGAATATTTTCGTATGTTGAAAGAGTCAGTTGACTTGCCCTGTCAAAAACCCGTCGAAGAATTAAGAATCAAGGCTGCATCCAGTCATTATCAATTCCAGCAGCCCTTTCCTGCAAACGCAGGCAGTAAATTTTTTAGATTCTGTTATGCATTCAACAATGGGGAACAATGTACCCACAACCTCAACCCTTTTGCCCACAAATGCCAATCATGCTCGGGTTCCCATCCAAGAGTAAATTGTAGAGTTAAAAAGCAACAAGAGGCCCAAGGGCCATAACGGTCAACTGAATATAATACAACAATTTAAAGGATCCATAGAGTATAAAATGAAATGAAAGGTGAAGCTTTGTTGCCCAAAAGCAAGAAAAATAGGGTGATCAGGATCAACAAGTAATTAGTCTAGTATTCATTAACAGTTCATAATTTAGGTTCTATTCTCTTCCCCATTTATCACTATCACCATACAGTATATTAACAAACTATCAGTGCTTCTGTACTATTTTAATTCCTTGTTGAAATCTCTTACATTGGCATCTCTTGGTCTTTGATGAACATTTAATAAGGCAAGTTATTTTTGTCGCATTTTTATTTGTCTATTACTTACAAGTCCACCTGATCATTAAAACTATGAAAATACTTTTTGTACTTTACAATAAAAATTCTTGCATAATTCTCTTATTCTATTAACCTTTCAAGTACATTATTTACAGTGATGAATTATCAAAAGTAAATGGCAAAGGGGAATAACTCCTCTCAGTAGAATACAAATTAATAGAGCCCTGGCCAGGACCAGAACACTTGACCAAATGGTCCAGATGTTCAAAAATCTGGTAAAAATACCCTTCCTTATTAAAAACTTTTACTCTGTTTGCCTCTGATATTCCCGAGTGCAGAGAAGATTTTTAAAGAAATAATGCATTTTTACTACAGATTCACTATATTATCAATAGAGCCCCCCCCCCCTCCCCACCGAGAAACACCAGAGCCTCTCACCCTGTGATCAGAAGTTAGCTCATCATGAGAAATCACCTTGTTTATCTGCTTAACACTAAGGAGCATACAGGATTATTTAATAGAATTAATGCATTTTCACTATATTATCAAGAGCCCACTTTTACATCGGCACATCTGACCCAGGGGTCATGCAATTCACTACTCTGGAAGAAGCACTCTTGCTCATCATAACTATATACTTAGCTTCTTTGCTTTTTAACCAGAAGCAGAAAAGAATATTTTCAAAGAAATTTTGCTTTTTCACTATATAATCAATAGAGCCCCCCCCCCCCCCCCCACACACACACACACACACCAGAAGCCTTGACCTTGGGGCCATGAAATTCACAATTTTTGGAAGAGGCATCCTTGCGTATCTTAACAATGTACTTAGTTTGTTTAAATAGTACTCAGGGGCAGAGAAGAAGATTTTCAAAGAAGTAATTCACGTTCACTAAAAGAGCTATATGGCCCCACCCTAGCACCAGAACCCCTGTCCCTGGGGCCATGAATTTCACAATTTTGGAAGAGGCATCCTTGCTTATCATAACAATATACTTAGTTTGTTTAAATAATACCCAGTAGCAGAGAAGAAGATTTCAAAGAAATAATGCACTTTCACTATACGATCTATATAGCCCCGCCCTAGCACCAGAACTCCTGACCCTTGGGCTATGAATTTCACAATTTTGGTAGAGTTACTCTTGCTCATCATAACTATGTATTTAATTTGTTTAAATAATACCCAGGAGTAGAGAAGAAGATTTTCAAAGAATTAATGCACTTTCACTATATGATCTTTATAGTCCCAGCCTAGCACCAGAACCCCTGACCCTGGGGCCATGAATTTCACAATTTTGGTAGAGGGCTCAATGCTCAGTACAATCATGTCAACAGTTTGACTGCTTGATGTCCAGGAGAAAAGAAGAAGATTTTTAAAGATTGCATTAATTTTGGTGGTTTTAGCCCTACCCCTCAGGCCCCAGGGGGGCAGGGACCATGAAATTCACAAATTTTGTTTCCTTTCACACATAGATGCCATATGCTAAAATTGGCTGCAATTGGTTCAGCGGTTTCAGAGAAGAAGCTGAAAATGTTCAAATGTTAACACACGACGCACGACGGACGACGCACGACGACGGACGAAAACAGAGAGCGATAGGTCACCTGTGTGACTCAGGTGACCTAAAAACAAATGTCAAATCCAAATACAACCAATAAGTCCTCAACAATCACTCAACCAGCTCCCCTCCACGGTAAATCCAAAAGGTTAAGATAGATTACTAGTTGATTATGACAGTGATCTAGCTTCATACCTGATCAATGGCTTTACAGATGGATTTAAATTAGGTTGTACATCTGCTCCTTTACCATGTGTACCCCAAAATCATAAATCTACATTGGAACATCCAGAAATTATTAATAATTAAATACAAACAGGTTTAAGCAAAGGTCGCATTGCTAGTTCATTTTCTTACAAACCATTTGATAATTTTGTTGTATCTCCATTAGGCTCGGTTCCAAAGGGTAATACAGGAAAATTTAGGGTAATTCACGATCTATCCTACCCCAAAAACCAATCAGTCAACACAAACATCCCGAAAGAAAATTCAGCAGTGCAATATGGTTCCATAGATAAGGAAGTTTATCTAGTTCAAAAATTTGGGAAGGTTGCTTAATGGCCAAGACGGATATTGAAGATGCATTTTGCATTATCCCAATTTATCCATCGGATTATTATTTGCTAGGTTTTACTTAGGAGGGTCAATTTTATTATGTAAAATGTTTCCCAATGGGTGCTAGTAGTAGCTGTCAATTTTTTTAATCTTTTAGTAGAGCTCTGCAATGGGTATTGGAAAATGTTTTCCATGTCTCTGGCATGTCTCATATTTTATTATATATATTTTATATATATTTTTCTTTTCATTGTGGGACCCCCCAATTCAGTTCGTTGTAGCAATGATATGGGCATTTTTTTTTTTTTTATTATTTCTCTGTAAGTCAATTGGTGTACCGATTAAGATGGAGAAAACTCAGGCACCTACAACCAACATTGTAATTTATGGAATTGAGGTAGACTCTAAAAAAATGGAGTGTCGTCTTCCATTAGATAAAATCCAGAAAATAACTGAGAAACTGAACTTATTCAAAAGGTGCAAAAAGGTCACATTGAGAGACTTGCAATCTATTAAAGGTCTATTAAATTTTGCGTGCTCTGTTGTCGTTCCAGGTAGGACTTTTCTTTGTCGTTTGATAAGCTTAACATGTTGCTCAACAAATCCAAAATTTTACATTAGATTGAATAAAAAATCTAGGGCTGATTTAGAAACTTGGATAACGTTTATTGGAAGCTTCAATTGGTAGTCAGTATTTCTGGACCGTGATTGGGTATCATCAGACAATCTTAGCTTGTACACAGATGCTTCAGACACAGACAACAGACAAAATTTCCTGTGGACCTTCTTTACATTTAACAAATTCAGCACAAAGACTTCTACAGGCTTCATTAGCCCCATCAACAGAGAAAGCATATCAACATTCATGGCAGCTTTTCCTTACCTGGGCCAATTCCATATCCTTACCTGTGTATTCCATTACTTTGTGTAACTTTATGGGTCATTTATTTGAAATTGGTTATTCTCCAAGCTCAATAGCATCACACATTTCACCTCTGACCTATATTCATTAGATTCTAAGATTGCCATATCCAGCTCAATGTTTCTTAGTGCAAAAAATGCTGAAAGGTTGTTACAAATTTGGTCCAACTGTAGTCACTCTCCTATCAATTACTGGTGAAATTTTTAAATAAAAAGATGGTTAATGTTTTGAGGCATACAGTTGCTAATCATGCCCAGTTTATTTCTTAAAGCTTTATTTTTGATTGCATTTCATGGGTTCTTCAGGTTGGGGGGATTAGTGATTAAATCAAAAAAGCAATCTGACAGGGTCATCCAAAGGTCAGATGTTCATTTTTAGGTAGTAATGGGCAAGGTAAAGCAGGTTCTATTAGTTCTAAGACATTTCAAAACAATATGTTTTGGGCAACCAAAGATATTATATTAGAAGCATCAGACAACATTAATTCATGTCCAGTGCATGCATTATTCAACTACCTAAGGCATTATCGCCATTCTTGTGGACCTCTTTTCCAGTTTGTAGATGGTTGTCCTGTGTCTTATTCCTTTGTCACAAAAAAATTAAATCAAGTTATCGTATTTATTGGGTTAGATCCAAAACAATATAGGGAGACAGCTTTAGAATTGGAGCTGCTACTCTCCAAAGTGTTTTTTTTTTCGGAAAATGCTATTCAAAATATGGGCAGATGGAAGTCGGTTTGTTAGATTGTTAAAAGTTTGTTAGATTCCTCATTAATAAATGACAATATTCGTCAAAGCTGATTTAGTTGTTTTTTAAGGAGTAAAAATTAACAGAGCTACAGGACTAAGATGGTACTGGAAAAAATGTTCGCATTGTATATGCCTTATTGGCAAACAAAAGATAAATGGAGGGCATAAAAGTTTGTTTTTTTTTAATGCATAAGAGGAAACATCAATTCACTAAAAATAAGAAATATGTAAATTCCTTTTAAAAAAAAAAAAAAAAAAAAAAAAAATCATTATAATTTTTTGGAACTAGATAACTTAACCTTTCTTGAATAATGTGTTCAAGATTGAGAAGGGGGGTGGGGCTCATTTATTAAATGCCAGTGTAATTGAATGTAACCGGTTGATTTTATGTTGTTTTACGTCCCATTCGAGAATTTTTCACTCATACAGAGACGTACTGCGTCACCATATACCGGTAAAGGAATTCAATTTTAGACCTATATGCTTAGCACTTAGGGCCATTGAGCAGTGAGGGATTTTTATCGTGCCAACGCCTACCGTGATATGGGACCTCGGTTTTTAAGATCTCATCCGAAAGACCCGTGACTTTCACTTTGCCGATGGAACAATCACTACTTTTGTTTACGTCTTATGTTTGACGCGGCGCGGCGAACGAAAATCAAACCCATGCCTCCCGATCTGAATGTAATTGAAAAGTAATTGTGATTTACATGTATTTTCTCGAAAGTTATTAGTTAAATTACAATTACATGTATATGTAATTGAAAATTTGACCAATTACACATTACTTTCAATTACATCAACATTTGTTGTCAATTACTGTCAATTACAATTACACATTGTCATTTTCCCATCCCTACTTGCCACAAAATTACAATTGTGAGATATTCCCTAGCACCAACCTTTAAAACGTTTTGGGCAAGGTTAATTTTTTTTTTTCGGACAGACAGACAAACAGATTAAAACAGAGACAGACAAACAGGCAGACGGACAGACAGACATATAAAATTTGAAACCCTCTAAATGCCCAATGACTGGGGTATAAAAATCACATCTCCAACCATATAATCCAGTGTTGTACATGTAATCTATGTTTCATGTAAATATCGGTTTCCTATCGGTATGAAATCAACCACGAAATTATCTTAAAAAAATAACTTTGCATGTCAATACCATTTTCTCATATACATATTAGTTTCTATGAGAAAAAGTTAATCCCTTTAATCGTTTGCCTCATCTTAGGATGTCAGTAGTAATAAGAGTCATGCTTCGTTTTCCCTTAGTGAATACCATATAGATATGATGTATTTTATGTATGATGTCTCTATACAGAAAACCCTATGTATAAAAAAAGATGCTTACTCTTATTCAAAGAATATTTACTTACGTGTGCAATTATGAGCTGTATCATTAAAAACAATTCCGACAAATCCACTACAGCATACCAATCCATTGCGCCTACATAAATAAAACGTCGTTTAATTACATGTATTATACTTGATTAAGAAAATCTTACATGTATGCTACTAAATACATTTTATTATGTATGGAGATTGCTGGATGCATAAACATTCATACCCACTGCATATCTGTGCTGTAGACGCCTCCCACTGTTGTTTATATATGAATGCAAAAACTAAAATCCTGATAGACATAGTGTTTTCCATTTTGAAATACAATGTTCACTCTTGTGAGAACATTGAGAAAAAATCTGTTTCCAAATATATTAAATCAATATTTGTGAGAACTTCCTTGTTAGTATTTAATTTTCATGAGGATAATTTTGATTTTTATAAGGATAATTTACATACAGAAAAAAAAAAAGAATTCAAACACATCAAGTGTACTACCGAACAAATTTATAATAAAGGACATGGCAGAAAGCATTTAAAACTGCACAATAAAGTACATGTAATTACCATAACACGTGTAGAATATGAAGAAGAAAAACTAGTAAAACGAATGTTTGTAATAATTATTAGCCGGTGTGAGGTCAATGCTAGTTAGGGTACTGTAATTCTAAAAGTGACTTTAATTTAAAAAAAAAAAAAAGTAATGAAACTCAGACACCCCCCCCCCCTTCCCCCGATTTATTTTGTAGTTAAGAATGAATGAAGAAATTTCATGTGAATTTACATGAATTTCTTCCTTTTCATGGTTAAATACAAACGAATAGAAATTATTCCTAGCAAATCCTACGTCAATAATTTGATCAATTTCCTGGTATAGGCTTGTTTTTGTTGAAGAATATCACATAACGTATCCCAGTGAGCTTGAAATAAAAAATACCACAGAGTCTGACACATCTGTTTCATATTTGGATAATAATAACCCTACTTCCAAATGAGTAAAATAGCAACATTAATTTCTTGGCAGTATATATGAGATCATTCTGTGAAAGTTTAGGAGGAGTTGCATTAACGAAATGGATATCCCCTGTATCGTGTTCAATGGCACAGTCCAAGTTTTGCTATGGGAAAGCCTAAATCTCTCCAATCAAAACGTAAAATAGAGGTGTTTTACTAGAAAAAAGACGTTAATGGTAATCTAACAACCAAGCTTTATGATAAACGTGATGACTTTAACTTTTCAATCGTCAACTTCCCTTATACAGCAGTATACCTTCATCACCTGCATACAGGGTTTCTATTTTTTCTCAGTTGATTCGATACGCAGTAGCATGCTCTACGTTTGGACAATTTCTAAAACGATGTAAGTTATTGACAAACAAGTTGATGAAACAAGAATATCATTATTCTTGTTTAAAGTCATCATAAGTTCTATGGTCGATACAGTGACCTTTTCAGCAAATACAATTTATCATTGAGTTAAATGCTGACTGACGTTCTTCATACTAATTGTTAGGCAATTATTTACATACTGAATTTTAGACAGTTTTTTCGTTATTTCCCGATCATGACAAGGAGTGGGTATGACCGGTCGGCAAGGAATGCACACTCCTCGATGGCAACTGATCCCACCTTTGATGTTTTAGAGGTCCGTGTTTGCTCTGCTCAAAAATTTGTAATGTTTAATGGACTTTTGAGCTTGAATATTGTTCTACCTACATTTCATTACAAGGTAATTCAACATAATTTCATTGCATTTCTGTATCATTATTACATTGCATTTCTGTATAATTATTACATTACTTTTGGTGATTATTTGAAGTTGTTCGTAATTAATATCATTTTTTTTTTCACTAAATGGTAACATTGGTAGAACAAATATATACATATAATTATCTGCCATAATTTGCAGATCTTTTTAAAACACAGAATCACACAATTATCATATGTACATGTATATTGAGTCAAAATTAAGTTAGATGTATATATATGACATGGTAAATATAATTTTATTTATTTAGTATGTCGAGAAAGAGCATTATCGATCAGGGGCAAGATTAGCGAAGGGACCATAATTTGTGTCCGAGGAACGAGGAGGGTTTAGTTTATCGAGATGCATGGTTGAGATTTTTATCGGATGTTTTATTGATGTGCCGAGGAAGGTTACAAGAAGCCGAGCAAGGCCAAAAACTATCACGGATGATCCTATGAAGAGGATTGAAATGATTTTAATAATACTTTTAGAATGAAAATCTCAGATATTATACCTCAGGAGATACGAGGGCTGGTGGAAAATTATCGAGACATTTTGTTTCTTCTCCTTTCTAATGAACGTCTATTTGTATTGGAAAAAAGAAAAAAATGCATATACGTTTAATAACAATAAAAATAAATAAAAGCTAGGATTATTTCAGAAATATTTCATTATTTATGTTCTGTTGTCGATGATAGGGTTACCTGTCGCAGTTAGGAATTCAGATAATGAAAATCAGTATCTACTACGCACTAAGTTCCGGTAGACCTCTAGTAGGTGAGAGAATTATTTAACATTGTGCATGTATTTTTTTCAATTTTACTTTGAAAAAAGTTTGATAGAGTTTATGCTTGAAGTATGGAGATCATGAATTATTTTCATCACGATGTAGAAATCTAATGTGAATCTAATTGCGATGGGAAAATCAGTTTTGACGACAAGGAGGAGCTGTGAGTATAGTTACCAAAAGATTTTGTGTAGATGTGTAGGGAACTGCCAAGACTTAACAACCTGGTAAAACCATAACGATGCAGAGACATGTCTAGGGGACATGTTAGTGTCCATGAAAAAAATACATAAGCGAGGTTAAAAAAAGATGCGATGATGAAAACTCAGATTGAGAATGCAATACTGATCGCCAAATTATCATTTCTACAGCAGCAATCTGATTAACAATTGCTGCAAAACTTGGATAACTTGGAGAAGCACAGTTCTGAGCAAAGAGTCCAGAACTTGCTCATCATAACTATGTACGTTGTTTATCACCTTAATGCCCAGGAGCAGAGGAGAAGATTTTCAAAGAATTAATGCAGAACTGTTTATTTACATATATGAATAAATTTTAGTTAATTACAAGGCAAATAAACAAAGTAGAGGAAAACTCATTTGATGCGCGCGTTTCTCTTTTCTGAAAAGCTAGAAATTGTTATTGTACGTTTCATCATTAATTATATGAACGCAAAAAAGAAAGGAAAAAACCTTAAAGAAAATTATATGAGCATTTTCTAAAGACTTTATATCTATAATATATTTTTTGGATGAATTTACGATGTATCAGCATGAAAAGTTTGATTCCTACTGACCATTATTTTCAATAACAAAACATGCATAAACAATTAATTATAGAACAAAATGAAAGGATAACCAATCAAATATATGTACATTTTATAAAAAAGCAACTATCAGATTGAGTGATTTGTAACATTTAAGCAGCATGTACACAAAAAATAATATTCAGATGAGAGGATATGTAGCAATAGATATCAATTAAAATATATTAGAGAATGGCTGTTCACATTCAATTGTGTCCTATGTTCGATTAAGGCTGTGTAAAATTTGTAACATTTAACACAGTAAATATAGCAAATTGTTTTTTTTTTTTTTTTTTTTTTTTTTTTCTTGTTTTGTTGCAATTAGCCCCCACACCTCCCTTTAAGAATGATTCTTCATTCCTTGTAGAATGATTCAATAAATGATGAAACTATTGATATTGTATTAATATAGTAAAAAAAATGTCGCTTGCGAAGAGGGTGAAGAACATTGTTTCAGTACATCAAGCAAACCCTAACCAAAAAACACTATAGTATCAATGTTTCAAAGTTATCAATATACTAAATCAAAGTTTTCAAAGTTATCACTATAGTGTCAAATCACTATAGTAAATCAAAGTTTTCATAGTGATCACTATAGTGAGTGAATGTTTTCATAGTGATCACCATAGTATTTCAAAGTTTTCAAAGTTATCACTATAGTAAATCAAAGTGTCAAAGTTATCACTATAGTAAACATAGATAGATTAATTGATAATTGGTTAAAGCCGAGTATGTAGTATTTCGGTCATACTCATGTACATGTATATCGACGACAAATTTAAATAATAACAGACTTGTTCTGTGACGGTTGAAAGATAAGACAGTCTTACTAGAACTACACGAAAAGTACTACATAAAGAAAAAAAAATGCGGAAAATAAAGTTATCGGTTGGATCTACGTAACATGCCGAACATCCTCGCTCTTGTATAACAAATAAAACGAATACAAGTCATAACTTCTTAGCATATGAATAGAAATGACTTCCCCAAATTCATATCAATAACATATCAATTACATATGAATTCAAATACGGAATATGATCTTCTTAAGCCTTATATGATTGTAAGTACTTTCCGTACCGCACATCTCCCGTAATGTCAAAAACCGGAAATATTCATATTTTTTTTTTATTATTGCTTGGGAAAATACAAAAAAATACCTTCACAGACAAAATAAATAACAAATACATGTATATTACAAAAATAAAAAAAAAAATACAATAATAAGTCATGATGTATAGTTTAATTCCTTGAATTACTTTGGTACTCTGACACCCTAAGCTAACTAGTTCTCTGTTAAACTTTTCTACATAATAATTCACTAAATTATTATATTCTACCTGCAGCGTTAAAACTAGACTATGATATTGTAGTTGTAATGTTTTAATTAACTAAACTATGATATTCTAGTTATAAGGTTCCAAATCTTTGCAATCGTATTATATGAATACAGTCCTCTTCGATGTACACACAGTCCGGTACTTTTTCAATTCATATGCTTAAATGTATTCTCTTTGCTTTATTCTGAAACTGAGATTCGATGAAAATAACTACGTGTAATTGATTAATATTTTATAAATTTTGATCCTAAAACAATTGATGCTGAAGAGTATGCCCAGTTGACATTCTGGACATTGGATAAAAACATGACTGCAAAATGTTTTGTAATGCATGATAATTGCGTACACTTAAGATTGAGTCAATACCGTCACTTAGGAAACAGGCAAATTGACCCCCATTCTGCAAACTTCTGTTTGACGACTGCAGATAATTTTGTTCGGCTATCTTCTTAATTGATAAAAAAAATCTCTACATCGCATCACTGGGATTTGGTATAAACGTTATAATTCATCAGAATTTCAGAAGAAAAATATAAATATACGATTTTTTCCCTAATAGAAATGAACACTTATTTATCTATAAATCAACAAACATTCAACTAAACTATTGTCTTCTGGATACCTAAATATAAGGATATAGGGAAACAAATAAGAGAGACGGTACAGGGAAGGGTTGCCAATTCATTCTATTCACATATCTTTATCATAAAATGTTAAATATTCCAAATTTAAGAAATATGATGAAAAAAAGGGATAACTTCTGTCTTGTATAATACGGAGGGAATATAAAAAGGGAAATGGTCAACCCACGCAGCTAACAAAGATAATCGCTCATGGCCGTAGGAACCGGGGGCACGGGGGGGAGCAATAATTTTGCTGATATGTAGATTACTATAGAAAACATAGATACTATATGCTTGTGCCCCCTCAATAAAAAGGTCTGATATCCTTTTTTTTGCATGTCAAGAAACTTTTGGTAGTTGATAGTGCCCCTTCAAACTAAAAATTTATGGTTGTGTCCACCCCCACCCCCCCACCCCCAACGAATTTGCTTCCTACGGGCCTGTCGATAAATCAGCTGTCTATACCTGGAAAATATTTTACACAGTTTATAAATGATCAGTGCAAATTATAAACAGTTAAATGTAAAGCTTAGATGTAAAATTTGGGTGTTTTCAAATACTTCAAAAAGAAAAAAAAAAAAACAACAACATAAGAATGATTCAATATTAATATGGATCCCTGGGTAATGCTGTAGACTGTGAATCTAAGATAATGTCCCACATCACTGTTGTTACTTCCATTCTAGCATTATGTCTCAACAAAAAAGTAAGCATATACAAGATTATTAAGGAGACAGCAACGATTCCAAGACCAACTATATCATACACCAAGGGGTTCAATTCTTTTTCTGTACCTGTGGCTGTTTCAGACTTACGATTTATTACTGCATTGGAGTTTCTAGATATGGGACTAAGGTAGCTTGAATCTGTGACTGAATCAAAAGAAAAAAAAAGAATTAAGATTGGATACAAATGTTTTTTCCATGTCTTCTCATAAACTTGCTACTTGATAAAGTATCGATTATTTTTGTAACTAGTCAATACTAGATTCTTTTTATTACAGTAGCACAAGTCATCTTTAAATTCAGGTACACATTACATACATTTACAACGTACATTCTTTATTCGTGATATCAACAGATATATCTAAAATAAACATTTCTTGTTTGACACATAAGGGAACATTAACTGACACTTTAAAAGAAATATCTGACATCTGATCAAATAATATTTTTAAAGAATCAACTCTATTTAGAACTGGAATGTAATAGCATTGATTTACCGTAAAATGAGGAACTGGTGGTAAATTCAGATAGGTCACATTCAGCATCTTCTGGTAATTGCAAAATATAGTACACGTTAAGAATAGATCCCCTCCCTCTTAATGATTATTTACATGTCAATTTCAAACATTTAAGAAATAAAAAAAATGGTATTTGGCAATTTAGTGTCAGATTGGAAAAAAAAAAATCAAATATGAAGTATTGTTTAATGAAAGTCTCCCTGTTTCCTTCTAATTGCGCATGTTCCTTACAGCCGGTCACGTGATGACAACTCTTATTTTCACATTTGCATTTCCCCTCACACTTACGACCAAACGATGGGTAAGGACAGGGGATCAAACAATTCAAACCATAGAATCCGTCCCTGCAAACGTATATTGATAAACAAAATGTAGGTAAGAAACACATACAAACAAATCAAAAATGAATGCATTAAAATAGAAAATGATTTGTATTTAGAATACATACGGATGCATTCATTTAGTGTATCATTCCACATGTATCCGAAACAACAGATGCTGACCCCTGAAGGTCTGTAAAAATACTTTAGTCATATAGCCAACAAACATCAACGTTAGAAATATAATTGAAATGCTTTACAAACTTTTTCAATATTAAAGAAAAAAAGGATGCAAACCTCATGTAAATGAAACGAATAAGTTTATTTTATTTTAGAATTCATAGCCACAATTATGACCTATAAAGTGATACAAAAAGATTTATTAGAGTGATGGCAAAAGGAAGAATTTTGAACATCATCGAAAGTCTATTAATATTTTTGAAATTTGATGTTTGTATTATTTCCAATCAAAATACTTCCAAAAATATATTGTGCATCCATTTTTAACATCTGTCCTTGACATATATAATTTGTACAATTGGAATATCTAATGTTTAAGCAAAATAAATTTCATGCTCGCCCATCGCATCTTCCTGAAGTTGATAGAAGTCATTCTAAAGTTAAAATGAATATTCGAAAAGATAATTTTGCAGGACAATTGCCGTTTTGCAAAGCCATGCATGCCGTCTTTTTTATGAAAGGATGATATAATTTATGTCGATTTTTTTTCTATCCCAGCTTTGTAATAATAGCACACAGGGTATAGGAGTAAATGTCATCTTTAAATTTTATGTAATTATGTCCTGTTTGTTAAAAAAACAGATTTTACAATGACATTCAATTACATAAAAATGCAAATAAAAAAAAAAAAATTCTTTAAACCGACGTTAACCAAGAAATAATGATTTCGGGTTTGGAAATTATACAAATCAAGCTCAGATTTTAACTTTCATCCATAAAAAAGGTTTAAAAAAAATGAATGTTATATCAATATTTTTTAGCAAAAAAAAAAAAAAAAAAAAAAATGCATGCGTATCATCATGTTTGAAAACAGTATGTGACATGTGTGTTACCATGAAAAACGTTAAGTTTTCCATGTTACAGTAACACCATTGTTTCTAATTTTTCCTTCGTCTTCTTCTTCTTATGTTGGCGCAATTAAAGATTCATATTGTTTGCTTGATTTGTGACCAATGTTCGTACATCTGAAAGTTTACCTACTTTACATGCATGTAGGCATTGGAAATGCATTGATATTTAATAAGGTCAATCAAATGGCCACTTGGACAATTTATGCATATTTCCAGAAGAGAAATATGAATAGATAATTTCAATTTGTAAGCAACAAACTGCAAAATTGCACTTTAAACTATGACATGCATGTACTTTTCTCTCTATTTTATGCACAGCTTTTATAATTGTTCAGGATTTAAATCTGGAACAAATCTAACTACATGTATGTTTTCATAGGAAACATTTTATTGTAATGATATGACAACCTATTTATTGAAGAAATAAAGAAATCAGTCATGTTCATTTACAATAAAACTTCGTCATCGGGAATTGTGTAACATGAAGGGCTTCTTCAGCAGTGGGTAGTGAAAAATCTTACCTCTACTTAAAGATAATAACAACAAGCATTCATGAGAACATATACAAATGTTGACAAGGGAAAACCTCTTTCAGTTACCAAAGAAATTAACATATTTAAACCGTTGTATATTTTAAGTAGATATATTTTTTATTACCCGTTTATATTAGAAACATTTTTTTTTTTTTATTTATTTATTTTTTTTTTTTTTGTGATTCAAAAAGGAATTTAATAACATCGTTTTACCATATGATGAATATCGGCTAGTTGGTTCGGGAGGTTGATATTCTGCATCTTCTGATAACTTCAAGTTATGTTGTTGAGAACCTTTAAAATGAAACCTGTCAAGTAAGCATTAGCATGCAATTTTGAAGATGAATTGATTGATAATGTAAAGTCCACTTGCCTTCTGATTTCGTTGCGAGTTCTAGATCTCTACAACCAGACACATGATGGCAATTCTCATTTTCACATTTACAGTGTTCCTCATATTTCCGGCCAAATGATGGAAATGGACAGGGAGTTGAGCAATTAACACCATAGAATCCATCAAAGCAACCTTATATATACGTAAATAAAGAGTATGAAGAACACACAAACACTGATTGCGTGTAATAAATTATTCAATATTCAGAGTACATACTGACGCAACCATTCAGGGTATCATTCCATGTATACCCGTAACAACAGATGATGTCTCCTGAAAGTCTATAACAAATATTTTATATTTTATATATAACACATATCTGAATACCGAATGAACGTACAAAAAAAAAAAACAAAAAAAAAAAAAAACACTTTGATTGAATTGCTTGAAATTATTATTTTTAAAGAAGCATGGTTCATTATACTTTTTTTATTAATGACATATTTAGGATCATGCTTATTCAGAAAAAAAGGCTCACCCAACGCATCTTTCTGAAGTTGAATCTAGCCAAAGTAATTTTAAAATAATCACTTGAAAAAGTATATCTCCAAGGTAATTGCTGCGTTGCAAATTGACCATTTTTTTTCTTTTTAATCTCTATTCAATAAATATTTCTTGCTGATTTCATTCCCCATCACTGCTGTGTACTTTCAAACGTGCACAGGGAATATGATTGATTTTTTTTTTTTGTTTTTTGTTTTTTGTTTTTTTTTTGTTTTGTTTTGTTTTTTTTTAAAATAGTTATTTAGAAGTTATATCCTGTTCATTGAATAGTTATATGATTTACAAGGAAGTTTAATTACATAAAAATGCTTCAAGTGCCGAGTTCAACATTACACGAATAGACTAATGACCGTCTTAACGATTTAATTTACCGTAATATCTATTATTGTTTAACCTTTAGAAATTGTTTTTATATGAATCTATAATAAAAACATTTGCAATATTCTGCCTGACGGTCAAAAAAAAAATGATGTTGCTTTCATATTGGGCCTGTCAATAAGATGTTGGACGGCTGTGTAGTATTTAAAGTCACAGTTTAGGCAGTATTTGAAAACATTCGTTCCTTTTTGACATATACGAAATTGAGCGAGAGAAATCCGAGGATATACAAACTTAAAATTGCAAACATGGAAGCCAGTACAAGAAATGTCATTACACGCAGCACAGTTAAAGCTACAAAAGGAGGTGGGGCTTAATTTATACGGGAAATATTTACTATTACATCACACAAATTATCAGTTCTTCAAATTACCACAAAATGAAATGAATCGCTATTTAATAAATCGATATAATTTTAGGGCATGCCTTAATGGATCATGACAAGCTTTTACACATAAACTCAAGATGTATGAAGTCACTTGAAAAATGCAGTGAAATATTGCAAATGAAATTATTATATCTATATTTAATGAAGATGACCAGCAAAATATTCAACATGCTGTCTAACCAATGTAATTTAAGCAATTACCACAACAAAAATGTACTATAGCTAACTATTGATTACTAATGTTAAGTAAAGTAAATACTGATTTGATATTTTGTTTTACTTCAAAACTTTTCTTGAGAATTTTTTCTGAGCTTTCAAAGCCTAAAATTTTAAAAACTCAATATTGATGTAAAATATGGAAACAATATGTGAATATACAAGACATTTTTCCATTGAATATCAAAAATGTGCATGTATGAACTGTAAACCCTAAAATAAAACAATCAGAAATCCATGGTAAAAATATTTCGATTTACTTTTAATTTGTACAAACTTTAATTTACTATAGTAAAAACTTTGATGATAAAGTTAACCATAGGTAACTGTAGTAAACTATCGATAACTATAGTATTTTTTTAGGATATAGAAAGTAAAATATAAATAGTTTGCAGCACTTTTCACAAACTACAAACGGTGTTGAAATACTAATAAATGGAACTTATAATTTTTTAACTTGGTTACACCTTTGCAATATTGGAGTTTATAGAAGATCTCAATACTGCAGGTATATTTGCTAAAATCACGTGACTGGAATTCGCCGATATTTCGATTTAGCACCGTAACTTTACTGAGAATAAAAACATACTCCATACAGTGACAATTTTCAGGGACTACTTTCCCTACGAATAAAATCAATGCCACAGACTTTCCAAACTTTATCCTTAATCATGATGAATGTCTTGCGTGAGTAATTTGGTTTTTCATAGATTTCACACGGAATGTTGTTAATACGTTTTTTGATCAGAATTGGGGAAAACACCATCGATTAATTTATTTTTGAGAATGACAAGCGATTTCTTTTTTTTTTTTTTTTTAAATCCGATTAAATCCGTATTATTTTTTTTTCGAGCGCAGTTAACACCAAGTTGCAATGACAGCTTCCATGCGTCATTGGAAACGGGACGAAAGTTTTAGCGTCTCATGGTTGTAATTGAACACATTCTCAATGAATTCGAGAGAAAATCGAGACTGTGGATGCAGACGGTTTAGTATTTTTTTATGGTTGTAAGAATGGCGTCAACAAAATAATGAGGATATTCAAGAATGCACAGAGCTTTGTAAATAGAATTTTTATGTAATTATGGAATATATGGAGATAACGATCAGTATTCAAGCTCAGAGTCCATCAAACAATGCAAAACAGGAGCAGAGCAAACACGGACCTCCAAAACATCAGAGGTGGGATCAGGTGCCATGGAGGAGTGAGCATCCCCTGCCTACCGGTCACACCCTCCGTGTGCTCCTTGTCATGATCGGGAAATAACGGGAAAACCCGTCTACAATTCAGTGTCAGTGTAAATAATGACCCAACAATTAGTATGTAAAACGTCAGTCAGCATTTGACTCAATGATAAATTGTATTTGCTGACAAGGTCATTTTATCGAACATAGAACTTAAGATTGATTGATTGTTTGTTGTTTAACGTCCCTCTTGAGAAGTTTTCACTCATATGGAGACGCCACCACTTGCCTGTGGAGAGCTGCAAATTTTGTCATATACTCGGCACTTACGGCCATTGAGCAGTGAGGGATCTTTTTCGTGCCAGCACCTACTGCGACATGGGACCTCGGTTTTTACGGTCTCATCCGAAGGACCGGTCTCCACGTCCCACAGTGGGATTCGAACCCGCGACGTAAGGATCAACTCCTTACTTCGCGACTCTAGAGCAGACGCTCTAACCACTGCGCCACGCGGGCGACTAGAACTTAAGAAATGATGACTTTAAACGAGACTGCTGATATTCTTGTTTCATCAACTTGTTTGTCAATAATTTACTTCGTTTTAGAAATTGTAAAATTCGGATCCCAGATAATCAGAGAGAGAGAGAGAGAGAAAGAGGAATTTCTCAGATGACAGGGCCGAGGAAACACTGATGTGATAAATGGTGTATTTGAAATACTGAATAAGATTAGACAATTGTAAAATATAATGACATCATATCATTATTTAACTGGGTCATATACATGTTATAATATAGTGCAGTGGCAATAAAACAACCATTTCGACCCAGTTCTACCAGTTCTACCATTTACATTGACAGAATAGTAGGAAAACCTCATCATATAAGTTCTACAGAAATTACAGATCTCATTCTGTCATTTTCTGTCATTTTAAAGTCTTAAAATTATAGAAAAAGTATTATTATCATTTATATGAGGGCTTACGAGTATGTACAAAACACTTCAGCTGACGTGTATTTACAGATCCTGAATTCAAAATGTTTCCTACTGAGGGAGTGAAAATTGAGAATATCACCATGGAGAAAATAAAATTTTCATCGTAGCAGGAAGGGAGAAAACATTAAGAACAACACCAGGATACCTTAACAAAAATTTACTATAGTTAATTATAGTTTACTATAGTTAACTTTAGTGAAAACTTTGATACTTTGATTTACTATGAAATTTTACTCTAGAACTTTTTTGAGATTTCAAAGCCTAAAATCTCTAAAATCCGATAACAGTAATGTAAAATTTGGAAATAATGTGTGAATATTCAAATAATATTTCTATTTAATATTAAAAAAAATATAACGATCGGAAATCTATAGTAAAAATACTTTGATTTACTATAGTGAAAAAACTTTGATACTATAGTAAACTATAGTTAACTATAGTAAACTGTAGTACTTTTTTGTTAGGGTATGACCATAACATCATCCCAGGCTCCCTGAAAAATACATATAGGTGCTTTACTGATCCAGCTTTCTGACCACAGTGTCAGATCCTGCCTGATTGCCACAAGGTCTAAAAAAAAAAAAAAACAGGAAGATTGAAAAAAATTCAGGTTGTTACTTTTATATTTACATTAATTTGAATAAATATATTTAATGCCATTTTGATAAAGCTTTATTTTTTTACTTTAATTTTCACACTTTTATAGACTAATAAAGGAAAAAGGAAGTGATAAAAACACACATAGCCATGTTCAGTGTTCCTCTGTTGAGAGAGGAAGGACAAATGCAGACTTTTTAGGGGTGTAACTATATGGCTAAAGTGCATTCTAAATATGTGTGATCGTCATGATACACTTGGACTGTATTCATTTCACCTTTCATATATTTTTTAAAAATAATCTATGTTCTGAAATGATGAATTATCGATCTCAAAGTGATTTCAAGGACAAAAGTTGCAAAAAATTTATTCAGTTCACAAATACACAAGGTAACGTTTAATAAGCTCTGCACACAATAAAACAGCAAAGGAAAATAAAGAAAATCCCTTTTTCTTTATTATTAACCTTAGTTTTTTGGTTAAACTAATAATTAAAAATTGGCATACATCGTTACATCTCTATGCTTACCCCTCCCCATTTTTTTCAACCTTAGCCTGAGTATATGAATATCTACCTCATATAAAATGGGTTGCCTACGTCGCAAAGACTTGTGTCAAAAACGTATCGAACCGCCTGACGATACATTTAAATTTTGTACAATTTAAAGTAATTTTTTAGGGCAATCATCTTTTTTTTTTTTTTTTTTTTTCTTTTTTTTTTTTTTTTTTACAGAAAATGAGTGAATTAATAGCTACCCAATTTATACGGTATTAACTGGGTTGGAACAGTTTACGCTTTTTTTTTATAAACCACATGACGGTTTATAAAGCGTAATCAGACCCAACCCAGTTTATACCGTATACATTGGGTACATGTAGCTATTAAATTAATTCCTTAAATAACTACATTATATACGCATATATTAAAATGTGTTTCATGATTGAGAGAAAGCAATTGAAGAAATACCACACAAAAATTATCAGAATTAACCTGTAAGTAATTCATAGCGTATAAATAAAAACAATACAAAGTTGACATATAACCTGCTACAGTGTATCTACTGCAATAAAGAAAGGAAATATGTATACATTTGAAGAGAGAGAGAGAGAGAGAGAGAGAGAGAGAGAGAGAGAGAGAGAGAGATGTTGAAATGTGCAATCTTTATAAACATAATGCTTACCAAGCCATCTGAAACAGAATAGGATACATCGTGAGTCTGTTAAACTATTTCCAGAAGTTCTTTGTCAGAGAGATTAATGTCGTTACCCTTTTGTGATTCTAAATTTTTCCTCTTTGAATATTTGCGTGAGTTTGAACAAGAGACTTTCCTGCATTATTGGTATACAGCATTGAATTTCATATGGATACTCTCTCTCTCTCTCTCTCTCTCTCTCTCTCTCTCTCTCTCTCTCTCTCTCTCTATATATATATATATATATATATATATATATATATATATATATAAGCGAAAAGAATTATTACATTACTATACAATAAATAAAATGGAAAAGTATTAATCTAAATCTATCGTATTTTCATATTCCTTATTTTGGATTGCATTATAATTTTTCCGGAAATAATGTTATTGTTCCGGAACATGTACCATGCAGTCACAAAACCCATGTTCGCAAATTTCATTAAACGTGTTTCCAATTCGTTGTTTTAATTGGTGTTGTTCAAACAACTTCAAAAAACTCATTACTCTCATTTTCAGGGAATTTCCTGCAGAAATACAAATCCTACCTAAATTGTCAAAACACATCAGGCTCCAGGATCATAAAACAAATTAGAGCTAAATCAAAGATCTTATATTGTCTAGAAATGATGTAGAAGTCAAAATATCATCATAAAAATGTTTTAAAGATGTTATAAGCAGATTGCATTTTATGCTTAATTTGAGTTTCATTTTTCAGTTAAAATGCAGTCGATAAGTTTTGACTAACAGTTGAACGTTCAATTGCTTCGTCTTCAATTTCACCTGAAACCGTGGGAAAAAAAAGAAAGGGAAAATATGTCCCGATGTACTTATAGACACATTATATTCGTTTTTCTGCATATATTTGTTTTTGTTCTGATAGATAGAGCAATATACATTACTTGTTTTGAATGTTAGATATGTCATCATTTATTTTGATTCATCGAAAGAAAGATAATGCTCAGATGAAGATGAACATATCATAAATTGGGATTACACCTGGTCTTTTGTTCTTTGAAATGGTTTTCCTTGTTAGAAGTAATGAGAATTTTGTTAAAAGTTCTAAAATAACAACATAACTTATGCAGCTATTGCTTTACTAGCCAGAATATTAAAAAAAAAGATTGACGTTCTGCATAATATAATCCCCCCTGCTTTATAAAATATTCAGTTTAAATACGAATTTTTTAATCATTGTTTTAGATTTTGAACCATGTCAAATTATTATTACTTATAAAGAAAAACTGTTAACGTTATTTGTTTTGATTCCATATACCTGATGGCATTTTTAATTTCTATGGCTGCAATCTGATTAACAATTCCAGTAAAAAATGTATTACGAAACCTGAAGGACAGTTCTGAGCATAGGGTTCAGAACTGCAACCTGTTTATTTTCATAAACCAATAAAATCAAGTAAATAACGAAGTAAATAAACAAAGGAGACATTTAATGAGCGGGTGTATGCTTTCTTAAAAGCTAGTAATTGTTATTGACAATGTGCGATTTATTATGATTGACATGAACACAAAAAAGAAAAAAGAAATCGTAAAGAAACTAGCACGAATAATTTTTTTTTACTTTATTTTTAAAATACATTTTATATGAATATGTGATGTCTCAACATGGAACGTTGGAGTTTTATTTTCCATATTTTTCAATAACAAAACATACATAAACAACTATAGAACAAAATGGAAGGATAACAAATACAATACATTGTTTGAAAAAGCAATAAACAAACTGAGTGATTTGTAACATGTTAGCAGCATGTACATAAAAAGGTAATATTGAGATGAGGTAAATTATTGACAAACAAGTTGATGAAACAAGAAAATCAGCAGTCTCGTTTAAAGTCATCATTTCGTAAGTTCTATGGTCGATACAATGACCTTGTCAGCAAGTACAATTTATCATTGAGTCAAATGCTGACTGACGTTTTTCATACTAATTGTTAGGCCATTATTTACACAATTAATTGTCGACGGATTTTTCCTTTATATCCCGAGCATGACAAGGAGCACAGGGCGGGTGTGACCGGTCGGCAGGGAATGCTCACTCCTCCATGGCACCTGATCCCACCTCTGATGTTTTGGAGGTCTGTGTTTGCTCTGCACCTATTCTGTAATGTTTAATGGACTTTTGAGCTTGAATACTGTTCCTTATCACCATATATTTCATGAGAAGATATGTTTCTCTCTCTCTCTCTCTCTCTCTCTCTCTCTCTCTATATATATATATATATATATATATATATATATATATATATATATATATATATATACATATATATATAAAAGTCGATTAATAATTAACTGTTCAAATTCAACTGTGCCCAATGTTCGATCAAGGCTCGGATTAACTAAATACTGAAACTATTGATATTATATTAATATGGTAAATTAAATGCCCCGTGCGTAGAAGGATGAAGAATGTTGTTTCGATGCATCAAGCTAACCCTAATAAAAATACTATAGTAAACTATTGTTTAGTATAGTAAATCAAAGTTTCAAAGTTATAACTATAGTAAATCAAAATTTTCAAAGGGATCACTCTAGTGATTTATTAATGATCAGTGCAGATTATGAACAGTTAGACGTATCGCTTAGAAGTAAAATGCGGGTGTTTTCAGATATTTCAAAAAGAATAAAAAATATAAAAATGATTAAATATTAATATCGGAGCACCGGGTAATGCAGTAGACTGTGAATAAAGAAAAAATGCCTCACATCACTGTAGTTACATTAATCCCTGCATTACCTCTTAGGAAAAAGATAAGCATATACAAGATTATTAGGAAAACAACAAAGATTCCAAGACTGATTATACCATACACCAAGGACTTCAATTCTTTCTCTGTACCTGTGGCTGTGTCAGAGTTACGATTCATTACTGCATTGGAGTTTCTAAGTATGTGACTAAGGTAGCTTGAATCTGTGCCTGAATAAAAAAATGGATTAAGATGGGATAGAAATGTTTTCCAATGTCTTCTCATATACGTGTATCGATTTTTTTAATAGGATAAATAGACTATTTTTATTACAGAAGCTCAGATCTTTCAATCAAGTTACATATTACCTAAACGTTTATTTATTTACAAAGTGTATTCTTTATTCAATATATGGACAGAAGTGTCTAAAATAAACATTTCTTGTTTGACACATATGGGAACATTTCCTGACATAAAAGAAAAATGTGACATTTGATCAAATATTTTTAAAGAATCCGCTATGTCTAAAACTGGAATGTATATACATAGCATTATTCTACCATTAAATGAGGCACTGGTGGTTAATCCGGAAAGGACATATTCTACATTTTCTGTAATTGCAAAATATAGTACATGTTAAGAATAGATCTTCTCGCTCTTAAGGATTATTCCCATGTCAATTTCAAACATTTGATAAATAAAATCAAATTTTGCAATTTAGTGTTCCCTTCAGCAAGTCACGTGATGACAACTCTCATTTTCACACTTACAATCCCCCTCACAACCGAACGATGGGTAAGGATAGGAGGTCGAACAATTCAAACCATAGAATCCGTCTCTGCAAACTTATATTAAGAAACAAAATGTAGGTAAGAAACACATACAAACAAACCATAATTGAATGCAATAAAATAGAAACTAATAGATATTTTGAATAAATACGGATGCATTCATTAAGGGTATCATTCCACAGATACCCGAAACAACAGATGCCGGCTCCCGCTTGTCTGTAAAAATACTTTACGGAATATAACCTACAAACATCTGTGTACTATGTAAATATGTCTGAATATATTATGTGTTATGAAATACTGAAGATTCCTAAATATACGCGAGGAATAAATCATCGCATTATTACGCGAGAAACATCGCTCGCGAAATAAAATTACTCGCTTTTATTTTTATGGTGCTTTATTGTATGTAAAATCTCTAGATAAATCACCCCTTCGCGAATTATTGATCTCGCGATTTGACACCCTGGGCCATTTTGCCATAATAAGTACTCGCGTAAAATAAGGAATCTACAGTATGTTAAGAAATGCATGGCAAACATTTTCAATATTCAGAACAAACTTCATGTAAATGAAATGAATAAATTAGAGGAGTTTATTTCAATTTAACATTAAGAGTCACAATTATATCCCATAAGTAGATTTATAAAGTGCATAAATTTATTAGAGTGAAGGCACAAAGATAGAATTTTGAACATGATAGATAGTTTATTAATATTTTTGAAATTTGATAATTGCATTATCTACAAACAAAATACGTCTAAAAATATACAAATGCGTCTATTTTTGAAGTATCTATTCTTGACTCATACAACTAGTACAGTTGGTTAATCTGAGGTTAAAATGTGTTGCTCACCCATCGCATCTTTGGGAAGTTGATACAAGCCACTCTAAAGTTCAAATGAATATTCAGAAATATATTAAGCAGAACAGTTACCATTTTGCACAGTCATGTTTTCTTTTCATTTTTTTTTTAAATGAAATGATGATACTCTCTGTTTGTTTATTTCTTCTCCCAGCTTCGTAATGTTATGAGTACACAGTTTATATGATTAAATGTCATCATTATATTCTTTGTAAGTATGTCCTGTTTGTTGAAATAAAAATAGTTTACAATGAAATTCAATAACATACAAATGAGTGTGTATGCAATTGAAAAATTAATTTAGAAATTCAATTACCTTGAGCGTCATATCGATTTTTTTAAACGAAAAAAAAAAGGAAAAATTCATATTTATCATCATGTTTGAAAACAGTATGTAACATATGTTGTGTCATCATAAAAAAAAGTTTTCCATGGTACTGTGACTTATTTTGCGCAGTTTTATATTCTTTCCTTGATTTGTGACATTGACCAATATTCATTCATTTGAAAGATAACCAACTTTACACACATTAAAGCATTGGAAATACATTTCATTTGATATTTTATCAGTCGTATGGCCACTGCAATCAGACAGTTTATGTATATTTCAATAATGCGTGTGAAAGAGACATATAAATATGCAAGAATAGTACAGTTTATAACCTCAAACTCCCAGATGTGCTCTACAATTATGCAACACTTGTACTTATTTCTATTTTATGCATAGCTTTTTAAATATTTTATAATCTAAATCTGCAACAGATCCAACTAAAGGTTTATTTTTATAGGGGACATTTCAATGTAAAGTTATGACAAAATCTTAATTGCAGAAATTCATGTTCATTTTTAATAAGAGTAAGCCCTCGGAAATGGCAGATTCAGCAGTGGGTGGTTTAAAATTCTACCTTCTACTTAAGGACAACAACGAAAAAAAAACATTCATGGAAAGATATATAAATGTTGACAAGGAAATAACTCTGTCAGTTGCTACAAGAATGACATATTCAAACTGTTGTATATTTTAGTATATGTAGGAAAACGCATTATAATACAATGAAATGATGCATTTCAATTTTGTCTACACAACGGGCTGCATTGTTTTCTAAAAAAAAATATTAAAGGTATACTTTTCTGTCATTCAGTAACATTTTATATTAATTGTATGGACAAGTCTATATCCTAACACTTGTGTTTATTTAGTTTCTTAAGTTTTAAAAGATTCTTCATTTCTTTACTTTTATTCATCAGCCTGCTACAGTTTTGCATTATTAGAAAAGTAATTCTAAAAATAGGGCAATATCTTCACTCGTAAAATCTTGAAGCAAAATAATAATAATAACAAATGAAATATGTGGAGATAACAAACAGTTTTCGAGCTCAAAAATCCATTAAACATTACAAAATGGGAGCAGAGCAAACATGGACCTCTAAGACATCAGAGGTGGGGTCAGGTGCCATGGAGGAGTGAGCATCCCCTGCCGACCGGTCACATCCGCTGTGTGCTCCTTGTCATGATCGGAACCTAACGGAAAAATCCGTCGACAATTCAGTGTTTAAATAATGGCCTAACAATTAGTATGAGAAAAGTCAGTCAGCATTTGACTTAATGATAGATTGTATTTGCTGACAAGGTGATTGTATCGACCATAGAACTTACGAAATGATGACTTTAAACGAGGTTGCTGATATTCTTGTTTTATCAACTTGTTTGTCAATAACTTACCTCGTTTTAGAAATTGTTCGTAGGTACAGGACATGCTCTGGTGAATCGAATCAACTGTGAGATATAAACCCCGTATGCAGGTGATAAGGGTATATTGCTGCATAAGTAAGGGAAGTTGACAATTGAAAAGTAAAAATCACGTTTATCATAAATCACGTAAAATATTTTTGTTAGATTACCATTAACGTCTTTTTCTAATAAAATATCCAAATATGAAACAGATGTGTCACCCTCTGTGGTATCTTTTATCTCAAGCTCACCGGGATATATCTCGTCGACATTAGAATGGAAATAACCATTGTTAATTGACAATACGTCGTCGATATCTCTAAATGTCGAGTTGAAGGCCACAGCAAGAGTTTTCTTCTTTTCACGTGAAAGATTTTGAACAAATTCTGCTTAATATGAATACAAAAATAAGTCTGCTAATAACAGGGCGCAATTGGTACCCATGGGAATTCCAATAGATTATTGGAAGACCTGGTCTCCAAAAACCACATAGATGTTGGCAATCAGAAATTCGAGCATCTTTTAAATGTCAACTTCAGAGTACTTGTGTTACAGTCAGATTGTTTTTAACAGAGTAATTTTGCAAATAACCAATGAAAAGGTAAGTAAATTTACGACTTCCATTTTTATTGAAAAAGCAGCTGTCAACGATGTCAGAAAGTCTGGACTTCAATTTATCGTGGGGAATAGTTGTCCATAAAGTTGAAAAGTTGTAAGTTTTTATATTGTTGATTTTGTTAAAAGAACAAAAACAAAAAAAAAAAAAAAAAAAAAAAAACAAACAAACAAAAAAAAAAAAAAAAAAAAAAAAAAAAAAAAATACATGTCATAGGGCAATTTTTGTAGAACCTGTTATGTGCATTCCTTTTTTCAATATACCTGAATATCTTAGAAAAAAAGGTTTTTTTTTTTTTGTTATTCAGAAGAAAAAAACTTGTACAATGTACAATGGATACCTTAATATTTATTGTTTTACCATTTGATGAATATAGGGACGTTGATTCGGGAAGTTGATATTCTGTATTTTCCAATAATTGTAAAAAGTAATATTATTCAGAATGAGTTATCTTGCTCAGAACATTTGAAATAAAATAAAATAAAATAAAAATAAATGAATAAAATAAAATTAAATCAAATAATTTGAATGAAATTAATTTAACCTTTAATGTCTTTTCGTGTTTTCAACAACTGGACACATGATGACAATTCTCATTTTCACATTTACAGTGTCCCTCACATTTCCGGCCAAACGATGGAAATGGACAGGGAGTAGAGAAATTTACACCATAGAATCAATACAACCTTACAAATAAAGAATGTGAAGAACATCCAAACACACAAACACTGATTGCATATAATAAATTATTCAAAATGCGTGCAGTGTACATATACTACTGACGCAATTTTTCATAGTATCATTCCACGTACACCCGTAACAACAGACGATGTCTCTTGAAGGCCTGTGAACAAATATTTTATTTATATTCAACAATAGTATGTATATACCGAATGAAAACACGCTGATTGAATGGCCTCAAATATTTTTCATATAAAATGAATCATTATGTTTTATATCGATCGGATATTTAGGATCATGCATATTCAGAAACGAAAAATATTGCTCATCAATCGCATCTTTGTGAAGTTGATGCTAGATAAAGTAATTTTAACATAATTACTGAAAAGGGTATATCTCCAATTACTGCGTTGCAGATTGACCATTTTATTTCATTTTCAATCTCTCTTCAATGTATATTTCTTTCCGATTTCATTTCCCATCCCTGTCATGTAATTTCAAAAGTGCACATGAAATATGATTGGTTTTCAAAAAGTTATTTAAAAGTTATATCCTGTTCATGGAATAAATGGAATTTACAAGGAAATTAAATTTTAAAACATGCTTCTAGTGCGGAGTTCAACATATCAGACTAATGAATATCTGAAGGATTTAATCTACCGAAATATCTATTTTTTTTTACCTTTAGAAAATGTTTTATATGAATCTATAATAATAAAAAACATTTCCAATATTCTGCTGGGTGGTCAAAAAATATCGATGTCGATGATATGTCGGACGGCTATGAAGTATTTTAAGCCACACTGTTGGCGGGATTAGAAAACATTCGTTCCTTTTTAACATTTACGGAAATGAGCGAGAGAAATCCGCGGGTAAATAAAAGTTACATTATCATGAACATGGAAGCCAGTACAAGAAATGTCATTACACAGCACAGCTAAGGCTACAAAAAAGAGGCGGGGCCTAATTTATACGGGAAATGTTTTCCATGACATCACACAAAAATATCAGTTCTTCAAATTACCACAAAATGAAATGATTTGCTATTTTAAACTGTTGGGTAGCTTTAACAGACAGCAACACTTACTATTGCTTGTATTTTTGTCGGTAGTTAAATCCCACACAATAAAATATAAACAAATCACTGATCGCAACACACTTGTCGATGTGATGTCATATCGTAATGCATGCAGTTCGAGGCGGATCGAGTTATATTTTATACAATGAAAAAAATGTATTTTGTATCAAATAAAATATTATTTGCAAATATAAAATAGACGGTTAACTTGGATGCGGTGTTTTTTTATGATTTTATTCATATACTTTACATTCCCTGTGATACTTGTATATTTGTGCCCATTCATTGTAGGGATAATAGAAAGTCTTAATAAATCGATATATTGCAAGAGAATACACTCAGTGGATCATAACAAGCTTTTATACATAAGCTCAAGATGTACGAAGATATTTGAAAAGTGTTGCGAACCTGACGAAATCTTGCAAATGAATTAATTATATTTATATTTAATGTAGTTGACCAGTATTCAACGTAAAATTCTTAATTTTAATTATATTACGTTTTAACTAATGATGATTTCATGAAGAAGTCATCACACATTATTGCTTTTGGTGGCTTTATCATCAATCATTTTAACATCAGTACAATACTTTTTGACCTCGGATTGTTCCTTTTAAATGTCCGATTTCACTTTTCTTCCTATGTTTACATTACTCCTAAAAAGTATCCTTCGGTTTGCTATATGAGAGCAAATAACGGATGGAGACAACAGTAATTTTACTCCTCGAACCTACAGTATCATATAATGATTCCTATTTAAAAAAAAAAAAACGGTTTCTAAATATTAGAAATGTTCAAAAATCTTAACAAAAATTGACGTGCTCCGAGCTCTTTTATTTTGGAGCATTCAGAGATTAATAATTTAGTCTTCTTGTTGAAAATTTATTTAAAAAATAACTCGCTTATAAACATAATATCGTATTTCATTTACGAATATTTAGTAACATTCAACTATTAATTAGGAGTAATTTTACTAAAGTCACGACTTTCCAAGAACTTTTGGGGGAACCTTCAAAGATAAGTTATTAATCAATGTAAAATCAATACCTTTCCTTTTTGAAGTAATTGATACTCATCAACGTTAAGTGATATGAATCTGCATCTGCCCTTTGATTATTTAAGTTAAAAAGTATTTGCGCATAGGGAACAAGTTCATTGAATGTAATTAGATCGTCTTGCAGAAATGATTTTTTATCTAACGCTAATTATATGTAGATGATATTGAAACATTGAAAAAATAAATCATTCATTTTGTAATATGTAATGAGGGAAAACAAAAGTGCATATGCATATCGACTGACGTACTTATGCTATGAGAATAAACAGTATTAAAAAGTAGGTACTGTAGGCAGTAACGGTGCCAAAAGTAAATACCATTTTTGCAATGTAAATTATGGAATATAGCGTTCAACTTTCCATTCGTCTTTTTGACTTTTAAACATTAAAATGAATAATAAATATGTGGAAACTGATGATCAATGAGAATGCCATATTATGCAACACGCTGAAGTTGTGTAATTCAATTTAATTGCTAACGGAATATTTTGGAATGATAAATGCTTTTGAAAATAATGAAACTATTTCGACTACAGAAGTTTTATCATTCTGTTTATCTAGTGAGCACGAAATATGTTAAGAAAAACCATTTTGTAATCATTCAAAAGTCGTGCAGTGCATTTTTATTTTAAGTCACAGAAAAACAAAATCACTTTCATGCTAGAACGTCTTTAGGAACAATGATTTACATTTTAAAAGCCTTTCAGTACTCCTCGGGGGAAATTTCTTGATGCAATTGAAATTTTGGTTATCTTAACAAAAACAAATTAAAAAAGTCAAATATCAACACATAATCTGATATAAAAAAGTCTCATCATATGCATGTTGGAAAATTGTAACAAGAGTAACCATAACTTTTGCTTTCAATTTGTTTCTTTGCTTTAAGTCAGATCCAGATATTCTTTTAGTCATTGAGATACCTTTTCCCGTCGAAAGGCTATAAATCTACACCTTTTTTAGCACTTACGAACTGAAAAATTGTTTCTACTAACATCTTCACCGACAAAGTACTTTGGTTTATACAGTCTCATCCGAAGGACCTGATATCACATCAAAAAGTGAGATACGAATACGCATAGTAAGGATGAAAAAGTATAAACTTTTCAGTTGAAAGTAATTCCATATGCCATTTCAAATTAACCATAACTCTGAAATATAGCAGATTAATGCGAAGGACACATTTTTTTTTTAATTTGCATAATTTCATTCTACATTTTTTGGGTTCCAGGTCAGTTTTATTTTTAAAGAAAATCTTTTTAGCATGATTACTATACGTAGTGAATTTTTATTGACATCAAATAGTGAGAAATACAATGCAAGGATAAATCAACGTACAGGTGACTCTCGATGGCTAGAACTCCGATTTCTCGAAGTTCTCGATCTCTCGAAGTGAACCTCCGGTCCCGTTTTTTCCTCTCTATAACTAAGCAAATTTACTTCTGATCTCTCGAAGTTCTCTATCTCTCGAACCAAGACTTTGGTCCCGTTACACACATTTCATTGTTTTTTACTCTCTATCGATCGAAGCTTTGATTGCGCATATGTACACGCCAATCAAGCGTAAAATTAATGCAGCTTGGACTTGAACGCCTTGGGCCGGCATAGAGGTGTTAGCTGGATGTTTACATAGATGACACTATACCTGTGAGCATCCGAGTGTTGATATAATTAATTGGTTATAATTGCTAAATTATAAACAAATTGCATATTTGACTTTGACTTGACAGCGAGACGATAATTTTTAGAAAATAATTTAAGAGACTTGTCAATAATTTTCCATAAATTATGAAGTTTTATTAGAGTCTACATAATCCCACTTTGACAAACATTGCACAAGAAATCCTATCTCAAGAATTGAACATCGATTTAATACGAGAAATCTGGTGAAGGACCCGATCAATCCCGGGGGATAGCCATACCGACGATTTCTATTTAGGTTTCATGTAATCATGAAATGAGTACAGATAAATATTGAAACTTAAAGAGATCGTTTTATTTATTAAAAAATATTATCATTGTTGTTGAAATAAAGTGAATTACCTATTAAATACGAGTGAAAACGTGCAATGGGATCATCAACATATACTTCCGTTATTTATGATAGTAGAACAATGATGATCGGAACTGAAATTTCCTGATTTTATTCACTTTCTATCTCTCGAACCCCTCGATCTCTCGAACTTTTCTTGCGGTCCCTTGAACTTCGAGATTTCGAGAGTCACCTGTATATAAAACGTTATGGGCTTAAGGTGTTTTAATTTGATCTCGAAACAAAGTCTTAATGAAAATTAAAAGTTTTTACTATCAATTTTAAAAATTGAAAAAAAATTATATTCATGAAATTGTTGATATAACAATATAAAGCACACAACTTTATAAAAATATCGTTGATCCAGCTACCTGTTTCGTTATTCAATGAAACTGAAAACATATTTATTTCAATATGGTTGTGTTTATATATATATATATATATATATATATATATATATATATATATATATATATATATATATATATATATATATATATATATATATATATATATATATATATATATATATATATATATATATATAATGTTTGGTTTTATTTCAGTCTCCAAGTTCGGGAATTTAAACCCACTTCATTATAATAATAAATTTGGTTTGAATACCATATCTGTATTTCCCAATCAGACGTTACCCGAATATCTGAAATATTTCTTCACAGTCACATGAACTACCTACAGACTGAGAGATCCATCAATTCATAATTAGAAAGCAATCACCTAGGCAATAAAAGGTTGGCGGATAGTTTCATGCCTATCAAACAGACAAAGGTATAACCATATGCAGATTGAGATACAAAAGGACAAATATGTGTTAACATTATCACCGAATTCTCCTTCCTTATTCCCAACTATGGATGTGTTTTTCGTTCTGGTGACATTAACGATTATCTTTGTACTTTTGCCGAAACTAATAGTTTCCTCAAAATCCATTTCACAGTCTTATTTAGATTATTCCAAACTTGACGACAAACCTGATGACAGTTCTTTAATAGGAATATTTTCTGGAAATTCACGGCTAACCTGTGCTGGCGGATGCAATGAACAATGTACTTGTTTCGGTTACAATGATAGATTAAAGAAATGCCGCATTCATGAAAGATGCCCCCTCAACATCATGAGAGCGCCAGGAGATGGATGGAAGTATCTCGTAAAAAAAGGTAGTAAATTTCATAAATTTGGATTTCTTATGTGATTTTAAGAAATTATGTGTTGTAGTTTATTTTACAGTATTCGTTTTTATATTCAGCGTTTGACTGTAAAGAACTATTTGATAGTGGTATCAGGGCGTCAGGTGTATATACAATTCAGCCATTAACAGATCAACCCACTGATGTTGTGTGTGATATGGAAACAAAGGGGGGAGGCTGGACGGTAAATATTTACATGCATTTCTTTATTTTCTTTATTTTTTCTTTTCTTTACATCCATATTTGTTTTGATTTGCTTTTTTTGTCACTACCACAAACATACACTGCACAGTAATATTGTATTATGACAATTTATGGGCCATTATAATTAAAAGAAAAAAAAAAAACATTTGTCGCCTCAAAAGATTTTATTGTCCCCCGCTTTCGCTGAAAATGGGGATATTAACTTGGGTCTGTCTGTCCGTCCGTCCGTCCGTCTCTATTTCTGTCTGTCTGTAACACTCTCGAGGACCCTTTGAGCTTTCGCAATGAAATTTTGCAAAGCATCTCCCTACGGCCTAAAGAAAAACCCTATTGATTTTGAGGTCAAAAGGTCAAAAGTCAAGGTCATAAATTCATAAATTCTGTCTTTTTTAACACTTTCGTTTCCGCGCGATATCTCGCGAATTCTTTGAGCTTTTGCAATAAAATTTTACACAACAACTCCATGTGGCCTAAGGACGACCCCTATTGATTTTGAGGTAAAAAGGTCGAGTTCAAGGTCGTAATTTCATAAATTCCGTCTGCGTGTAACACTTTCGTTTCCGGGCGATATCTTAAGAAGCTTTTGAGCTTTTGCAATGAAATTTTATACCATAACTCCCTATGGCCTCTCTTGCCCCTCTCAAAGTGTCCCATCCCGTTTTTTTTTTATTTATTTATTGTATTAAAAGTCGCTTGCCACTTTTTTTAGCACAGGGGCATGTGGATAGTTATTACGCAAAAAACAGGTTGTCGGCGGACTTTATATTCTAATTACATCTAATAGAACTGTTTAGTAAAGGCTAAATTAGACAACATTTATTGTGTAAAATTTTGACAATATCAAAACGTGAATATAAACATTATATGTTACTATATGTTTGCATTTAATTGGATGTAAAGTGCCTCCGTGGTCTAGTGGTATGTTGCTCGCTTAGCAAGCGAGAGGCTCGGATTCAATCCCCGGACAATTCTATCTTTTTTTTATTTATCATTTTTTTTTTTTGATTTACTAAATGATACTTTTCAACATGTGATATGGAAAAGTTATGATGTCTGGCGTGTACAAACTCATAAAATCATTATTACAGTGTGATTAATATTCTGTATATTAAAAAGAATCTTATGAACACATATTAAAGAATAAGCAATCAAATATTTACATCCATATTCTTTTTTCCCTAAGCGGGGGGACACAAATTCTCTGAATTAGCTTGTTTATATATAACATCAAATTCTTGCTTGTTTATTGCCATAATTTTCAATGAAATGTGATGTTGACATGTGTAAATAATATATACTAGATATTCCGTGATGATGACATTAAAACGTTTTACGCCAAACACAGTTACCTATTGTTTGATAGCTAATCATTTAAGGACATTCAGACATAGTCACTTAGTTCGAACACAGATCGATCAATGTAAGGTAAACCTATTCCCTTAAAACGGAATTCCAATTTGAACATTTTACATTTGCAATATATATATCTATCATCACAGTTTTAGTCATTTAATTAAACAGTAAAACAGTAAAATATAAGAAAAGTTTATTAAACCAGTACTGACATTAATGATGCACCAAATACAATTCCTGGATTTATATAAAAGAAACTTTAATTTCATGAACAATAATTATTTTGATAAAACAAATTAAAATTTGATATTGATAAACTGGCCTATAAATTTGTAAATTGTTAAAATATAGACTTGACCAGAATAGATCTACTAATCAAACCCATCGAAACTAAGTACGAAACATGAACTGAAATGCAAATTTACTATTACTATACTACATGTAATACTACTATTGTGGAGAGGTCTAAAATACCCATTAACCCTAAAACATTCACGATGTAGAAAAGAATAGCTGTTGTGTGTAAATATCATTAAGCGGAGTATGTCTAACTGAATATTAACTTGCATCAAAAGATGAAATTTATCATGTATACATGTACCTGTGAAAGTGTTGTGAAAATGAAATATGAAGATAACGAACAGTATTCAATCTCGAAAGTACAATGAAACGATACAAATTTGGAGCAGAGCAAACACGGACCTCAAAATTTAGAGGTGGAATCAGGTACCATTGAGGAATGAGCATCCCCTGCAGACCGGTCACACTCGCCATGTGCTCCTTGTCATGATCAGGAAAATAAAAAAAACCCGGAAAAATCAGTAGACAATTCAGTGTATAAATAATGCCCTAACAATAAGTAAGAAAAAGGTCAGTCAGCATTTGACTCAATGATAGGTTGTATGTGCTGACAAAGTCATTGTTTCGACCGTAAAACTTGAGAAAATATGATATCAAACGAAACTGTTGATATCTTTGTTTTATCAACTTGTTTGTCAATAGCTTGCCTCGTTTTTAGAAATTGTTTATACGTAGACCATGTTCTTGCGTATCGATCGAATCAACTGAAAGACATAAACCCCATATGCAGGTGATAAGGGAAGTTGATGGTTGAAAAGTCATCACGTTTATCATAGAGCTTTGTTAGGTTTCCATTAACGTCTTTTTCTAGTAAAATATCTAAATATGAAACAGATGTGGCAGATTCTGAGGTATCTTTTATTTCAAGCTCGCTTGGTTATATCGAGTCGACATATGAATGAAAGTAACTATTGTTAATTGCTAATACGTCGAGTTAAAGGCCACAGTATGTGTTTTCTTCTTCTCGTGTAGAAGTTTTTGAATAAAATCTGCCTCGTATGAATACAAAAATAAGTCTGCTAATAAGGGGGCGCAATTGGTGCCCATTGGAATTCCAACAGATTGTTGGAAGACCTGATCTCCAAAAACTACATAGATATTGTCAATCAGAAATTCAAGCATCTTTTTTTAAGTCATGAAAACATGCATAGTATTTTACTCTTTCGAGGGGTAATATGTACTCTTTAATTGTCTGCTTAAACTTGAAGGGAAAAAAAGAACTTGAACAAAATGAAGAAATCATTTAAGCAAAAGCTAAATTTTAAATTACAGAGTGTATCCATATACATATTAAGAAATATATACCTTTAATCTGCAAAATTGGATTTGCCTTAACATCAAACGGAATATAATTAACAAAGCTAAACAAGATGTGCTTGTGAAATACTGATGCCCCTATATGACAACTTAAAGCGAAGTTATACTTTCTCAAATGCAAATCAAATATGTTGGTACCCAAAGTAAGGTATTGTCTCGAAGAATATACCTGTGAAATATGAAAGCCATACCAGCAACCATTGAAAAGATATGGAAAAGGTTAACGTTTTTCAAAAATGAATCAAACATCAAGGTCATGGTCAAATGGTCAAAATTAATGGTGCCCAAGGAAAGGTCTTCTCACAAGAAATATACATGTGGATTATGAAAGCCCTAGCACCAACCATTCAAAAGTTATGGCCAATGTTTAAGGTTTCAAAAGTAGGTAAAACTCCAAGGTCATTGTCAAAAGGTCAAAGTTGTTAGTACTCGAAGTAAGGTCTTGTCACAAGGATTACATATGTTAAGTGCGAAAGCCCAAGCACCAACTGTTCAAAAGAAATGACCAAGGTTAAAGTTTTCCAAAAGAAGGTCAAACTCCAAGGTCAAGTTCAAATGGTCAGATTTCTTGGTATCCAAAGGAAGATCTTGTCACAAGAATTACATTTGTAAAGTATGAAAGCCCTAACACCAATTGTTCAAAGGTTAAGGAAAATGTTAAAGTTGGGTAAAATTTTGCAAAACTGAGTAAAATTCCAAGGTCAAGGTCAAAAGGTCAAATATAATGGTACAACTAGAAAGGTATTGTCACAAGGAATACACATTTGAAATATGAAAGCCATAGCTCCAACCAATGAAAAGCTATGGGCAAGGTTAAAATTTTTGCGGACAAACAGACAAACACAGACAGACAGGCAGATAGACAGACAGACAGACGGACAGGGTAAAAAACTGTATGTACCCGAATCTTTGATCACGGAGGCATGAAAAATGTGAAAGAATTTAGTTTGATTTACTTTTTTTGTATTCAATCAAAAAGAAAATTCGTACTGGATGTATGTGTTTTCAAATGAAATTAGATGTGAATATGCTAAGTCAGTTTAAGATTTAATCAATAGGTCTAGGTCGTTGTTTCGGTTTTTTTTTTAGACACTGATGAATCGAAAAGATGGCTCCGTAAGTTTTGCACGAAACTGGATGGAATATAAATCTGGTTTTGGGAATATCACCTCTGAATACTGGATTGGTATGAAAAAAGTTATTTTAAAGGTTTCCATTAGTCGAATAGTGTACATGAATCTATTGCATACTCCCAATTAAATAGCATTTCGTATGTTTTAATATATGCATTCCGAGTTATTTCTTTCAGGAAATGAAATCATCCATCACTTAACGAGAAAGAGAAACTCTTTGCTGTATATAACTGCTACACATGTCCTTGGTTTAAAGTTCTTCGAACAATATGACGTATTTTCAATTTCTGACGAAGAGAATGGATATGCTCTCCGTATTGGAGGTGCCTATGGTACACTTGGTAGTGTATCAGTTTAGTTCCTAAAAAGATTTGCTTTTATGTAATCCGTTGTTGACTTATTCTATATATACTAATAATTTTACAATTAGAAGAGATATATAATTTTTCCACATTAAGTACATTTTTTTCTCCCCCTTTTTTAAAAATTGAAAATTCATATTCTTTTGCTTCGATACTTTATGTTTTTAATCTTATATTGTAATAATTTTTAACCCCATTTAATCAACAGACAGTTTTTACTTGAAATCATATTCTTATTTTTATGGTAGTACACAATAGCCATGAAATCCGTTTTAACGCATAGGTTATAAAGTACACCACAAAAATGAACAATTTTACTATAATGTCAATAATCAAGGATCGTTGTAGGAAAAATAATAAGCCGTGACATGTTTTCACCATATTTTGAACAAAAAATAGAGACATCCTATATATTGATCATTCGGGAGCCTACAATTTGGATCTTGTATATGCCATCTACATGCCATATGACTGTCTGTTATGAAATGCAAAGTAACTTTTTATCCATTTGTAGTATAGACCTGATATTTGGACATATTTAAATGGAGTCTCCAATCTTTTTGGTTAAGGTCGTTTTATTTATTTAAAATTGCCAAAATATCTGAAACTGCCAGTTCCAATTTCCTTATTTGACATATTCTAATTTAGGTTGCATTTCAATTATTCTGTTGATTTTTTGTAAAAAATAAATTATACAATTTCTTTAAAGAGGACTTAATGTGCGGATTATTTACATGTGAATTTTCAATTCCCGGGCTAGGTTTGTGTTCTATTTTTATATCAGATTTTAGTCAAATATACCGGTATCAAAATATTTTACTAAATTTTTGTACATAAAGGTTGCCTTTATAAATAGCATTACACAAGTTTGCAATAGATCAATTGGTTATTTTTAAATAACACAAAATCTCAGGTTGGCTTTCTAATTTCACATGCTTATTACAGGGGTCTGAAAAGCAATATTTCAAACTATGTGGGCAACAAATATATGGTCAAACTTCTTTCATTACGTATAAAGAGAGATTTTACATCCTAAAACAAAATATCAGTTTGAACAAAATTGAATTTGAGGAAAAATTTGGCCTATCTATTTTGAACTACCTTAAGTACGGCGACATTTTTTCTTATTAAAAGATTCCAAATCTGCATTTCTTAACTTTTTAATATACTTGTGTTTGATGGATAATAATTGATCTATATTTAAGGTGACGCAATGACACCCATTATACCTAGTTTAAATTTGAATGGAATGAAGTTTTCAACCATAGACAAGGATCAGGACAAATCATGGCAATCCTGTTCCAACGACATGGGAGGAGGAGGTGGATGGTGGTTCAACGGGTGTCATTTAGCCCTCCTCACGGGTCCCTACGGAAGTTTAACCTGGGTGTTTCCTTGGAAGCCAATATTTATGGATGGAACTCATGTTCGTTCTGTTCGAATGATGGTTAAATGAGCACCATAGAAATAAAAGTGTTTTCCTTTTTTACACGTGTGTTGATGATAAATTAAAGCAAGGAAACAATAAACAGGATCCTAGATGTACGACAAAAAGTCCTAAATGCGTTGTGCAAACCATGCAAAATAATGTTTTTCATTGATTTTGTTTTGCTTCGCATCTTTGCTATGGTTTTCTTTCCCTTTTTTGTTAAATTGAGAAGAGATATCTATTTCTCAAAAGGAAGGGAAAGCATTCAGAATTTTTTTCCTATTCAAAATATTGTGGTCAAGTAAATGTATTAACGAAAATGCATCGTTTGTTTATTATTATTTTGTTTGTTTGTTAAATGTCCCTTCCTCAATTTTTTACTAATATCGAGACGCCAACACTTGCCGGTGGAGGTCGGCAAATTTAGACCTGTACTCGGCACTAAGGTCTTTAAACGGTAAGAGATCTTCTCCGTGCCATTATCTACGGTACTGCGACAAATGACTTCGGTTTAACGGTCTCATCCGACGGACCGCTCCCCACATCCCGCTGTGAGATTCAAACCCGCGACGTAAAAACCAACTTCTTACTCCGGGGTCCTAGAGCATACGCTCTAACCACTGCGCCACCATCCTTTCTTGAACTGTTTGCCTTCAGACAGAAGACTTTTCCTATCAGAAAAATCTTAGAAATAAGGAGACGTCAACGGATGTTCAATTTAGATCTTTTAGTCAATATTTGCTAAAATGTTTGTCGTCCGATCATCTGTTTGTCTTTCCATCTGTTAATTGAGCTTTCAAAATGGAATTTCTCTCACAGACGGGTCTGATCTGGTACACACGTAGACGCTATAAGATTTTTTGTTTTTTTTTTCATCAGTGTTTGATTTCAGTGAACGGTAACCCCGGTTTCTAAAATAAAAACTATTGTAGAAAAAACATTCCTATTCTTTTCAACTTTCTCCAAGAGCTAGTGAATTTATTAAATATCTTTTCTTTCTTTAAAAAAATCAAATCGTCAAAACCTTCCAATTTTTATTCACATCATCACTTAAGGACAAACGCAACGTAGGTTGAACTTTATTGTCTTTTTTCCTGCTGTTGAAGAGTTCCAATACTTGAAGGAAATGTGTGCTACATTTTAATGTCTATATATGCTATTTTACACTTCTTCGAAAACAAGTTAGGATAAATAAAACATCTAGAATATATGTTTAGTAATTTTTGTATATTTTTCTTTGAATTATACAAGAATTTTCATCAATTGATATCTTTTCAAAACCCCTGGTAATGCATGCTGATTTTTTGTCTACGAACATCTGATGGCACCATAATCTTAAATTAAGAATATCTTGAAAAATTATCAGTAGGTAAGGTACGTTGCGTATGTCCTTAAATTTGCATAAAACAAATCTGAACCGTGATGGATATCGTAATAAATACATATTTTTGCTGTGTGGAAATGAAAATAAATAAAAGTGATTTTTTTTATTATTGACCAATGTTGTGCATTAGCTGCCTAATCAGTTTTAGCAAAGATTGTTTCGTTCGACAATTTTCAAACGGTCATTGTGTTTTTGCTATCGTGTACAGCCATTTGAATAATGCGACTCTTTGCAAAATGCACAGCAATCTTTATGTTTCCGAGGACTGTAGTTCCTTGTATTTGCTCATCACTGGATTTTGCGTTTATGTAGAAAATAGCTACAGCACTTCTTCTTGTGCGTCAATCTGTATTACAACTTCTAATACGTGAAGTTCCCTGTAGATACTATTTCTTAAGTCACCTAGAAATCAATCAGTAAAGCCATGTTCACGTGCAAATTTTTTTCGCAATTCACTGGGAAATTTGTTATGAATAACAGGCACAAGAAGTAAATCATATGAATCCTGGCCCTAAGACCATAAACTGAGAAAAGACTTAAGTCAAAGTTTCTAACCAATATAACTTTTGAAATAATTTTGATAATGAAACAAAACTTTTATCATATGTTTGAATTTAAATGTTACATAAAATTGCAAATTTTTAAGCAAATACATTGAAGAAAACTCAAGATATTAAAAATCAATATTTTGACTTAAGTCTATTCTCAGTTTATGGTCTTGGGGCATGGGCTTGACCAAAGGATCCTAGTCCCCTGACATATGTCTCCACTTGATCATGAAAGTAATGCAGGCTTAAGATTATTCTTCGAAGTAGATATATCTAAACGTGCTTGCCTGAAGGACTGAACTCTCTTGTGTTTTGTCCAAACCTTTCCTGTTGAAGTTTAATTGCTTTGTTGAAATTTGCATGTGTGAGTTCAAATCTTACAATGGTGTTTGATGCCCCTCCTTCTACTCAAGACTTTATGTAGTTAAACTTTTGTACTTCACTCAACTTGTTGTTGCTATGAATATTTTAATCAAATGAATCCCGGAAAGACAGCCATTCTAATATATATCCCTCAAAAATAGGCAAATTGAGTTTTGGTTTTTTTGTGAAAGTTGGCATTGCTACTGGAATTAAAATTAAAATGAAAGCTTGTGAAGGAGACTTACTAGCTCGAGAATATCAACTGAAATAATGTGATGACTGATCATTCTCTCTGATTTGTGAATTCTCATTATGAACTGAGTAACTGTAGGCAGTTGCATTTAAAGTTGATTTATGTTCTAACAGACGTTTCTTTAATTTCCGTACAATAGAATTTCTATTGAAATTGTACTCATTGTATCGAATATTTCATTCTCAATTTCCCCCTCTGCTGTTTCTGCTATTTTTTTTTTTTCATTGAGATATCTGAAAAATTTTGCTTCTCTATCAGTGTCTCCAAAATTGTGTCCATATCCTCAATGTTTACCTGAGAACCATATCATTCGTGTCTCTTTAAAAGTCTAGTTACTGAACTTTTTTGTCCTATTCGGACTGCTTTAAGTTTTGAAATCTTTTGTCACGGCACCAATGTTGAGAATGTACACTGTAGCTAATGCACAACACCTCTGTCTTGTATAGTGATTTAGTTGAAACTCCAAACAGTTGTCTACCTAATGTACTTAAAACCTTTATGACGTCAGAGTTCAGGAAAAGAACTAATAAATGTTCATATTTCACAACTAACCTGACCTTATCATTTTTTTAAATCCAATTAAATACAAAAGCGATACACAAAAACTGACTAAATAAAACACTCTAACTGCGCCTCATTTCTTTTACATGTTACATGTATACCGAAACTGACGTTTGTTCCATTTTTACTTATATTGAGCTAAGAAAACAATAGCATGTGTGTTTGAAAAAAAAAGTCACAACAAAAGCACGAATAAATAAGATTAAGGTCCTTGATTTAGTCCAATTTCTATACCAACTTTTATTTGAAATCAGTTAAAACTTCTAGGAGGAATAATCTTTTAAAATATTTCTATGGCTTATTCTCAAAAATCATTTCAACATTGAACACGGAAATAAAATAAAGAATAGTTTGGTTGCATTTTATACTAAAATTGAAAAAAGCTAAAATTGCAGGAGATGTAGTGTTCTTAAAGAATTTCACAATTAAAAAACATTCTGCTTTCAATAATCATGAATATCATTCGTTAAAATCAAAATCTTATAAACCAATATATTAATGCAATAGCTATTTTAATAACCTAGTACATGTAGCCCGTATTATTTTTTGTAAACCTTTCATTACTAAGAACACCATCTCTTATGCTTCTTCTTTTTATACACTAATTATATTTCAGTTATTCAATTTCTTTCATATATATCCACCATATAAAAATTATAAATGAATTAAAGTACTATGCTTGTGACATCTGTTTGAAACTGATTTCAGATTACATTCATCATCTCTATTCCCCTGAAATTGAGTTAATATGCTCTCTCTCTTCAATTTCTACCCTGGTTATAAATGTTAAAGGAAAGAATCAGCAAAATTAACACTAGACACACGTTGCTTATTATGACCAGTTCATGCGATTTCATTCTTGTCGAGATTAATGATCTCAAGATACCAAGAATTGCATGTCCAAAATCTTATTAAATCCAAAAATTGGTATCGACAAAACATTGAGCATCTGATGTCAGAAAAATCTATTTTTTCGTAACGAAAATATAATTTCACAGATTTTATACAGACGATTTGAAAATAGAATATAATAAAAATTAAAAATTTATGAAGCATCATCAGATATATCTAGTGTTTGAAGTAAAAAAAAAAAAGTTCAAACAAAATAACTTTCACGAGAAAGAGAGAGAGGGAGAGGAAATTAAATATTCTTTCATACTTTATTAAAAATTCAATTGAATTAATACACATTCAAGTGCATATATATTCTAAAATACGAATATTGAATACATGAAATTGATCTAGTACTCAATAAAAAAGGAAAATGATAGTAGACTTTGGTATATACATGTAGGTATGAAAAATCAGAATTTCTCCTGAATCATCATCATTTAAGTCATTATCTCATTTGCTTTCTGATAGATAGATGTATGATTTATTTGTGAAAGAGAATTTCTGCATCACAAATATCCACAATAAACTATCACACGCTACTAGTTTACACCATGTAGTAGAATGAAAAATTATCATGCAATAGAATGAAACAGAATTAAAAACAACAAACAGATATTTGAATATACTGCACTATTATTTATCCATTCTAAATTTAGTGCAAAAACTAATATAAAACATTTTGCAGTGTAAAATAGAAATAAAAAAATGTCATCTTTCGATAACTTAGGAAACTTGATGCAGAACATTTCGGGCAATGTCTCTCTCAATTAAATCTCTCCCAATTAAACCATAAATGCATATTTGATGAGCATTTATCTACTGTTTTACAATAGTTGACTTCTCATAATGCAAAATTATGCAATTTACATACAAATTGAAAACTTCATTCGCTGAATAGACACTTCTTACACAGTATGGAATTGTAGTTAAGTGAGCTGCGCGAACAAATGCCTAATCTTTCTAGGTTCGACATGGAATATATGTAATTGTGGCTCTGCATGGTGGACGCATAGGTTTATGCATACACAAGTTACACAAAACTATTCTAGTGTCGCTGACGTCCCGCTACTGACGCTGTGGTATATAATTATGTAACAGTGGTTGTGGTTGAAGCTTGATTGTATGCATATGTGTCTAGCTCTACACAGTTACTTATGTGTGCACACGCCTTGGAATATTTGTAAGGGTGGCTGTGGTAGATGTTTGATGGTATACATACATGTATGTGTCCAGTTTTACACAGTTACTCAAGTGTCTCAACTTCAAACGCATTGGAATATATATAACTGTGGTTCTAGTAGAAACCTGAGTGTATTCATATGTATACAGCTTTACACAGCTGTAAATGTGTGCTTGATATCACACGCTTTGGAATAAATGTATTTGTGGTAGATGCATATGTGTATTTAAAGGAGTAAAACTTGACACAAAACAATAATTTGTATATTTTATTTAACAAGCCTGTGATAATTATGAATATTAATATTTTAATAATCTTTAATACAATAACATAACAAGTTACATATTCAGTTCCTCAGCAGATGATATTTGGATGACTTGTACTGAAAATTAAACATACATAAATACTAATATATAAAAGATAAGAACAATGCTAATAATAATGAACATAATCATTAAAATTTGGAGAGAAAAAAAAAACGTCTACATCTTTCCCAGATTTTTGAAATATAGTTAGGGATCTTTTCATTGATTTACATTTTGAATTCGAAGCACAGCCTTTCTTGGACATTCTTCAATAATTGTTGAAGAAATGCTTCACATCGATGTTGTTGTTAAATTCATTCCAGGTTTATATCTCACGATAAAAGTTAATGTATAGAAGGTTATTAACACGACAGCTACGATTCCAAGACTTATTATACCATACACCATGGAGTTTAATTCTGTCTCTGTACCTGTGGCTATGTCGGAGTGATGATATATTACAGCTTTTGAATTTCTGATCATGTGACTGGGGTCTCTTGAATATATCGCTAAATTGTAAAGGATTAAATGCAGACGAGATAAGATTTTTATGTCTTTCCAGTCATGATTTTCATAACAAATATTACAATTGTTATTTTTTTCAGTTTGTTGCATTTCCTTGTTTGTTGTATTTCCATGTTTGTATTTTTCGAATAATGACAAACTTAGAAAACGTTTCACATGGTATGTAACATGTTTCTATGACAGCTGGGAAATAAATCCTTATAAAGATGTTGAATATAAAAATCTGCATTTTTTGTGTTCAGGGAAGTATATAGTCCAATTTACACCCTTTTGGGATTTTGTGGTATATGTATTTGAGGAATTGCACATTTTATTTTTGTTCTGAGATCCTTTAAAAATTTGACCTTTATATGTAATATCAAAGAAATTCAACAACAAATTTCTGTCCAAATTGTCTGAAATATTGTCTAACAGTCCCATTTAAGAAGAGGGTGAGATTAGATATCAGACATTAGAACATGTATAATGTGAATTATGAATGTCCATTTGTTATACTACATATAAGTGTGATGTTTTTCGAAAGTTAATCTTTTTGTTCCTAAGATTCAGTAAAATAAATTGATACCAATATATATGAGTACAATGTGATTTAAGAATTAAAAATAGCTTGGGAAAGGCAGATTCACTTGTAAATATGCTAAACTTAGAGTTTTCTTAAAAGAAAATGTATAATTTATATTTACCAAAAAAATCACAATAATTGAATAGAAACAAAGATTCAATTATGTCAAAATTAGGAACAATTACCAAGTGGTTTCAGATATTTTGAAAATTTGCTATACTCTTTATGATAAAAACTGAAATAAAAGAATGAATAAATAAGGTATAATACTTGCCCTTCGACTTCTTAGTAATACCTTACCTCACATTACATAGGGAATAGAGGCGGACAGAATGAACGGACAGACGGACGAAGAGTCGAGGAGGAAACCTATAGTCCCCTTCGGTTTTACCGGAAGGGGACTAATAACAAATCGTTAAAGAGGACCGACCCTCTGATAAGAGAGATAATGCCCCAGGTAAATAAATTTGAAATTACCCATAGCTTTTCTGAGGACTTAGAGGTAGAATCCTTTGATTAGTCAATTCAACCCAAAATAAATAAATAAAATAATGTCTTTTAGAACTTGATAGGGTTGGATTTCAGAGACTTCACATCCACCTTACTCTTCCGACTTAGCGCCACTAGACTGCGCGTATTTTCCGCGTCTGAATGTCACCTTGCGAGGACATACATTTGACACAGAGGAAAAAAAATCACAATGGCAGTTGTGAATTTCAATGCATCCCCGAGAAAAGATTGATTTACAACAGTATTTGACAAATGAGTTAGACGCCATATGAAGTGTGTTGCTCACGAGAGCCAATACTTCGAAAGAGAAAGAACTGATGACGTTATTAGTAACGTAAATTACTTTTCCTGTTCGTGCTTCAACCTACACCTGTATACTTTTTTTTTAGTTTTTCCAATCAAAATATTTCAATATTTCACATAACATTTATTTCAATTTGTCTTTTTTTCCTGATCAATTTAATAGTTTAAAAATGTATTTAAATTTCTTCCTATTATGATAATCAAAACCATAACAGAAAGTGTGGCTATGTGAACAATACATTCAATATAGATTCTGATTTATCAACTCAAATTTCCTCTTCACGATCGGTTATAATGAAGTTAGATGACTTGAATATCGAGGTTTGGTTTGTTTTATGGGTCTCATATATTTTTGTCTAAGAGAGATTTTTTGAGTTATTTATGCAATAAATGTAAGGATAGAACTAAGTGTTTATTTCATAATAAGGTATAAATAAGAGTTAGAGCTTAATGACATATCCTTTTAAAAAAGAAAATATAACTATCAGATTAAACCACAGACATGAATGGATCTGAATTATCTTGCACTGTGCAAGACATAAAAAAATATAAAATACTGTTGATTTGGCCAGCTCTCGTATTTTAAAGTCTTTAGATGTTACAAGAACGCTGCTTATGTATTCTGTATAAGGGAATATATGGATACATTACTAAGGTACGGTTACTAAACATAAAAACCCTACGATAATGAACATTGAGCTGGATGACACATTTTCTGTATTAATGTGCTCCGTTTTCTTCAATGCATTTTTTTACCCATACGATTGCTACTGTGTTGATAAATTTCATGAAAAGTAATCAAAGGATATTTTTGAAAATAAAATGCAATCATTACTGGAAAATACCATCACTGTCTTTCTTCCAACCAGAATCTGTAGAAACACTCTCAGCTACAGTTGAAGTTTTTATTGCGGTCAAGGAACTAGAAAATCCTTTGGAGGAGGTTAGGCTGGTAAAAACCGATTCTAGATATAAAAAATAATGCATATATTTTATTCCCCTATGAAAGGGAACAGAACACAAAAATATCCTTTAGTTACCTTAAGGACAAGATAGGCTAACACCCTTTCTGGCCCCTGTCTTAGGGTGTCTCTTAGGATGACTTAATACTTTATAATGAAAAAAAAAACTGTTTTCATCCTTGTAACAAAATGAGTTTCGATTCACATTCATAGCTTACAAAGATATCATAAAATTGATCAATTTTCGAATTTTCTCAATTTTAAAATATTTTCTTCTATCTAGAAGCATTTTTTTTAAAGAAATCCAGAGCACAGTCTTCCCCATGTACAAAATGTATATATTCCATGCAAGAGTATGAGATACATTTTGTGCATGAACATCTCAGATGGGCAAGGTTGTGCTTTATGGTTTCAGAGTTAAAATGTATCTCAGATTTGTCGAAATTCCATTAGAATTGGGGAAATTTGGTAAAATCTTCCACTTTCTCACCCTCTTCTGGCCTTTATGTATTCTTTGAATCAAAACCAATGCTAGTTGTAAAGAAGAATAATTTCAAGTTCCTAATTGCAAACTATTACAATTTTACTATGTTGTCATTTTCATTTAAAACAAGGGGCCAAATTCGGCTCTTACCATACCTTGTCCAAATTCAATGTCACTGAGCAGTCTAAATAGTACTACAAAAGTATAATTGATGTATATAATTAAATAATTTTAATAAATTATATAACTTTTAAAATATTTTTAAAGAACATCTTTAGGTCTCCAAGTTGAAATTACTTTTGCCTCCACCTTTTAACGTCGCAATTGACAATCAATTTCATTAAAGTCTTTGATCTAAAATACCTGATGGTTTTTTGCAGCCAAAAACAAGGTGGCAGCTTTCATTGGAACAATTACACGTGGACAGGCACTTCTCACCAAATGTTGGTGAAGGGCAAATAAACTTACAATCTTGGCCATAAAAACCGATCTTGCAAGCTACAAAGAAAATTCGAAGAATCGAAGAATATTGATACTAATCTTTAGTTCAGCCATAATGTACGTATTTTAATGTTTCTTATTGTAGAATAATCATATGTCAAGTTGTAACATTTCCTTTTACATATATGGATTTCTCACACAGAGAAAAGCACATGGAAATCGTATTCTGGGCATTAAATGTTACTACGATATATGTGTGTGTGTATCACTTCCGAAAATATATTTTCAATAAGTTGTTCTTATTTTTATGATTGCATTTATCAGTTAAGCATAGAGACATTTTTTTCTCTCATCCTTGGCTTTAACTCTGTCAATATTGATATTTCTTCTGGTGACTATCAAACCATATGAACTACCTTAAGAGTACATAATTCCATAACATTAATAAATATGATTTTACAATTTTAGAAGGTCAGAGTACCCGAATAGCTGCGCTATTATGCAATCGTGAAAGTAATCAACGCATTAATTAACCATATTCAAACTGAAACCTTATTCAAACTGAAGGACAATAGTATCATTTGAATGAAATAACAATATTATTGTAGAAAAAATTTTACATATCAAGAAAAAATTGCAAGACTTATTGTGGCTTAAAGTGATTTTTTTATGTTTTTTTTTTAGCTGACTTTTTATTTCATTAACATTTGTCATTTTATAAAGAGAAAAAAATAAAATGATTGCATATAATGCAAAACTTTTCATCCTTGAATTTTTCACTAATGAAAGAGCATAACAACCACAGTTTTACTCTTTACTAAATACTTAAAGCGTAATTGTTGATAAAACAAACTGATTTTCATATGTTTGTTAATGTAAATGTTAGTACCCAAAGAACGATCTTGTCTCAAGGAACACATCTGTGGAATATGAAAAAACTGGTACCGACCATTCAACAGTTAAGGCCAAGATTCTTTTATCAAAAGAAGTTAAAAAGTAAGATAAAGCTTTACAAAATAGGTCAGACTTGTAGATTAAGGTCATCCGGTCAAAAAAATTGTACCAAATTCTAAGAAAGGTCTTTCTAAAAGAAATACATTCGTGAAACAATAAAACCCTAGCACCAACCGTTCAAAAAGTTCGGATAAGGTTTACGTTTTTGCGGACAAACAGATAAACAGACAAACAGAAAGAGAGTTAGATGGAAACACAGTTAAAACTATTTGCCCCCTAACCCCCTATGACTAGTGCATAAAAAACATAGCTCCTACCATTAAATTCAGTATTATAAGCTATGTTTTATTTAAATATCGGTTTGTTATTGGTAAATTAAAAACGAAATAATTTTTATATAATTGACTTATCAATAATATTTTTTTTCATATGCATGTTAACATCCAGGAGAAAAAGTTAATTCCTTAAATTGCTTGACTCATTTTAGAATGTTCGTACTAACTGGAATCATACTTCATTATTCCTTAGTCATTTGCATATGTATATCATACATTTTGTTTCAATACTTAATGCTATATGTATAAAAAAAAAAAAGTATATTAACTTACGTGTGCAGTTATGTGCTGTCTCATTAACAACAAATCCGACAAAACCACTACAGCATTCCAATCCATAGAGCCTAGATAAATAGAAAGTAAGTTTACTAATTAGTATAGAATTGTAAAAATGAAGGAAAAATTTTTAAATTTAATACAACTCATATGTATATCTTTATCTATCGTCCACGTGGCGCAGTGGTAGAGCGTCTGCTCTAGGGTCGTGGAGTAAGGAGTTGATCCTTACGTCGCGGGTTCCCACTGTGGGACGTTGAGACCAGTCCTTCGGATGAGGCCGTATAAACCGAGGTCCCGTGTCGTAGTAGGTGCAGGCACGAAAATAATCCCTCACTGCTGAATGGCCCTGAGTGCCGAGCATAGGTCAAAATTTCCAGCTCTCCACCGGCAAGTGGTGGCGTCATCAAATGAGTGAAAAATTCTCGAGAAAGACGTTAAACAACAAACAAACAAACAAATACTGTAAAAGCAGAAATATTTGTTGGGGATTAAATTTCGTTTATTTCATTGTTAACAATTATCAACGAAATTATATCCCACACGAAATTTTATATGACTATACATGTTATATTGAATAGGGATACTTTCGAAACAACGAAATTAAATGCCCACGAAATCTTTTTAGATGACAAATCAACAAAATTTCATCCCCACGAAAAATTGTGCTTTTACAGTATATCTTTATCGTCTGTTTGAGGTTGCTAGAAATACGTTTATGCATACCCTTCGCATATCTGTGCTGTAAACGTCTCCCACTGGTGTTCAAATATAAAGGTAAGAAATAAAATCATAATAAACATCATATTTTCCATTTTTAAAAATACATGCACAGCGTTCTTTGTTGCAGCTGTATCGATACGAATTTAGTTTCCTGCTGAAAAGCGCACACAATGACATTTTATATTTTTGCTTATCATATATTTCCCTGTATTCCTATTCATCAGAGAGAAAAACAATGTGATCCAATAATAGTATTATTGTTTATGAAAACTCATACATGAAAATAAAATGGTTCAAACACATCAACTTACTAGCGAACAGATTTATATAAAACGGATTTATATATTTAAAAATGCGGTCAAAAAATATGTTATCCGCTTATTTGTCTAAGCAAATATCTAATTCGTCCGAATAATTCCGAACAAAAGCAATTTAATCTACTTTCGTCTAGAGTATGTTTAATTCGTCCGAAGAAATCATTTGCCCACAGAAATGTCTTGTTTTTCAACGAGAACAAACTTGTCAGAATTATTATCTTTTTGTCAGAACAAATATCTAATTTGTCATATCAGTTATATTTTTTTCTGGGCTTCAATGACATCGTATTATTACAGTAAATTCCGTATTTATAAAAATAATGACCTTTATAGATTTTTTTTTTGTAAATGTTATCCAGGCCCCAAGACCATAAACTGAGAACAGACTTAAGTCAAAATCTTGATTTTGAATATCTTAATTTTTATTTAACATGTGTTTAAAAATTTGCAGGTTTGTGTAGTATCCCAACGGTACAATGCAACATATGATGAAAATTTAGTTTCTTTATAAAATTTATTTCAAAAGCTATATTAATTTGAAATCTTCACTTAAGTCTGTTCTCAGTTTATGATCTTGCGGACAGATACTAAAATTAAAAACTGTATTTGGTAAAAAGGTCATGGGGACCCAGGAATTCTGACTATTGAAGGCCTTTTAACGTCAAGTTGTTTGTCAGTATTTTTCCTCTGTTTAAATGTTGATCATACTCAGAGCATGTTAAACCGTAACGAATAAGTTTGGAGAGATAAACGACAAGGCAGGCAATAACAAATAATATAAATGCTTCTTTGAATCATCTTGTACGTATATAAATCACAGGGATGGGGTGTCCAAAGATAATTTGTTTGCTTATTGTTTAACGTCCCAATCGAGAATCTTTCACTCATATGGAGACGCCACCACTTGCCGGTGGAGAGCTACAAAAATTGCACTATGCTCGGCACTCAGAGCCATTGAGCAATGAGTGATTTTTTTCGTGAGAGCACCTACTATGACATAGGACCTCGGTTAATACGGTTTCATCCGAAAAAAAAGTAGTCTGCTTAATAAATCATCATAAAAAATATAAAGGCCACATACATTATTCCATGAAAATACCCACAGAACTATGTAAAATATTGGTATTTATGTTTTTTTTACCGTTTCACACCGAATTGCATTTGAACGGAAATACATATGTGTTTGTTAATTCATTTCATAAATCTATCAGTTTTATGATATTGTGTTTTATCTGCGTACTATAAATAAACGAAGGTATTGTTCTCGTTGAAAATGACGCTATTTTAAGAATGCAGCACAGTTGAGGCTACAAAAAGGGAGCGGAGCCTAATTTGTACGGGAAACTTTAACTATGACATCATACAAAACCAACAATTCTTAAAAATACTACAAATAAAATGAAATGATTTGCTATTTTAAACTATAGGAAACCATCAAACTACATCTAAACTAACTATAACATGCTGTTTTGTCTTCTGTTAAATTCCACATAGCAAGGTGTAAACAAGTCACTGATCGCGATGCACTTGTCGATGTGACGTCATTTCGTAAAACCTGACGCAGTTTGTATGCAATGAGAGGCGGATCGAGAAATATTTTTACAATGAAAAATGTATTCTATAATTAAATAAAACATTTTAAAAAGATATTTCAGAGGCCATTAACTTGGATGAATTGTCTTCTTTATAATTTTATTCATATACATTCCGTATATTTCCTATTTAATTGATACTGCCGTATATTTGTAGGCAAGTACATCGGAGGGTAATGTAAGGGTCTTAACAAATCGATCTAGTGCAAGGGCATACACTCAATGGATCACAGTAAACTTTTACATATAAACTCTAGAAGTATTAAGTTATCTGAAAAGTGCTGCAATCCTGGTGAAATCTTAAAAATGAATTAATTATATCTATATTTAATGCCGTTGACCAGCAAAAAATACAGAATGCGGTCATATAAATTTGATTTTAACAATGAAATAGCAGAATCTATGGTGTCAAGTCATTTCTCTCTAAAAACCCTTTCTCTCCTAGGTTATTTCTCTCCAATACCATTTCACGGTAGGTCATTTCTGGACAGGTCATTTCACTATCCTACCTGGGTCATTTCACTCCCTGTCCGTCTGTGTTCTTGGATTCATGTCTTTTCAAATACAATTCATAACACTGATGATAAGTGAACATTTGCCAGACTTTTGCCATTTAGAGGGCTTTCTCGTCCATAAGAACCATATTTTGAAAGGAAAATTTTAATCAAGAGTAAATAAATTTTATCAAAATAATCATTTAACCGGCTCCGTATATAATAAAATTGTGTGTTTGTAGATTAGCGCTTAGATTTACAAGACATTTTCATAAATAAATTAAAATCGGCACTATCAATTAAAATGATATATATTTGAGACATTTAATTTAATCGGTTTATTTCGACAAGCTTTAAAAAAAGATCTGCCGCAAATGTAAATATCTTTATTTGCATATCGCCAAATGAATTGATGATCTATGGGAATATATTTAGTTTAGATAAGTCGCGTTGCAATACTGAAAATATGTCCACAACATGAACTCTTTTAAACTGTTAAAGTAGGTGAGACAGAGTTGAAAAAAAAAACTACAAGAACTATTTTACGCTTTATTTTTTAATAAAAAAATCATTGATTATGAATCAAACGCTTCGTATATTAATGTACTCCATGTGTCATAGGCCATTAGATCGCTTTAAAAAAGTTAAAAAATATCTTTTTTTATACACCCCAATTTTTTAAAGTCGGATTTAAGCGATCCAAAAGGCCTGTGCCATGTATGTATCTTTGTGAAAAGTCCTTTATTTTCAAATTTGCACCAATTCTGATAAAAATTGAAGCAACATTAAAAAAAGACAATCACAAGCAAAGACCTATTTAATTATTGATGCAGTTACCGCAGAAAAATAATTCACTTTTTTAAGTTCAGTCAATTTTCAAACGATATTAGAACAAAGCAATCTGGTGTATTTGTGATATAAATAAATATTTATACTTTATTTAACCCCAGTCGGGATCAGTTTGATTTTGATCGGGAAATGTTTAAAATTCAAAACCTAGCAAGTTTCCTTAAATTTTGCTGTTTTATGTCTTTTTCCATTTAAAATATAACTGCTTAATGTTCCTTTCCAAAATGGTATAATCAATAACAATGGATTCTCGGTCTTGATAATGAATTAAACCAATTGAAAATTCACACATAAACATATGCTCACAGCATGTATACATGTACAATTTATTGCCTTCGTATAATGTGTCATAAATCTGATAGACAACAACTTAAAAATCAGCATTTTTACATTGCATATTCTTGATAAAAGCAATAAAAAGTAGATAAAGCAAAGAGAACAAAGATTATATATCGAGTACTGTTCTATTTTTTTTTTTATAATCGATATTGTTAAATCTACAAAAATAAATAAATAAATAAAACAGAAATAGACTTGAATTCTATAAAATCTATACTTATAAACTAATAAATTTTGCAGATAAACTCCGAAACGCCTGCAACAGATTTCATACTAATTTATTTTCATGAAACTAACAATAAACAATCGTTTAAATATTTGTTAAAACGTCATTAATGAAATTCGTTTTAACTAATATAGAGTGAATAAGTTTTGATTACTGATTACAAATTAAAATGTGCAAATCCTTTTCATGAATATCTGATCGGAGTCTTTATAGTCTTGATAGTAGTGCTAGTGCATATTCGCCATTAAGAGCATAATGGCAACGAATACGAAGTACATTTTAAATATAGTAATGAACTTGCTAAAAAGAAAAGTAAATTGATGAATAAATTATTGTTAACATAAAGAAGAAAAAGTGTTATATTCTAGGTTTTCACATTTTTACTTAAAAGTATGCTTTAATCAAATTGATACATTTCAGTGCTTTTTCTACATACAATCTTTTGAAATATTAAATACTGTGTGTGTGTGTGGGGGGGGGGGTCTTTTTTGCCCCCCAAATATGTGCATATCCAATTCTTTACCCTCTTATGGAAATGAAAACAGTTCCCAAAGTATGACAGTAATGATATAGTAAATCAGGTATCAAAATAAAGTTGCACGTAAAAAGAAAACGGCAATGAAATTGATACTTTTTAAGTTAGTTCCTAAACTAACTGCGGGATTTTGTACAACGTATTTCTTCCTGCTATACGCCTGTAATTAATTGTCAGAAGAAACTTAAGATATATATTTGAAATGATCAGTCAGCGGTTAAGAAATTCAATTCCCCTGGCTTGCGCGGTATTTCATCTACAGTTACTTTTGAAAAGACGTATCACTGCGTTCACATTTTATTTGATCAATCATTAAACAAGAATAAATAGATAAGAATTAATTAACCCACAAATGTTTACAGATTTTAATACTTATTCAAATTATAATTGTATTAGTATAACTAGGGCTAGTATGAGAATACTAATACATGTAGTTTAATAATACAAATAGAATTTAAAACTGGAAATAAATAAATTACGCAAGTGAGTTAAGGCTAAGTATAGACGTTTCTATGAAAATGTACTAATTTAAAAGCATATGGGCTATACTTTTTATGTAGAAAAGGTTAAAACTTTGTTTCTAATGCAAACTTAGTACCTGCGACAAATGATAGCCAGTACACATTATGACGTCATATAATGACGTCATTGCTCTCTACTACACAAAGTTATAAATAACATCAACAAAAAAGCTTCGGCGCAAGGGCATACCCTATTTATTTTTACAGAAACAGGGTCTAATTAGAAGCAGAATATTCCAAGGATTTGTGATATTGCTGCACAATTGTCAAACAGATCAACTGTTTAGTTACTATTTGTGAAGTTTTGAGTTGAAATGGGGTAAAAATTCACGGTCCAGTTTATGTCTCCTCAAATTTTTATCAAACGAGAAAGTGCATAGGATTTGTGCAGCACTTTTATTAATCTTCAGAATATTCTTCGTAGAATAATACATTATTTATTTAAAATTAAATAGGGTATGTCCTTGCGCCAAAGCCGTTTGTTGAGATGTTTTATTTCCTTGAGTACTAGAGAACAATGACGTCATAATATGACGTCATAATGTGCATTAGTTATAACATGCCTTGGGAACTAAGTATGTATAAGAAAATGAATTTAAGCTTTCTCTGTACAATAAATATACCTCTTTTGCATTTTTATTACCTCATTTGCATGGAAATGCCTATATTTAGCCTTAAATCACTTGCGTACTTTTAAAAATCATTTCCATAGATAAACCGATAACTTTTATGTTGGGAGTGAAATGACCTAGGTTGTGGGGTGAAATGACCCAGGTAAGAGAGGGAAATGACCTAGGAGAGAAATGACTTGGTTGGAAATGACCTAGGCGGAACAGACACTGGAGGGAAATGACCCGGATTCAGAATCTATAAAGGATCGCAGCACTTTTCAGAAACTACGATGCGTGTTGAAAATATTTATACTCTAAATTTAGAATCTTAACTTGATTATGCCCTTGTGCTAGTGAAATTTATAGGTGACCTCAATACTTTAAGTATATTTGCTATAACACGTGACTGCCGCATCACGTCTAAATATAAAATCTTATCGTCCTCAATATGTAGTTATTAGCCATAATTACATTTATCCGATATTAGTAAAGTACTAAAAAGAATCGTCATTCTTATTAAGAACATTTTTAATCACAAAAATTGCCGATATTTCCATTGCGCACCTTAACTGTACTGCGAATGTCCTTGTGACTATCACATGACAAATTGACACGTCACAAATTCTCGTCTGCTGTGTATATTGTCAATGTAAACAATATGGCTGCTGCTCGGAGAGAATTGAGTAATAATGTCAAAGAAGTGGTTTTTTTCTTTGTATCAGACGGGTCTGAAACAAGAGATATCCCGTAGATTTGGAATACCCCAAACAACAATAATATCGATTATAGATCGTTTTCGGAAGCGAGATAATATAGAAAATATACCAAGAAAAGAGAAACAGTCAAAAATGGATGAAAGAGATGCACGACAACCTTTGAGGTCAGTAAATGAAAACAGAAAATGAAGTTTATATGATATCACTGCCTTAATTAACCAACATAGAGAATCTACTGTTTCAAAACGAACTGTGCAGTGAACTTTGTATAAGCAGGGGTATTTTAGGAGAGTTGTTATAAAACGAATAAGAATTCGTAAAGTCAATCGTAAAGTTCGACTTTCTTGGTGCAGATGCAACTGTAACAAAACTGTCGACAATTACTGGCAGAGAGTATCGTATCTACTCGCCTATAAGTCGTTTTTTTGGGAGTTAAATTTTGGACCCAAACTCTATATCCGACTTATAGGCGAGTCATTGAAAAAAAACTTGGCATTTTTTTTTTGGACAACCAAATGTAGTATTTTATAAACATTTCCGACGATTATTGTTGAGTAAATTCTGGATATAGTATATTCATTTATATATGCTAAGATTATATATAAAGTATTTAAATATTTTAGTATACTGTATTGTAGTTTATTTTTACCTTTAAGTGTGAATTAGTTATTTGTGTCATGACTTAGAATTAAATGTTGGCATCATTTCTAAAAATATTAATTAAAACCAGGTAGAAACATCAAAGCATTAATTTGAAATTGTTCACCAATTCTGGCAAAAATTTTTACCGACTTATAAGCGGGTCACTGGCAAATCCTACCAAAATTACCTAAAAAAAAATACAACCGTACAGTGCCTATATCATAGTAGTTGTGCGTAATGCCAAAGAACTCTAGGCTTGCTTCCCACTCAACGTCAATGCTAAGGTTTAAATTGCATTCAAAATTGTCCAACCCCTAAAACCATTTCATTTAACTCAAGTTTGTTGTTCAAATTAAGAAATGCAATTAGCAATTATCCTGTATTGTATATATATATATATATATATATATATATATATATATATATATATATATATATATATATATATATATATATATATATATATATATATATATATATATATATATATATATATATATATATATATATATATATATATATATATATAACCACCTATACGAGCCTGGTCTCGGATAAGTGAGTTTATTTCAGTAACCCTAGCAATATTTATCCGGATAAGTTACGTACATTCGGATAAATATAAATTTTCACCCTTAGTCACAAGCTATCATTCCGAATAATTTAGGTCCATTTGTATATAGTCTAAAAATAAGTTCTTTTCTACCTCCTTTCTAGAAGAATCGATTAAACGGTAAGGTCATGGAAAATTTTTGGGAGTTAAATTGTGACAATGTTTTAAATTTTACCCACCCAACCTCCTCTTGTTTTTAAAACAAATACTGCTGCTTTTTGTTATGTCATTGTAACTGAAGACTGCCTGCTTCGCCCAGCTTCCACAACAGCCTATGTCGCGGTGGTGGATTATGTGTGTTCGGATATTACATGTACAATGTACGTAGGGACGGCTTGCTTGGTCCAGCACCTACATCAGCCTATGTGCCGATGGTGAATTTTGTGTTTTTGCTCATTCCGTAAATACAACCTGATTGGTCCATCGTCCACATCAGCCTATGTCAAGGTGGTGAATTCCGTGTGTTTACGTATTCCGTGATGACTGCCTGCTGGATACAGCGTCCACTTCAACCGATGTCGCGGTGGTAATTATGTGTGTTTGCGTATTCCGTCGCACCTCAACGCAACTGGAGGAGTGCAACACATATTCTTACGCTCATTCCATTGTTTATCCTATTGCACATGTAAATTGAAATTCAGGATTTGAATTTGTGCATTGGCTTGTAATTGACAAGCAGTTGATTTGATTGATATTGAATTGATTGATTGAATGATGATTGATTGATTGATTGAACTTGATTGATTTTTGATTTATTGATTGAACTTGATTGATAATTGAATTGGTGGCGTTCATGCACTTGTGACCTACCCAGTGCATGATACGCCAGATTTGGGTCGTCACATTTGTTGTATTGATTGTTGATTGTGGGGTAGCCCTGTGGTAGCCCCAGCAAACTGATCACCTCGGCCAGAAGTGCCAAATTAAACAAACAAAATAATATTTGTTGTTTGTTTGATTAATAGGGAATCTGCAATAAATAAATAAATAAATACACACACACACACACACACACACACACACACACACACACACACACACACACACACACATATATATATATATATATATATATATATATATATATATATATATATATATATATATATATATATATATATATATATATATATATATATATATATATATATATATATATATATATATATATATATATATATATATATATGCTTTTTTAAGCTTTTATGTATAAGACTTTTTATACATTAGCTTACCTATAGCTCGAACTATAATGTCAAGCTAAGTTTGTTTTATCGATGCTTAGAATGTCTCCCTTTTAATTTAAGAGTGAGTTAAAAAGATCGATGTCTACATGATAAAAAAAAAAACAATAATAATAAACAAATGTATCAAATAGTGAAAGGGGGGATGTCCGACATCCATAATTACACCAAAAACGCATATTGTACATGAAAAAGAATTGTTTGTTGATTTTTTCATGATTTTGTCTTTTAATTCATCTGCAACGTTTACAGTGAAAATAAATATCATTATTTGATATTTAACAAACTTCAATCAACATTCGTCACATGTAGGTTTGAAAGGGGGTGTCTTGATGAAAACTGAATTTAGATTTTTTGTAACACAGTAGAATAATCATTATATTGAAATGCCATCTTGTTAATCGAATTCTATTTCTTTTTTAACCTTTAAAGCAGTTCATATCAATGAAAGCACAGCGAAAGTGTGCATGCTTCTCAGCACTAACAATATATTCGAGAAGTGATGTAAATCAGATGTTGATACCTAATACTCCAACGGAATTTTAGAAAATTTTGAATCCCAGAATTTTACCAAAATCAATAAATCAAAACGTACGACTTTTTAACACTTTATACAACCATTCTCCACGATAAATTCATCTCCAGGCTTTTTGACATCATAGACAGCTGCTTTTTCAATAAAGATGAAACTTGTAACTTTGCTTACCTTGTCACTGGTCATTTGCAAAATTATTTCGTTAAAAAATTCTGATTGTACACTTATGTAATATTAAAAAGATACTTGAATTCCTTATTGACAATATCTGTGTAGTTTCTGCAGATCAGACCTTCCAGCAATCTGTCAGTCACCCGCGTGGCACAGTGGTTAGAGCGTCTGCTCTAGAGTCGCTGCGTAAGGAGTTGATCCTTACGTCGCGGGTTCGAATCCCACTGTGGGACGTGGAGACCGGTCCTTCGGATGAGACCGTATAAACCGAGTTCCCGTGTCGCAGTAGGTGCTGGCACGAAAAAGATACCTCACTGCTCTAAGGCCGTAAGTGCCGAGTATAGGATAAAATTTGCAGCTCTCCACCGGCAAGTGGTGGCGTCTCCATATGAGTGAAAAATTCTCAAGAGGGACGTTAAACAACATACAATCAATCAATCCAACAATCTTTTGGGATTTCCTTGAGTACCAATTGCACCCCGTTAATAGCAGACCTATCTTTGTATTAATATGAATCAGAATGTATTCAAAAATGTAAACATGAGGGTAAAAACACATGCGGTGGACTTTAATTCGACATTAATATATATATCGACTACGTTTTATGAATTAAATATAGTTACTTCCATTCATATGTCGACTCGATATATCCCAGTGAATTTGAAATAAAAGATACGACAGAGTCTGACACATCTGTTTCATGTTTCGGATATTTTACTAGAAAAAGACATTAATGGTAACCTAACAACAAAACTTTATGATTAACGTGATGACTTCAACCTTTCTGTTGTCAACTTCCCTTACTTATGTAGCAATATACTCTTATTAACCTGCATATGGTGTTTATGTCTCCTAGTTTATTCGATACGCAAGTGCATGTTCTAAATGTACAATTTTTAAAAAAAGAAGCAAGCTATTGACAAACAAGTTGATGAAACAAGGATGTCAACAGTCTCGTTTAAAGTCAACATTTTGCACGTTCTATGGATGATACAATGACGTTCTCAGCAAATACAATCTATCATTAAACCGAATGCTGACTGACTTTTTTTCATACTAATTTACATACTGAATTGTCCACGGATTTTTCGGTTTTCCCGATCATGACAATGAGCAAACGGCGGGTGTGACAGGTCGACAGGGGATGCTTACTCCTCCATGGCACATGATCCTACCTCTGATGTTTTTAGAGGTCAGTGTTTGCCTTGCTCCAAATTTGTATTTTTTTTTTCAATGGACTTTTGAGCTTGATTACTGTTCGTTATCACCATATTTCATTTTAAAAGATATACCGTAGGCCTGCACGGGTTGCGCATCTTTTCACTATCATACATAGAAAAACAAGTGAGGAAAGGTAGAATGAGAACTGATTTTCATTAAAAATATAAATTCAATGGTATGTTGTAGAAACACATATTACTATATGCAAGTATTGTTCATTGCAAATTATTTACCAAAACATTAATGCATGAGAATAATCATTGCTTCTCTATTCAGAAACTTTGAATTGAAAGGTATTTGCGTTATGATTTTCAATCAATGTTTATGCCGTTTTGGGTAAATAATCACCAATGCACTTCAAAAGATAAATAATTAGTTTCAATTGTATGCAGTACTACATGCACCTGAGAATAGATAAGCGGATTGAAATTCACTTCAAAACTATCATTCCAATCTAATTTTCTAGAAGGTTTGTGCTGAATCGTACTGCCCATTTCATTACTCATCATAAACTTTTTTGACTTGTAACAGACGGATATGACATTTATATATCCAATCTTCTAGTAGCAGATGATGATGATCGCTTCAATGATTAAAAATCACGAAGAATTATAAAGAATTATACAAATTATTCATTTTCAATTATATAGTCTAATAATATTACAGAAAAATCCTATTTAATTGGAAATAAAGTGCATCGTTTACATTCACAGGAATTTTATTGTCTATTACATGAAAGTGTCTATACTTAAGTAGATAGCAATATTTAGCTAAGAATAACTAGGCATATTGCTTAGAATGTTTATGCAACGGAAATAAAGCATGTTACTCAACTAAGAATATGCTTAGGAAAATTAAGCATATACATGTACTTTAGAAAATTCTTAGAATTTTTACGCATACGAATACTGGTTTCATATATCAGTAAACAATATCAGTTTGCAGACCTTTTAATTTCTATAATTTCATTATCCTCAGCTGTACATGTCATGAACATTTTGTTATCAACTGTCCGTTAATGAGGTGAATCCAAGTTGATCTAAGGGTCCATTTGTTAACAGTACAATAAAGCAATCATAGTTTCTTCTCCCAATGATCTAGTAATAATTATAATACATGTATTTGTAATTTGTCTGTATTGTTTTCAATAATTTTCTTAAAACTTGATTTAGGTAGTTTCCCTGTTAAATTTTGCATGCACAACACACTTGTTGAATATCATTGCTGTGAAGTTTCAATAAGACTGTTCAAGAAATCTGAGAAATCTCCTGTGGTCAATAATAGCTTGAACAATAGCAACATTTCACCAACTCTGTTCTGAGTGACATGAATATATCGTCGAGTTATTATCAATTTACAATGAATACTAACGCAACAAATAAATAATATTATTCACTTATATACTTACAAAGGTAAAAGTGAAAGTGGCCTCAATTGAACTTAATACACAGACCTAATGCAAATTGAAAAGTATTGAAATGTTTCTATAGCAACGAAAAAATAAAATATTACGGAATAAATCCATTTGTTGGTAATAAGAATTAAATGAGGCTAAATACTTAACGAAATTTGTGTTTAATCAAAGAAATCTGTAATAATAAGAATTAAGTGAGGTTAAAACGTGAACAAAAATTATGCTTTGTTAAAGCAATCTGTACTTGTACATCAGGAACAATGAAAATTAATAAAAAAAAAAAATTAATAAATTCTAGTGCTTATAATTTTCATTTATTTTTTTTTTAAATTTTGATTTGGTCTTCATGTTAAAGAAAATTGCACAAAGTAGATTTACAACATCAAATTCGTTTAAATTTGTTCGCTAAGCAGATGTTGAAAGAAAATTTGCCATGCTTTGCATGTCACATTAACTGTCTGCCTATATAGCAACTCATTTATAGACTGGTAAAAATGGCAACAAAAGGTAGGCGGATTTTTCTTGCGCAACTGACAAACTGACAGCAATAAGTCACATATGCAGATTGAAATACAAGAGGTTTAAATATTCGTGTTAAAGATAAACTGAGTTTTCCTTCTTAATTCACAACTATGGATGGATTCTTCGTATTGATGACTATAAAGATCATTTTGGTACTTCTGCCCACATTTGTTTTAGCCTCAAAATCTGTTACACAGTTCTATGTAGAATATTGCAAGATTGACGACAAACTTGGTAACAGTTCTTTACTCGGAATATTTTCTGGAAATTCCCGATTAACATGTGCTAGTGGATGCAATGAACAGTGTACCTGTATTGGGTATAACAGTAGATTAAAGAAATGTCGCATTCATGAACGATGTCCGTTCAACACCATGAGGAGACCTGAAGATGGATGGCAATATCTCGTGAAAAAAGGTAATACATGTGCATGTATTTCATACATTTTGAGTTCTTTTTACATGATTTCAGGAATCCTATATCAAGGGATATTTTACTGGGTGTTTCTCTCTTCCCTTCAGTGTTTGACTGTAAGGAGCTGTTTGATAATGGTGTCACGATGTCTGGAGTATATACAATTCAGCCTGTGACAAATCAGCTCACCGATGTTTATTGTGATATGGAAACAAACGGAGGCGGTTGGACGGTACAGCTAACTAGATTTTTTTGAGTTTTATTTATTTATTTTTTTTTTTATGATAGTTGGTATTTGCTTGTTTTTATCATTTTATAACCAGCAACACTTTTTTACAACTTTTTTTGTTTGTTTGTTGTTTAACGTCCCTCTCGAGCAGTGAGGTATCTTTTTTGTGTCAGAACCTACTGCGATACGGGACCTCTGTTTATACAGTCTCATCTGAAGGACCGGTCTCCACGTCCCACAGTGGGATTCGAATCCGCGACGTAAGGTTCAACTCCTTATTCCGCGACTCTAGAGCAGACGCTCTAACCACTGCGCCACGCAAGCGACTATTTGTAATTCGTAAACTGACCCAAATTTAATTCATTTTTGCTTTTTCAAAGATTGTGTAAATTTCTACCTTATCAAGAAAGTTGTGATCAATTAAGCTGCATTTACCATTCCGGTAGATTATATGTTTTATTGATTGCTTCTTTATTAGGTACTGTTAAAACGAATCGACGGCTCAGTGAATTTTACTCGAAGTTGGAATGACTACAAAACTGGTTTTGGGGATGTCTTCTCCGAATACTGGATTGGTAAGGAAAAATTGGAGACGTTTTTTTCGGAAGATGGATAATGTTAAATGCAAAAAGGTTTAACTTCGTCCCTTTTTTCTGATTATTTTTTTTAGGAAATGACTTCATTCATCACTTAACAAGAAATGATACTTCCAAGTTGTACGTCTCAATAACTCATGTGGACGGAAGAACGTTTTTTGAAAGATACAATACGTTTTCGATTTCCGACGAAGCTAATGGATATTCGTTGCATTTTGGAGGTGGCTTTGGAACACTTGGTATAGTATAAAGTTTTTACTCTTAAAGTTACGCTTATAAAACATTCATGTACCTGCTATAGTGATTATTATCGTGCATTTTTAAAAAAATATGGAAATGCTTTCGGTGTAAATATAAGAATATCGCCAATTTAAAGACCGCTCGTCTTCATGTTAAGACACTAAGCAATTGAAATTACTTATGAATTTATTCACTTATTCAGCACCGTACATATATTTCACAGAGTTTTGAATTTCCTGCATCCAATTGACATTTTTTTTTATATTCTTCATACTCTACCCAATTTTGGATATGTTGCACTTGTTGTTGCACTTGTTGTTTTCAAAATAAAGCATATAATGAATAAGAAATGCATCATAAATGGAAATTTTATAAAGATGTACTTTTGAAATCAGGCTTGGGGCGAATTACTTTTTAAAGTAATGCCCTACATTACAGACCCTGAAACGTGCTACTATCCCATAAAAAGCGTGCGACTTTCGTGCGCTTTTCGTTTCGTGCAAACCGTGTTTCGTGTAAAACGTGCAGCGTGTTGTGTAAGCTTCAAAGCGTTTCGTACAAACCGTGTAGCGAAGCGTGTGAGAAACGTGTAGGATTCATTCGGAAGTCCTTTTATTTTAAATATGGCTATTGTTGGATCAACATGTCATTCTGTGTTGTTTGTAACTAATATTATTCGGATGTATCATATACCGGTGGCATTTTAAGAGTAAAAAAATACAGAAACAACAAAATAATATTACTCGGTAAAGTATTGCATATTTGTTTGATTTTCTTTCTTTTTTCTTTAAATAAAGATGGACAGTAAATGTGCTAAAAGTAATCAATTATATACACATCAATTTTAAGGTATTTTTAAAGGGAGCAATACTGAATATTTTTTTAAAGAAAATTCATTACGAATCCGGCCTTGTCCTTTTCATTCATTTATTTGAATCTCTTCACCATTTTACAATTATGGGATATAGAGATTACAAGAACATATCGGTGATTAATAGAAAATAATAGATAGATAAGGCAGACCTGAAAAATAAAATGCAAAATTTAGTGCGTTGCTATAAAATGTGAAGCATTGGAATTCTAGGCTGAGGAGTATAGTTAATTGATTTTCTGTAAAAACGAACATAATTTTCTTAAATTACAAGATTGTGATACAAATAATTTTGAAACGGTAAGTCATTTATAGTTCATTTTATGCCTAAAATTGGTTGATTAATAATAGTCATATTAATGAATTATAATTCACATGCATCAGCAGATACAGGTTATACAGGGTATATACAAATTAGGGGGGGGGGTGGGGTGTGTGTGATCAAATGGAAACACAAACCGAGTTTTTCTTATAAACAAGTGTTTTATATATAAGTTTCATTTCAAAGAAAATTATTGCTTTTTTCGGGGTGCGCCCGATGCACCCCTTAAAAAATATATTGGAATCTTCTTTACGCTTTCAACACTCTTCCTACGACTGTGATCAAGGTTATTTACAAAGCGATCAGGGATTCCGCGTGCCGGGACTGAAAACTTGTTCTGCTATTATCTCTTGTCAATCATAGCTTAGATGACACCCGACAACAACGATTGATTTTTAATTCGTGAAATTAAATGGTTTTATTAGTATTAAATGGTTACAAATAAATACCCGTGGATCTCATTTCTTAAATTTATCCGATTAAGTCTGTAAACTGTGAACTGATTTGCCAGTGTATTCGTGAATAAAAACAAGTTGTGTTTGTGAAACACTGATGCCCCCGTATGGCAACTTATAGCAAAGGTTAAACTTTCTCAAATGCAAATCAAATATGTTGGTACATAAAATAAGGTCTTGTCTCGGGGAGTACATTTGTGATATATGAAAGCCTTAGCAACAACCATTGAATAGATATGGAAAAGGTTGAAGTTTTTCAAAAGTAAGTCAAACATCAAGGTCAAGGTCAAATGGTCAAAATTAATGATGCCAACAGAATTGCCTTCTCACAAGAAATACACAAGTGAAATATGAAAGCCGTAGCACCAATTGTTCAAACGTCATGGCCAAGGTTAAAGTTTTTCGACAGTAGGTCAAACTCCAAGGTCAAGGTTAATGGATTATAATTGTTGGTATCCAAAGGAAGGTCTTGTCACAAGGAATAGACATGTTAAATATGAAAGCCCTAGCACCAACTGTTCAAAAGTTATGTTCAAGGTTAAAATTTTCCAAAAGTAGGTAAAACTCCAAGTTCAAGGTCAATGGTTCAAAGTTGTTGGTATCAAACACAGGTACTTGTGGACAGGACCCCCCCCCCCCCCCCGAATATACCCCAAGGGTCAAAAAATATTTTTATTTATTTTTTTTCATAAATTATTCTTCTAGTACACATTTAAAATGTATTCCATAAGAAAAATCAAAAAAAATAAAGCAAATATAACGTTTTACTAAAAAATCATACCGTGGTATTATAAAATAGAGAAGGTAAGTCACTTCCATTTGTTTACCCCTCTTGGATATCAGGCCCAAAATATCATTTACCTAATACATGTCACCCAAATGTGTCATGATATCTTGTTTCGGTAGATATTTTTGTCTTTAATCGTGCTATTTAATTGCCCAGGCATTCCATAATAATCCGTCTATTCATCGTCAAACGTGAAAAATGCTACAAGATTTGGAAATGTCAAAGTAGAAATTACGGAAGTGATGCAAAAACGACACCTAGCGTGTAACTCTCGAGTTCCGAGTGTTATAGAATTGAGGGAAAAGCTAGAGGTTCACGAAAAATTTCGGGAAAATTCTGATAAAGAAGTCGAAATTGATTCATTAGAATTTAATTCTGCTTAAGATTTTCGAGATGAGCGAGGGTAGTCGTCAATATTCCCTTTAAAGGATGTTATCACTGATACCAAATAGCGTTTTAAAAATCGCTTGAAAGGTGGTGGGTACATGTATATTCTTTTTATTTGATAAACACAATGCCTCAAAAGAGAACTAAAGAATCATAATACCTATCCCCAGACTTCTCTACCATATAAAATTTTAATGATAAATTAAAGTTTAACTCTGTAATGAAACGGTATATTTACCATTCTGAATAAAGTGCATTTCATGAAGTACATGTATCGGGTCCCACTGGAGATATGGATATCCTTAATTTTTTTTTTCCCAATGGTATACTTACTAAAACAAGTACCCGTTAAATTTAGCCATGTACAGATTTGAAGATACAACAGTAAGATCTCGGTAACCCCCCCCCCCCCCAACTTTAAAGTTGGAATTTCTAACATAAGAAAATTACTTGGCGCTTATACGCTTCCGTACTAAATTATTCAAATGAAATTATTTTTTTACTAAGTTAAAAAATGTTTAAATCAATCAATAATTAAAAAGAAAAGAAATGAAAATCTATCCATTTACAGAATTCATACGCAATTTTTTTTTTTTTTTTTTTTTTTTTTTTTTTTTTTTTTTTTCAAATCAATAACTGAGTTTATTTGTTAGTAATAAAACGACTTTTTAAAATCAAACTACAATTGTAAAACAATTAAATGCTGCAAAAGATTACGAATTACAAATATAATTATTTTTTTCACTGCGTAGTTTAAAGTCTAGTGAAAAAGGTTTGTACACAGAGGATGATAAGCATTTCATCGGGCGGGTAACATACACAATCACAACTATTTATTAATTTCAACTGAACATTGAGTATTTTATCTGTTAATATAGTACTGGTGTAGCGAGTTCTAATCTTAATCTGAATGATTGCTATTCTTAACTAATCTTTGATTAATCCGTAATAATTTAATTAAAGTCCGAGATATTCCGAATAGAAAAATTAGATCGAGGCCAAAGCGTGTGAGAAACGTGTACAAAGTGTTTCCTGCAGGCTTTCGTGTAAAGCATTTTGTGTAAATCATGTAGCGTTTCGTGCAAACCGTCTAGAGTTTCGTGTAAACCATGCAGCGTTTCGTGCAAAACGTGTAGCGAGCATGTACCGTGCGTGCAGCGTGAAAGTAGGATAGAAGCACGTTTCAGGGTCCGTTCCATTACTTCTAGAATTTGCATTGAAATTACCATTCCTCTAATGTCTAAAAGTAATGAATTGCATATCCATGACTTTGGTAAAGTAATGCATTACCATCATCATTACTTGTTTGGTTTTCAAAAGTAGAAATACAAAATCTTTGCAACTATTTCCATAATCAAACCGAACAATCAAAACTATATATGATGAATTGATTCAAGTTCGATTATGACGTACTTGTATTTATTATACTGTTAAAAACCTAAATATTTTTTTGTTTATTCATAAGAAGAAACTTTTTAATTGCCAATAAGATAAAACCATGTACGAGGGTTGTTCGGAAAGTTCGTAGACTAGCGGATTAAAATTAAAAGCGCTCAAGATACATCAATGATTTTTTTTTGTTTAAAATTAATTAGCATCACCTTTTTTATTTATATAATAAACTATACATCACTAGTTATATTTTTCAATAAATTGTTGATGTTTTTGAAAGCAACGGTATGTCCAGGCGGCGTACCTCGAAGATTACGTCTTTTTCTACCTAAATGTAACTGAGAAAAAACTCTTTTTTTTTAATATGAGCATTTGTCATCCAAAAATGCCGTTAATTCACTCATGTGGTATGACATAACTGTACCGTAAAATTTTCAATTTTTACTCCATTCAGTAAGTTCTATGAAATTTTATCGTAAATTTTATATGAAATGTCCAAACAATTAAGGGGTTGTAATGACGTCAGAAAAGAGGGTGGGTTTCTTTTTCATACATTCTATAAAGTTTCACCCCATGGGGAAATTGGCATAGACCTAGAATATATCTAAATGGGCCACTGAAAAATAAAATGCATTCAGAGTACTTGTTTTTAAATGCCGAAAAAGATTAGAGAGACGAGAGATGTAAAAGTTAATGTCGATTTGTAATAAGGGTGTTCAAAGTTTGTCACATCGAAAAGTGACGTTGTTCATGTGTTATTGATGTTGAACTCCGAGAAGCAAATATGCTTTTATAATCAAGTTAGGATCTTTCACTATGTATAGATTTATTTACAATATTATATGCATTGATATTAGCTGTTCATGACATTGTAAAATCATATAAGCAAGGCAGGATTAAATCTTTACTTAACTCCAAGGAATCTCATTAAGATAAGTGTATGAGGTAGAGAATGCGGACATTGAGAAACAATGACGTCATGAAACTAAATGGCGACAGCGCCGGGTGATCATATAATGACTTTTTTTATTTTATGATAATTAGGTAAATATTCAAGGTATCAAGCTAAATTTTTCAAAATTTCTTTAACTTTTGTTGTTTTATGTTCCTTAAAAATTTTGTAAGCATAAACTACATAATATATTTATTTTATCGCATCAGTCCACGAACTTTCCGAACATCCCTCGAACAACATACACTTTTGTATAACTATTGATGTCAGATAACATAACCTTTTTGTGTCATTTTCGCCTCCTATGAGTCATTTGAATTTATCAAACATGAATTGTTTTGATCTAGTTACTTTATGAAAAAAAAAAAAAATAGAAACACTTTGACAAGTAAAATGGGTTGGACTTTTTGCTCAAATAAAAAAAAAAAGAAGTGTGGCTGTCTTCTACTCCTTTTAGTCCAATGGATTTGTCATGGTCAGCTCCAATAAGAAAAGCTCAATGAATGTTTCATAAATAAAGCCAGGGGAAAAGGAGTTGGTTTTTGAAGCACTTCTAAAAACAGTGCATTGTTTGAATTGTTAGATAAACCAAGAGGCACTGTGCGTTTTGTTGACATTCAATTCATAAAGAAGCAGTTAGCAGAATATAGTGCACCTTAATTAGTGTATCTCATTCTAGAACTAATTTTTAAAACAACGTATTTCTAAACTTCATTGAATATTCTTTGGAACATAACCTGCATATGGTGTTTATATCTCCCAACTGATTCGATAAGAAAATGCCTTCTCTGAATACAATAAATTTTTTAACCGAGGCAAGCTACTGACAGATATGTTGATGTTACAAGGATTTCAACAACAACAACCCATTTAAAGTCAGCTTTTCGCAAATTCTACCGCCGTTACATGTATCACATTGTTTATAAAAATCATTGGGTCGTATTTTGTCTGACATGTTTCACACTATTTGTTAGGTCATTGCTTTATTCTTAATTCAACTACGGAGAACTCCGTCTAAATGATCAATACATAGTATTCAAAGTGGGGGTCCGTGTTTTTGCCCTGTTCATGATTGGTTTCGTTTATTGGATTGTAGAGACTTATCACTGTTCGTTACCTCATCTTTTACATTATCTAGAGCTTTCTAAAATAAACATGACATTTAAATGTTTGTTATTGTAATTTAGATAGAATATGTAAAAAGTAAAGTATATTCATGCAGAGATTTTAATTCAATACGTTTAATTCATTTTCATCATTATTTAAAAAAAAAATATTTATTCTAATTATGATTTCAATGTCCATTTGTAATTTAAAACAAAATAAGTACACAATAAGTAATGCATTGCAATTCTTTGTAATGCCTGGATTACTCTAGATTTGAGAAACTTATGCATTTCATCACTATTACATGTTACATGTATGCGAATGTTTTAGCATCGAGCATAACCAGGATTACTTTGATTTCATGTAAACCATTGCAATACATTACCATTACATTTAGCATTATTCCAAGCATGCTATACGTGCATTCTTATTGCGTCGTATGGCTTATTCGTGCTTGTTTGTAATTAGTGCTTCTCATTTATCAGGCGATGCGATGACTGCAAATGGGTTTCCATGGTCGAATCTGAATGGAATGAAATTTTCTACCATCGATAAAGACCAGGACGAGTCACCTGCTAACTGTGCTATAAGCAAGGGAGGAGGAGGCTGGTGGTATAAAGATTGTTGTAAAGCCCTTCTCACCGGTCCATACGGAAGCACAGATTGGGGGAAGCCTTGGAGTCCGACATTCAATAGTGGAGTTGACGTCCGTAGAGTTGAAATGATGGTAAAGAGGAAGGCGACAAAGTAAACAAAAAACCTCATTAAAAAAATGTGGCTTGAAGATGTAGAAAAATAGTAAATCATTTCTTTCCATTGTCTATTTTTCAAGTCATACATTTTAAACAGGGATATCCTGAGAATTTTATAGATAAACGGATGTTGAAACATAAAGAAAAACTGTTATAATGTTTGGTAATAAGTGATTCTATGCTGACAAATGTACGTATTGTATCTTTGTTTACCCATGGTGAGCCTCAATTATTTCACTAACACTGAATTCCCGTATGTTATCCCTTAGCAATACATGATTTTGATTGGATAAGACATAGAATTTTTTTTGTGAATGATAATTCAGGTAAAAATCTAAGACGCAGAGAATATTTTATTCAGAAGTTTTGTTTCCCCAACCTCCTCACCTAATAAACCCCATCTTTGTCCATTAATTGGAAACATTCGTTTGTTTGTTTGTTTAACGTCCCTTCGAGAATTTCACTCATATCGAGACGCCATCACTTGCCGGTGGTGGGCTGCAAAGTTAGACCTGTACTCAGCACTTACAGCCTTTGAGCATGGTTCTTTTTTTCGTGCCAGCACCTACTTCGACACGGGGCCTCGGTTTATACGAACTCATCCAAAGGACTGGTCATCGTGTCAAACAGTGGATTCGAATCTGCGTCTTTAGGATCAACTCCTTACTGCACGACTTTAGAGCGAACGCTCTAACCACTGCGCCACGCGGACGATCTATAAACAATTGAGCTTCTTATCTGTTGGTTTCATTCATGTTACATTGTTTTTCTAGACTGATCGGTACAAGGAATATCGGTAATACATTGTAGATGTGTATCTTATAATTATGTGTAATTCTAAACTTCTCTCATTTTTTTTCTCGGCAAATTTATATTAAATATAAAATCAGTATGTCCATTGTATGAAGATAAAGTGAGCTTTTGAATGTTTATGATTTGAAGTACTTGATTGCAATTTTGTTATTTGTTTTGCATCTGCTTTATTCACATTTGTACTGGATATATAGTTACATGTAGTCTTAGGAATACTTTTTTGTTTGTTTGTTTGTTTTATTTATTTTTTATTTATTATTTTTTTGTTCCGATTACATGTATCTGGCCTGATTGCTTATCAAGACTTTTTGTTCAATGAAGTTCATTTAAAAAAAAATATACCCCGGTATTGTTTTTTATGTTGTGAGGGTGTAAATAAAGGAAGAGGCATGAATATATTTTGATGTATGTATATAAAGGCGTCGATTAAATTAGTTACAGTTTAGAAACTTAATTTCATAACATTATCAACAACATTATAAGACCACTATTGGTTCCTTAACTTCAAATGTATTCAAAACTCATCACAAGTATGTAAAAAAAAGTCGCTCATAACTCTCTCATAACTCCGATTGTATCGAAGCATCAGATTTTTTTATTTTTAAATTTTCATTTACAATATCTAACACTTAGTAGATTGTTATAAACATTTACCGACGTCGATAGCTTACTTCAATTATTTTTAGTTTGATTTTCTTTATTTATTTAACTTATTTTTATTCATTTATTGTTTATCTATTTTATTTAATTTTCTTTTTCTTTTTTATTTATTTATTTATTTTTTTTTTTTTGGATGTTTGTTTGATTTTTTTATTTATTTATTTTTTTTTGGTTTTGTTTTTGTTTTTTTTTGTTTTTTTTTTTTTTTTGTTTTTTTTTTTTTTGTGTGTTTTTGGTTTTGTTTTGTTTTGTTTCTTTGTTTGTTGTTTTTTTTTTTTTGTTGTTGTTTTTTTTGGGTGGTTTTTTGTTTTTTTTTTTATTTGTTTTTTTTTGTTTGTTTTTTGTTTTGTTTTGTTTGTTTGTTTGTTTTTGTTTGTTTGTGGTTTTTTTTTTCTTGTTTCTTTTTTTTTTTTTTTTTTTTTTTTTTTTTTGACACAAAAGAAATCCTGTTTGACATACTGAAATTATTTTGTTATGTATTTTTTTTCATTACCAAAACTTTCTTTGAAAAATACGACTGCCATCGTCGCAAATCAAAATGTACGATCCTCTCCAATTCTGGCCGTGGTTGAATGGGAAGAGAATATTTCGTACCTCATTAACGTATAGAATAAGTCACATACGGAAAATGTACTTTGACGCGACCCAATCGCAGTTTACGTATTTATGTTACACGCGACCTAATTGCAGTTTACATAACAATTCTTGTGTGCTGTTGAATGCAATTGCTATAGGACCAATTATTTTCATTGTTTTAATATGATGACATACATAGGAGGCATGATTATGCATGATAGCGATACTTTATGTGATCAAGCAGCCGCGGGTAGAAGATAATATGCTATTATGACTTCACATCTAGGTAGTTGAGAAAAGTTACTAGAGCTGGTACATTGTGACATTTTACGGACAGCCTTATCCTAGCCGCGAATTCTCAGTAATAGCTTTTTTTCTATGCTTCAGTATGATATAAATCTCAGGTTTAATTATTAAAAATGGACGGAGTAGACCGATATCATGTTTTACATATAGAACTAAATAAGTTCAATTCTTTGGAGACTGGAATTGAATTAATAGGTTCACAAGCAAGTAATAGGTCGTCCTAAAGTCTAAGGAATAAAGTAGACCATTGCGTCATACATATGTGTACCAAATCATCATTGTAATCTGTCATTGTATTTTATTTTTTAGATTTGAATATTTAAAAAAAAGTATATAAATGTTTGATTCATAATTCATTACATAAACTTTTCGTGATAATTATGAAATCTAAATGAAATGTATGGAGATAACAAACAGTATTCAAGCTCAAAAATCCATTAAACAATACAAATTTTGAAGCAGAGCAAACACGGACCTCTAAAACATCAGAGGTGGGATTAGGTGTATGAACTTTGAATAAACACAGAGGGTTCATGTGACCGGTTGACAAGGGATGCTTACAAACTTCTAGGCAACTGATCCCACCTCTCGCATATCCATGGGTCTATGTTTTGTGATCTGTTCACAGATTTGTATTGAATCCCTAGCTTCAACATGTAGAGTTATCGAGACTTCGATTTGTAAAAGTTATGCGTTATCAAATAAATGCTTATGAGCAAAATGTTCTTTAAAAATATGAAAAGACTCATTATACCTCAATGGAATGTCAATTTTTTAAATGTATCGTACTGGCTACTGCGATGACGGATGTTAATTCCTCAACCACCCCCCACCCCCACCTCCATCGTTCTCATAGGAAACGTTAGACCTAGCAGTTAAGTAGTTGGTGGAAAATTTCTTTTACCATGCAGAAAAGTCTATCCACTTTCAATATGCTTTCTTACATTATACTATAGAACTAACCATGGATCTACATGTATTAAGAATGTCAGGTTTCCAGACTAAAACTTATGACTACAGAAACAAAGCAGTTTATTCATTTTGATTCATCAACCGTATATTCCTTCTCTAAATAAAATTAGTTGCTGGAAATAACAAGCTTATTAATGTCTGTAATCAAATTTAATTCAGTTTTAAAGACTTCGTTTATTCAAAATGATTGCTTATAAAAACAGCTTCCTGTATCTGCATTTTATTAATAATTGAAAACCATCTTGGAAAGCAATAAGACCTTTATCTATTTATTTTTTTTTTTTTAAATAATGAAACTTTTTTTCTCTGAAACGTGAAAATGTTGCATTGTACAAATAGCAAGGGTCTGAACTGTGAAAATAGTTTTCGCTCTTTTTACTTGTTTTCGTCCGTTTGACTTAAAAAAATACAACAATGATATATGAGAAAACATAGCTTGATGAGATGGTGCGATTTTGCGTGTTGAAATGCTGCAAATTATTTAATTGCCAGTAGAATAACTTAGAAGGATAGAACTGTTCATGAAAATAATGGATGTTAGTTCCCTTTCGAAATTTATCTTTTATAAAAAGCTCACGCAAAGATGTTGAAAAGGACCTTCATTTTCATTCCAAAATTTGTAATGCAACTGTCAGGGCTAGTGAATTTCAAAAGAGAATTCGCTTTCATGTTTTTCTTTTCTTTTAAATATTTAAATATTAATTTACATAATAATTTTCTCTTTGTATTTCCCCCACGAAAATATCTTGATGGGATTCTGTCCAGCATGATCAATATGATTTGCATTACATTTTGGAACTATACATCATCGGCAAAAATGAGCTTATTATTACCAACTCACAATTTTTACCAGAATGAATAAACATATTACAGGAATCAAGGTGAAGGTAAATAGTTGTATAAATTTGAATCGATCTTACTTCATGTTGATGCCAGGGCTTTACACAAATCAAAATGTTCTCCTATCAGTTTAAAAAAAGAGAAATTTCGTGATCATCACAAATTCATGATGCACATAGCGTAGAATCCTTTTCGTTTAAATTAGATTTTCTGATACCTTTAATTCAATAAAATAAAAAAAAAAAAAACATTGTATTTTTGACAGTATTTTGTTTATATCTTTAAATTAACGTGATAAAGACTTTGATTCAGTTTTCTTTGGGCTGAAAGAGTTTTAAGCAAGTAGAGTAACATCAACTTCTTTTGAATATTATATTCGCCAAACAGATACTGCATAGATATCTCTAATAATTCTCTTCCATCACATGAACTGCCTGTCAACACGCTCAACCTTTTAGATGAAAGGCAAAAATTATGCGAAAACAGGTAGATGCGCTGATCAAAGTGACAGATACATGCATGCAGATCGATTACTAATTCTTAACAATGCTGTTGAAGTATACTGAAAACAGAAAAGAAGTGATTGTTTTTCAAATTTGTTAATCTCTTATTTGTATTAATTTACTTTCTTTTTGTTTTTAATTAAAGTCATCATCTGTGGTATGTGGTACACTAAAAATTATGAAATTTATACGGGGTCTTTTAGAATTCAACCATATGTAAATCGATTTTCACCGATCGATTTTTTTTTCTTTAATTGTCATTAAAACTTGATTTAAAATACATCAGCCACGTAGTGTAGATATTTTGTGATAATAAAGAATACATACATTGTACAGAGAGAACTCTATTCCCCAATTCGAAGAAAACTGGACTTCTGATTCTCAAATAACTCTTATTTAAAATACAACAGTAAATGTTTGGTAATTAACTTAGAAAAAGAAATAAAAGGATCTTTGTAACAAATAAAAGAAATGGGTTGTATGAATACCTTTATTCATTAAATACATGTACTGCACTATTTATTCTTTCAAATGGTAAAGGAGCTTGAGAGTCAATTAACACATCCACCACCCTATGTTCTTCTTGTTAATGCAAATTATAGTTCTGTATTTTTTTTATCTAATAATTTGTCCAAATAAAGATACATGTATCATTTTTAGCCTGTGCACCTTTTTGGTAATATTGTTTGTTTGTTTTTTGTTTAACGTCCCTCTCGAGAATTTTTCACTCATATGGAGACACCACCACTTGCCGGTGGAGGGCTGCAAATTTTGACCTATACTGGGCACTAAGGGCCATTGAGCAGTGAGGGATCTTTTTTCGTGCCAACACCTACTGCGACAAGGGACCTCGGTTTATACGGTCTCATCCGAAGGACCGGTCTCCATGTCCCGGTTTGGGATTCGAACTCTCGACGTAAGGATCAACTCCTTACACCGCGACTCTAGAGCAAACGCTCTAACCACTGCGCCACGCGGGCGGTCCATTTTAGTTATACATTTAGACTTAAAGGATTGCGATATCGTACATTAAATTAGCCAAGTAAATACATAAACACCAAATAAAATATTTGTTCACAAAGCTAAATGAATTTCTTTAGATTTGCATTTTACGTGTTCAATGAGAAAAAAACAAAACAAAACAAAACAAAACAAACATTTTTGATGAAAAATCATTTTAAGTTCCCATGAATGGAATCTATGTTATTATTTTTATTATATTGACATTCTTGAATCGGTAAGACTGATCCTTAAGTTTTAAGCGAAACTGGATGGAATATGAAATTGGTTTTGGGGGATATCTCCTCCGAACATAGGATTGATAGGAATAGTCTGTTGTTTTATGGCCCGAAGTGGAATAATGTATAATAAATGTTTTATATATATATATATATATATATATATATATATATATATATATATATATATATATATTCTTATTTATTCATTTCAGGAAATGATATAATTCATAACTTCACAAGAAAGAATAGCTCATTGCTGTAAATTTCCATAAGACTTTTCAATGGCCAAAATTTCTTCGAACAATATGATAAATTTTCATTTTCTGATTAAAAGCGTTGGTTTGCTCTCCATTTTGAAGGATACCTCAGGATCACTAGGTTGTATATCATAAAAGTCTGCTTACCTATAAACATATTCTTTATCCTATTCAAAGTTTCTTAATGCATTCTGCTGTGTGTGTAATTCAAATTTAAAAACATTATATACATATATTTTTATAAAGTAGTAGTGATTTATGTATTTCTTTAACTGGAACATATCCTATATTTTGTATTAATTTACCAAGTAGGCATTCACCAATTATCACATTTTATATATCCATTAAATTAGCATACAGGGGGTAGATATGTGTACATGTTCTGTGATCTCAATGTAAAAAAAACTCTTTAATTGTGCTTGTAATTATTTTTTTTCGTGGCACCATAGTGTCAACATTTCAATTTTGTATCTGCATTTTTGAATTTAATTACATGATAATTGTCTATATTTCCTTCGGAAAAATCCCTTGATTCAATGAAAATAGTCAAATTTTAACACATGTTTCTAATGTGATAAAAAGTATTAATTTATACACCTTAATTAATAATCTGGAACAACAGCACACAAAAATAGAAGCTTTACTCTTGTAGGTAATAGAATACATCACCTCCGAGCTGTGCAATACTGGATGAAAGCAGGGCACATGTAATCAATTAAGAAATTTTAAAAATAAAACTGCAACATTTCAAATTCTCAAAAAAGTCCATTTAACACATGACACTCTGTTGAATATCATTACTGAGAAATTTCCATAAGATTACCGACATGATGTATTTTTCGTTTTAATAACACTTAAAAGTTATTTTTTTTAATACTTTTTCCCACATTCATAGTAGCCACAAATCTGTTATCTAGTACTAGTTAGAATATTTTAAAATTGACGACTAACTTGTTAATAGTTCTTTACTAAGAATATTTTCACAATCAACCTCTTTTGGTGGATGCACTACATTGCACCTGTTTCGGGTATAACAGTACTAGTAGACGACAGAAATCGATTCCTCGCTAATTATGAAAAATCTGCCCGTACAGTAATTTCATTTGAACATTATACATGACTTCACCAATAAGACTTTGCACGTATATCTGTTATCATTCTCTGGAAGCACATTAACTACTTGCCATCCATTTTATTTATAGGTACAAAGGAAACATTTAGATTAAAAAAAAAGGAAGGCGGGTTTTCTTGTGCCTATCAAACTGACAAATATGTTGCCATTAAGCAGTTCGAAATGCAAAGGGGCTAAACAGTTGCGCTGCAGTTAATAATTAGTTAACTTTAGTGCGGCCGTATGGGTGTATTTTTTTCTGGTGACTTTAGAGGTCATTTTCAAACTTTTCCCCATATTGATTATATCCTCAGAATCTATATCACAATCGTATTCAGACTGCTCCAAACTTAATGACAAACCTGACACCAGTTCTTTAATTGGAATGTTTTTTTCCCTGGAAGTTCGAAGTTAACATGTGCTGGTGGATGCAACGAATGAACATTGTACCCACTTTCATCTTTTATTTGATATCAGCTAGAATTTTTAGCAGTAGTAATGCTTCAAAATATTTCTGTAGATTATTTTAAGAAATCATTTCAACATTGTGCACGGAAATGAAAAAAAAAAATATAAAAAGCATTTTATTTTTGGGACAAAAAGTGTAGAGATTTTGTGTTCTTTGAGAATTTCACATTTCGCAAAAAAAAAAAAAAAATCTGCTTTTAATAGTCATGACTATCCTTCGTTAAAATCCAATTCCTACAAAACAAAATATAAATGCAATTATATTAATGCAGTATTTTACTAGTCCATTAACCCATATATTTTTTGTGAACCGCTCTTATTACTAAGACCACCATCTCTTATGCACCTTCTTTTTATTCACTGATTAACTTGCAGTTATTCTATGTCTTTTATATATAATTACTTTATAAAATTTAAACAAGAAATTATAGTTTGATAAGAATGAAAAACTGTTCATATGTGTAAGGAATAGCTGACATGCATTTTGGGTCTAAAGTAATGAAAAGTCGATGCATGCCGTACCACGTACGAGAATTGCCCAAAAATCTGTAAGTCGATATCTCATTGTTTTCCTTTTGCTTCATTTTCCAATGATATACTTTGTTATAGATACTTGTAAACAGTTACATAATACAAAAATCTTCACAGAAGTGTTACCCTTGAAATGCACATATGTCTTTTATTCTTAAGAATAGCTTTTTTATGTTAACAAAACATGGGTCTTCCGTCCATCGCAGGTATAAAAAACTCAATACACTAATTATGACAGATTCCTCCAGATATTATATTCTTAGATTTCCTCCCGAAAACTTCTTACATGTAATCACATGCTGTTATGCTAAAAAAAAAATCAACAAATAATTTTGATGACTGAAGAAAATTGTTTACAGACCCAACTGATCAACGTTTAATTCATACGGCAAACACATTTTAATTCAAAAAAGATATTAAATAAATAAAACTGGCGGCAAAATTGTCATTATCATGCTTTATAATAACATTACTTGCAACACGTTACATTCATTCCAGAATTACGTCTCATGAAGAAGACATGGCTATACAGGATTAAAAAAAAAAAATAAAAAAAAATAAAAATAAAAATAAAAAAATGAAAACACTTCACATCTCTGTTGTTACACGCATTCCTGGATTACGTCTCACAATAAAAGTTAGCATATAGAGGATTATTAAGAAGACCGCAACGCCTCCAAGACTGATAATACCATTCACCAAGTAGTTCAATTCTGTCTTTGTACCCGTGGCTGTGTCAGATAGATGATCCTCTACTGCATTTGAGTTTCCGAGCATATGACTGGGGCCTCTTGAATATATTGCTAAATTGCAAAGGGGTAAATTGATGAAGATGAGATAAGATTTCATTACGTCTTTTCAATTATGCTATTCATAACCAAAAACCAAAATGACAATTTCTTTATAACCTGCGTTATAGAAATTTTAAATGTTGATATTGGAAAGAATGAAATACATAAAAATCCATTTAATCATTTTGATTGCTCAATTACATTGCAGTTTGTTGTATTTCCTTGTTTGTATTTTTTTAACAATAAAAAAAAATAAAAATTGTTTCACAAGATATGTAACATGTTACTGTGATAGTTGAGTAAATTACTTCTGATAAAATTCCTTATTATATTTGTATTTAATATAATTTTATTTTTTTGAGAAGTGTAGACCAAGTTCTTCCCTTTAAAATATTGTGATATATGTATTTAAGGAACTTTACTGCCTTTTCATTCAAGGTAGTTCATAACAGGTATTTTCCCAAAAATTCCTCTTTTTAACTTTCATTTTTGTTCATAGAACTTTATATATAATATGAAAGAAATTTAAACTCACATTTCTGCCCACAAAATTTGAAATATTGTTTATCAGACCTCTGTGCAGCACAGTAAAGGCTACAAAAAGGAGCTGGGGCCTAATTTATACTGGAAAAAATAACTATGAAATGAAATAATTTGCTACTTTATATTGTAGGAGACCATCAAACTACATCAAAACTTACTACAACATGTTGTTTTGTGGTTAGTTAAATCCCACATAACAAGGTATAATCAAGTCACTGATCGCAATGTACTTGCCGATGTGACGTCATTTCGTAAAACTTGACGCAGTTTGTATGCAGTGAGAGGCGGATCCAGAAATATTTTCTCAACGAAAAATGTATTCTATAATTAAATAAAATATTATTTACAGATATTTTACATGCCATTAACTTGGATTCAATGTCTTTTTTATGATATTATTCATATATTTTACTTACATTTCCTATTTAATTTATACTGCCGTATATTTGTATGCAAGTACATCGGTGGGTAATGTAAGGGTCTCAAAAAATCGATCTAGTGCAAGGGCATACACTCAATGGATCATAGTAAGCTTTTACAAATAAACTCTAGAAGTATTAAGGTATTTGAAAAGTGCTGTGATCCTGTTGAAATCTTGAAAATAATTTAATTATATCTATATTTAATGTCGTTGACCAGCATAAAATACAGCATGCGGTCATACAAATACGTTTTTAACAATGAAATAGCAGAATCTATACAGAATCGCAGCACTTTTCAGAAACTGCAATGCGTGTTGAAAATATTCATAAACTAAATTTCGAATTTTGATTTGATTATGCCCTTGCACTAGTGAAATTTATAGGTGACCTCAATACTGCAAGTAAATGTACTAAAATCACGTGACTGCCGCATCACGTGACATGTTTAAATATAAAATCTAATCGTCCTCAATATGTAGTTTTTAACCATAATTACATTTGTCCGATATAAATAAAGTACTAAAAATAATCGCCATCCTGATTATGAATACATTTTTAATCACAAAAAAGTTGTCGATATTTCCATTGCACACCTTAACTGTGCTGCGTTAAAAGGGTAAAATCAAATATCAGACATTAGAATGTGAATTACCTATGAATTTCCATTTTATATATAACAGATGAGCGTGATGAATTAAGAAAATTTACCTTTCTGTTAAAAAAAATTAGCAAAAACATTGATACCACTATATGTGAGTTTACTGTGACTTAGGAAAAACAGAGGTTGGGAATTCCAGATTCACATGTAAATGTGATATACTTAATGTTTTCTTAAGCGAAAATGATTGAAATGATACAATGAATGAGATATGTCAAGGGGAAAAATAAGGGGTTTCAGACATTGTAGAGATTTGCAGAGGTCTGTATGAAAAAAATAGAAGAATCAGTAAATGACGTCATAATATTTGGCCTTTGACCTCCTAACATGACATTGACCTTCACTGTATATGGAGAATAGAGGCTCCATTTCAATATGTTTAAGTGTTAGATTTCTACTGTAAATGAATCACGATGTAGATTTTATTAATGTCAGAGAGTAAAAGGGGACAAATCCTCTGATAAGAGAGATAATTTCCCAAGTATTTAAATAATCCTGAAAGTACGCATAGTTTGTCATAACAGAATTTAGTGGTGGAGATCTTTCGATAATAAATTCAATCAAAACCAACACAGGACTGAAACATTGACATATTTCCTTTTGCCTACATTTTTTATAGTTCTTGATTATATTTTCCTTAGGGTGGATTCAACTTTTATCAATTCTAAGGTGTGCTTAAAATGTCTTTGTAGTATTAATGCACTCCAAAACAACGGTAGAACTTCGCAATTACCTTGTTATATGAAATGAGTATGAGTTTTGGCATTCTGATATCGGCTTATAGACAGTTTTATGAATAAGGAGTAACTTTAAAGCAAACAATAAATACGAATTAGTTTCTGTATCTTGCAGTATGTAAATCATGAGGGATATTTTAATATAAAGTTTTTATAGCAGACTCTCAGGTTGTAATATCTTATATATTACCAGAAATATGCACACGAGCTCTGTATAAAACAAATACAAGTATCCAGAACTAAGACTAAGGCTGCTATGATTAAAAACTCAAAGATACAAAAACATTTAGGATTTTTTTTCTTGTTCCTTTCGCACAAATATTTCGGGCGCTATTTCCTTGTGATATATCTGCAAGAGTAAGGTTAAAATTTTTTCTCTACATAAAGGAATATTAAATATACCATTTCCTCAATTATGTTGGAAGTATTTTTGGTCGATTGCTATGCATCAGATATACATGACATATTTGAATATACGAGGGTTGTCCCAAAATTCCGTAGACAAGCGTCGTTTTGTAGTAACCCAGTGTCATAAATGAATGAAACTTTCAAAATAACTATAACTACTAACAACTAATATTTTTAGTGTAAAACATTGCGTAATTACGCAGATTTTACCTATTTAAATTAAATTATTCAATGTATGGTGTAAAGAGGCGGCGCAATATCAAAATTTGCTATTAAAAATCGGTATATAAAATGTAAAATCTCGCAAAAAAGAAATTTCTTGCCAAAATTTCTTAGGATAAAAATGATAGTTTCTCAATTTACATAACGATTATAAATTATTATGCCGTCTTTGGTTGTCTTCAAACTAGTATATGAAGAAACTCTATCAGATACAGCTAAGGTTTCTGTTGGAAGGAAGGGACTCGAAGATATCCCCGAGAAGGTAAGGCTAGTAGAAGCGGATCCTAGATATAAAATTAAAGGCATAAGACATATTACGTCTTGCTTTAAGACACCAGACTAAGAAAAAAATACCCCTATTCCAATGTCACCGACTATTGCAAATAACATTACATTGGTATACTTCATGCCTAAAAGAACTTAACATTTTAGGTTTTTATTCTTTCTTCTTATCTTTTTTATGATTTAAACTTTAAATTCTGCTGAAAAATATCCTGTGATTACATTATTGGATTTTCTTCCTCCTACAAAACCTAAACACTGAAAGGTAAGTATTAATGGAATATTGTTTATTAACGCAAATACAATCAATAGTGTGTCGTCCAGTTTTAGCATTTTTTGTCAATACCAATAAGACCCCTACTCCCTCTAGAGGAAATACATTCTCGGAAATAAAACTGTACGTATCAACAAGATAAAAGAAAATACGGAAATTTAAGCATTTCATAAAAAAAAAAAAATTAAAAAAAAATATTTCTCCATCCTGTTTACCTTTACATCCTTTAGAGGGATTACAATGTTCCTCGGTACAGTTGCAATATAGTTGACATTTTTTTCCGTAGCTAGGGTATCGGCAAATCTTCTCACAATAAGCACCATACATTCCAGATTTACACCCAACTGTAAATACGTATAATTTATAGGTTTTAACTTGGAATAACTATGGACAAAATCATTTATTTGAACTGCATACTTTAGTACCTGAATTTGTCTTGCAGCCGTATGCATGATGGCAGAGTTCATTAGAACAATAACATTTTGACTTGCACTTTTCACCAAATGTTGGAGGAGGGCAAGTTGATCTGCAATCTTTACCCCAAAAACCGTTCATACAAGCTGTGAAAAGATATCAGCAAGTAAAATGTGATTATGATTTAGCACCTAATATTTTAATCATAATGTATTCATTTTCCTTTTCTTCTGTTTTTTAAGGATTTTTATGATATACTTATTCGCTTTAACAGAGTTACAAACGTGTGCATTCTTTCAAAGTCTCATTCCACATATTTCCACTGCAACATATTAGCCCAGTCCTCCTGAAAAAAAGTATGCATGAAGTCGCATAATCATAAACATACCTGTATGTAAGATTTTTTTCCCTTAATAATAAATCATCACTCAATAGGTCAATATTTAATCTAATATCTAAATTTAATTAAAACAAAAGCAAACTATCAATTCATTTTTGGTCTGTAAATGTCGTTTTATAAGATTCGATAATATTCCTCTGTGTTTTTAACTGTATTAATTTTTAAATAGTGTCTCAATGTTAAATAAGGCTGATATTCAAATTTCCACTTACCCTCCGCATAATTGTGATGTAGAAACTAGGAAAAATTGTAAAATAAAACATGAAAAAAACAACAAAACCCAAACAAAATACATTTCAACGTGTTATACGGCACATTCAAGTTAGGCTGTATTTCCTTGTAGTAATATTTCAATATTGATCTGCACATAGAAATTGTTTACACTCTACATGACGTAACTTTTATGAATTTTTCTCCCTAAATAGATTTAGGATATTTGTTTTATATGTTAAAGCAATTTAAGGATAAACATATGTAAATAAATATTTACTGTAATGAAGGAGAAACTTCAGGAGTTCTCTACAACAGTATATTCGAGAGGTGGTGTAAATCAGACGTGGATACTTAAAAAATCTCTAAGGAACTTTGAGAAAATTTGCAATCACAAAGTTTTACTAAAATCAGTAACATCAAAACTTACGACTTTTCAATACTTTATACAACCATATGCATTCCCCATCATAAATTGAAGTCCAGGCTTTCTGACACCATTTACAGTTGCTTTTTCAATAAATTTGGAACTCGTAAATTCATGTATACTTACCCTTGTCATTGGTCATTTGCAAAATCATTTAGTTAAAAAACATTCTGATTGTTTACAAAAGTACTTTGAAATTGATATTAAAAAGTTGCTTGAGTTTCTGATTGACAATATGTGTAGTTTTTGGAGACAGGTCTACCAACAATCTGTTTTAATTCCAGTGGGTATCAATTGCGCCCCGTTATAAGCAGAGCTATATTTTGTATTCATACGAGGCAGAATTTATTCAAATTTTCTACATGAGAAGAAGAAAACACGTGCTGTGGCCTGCAACTCGACATTTCGATATATCGACTATGTATTATCAATTAATAATAGTTATTTCCATTCATATGACGACTCGAAATATCCCAGTGACTTGAAATAAAAGATACCACAGAGTCTGACACATCTGTTTCATATTTTGATATTTTACTAGAAAAAGACGTTAATGGTAACCTAACAACAAAGCTTAATGATAAACGTGACAACTTCAATTTTTCAATAGTCAACTTCCCTTACTTATGTAGCATTACATGTATACCCTTATCATCTGCTTATGGGGTTTTGGTCTCTCAGTTGATTCGATAAGCAAGAGCATGCTCTACGTATGAAAAATTTCTAAAACGAGGTAAACTATTGATAAACAAGCTGATGAAATAAGGATATCAACAGTCTCGGTTGAAGTTATGATTTTGCAAGTTTTATGGTCGATAAATAACCTTGTCAGCACATTCAACCTATTATTGAGGAAATTGCTGACTGACGTCTTTCATACTAATTGTTAGGCCATTCTTTATACACTGGACTGTTTACGGATTTTCCCCGGCTTTTTTTTTTCGATCATGAAAAGGTGCACACGGCGGGTGTGACCTGTGTGTAAGGGATGCTCACTCCTCCCTGGCACCTGATCCAACCTCTAAATTTTGAAGTCGATGTTTGCTCTGCTCCAAATTTGTATCGTTTACTTGGACTTTCGAGATTGAAAACTCTTCGTTATCTTCATATTTCATGCAAACGCAAATTCATTCCCTTTTTTGTAGGGAAGAGCACGTTTTGCGTACAGTTCAAATTTAAACCGTACAGACTATGGACAAATAAATTCTTAATCAAGTTCCAACAGTCTCGTATAAAGTCAAAATATTGAAAATTCCAGTTCTTTTAGTGTCCTTTCTGCAATAACAATCTTAAGTTGGATTGAATTTTGAGTGAATATAGGGTAATTCGCAATATATATATATATATATATATATATATATATATATATATATATATATATATATATATATATATATATATATATATATATATATATATATATATATATATATATATATATATATATATATATATATATATATATATATATATATATATATATATATATATATATACATATATATATGTATACATATATATATATATATATATATATATATATATATATATATATATATATATATATATATATATATATATACATATATATATGTATACATATATATATATATATATATATATATATATATATATATATATATATATATATATATATATATATATATATATATATATATATATATATATATATATATATATATATATATATATATATATACATATATATATATATATATATATATATATATATATATATAGATTAGCTGCCCTTTTAAGAAATGATGAACGATAATTGGTGTTTTCAAGAGATATAGTAGCATCGAGGGCACAGTTGCCTCAAAATAAAAAAAAAAAAGTACAGAAACATTTGATTACATGTGATTTACTTTAAAAGGTAAGAAGTTGACAAAAATTTTAAATTTTCAAGTACGGAATAAACGTTTATAAAACAATCCTTTAACATCATTATGTGCCTCTTTTTGTTTCTATTCCATAACTTAGACAGGCGAAGAAACTGAGTTGTATAAACAATGGAAACTTAATTATTTAAACATTTTTATTAAAGTATTTAAAAAAAAGATAAATAAAATAATCTTCTTGGAAGTAGTGAACAGATTTTTTTTTTTTTTTTTTTATAAATTATGATTTTTTTATGAAACTTTAAAAAAAAAGTTTACAAATCATGGCGTATCTGAGTTTAATTCCCATTAGAATTACATAGGGTGTTATTATCCCTTCGTAACAAAGTTATAGGGGATAAAGAAACGTGCATATATATAGGTGAGTGAATGTGTGCTTATATCGGAAAATATATTTTTTTAATATCGGGATCGATGTGTTCTTAGGGGATGCCCCGCTTTAATTGCGCGAGGTGCCCTTCTGAAACTTCTATATAGATCTTTTTATATTTTAATATTACACGTGTTTTATATATTTTATAAATTGAGGTAGAGTATTAATTATAAAAAGAATAACCTGTGTGGAATTCAACAAGTATTACATGTAATTTTTCGACTGAATAAAAACAGTTCCTAGATCCTGTCTAGACCCCAACCCCTCCATTACTAGATCTGCTCTATTATAGTATGAAGATAGTATGCGACTTTCCTCATGAATAATTACATACTAGTTGCTTAGAAGAAAAACAACTCTCAAGTTGATATGTGTCAAAATGATTAAAGTTATTTTAAAAATGTAGTTTATTAAGAATGTTTGGAAACTGAATTTGATGTATGCGACGACATTACGTTTTCAGTAAGTAATGTCAACGTTGTTTTGAAGCAGCCTTACTAAAATGCTCATATAATACTGAAAAAGTGAGATATTTTTAAAATTTGTTTGTTTGTTTGTTTGTATGTTGTTTAACGTCCTTCTCGGGAATTTTTCACTCATATGGAGACGCCACCACTTGCCGGTGGATTTATATTTTATAATTATATAGATGGTGTGTGATCCTAATTTTTTTTTTTTTTTTTTTTTTTTTTTTTTTTTTTTTTTTTGCATTAGATCATTATGTGCAAGATGGCCTGGATCAACTCATGATGCTAGAATCTGGAGAAATTCTGCTTTGTCTCAAGCATTTGAAAATGGTAGGTGCTAATTTAAAATGGCTTTGAATTGAAATAAAACATGTGAAATACTGTATAATAACTCGATTATTGATTTCAAAAGTTTTAAAATATAATGTACATACTAGTGTACAGATATCAGTATAACCATTAAATAATTATGGAAATTTCTATTCATTAGATGTACCATTAACATTCTCCTGCAATTTAATTTACCTTGATTTAATTGAATTTCACTTAGGATAATTTATATATAATATATTATATAGGTACTCATGATGGAATGCTGCTCAGAGATTCTGGATACCCTTTTTCCAGGTTTTTTTATGACGCCCTACAACACCAGCGGAAGAAAGATTTAACGCAAGTCTATGTCGAACAAGAGTTTCCATTGAACAGACTTTTGGTGTACTGAAGAGAAAATTCCACGCTCTACAACAACAGGGTTCAGAACATCCCCTGATCAAGCAATGATTTATATCACTGCATGCTGCATTCTTCACAAGATCAGTATAGAGAGAGGGGACAAGTTATTAACAATGACTGCAGAGACATTGATCTTGGAAATGTTAGGCACCAAGATGTTCATTGTATACCACAAAGAAATGATGGGATTTTGAAGAGAAGGGTCCTCACAAATGCATTCTTCTGAGACTTTTTCTAGATAATGCCACAAAGATTTCAGTTTCTCAAATTTCTCTGTATTTGAAAAACGAATGAGCTGCAATCCTATAATTGTTTGTCTTTTTTTCTCATGTAATGAAATTATTGTAAATTTTAACTCATGTATATTGTATTCTTTTCTTTACCTCAATATTACATAAAGGTTATCTTAGCAAGTGAGGAATAATGCCTGCTTTGTCTGTTGGTGCCTTATTCACAATAATGATTTGGACAGTGTAGACTCTTACATTGTACAAAAAATACCCAGATATGGAATCTATCCTATGTGCTGCTTCAAGTTTGTTCAACTGAAGGACAATACCCCCTTTCAAAGGGAGATAATTAAGAAATAGTGAAAATTTGGTAGGGTCATTTGAAAAAAAAAAACTTCTTTTCAAAAACCACTAGACCAGAAGATAAATCTAATGCAGAGTACTCCTGACATTATGTAAACTGAAGTTCTTTCGAAACCAGTTAGGAATTAAGGATGAAATTCTAAAAAGAGCTGCCATCACCAGTGGATTTCTCTGAGCTGTTCTGCAGAAGATTTTATGTGATATTTCTTCTATATATTCCCATGCAAAATTGCGTTCACCTATTGATGCCCCTCTCTAGCACAAAAAACAATGCAAATATAGATTTAAATTTCATTTACTTTGACCTATCTAAATAACACAGAATAGAATCACCTCTTTTTTTCCCCTGCTAGATCTTTCATTGTTACCTTAATATTCTCCAGAAAATGAATGTGGCATCAACTATACATTAATGAAGATTTAAGATTCTGTTGACAACTGTTCTAAAAAAATTGATAGGATGCTTGCATTTTGCAAATGAGTTTTTGTTTTTGCAATAATAACACCTCCTTCTTTAGACATATTACATGTGTAATTCCCTTTCATCTTTGATTCTAGGAACTTCCTCTTCAAGCCTCTTGTTATCTAAAATGAGATTTTTTTCCTCCAATTCTTCTAATTTTCTTCTTTTTGACCCATATTCTATAAAATTAATTTTAATTTTAAAGACTATTCCATAAAAGCTTTTGAGTGAATGCAAATTATAAATGTTTAAAGTGTACAAACCTTTCTTCTCTTTTCTTTTGATATCGATGAGCTTACATTCCTCACCCTGAGGTGTGCAGTCTTATAAAAATTGAAATAAAAAAAATTAAAACAAAACTTTAAAAAAGAAATCAAGCCACTATTACAAAAAAATTCTAAATCACTTTGAAAGGACATCTTTTACCATTCATGAAGGCTCTGGGAAGTAAAAGAGTTAATCAGTTATACTTTTTTTATTTTTGTGCCCTTATGTTTGCACAGAGAGAGAGAGAGAGAGAGAGAGAGAGAGAGAGAGAGAGAGAGAGGATACACTGTACCTCCCGATGTGGAGTTTTCAACAAGCTTAGATGCAGGTACAAGTGCAATGCTCATTGATGAAAATGGTTCTTAAAAAATAGTTCAAAATGATTTGATTAGATTACAAACTTAGAGAGGTTTAATATTAATTACTTAAATACAAAAGCTATTTCATCTACCATCTGTGTCTATTACTCCCTCCAATTAAGCCTTCCAAATGTGGTTCTCCACTAGAGAGCTTGAGGAATGTCTCCTCTCCAGGGGTAAATGGTGGGAGCAGGGGACCTCCATCAGTTTTCGGTCTTTTCACCTCATCTAAATTATCTTTGCCTGTTTAAAAGAAATCATCTGCAAATTTGTTGGTGAGTCTAGGTATGGGTCAGAATTTTAGAATTGACTCAGTCATATTTCATAAATATTATGCATGAAACTCATTGTACACTAACCTTACATATTTTTTTTTTTTTAAATTGAAATCCTATTGTACCAATTTTGATCAAGATTAAACACATTGTTAAAAGAATTGTAGAAAAACATATGTACAACAAAGATTTTTTTTCTTTTTCAGAATAATTTTTAGAATTCAAAGCATTTAATATTTACCAGTGTCATACACAGAATTATAAATGTATTAAGTGTTTATTATGATATTCTTACTTCTTGATTTGATACTGAATTACTGTAATTCTTCTTTACTTCTTGCACATCTCTTCTCATGGTGTCAAATTGTCTAAAAAAAAGAAGAAGTAATATACAGTATTTAACTATTTCTGAACTATACATTCAGTCAGGCTATAATAAAACACTCAGAAGTGTATATAAGCTGAATTATAAATATTACATGTAATTAATAATGAAAAATTGTATGCCTATGGGTCAATGTAGATGAATAACAATGCCAATGACTTATCTAAATCCATAAATTTAACCATTTTAAAAACACGGTATATCTAGCATTATAGTCAAGCCTACAAATGTAGTTCTACCCTAAACTATGTATAAAAATTTGATTTTAAATTCTTTTTAAGATGATTCCTGACTAATATAAATCTTTGACTCAATCCCAATTATGACCAACCTATAATAATCGAGGAATGGGAGTGGGATGGGTAAGGTGGGGGGGGGGGGGCTTTCTTTTCTGTGATTATAGTCTTTTGCAAAAATAGCACTTTGAAATTATTATTATTAAATTATTATTTGGTCAAAGTCCCCCTCCAATGTTTTCTCGTTGGGGGGGGGGGGGGTTGAGCCCCGTTCCCCGTCAGATACACTTTGAAAAACGACCAGCAGCGTCCCTCCCTGTATTTCAGGACTGACATAATTACAAAAAAAAAATCCCCATGTAGTGAGTTCTCGTCATTTTATTTAGTACATATTTAGTAAATATAAATATTTTTTTTTTTTTTTTTCAGAACTGCACAAACTGAAGTCAACTACATGTGTAACTTTAATGTGTTAAAAATAGATTTAGAAATCCCAAAGTATAAAAATAAATATGCAATATATACAGTAATGTCTGGTAGACCTTGTATTTACAATTCGCGACAAGTAAAGTAATTTCTACCATTCTTACGAGTTAAGAGCATCGGCAATGCACTGCCACTCCCTCTCCCTTAATTTAGTTTCCCCTTCGCCCCACTTCCCTTCTAGGACACAAACAACGTGTCTGCACGTCTATTAGGACCACCTCTTCCCCACTGTTCCAATTTTGAGACCGCTTTCTCTTTTCCATTGATGTCAATATATAAAGCAAACAACTTTTTTTCACATATACGTATTTTACCCCCCCCCCCCAAAAAAAAAGGCAGACGATACGAGTGACGATACGTGTTATTTACAGTTAACCAATGTGGTCTTACCTTTAGACAAAAAAAGAGCTCCTCTTCAATCAGCGAAAAACAAAATCCGCAAAAACAGTCTCGCAAAAAAAAAAATCTTGAGAAAATTCTCAACTCAAGTCTTGAGAATTACTCAGCTGAGAATATTCTCAAATCGTTTTATGGTAATTCTCAAGACTTGAGATGAGAATTTTTTTTGAGAATTCTTAAAATTTTATGGCCGTGGGGCCTGATCAAATAAACTTAAGAACAGAAGGTTTTGATGCAATTTTGCTGATGAAAACATCAGAGGTTACAACAGGTTTCCCCGTCGACCGGTAAAACCCACTGTGCTCTCTCTCTCTCTCTTTTTTTTTTTTTTTTTTTTTTTTTTTTTTTTTGAAATACATGTATGTCGACCACCAACGAATGCAAATGAGATTTAGCTGACCCCGCCCATTATGTGACGTAAGCGGTCCAGTATCTCATCGAATGGACCAATATCTCACTCTGCGGTCAAACATCGAGTTTTTATGCCCGCTCAGTAAAACATTGGAATGTTAGACTTTTATTAGTATTGATTTGTATAGGAAAAATTTTTAAAGGTATAACAAATAGCTGTATTGACCATGAAATTTGTGAAATGTTGAATTTAAACGAGATTGGAGATACCCTTGTAGCATAAACATTTGTGTCAGTAGCGTCTTTGATTTAGAAAATTAATCGAACAAAGAACATGCTCTTATGTATCAAATCAACTGTGAATCATGAACTCTTCATGAAAGTGATAACGGTATATTGCTAAATATATGATTTTTAAATTTGAGATGGAAAATTGAACTTTAAATCAAATGTTGAATATAAATGATTTTCTACAAGTTTCACTTGCTTTCTGATTGCGATATTGTTTCTCTACAGCCAGACACGTGATGGCAGCTCTTACTATTACACTCACAGTTACTTTCACATTTCCAACCAAACTTTGGGAAAGGACAGGGGATAGAACAATTCACACCATAGAATCCATCCATACAACCTTACAAACACAAAAATACTAAATAAAATAAAGAAAATACAGAAAGAAAATGATATGATGAAAAAAAAAAAAACTAATAGAAACTAAATTGTTCCAACATTCAGAGTAAATACTACATACGGATACAAACATTCAGTGTACCATTCCACATATAACAGATGGTTGTTCCTTTGGGTCTAAAAACATATTTTAGGCTATATATTCAACAAACAGCAACGGAATGCTTGAATGCACATTAGTGAAGATATTGTTTGGAAAGCCTGACACAAACTTTCAATTTAAAGACTGATGATTTATACAATTGTCATATTTAGGATAGTAAAAAAAAAACTCACTCATCACATCTTTGTGAACTTGATACTTTCCACGCTGTTAAAGGCATATTAAAAAAAAGATATTTTTTCGAAGCCATCGCTGCATTGTTTTTTCAAGCTCCTTTCTCCGAAAGATGATATATTTTCAGTTTATTTTATTTTCTTTTGTCATTTGTAGTATATTATTAGAAACAAAGCTTATTTACTGCTGTGTCTCATCAATAATAACGCCTATATTTTTAGGAAGCGGGACTAGAAGTCTTTCTTAAGCCTCATCAAATCTAAATTGAATGCAAAAATTGCGTCTTATGGGCATGAATTACCAGTAAAATTTGCTTAGTAGCATAGCATACTTTACTTCCATTAGAAAACATAAAGTATACCTATGCGCATGAGGAAGAATATACCTTTGGTGTGATAGGTAAATTCAATGGCTAAAGCTCTGTGATTTTGTTCTCAATTCTTAATTTATACAGACTATCTTGTTACAGCAAATAATATCGGAGTGTCAGTATTTGTTATAAACGTAAATATATTATGTTCATTATCGGTAAGTTCATCATTCTTGAAATATAGGGAAAGAAAATAACTTTAGTGTAAACGAACATTCATTATACTAGTAATCTCGTTAGCTGTAACTGTATATTACTAAGTCATATTCTATTTGCTGCAATAATGAAAAAAAAAATAATAAAGACACGGTATAAAGGTGTCAGAGCAGGGTAAGAAAGTGCAGGACAAAGCATGGAGCATACAAAAGATTACCGTCTTTATGCATGTTTTGTCCCTATTCATTTAAAAGGCTTTTGGTAAACGCAGTTGAAAAATATTAGTGAAAAGCACTGTGTATTCATTGCTGAACAGTGAACATGTAACACATATAAACCACTTGAAAGACTACTTTTAAGTTTATTTATCAATAGGTGCTCAGTTTAACGATCTCTCAGACTTCCTCAAGTCACAAAATACTGCAAGTTACGAACCCAAATCCATACAAGATCCCTTTCCTTACAAAATCCATTTTTTTTAATATTAAGCTTGAATGATAAACGTTTATATGATATGAAAGAAGGATATCATGATGTCATACACGTGCTATATATTTTCTTATTATTAATTCTCTTCACTTCAAAATTTAACGGATCTAAGTAACATTAACAGCTCTGAATATGTTTGAAAAATGCGACAATATTCAATGTCAAATAACTTTGTTTAACGACAAGCATTGAACATGCTAGATAACTTAGACAGTTCACATGTTTCAGATAATATAGTGTTTTCCGAGGTTATATGAACTATTTTAAAAAGCAGGTCAGAAGCAAAGATTAAGGTTTTCAGTTACCCTGTTGTTATGCAAAAGGCTATTGTGACTAACAAAAGTGAGCAAAATATTTTAGCTCACAGTTCAAAAGATACAATCGTATAGGGTGCAGCATCCATAGAGAAAGCTACAGGGATTGACAGAAGGACAGCTAGGCGGACGGACAGATAATTTTTTATGCTAGGCAAAATGATCCATAAGTGTGGGTCTGCTTAGCATGGGATAAAAAAATATTTTAACACTCTGCTGTAGGGATTGAATACAATGTGCAGAATAGGTACGCATATGCAAGGTTATAATTGAAGGATACTGCAACTACTCAACGATTGAAAGAACTAAGCACTACAGAGTTTAATCCTTTTATGTACCTGTTGCCGTGTCAATGTGATGCGTCATTTCTTCACTGGAATTTCTGAGCTTGTGACTGTTTGTGCTTGAATCTGTGACTACATTGCAAAGGAGAACATGAAGTACGATTATTTAAAAAAAAATATTTTATTAGGCCCTATAAAAAATGTTCCCATAAGCGTTACTTCGAAATGGAGCACTGAGCAGGTGTTTTATCAGATGAAAAACTAGATTCAGGTTATTACAATAGCTCCAAATTTCCTTCCTCAACTCAGGAATATACTGCAAAAAGTATTGTCATGTTTATATGCATGATTTCTTCTTCCATACGATGTTTAATTATACCTATATCGTATGAAATAAAACATAAAAGTGGTTTTTCATGCAAATGTTTCTTTGGTTTGTATTGCAGATATAAAATTCATGTTTAATTTGTTCAAGCGCGAAGATATAATTTACTATTTTTACCATTTAATCAACTATGGATTTTAAAACGTAATAGTATTTAGAATGAATTCAATTTTAGAATTAAAAATTAAATACTGATAGATGTGTGATAAAAATGTCATTTGCCTTCTGATTGCGGTGCTTGTTCTCTACAGCCGAACACATTATGACAATCCTCTTTTTTACATTTACAGTTCCCCTTACAATGCCGGCCAAATGCTAGGAAAGGACAAGCATTAGAGCAATTCACACCATAAAATCCATCCACACAACCTTATAATTATGTAAATAAAGGATTTAAAGAAATACTTATAAAACACAGATTGGTCAAATAAATTCTAAAATTCGGGAATTTTCAGAGAAGATACGGATACAGTCTTCCAGTGTATCATTCTCATTATACCCGAAACAAAAAAATATTGGCTCCTGTTGGTCTGTAAACAAGTATTAAACAATAACCAACACAAATTTAAATGTTGCTTATATACACATAATGATTTTGATTGAAAATAAATGACCGAGATTTTCAATATTGATTGAAATACTTTATACCTTTGTAATATTAAGACAGATAAAAAAAAAATACTCACCCATTGCACCTTTTTAAAGACTAATCATGTTCTCATTTCATTGTTTTAGGAAAAGCTAATCTATTTCCTGTTGAGTGTATTTCCTGAATCTGCTATGAACGGTCATAGAAATGCACAGTACTCACAAAAATATATTCTAACCAATAAGAAATAAATTTCTATTCAAGTGTTTTTCTATCAAATTACGCTCAGGCTAATTGATAATTTAAATATCAAATGAAGTACGTTTGGAATTACTCATAAACTGAAAAGAAAAATAAACGATTTTTTAATGGTCTACTTTAATTGCGTATGTTCATAGTTAGAATAATTTTGAATTTACAAAATGTACTTGAACTATAAATAATGTCTAGAAATGGACATGCGATAGAGAATCACTTAACCATGATTCCAGCATGTTCTATATGAGCACGAATCTGCATATGAGCTTCGAATTGAAAGTCATATAGTTGGAATTTAAGATATGTTGAACCTTTTTTGCAATCTCCAGTACTTTTTTTTTATGGATATCCGGCAAGATTTTGACCCTGAAAGATTCCGAGCCTTACCGAAATTCTAGGAGGTCTGGTTAATGAATTACTGATGAAAAGACACCATCAGAATGAAATTGCTGAGCAATTCAATGTGCCCCAATTCACAGTATGGCGCTAGAACAAAGCCTCATGTTAGCTGAAAGCGTTTAAATCCGCCCAAAAAGGGGACGTCTTCAGGAGGGCAACGGAACAGGTTTCAAACTGCAAGTGAAACTGCTAGTAGCATTCCTGGGCCCTGCAATGCCAGAATTGGATAGAAACGGTACGCAATAGTCTTATTGAGGTAGGCCTCAAAGCACGCAGGCCATTCCTTTTAGAACCTATTTCCACATGAAAAGAACTCATGTTGCCAGGGTAAGCCGAGACTTCCATGTGACCAAAAACGTACGGACACAGAATGGTCATCACTAAGTCTTGAATGGCCTCTACTTGAACAATCATGAATCGAGAAATTTGACTTCTTCCATATTCGATTTTAAACGCCATTTATAAGCTGAGACAAACCTTATAGAAGAGTGAAACATCATCCCAATTCGAAGAATCCACTATCTGATCAATTTTTGCTTTAAGTGATACCAGTTGCTGTAAATGCGGGATTAAGACACACGCGATATATATTAACTTTTGAGAATATTAACATTCTGACCCCTTATCCTCTATAGTCAGCCATTGCAGTGCAGTGCTAAAATGGCGTTTGATTCGAAATTACGTCTTGATTAAAGAAATAACCCGTAAAGTTGTATTTCGCTACCATTGTGTCGCATAGTAATAAATGCATACCTTTTATATGATTTGATTTATTAGAGATTTATTATATTGTACATCTTGTTCTAATTTTAGAGAGATAGAAATTATGGTTTTTTTTTCTTTCAAGGAATATATGTCTTTGATGTCTATAGGAAACATAATTCATTGCATGGTTTACCATGTGCAAGAATTGCCCTTCAAATCCATAATTCATTGTTTCCCTTATGTCCCATTTTTTAATTAATAGGCGGAAAAAACATGCATCCACACAGTAAGTTTATCATAAACTTACAGAATATACAACAAATTGTATTCGTTTTGTTGCTACCTTACTTAAACAACAAATTGTAGTCACTTTGTTGCTACCTTACCTTTCTTTCTAGGGAAAAAATGTAAATTACAGCTTATTATATAAGTATAGTGTTTAGAACGGATAGTTTATATCGATATTTTCAATTACAATATATGCGTACAATCTACATGTAAAGTAGTGATGATAGACAATATAAAAGAATTTTATTATAATCAGTTTTAGCCAATAACATTGCAATGTAATACAAGTCAATCGAAAAAAGATGAAATTCATAAAATTTGCTACTTTAAGTGAATGAATTACTTGATCAGGGGATCTAACTCCACGTACATTGTACTATGATTTCTTTTGTCAGACAGAATGTATCATTGTATTGTATCATTGGAACAGTGATCTTTTATTCATGCAATTGTTTAAATGGAACATGCTTAATCTTTTTTCCAGAAATATTGCCATTTTGAAAGAATATATTTCCTTTTCTCAAAGCCAGAGTTGGGATCAGGCTCCTAGGAGGGGTAAGCATCCCTGTTTACCGGGCACGTCAGCCGTTGGCCCTGTGTATTGATTAGGTATACGGAGTATGTCAGACAAAATACAGCTCAATGATAGGTTGTAATTACAAAGTCTTTATAACGATCGTAGACTTTGCAAGAAGCTGACTTTAAAAGGGATTCTTGAAATCTTTGTGACATCAACTTATTTCTTAAAAGCTTGTCTCGATTTAAAAATTGATCCTACTCAGAACGTGCTCTTGCATAGAGAATCAGTTTGAAGACATAAAAAACATTATGTATGGGTTGCTAGAATATTACATCATCAGTAGACTCTTTTTTATTTCAATTTCAGAGTTTTTAAAAGCAGAGTCAAAATGATTTTTAAGAATGTAATTTTGTAGACGACCAAAAACAAGATAAATTCCATCGAGGAAACAGTTTTCTTTGATGTCAAAAAGCTTTATATTGTGAGGAATTTTTGTATAAAGCGTACAGGAGACAAATGTTTTGATAGTTTTGATGTTTGGAAAATTTGTGAGTTTTGAATTTTTCAAAAGTTCCTTGTTTTTTCTAGAACAGAAATTTGATTTACATCTCTTCTTGAATATGCTGTTACACAAAACGTCTGGGGTTTCTCCTTGAGAGCGGTTAATATTTTTGTAAAGAGTAAGGATCTGGGCTTGGTTGAAATATTTCCTGGACTCTACTATGTATCTTTGTTTGTAAGGATTTGTATGAAGTTTTAGAATCCAGTGTAGGTACAGTAAATCAAACTCACAATTATTGAAATTTTCGAAACTGCAGCTCTAATAACGAGCCTTACAAACAAAGATTTTATTGATACAAGCTTTATCAGCTGGAACCAAAACATATTTTTCGTTTAGTTTAATTAATTCTTTCATCACTTTGTCTTCTGAAAACGGAATAATAGTTTGCACTTTGCCTTTTAAATTCTAATTTTATTCTTAAATGTATATCTAAAACTCTTAATCCATTCTTACAGAGTGTGAAGGTCTTCCTCTTCATTTAAGCCCGTCGTCTAGCATACTAATCGACAGAATAAGAATTAGAAATGAAGTTTTCTTTTCGCCATTTGAAGGATCTGGTCTCCCTGAGTTTAGAACCTTTCAAAATGACATCTTTTAAGTCATTCTGATATATTCTTACATCTCAAGTATAGATTTGTCGAGTTGGACTACAGTCGAAAGAACAAGAACAATAAGAAGGATTTTGTTTTAGTTGATCAATATCTACATGTACGCACTATAGAGTTTGTTTATAATTAAAAATTTTGGATGCTTCGGTTAGGGAATATCTGAAGGAAATAAAAGAGGTATAATTCAACATAAAGTATAGTGGAATGGAAAACTGAATGATTTAATGATAAGGAATGTTGCCATTGTTTGCAGCATTTATACCTTTATTATTAAATTTACGCTTACAGAATCGATGGGTACATTCGAATTTATTATCTTCCGCATCACGAAGCGGTTTAAAGAGCCTATGCAGCATCCACAATCATAGACACTACTCTGTATTCTAATGTTGAAGAATCCACAAATGGACTTGCCTAAGTTTTTTTCGAAAAAAAAAACATAAATGTTTCAATGGCACAGAGTAAACTTTAGTGCGAATATAATATAGACCTAATTGTTATTGACGAACGGTAATAGCGAAACAAAGGAAACATCATGAGAATTTGGCATATTGTACGAATGATGTCCATGACTGCTCTTACGTTTTGGTGCACTAACCACAAGTCTACCTACATTCACATTGGCAATGTTCGTGCTTGAAAGATTTCTTACATTATTGATGTGGTCATTGCAACCATATGAAAATGCAGAGCCCTGTTTCCTAATTCTGTAATCTTTTAGCTGTCTACGGAATTGTGTATTTAGATAAGAGCTATTTGTGGGATGGTAATTTTTTTTTCTATAAATCTTTTCCTCATAGATATATAGAATGGTCTTGGTAATTGAAATATTTATAAAGATGTTGTTGGGTCCCATTATTTATTTCAAACCGGCTTCTCTTGTTTAGTGAGCCACTGGTTTCTTCAATATAAATAAGGCCACGAAGATTGCATTCTATTCAAAAGATAATGCAAGAAGACTAACAACTCCAATCTTTACAAATTATTATATGAAATTATTAAGTGAAAACTCTGTCCTGTGAAATTGCTATTGAAAGAAGTTCCGGTTCAAATTCTAATTATTTAAACATGGATTTATTAACGAATTCCAATTGATATAAATATACGTATTATAAACTACATTTGCAATTAATTTCATATAAAATTATGAATATATTTCAGTTTGAAACAACTACAGACTGTTCTCGTCATGTCAATGACAAAAGAATCATCAAAGGATGATGTGCCAAAACTACTTTCTGCAGCCCCTTTTCTACTACGAATTATATTTATATTCACAACTTTTTCATTAAACAAATACACCCAACATGTTAAATGCCTTTTCCGAAGCTAGTTCTTGTTCCTTAAACAGCTGAAGAAAACAAGAAAAACTTGAGTTGAGTGAATATGTCATTTATTGTCAGATAAATGACAAGAGTGAACAAAAGCACATAAATTATACAATTACCTACAATTATGTAAATTATAGCTGGGATAAGGGCAAATGATGAATAATTTCAACTTTGATATGTTACATTGCGACTTAGTGCTTATCCCAGCTATTGTTATATAATGATTACAAAGTTTGTGTAACAAGAAGGTGGCGTAAACAAAAGGCACCTCTTGTACATATGTATATAATTCAATGAAACAAAATACAAATTTGAGATAAGTGTTCGATCACAAAGAGAAACCCAGTTTATATGACTAGCAAGTGTTTAAAAACCAATAAAGTAAAGGATAATCAAGGCAAAAAATTTTCAATGACCCAAAAACTTTGAAGTGTAAAAATTGCCTATGGGAGGAGGAAGGGAGGTGGAGGTTAAAATAACCACAACCTCGTGTTTCCACCGGATTTCATAATTGGGAATTCGATCCCGATCAAGCTGAACCCGATCTTAATACAACATACAAATAATTACCGTACATTATAAGTTAACTATGTCAATTACAATGTAAAAAAGCTTGTATATAAAACATTTTATGGGACATAAAATTGTATTTATATTCACAACTTTTTCATTAAACAAATACACCCAACATGTTAAATGCCTTTTCCGAAGCTAGTTCTTGTTCCTTAAACAGCTGAAGAAAACAAGAAAAACTTGAGTTGAGTGAATATGTCATTTATTGTCAGATAAATGACAAGAGTGAACAAAAGCACATAAATTATACAATTACCTACAATTATGTAAATTATAGCTGGGATAAGGGCAAATGATGAATAATTTCAACTTTGATATGTTACATTGCGACTTAGTGCTTATCCCAGCTATTGTTATATAATGATTACAAAGTTTGTGTAACAAGAAGGTGGCGTAAACGAAAGGCCACACGGCATGCTAAATGCTTGCATGACGCATGCAGCGCCACCCAAGGAAAAGGCATTTTATGGAATTACTTTGTACAGACAGTTTGCCAAAATAAAACTAATTGGTGAACCTTATTTGATTGATTTCAGTAATAGGACAATATTCATTTTAATATTGCTGTAGAAGATTTAAATGTATAACCCTGTTTTTATGAATACAATGTACACATACTGGTGCAAACACCTGTACCAAACATATGCAAATAACATAACATTGCATACCTCAATGACTAAACATGTACATGCATGGACTAAATATGCAAATATATGGTAACCCCATGCATATAGTTATCTGACTATGTAACAAAATTAAAGAGCAAAGGTTGCTAAAACTTATGACTAGAATACAGTACATACGAGCAGTCATATTCTGACCTCATACATAATATTTAATAACAAACTTATGTTGAGCTAAAGACTAAAATACAGTTTATATGAGCAGCCATATGCTGACCTCATGCACATTAGCTCACAAACTACACAAGCAAAATTTATGAGTAAAATATGTGGAGCTCATGACCAGAAAAGATATGAGCAGCCATATGCTGACCTCATGAACACAAGCTCACAGTCTAAGTAACGCAAAACTGGCAAAGATCAGTGACTAGAATACAGTTTACATAAGCAGCCATATGCTGACCTCATACAAGTTCAAATTCAAACTGAATCATATTGAGTTGATGACTATAAGAGGTTTACAAATTATCTGTGCAGCCATATGCTGACCTACGACTTAATTTATACATTTAATTAAAAAAAAAGGAACCAAACATAAGTTTTCATCAGAAGCTAAATACATTCTGTAATCTTACTTCTTAATATAGAGAACAGCCATATGCTGACTTCTCTATTTATGATAATCGGTGGCAGTACATGTATAAGGGGAAATATTTAACTTTGCAAGCCTTAAGACCAAGTTTGAAAATTTAGAATTTGAAAGCATTTATTCTAATGTAGCGTCTACTTGCATTAGAATGCCAACGACCAAGTTGTTGGATGACATTTTCAGATAGTCCATTCTTTGCTGCCTCTGTAGCAGCACCGATGCGAAAACTATGACCTAGGTAAAGTGAGGAGTCCAAGCCTATAAAATTAATGGCATGTTTCAAGTGAGATGCCACAAAACTATGAGGAACTGGATCACCAGATTTGAAGGTGAATAAAGGACCAGATGTGTGTTTATATTGACCAATGTATGATTTTAAGGCTTGAACTGGACAAAATCGACAATTCAGGTTATTGGCTGTCAAAGTAATTATTACTGGCTGTCTATCATTCATGATTTTGGAGTACCTCAGAGTGATCTGTACTGAATTATCATCATTGAACATGATGTCTTGTCTTTGAATTACTTTGGTGTTGAACGTGTTGTTTCTAGGAACTAGTTCACCTAAGCGCATAAAGGCATGAAAGGCAAGAAGAAAGACTGCTGATAGTAAGACTCTTGTGTCTGCTTCCTGAACAGTGTGATATAAAGCAGATATTAGTTTGATAAGAATGGGTTTTGTGATTGGAAGTCTGGTATCAGCAGTTCTTGCTAGGTTCTGGGCTCCTTTGATAACTTTTCTCACTATAAAGGAGTGGGTGGGGTCATGAAGGTCACAGAGTTTATGAACGTAACTAATAGCCGAAATATGTGAGGTGATAGTGGATGGACTTAAGCCCCGAGTAAATAAATCCCCAATAAAATTGCAGATAATTCCTTCTGAAAAGGGAAGAGAAAAGGGCAAACTGTGATCAGCACAAAATTTCTGTAATAAGCTCCAGCTTCGGAGGTACAATTGCTTAGAAGATAGAGACCGTGATGCCTGGAGTAGCTGCTTGCTTGATTGGCTTAGATGTAAATCAAATGTTCTGGGACTGTTGTTGGTTTGGGGTCCAACCAAGGTGCAAAGTTCTTGGCTTCCTGGAATTTAAAACGGGAAAGGTAATCTGCAAGTATATTTTGCTTTCCTGGAATGTGTTTTGCTTTAAATAGAATGTTAAATTTCATTGCAGCAACAACTAAACGGCGTATAAGCTTCATCAAAGTTTTGTCCCTGCTTGACTGTTTATTGACAACCTCAACAACTGCTATATTATCAGTGAAAAAGAGAATTTTTTGATTGCTCAAATATGGACCCCAAATTTCTACCAGCAAAACAATAGGAAAAAGCTCTTTAACAGAAATATGATAGTCTGTATGGATATCTAGCCAAGGTTGAACAAACCATTTTGACCCATATACAGCTGCATAACCCAAACTACCAGATGCATCAGTATACATATGTAACTTCTGTGAAGAACACCACTCATCTTGATGAAAAATAGACTTGCCATTAAAATGATCAATGAAGAGTTGCCATGCTTTGATGTCAGCACGCTCCTCAGCAGTTAATTTAATGTACTGATTTGGTTTAGAAACATGACATGTCAAATCTATTAAGCGTCTCAAAAATGCACGACCAGGTGTGACCACTTGACAAGCAAAATTAAGTAATCCTATCAAAGACTGCATTTCTCTTAATTGTATTTTCCTCTTGCGTACTGTCCTTGCCAGCAATTGTCTCATATTGATTAGTTTGTCTTCAGGTAATCTACTTTCCATTAGAACAGAATCTACCTCTATTCCGTATATAGTCAAACAAGTTGTTGGCAAGACAGTTTTTGACTCCTTAAGAGGAACCCCTAATCTCTGACATAGGCTTTCAAAATTTCTGACATCAAAGAGACATTTTTGAGATGATGGTGGTCCAATGAAGAAAAAATCATCAATGAGATGGGACATACCAGAGGCCTGATATTTATTTAACATAATCCACTGCAAGGCTGTACTTAACCTCTCAAACAACTGACATGATGAACTGGCACCCATTGGTAAACATTTATCAAAATAATATTGATCGTTCCAAACAAAACCTAAAAAATGATAGTCTGAAGGGTGGATTGGAATATTTCTAAACCCGTCCTCTATGTCTAGCTTAGCCATAAGTGCCCCTGTCCCAAATTTCTTTATGAGCTGTATTACATTTTCAATCGAGTCATATTGCACAGTTGCATTCTCTCGCGAAATGTGTTCATTTACTGAATTACCCTCTGGAAAGGATAGGTCATGTATGATTCTAAATTCTCCAGGCAGTTTCTTAGGCACTAGCCCTAATGGTGAACAAATAAGATTATCAAAAGGTTTAAATGCATGAGGGCCTGAAATACGATTGAAACCTAATTCCTTATCCAACTTTTTATTAACTACCATTGGACTTTTACTAACGGATGAATGATTGTTCTTAACAGAGGTTGAATGAAACTCAGTGCAACCCAGTTTAAAACCATATTTAAAACCATCGACAAGAAAGTCAAGTAAAACCTTGTCGTAACCTTGCAACTCTTGATAAAGTACTTCATGCTTTATTGTTGTTGGAATTGTTTGGTTTGCTGTTAGATTTGCTTCGGTCTGATTTGTTACATTTAATTCTGGGATGCTGTTCACTGCATGTCTGGCAGATGTGCTTGAAATAACATGGTGAGTATTTACATTTTGTACCATTGTTGTAGTTGAAGCACACACGCTCTCGCTGTGTTGCTTTTGAACGGTTTGAGGTGTACGGAAAGGAGCGAAACGAACGAGTGAGGGTGCAGGCTTTGACCATGTATTCGGTAATAGGGAGTTGCCAAGGGACCTTATTTGATTGCCGGAGTTTTCTAAAATTTTCATCATAATATCTCCAGGCACCATCCCCATTAGAACTCCCAATCTCCCTAACAGTGAAACAGTATTTAAGCAGATTGGCATACTCTTGGGGTGACTTCTCTGTGTATATTGACATGAATATCAAAAAGGCTGATGTCCATTGGTGCAAAGACATGATTGACTGTTTTGTTGACTGTGGGTTTAACTGAATGGCATTATTTTCTATTTGAATTGAAATATTCTCATCTTTGCTATTTGGAAGTAAACATTTAAGGTCAATGAATTGATCGTTCCAAATTTTATTTTTTATGCGCACTGGAACACTGGCGCCCAGGGGGATGCCATTGGCCACTGATAATGGAACAGAATGTGAATTGTTAATGTTAAATGTATCTGCCACCGACTCACCTGAAAACAACTGCTGAAGTGTGTTGACAAAATTAGAATTATTCAAATCGCTAGAAGAAGCTGTAGAAGCCTGTGATGCAATGGTAGGGGCCTGTGTAGTGGTACTGGCATTCATGGAAGCACTGTTGGATGTCAAAGCCTGTTGCTGTTGCTTAAGAATTGCTGCTGCCAGCTGATCGTAGTCGATTGAAGGGTTGTTGGGGCAGCTTACTGAAGTCGATGATGAATTGGCATCAACAGAGTCGCCTATAGCCTCCTGTGCAGGAGGGGCTTCAGCATGTTGAGTATGCAACCTCTTCTTTCTTGGTGGCTTTGGGTCTGCCACATTTTTCCTTTTCTTTGGTGGCATCTTATTCTACAATGAGTCCTAGCATGTTGTAATTTCCATATTATGATGAAAATATAATAATATTACTAATTTTAGCCACCCAAATATAAACACAATCTGATATGAAACAACATGCTAATATCTTTTCTTAATCAAGTGAAAAGGGTTAGCTCTTCATTGCCAACACAAACTGTTGCCAAGATATCAGATATCAGTATCATTTTAAGTGTCAGCTGAACAGGTCAGTCATAGGTAAGATTTATCATTAATTGCAGCTCATGATAAATAAAAGTTCAAAAGTATATTCTCATTTCAGATAGAAATGAGCTAGAAATAAACAAACTTAGCTGCAACTGATATATGATAATTATAGGCAACCAACTTTAAATAAATAAACAATTCCTCCCACAACCTCAATAGATTGTCAGGAAGGTTAAAAATAACAAACTTGTTGCCTTTACATAAATATTTATATTTATAAAGGAATCCATTAGTGATTCCCCAACTATCTGACCAATACTGACACTGACAGCATTGCTATAAAATCAGCTGACATAATGTGCAGAGGACCTGCTAATAAGGATACCTACATAGACTACAAGCACTAGTACTGTCTTGCATTATATAATATAAACAAATAGCCAGAAAAATTCATCACATGTATATTAATCTAATAACCATTTGTGCAATGTACTAGTAACTCTACTTATCCTTATTCCTCTCCCGTCCTATCAGATGGGAGGCATGGAGGACAGCACTTTTAATGCTTTGTAGGTACTTGTTCATGAACCGGTGGTCATGGCTGCTGTCTTTTAAGTGAACCCCATCACGGGCCAAGTATTTCATGTCAGGGTCCCAGAAACCACGGTGGTGCCAGAATATAAGATTGCTGGTGGAGGAGTGACACTGATCATGAAGGAGTTTATTAGTATCAATCACTTTGTAATTGTACTGACTGCCTACTTTTGATGGATTTCTACGAAGCAATTGTCCAATTACTACATAAGAAAAGTTCTTGGTTAGAAGCAAAAACTGCGCCAGTGCCATGATTTGTCGAACTACGATGTTTGGTGTTGACCGTGGATCTGATAAATCATTCCCGCCAATCTGAATGAAACAGATACCGCCCTCGGTATGAATATCTTGAAAGTCCAGTAACTCTCTTGAATTAGCCAGCTCGTGTGTCCTGAGGCCGCCCCTGGCACGAATTATCACTTCAAATTTATCTTTCTGTAGACGTAAATTATTGAATTCTCGTTCATTGTTTATTAATACACCGAGCCTCCTAATGAACGAATGACCTATCAGCACTACTGTTCGCGGTTTGGAATATCCAGCGCTTACCTCCATGCCGTCTGCTTGACACAGTCAATAATGCACAATCAAAATGTTCTAATTTGTTTACGTACCTTTACTGGTATCACAGATATAGCAAAATTTCAATTGTTCGATATATAGATGTATATAGATGTATGTGTATAGGAAGCAATTCTTCAGTTCAGTTAAAATAACCACAACCTCGTGTTTCCACCGGATTTCATAATTGGGAATTCGATCCCGATCAAGCTGAACCCGATCTTAATACAACATACAAATAATTACCGTACATTATAAGTTAACTATGTCAATTACAATGTAAAAAAGCTTGTATATAAAACATTTTATGGGACATAAAATTGTATTTATTCTACAATGATTTTGATAGTTTTTAAACAAAAGTGAATAAATACGACGCCTTTGGAATAGTTTCAATAGTTCCAACACATTTTAATTATGAGGATTACTGCATTATTTATGATTTTTAGACCCCATGAGAACGAAATTCGACTTGGTTTTATGACAATAGGATCTTTTATGAAAAGAGGATAGGCGGGTCTTCCTACAATGGAGGGATATGCATGTCCGAGGAATCTACCTTTTATGGCCATTGTCATTATTTCGCACATTGTCGCTTACCGAGAACAATTGTCCAATCCAATGACTGAACGACAAAACATGCTGGTTTACTAGATGTTTACATTTTATCACAAACACGTGGCTTAGGTCAATTCACACATTATCTCTACTAAATTTCAAACTTATAATGGCCAGTAAAGGCTTTTTATACATGATAATACGTATGGAACCTCGGTGTTTACCGTTTTGGGTCGAGAAATTCACAATGAAACGTGTATTCACTGATTTTCGGGAATACGTGTAGCCAATTGCCCAACGACGCTTTACAAAATTATGAAATTATACAATGTACATTCATAAAGAAAAATTGTGTGTAATTATGAGCACGGAAATTTTAGATAGAAAAAAAAAATATGCCTTTTTTCCAAGCATTAAGTTTCCTTAGACATTTTGTAGTACTTACTCGTAATACAACTCATTTAGCTGACTGGTCGGTTAGAGAGTCTCGCCGATGCCTCGATTAGCATATGAATTTCTTCTTACGTCAGGAAAATTGCTTCGTCGATCTGTTCGTAATGGGGAAGACCAGCCAGATTTTACAATGTTTTAAATACAACATTTGAGCGCAGTTGGGTACAATTTTCTCCTTTCACATATAGGTAGATTTCAATAAAATACAGCGACCATCCAAAGGAGAAAAATGTACCTACTTGCGCTCGTATATTTTAAGGGCTTCAAAGAGCCAAAATTTAATGGGAATTGGATGTAAACATGGTACCCCTACTCAAAATAAAGATAAACATCTTCCAAATCATGTTTCTATTTTCGGTAAAAGCAGTATTCCATGACGGTGCACATATTAGTGATGAAGTGGATGTAAAAATTGGAGTAAAATTTAGATATTTCATTTATTTATTTATTTATTTATTTATTTTTTTTGTCAATTTACCAGGGGCCGTATGGCACATCATCTTTTTTTTAACTTTCAATAAGTCTCGGTCTAGCAGCACAAATGATTTGTAGCAAATCGACAACTGTTAGAAAGTAAGTTACTTTATGTGAAAAAAAAATGTTTTTGGGGTACTGTAAAGGTACTTTGTTCCAAGGAATATAATTCTGCGGAATTATAATTTGTGTTCAATTTGCTGGTAGAATTTTATTCGGACTTCTTAGAGTGTCATTGCACGTCTTAGTTGCACTTTAAGAATTCTGTCAAAAGTTTCCATAGAAACTTGTGACCGTGTATCGTAAAATAATCCCACACCGTAAAAGTGCGTCTACAGTATTCAAAACTGCGGAAATAACATAGTTGTCTTATGTAGCAATATACCCTTATCACCTGCATATGGGATTAATGTCCCTCAGTTGATTCGATACGCAAGAGCATGCTCTACATATAAGCAATTTTTAAAACGAGGCAAGCTGTTGACAAACAAGATGACGAAACAAGGTTATCAACAGTTTCGTTTGAAGTCATCTTTTCGCAAGTTTTTTGGTCGATACAATGATTTTGTCAGCACATACAACCTATCATTGAGTCAAATGCTGACTGACGTTTTTCATACTAATTTTAGGCCATTACTTATACACTGAACTGTCTACGGATTTTTCCGGTTTTTGTTTCCCGATCATGACAAGGAGCACATGGCGGGTGTGACCGGTCGGCAGGGGTGCTCTCTTCTCCATGGCACCTGATCCCATCTCTATATACTGAGGTCCGTGTTTTCTCTTCTCCAAATTCGTATCGTTTCATTGGACTTTCGAGATTGAATACTGTTCGTTATCTTCATATTTCATAATTCAGTTTCTTCTAGAATGTAAGATTGATTGATTATTATTGTTTTACGCCGAGTCGGCAATATTTAAGCCATATTTAGGCGGTCTAGAATGTAAGAAGTGTTCAATGAAACAGCAATTGCACTTGAACTTAAATATGATACCAGCTACTTTGATACAAGTGTTTTACTTTATATTCGATCTTGACCCACTAACAATTGCCTTTAGGACAGAAAAATTAGATTTTAGGAAAAAGCTTCTCACTGTGATTTTATATCTATTTGATAAACATTACTGTGCAAGTTTTAGCTTAACTACTGAACATGATATCAATATACATGTTTTAATGAAATTTAAGATTATTCCTTCCCAACTTGTCTTTCGTGAATGAATTCAACGTCAAACTTATTTTATCTTAATCATATCAATGAAATGAATATAGTGATTCTGTGCATAGTTCGTAAACTTTTTCTCATACATGTGGCTATGATACTGTTTAACTGTTTTAGCATTGTTCCAAAGTCCTGAATATATAGCTGCATTTTTGTACGTAATGCAGTTTACATCATGTGTATAAATGTGAATGCCTTTTTTTAATTTAAAATCAAATGTTGTAAACAGATGAATTTAGTAATTATTATTAGTTCTTGTCATTTAAATCATATTGATGCAATTTAACAGAGATTTTACTTAAAAAAGATGGGTTAAATGCAAAACAATTGATGTGTTTTGCAGGATAAAGGAAACAGGGTGCCAGAACTATATCCAAAACGGGAAAGGACGATGTATATATTTTTCTATTTAATTTTGTCCTCGACGCTCATAATAAAAATGTTTTGGCCTATTTCTGTCTTCATACGTTCGATTTTGAGGCATATACAATTCGCTGTTATTGCAGCTCACAATATTTAGCACTAACATATGTAGATTTTTATTGAGCTTCCTCCGCTTACAATACCATACTTAACATAAGATAAATGTTTCTGGGAGACAGACAGACAGAATCCTTTCCTCTTGGAACTTTTTTCCTCTGGGGTTTCTTAATACAGTAATTTGTACACGAACTATTCCCTACGCAGAACATGAATTCATTTTTTTCTAATTATTTTTTTTTTTCTAATCAACCACATGTAGTTGTATATGCATCTGTGTAAATTCCAATCATGAAAACCAGTCAACTTGTGATCTTTTGGTGACATTATATATAATTGTTACAGACTATTACAACTACACTCTTTTCCGAAGATGATATGGAAGATTAAGCCGGAGAAATATTCAAACATTTTGCATCATGCTATTTTTTTAATAATCATAACTCTGTTATCGTATTTTTAATCAGGAGCGAAATTATAAATAAAGGCCTTTACATTTATATTTAGTTTGCGTTCGTGATTATTTCTGTCAGACGAAAGGGTTATTTAATTTCCTGTTTTGTCAAAATGCAAATGTTATGAAATAATATTTACATTTGCAAACGTTTTCTTTAATATAACACTATTAAAAGCAACGCGTATCTATATCCGTATATACACGGGTTCCTCGCGTCATAAACGTTCGACGAAATTTCTCAGTGACGTCATAAAGGGTCGAAGCGCAATCAATGGATCATATACGTGCCGTTGAGTTTGAAAAATAAAACATTTTACGCGTTAAAGATTATAATCAGGAAAATATAAAATATGAATAAGTCATAAATGTAAATATAAGTAATAATTTATCATTTTTAAACATCTATCGGGATATAAATACGTGTTGGTACGATATCAAATTTACCATAAAGCCCGAAGGGCTTTATGGTATTTGATCTCGTGCCCTACCCGTATTTATATTATATCCCGATAGATGTTTAAAAATGATACATAATTTCTTAAAGAATGCTGTTGGTCACGCAAATCAAAACATAAAGCTATCTAAAAAATGAAAATGAAAAATGGATCCTTAAAGTAATTATACTTCACTTTGCAAACAAAAAAATTGGTCAATATAATTTATTGCTCAAAACTTTGTGAAAGAAATGGAAGCACTAAATTTTATCATTTATATTATATATTTATTTTGTCAATTCCATACAGTGGCAATACAAGCTAATTTTATTGTAAGCAACTTGACCTCGGCAAACATTTTTCGCCGTCGAAAATATATGCAGTGGAAATATATGCCGAAACACGAACAAGTTTACTTTTTCAAAAGTAACTTCTTTTTCTTCAAATAAAAATCATTTTCGGCCGGGGTTATATATTTCCATACACACTGCACCTAAACTTCACCATTCCCTTATTTGATTTATCACACTGATAGTCTGTCGACATCAGCCATACTATGATCAGTATTCTACATTTTGGATTTGTATGTCGGATGACGATGCGGGTACAATTGTTGCCCAGCAAAAAAGTCAACACAGTTCCTCATATATTTTTATTTGCTCTCATTTCTGCAAACTACTGCACACTGAAATTCTTTGGGAGATCTGAATTTTGCATATTCTGCAATGTATTTTTATCAAGTATGAAAAGTATAAATTTACTTCTATAAGCTATTCTGTTGTACAAATGTAAACGATATGTAATTTTTCTCCAGATATTTCATATCTCCATTGATGATGTTATATTTCTATTATTGTCTCTAAGAAAAATGTACCAGCGTAGATGAATAATAATAAGGCACCGACTACACCGAGTCCAATGATAACTGCAGCCATAGGGGAAATTGTTCTTGTCGTTGACAAGACGCTTCTGTTAAAATCTAGTTTCACGGTGTTATGGTTAGTATGTTCCACTGAAACTGTTATATATCATTGTAGTAGTCAAATTCTAGCTAAGCTACATCAATTCAAACAAATTATCTCACTTTTCATCCAAATTTAAAAAAAAACTTTGTAACTAAAACATGTCATAATAAAACGCTGATGTTTGCATTACAAAACAAAATTAAGATATTCTTTATTGTTCGTATTTTCGTCATTATGATGATACATAATTTTAATCTAATTAAAGCTGTAAATAAGAAAACGTATTCTTGGGGATTCCACAAAAGTGTATTTTAGTGTTGCAAGATAAAGTAAAGAAATCCTATTTTGTTGTTATTGTTAAACTGTTAAATTTTCCATTTGGAAAATGCTTACAGTAATTATTTAGATTAACAATGAACCGCAAACAATTAACAATTAACACCTCACATACAATATGCAGAACTATATAATAAACTTTAATATTACATTTTCCCCAAGCTTTGACTTCAAAAAGAATTTCTTTTTTCGCGTCTCTGACTAACCTATCTATTTAATTTTTCTTAATGTTAACATCTCTCTTATAAAGTCAATAAAAATGCCCAAAACCTGGCATCTACCTACTACTTAAAATAATTAAAGTTTGAAGGTAACAACATATTATTTTATATTAATTCATACTTGTACCTTTATCTCTGATAGTGGATTTCGCAGGAAATGCATTGTTTCCTAAGGATATATCACCAATTTCAATGTTGATGAGAATTGAAGAGGGACGTATAGAAGATGGAATATCTAAAAATAAAACAATAATTATACCCATTTTATTACTGTATTTTGAAAGTGCTATTTTTATCGCTAGAAATCAAATATCGTATACAGGCATGTTCTAGATTGGAAATATTCTATCCTAAAATCCCCTTTTAATCTAAACCATTTTTTATCGACAATTACTTATTTTCTTCTCCTAAAGTACCGTCTATGGTACATGTAGCTCAGTCGGTAGAGCGTTCGCTTCGTGATCGGAAGGTCGTGAGTTCGAATCTCGGCCGCAACTGACCTAAGCCGATAAAAGAAAAATGGGTAGCAACTGTTCCTTCGTCATGCGCTCGGCAATTTGAAGTGAAAGTTGCAGGTCCTTCGGATGAGACCTTAAAAACTGAGGCCCCATCTCACGACAGGCGTTCGCACGATAAAGATCACTCACTGCTCAATGGCCCTGAGTGCCGAGTAAAGGTCAAAATTTGAAGCCATTCAACGGTATATGGAGACGTCTCTATATGAGTGAAAAATTCTCGGATGGGAGGTAAAACAACACACAATCAATCAATCAGTCTTCTCCTAAAGCATATACATGAAATTTAAACAATCTTAATTTTAAATAGGTAATATTGGACTTAAAATTAATAACACAATTTAAAGGAAAGTAAAGGATACATATGCATAATTAAGAAATAAGTAATCCGTTTCAGACGCCTGTGCTTTACTACCTGCAGCGAATGAACTAGTCATAGTATTGTTACATCCTTTAACAAAATGGCACATATCTTGTTCACAGTTACAATATCCTTGACACATGTTCCCAAAATTAGGATACAATGTATCTGCAACGCCTCCCGCAAAAATGTCCATAATACCCGAGGCCACAATCTACAAATTGCATGTACTTTACTTTATATTTCAAGATGATCTTCAAAGTTTACTTCATTAAATCATAACATAAAGGATACCTTTAGGGTTTCGCCGACATCCCAGCTGGTGGTCACATTTAAATTCACTGCAATTACACAAGGACTGACAGTCTTTCCCAAAAGATGGGTACGGGCAGGGATCAGAGCAATATGGTCCATGAAAGCCCACATTACAAGCTTTTGAATATATAAAGTTATTTTAATCACCAATATGGTGAATCAATTTGATGGACTGATTAGACAACTTGATTAAGTACTAGATTTGCAATATAAACATACGAGTACAATTGCCTAAGTTGTTGTTCCAAACATAACCAGCGCAGCAAACAGTACCCTTCATTCTGTGAGCATTAAAGACAAATCGATAAGGATAAGCAGTGTATTAAAATACACTATATGATACTAACTTTAAATCTTGTTTTGTTAATGTTTTAAAATGTGTTTTTAAAATATTACTTCTTATGAAATTCATTATAATATATGCATACTTAAGTCAGTAATAATTATAAATTCTAATACAACTATGAAAACACTTACCCAGTGCAGCTAAACGAAGAGGACAATCTTAGCAAATTCAAAAACTCTAGAACTGCTGAGATAATAACAAGATAGATCGAATTCATAATTAAGGCCAATAAAACGAAACGAAGGTTGATTATGGCAAATCAACTTCTGCTTAGATAATTTTTTTGATGAAATATAGCAAACGTTTCCTGATTATGACGCAAGTAAACGATATTGAAATTATAATGGATCATTTTTTTTTCGTACCAGTCGTTAGTTTAATCAATCCATCTTCTTCATCTTATATGGTTGCATAAAACTCATATTTGCATCTATATTAGGAGATACTTGCAATGTCACATTATTTTTATTTTTGTTGAAGATCATGTGTTTGTCTTTCGCTCGGACTCGCATTAATTTTTAAACGGATGTTCCATATAAGTTAGGGCAAAGAATAGATACTTTTAAATCACATAAGTCTAATACTAATTGTTTAAAACCTTAGCGTAAATAAATATCACAATGCAAACAGTTTCAGATTGATAAAGGGATCAGTTCAGCAAAATTCGTGTCACACACTCTTTCTTTCATTTTCATCTCTACTTTAATATATATAATTTTACAGTGGCAATAGACAAGCTCTTTACAGTTCAAACTTGACATAAGAAGGTCACTTTAAACATCGCAAAACTTGTATAAAAAGTGTCAAAAGACAAAAAATAACCCTCAATATTGACCTGGGATATAATTTACCATAAGATTGTGATAATCAATTTTCTTTTTCCAAATACACCAGTTTATCACAGTTATTGTTCAAATTACAGCAAAGACTGGTATAATCTCTACATTGAATGTCATAGATCATACCCGTGCTTGCCACATAATATCACGAATTCTATTATTTGTGTTATTTCGATATTCATGCTGAATCATTTGTGATGACTTCAGCTGCGGTACATACTTCATAAACATGTTAATTTAGGAAATGAAGAGGGGATAGTATTCCTAGTACAGGAAGTGATCGGAAAATGCAATATTCAAAGGTCGAACGCATGGTCTACGTAAAGGAACCTAATATTCGGAACAGTCGATAACATAATATTATATCTACGAGTTGGACGTCTTCAAAACACATTAAATAGATAACTACTAAAAGCTTCTGTTTAGCAGGTGAATGTTAATCTTGTGCACAAAGGGAAAACTGAATTTACATGTATATGTCATGAAACAATCTCATATATTATGAGATTTGCTGTCATCTCAGGATGACACAATGCAACAAAATGTGTCACATAAAAATGATATTTAAAGTTTGCATTTAACTATTTATATTCCTCAATAGCGTTTTTTTCCCAATAAAAAGCTTCTTTTTTTTTCGCAAATAGATTATTATGTTGGCATGATATTGGATAACCACATGAAATGCAACCTTCTGTTCATATTTGCCAATTCATGAGAAGGGTTGGGGTCAATTACTTTGAAATGTAATTAAATACTTTCAAATACATTGAAAATTTTTGTCAATTACTTGCAATTACACTTACATTGATATTTACAAATGTAATTAATTACTCTCAATTACTTTGAAGAATGTAATCAAATACATTTCAATTACTTTTGTTTCATTTTCAAAAATCTTGAAGAACAAATACACGTCAATTTAAGGTAATGGGAATATCTAAAATAAATAATGTCAGGTGACTGTAATGTTTGTATGTTTCATCAACATTAGATCTAGTCCTACATGTACATTTATCAATTAATTGACTGCCTTTATGAAATATGATTAAAAGCAAGTTTTCAAGACTTTTATCAACCATCAAATACTCTTTCAGCTACAGGTAGACAAGCTAAACACTTCAGTTTGGAAAGGTTGACAAATAATACTTGTTTTATGTAATAACTATTCTAGATACCAATGCATACATGTATATAAAGATCTGTTTATATGTTAAAATAGTGATTCAATATATATATATATATATATATATATATATATATATATATATATATATATATATATATATATATATATATATATATATATATATATATATATATATATATATATATATATATATATTAGAACATTCTTAATAGTATTTAACAAATCACCTCTAACGGTCATAACTTTTAATTTAAACAAAGCATGGTATAAATTTATTTAAAATTTTGGAGAGTTGTTTTGATAGCAATTTACAGCTGGCAACAAGGCAGGTCTTAATGACACATTAAATTAATTTCTATTCTTTTTTGATAATCAAGCAAAAAAAAAAAAAAAAATGAAATCTTTCATGCCTAGTATACCAATGAAAGGTAGTATATATTTTTTGATAAACTAGTATTAATTATTTATATGCATTATAATTACAAAACAAAGAAATATTTTCATAAACTAGCCAATATATATATATATATATATATATATATATATATATATATATATATATATATATATATATATATATATATATATATATATATATATATATATATATATATACGAGGGTTCTCCAAAAAAGTTCGTGGACAATGGCGTTTTTGTCAAAATGAATGGTTCAATATATACTTATCGTATACCAAAATATTAGTTATGAAAATCCAAGTCAGAACAGTTTAGTTTTAATTGTTTGAACTTAATATTTTTGTAAAAATCGCGGTCATTCAAGGTCGTCGATAGTGAGCTCGGACCAGGGTTAAAATGCCATAAACTTTTTAAATAAAGTGTTCTGATTAAAATGATTATTTTCTTTATAAAACGAGCCAAAGCTTAATAAAAATTAAATGTGTCGCAAATAAAGCGACTGTCTTCATTTTCTGATGTGTTTAGTATCGCTTACTAAATAGACAGTGAGAATATTAAGCGAAAACCGCAAGAAGTATGTTTCAATAATTGACAGAAAAAGCGACGTCAGCCATCCGAACGGGACAGCGTCCAATCATACAATTATGTTTAAATATGGTTGAAACGAAGTCAGACACAAAATATTTATTCAAACAACTTGAATTTATTGGAATATATTTAGTTTATTGATTTGTAATTGGTGTATATGATTTTTCAACGGTGTGTTAAATTTCGGAGACCTTGTAAGAAGTGGAAAATCACTGTTATTTGATGAAAAATAGGATATTCCTATACATTACGTTGTTATAAATTTAGCGCCGTCGGACTGGGCTATGCAGCCTGTGTATATGAAGTTTTTATATTGATGACGCTCGTAAATTATCGTGAATTTTAAAATTTTTTGAATTTTAAAAATTAAATCAATTATGGTCTATACATATATAATATTGCACACACTTGGCAGTGTGGCATGATAAAGAAAATTAGCGTGTGTCCTTCAACATGTGATAACAATTCAAAATCCATATTCTTGGCGTTATCGTGAAATTAGCGTTACGTCAGACTGGGCTGTGCGGCTTCCATATACAAAGTATTTACACCTATAATGCTCATAAATAGTGTTTTTTGTTTTAATTTTTTTATATAATTACTAAGTCATGGTCTATTTTAAACTATTATTGTACACGTTTGTCTTCGCGGATTTTATTAAGAAAATTAAGTATTTGTCCACGAACTTTTTGGACAACCCTCGTGTATATATATATATATATATATATATATATATATATATATATATATATATATATATATATATATATAAAGCACATTTTACAACAACTCTTAAACTAACATAACTGCCCTAAGTGAAGAAATATTAATATAGAAAGCACAAAGAAATTCACTTTTACATGGATACCCACTTCCGCCCCAACCCGGGGTTGAACTCTCGACCTACGGAAGTGGGTATCCATGTAAAAGTGAATTTCTTTGTGCTTTCTCTATATATATATATATATATATATATATATATATATATATATATATATATATATATATATATACAGACCCTGAAACGTGCTACTACCCCACACGCACGCTGCACGAACGGTACACGCTCGCTACACGATTTGCACGAAACGCTGCACGGTTTACACGAAACGCTACACGGTTTGCACGAAACGCTTTGCACGAAAGGCTGCACGGTTTACACGAAAGCCTACACGAAACGCTTTGTACACGTTTCTCACACGCTTTGTACACGATTCTCGCACGCGTTGGCCTCGATCCTGATTTTCTATTCTCTCGGACTTTATTTTAATTATTACGGATTAATCAACGAGTAGTTAAGAATTACAATCATTGAGATTAAGTTAAGATTAAAACTCGATACACCAGTACTATATTAACAGATAAAATACTCAATGTTCAGTTGTAATTAATTAATAGTTGTCATTGAGTATGTGGCCCGCCCGGTGAAATGCTTATCATCGTCAAACTTTTTTCACTAGACTCTAAATTACGCACTAAAAAAATAATTATATTTGTAATTCATAATCTTTTACAGCATTTAATGTTTATTACAATTAAAGTTTGATATTAAAAAGTCGTTCCATTACTGACTTTATTACTGACAAATAAACTCAGTTTCACAGTTATATTTGAAAAAAAAATGATTAAATTGCGTATGATTTCTGTAAACGGATTGATTTTCTTTTCCTTTTTTTAATTATTGATTGATTTATACATTTTTTTGATTTAGTAGGAAAATAATTTCATTTGATTAAGTTAGCTCTCTTTATAATTTGCAAATGTAATATGCACACTGCATGAAACAGGAACATTGTGCAGGAAGGGAAGGGGGGGGGGGTTAGATTACCGAGATCTTACTGTTGTATCTTCAAATCTGTACATGACTAAATATAACAGGCACTTGTTTCAGTAAGTAAACAATCGGAAAAAAAATATTATAGAAACAAGTGCCCGTTCTAAGAAAAAAAAAAGATATTAATGTCTCCAGCGGGACCCGATACATGTAATTCATTAATATGCACTTTATTCAGAATGGTAAATATACCGTTTCATTACAGAGTTAAACTTTAATTTATCATTAAAATCTTACATGGTAGAGAAGCCGGGGGGATATGTATTGTAATTCTTTCGTTCTCTTTCCCGGTATTGTGTTTATCAAATATCAATATATATATACCCACCACCTTTTAAAATCCTTGATTTCAAACCCTGTCTAGAAAAAAAAAATCATTAATTACATTGTATGTAATCAATAGTCGCGGCTCTTAACAATACATTCAATATATGTGTATACATATCTTATGTCCTAAAAACTAAAAAAAATTATGCTCTAGAACTGCGTGATGAATAAAAACAATTAATATATAATTATATAGGATTTATTTCTTTATATTATTATATTCACGAATACACTGGCAAATTAATTCACTGTTTACAGACAATCGGATAAATTTAAGAAATAAAATCAACGTGTATTACCGTTTAATTAATCGATCGTTATTGTCGGGTGTCATCTTAGCTATGATTGACAAGAGATAATAGCAGAACAAGTTTTCAGTCCCGGCACGCGGAGTCCGTGATCGCTGTTGTAATGACCTTGATCACAGTCGTAAGAAGAGTGTTGAAAGTGTAAAGAAGATTCCAATATATTTTTTAAGGGTGCATCGGGCGCACCCCATCGAAAAAAAGCAATAATTTTCTTACAAAAGAAAATTATCAATAATACACTTGTTTACAAACAAAAACTCAGTTTGAGTATTCATTTGATCACCCCCCCCCCCTGAAATATTTAACCTTGTATTTGCCGATGCATGTGATTTATAATTCATTTATATGACTTTTATTAATCAACCGATTTTATGCATAAAAAGACAATAAATGACTCATCGTTTTCAAAATTATTTGTATCACAATCTTGTAATATAAGAAAAATATGATCATTTATAAAGAAAATCAATTAACTGTGCTCCCCGGCCTAGAATTCCTATACTTCACATTTATAGCAACGCACTAAACTTTGCATTTTATTTTTTATTGCGCCTGCGATACATGTTTCTACCTATTATTTTGTATTAATCACCGATATGTTGTTGTAATCTCTATATCCCATGAACAATGGTGAAGATATTCAAATAAATGAGTGAAAAGGACAAGACCGGATTCCTAGTGAATTTTCTTTTAAAAAAATATTTAGTTTTGCTCCCTTTAAAAAAATGTATTGAATCAATTACCTTAACATTTATGTGCATATAATTAATTACTTTTAACAAATTTTCTGTCCATCTTTATTTAAATAAATAAATAAAGAAAATCAAACAAATATATAATACATTACCGAATAATTTTATTTTGTTGTTTTCGTATTTTTTTTTTCACTCTTAAAATACCACCGGTATGATATATCCGAATAATATTAGTTACAAACAACACAGAATGACATGTTGATCCAACAATAGTCATATTTAAAATAAAAGGACTTCCGAGTGAATCCTACACGTTTCTCACACGATTCTTGCACGCTCGCTACACGGTTTGCACGAAACGCTGCACGGTTTACACGAAACGCTACACGGTTTGCACGATACGAAAAGCGCAAAAAAGTCACACGCTTTTTTGGGGTAGTAGCACGTTTCAGGGTTTGTATATATACGAGGGCATTTATTGAGACATAAAAGAGTTTCAATTTTGAAAAAAAAGAAAAAAAACAGAAGGGCCTCTTTGAATAAATTAAAATTAAAATAACTGTAAAATGTGAATGTTTTGGAAATATTTCCTATTCAATACACATAACATGTATTATGAAAAGTAATTGAAATTACAGGGTATTTTGTTCATTGTAATTAATTACATGTATATTCAATTACAATTAATTTAAAAAATGGTCAATTACAAATTACTTCCAATTACTTTGAAAAATGTAATTAATTACATTCAGTTACGATTACTTTTATCAATTACCCATCCCTGGAATTGGCAACTGTAAAAATGTTTTTATCGTGACTTTAGGGTTTCGTATTATTTTTCCTTGAATAAATTAATGACCCAAAGCCAATGATGTTTTGCCTTTCATATACATGTATAATGTACATATTGAATATTCAATATACATGAGAAAAAGTCAACACTCCCTCTAGCATTCAACTCGACATTTAGATATATATTGACGTTTGCCTTTGTCATCAACCTCGGTACACAATTTCGACGATTTGAGCGTTATTTTTTTTTGTTTGTTTGTTTGGTTTTTTTTTTTTTTTTGGGGGGGGGGGGGCATTTAATCATGACGTCAATTTAGTCACAAAGGCGACGCTGCATTGCTTCCCGTTTAATTCCCTGAAAATAACTTTAATTTTATAAGTAACATAGTCCATACAAACCAAAGATCAATACATAATATATGTTATTGTACGTAAACCTCGTAAATGTATGAACCAAAAGTAATATAAATATTTATTTTGCTTTGATTATTTGTAATGTTTTAGAACAAACATATAAAACACTAGAGCCGAGCTCGTTGCAATGCAACGAATAGGTCTTCCGTCGGAGCAGACAGAACATAGCGACCTTGAGTCAAGGTCATGCAACATTTTAAGGTTATAAACAATCCTGTAAGGGGCATCAACTTGCAATGTTTCAACAGTAGAAAGACAGTAAAAGAATGTAAAATTCCCCTGTCAGTGAACTTGAACTTGTCCAAATAATCGTGCGTCAAGCCAGGACACATTCTGCAGCTGGTTAAGAGCAAACACCATCTGTATGTCACCGACATAAATAATTCTCAGTCACGCATTCTTTCAGACTATTCATCCAAAACATCATATTCTAAGTGACCTCGAATTTAAGTCAAGGCCATTACATACTCTGGATGATATATTTATCATCCTTTCAGTGAAATGCAAATGCATGCAAATTTTCTATTACAAAATTATAGACCTTTTTGTTTGTTTGTATGTTGTTTAACGTCCCTCTCGAGAATTTTTCAATCATATGGAGACGCCACCATTTGCCGATGGAGATCTGCAAATTTTGACCTATACCCGGCAATCATGGTCATTGAAGAGTGGGGGATCTTTTTCGTGCTAGCACCTACTGTCGGACGGGACCACAGTTTATACAGTCTCATCCGAAGGATCGGTCTCTGTGTCCCACAGAGGCATTCGAACCTGCGACGTAAGGATCAACTCCTTAATCCACGACTCTAGAGCAGACATTCTTACCACTGCGCTACGGGGGCGACTAGACCTTTTTGAATTTTACACTTATTATATCAGTGACCTTGAACTTGCCTAAATGACCTATGTTAAGGTCAAAAACAACCTTTGAACAAATTATGAGCTTCCAGTGATACTCAATGACAAAGATATTCCTGAAAAGGAATATTGCACTTTTCTGTCAGTGACCTTGAACTTGCCAGAAAGACCTTAGATCAAGGTCAAAACACATCCTTAGATCATAAGCAATCTCTGTATCAAGTAAAAGCTTCCAGTGATTTTATATTACAAAATTTAAGCATGAAAAAAAAAAAAAATAATATTTATCTGCCAGTGACCTTGAACTTGCCGGGAAAAACCTTTGTTCAAGGTCAGGAAAAACCCATCTCTAGCAATCTGAGAAAAAGTTTCTTGTGTTCCTCCCACCCCTTATAAATTTATAATCCAGGCACGAATTTTGCCACTTCTTCTGCCTGTCTAGTGCTATGTTATCTCAAACCGGTGGATCATAAGCAATCTTTGTTCCAAGTATGAGCTTCCAAAATTATAGCACATACAGTAATCTCACACTTTCATGTCAGTGACCTTGAACTTACAGGAATGACGTTGGATGAAGGTCGTGGCAAACCCTTTTGTCATAAGCAATTCCTGTATCAAGAATGAGCTTCCAGTGACTCTCTATTACAAATAAATGGGTCGGACAAAACTTTGCTATTTTTTTTCCAGTGACCTTTAACTTGCCGGAATGATGTTGGATCAAAACCATGACACACCCTCAGATCATTAGTAATCTTTGTACCAAGTATGACCTTCCAGTTTCTTCATAACAAAGTTATATCCTGGGCAAACTATCACGTACAGACGGACAGCTAGGCAGATGGACAGTGTGATTCCAAAAGACTCAAAACACCCCCACCCCAAACCCACACACTTCATTTGGGGGATATATAAATTCCTATGTTAAATTATGAACATTCTTTCCGGCCCAAACCTTCTCCCTGGAATCAAGATTTGAAAATAACAAGATGTGTTTGTGAAACACTGATGCCCCCGTATGGCAACTTATAGCAAATGTTAAACTTTCTCAAATGCAAACCAAATATGTTGATACCCAAAGTAAGGTCTTGTTTCGAGGAATATACCTGTGAAATATAAGAGCCCTAGCAGCAAACATTGAATAGATATGGAAAAGGTTAAAGTCAAGGTCAAATGGTCAAAATTAATGGTGCCTTAGGAAAGGCCTTCTCACATGAAATATACTGGTGAAATATGAAGGCTGAGGCACCAATCGTTCAAAAGTTATGACCTAGGTTTAAGTTTTCAAAAGTAGGTCAAACTCCAAGGTCAAGGTCAATGGATTACAATTGTTGGTATCCAAAGGAAGGTTTTGTAACAAGGATTACATATGTGAATTTTGAAAGCCCTAGTACTAACGGTTCAAAAGTCATGGCCAAGATTAAAAGTTTTTAAAAAGTGGGTCAGACTCCAAGGTCAAGGTCAAAGGGTCAAAGTTGTTGGTATCCAAAGGAAGGTCTTGCCACAAGGATTACATATGTCAAGTATGAAAGCCCTAGCACCAACGGTTCAAAAGTTATGGCCAAGGTTAAAGTTGGGTAAAATTTTGCAAAACTGGGTCAAACTCCAAGGTCAAGGTAAAAAGGTCAAATATGGTGATACCCAAAGAAAGGTTTTGTCAGAAGGAATACACATGTGAAATATGAAAGCCATAGCTCAAACCAATCAAAAGTTATCGGCAATGTTAAAGTTTTTGCGGACAAACAGACAGACAGACGGACGGACAGGGCAAAGACTATATACCCCTGAATCTTCGATACGGGGGCATAAAAACTGAATGTATGCTATGTTGGAAATTTTCTCATTCTAGTCCAGGGGCTCTTGAGAATACTATTTTCAAATGACCCCATGCGCGGATCTAGAGGAGGTTGGGGGCAGTTAACTGTATATACTAAACCAAGTAAAAGTGGCCATGCCCCCCCCCCCCACCGCCCCTAGAAAACGCGGACCCTTCCTCGAAAACACGGATCTGTGTTAAAATGGTATGAAAAGTCTTAGGTATGAAGCTTTAAAAGTCAACGACCCCCCCCCCCCACACACACACACACACACGAAATATGTTTTTCACGTTTGGGAAAAGAGTTTCTTTTTTGGCTCGTCAAGAAATTTCTGGATTGAAATATATTTTTTTTATTGGGATCACCCCCCCCCTCCCCTCGCCGTGGAAAAAAAATCCTTGATCTGCGCCTGGACCCCATATAATTTTTACTACATGTATCCGTTAAAAGAGGATGTGACCCTTCATTTGAACAAAACTTTACCAAAAATATTCTATGTTAATTTTCGTTGTTATGGCCCAATGGTTCTTGATAAAATAAAAATGAGAAAAAATTACAAGTAGCTTTAGAACGACAACGACGATAACCCTTATATACACCAAGAAAGCAAACAAAGATGAAGAATTATGAACAGAAAAGCTTACTTGGGCCTCTGGCTTGGGAGATGAGATCCTTATTAAAAATTGAAATTATTTTGTCATTTTTTTTACGATCGACGGGCCTGTATTTCAAAGAGAGAGAGAGAGAATTTCTAGCTAGGTCTTTGAATAACAGTGACATTTCAGAAAACCAGGTCCCTAGGAATGTACATGTATATAAAATAGGCAGTGCCTTTCTCTCGGAATTCATCACCCGCTTCTGTAAAGTTCCATCCTCACTTGTACTTACATAACCGACTGCGAAGGAAAACATTCTATTTATTTCGGGGATGGGGGTATACGTATAGTGATGAGAGGAAATTTATTCACCTATATGTTCATTAAATATGAAGGATTGCTTTGAGTATTTGTACATGTTGTATACGATCGCACGACTTTCGTGTTAATTTATTAAAGTTAGATTATGTAAGCAAAGAACTAAACTAACATTTGTTCTATTCAGTCGTTTATAAGTTTTTTTTTAACATTTGTAAGAACCACTTTATTCTAAAAAACAAATAATCGTCCTATTATGGACGCCCATGATATATTAGACAGGATGTTTAATTAAAATATAATTCAGATATCGACATCCAGGAGAACAACACATTCTTTTTCAGTGGCGGATACAGGAATCTTGAAAAGGGGGCCAGACTAGTTAGAATAATCTAACTGTGTCTCGGGACTGGCCCTCACCACAGTTAGAATGCCTCCAATATACCCGTAATGTAGCAGAAAATTGCAGAATCGCTCCGGAACAATTTTTGAGAAGATTAATGAAGTTGAATTGAAAATAACAGTCAAATTAATCATAACAAACCTTTTTGAGACAGTAAATACCTTTCATTTAAAAATTTAATCCATATAATGGAAGAATTCAACACTTTTTCACCAACGTTTTTTACTCGTTTCAAATTTATACACAATGTTGACATTCGGAACTCTCGGGATTTTTCATAGTAAATGCACTGAATTAGAGTTATCTCCCGTATTTTCTTTGCTACATAGACAATACACGGAACGCATTCTATCGTTAAACTGGGTCCGTAGGACATTTATCATTTTAACGATAGAACATTCTATCTAGGGGCCCGACCAGTTTTGGGTCGGAGTAGGGGCCCAAAGCCACATAAAAAATTGATTTATTAAATTGATTTATTAAATCTTGTGTATATTTTGGATACAAAAAGGAGGCAGGCCCCCTGAACCTCCTCTAAATCTGCCAGTGTTTTTTTTTTTTTTATTATTATTATTATTAGTCAGCCCGCGGGCTGACTATTTACGGTGGGATGAAACTGCAAGTGCGCTTGCGTAATTTGGAATTCTGGGAAAAATATTTACACTTTGCTCCAACCAGAGGGCGTGCTTCTTCACACACAATACAGTCTATAAATAGATCGAGGCCGTGAGTGTGCTTCGTTCTCGACGAAAAATTAAAGACATAGATTGTTCTAAGTAGGAAATTTGCACTGTTTTATATAATTCTATGAAAATATTTCAGTGCTTCTTATAAAAGATGCGAAGTTTGTATGTTGAGCACATATAACAATTGGATATATATAAACCCTCAATTGCCGTTGCAAGTCAAGGATTTGTGTGTACCTGATGCAAGACTCCCTCGATCAATACCTTGCATAAGACATGTACGGGGCTACAAAGGTCCCAAAACAGTGAAAAAATCTCTTTTCACTTTAATGATGAAAGTTATGAAAATATCAGAGATAGATTTTTATAATTCACATGATGATGAAAAAATGACCACAGTAGAACTGCGGTAGTTGAGAGAAACTGCGCGGATTTATAGACAGGGCCCCCCCCCCCCCCCCCCAACGAGAAAGAGTGAGAGAGATGAAATCCAGTATGTTAATTAATCTAGTTTTGGTTTGATGGTAGACATCATCAGTTACATTTTAGGGTATATACGCACTGCATGTATAAACATATTTTGAATTTCCAGTTTGAATTGTTTTCCATGGCTTTCACTACCTTATTCTGGAAGCAATTCTTTTCTTTCTTAATAACACTAAAATGGATGCTTAAACTAAGAAATTGATTTAAATATACATGTACTATGCATCCCCCCCCCCCCCATCATGCATTGCCTGGAACTTGCACGATTAAAAACTTTTATTTGATAATAATTAAAACAAGCTAACCCAAAGTCTACCTTCTTTTTTTGTATCACAATCTATATCATTTATAGAATTTAACAATGAAAATGTACGAGGGTTGTTAAAAACGCGAACTTTTTAAACATAAACTACCTGACCAAAATTATTCATTTTTGCATAAAGTTGGGAAATTATTTTTTTGTAATTTTGGCTAAATATAATAAGGTTTCAATGCCATTTGCATTTTTAAACATCATTCAATGTGTTAAATATCGGTGGCCGGCGCATTGACATTCAAAAATAGCATTGACAGCAATGTTTTCTTTATTACCAGGCTATACGGATATATAATGTGACAAAAATTATAGAAACTTTATGATCTAGAGTACTCGTGTGTAAAAAAAATCAATACTCTGACTTCATAAATAACAAAAATATTACGTTATATTCACAAACACTTATAATTAGATATTGCCAAAAATGGCAATGTCGAGCGATAATGCGGCGCACCAAATTATCACTATGTGTTGTGTGGAGCGGGGTTTGACTCCTGTTCATACGGAAAAAGAGCTGGGAACGAGGGAACGACACAAATACATGTATCGATCACAGGTTCGTACATAGTAAAAGAGGTTCAAATATGAATGGACTGGTTATCCGATGGAAGAAGCGTTGACCAACAAAAAAGACGATAAACTGAAAAGGCTAGAGCTTTGGGAATTTTTTTTATTAAAAGAATTTAATCCTTGATTTATTCTTAACTGCAGTACACGTGTGAAATAAATAACTCGGTAACTAAAAGAAAATAAAATGCACTATCGAATTTATGCATAAACGATTTTTTAAAGACGCACGATTCCTGAACAAATTCAAAAACTCCACGAATTACGTTTTGACGTCCTCGGTGTTGCGCCGGCATCTGTTTTGAATGATTCCTTTACCAAAATAAAAAAAAAAATCTATTTATAGATATTATTTACTGAAATTTCTGTGAATTATTTCAAAAATGTTGATTTTAATGCATGCCAATTTTTAACTTTATAATATTAGTGAAACAAAAAATATTGAAAATGTTCGCGTTTTTTTTTTTTGTTTTGTTTTTTTTTTTTTTTTGGGGACAACCCTCGTATACATCCGTCAACGTTCAATGACTGGGCTCTAACTGGCTTTGTTCATATCTGAGACGAACTTTATCTGATGTCCGCGCCCAAGAGAAGTTAATTGGAGGTCATTATAATGATCACGATGTAGTCTAACTAAAATTTATTCTATGCTTTATTATTTATACAACATTGTGTTCCAAGTAGGAAAACGATTAGACGAATTTAATGTAGATTACAATGACTTTTAAGAAACACAACATGATGAATAAAACAAGTCATATACCATCACAAAACTTTCCGTATTCCAGTGGCTGACTCTCAGCTTTTTTTAAAAAGCTAACCTTGTAAAGACTTGCAGAATAAGCGAAATACTCCAGACATTTAATAAAAATCTCGAACCCGAACTAAAACGCGTTGACAAAGTCAAACCAGACGGTCTTAGTTTTTATGGCATTTTTACAGTGATGTGCGAAAAGTCTGATAATTGCTGTTAATTTTAAGAAATAAAAAAGTTCGTCATTTTTCAACCTCGTTCGGTATAATATAATTTACTGATATTTTTTTTCTGTTAAGGAGGAACACTTGCACGAAGGATAAAAAAAAAGCGGTATTCTGCATGCACATGTACACATCATTGCTATTGTGTACTCGGATTAAACCCAAAATCCTTCGTAACATTGTATTGGGTATAACTTTCACGTGTTCTCAGGCGGATATTCATTTATTTTTATCTGCCTAAAGACAATAATTTCAGTTAATAGAGAAATGTTTTTATTTCATCGTTTTCCCCCATCCTTTTGATTTATACGTTTGCTTTGTACACAAAAGCGTGTGTCATATACCGCTGTTTCTACACGCTATCGATATGATCACGGAGAACATGATATTCTCCAGCAATTTACTTCCAATGAAAACATGTGAGCTGAAAATATATATACCCGTTAGTATCTTAGTACCTGTTTAATTGCAGTATCACCAACCGTAACGATCGCTGGCCAGGACTTGAATATAATTTATTACCGTTATTAAAACAACTCGTCAGCTGAGCGGACCTGTGATTTAAACAGGAAAATAGGGAAATTACAGAGTTCGAAGTGTATTTATTTTGGGCGCTCTTCCACATAAACAAATAAAACCGCATTTACACGTACTTACATGCATGTACCAGTAATTCATATCATGGGTTAATTCAGTTTATTAGATGAAATAAAACAAATGCATAAGATTAATCTTCCTAAACAACATGTTTTTAAAACAATCTATCTGATATAACTGACGGTATAAAATAACAAAGAAAATAATGGGTTTGTGTTTGTATTTAATTTGGAATGAGAACAAATCTTAACCTGCCAAATCATTTATAAAACATACTTCGTTTTCCAGACACTAATTGCCATGCGTAATCTTCACATGCACTGACCAAGATGTCACAAGTTTGAAATGTATGGCTTCTCATTGCGTGAGTTTTGTCAACACATGTCGGAGTAGACTTATCTAAGTCAATTGATTCCCAAAGAAAACTGCATAGGATGGTTTTTTTTGTACACTTCTTAACGGGTAAAATTCATTTGACGCTCGATAGAATTTTCAAATACAAGTGAAATATTTAGGTTATTTGCGTCCGATCTAGTATTTTGTATGCATAATATTGTAAGTTAGGAAGAAAATAATACAAACTCAAAAGTACTTAATTTTATTTTCGATTTTCCTGACAATTAAAAATATGACCTCTACGTACAATTATCGTGATAATTATATACATGCTGTTTAATGTTCATGAAAGAAATAGCAACTCGTTAAATAATACTATTAGAGAGATAGATAAACTGTTTCTTTAATACGCAAACAAAGTGGTCTTTTCGGCATTAAAAATGCATTGAATTTGAAGTCAGTTAAGACTAGCTGATTAAAACGAGCGAGTGATAAACAGTAAGACGAAATCATATGAAAAATTCGAAATTATTTTAAAGTAATTTTCCACAAAGCGCAATTATCTCGATATCGAGAAATACAATGTTTATAAAAATAAATATGCAACTTTCTTGTAATTCAGCGAATAAAATATAAATTGAACTGTACTAGCGACTTAATCAAAGATATGAAATAATCTGAAAGATTCAACATTTTTATCCACTCATCACTTAGTTTACAAAATGTATTTGGAATGGCCATTCTATGGTTTGTTTTGTGTACGACCTTAGGTCGCTGGTTCACACGCCGATTGATCCTCGGTGACCTCCTTTGCCAGGCGCTATCGAGGGAGAGGTTACATAATTGTAAACACAGAAGGTGAATGTAAAAGGCGTGTACTTAATGGCTGTGAATAGTCTATGTTTAAAGTTTTGTTTTATTTTCTAACTTTATTGTTTGTTTTTATATGATAAGAAGAAAAGGTTATCTTTTTTTCCCCTGTTTAGTAGACTGGTTTATCCAAATTTGAAAACAAACGAAATAAAAAGGGAAAGTTGTCAGTAAATAATTTGGAAATAAAGCTCAGAATACTTCAAGAACCTGATTCTGAAGAATATTAGCATCTAATGTAGCTAGGTTTATTATTCATAGTAAGTTTATTTTAATTACAGGAATGAAGAGCTCTTGTTTACTTGCTGAATGAAACACTTACCTGTATATGTGTTATGCTTCTAGCTCATTTAGAACACAAGATTCAAACAAAATAACGTTTTCTTGAGATCAATAAGATGTTAAATAACAACTTTAATTACGACAGCTTTTTCGAAATATTTACCGTTTTTGAGTTATAAAGCAAAAACTTTAAAGGGCCCCAGGTCCCTAATTTTAGGGGCCAGCCCCTTTTTAGTGGTGTTAAATGAAAGGCCTTAAAATTGTGCACAACTTTTATTCTACATGTTTTATCAAAATATTTTTAGTTTAGAAGATAAAAAAGAAAATATGTGTAAATTTTCGGTCTTTTAGGCGTTCTAATTTTGACCCCTCTCTAGCGCCAAATTGAATACAGAAATTGAAAAACAAAAACCGATCTGCACAACTTCAATGCTTCTATTATTTAAATTCTGTAAAATTTCTACTCCAGCTCTTGTAGTCTCTGAGCCTTTGTCTGGAAATGAAGCCCCCTAAATTTTCATTTAAAGGGAAATAACCCAAAATCGGAAGTGGATTTTTGAAATGTTTGACAGCATTCTGATAGAGTTTTGTAACGTCTATAAACACTGCAAATTTGAGCAAAATCCGTTGAGAAATGAGCGAGATATGAGGTCTCAAAGTTGGCGTCTAGGAAAAAAAAAAGAATAACTAGAGCCGAGCTCGTTGCAGAGCAACGAATAGGTCTTCCGTTGGAGCAGTGACCTTGAGTCAAGGTCATGCCATATTCTAAGATGATAAATAATCTTTTAAGGGACTATCAACTTGCAATGCTTCGCCAGTAGAAAGACAATAAAATAATGTACACTTTCTATTTCGTGACCTTGAACTTGTCCAGATGACCTTGCGTCAAGCCATGACACACTCTGGTTATGACGCAAACCTATCTGTGTCACCGACTTGACAAGTTAACACATGTTCTTTCAGACCACACATCCAGTAAAAGCATCTTGTTCTTAGTGACGTTGAACTTGAGTCAAGGCCATGACACAGTCTGTATGATACCAACAATACCCATTCTGAGTGTTTCCAATTTGACAAGTTTACATATGTTTTTTTCATTTCGTTTCCATATAGTTGTAATTTATTACTTTTAACTAACTGGCTTCAAATTTTATTGTATATATGTTTTATGTCCAATTTCGATATTGAAAAACGTCGGCATCTTTGAGTACGTGTACAAGGTGCATTACGTTACCCTATCACATCATGTTTTATAACGCAGACCATACATGTATATATAGTCAGCGTTATAAAAAAGGTTTAAAAAACCCATTTTATTCATCAAAAATCTCTGCTTAATTATCTTTGCTGATTTCTTACAGAACTAGAGTGTTCCCAGGAACGCATGTGTCGCCTGCTTTTAGCTTCATTAAAGATGTAACTAAGTCTAAAAGTTATCAGCTATTTATTTGCTAAGGCATTGAAAAGTTCATGCCAAAAAAACAAAACAAAACAAAACAATCCAGGGATAGTAAGACTGCGATAGAATCTAACAATCAAATAGAAATGCAAATCCTTAACCCCTGAAAGCTAAAATGGATATTAATGAAATTTGAATAAATTTATTATAAATAATTATATATAAGTTATTTAAGTACGTGATTTCAACAATCCTTCGAAAGAGGCTTCAGTCTTTCATATCAGCAATTGTCAGTCTACACCATCCATTTTGGAATACCGATCCCGTTGTATTTTCATAGTACTTAAATTTCAGTTTTTGTGGTTTCTTTATTTCATACAGTGTCAAAATACATTGTCATGAGATCATAAACATGTATAACTGTTAATTATTAAACCCTGCCTCTGTAATTTCAAAAGACATAAGTTAAATTTAACCCTCCGCAGTATATTTTACAAAATAGGTCAAAGGTCAAGGTCAAGTGAACTGTAACGCTGGTATTTTTCAAAATGTTTTATGACAAACAGTGCACACTCTAAATAGCATAGACTTACCTCATAAATATCAAAAAGAAGTTGTATATCGGCATTATTGGTTATTTTGAAAAGTAGGTCAAAGGTCAAGTTCAAGGATATCTAGGTCGGAAGCCATGGAAAAATACAAAAGCCATAGTGTCAAGCTATATGTGCAAATTATCAAACCCATACCTCTTATATTTCTCGAGATATAAGGTGTGACAGACAGACGGACAGCAAGACAGACGCCAGGTAAATTGATCGCTAAGTGCTGCTCTGCTCTGCAGGCGACACAAAAATGTTTGTTTGATTGTCTGTTTGTTGTTTAACGTCCCTTGAGCTGCCAGCATTTGCCAGTGGAGGGCTGCAAATTCAGACCTATACTCGATACTGAAGGCCATTGAGCAGTTGGGAATTTTTTTCATGCCGGCACCTACTGCTAAAACGTGACCTCGGTTTATACGGCCTCATCCGAAGGACCATACTCCACGTTCTGTAGTGAAATTGTTTGTTTGTTTGTGTGTTAACGTCCCCGTCGAGATTTTTCACTCATATGGAAAAACCACCACTTGCCGGTGGAGGGCTGTAAATTCGACACTCAAGGCCATTGAGCAGTGAGGGATTTTTTTCATCCCAGCACCTACTGCTACACGGGACCTCGGTTTATACGGTCTCATCCGAAGGACCAGTCTCCACGTCCCGTAGTGGAATAGTTTGTTTGTTTGTGTGTTGTTTAACGTCCCTCTCGAGATTTTTCACTCATATGGAAACGCCACCACTTGCCGGTGGAGGGCTGCAAATTCAGACCTATACTCGACACTCAAGGCCATTGAGCAGTGAGGGATCTCTTTCGTCCCAACATCTACTGCTACACGGGACCTCGGTTTATACGGTCTCATGCAAAGGACCGGTCTCCACGTCCCGCAGAGGGAGTCGAACCCACGACGTAAAGATTAACTCCTTACTCCGCGACTCTAGAGCAAACACTCAAACCACTGCGCCACGCGGGCGACGTGGTGGTATTCGAAACCACAACTACGAATCGTAGGGGTAGAAACATTTTGATAAATGTATTATCATTATGAAAATCATGTTCTGACTTAAGCCTGTAGAACGCAATTTCATTTTTTTCTGGGACGGGGCACAAACAATCAAATTTTTTTGATATCTAAGTTAAAAAAAAAAAAAAATTAATAAAGATAAAAACATAATTGCGGGGGAGGGGGGGGGGGCACGACCATATAGCTTTAAGCTATATAGTGACTAAGAAGGAATAACTTGTCATTTGTCAAAGTCTTTTACCTAAACTCTTCACTTTTAATTGTCAATGACAGATTCTTGTTACAAAGTGAAAAGTATACATTTATATGTAGTACAGCTATCCCACTGCATGAAAATTTGGCTTTACAAAACAAGTAAAGATAATGTAAATTTAATATTTACAATGCCTTTAATTGGCTTTTCTGAAAAAAGTCAAAGTTGGAAAAGGTAACCTTTACATTAACTTTACATGCACTTAAATATGATGTAATGTCCCACTTTTTCTTGACTTTACAAAAAAGTAAAGTTAATATTTACAAACAATAAACACAGTATTTGGGGTACATTAAATCTGATAATTACAAATATTAAATTTAATTAAATACCATCTTTAATAGCCACAAAAGTTAATAATTACTGTTTTCCATTCTTCTGAATAAAGCTTGTGCATATGATAAATAAGCTTTTCCTTCCTTAATATACTAAGTAACAACAAATTGAATTAAACTTTGTTTATTACTATACCAAACATTTTTATACAAACATATAATCAAAAACATCAAATTTCGTGACAGTATCTGTTGTTCATAGTCTATCCTGCAAATCCCATACACATAAATAAGTATCCAGGACAGAGTACATTTCACCAAAATCCTTTTCAAACATGTCATTTTGTTTTATAAAGAACCAATTGTTCATCCTTGAATTTAAAGATTTGAACTGACATGAAACTGTGCTCCGCTTTCTTGTTACTGGACATGTGTTTCTGTGGAAATCAACAACTGTCCAAATATATATTTTGTCACATCTTCCTTTTCAGAGTCCAAAACTTTTATTCTCATGCAGGCAGTCTTCTACTATTTTCCTTAAAAGAAAAAAAAAATATATTTTCAGTGACATGAATATGAATATTTTCATAGGCATCTGTGTTATAAATTCAAATAAACTGTGATATCAGTATTCACAGTATCATGACTAATCAAAATTGAAACAAGATGCAACCACATTAATAAATAAAAATTTCATACATGACCTTTAACCTCAAAAAGAAAATATTTTGAACCATTAATGTCAGCCTTTATTTTTACCAAAAAGACAATGTTAATCTTATTAAATAAGACAGATACAAACAGATGAACATGTTGTTATTAACTTATTTTATGATATAAATGGACTGGGCCACTAGCCCTTATCTTACCCCTAAGATTAATATTTAATAACTGTAATTTCTTTGTTTATCATTACCTAATTTTTCTTTTGAAAGGATTATTTACAAAATATACTAATGCAGGAGTAATATAAGATTTCTCGTGACCTTCTGTAGCTAAAATACTTTTGCAGAATTGGAAAATGGTTGTCTTACTTGCAAGATAATTTGTGAAAAAGTACTGGCATCAGTATCTATGCATAATTTCTGAACACATATAATTAACTCCATTTTCCTTCTTAGTAATCAGGTAACAAAAGGACCAATAGTTGCTGCTTATTCAGCTATAGTATGATACTCAAGTTATGGTTTATGATATATGTACCTTTCTCCCAGTAGCATGTTGCTGCTCATGAATTATTTCCTGATCTTGGAATTGTAAATTTGAGAGGTCCCTCATTTTGAAGATAACATGCTAAAATGGAATTCATACTTTGATAAACATTTCATACATCTGGAGAAATATAGTCAATGTTTTCATAAATACATTTGAGTTTGAAGCATGCCAAAGAATGATTTTAAAAATACACAATACAATCACAGTCAATAGTTATGAATTGCCGAACACCCTTACGTTTGTTTTCTTCACAATTAAAGAATACTTTAGGTCCAAGCAATACTTGCCATCTATAAAATTAAACTATTGAACCCTTCTCAAGTGTTTCTTCTTCATGAAAGATCTGTCAATAAGGTGTTAACTCTCTCACAGTAAGCTGAGTAGCTGGAGCCTGGAAAAAGTCATAACACATTTTTTGAAAACAGAAATGTATAATTATACTGACTCCTGAACAAGTCAAGTAATTGATAATGTAAATAATTGTTTAAGTAACATTTTTATGATACTATTTATTGATTTTTTTAAAAAACTAATACGTACAAGTACTGTCAAAAAACATTGGTATCCCTTGGTCTGGTAAATCATACATTGTTGTCATCCATGACTTTCTTCAAGAACCTGCATAATTGATTTCACTGTACCTGTTTTTGAAAAATGGACATGGTTTAGAATACAAAATTATATCTAACTTGCCCTCTATTAAGAACATTGCCCCTACCCTGGCTTCTATTTTTTTTCTAGCACTAATGTAAACAGGTAAACTGCTAAACATTCTAAAACTGTGACCTAGAATTGTTTTTCTTGGTCTTGTTTAATCCACGATCCTTTACAGAAAAAAATGGAACATCATCCCCAATTTATCAAGTAACTTATCTAAAATACATATTTAGCGTAGTTTTTCCTGACTTTCATCTGTTTCAATGTTCCACAATGTATGCTGAAAACAGATGGAAAACGTAAACAAACCTGCAGTGCATGCCAGCCCCGGAGCTCGAGCAGTTTTCCAAGCAATAACCTCCTTAATTCTAGCGGTAGATGAAAAGGTATCAAGTCAACTGATCACTGGTTGCATATTTTCGTCAAAAATACCAGAAAATCCGATGAGACCCGCTCAACTTAATTTGAAATGATTGGCTATTCAACCGAATACACAGTGCCATATTTGGGTTACTATTAAAAGTAGATCGTTCTTTTTGTATTCGAGAAGACTTGGATGAAGAGGATTACACAATACTGAGGTGGAAACATCTGTATAATACGATAATATATAATTCAGTATTTTAAAGTAAAGGTTGTCAAATGAACGGGACATATTACTGATATTACCTCTTATAAACAAAACTAATAAGCGTATGACTTATTCAGGGCACTTGCAATGTATGGGAACCAGTCTACAAGGCTACAAAATTCCGCCAAGAATAAACAAAGACTGAAAGAGATTGCGGGATGTTGTTTACGTGTGTCACTCGACACTGACTGCAAGGTAATGAAAATGTGCTTATTTGTTGTGTATAACTGTTTTCTGTCTTTCAAGATATTGAACAAGAGTCGTTTAACATTTCAGACGAAACATCTAGGGGAGGGAGGGAAGAAGAGGGGTCACCTCTTAATTTGTTGCATCTACTACCACTGTGTATCAGTGTCAGGATATAATAAATTAAAATGAAAAAATATCATCATAATAAAAATTTTGTTATAGATTTAGGACAGCTAAATAAAGGGGCGACTATTTTTTGTTTGATGCGGGGAGGGGGGGGGGGGTTAAAGATATATTAACCTCAAAAATGTAAAAATGTTTAAAAGATATAATCTCATCTCAACTGAAAAAATGAATAATAATCTTTCCTTGTCTGATTCCATTATTGCCTTTTCCTCACTGCAATAAGAGGTTCTGAGTCAGTTTATTTTTTTCCTTTTGTAGTGGCAATGGGGGGGGGGGGGTGTCAAACTTTGTTCATTATAGATGAACATGAATAATCTGTCCCTGATTTTTAAGGAAATCAAATATTCTGTTCATCACTGGCTGGAAAATAATTAATCTGACTTAGCTGTCAAAAAATTACCTTTTCATAATTTATCTTTTGTAGAAACAAAGAGTGGAGAACTAATGCATGGTGCTAAGTATGGAGAGGTCTCTTGTGGATTGGTTGTGCCAGAGACAAATGTACATTATTTCCATGTTGGGTAATGTCCTTAAGAATGGAAGTTTTTTTTCAAATATAAGGGACATGACTTTTTCATGTTATCATTGTACAGAGATCAAAATATTTTTAAACATTGTTAGATACTCACTACATTATTCCATCTTTAGAAAAGTATTTAAAATTATTTTCTCACATTTTTTAGAGACCAATATAGTGAAGAGATTTTTTTTTTATTTTAATCTTGAATTTGGGTATTATACAGGTCAGAAGTCTCGGTACACTTTGGGTGAGTGGCAGTTGGGAAGATGGATGACCTTCAGATAGTTTGAGATGAAGAAGTTTTTTTCAAATGATTGAAAGTGATCATCACAGAATCAACTCCATTTTGAAGATAAATTACAAGCAAGTCAGGTGAGGAGTTGACTTCAATGTTTATCACATTGTGTAAATGAATCTTCATTATTAAGATCTTTTACATCTTATTTTTATATTTGAACTCACTTTTCTATTATTCTAAACTTCCAAAAATAAAATTAAAGTAGTTAAAGCATGCTACAAACATTTTAGGTATCTTGGCAAATTTTCAAGGATATTGCAGATGTGCTTTAATTTCAAAAGATAACTAATTAATGCAAACCTGGAAAAGAAATGGATGTTATTCTCTATAATTTCGGAGATTATGTTTTTTATTAGCACTTCTTTTGTCCAACACCTGAGAGATCTGAGTACCCAGCCTACTGTTGAATTAATTAGTGACCAAGAAAAGATGACAGAGAGGGGAATCAAATGTGGATGCCATCTTGATCAAGAATATATACACTGACTAGAAAATATCTGAAAATATATAGATGAACATTCAAGCATTTATAATAATGAAAGTTATTCAGCAAGAGAGTTTTTGCACAAGTTTAATTTTCAGTAAAATTATGTATATTGTGCACTGAGGAACTTGGTATGTAACTCATTATGATTATCCATTTCTTTAGAGGATTTATTTGGAGTATACTTAAATAATCATTATCTTCTAGAAAAGACAACACAAAACTTTTCTCTCTGTGTGAAACATGACACGTTTGCATACACTCCAGCATTTACCACAACCACAGTTACATATTTTCCAGGGCGTGTGAAGTCGAGCACATACATGAAAATGTGTGAAGCTGGACACATATGCAAACACACAAGCATCTATCACAACCAATTACATATTTTCCAAGGTGTGTGAAGTCGAGCACATACATGAAAATGTGTGAAGCTGGACACATATGCAAACACACAAGCATCTATCACAACCAATTACATATTTTCCAAGGCGTGTGAAGTCGAGCACATACATGAAAATGTGTGAAGCTGGACACATATGCAAACACACAAGCATCTATCACAACCAAATACATATTTTCCAGGGCGTGTGAAGTCGAGCACATACATGAAAATGTGTGAAGCTGGACACATATGCAAACACACAAGCATCTATCACAACCAATTACATATTTTCCAAGGCGTGTGAAGTCGAGCACATACATGAAAATGTGTGAAGCTGGACACATATGCAAACACACAAGCATCTATCACAACCAATTACATATTTTCCAAGGCGTGTGAAGTCGAGCACATATGTGAAAATGTGTGAAGCTGGACACATATGCAAACACACAAGCATCTATCACAACCAATTACATATTTTCCAAGGCGTGTGAAGTCGAGCACATACATGAAAATGTGTGAAGCTGGACACATATGCAAACACACAAGCATCTATCACAACCAATTACATATTTTCCAGGGCATGTGAAGTCGAGCACATACGTGAAAATGTGTGAAGCTGGACACATATGCAAACACACAAGCATCTATCACAACCAATTACATATTTTCCAAGGCGTGTGAAGTCGAGCACATACATGAAAATGTGTGAAGCTGGACACATATGCAAACACTCAAGCATCTATCACAACCAATTACATATTTTCCAGGGCATGTGAAGTCGAGCACATACGTGAAAATGTGTGAAGCTGGACACATATGCAAACACACAAGCATCTATCACAACCAATTACATATTTTCCAAGGCGTGTGAAGTCGAGCACATACATGAAAATGTGTGAAGCTGGACACATATGCAAACACTCAAGCATCTACCACTAGTTACATATTTTCCAAGGCGTGTGAAGATGAACACGTATGCAAACATAATCTCCTACCACAGACACAATACACGTAACATTTAGTCCAAGTATAAAGTCAAGCTCAAACAGGCTCACTGCGTCAAGCTGGACACACGCATTTACTTATTCATCTTGCAAAACTACATCTGAACCTATATTCTAATAGGCGTTTAAGCAATTTTGTTTATTTTGTGAATATGTAAATTGCACCATTATGCTTACAAGATGTCAACATTATTAACCTGTACATAAATACTCATTAGATAGCCTTTAATAGTTTAAGCTGGAAATGCTAGTACTTTGCCTGATTTATGTTGTGTAGTTACTCGTCAGTGATCTTGAGTAATAACTGAGTATGGCATTTTTAGTTCCATTTAAACTGCAAAGTTTTAACACATGTACATCCACCATAAAGGATAAATAATATTGTATTGTATTTTAACCTTTTTAATTTTATTCTTTGTCATTTTATTGCCTGTTCAAGTAAAAGATGTAATCTTGTAATGTTTGTAACTGTTTTTGGTAGATATTTATGAAGCAGAAATTATAACAGAAAAGGTTTCAATATATCTACACTAAAAGCAAATAAAAAAGAGTTCTCCATCTATCAGATATCAGCGTCATAGGGGATTTTAAAGTTTATTATATCTATATTCTGATATCTGATACCATTTTTACATTTTTGATTGTCCATCTATAGTATACAAAAATAGTATAATTTTCATATTTTATAGATGACAATCTCTAATACTAAATACAACTGGAAATTGATATAACGCTTGAAAATTTGTGCATTTTTAGTAAGATCGAGTTTAACAAAAATGACCTGGGGGTATCACAATAGACACACCAGGCACCTATTTATTTTAAAAGTCAAAAACCATTTGTTGAAATCTTTAAGTAGAGTGTATTAAACAAAGGCCAGTATTTAAATAAGGATTTAAAAAAGTTTCATATATATATATCTCAACTTTAATGCAGCATTAAAGGTGAAAGGTTAAATTTAATTACCTTTTCGTTTAAGTAAAGGTTACCTTTTCACCTTTACTTTTTGTAAAGTTAATACAAAGATGACCTTGCTTTTTTGAGCACCTTTAAAGAGATTTACTTGGCAAGTAAAGTTTTGTAAAGGTGTTTTTTCAAGCAGTGTCCATCTCATATGCATAATCTATTTAATGAATCGTTTTATCCTAAAGGGAAAGTGAAATCTCAATCAAAATTTGTCACAGATACTGAACTCTCTGATTATTTATAATATACATGTAAGAACGGATCGTCAATTAGGACTGCAGGTTTGATAAATTCACAGCATGCATCTTCAGCCTTAATTTAAACGTTGTTTCGAAATATTACACAGTATCTATAAAAGCGTAAAATCAGAATTGACCTAAAGAATATTTTACACCACAGAGGAAATGCTTCCGTGGCACCAGAAGTTTACAATTTTGATTGACAGGTGTAGCGCCGTGCATGGATTTCATGTAACTATGTACAAATAAGAAATGAAGGGATCTAAAGAAAAAAGTTATTGTGATTGACATTGTAATTAAAACAGAGACAATTAACAGTAGTTTGACTGTGCTTACCTTTCTGACATTTGAAGTAAAGTTTAAGAATAACTTATCATTGAAATGAAGTTGTAAAAGTGTATTATCAATTATTTCATTTTCATCATTAGATGTGCTAATAAGTTTGTTATATTCAAGTCCATGTATATGTACTCCTTGTACATTTTTTTTGAACCGTGTGTGCAAGTGTAATTAAATTATAAAAAGTTAACATACTTCTTAAATGCATGGCATTTACGTTACACAGTTCTGGACATTAGAAATAATTAAGCTTATAGTGTTGGCGATATTTTATCGTATGCTAAAAAATATGTATTACATAAAACACGCATTTTAAAAAATTCAGCACAATATAGCCTTTCAGATACTTATACATAGAAAATCAGATTACATATAATATGAAATATTTTATTGAATATTATGATCTCTTCTCTGTAAACAGGTGTGTTTTGAAGAGGACATTGAAGGCGAAAAGGGGCTCGAATAGCCGCCAGTTTTTTTTTTTCTTCGGAAAGCTGTACAGTTATCTTGGACGACATATCGCGTACAAGTACAGTGTACAAAACAGCAGTGAAAATAAAAATAATGAAATCAAAGTTTAATTCTCTTCTCTCAATTATTTTGTGAAACATAATTACCAACAAAGATATAAGTTTTTACCAGAGTGTATACAAAGCGACTTTTCAAGCGGTACATGAAAGCGTTTGACGCGTGACCAGGTACGTGTAATTGCTTTCAAAACATGCAAACTCAGACTACAGTATCAGGTAGCGCAGGTTGCTGACCTGTCAATCAAATCAGCAGCTTTTGTTTTATTTTTGTATGATTGTCGGGCGGTATGTTATCGATCTTAAGCTAGGTAGATTTTGTGGGCGTTAATGGAAAATTGGGTGTTTAATAAAAAGCACATGTACAAAACTATAGTCGACAGAGTTTTTCACACAGCATGTTAAAAGTTGGTGTAATCATAAAGATAGCCATTTTAAAAAGTAAATAATGTAAAAGTGTTTAGCAATGCGTCTTATTGTTTTCAAAATATATCTCTTTTGAATTCTTTGTCTACAAACCTTGTGTGTCAAGTTAGAATTATCTGCAGAATTAACCACACGCAATGAATTTCCGAAATTAAACACATAATAACACATAATTGAGAAATAAATCGTTTATTAAATACATGTATGCAGTTTAAAGATTAGGATTCATGAAATCGGGGACCTTTATACGTCCTTAATAAAATGTTTTGGATTTAAATTAAATCAAATTAAGATAAGAATAAATGATTTAATTGAATGATCCGGAATGATTTAAAAAATAATTTTCCGTAAATCATCGTGTCAGCAAAATGAATATAGAACGACAATGTTTTGTGTATGAGCACTAATAGCTGCTTCCTCGGCTACATAATTAGGTTACATAATTGTAAACAAACACAAAACCCGGGTATATGTGAAACGCAGTTAAATGCAGTTAAAGACCGATTTATTTTTTGCTTACTTTTTTTTTAAATTTAATATAGTGTATGTGTCAACATTAAACGACGAAAAGATGTTTTGTTTACGAACGCAGGTCACTGGTTCACACGCAATGGATCTCTTGTAATTTCGGCCACAATAATTTAATAAGTATATCACCAACATGACCAACATAGATAAGATGAAATAATTTGAAAGATCCGATTTGACTAAAAAAAAAAAAAACAATTATCCGTACATAGTTGAGTTTGCAAAATAGATTTAGAACGGCAATGCCTGTTTAGTGTATGGCCACTGATCACTGGATCTAGGTCACGAGTGATCGGGGGATGGCCGGTTACGTAATTATAAACAAAAACAAACCCCGAGACGTATTGAAAATGTGTGACTCAATAATTTGGAATGAAACCACAGAACACGTAAAATCTTATTTTAAAGTAGTATTAGTATTTATTTTGGATAGGTTTATCATTTATAGCAAGTTTATTTCAGTTATGCGCATAAAGATTTCACCTTCACTTGTCTAATGAAACTAGTTACCTGTATATGGGTCAAGCTTCTAGCTCATTTATTAAAAAAGACTCGAACAAAATAACAAGTTCACGAGATCAATAATATGTTAAAGAACTTTTTTAGCGACAGCTATATCGAAATATTTACCGTTTTTGAGTTATTAGACGAAAACTTTGAAGGACCCTAGATCCCTAATTTAAGGGACCAGCCCCTTTTTGGAGGTGCCAAATGAAAGACCTTAAAATTGTGCACAACTTTTATTCAACATGTCTTAACAAAATATTTTTAGTTTAAAAGATACATAGGAAAATATGTGTAAATTTTCGCGCTTTTAGGCGTTCTAATTTTTGACCCCTATCTAGTGCCATTTTGAACACAGAAATCAAAAAACAAAAATAGATGTGCACAACTTCAATGCTTCTATTATTTAAATTCGGTAGAATTTCTACTCCAGCTTTTGTAGTCTCGGAGCCTTTATCCGGAAATGAAGAGTCCTAAATTTTCATTTAAAGGAAGATAACTCAAAAGCGGAAGTGGATTTTTGACATGTTTGACAGCATTCTGATAGAGTTTTGTAACGTCTACAAACCCTGCAAATTTCAGCAAAATCCGTTGAGAAATGAGCGAGATATGAGGCCTCAAAGTTGGCGTCTAGAAAGGAGAAGAAAAAAAAAAGAATAATGATCTTAACCATCAGAATCAGTAGAAGGTCTTCCGTTGTGACGGAAGACCTTAATAAGAATAATCTTAACCATCAGAATCAGTAGAAGGTCTTCCGCCTGGAGCGGAAGACCTTAATAATGAATACGATACCCAATGCATGGAATAATCTATATCGTAATTGATACTAAACCGCTAAAGGTCAATCAATATGAGTCAGTGTAAAAGTTATGGTATGCAAAAAGAAAGTTACCGTAAATTGCTCAGCCGAAAACATTCATGGAAAGGTTGTATCTGCGCACGTAATTTGCAGTACAAAGGCACTGAATTTATACAAACACCTATATGACACTGTAAGTAGATAATAATGTACTATTACGTAAAACAAGTATCAAGTACATTTTTTTTATGTAGCAAAGTATGTCTGTGTATAAGCTGAATGATATTAAAGAAAAATAAAAAAAAAATGGTTGAAATTTAGGACGATATACTGGGTTGCGACCGATATATAAAGAACATTGCCGGTAACCCCTCCCCCTCCCTTTCTCGATAGTATGGTGTGTTTTTTTTTTCTTCGGCGTTTTCGAATGAAGTGATCAAATTCATGTGTTATGCCTGAAATTTTGATGAACATGAACATCCTAAAAATACATGAATTAATATATTATTATTCGTGTTGTTGTCTCTGTATATCAATTCTAATACACGATGAATGTTCATATCGATATACCGTTCATTTTGTAAATTGAATTTCACAATATTAGTGTAGATGCATGTAACTTGCTGGTCTTCCTAACATTTTTTGCAGTAAGTGAAATGATGAATAAAATTACAGCGTGCTTCTATCCTTTTAGATCTTACTCATTCCAACTATAAAAATATTTATATGTAAACGCGATTACGTTCAACTTATGACGTTATACCAGACCTTGAAGTCATAAATAACGCCATAAACGCAAAATTTTGGCAATATAAAAGCGAACTTTGAAAATATTTAGCAATAAAACTAAAAAGAAGACATATTGATTTTTTTTTTTCAATAATTTTAATTTAACCTCATCTCGACATTTTGAAATTCCTGACTAAATCGTCTACGTCTTCAAAAAGTTATCTGACCTTTTCTAAAGAAACTCTCCATAAAATTGGTTTAAAACGTTATTTTTCTATATTATTTTTCTATATATTTCAATAGAAAAGCGTAAAATTAGTATCAAAAACTATACCGTGTTTACAGTAATACAGCATTAAACCACGTAGGCAGATTTGATATAAATTACAGATAATATGCTGCAAATTCTAAGGAACATTATATCAAATTTTCAGGATATGTTTTCTCGTAAGAATTTTTATGCAGTAAGCCCGCAATCTACCTAAAAGTCATCATTTGTGAAGTATTATGGTCGATACAATGACCTTGTCAGCAAATGCAATCTCTCATTAAGTCAAATACTGACTGACGTTTTTCATACTAATTGCTAGACCATTATTTTCACACTGAATTGTCGACGGATTGTTCCGTTATTTCCCCATCATGACAAGGAGCACACGGCGGGTGTGACTCCTCCATAGCACCTGATCCCACTTCTGATGTTTTTGGAGGTCCATGTTTACTCTGCTCCTGATTTTTATTGTTTAAATGGACCTTTGAGCTTGAATAATGTTTGTTATCTCCATATATTTCGATTGAATATTGCAAAAAAATGATCGATTAATTAATAATAAATTATTATGAACATTGATTGCCTTATGAACACCAATGATCGAAAAGCAAACGCCAATCTTACATTGTAAAACTTTGACATGTGTACATTTAATAATCACTGCTTGAAAAAACACCTTTACAAAACTTTACTTGCAAAGTAAATCTCATTAAAGGTGCTCCAAAAAGCAAGGTCATCTTTGTATTAACTTTACAAAAAGTAAAGGTGAAAAGGTAACCTTTACTTACACGAAAAGGTAATTAAATTTAACCTTTCACCTTTAATGCTGCATTAAAGTTTATATATATATATATATATATATATATATATATATATATATATATATATATATATATATATATATATATATATATATATATATATATATATATATATATATATATATATATATATATATATATATATAATGAAACTTTTTAAAATCCTTACTTGAATACTGGCTTTTGTTTAATACACTCGTACTAAAGATTTCAACAAATGGTTTTTGACTTTTAATAAATAGGTATCTGATGTGTCTATTGTGTTACCCCCCCCCCCCCCCCCCCATTTTGTTAAAATCGATCTTACTAAAAATACAAAAATTTTCAAGCGTTATATCAATTTCCAGTTGTATTTAGTATTAGAGATTGTCATCTAAAAAATGTAAAAAGAATCTGGGGGGATAAGACGAGCCATGTGCCCATGCCCATTTTTCGGCTAGGCAAGAACATTTATTGGAAAAAATCTCTCAATTGTTCGAATTTACTTAAGCATTTTAATGTTTACCGTAGTTTTCAAAATGATATTTATATTCTAAACAAGCTAAACAGTTGACTTTCATTACTGTCACAAATGTCTAACATGGGTAAGGACTTCTATTAATTAATCTGCATATTGAGTGTTTACACTTATTGTGGAGATATTATGAAAATGTTAACATCGTATATAATGATAATGGTGATCTAGAAGCGGTTTTATCTAAAATAAATAAAACGGGAATAAAAGTATTCAAATATCTATTATAATTTTTATCCGGCATTTTAAATAATTTACTGTAAATAAGTTCATTACTACATGTAAATATTTTTTTTCCAGTGAAAAATATGTTATTCCTATAGACATTTTTTATAAAGTAAAACAAAATTAAAACCAAAAAAATAATAATAATAAAAAAAAAATCAGAGCATGACTCGAACACTTTCCTCAATAAACGTCCCTTTACAGAGCTCATCGCTAACCACTAGACCACGGAGTCACACCAACATTTCCTTTTAAATAGCATACAGTTCTCTATATTTAGCAAGCGTTTTTGGACTTAGAATTTTTTAAGACCACGGTGAAAATTTAAGCAAGTTAACTTAATTTTTTATGTAGAGTGGGTCTTCATACCAAATTTTTGCAAGTGTAAAAAGCAACATCTTTCCATTGCCTTTCATTAATCGTTTTAAAAAACATGGTACGATGACCCACTCTATTTAAAAAATGTAGTTATATCATCCAATTTATGTCAGTTTCTGTGAAAATTGAGCGTGATGCCATTTTGTTGTGTTAATCAGAATCATTTTCGCTGTTACAGTATTCAGGTTTTGTCAAATTTATATGCAAATGGTAATAAGCATTACATTAATTCAACAAAAAGTGAAATTTTTGTAAAATGAATTTATTGATTTTTTATCGATCGTTATGTAGGCATATGGCTCGGCTTATCCCCCCAGTTTCTTTATACTATTTTTGTATACTGTAGACGGACAATCAAAAATGTAAAAATGGTATCAGATATCAGAATATAGATATAATAAACTTTCAAATTTCCTATGACTTAACCTTTAAGTTATCTGATTTGCTGGTAACTGATAGATGGAGAGCTCTTTTTTATTTGCTTTTAGTTTAGATATATTGGAACCTTTTCTGTTATAATTTCTGCTTTATAAATATCTACCAAAAACAGTTACAAACATTACAAGATTACATCTTTTACTAGAACAGGCAATAAAATGACAAAGAATAAAATAAAAAAGGTTAAAATACAATACAATATTATTCATCCTTTATGGTGCATGTACATGTGTCAAAACTTCACAGTTTAAATGGAACTAAAAATGCCTTACTCAGTTATTACTCAAGATCACTGATGAGAAACTACGCAACATAAATATGGCAAAGTACTAGTATTTCCAATTTAAACTATTAAAGGCTATCTAATGAGTATTTATGTACAGGTTAATAATGTTGACATCTTGTAAGCATAATGGTGTAATTTACATATTCACAAAATAAAGAAACAAAATTGCTTTAACATCTATTAGAATATAGCTTCAGAGGTAGTTTTGCAAGATGCATAAGTAAATGCATGTGTCCAGCTTCACGCAGTGAGCCGGTATGAGCTTGACTTTATATTTTGGATTAAATGTTATATGTGCATTGTGTCTGTGGTAGGAGATTATGTTTGCATTGTGTCCATCTTCACACGCCTTGGAAAATATGTAACTGGTTGTGGTAGATGCTTGAGTGCTTGCCTATGTGTCCAGCTTCACACATTTTCATGTATGTGCTCGACTTCACACGCCTTGGAAAATATGTAACTGGTGTTGTGGCACATGTTGTATGTTTGCATATGTGTCCAGCTTCACACATTTTCATGTATGTGCTCGACTTCACACGCCTTGGAAAATATGTAATTGGTTGTGGTGGATGCTTGTGTGTTTGCATATGTGTCCAGCTTCACACATTTTCATGTATGTGCTCGACTTCACACGCCTTGGAAAATATGTAACTGTGTTGTGGTACATGTTGTATGTTTGCATATGTGTCCAGCTTCACACATTTTCATGTATGTGCTCGACTTCACACGCCTTGGAAAATATGTAATTGGTTGTGGTAGATGCTTGTATGTTTGCATATGTGTCCAGCTTCACACATTTTCATGTATGTGCTCGACTTCACACGCCTTGGAAAATATGTAATTGGTTGTGGTAGATGCTTGTGTGTTTGCATATGTGTCCAGCTTCACACATTTTCATGTATGTGCTCGACTTCACACGCCGTGGAAAATATGTAATTGGTTGTGGTAGATGCTTGTATGTTTGCATATGTGTCCAGCTTCACACATTTTCATGTATGTGCTCGACTTCACACGCCTTGGAAAATATGTAATTGGTTGTGGTAGATGCTTGTGTGTTTGCATATGTGTCCAGCTTCACACATTTTCATGTATGTGCTCGACTTCACACGCCTTGGAAAATATGTAATTGGTTGTGGTGGTTGCTTGTGTGTTTGCATATGTGTCCAGCTTCACACATTTTCATGTATGTGCTCGACTTCACACGCCTTGGAAAATATGTAACTGGTGTTGTGGTAGATGTTGTGTGTGCTCGACTTCACATGCCCTGGAAAATATGTAACATTGGTTGTGGTTAATGCTGGAGTGTATGCATATGTGTCTTGCTTCACACAGAGAGAAAAGTTTTGTGTGCTCTTTTCTACAAGATAATGATTATTTAAATATACTCCGAATACATCCTCTAAAGAAATGGATAATCATAATGAGTTACATACTAAGTTCCTCTGTGCACAATATACACAATTTTACTGAAATTAAACTTGTGCAAAAACTCTCTTGCTGAATAACTTTCATTATTATAAATGCTTGAATGTTCGTCTATAAATTTTCAGATATTTTCTAGTCAGTGTGTATATTCTTGATCACGATGGCATCCATATTTGATTCCCCTCTCTGTCATCTTTTCTTGGTCACCAGTTAATTCAACAGTAGGATGGATACTCAGATCTCTCGGGTGTTGGACAAAAGGAGTGCTAATAATAAACATAATCTTCGAAATTAGAGATAATAATATCCATTTCTTTTCCAGCTTTGCATAAATTAGTTATCTTTTTAAATTAAAGCACATCTGCAATATCCCTGAAAACTTGCCAAGATACTTAATATGTTTGTAGCATGCTTTAACTACTTTAATTTTATTTTTGGAATTTTAGAATAATAGAAAAGCAAGTTCATATATAAAAATGAAATGTAAAAGATCTTAATAATGAAGATTCATTTACACAATGTGAAAACACATTGAAGTCAATTCCTCACCTGACTTGCTCGTAATTTATCTTCATAATGGAGTTGATTCTGTGATGATCACTTTCAATCATTTAAAAAAACTTCTTTATCTCAAACTATCTGAAGGTCATCCATCTTCCCAACTGCCACTCACCCAAAGTGTACCGAAACTTCTGACCTGTATAATATCCAAATTCAAGATTAAAATAAAAAAAAATCTCTTTACAATATTGGTCTCTTTAAAAAATGTGAGAAAATAATTTTAAATACTTTTCTAAAGATGGAATAATGTGGTGAGTACCTAACAATGTTTAAAAATATTTTGATCTCTGTACAGTGATAACATGTGAAAAAGTCACGTTTCTTGTAATTGAAAAAAACTTCCATTCTTAAGGACATTACCCAACATAGAAATAATGTACATTTGTCTCTGGCACAACCAATCCACAAGAGACCTTTCCACACTTCGCACCATGCATTAGCTCTCCACTCTTTGTTTCTACAAAAGATAAATTATGAAAAGGTAATTTTTTGACTGTTAAATCAGATTAATTATTTTCCAACCAGTGATGAATAGAATATTTGATTTCCTTAATAATCAGGGACATATTATTCATGTTTATCTCAAATGAACAAAGTTTGATCCCCCCCCCCCCATCTCCACTACAAAAGGAAATAAACTGACTCAGAAACTCTTAATTCAGTGAGGTAAAGGAAATAATGGCATCAGACAAGGAAAGATTATTAATCATTTTTTCAGTTGAGATGAGATTATATCTTTTAAACATTTTTGAGGTTAATATATTTTTAACACCCCCCCCCCCCGCATCAAACAAAAAAAAGTCGCCCCTTTATTTAGCTGTCCTAAATCTATATAAAAAAAAAATTAATGATTTTTTTCATTTTAATTTATTATATCTTGACACTATACACAGTGGTAGTAGATGCAATAAATTAAGAGGTGACCCCTCCCCCCCCCCCCCCCCCAGATGTTACGTCTGAAATGTTAAACGACTGTTGTTCAATATCTTGAAAGACAGAAAACAGTTATACACAACAATTAAGCACATTTTCATTACCTTGCAGTCAGTGTCGAGTGACACACGTAAACAACATCCCGCAATTTCTTTGTTTATTCTTGGCGGAATTTTGTGGCCTTGTAGACTGGTTCCCATACATTGCAAGTGCCCTGAATAAGTCATACGCTTATTGGTTTTGTTTATAAGAGGTAATATCAGTAATATGTCCCGTTCATTTGACAAACTTTACTTTAAAATACTGAAATATATATTATCATATTATACCGATGTTTTCCACCTCAGTATTGTGTAATCCTCTTCATTCAAGTCTTCTCGAATACAAAACGAACGATTTAGTTTTAACAGTAACCCAAATATGGCACTGTGTATTCGGTTGAATAGCCAATCATTTCAAATCAAGTTGAGCGGGTCTCATCGAATTTTCTGGTATTTTTGACGAAAATATGCAACCAGTGATCAGTTGATTTAATACCTTTTCATCTACCGGTAGATTTAAGGAGGTTATTGCTTGGAAAACTGCTCGAGCTCCCGGGCTGGCAATTGGCATGCACTGCAGTGCAGGTTTGTTTACGTTTTCCATCTGTTTTCAGCATACATTGTGGAACATGGAAACTGACGAAAGTCAGGAAAAACTACGCTAAATATGTATTTTAGATAAGTAACTTGATAAATTGGGGATAATGTTCCATTTTTTTCTGTAAAGGATCATGGGTTAAACAAGACAAAGAAAAAACAATTCTAGGTCACAGTTTTAGGATGTTTATCTGTTTACATTAATGCTAGAAAAAAAAAATAGAAGCCAGGGTAGGGGCAATGTTCTTAATAGAGGGCAAGTTAGGTTATATTTTATAGATATTATTTTGTATTCTAAACCATGTCCATTTTTCAAAAACAGGTTCTAGTGAAATCAATTATGCAGTTTCTTGAAGGAAAAAAGTCATGGATGACAACAATGTATGATTTACCAGACCAAGGGATACCAATGTTTTTTGACGGTACTTGTACGTATTAGTTTTAAAAAAATCAATAAATGGTATCATTAAAATGTTACTTAAACAATTATTTACATTATCAATTGCTTGACTTGTTCGGGAGTCAGTATAATTATACATTTCTGTTTTCAAAAAATGTGTTACTACTTTTTCCAGGCTCCACCTACTCAGCTTACTGTGAGAGAGTTAACACCTTATTGACAGATCTTTCAAGAAGAAGAAACACTTGAGAAGGGTTCAATAGTTTAATTTTATAGATGGCAAGTATTGCTTAGACCTAAAGTATTCTTTAATTGTGAAGAAAACAAACATAAGGGTGTTTGGCAATTCATAATTATTAACTGTGATTGCATTGTGTATTTTTAAAATCATTCTTTGGTATGCTTCAAACTCCAAAGTATTTATGAAAACATTGACTATATTTATCCAGATGTATGAAATGTTTATCAAAGTATGAATTCCATTTTAGCATGTTATCTTCAAAATGAGGGACCTGTCAACTTTTACAATTCCAAGATCAGGAAATAATTCATGAGCAGCAACATGCTACTTGGAGAAAGGTACATATATCCTAAACCATAACTAGAGTATCATACTATAGCTCGATAAGCAGCAACTATTGGTCCTTTTGTTACCTGATTACTAAGAAGGAAAATGGAGTTTATTATATGTGTTCAGTAATTATCCATAGATACTGATGCCAGTACTTTTTCACAAATTATCTTGCAAGTAAGACAAACATTTTCCAATTCTGCAAAAGTATCTTAGCTACAGAAGGTCACAAGAAATCTTATACATGTATTACTCCTACATTAGTATATTTTGTAAATAATCCTTTCAAAAGAAATATTAGGTAATGATAAACAAAGAAATTACAGAGTTATTAAATTTTAATCTTAGGGGTAAGATAAAGGCTAGTGGCCCAGTCCATTTATATTATAAAATAAGTTAACAACAACATGTTCATCTGTTTGTATCTGTCTTATTTAATAAGATTAGCATCGTTTTTTTGGTAAAAATAAAGGCTGACATTAATGGTTCAAAATATTTTCTTTTTGAGGTTAAAGGTCATGTATGAAATTTTTATTTATTAATATGGTTGCATCTTGTTTCAATTTTCATTAGTCATGATACTGTGAATACTGATATCACAGTTTATTTGAATTTATAACACATATGCCTATGAAAACATTCATATTCATGTCACTCATAATATATATATATATATATTTTTCTTTGAAGGAAAACAATAGAAGACTGCCTGCATGAGAATAAAAGTTTTGGACTCTGAAAAGGAAGGTGTGACACAATATATATCTGGACAGTTGTTGATTTCCACAGAAATGCATGTTCAGTAACAAGAAAGCAGAGCACAGTTTCATGTCAATTCAAATCTTTAAATTCAAGGATGAACAATTGGTTCTTTATACGAAACAAAATGACATGTTTGAAAAGGATTTTGGTGAAATGTACTCTGTCCTGGATACTTATTTATGTGTATTGGATTTGCAGGATAGACTATGAACAACAGATACTGTCAAGAAATTTGATGTTTTTGATTATATGTTTGTATAAAAATGTTTGGTATAGTAATAAAGAAAGTTTAAGTCAATCTGTTGTTACTTTGTATATTAAGTATGATGTCCAGACTTCTTTTGCAGTTTCAATTTGGAAGGAAAAGCTTATTTATTATATGCACAAGCTTTATTCAGAAGAATGGAAAAAGTAATTATTAACTTTTGTGGCTATTAAAGATGGTATTTAATTAAATTTAAGATTTGTAATTATCAGCTTTAATGAACCCCAAATACTGTGTTTAATGTTTGTAAATATTAACTTTACTTTTTTGTAAAGTCAAGAAAAAGTGGGACATTACATCATATTTAAGTGCATGTAAAGTTAATGTAAAGGTTACCTTTTCCAACTTTGACTTCTTTCAGAAAAGCCAATTAAAGGCATTGTAAATAATAAATTTACATTATCTTTACTTGTTTTGTAAAGCCAAATTTTCATGCAGTGAATGTTTCTTTGATTGGAGGTGTGCCGAACACCAATTGAGTTGGCCCCCTCTGAACAAATGTATGATTAAATAATTTGCTTGGAGCCAGTATTAAATGCCAAATATAAGAGATGGATATTTACAAACGACAAAATTACAGTTGTTTTTTATGTAGTCTGGGGTTAACCAGATCTTTGATATCTTTGTATCATCAACTTATTTGTCAAAAGCCTGTCTCGTGCCTGAAATTATTCATATCACAGGAAGATACAAGACTTTTCAGCTAAAACTGAAAGGCAGCTTTCAGTGACTTTACAGTGGCCATTCAGTCACTGAATGGCAGGTACATTTCAGTGACCTTTTAGTTACTTTTCAGCCACTATTCATGTACCTTTCAGTCCCATTCAGCGGACACGTTTCTACGGATTATCTTTCAGTGACCTTTCCGTCGTCTTTCAGTCGCCCTTCAGTGACCTTCCCGTTGTCTTTCAGTGACCTTTCCGTCATCTTTCAGTGACCTTTCACTCGTAATTCAACGACCTTTTCATCGGCTTTTCAATAGTTTATCAGTAATTATTTCTTCACAATTTTTAAATAAAATTATTCACATCTTAAATGTGTTTTTGTTTCTTTTTATGATAAAATTCATAATCGTAGTACTTATAATGGTTAAATGTTCAATGTCTTCAAATTGTTTATTTAAGTTACATGTGTATTTGTTGAATGACGTTATCGGTCGAAGTTTTTAATCCAAGTAACAGATACGGCATAAAAAATTTAAAATGTTTTATTTTTGTTATTATTTCCATGTTTCTATTCATTTTCTGGAGTTTAATTACGTATCTATATATACCAATATTAAGAAAACTTGCGTTCTAAAGTTGATGTGTCATCTCGCGTTCGATTAGGAACATGTAGATTTTAATGTGACACATATTTTCATTTAAAAATTTCTAGCGCAAGTCTGTCTTGATATGATATATAGCTATAAATGGTATTATTACAACATAAGTAAGTATGCAACCTGGGCAACCCTGTGCTCTTGAATTTTATAGTCAAAGTATTCTCCTATCACTCAATTCATGAACCGTAATTCAAAATTCAATGAAAAAGCTAAAAATGCAAAATCTTCATTATTTGCTGATACATGAATTAACAATTTAATTAACAACAGAAAAATTAAACTAAATTTATGTAATACATGTACCTTCCCAATCCAAAAAAGATTAGGAATTATCGAAGCATTTTCCTTTCCTTTTTTTTCTTGTTTTTGTTTTTGTTTTTGTCTTTGTTTTGTGTGTGTGTGTGTGTGTGTGTGTGTGTGTGTGTGTGTTTGTTTTGTTTTAGATAAACTGTTTATCTCTATATCTATTAAATATAGAAATACGAAATGGATTTGTCAGATTCTGCGGTTTATTTTGAGACCATTTGGGATATATCAATTTGATATAGGAATAAAAATGACTATTGCTCATTGATTAAATGTCGAATTGAAACGCATAGGAAGAGTTTTATTAATCTTCTCATGCAGACAGCTATGAACAAAATTCCCTTCAAAAGAATGCAAAAACAGATCGGCTAAAAAGGAGCTGATAAAGAAGCGCATTTGTGCCTATGCGAATTCTAGCAGATTGGTTGAAGAAGTGGAAGGACATTTTCAATGAGGCACTCTGTCTCTGAATTGTACAGAGTACCTGTGTATAGAATCAGATTGTTTTTAGCAAAGTATTTTTAGTTGAACAATCACAGTATATGAATACTTCAGAATTCCATTATTATTAAATAAGATTTTGTTTATGATGTAGAAATGTTTGAAGGAAAGGTTAAATCAAAAGTTAAAAAGATATATGTTTTATGCTACTTATTTTGGAACTTTTTCAAATTCAAACTTTGAAGTTCATAAAAAACCAAATTTGATTTTAAACACTTCTTCTTAAACATGCTGAAGCACAGGTGCTTTTGAAGTTTCTCAATCACATCAGTTAAAATTGTTGGAGAACTAAAGATGGGTATTTCGTAAAACATTTACTAGTTCTTTGTTATGTATCTCTGTTTATAATGATTTTCTTTTAATTGCATTTATCACCATATTGTGATAAATGCTTTTAATACCAGTGCAAGAGCGATAACTCGAGCGTTCTTGGCAGTGGTTAAACATTATTGAGACCATGAGTTTTAAATAGAGGACGCAATATAATCAAGCACCTTATGACCCCGATTTTCATAGTCTACCGAAAAAGCTAGAAGGGCAGACATGTTGCAAAATTTCATCTCTAGTCTGCACACTTTGGAAGGAAAATGTTTTGACCCACCGTTCAGCAAAATTATTTCCATTTTTGTGCATTATTCTGTTCCAAGGATACGGTTTATAGACACTGTAAGTAATTTATGCGAACAATAACATGATGCCCCTAATTATAAAGGCTTGAATTTATAATCGTTGCACTTTGTGGTATCTGTGACTGTACATCATGCGCTGATGCTGTGGATAGAATGACATTGAAAGTCCTTATTCTGGGGCATTCATTCATACGCAGATTTGAGAACTTTGTTTGTATCAACTAGTTCTGACCATCGGGTGACGCCGAATTTAAATCTTAATTCAGAGGAGCTACAGATTTTCTATTTAGGTTATGGGGGAGCGTCACTGGCTCAAATTCGTGCGCAAGGCACTCGTTACGTAAGATACTTGCATCCAGATGTTGTTTTGTTACAAGCTGTATCAAACGATTTGTGTCGGAGAAACACATCAGTGGAAGACATTTTTCATGAACTTGCGGACTTTGTAATTTAACTCCGTGATGTGGAAGATGTGAAAAAAGCAGTGGTGCTTCAGACATTACATAGAATTCCCCCGACAAGACGTATCAGGTTTCATGTGGACACAGAGTGCAAGAGAGTTGATGAATTAAATAGACGCATGTCCTATTACTTGCAGAATGTAGAGGGAGCAGCATTCTTTCGCCTATCTGGTTTATCATAGGATGGTATTTCTGGCGGATGGGGTCCATTTGAATAATCAGGGAAATAAGGAATATTATAATAATTTGAGAGCTGTTATTGTTTCCTTGATAAAGTCTATCAATAATGGTGGGTACATGTTTGTGCAGCATTTATATTTAGTCTAACGATACATTGTTCAATTTTCATCTGTTTATTTTCAAAATCCACATATGCAGTGGTGATTTAATGCAATCTAATATAATGATGCATATAGCCATATAAATATTATATCATTTAATTTATACATTTATGACACCCCCGTAAAGTTGGGGTTGTTTAATTGGATCCTGTGTATTATTTATTAACAGCTTATTTAAGACTAACCATAAATTTTAGTTTTAGCAGGATTTTACACCCTTATATGGTCGGGGTTTAGTTTTAGCAGGATCTTGCACTCCTATATGGTCGGGTTTGAATTATAGCAGGTTTTGCACTCTTTTATGGTCGGGGTTTACTCAAGCAATATCCTGCACCCCTATATGGTCGGGGTTGAATTTTAGCAGGACCCTGCACCCCTATATGGTCGGGGTTTACTTAAGCAATATCCTGCACTCCTATATGGTCGGGGTTTAATCTAGCAGGATTTTGCATATGTATGGTCGAAGTTTACTTAAACAGTATCCTGCACCCCTATATGGTCGGGGTTTAATTTTAGCAGGATTTTTCACCCCTATATGGTCGGGGCTGAAGTCAAACAAGATGTTGCACCCCTATATGGTCGGGGTTGAATTCAGACAAGATGTTGTACCCCTATATGGTCGGGGTTTTATTTCAAAGGATTTATTCCCCTAAATATTGGGTTTGTTTAACTGAATATATTGCATAAAATGAATAAGATACATATATTCCAATAGTGTTGAGATTTCTAGAGGTTTCTTATCTATAGAATTGTCAATGATATAGATATTTTTGGAATTCTACATATATAATCACCTCGCATTTATAGAGCAGAATTTAAAATATAAACAGAAATGATATAATTTTAGACACAGTTATAATACACTCCACTGTCATTTATTCTTATCCGGTGAAGTATCATAATTGCAAATAAATGTAGCTGTAAGGTTAGCTAGAATTATATTACCAATATGGATTGGGCATTAAATAATTTAGAATTTAGAAATATCCAATGATATTAAACTTCATGGAGTGTATATTTAATTAAGAAATTCTATTGGTGCCTTCATTGGCCTTTAAGAGCTCTGAAATATTTTTATTGATAATGTTATTACATAGTGTATATTACATAGATGATTTTTTATTTTTACAGGAAAATTGGGAGACACTATTTGTAAACATATGCTAGATATTTTGCACTAGGTTTGTGTTGAACGTGGAATATCTAATGACAAGACAACTCTCATCAGGTTTGACTCTAAGGGATAGAATGGAGACAGTTATATCTATGCTTATGTTTTACCGCAAGATACATTGACTGAGCTATGTAACAATCCCAGGATAGGTGTCTAGAATGCTAAACACAAATTAAGTAAAAATAACTAAATATAAAGTAGATGAAGTTATGTAGCTGATTTTCGTAATCGAATATCCACCTCCCAGCCAAGAGGGATAACTCTTTAAAAAAAAAAACAAAAAAAAAAAAAAAAAAAAAAAAAAAAAAAACTCAAATTAAGCTTGAAATTCAATCTTTTCGTGCAACAATTTTTATTCACGCAACTCAAGTTCTTCGTAGTCTAGAAACTGGGAAAAGTTGACATTTGTGTCCCATAAAAGTATTTAAAAATCTTTAGATAAATAGAATTCCTTCAAGCTTGCTTTGTTAACCATGATATGAAATTTGAAGTGATATTTGATGTCTTCCAACGATAGCACATGCTTTTTACACTACAGGTATGTGTTATATAATGATTAAAAAAAAAAAAAATATAAGAAAAATGCCATTATGATATGAGTATTAATAACATGCAATTTTTTCCAAATTCCGGGATACCTATAAATGTTTATTCAGGTACCTTTGGCTAACAACAGGATATTATTACATACTGACAAGCAATCGGTCGTGCAAATAGTCAATTCTGCTAAAGTCAGACTATTAGTTAGAAACTTGTAATTAACATCACTTATTTCACTATTATATTTAAGCAGAGTTCATTAGTTAGTTATTATATCAAATTAAATTGCAGATTCTATTTTACATTGACAGTAGCTTCATTTTTGGGCTTTGGGTCCTCGTGCATCTCAGGTCAATATTGGAAACGATAAGTTTCAATAATTGATTCACACCTTTTCAACAATGTCACATTGGCATCATTAAGCTAGATGGATGAACAAATCATTAACAATAGAGTCTGAACTTGGTACACCTAGCCATGGCCAATTTTTGGTACATTTCAATGGTAATCCCCTAACGACTAACGTGTTATTAGTTATCAAACCCTAATTGCAATACTATTCATTTCTGTAGCATAAACAAATACTGTTTTAGATCACACTCTTTTCAGCAGCAGTATTATAGGGCATTCCTGAACAAACTATTAAACAATTGGGCGGGTGGAATCCATAACTATACATGCCTCAAACATTGGTGTGAGATTTGTATAATTAGAATATTATAGCTCAATTTCAATTTTGGCTTAAACGTATTATACATCTATCCATATAAAAATTTTAGTTTTTGTAGATTGTGTGTAGTCTGGGATATGGCATTCATAGGATACTGAGCTACCCAAAGTGACATCATTGGTCCTTGAGGAAAAAGCCCTCGATTTGATTTTTTAAAAAAAATGGGTTTGGAGTCAGGGAAATTAGATTGAAGGAATTTGACTCTTTGATTTAAAATAAATTAAATGCAATTGGGTGGTACATTAAGGTTTCAAGGACCGGGCACCTCGCCTGGATCATTATTGTTTCATAGTATGGAATGTTCCTGCTTATGCTGCAAGTTATTAGTCCGAAGTATGTCAATTATTTGGTCCGATATAAGTTTAATCCAAGATGAGTCTTGATTTATTAAATGGAAAATCTAACAAGTGTCTATTATACATGAACACTTATAAAATTTGAAATTTAAAGGTCAGGTGGGTGAAATGGAATGAATTAAAAATTAACATGTATACACCAAACACGTTAGTGGCGGGTGAACTTGTATAGACAAGTTCATTTGGCGGAATTCGGGGATTACCACGAATGAGGAATTCTCTCATGTCTGGCTCAAAACTCTGGGTAATCTATCCTCAGTACTGGGGAGGATTAATTTGGGGTTACCTCAGCGGTACCTGAGGGACCAGCTTGATCTTTGTGGGTACCAAAGGCAAGTTTGGGGGCCTACCCCTGGGGGTATTATCCCCATGTTGTTGTTGTATTCCAGGGGAGGCAGGTATAGAGTTAGGGCCCGAGTCAGAACTTGAATTCATTCATTTGATGTGGCACTCACTCTTGTTGGTACCAAGAGGTCTGTTCCCACCACAGTCACCTGTGGGGGCGCTATCGCGCCAAGGATCTAGGGAGGTCATCCCGGTAGGCAGGTAGTGATTCCCTGGGTTCCGCCGGGGTATTTACATCTATGTATAAATAGATTGTGACAAATAGTCGCCACAAAATGTAATCATTGTTTCACAATAAATGTGTAAAATTAATATTTGTTACTATTCATTGCATCTGGGATTAATTGCATTTATCACCATATTGTGATAAATGCTTTTAATACCAGTGCAAGAGCGATAACTCGAGCGTTCTTGGCAGTGGTTAAACATTATTGAGACCATGAGTTTTAAATAGAGGACGCAATATAATCAAGCACCTTATGACCCCGATTTTCATAGTCTACCGAAAAAGCTAGAAGGGCAGACATGTTGCAAAATTTCACCCACCCACCCTTCCCTAAAATATGTGTACAGATTTTTGCTGCTTTCTCTTCTGTAATTTCAGTGACAGAAGCCTATTCTTACATGGAAAGAGATGTGTGTGTGGAACAACCTAGCGGTTGTATCATTAGCAAAGAAAGGATGTGGTCATTATGTATATGGTGGGACCATTTGGTGTCAATTGGACATTTTCTGTTGAAATCAATGTAAATGATTCAATCCTGAGTTTTATTGGACATTTCTGTGGTGTGATACATAATCAGTACGTCAGTGAAATTGGTGATCATTGATGATTATGTGTTTACGTACAGTGTTACTGTACAGTGTTACTTTTAATAAGTATTGTAAGCAAGTATAGCTTGTAAATATATATTGAGAATTTTCTTGCTTTGGGATTATGGTAAAGTTTCTTAAGTCACAATCTGGGATGGGGGCGGCGGAATTCGGGGATTACCACGAATGAGGAATTCTCTCATGTCTGGCTCAAAACTCTGGGTAATCTATCCTCAGTACTGGGGAGGATTAATTTGGGGTTACCTCAGCGGTACCTGAGGGACCAGCTTGATCTTTGTGGGTACCAAAGGCAAGTTTGGGGGCCTACCCCTGGGGGTATTATCCCCATGTTGTTGTTGTATTCCAGGGGAGGCAGGTATAGAGTTAGGGCCCGAGTCAGAACTTGAATTCATTCATTTGATGTGGCACTCACTCTTGTTGGTACCAAGAGGTCTGTTCCCACCACAGTCACCTGTGGGGGCGCTATCGCGCCAAGGATCTAGGGAGGTCATCCCGGTAGGCAGGTAGTGATTCCCTGGGTTCCGCCGGGGTATTTACATCTATGTATAAATAGATTGTGACAAATAGTCGCCACAAAATGTAATCATTGTTTCACAATAAATGTGTAAAATTAATATTTGTTACTATTCATTGCATCTGGGATTAAAGTAAATAATCCAGAATATATACTTTCTTACGCTTCATTTAATAGATAACAAATATGTCGATATAATTTAAAATTGAAATATATTTTTTTTAATTGCCTCTTACAGTCAGGACCATTTCAAGGCAGGTGTACTCAATATCGATAGCCACAGGAAACGAAACTTAGGTAATTCTCAATATAGACATTATTTTCAACAGTATTTATGAGAAATTGTATGAACAAAAATAATTAATTAATTAATTTATAATAATAATAATAAATGAATAAATAAAATGAAATATAAAAAAAACACCATTATTTATTAGTATTTATTAGAAAAAAGTAAAAATATCACTAAGAAAAACTATAGATATAATGTTGGGATTGTCATCACATTTTTCGCCCAGTAGTGGCATTCATCGCCAGTTTTGTAACTTGAGCTCATTCCTCTCTTTCTTGAATTACTTTTTTAGATCTAAGAAGGATTTGAAGATTTACCTGAAGGATTAGACGTTTCAAACACTGTCATTGGAATAGACTTATGCGATGACATTTGAACCTTGTTTAATTAATCTTAAAGGCAAAATGTTAAACAATACATCATAATGTACAGATCAAAACAATGTTCATGACAATTTTGTCATCAATTACGCCAGTGAATAATAAGATTTCTTAAGATCGGCCATATATCTCCACTTCACAGATACAAAGCATATCGGATTGTCCGTTTTCTGATAAAATAGAAATGGTAACAACACTCCCCCTGGTTTCTTTCTCACACAGAAACAGGATACGGTCTCCATCAGCAGATGGTCCGGGGTAGAAACCACAGGACACATTACGTCCATCAATGTCAGTGACGTTTACTCTTACGTCATGTAGTCGCTCTCCTGTTAAAAAAAGGATAAAGCACAATTTCTTCGAAAATATTTCCTGGATTATAGAAGGCAATATTGTGACAAAAGTATCATATACTCAGTACATTAATTTTTCCCATTTTTTTCAAATATTTTTGAAGTCCAAAAAGACTTTGGGTTAAACAATTCATTCCTTTGTTTCTCTCGTACCTTTTGGCGTGCGCAACAGTAAACATTTTTCTGCCACATTATTAACCACGACGAACAGAAACGAAAGTAAAAGCAATGGGAAGTTACATTATTCTGTTAACCTATCGACGACAAAGCTGTTGTTACGTTGTAAAGAAATTAATCTTAAGAGTGAATTTCTGTGTGCTTTCTATATAAATATTCCTTCACTTAGGGCAGTTATGTTAGTTTACGAGTCGTTGTAAAATTGCTTTATATATATATATATATATATATATATATATATAGAGAGAGAGAGAGAGAGAGAGAGAGAGAGAGAGAGAGAGAGAGATGAAACAGATGATCATCTCAATTTCAGAAGCATTGTGATTTCATCAATATTTCTTATTTCGCAACGTTATGAAATTCCAAATGCATGCATAGTTCATAACTTCCATAATTATTCTTTTCTTTTTGTTTATAAAACTGAAGCCTCAGGTAATAAAATGAAATGAATATACAGGCAATAGATCGGAATATATTTCATTTGGAACTTGTCACAGCTCCTTCTTCTATTGCCCTCAACCGTTGCCATCGGACAATAGACACAAAGAGCTATTCCAAGCACCTTGGGAAATATACCCCGATCTATTGCATGTTTATGCATTGTACATCTGCGCATAAACCTCCTATTAGAATTGTTAGCTAACAATCCCTAAAAAAATCCATTGTTCATTACATAAGCTAGGGAAATTAAATCCTGACATGTACTGATGACATGCATCATCCCTTATTTTTAGTGTGTTTTAATTCTCTTTTCAAATGAAATATTCATTAGAAATCATTTGAACGATCTCTACAAGGAAGATGTAATGTAATATTTCAAGTGGTTTTTTTTTTTTTTTTTTTTTTTTTTTTTTTTTTTTTTTTTTTGCTTTTTGTTTTTTTTCATAAATGAAATAAAGCACCCCTTATGTATTGCAAGATAAATATGTTTTCTTTATGAAAATTATTTTTTGATATTTAATGCTTCATCGTAAGTTTATGGTGATTTACTTCTAGTCTATAGAAAATATTGACTTTTATCATTACATAGAATCGTGTATACATTTAGGAACTAAAGAACTGTAAAAATGAAAGGAAAAAAATATACAGACATGAAAGATACGCCTTAATAAATATGTATATTCAGGAGACAGTCATTAAACAGACTTCTATTCTATTCTATTTTATTGGTACAGTACCAACCAGACCCAACCTGACACAAAGCAGTCCCAGAGCGGTCCCAGAGCAGTCCCACAGCGGTCCCAGCAGTCCCAGCGGTCCCAGAAAGCAGTCCCAGCAGTCCCAGTGGGCGGGGTTAATTAATTCAATGGGCGGAGCTTACTCAGAATGAGATTACCAATAAACAATGTAACTATATAAAGGGCAGTTGAAATTGATGAGCAATTCTTTCTGAGTAGTATCAACAAATATTTACAATTCTTACGCGACAGTCATTTCTGAACTGTTAAGAAAATCACAGTATGCGTATAGAAACAATTTATAATTATTGAATGAAGAAGACGTTCACACCTATTAATAACCTGAATATTTAAACACAATTATTTGGTATATTAATTTTTAACCAAAATAAACCAATTTCTTCATCTTTTGTGATTGATATTGGTTTTCATATTTATTTTTTTAAATAGAAAATTAAACTTGAATTGTTTATTTTATACCAGAATTAGCTTTAAATAGATAATGATGATTATAGAGCAAGGCCGATTCCCATACCATACTCTGAATGCATTTTTCTTAAGTATTGGAGCTTTTAAAAAAATCTTTGTTAAACATTGCCGAGTATTATATTTCAGTCATGATTATTTTCAATGACTTCCCAATTTAATTATCTTTAGATTCTCAGTTTTAAGTGTTTTATTATATAAATGTTCGAGTGTACATCTGTAAATCACGCAAATGGGACCCTCAGATTATGTTCAAAATTAATTAATCCCGAAATAAATTTATACACATTTATTGAAACTAAGATTTTTTGCATGACATAGATTGAAATTAGTGTCAATGTTGACCAGCGTGTTCAGTGATGTGTAACACTGATACCCAAATAACATGCATTGATTTCTGCTAATTATGCCCAAAGGCGATTGAAACCTCAGGTGTTGACACCATTTTATACAATCCCACTGTATTAACCGGCCAGGTAAACACAAACAAAAGAAATAAGAAACAAGTCACAATTCCCGATATTTTCAAATGTTTATTTTTTAAATAAATGTACTCTTTTAATGACTTGTTTATAAATTAAAAACTAATTCATAAATAAATCCCAGAATAATTGTTCACATTTTTCATGTGACAGAAGAATGGTGGAATAATTTTATTTCATGGTCATTAAATAAATTATTAGGTTTTATTTGAGGGTGGTAAGAAATAGCATGGAGTGCTCTTTTCTAGGCATGGTATTAGCGTTTTCAATTAAGAAAAAAAATCCAGTACAGTACGTTCCTCTGAATACATGTATCTTACTGAAATGACAAGTTTGTTTTTTTCTTTTTGTTTTGTTTTTTTTTAATAGTGCTAATGCAAACTTTGAGTACATATGTAATTTGACAGCATTAATATATTAAATAGGCCTAGATATTTTTTTTTTTTTCAAACACCTGTATTGAAGTTTAATTTAAGGTATAAAAATCATCCCCTGACTTCCCTTTTTAACTACCTTTGTTTTCTTAAAATTAATTCTAGACTACAATTGTGTAAATTTACAGCCCTCTGAAGACATTTAGTAATTACATGTATGACTATCTCTGTTTATTTAATTTTTGTAAGAAATCAATACTTGTTTTTTTATATTTGCTTTTATCTTAAACACCTCTCTACAGAAAGTAAACAAAACAACAACAAGGAGCTGCAAATTCAGAATACACAAGGGGCGGAGCTATCATGTCACTCAGAACCTTTTTCACGCATGAGTGAACAAAGCAGTCCCAGAAAGCAGTCCCTGCAGGGACTGCTGGGACTGCTGGGTCTGCTTTCTAGAGCAGTCCCAGAGCAGTCCCAGAACAGTCCCATAGCGGTCCCAGAGCAGTCCCACAGCGGTCCCAGAGCAGTCCCACAGCAGTCCCAGAGCGGTCCCAAAGCAGTCCCGGGGACTGCTTTCTGGGACTGCTTTGGTGTCAGGTTGGGTCTGGTTGGTACTGTATCTGATAATTTATAAGAAAAAAGTAAACAAAATATCAATTGCAAAAAAGTTTAAAGGAATAAAGGAAAAACATTAAAATGTTTATGCTTATAAATTACTGAAAGTTTTTATCGAAAACAAATTAAAAAAAAAAAAAATGTCATCTGCAAAAAAGAAAATAAATTAATTAAAAAAAATAAATAAATAAAAATAAAACAAAAAATTAACAAAAAATAAATTAATTAATAGAAATAATAAATAAATAAATAAATAAATAAATAAATAATAATTCATTTATTTCCTGTAATTGCTGAAATGGGCATGAGCAATACAAAAAATGTTCCATGGTGAAATATCTTGACTGGGGGAACCTAACACATTCCTGGATTGGGATATATTTCTAACCTTAAAAAAGTACTGAATATTGAACAAAAACTGCAATATATGTGTGTGTGCGCGCGAGCGCGTGTGTGTTTGAGAGAGAGAGAGAGAGAGAGAGAGAGAGAGAGAGAGAGAGAGGAGACATGTAATTATCATAAATATTTTGTATAATTTTTACCACAACAGGCTTTTCTATTGTAAATCAAGACTCTCTCCACATTGCTGGTGTTGTTAAGATTGACTTTCATCCAGGGATTTATCTGCTGCTTGGTGCAAGCTACGTTCAGAATATCTCCCGTTTCACATTCTCTTATTCCATCTACTGCATAGGATACATTCAATATGGCATGACCAATAGCACCATACACTGAACTTGCACTAGCTGTTGATGCCACTTTTGTAAATGATATAAAATATCATTATGTAGAGCAATATTACACATATATCTGAAGATGCCTCAGTTATAAACGCTGTCTCGATATATATTTAAGAATTCAACAAACAGTATATGCTTATTTGTGTAAGTAATTGTGTACTTAGTTGAAGACAGGCAGAGTTAAAATTGGCGCAAATTAAAACATTCTCTAAGAAATATGGAGAGAAAACAAACTAAATTATATTTCTGTGAATTTAAGTCCATATTCAAAATGTTAACATTTCAAAGTGTGTGCTTCTAATTTCTGATATGCTGTGTGTGTGTGTGTGTGTGTTTGTATGAAAACCTGAAAAGCAAGTTTTAAAGCAAAATCAAATAAATGTCATAAAAATTCTATCATTGGATATATCTTCAAAATATAATCGATTAGGTTCACCTTTAACTTGTGTACAAGTGTGCATCCATTTATGCAAGGGTTTTAGAAAAGTTCGCGGACACAGTGATTTACAGGAAATTTACTGTGCACTTTGAGCAATGGCGTTTGTTTGACTAATGTTTTATCTTTTATCGATAAGTATACATAAAGTAAGGTCCATTGATTAAAATTAAAAAAAAATGTACAATGATTTTTACTTTACGGTCAAAGGATTGACTGAACTTTCTTGACGTTAGGTGACGTGACAACCTGATTCCAAACCTCTTAATCCTTTTTTACTTTTTTTAAATATTTTCAGTTTTACACACTTTCAAAGGAGAAATTGTAAAACTTAGCAATACATGTTTCTTTTCTTTCTAAAATGATTTAGTGGCGTACAGGATATCAGTGAGATCGCAAAATTACTATCTACGCTGTTGAGCGCTCTGATATGGAAACAGTATGCAAACTCCATAGGAGAAATACCTATGCCTTTAGCAGGGTATCGCTGAAGTTGATGATCAAAAACATCAATCCTCCCCTCTATTAAAAGCCGCTATCAATTAAACACTTTGGTTTTAGAAACATATGTAGGCAATCCCCAGCAGCATCTAAAGACAATTTTGTCTCTTTGAGGTCATTTACCTGACTACACATGCACTTTTTAAACAGTTTTGTGCTTCAAGGCGTTCAATGACATTGTCTGTCTTTACTTTGGTTTTATTTTTGTTTTTGATCATCTATAATTAACGATAAAACAATCATAACTTCTCCAATTTAATTCAAGTGTTTGCACAATGACGTTTAATAGATATTGTAACGATGTGAAATGCCATACTTTTTTCTATGCGTTACAACGGTGCAATTTTTTTTTAATTTAGCAAGCTATTTATGAAACACTTAATTACAGAAGTAACTTGCTCAGTGAAGCATATTTTATCTCAATGATACAGCTGTATATTTTTTTATATAGATCACCGGAAAACAAATCTTTATACGTCAATTTTTTATCTGCAGATTTTTTTTTTTTTTTTTTTTTTTTTTTTTTTTTTTTGCAAATACTGCACTAACGACAAATTTTTCCACGAACTTTCTGACAGCCAGCCGAAATATGGCTGAAAGATTTCCGACTCGGCGTTAAACAAATTTAATCAATCAATCAAACTGACAGCCAGCGTACAATGCTTCTCTTCCGAAGAGAACGAATTCTTTACTTTTAATAAACTTTTATATTATCTCTTTATAGACCAATTATAATCTTAACTGAGTGAGTTAGGTTTTTCTTTTTTTTTTTAAATCTTGATTCTATAATCAAATGCATATATTAGGTCTTGAAAATCCTTACCCATACGTAGAAAAGAATGAATTATGTTATCGCACTCTCAGGAATTTAGAGTTCAGAGTTAGTGTAACTACATCTATTAAAAAACCTGTGTCTTAGTTAAAATATCACTTACGGTTTTTTCCGTATTCATACTCCTGTAAAAATGGAAAATAGTTATTATGTATACATTCTATATTTTCTAATCATTTACTGGCAAAGAGTTTGTGGAAAATAAAAAAGTTTCACAGGTACTTTGAAGCTTAAATGTTAATTAAAGAAAGCTAATAAAAATCCTGAAATATAAACGAAATAATACCATTTCAAAGTATTTACATCCGGGCTGGTCTGTGTCGTAGTTCTTTCCTGTCTTTCCTGTCTTCGCCCATTGACAACAGACTCGACACTGGAACAAATCTTCTCTGACTTGACAAATTTCTATCCCTATACACCGCCAATCATAGGTACAGAATTTTGAACACATAGTTAACGTATTCCCAAAAGATATCCCCTCTGCTGAAAAAATGGTTTGGTAGTCTGTGTTAGAAAGCTTTCCAAAATATTTCAAGCGAAATTCCCTTTGGTAAAAAGCTTGCTCAGAAGCTACTCCCGAAAGCATAAAAACAAGGTTTGAAAGTTTTGAAAATGTATTAATCATCATGTTTCCCATGTTTTAACGTTCAGATAAAAGGAAAAATTGTATATCTATATTCAGTAGAACTGGTGCAGTAAGAATGACAGGTGGCGAACCGAGACCCAATGCAGTAAGTGGCCGAATGAGCAATCGGATGCTGAATTTGGCACTAGGTTATTGAAAACGATAATAGGAAGAAAAAAATGAAAATCATTAATAATATAGAATTCCGCTGACAAAAAGCTAAACAAATGGAACTTGGCATGATTAATTGTATATATTTCCTCATTGTCACCATGTAGTTTTAAATATCAGTAGGAGAACTTTAAATGTATTCAATTCTAGCACTATTGATAGTTAAGATGATATATACAAAATTTATAGACTGGTAACACTCAGAAAAGTACTATAATACATATACCTTGAAGAATCATTCTTCAACTAACAAAAGAAAAATAAACTTTATTTTGCTTGGATTCATAGTTTCTTTCTGCTTTATTATTTATTATTATACCTCTACTGATTTTTCACTTTATGAGTAAATAGATATATTTTGCTGATTCCCTGAAAATCACCGGAAAAAATGACTGATTCCCTGCACAAAAAGTCATCAAATTGATACACACCTATTCGGAACACCTAGCAGTTTCTTTTAATCATATGAAAAGTACCGATATGTTCCAACTAAAATCATGAATATTCATAATGCAGCTCAGTTAAAGTTTTATATAAGAAGGTGGGGCTTAATTAAGACGGGAAAGAGTAACTTGTTAATTGCGACATCAACATGGTAAACTAATGTGTACTGAGAGCTAGAGATCACGTAACTTTGACACGTAAATGCAGTGTAAATTGTTATAAAATAAACAAAGTTGCTTGCAGATATATGTATTTTATAGACCATTGATTCAAATGCAAATACCTTTTTATATTAAATTTCTTTATCTATTTTATCTTCTTTCTGAGTAATTAATATTTCCATTTCGTACCTTATAATTTCACTGCGTATATAATAAAATTGCAGTTACAGGTTTCGAAAATAATCTAATTTTGGTATCGGTATAATGAAACAGTAAAAGTATATTATTAAGGGAGACAGCAAGATTCCAGTTCCCCTCGAGCAAGCCTATTTCCCTCGGAAATAGACTTGCTCTTGGAGAAATGGAATCTTGCTGATTCCCTCAATGATATACTTAACTGTATAAGGTTGCCATTAGAAATCATTGAGAAATATAATTTGCAGATACAGTTTTTAAAGAAGTCGTAATCAATAACAAAAAATCCAGTATCTTCTATGAAATTTCATTTAACGATGGTTTTCATTATTACAAAATTCATTATGGAAGAGTACTATCTGTTTGCATCAATGTTGAAAAGCATATATACTCTGCAGATGCCACTACGGCATTTTATTTTGCGATACAGTAAAATTCCGTTATAGAAGTTTGCCTTCTTATAACCGAAATTCTTTCTATCCGTATAAGGATCAAATTGCAAAGTTTCCTTCGAGATTCATAAAAGTATATATATATATATATATATATATATATATATATATATATATATATATATATATATATATATATATATATATATATATATATATATCAAATGGTTGAAAATTTCTCCCTTTAAGCATACACAATATTTTTCCTAGTTTAAATATGCATAAAATGGTATATTTAGGATATGACCCCCTGGAAGTCATTTATATATATACTAGGGATGGCTATCGAATACAGAATTGTCAATCGGTTAACCGCAAGACGTTCCGACCGATTAGTCGGTTAATCTTCCATTGTAAGCTCTGCTTTGCTTAAGTAAACAAGACTGTAATGCTTATATTTGATCAGAACACTATATTTTATTTCAATTTTAATAGGCCAAAAAAAATTTTAATTAATAAATAAATAATGAATAAAAAAGAAAGTAAAAAAGAAAAGAAAAAAAAGAGATACTCATGAAATATGCCTAGAGTATCATAAACATTTAAAAAAAAAAAAAAAGTCACAAGAGATGTAGCTTAAGTCGTCACCATAATCAAAACTATGTCTACATGTATCGCTTGTTCAATAGGTAACTACAAAGAACAGTAGAGGCTAGATACACATTAAATTCATTTCACAGTACTCAACGATCATTAAAGACACACAAGCCAGACTGGGTAATGACGTGGTGTTTGAACAGCAATTAACAGCTGACCAATTACCCCCGCGCTGTCGAATGCGGAGAGCCTTAATTATTTCCGAATTGGCTTGTTTACATGGATGAAAATGCTAACATTTTAGATATTTGTATTTGTATTTTTTGATTGAATTTTCAGGATATTGTGTTCAAATTTACGCATACATATTAATTTTTTTCCGACTAACCGATTACCGGTTAATCGATTACAAATTGCCATCCCTAATATATATATATATATATATATATATATATATATATATATATATATATATATATATATATATATATATATATATATATATATATATATATATATATATATATATATATATATATATATATATATATAAAGCACTAAAAAACAACAACACTGTATATCCTAAGTGTCGGATCTACTAAGTAGATACAAGGTCACGGATGGAAATTTATATAAAGCACTAAAAATTACCAACGACACGAACAACCCTAATTGTCAAATTTTCGGGACGACCTGTCCCTTCCTCGGGACAAAGAAAAAAGTTAAGAAGTCATAAAAACAAAGGAAATAGAGAAACGAAAACAACTAGCACTACTACTAAACTACCAAACACTAAATATTTACAGTATTACATGTTTCATTTGAAGCTTATAAACAGTTGTGAAGAAAGAAATCCGGAGCGCTATGAATTGCGTCCGGTCTATCGGGTGTACTCTGGTAAAATGCGATTTACATAATTGAACGAATTAATTATCGCTAATTAATTACGACCAAGCAGTAAATCGTACATTATCTTATTCTCTCAAAATAGCGTAACTATGCATGATAAAAAGAAATTAAAGATAATATGGAAGGGCAATTTTAGAATATGAATTTGGATATATTATAAATTTGGAAATCTGATAAAAGAAATAAACAAAAATGTAAGCTGTAAATATTTGGGTAGGTTGTTCCAGAATTGCTAATGCGAATTAACGGTAAAGTTTACACTATATAGAGAGAATGAACTTGTTTGTTACAATTCGGGATTGGGTCTAGTTAATGTTCATCCTGGTGAAGTCATAAAGTTTGTTAATACTACTGAGCGGAAAGACTTCAGCCTGTGCATCCAGAACTTTTCCTTGCCTTTTCTCTGAGCGTCTGTCCATCTTGGATTATGGTCAATAACCACTACTGTCATGTCTTCCCATTTGTGACCTTCAAGGTTGAAATGTTCCCCAACGGGTTCATTGAGTTTTTTGGTCCTAATGGTAGAACGGTGATTATTGACTCTCCTGCGGAGATCTCTTGTTTCACCAACATACTGTTTGGAGCAAACTTTGCAACTGATGAGATAAATGCAGTTGTCTGTTTGTCAGGACAAATTCCCTAGTATTTTGTAGCTGCGGAATGTAACGGGGCTGTTAAACCTGTCTGTGTCAGAGCTGTGCTTACAGAGAAGACATCTTCTGTCATATATATATATATATATATATATATATATATATATATATATATATATATATATATATATATATATATATATATATATATATATATATATATATATATATATATAATGTATGTGACCAGCAAAATGTTCAACATTTGGTCTAACAAACGTAATTTAAGCAATTACCCCAACAAAAATGTTCTATAGTTAACCATAAATTACGAAAGTTAAGTAAAGTAAATACTAAATTGATATTTTGATTTACTTCAAAACCTTTCTTGAGGATTTTTTTTTCTGAGCTTTCAAAGCCTCAAATTTTAAAAACTCAATATTGATGTAAAATATGGAAACAATATGTGAATATGCAAGAAATATTTCCATTAATTATCAAAAATGTGCATGTATGGTTGATTGATTGTTGTTATTTTACGTCCCATTCGAGAACTTTTCACTCATATAGAGACGTCACCATATACCGGTGAAGGGCTTCAAATTTTGACCTTTACTCGGCACTTAGGGCCATTGAGCAGTGAGGGATCAACGCCTACCTGACACGGGGCCTCGGTTTTTAAGGTCTCATCCGAAGGACCCGCAACTTTCACTTCAAAGTACCGAGCGCATGGCAAAAGCACAGTTGCTACCCATTTTTTATCGACTTAAGTCAGTCGCGGCCGAGATTCGAACTCACGACCTCCCGATCAGGAAGCGAGCGCTCTATCGACTGAGCTACGGTGAACGGTATGTGCATGTATGAACTGGAAACTCTAAAATATAACAATTAGAAATCCATAGTAAAAATATTTCGTTTTACTTTTAATTAGTACATACTTTAATTTACTGTATTAAACACTTTGATAATAAAGTTAACTACGAGTAACTATAGTTAACCATAGCTAACTATAATATCTTTTAGGGTATAGATAGTAGAATATAAATAGTTTGCAGCATTTTTCACAAACTACAAACAGTGTTGAAATATTTATAAATTGAACTTACATTTTTTTTAACTTAGTTACACCTTTGCAATATTGGAAATGACAAGTCTAAACATGAAATCTAATCGTCCTAAACATGACGTTTTGAACCAGATAACATTTGTCCGATATTAGTAAAATCCTAAAATGAATCGATCAGAATTGAGAGGAATTCGCCGATATTTCCATTTGGCACCATAACTTTACGGAAAATAAAAAGGTACTCCATACAGTGTCAATTCTCAGGGACTACTTTCCCTACGAATAAAGCCACCGCCACAGACTTTCCAAACTTTATCCTAAATCACGATAAATGGCTTGCGTGAGTAATTTGGTTTCTCAAAAATTTCACACGGAGTGGTGTTAATAAGTTTATTGATCAAAATTGGGGAAAACACCATCGATTAATTTACTTTTGAGAATGACAAGTGACGGTTTCATTTTTTTTTCAATCCGATTAAGGAGGTTGGATCCTGCTATCAAAAGTAATGAGAATTTTTTTATCAAGTATATTTTTAGAATTTATACCCATAGCTTAATTAAAAATCAAAACAAAAATTGGGGGTCAATGCGCTTCTTTTGGCGCTACAGAGCATTTAGTTTGACCTTTTTGCACTGTAAATATGTCTTACACATAAATCAATTTTTAAAGTTTTTCCTCCAATATTTTTTATTCAAATAAATTATGGGAACAAACACAGTCCTATTTCATCTTGAATAGACACATTAAAATTTGTGACAATGAAATTTTTTTTTTTCAAATTACTCCGCATGTTCAATTATTTGACCTTTTTGCACTCAAAAAAAATCATTTTTCTGGCATTAGAATTTTAACAAGCAAAAAAATCATTTGAAAGTAATGACATTTTACTGAATTTAACAAGAATGGTTAAAAGTATCTTATATATTCAGAAAAGAAAATAAAAAGTGGGGGTCTGTGATGTTAATATTTAGATATTACTAAAATAGTGCTAATTTTAAGCTTAAAATAGGGATATTCTTTTCTCGATTTTCACAATATATTTGCTATATTTATCAAATATGATGATAGAATTCACGACAGTTTATTTAATATATAATTTAGGACCAGTATAAAACAGTTCACTGCACAAAATAACTCTGTGTGTAGACTGCATGTAAAAATAGGAATCCAAACTTAACATACTTTAAATACTTCGAAAGAGAAAAAATGATCATTTTCTTCTAAAAAACCTTCCGCCACAAAATATAGTTCCTCACATAATGCTTTTGGTATGGAATTTAATCATGGAGTTTTAACTGAATATAGTGTAATTGGCATTGTAGAATCTAATTTTATTGCAAGAATTAAAAAATTATGCAGAATTTTTAAAATATAGGTTAAGATATAAATCTGCTCAAAAGCTCAGGAGCGAACCTCGTTAAATCTGGATTATTTCTTTTCGAGCGCAGTTTACACCAAGTTGCAATGACAGCTTCCATGCGTCATTGGAAACGGGACAAAAGTTTTAGCGTCTCACTGTTGTAATCGAACACATTCTCAATGAATTCGAGAGAACATCGAGACTGTGGATGCAGGCGGTTTAGTATTTTTTCATGGTTATACGAAAGGTGTCAACAAAATAATGAGAATATTCAATAATGCACGGAGCTTTGTAAATATATTTCTTATGCAAAATTCGGATCCCAGATATTCAGAGAAAGTTGGAATTCTCATTTGACAGGGCCGAGGAAACGTTGATGTGATAATTGGTGTAGTTAAAAAAGTGATTAAGATTAGACAATTGAAAAATATAATTACATCATATCATTATTTAACTGGGTCATATACATGATATGATATATTGCAGTGGCAATAAAATAACCATTTAGACCCAGTTCTACCACTAACATTGACAGAAGAGTAGGAAAACATTATAATTACGAGTTCTACAGAAATTACAGATCTTATTCTGGCATTTAAAGACTTAAAAATTATAGAAAAATATTATTATTCATCTAGGGGCCTACAAGTTTGTACAAAACACCTCAACTGACATGTATTTACAAGTCCTGAATTCAAAATGTTTCCTACTGAGGGAGTGAAAATTGAGAATATCACTGAGAAGAAAATAAAATTTTCATAGTAACAGGAAAGGAGAAAACATTAAGAACAACACCAGGATATGACCATAACATCATCCCAGGCTTCCTGAAAAATACATGTGTGTGCTTAACTGATCCTGCTTTCTGACCTCAGTGACAGATCCTGCCTGATTGCCACAAGGTTAAAAATAGGAAGATTGAACAATTTTCAAGATGTTACTTTCATATTTATATTCATTTAAATAAATATATCTAATACGATTTTGATAAAGCTTTGATTTTTTACTTTAATTTTCACACTTTTATAGACTAATAAATGAAAAAGGAAGTGATAAAATCACACATGGCCATATTCAGTGTTCCTCTGTTGAGAGAGGAAGGACAAATGCAGGCTTTTTAGGGGTGTAACTATATGGCTAAAGTGCATTGTGATATGTCTGGTTGTCATGATACACTTGGACTGTATTCATTTCACCTTTCATATATTTTTTGAAAATAATCTATGTTCTGAAATGAAGAATTCTCGATCTCAAAGTGATTTCAAAGATAAAAGTTGTAGATAATTTATTCAGTTCACAAATACAAAATGTAACATTTAATAAGCTCTGTACACAATAAAACAACAACGGTATATAAAGAAAATCCCTTTTTCTTTATTATTAACCTTACTTTGGTTAAACTAATAACTAAGAAATGGCATACATCGTTACACCCCAATTCTTGCCCCTCACCATTTTGTTTAACCTTAGCTTTCAAGTATATCAATATCTACTTTATATAAATTGGGTTACATACGTCGCAATGACATGTCAAAAACGTATCGAACCGCCTGACGATACATTGAAATTTTGTACAATTTGAAGTCATTTTTTTAGGGCAATCATCTTTTTTTCTTAGAGAGAATGAGTGAATAAATAACTAGCCAATTTATACGGTATCAACTGGGCTGGAACAGTTTACACTTTTTTTTTTATAAACCACATCACGGTTTTTAAAGCGTAAACTGTCCCAACCCAGTTAATACATGTACCATGTACATTGGGTATATGTAGTTATTAAATTCATTCCTTAAAAAATACATTATACACGCATATATTAAAATATTTTTCATAATTGAGAGAAAGCAATTGCAGAAATACCACACAAAAATTGTCAGAATTTACCTGTAAGTAATTCATAGCGTATAAATAAAAACAATACAAAGCTGACATAAAACCTGCTAAAGTGTATCTACTGAAATAAAGAAAGGAAATACGTATACATTTAAAGAGAGAGAGAGAGAGAGAGAGAGAGAGAGAGAGATGTTGAAATGTGCAATCTTTATAAAACATAATGCTGACCAAGCCACGTTAAACAGAAAAGGATACATCGTGAGTCTGTTATACTATTTCCAGAAATTCTTTGTCAGAGAGATTTATGTCGTTACGCTTTTGTGATTCTATATTTTTTGTCAATGAATATTTGCGTGAGTTTGACCGAGAGACTTTCCTGCATTATAGGTAAACAGCATTGAAATTCACATGGATTATCTCTCTCTCTCTCTCTCTCTCTCTCTCTCTCTCTCTCTCTCTCTCTCTCTATATATATATATATATATATATATATATATATATACAAGCGAAAAGAATTATTACCTTACTATGCAATAAATAAAATGGAAAATTATTTTTAGAATTTAAATCTATCGTATTTCATATCCCTTATTTTGGATTGCATTATGATTTTTCCGGAAATAATGTCATTGTTCTGGAACATTTACCATGCAGTCAAAAACCCATGTTCGCAAATTTCGTTAAACGTGTTTCCCATTCGCTGTTTTAATTGGTGTTGTTCAAACAACTTCAAAAATCTCATTACTCTCATTTTCAGGGAATTTCTTGCAGAAATACAAATCCTACTTAAATTGTCAAAACACATCAGGCTCCAGGATCATAAAACAAATTAGAGCTAAATCAAAGATCTTTGATTGTCTAGAAATGATGTAGAAATCAAAAATATCATCATGAAAACGTTTAAGGATGTTATATGCAGATTGCATTTTTATGCTTAATTTGAGTTTCAATTTTCAGTTAAAATGCAGTTTATAAGTTAGGTTTTTACTAACGGTTGAGCGTTCAATTGCTTCGTCTTCAATTTCACCTGAAACCGTTGAAATAAAAGAAAGGGAAATATGTCCCGATGTACTTATAGACACATTATATTTGTTTTTCTGCATATACTTGTTTTTGTTCTGATAGATAGAGCATTATAGATTTTTTGCTATGAATATCAGATATGTAATCATTTATTTTGATTCAGCGAAAGAAAGATAATGCTCAGATGAAGACGAACATATCATAAATTAGGATTACACCTGGTCTTTTGTTCTTTGAAATTGTTTTCCTTGATAAAAGTTCTTACAAAAACAACATAATTTATGCAGCTACATTGCTTTAATAGCCAGAATATAAAAAAAAACGATTGACACTTTGCATCATATAATCCTCCCGTTTTATAAAATATTCAGTTTAAATATGAATTGTTTTTATCATTATTATTGTTTTAGGTTTTGAATCATTTCAAATTATTATTACTTATAAAGAAAAACTGTTAAGGTAAATTGTTTTGATTCTATATACATGATGCTATCATAAACGTGACTTTTACATGATACATTAATTGCTACAGCTGCGCGCAATCTGATTTACAATTCCAATAAAACATCTCGAGAGGGACGTTAAACAACATACAATCAATCAATCAATCAATCCAACAAAACATGTATTACGAAACCTCAAGGACAGCTCTGAGCATAGGGTTCAGAACTGCAACCTGTTTATTTTCATTAACGAATAAAATTAAGTAAATTACAAAGTAAATAAACAAAGGAGACATTTGATGAATGGGTGTATGCTTTCTTAAAAGCTGGTAATTGTTACTGTACGTTTTATTATGAATGACATGACTACAAAAAAGAAAGAAAAAAAACTTAAGAAACTAATGCGAGTAATTTTTTTAAACTTTATTTTAAAATACATTTTATATGAATATGTGATGTACCAACATGGAACGTTTATTTTTATTTACCATGATTTCCAACAACAAAACATACATAAACAAGTATAGAACAAAATGAAAGGATAATTAATACAATACATTGTTTGAAAAAGCAATAAACAACTTGAGTGATTTGTAACATTTTAGCAGCATGTACATAAGAATGTAATATTCAGATGAGAAGATACGTTTTAATATATATATATATATATATATATATATATATATATATATATATATATATATATATATATATATATATATATATATATATATATATATATATATATATATATATATATATATATATATATATATATATATATATATATATATATATATATATATATATATATATATATATATATATATATATAAGTCGATTAAAAGATTAACTGTTCAAATTTAGCTGTGCCCCATGTTCGATTAAGGCTGATTAACTAAATACTGAAACTATTGATATTAAATCACAGTTAAATCACAGATATCCGTGTATTAATAGTATTTCTGGACAGAAATTAAAACAAAAAATTACATATCATATTTAAACTCGATTAATTAATTTTATTATGTTGGAAAACATAATGAAGAATTTCTCCTTATATTTTTTTCCAATATTGGGGTTATTTCAATTAGGCTTGCAATTTGGTTTTTATATTGAAATCATTGTCAGCAACTATTGAAATAATGATTCCAATCACTATTGAAATCATTATTTCAATCACTATTGAAATCTTTATTTCAATAGTGAACATTATTTCATTAGTGGTTGCAACCCGTGTTTGCTTCTGAAATGCACTTTCAACCACTATTGAAATAATTATTTCAATAGTGAACGTTATTTCAATAGTGGTTGCAACCTATGTTGGGTTTTGAAATGCACTCTCAATCACTATTGAAATAATTATTTCAATAGTGAACATTATTTCAATAGTGGTTACAAGCTGTGTCTGGTTTTGAAATGCACTCTCAACCACTATTGAAATAATTATTTCAATAGTGAACATTATTTCAATAGTGGTTACAAGCTGTGTTTGGTTTTGAAATGCATTCTCAACCACTATTGAAATAATTATTTCAATAGTGGTCGTTATTTCAATAGTGGTTGCAACAGTGCACTATAATTATGCAATGCTTGTACTTATTTCTATTTTATGAATAGCTTTTTAAATATTTCATAATCTAAATCTGCGACAAATCAAACTTAAGGTTTAGGTTTAAAGGGAACATTTCAATGTAAAGATGTTACAAAATCTTGATTGCAGAAATTAATGTTCATTTTAATGAGAGTAAGCCCTCAGAAATGGCAGATTAAACAGTGGGTGGTGGAAAATCGTACCCTCTACTTAAGGACACCAACGAAAAAGAAAAACATTCATGGAAAGATATATAAATGTTGATAAGGAAATAACTCTGTCAGTCAGTAAAAGAATTATAAATTCAAACTGTTGTATGATTTTAGTATATATAGGAAAACGAATTATAATACAATGAAATGATGCATTTCAATTTCGTCTTTACAATGAGCTGCATAATTTTTTGGGGAAAAATAGATTAAAGGTGTACTTTTCTTTCATTCTATAACATTTTATATTAATTGTATGGACAAGTCTATATCCTAACACTTTTCTTCATTCAGTTTCTTAAGTTTTGAAAGCTTTCTCATTTTCTTCTGCATTTTCTAATAATTGTAAGAAGTAATATTATTCAGAATGAGTTATATTGCTCAGAACATTTGAAATAAAATAAAATAAAATAAAAATAAATAAACGAAAATAAAAGAAAAGAGAAATTATAATTAAAAAAAATGATTTGAATGAAATTAATTTAACGTCCACTGGCCATTTGATGTTGTTTCCTGTTCTCTACAACCGGACACATGCAAACCTTACAAATGAAGAATGTGAAGAACCCACAAATGCACATACACGGATTGCGTATGATAAATTATTCAAAATGCAGTGTACATATTGACGCAATTTTTCAGAGTATCATCCACGTGAACCCGTAAGAACAGACGATGTCTCCTGAAGGTCTGTGAACAAACATTTTATGTAAATTCAACAATATTATGTATTTACCGAACGAAAGCACGTTGGTTGAACTGATATTTTTCATAAAAAATGGATCATTATGCTTTATACTTCATAAATACTTTATGCTTTATAAATATTGATGGAATATTTAGGATCCTGCATATTCAGAAAAAAAAATTATTCCTCGTTCGCATCTTTGTGAAGTTGATGCTAGATAAAGTAATTTTAAAATAAAATAATTACTTGAAAGGTATATCTCCAATTGCTGTGTTGCAAATTGACCATTTCATTTCTCTTTCAATCTCTATTTAATGTATATTTCTTTCCGATTTCATTTCCCATCCCTGCTGTGTAATTTCAAAAACGCATAGGAAATATGATTGATTTTTAAAAGCTATTAAGAAGTTATATCCTGTTCATGGAATAAATGGAATTTACAAGGAAATTAAATTTAAAAAATGCGTCACTTGCAAGTGCAGAGTTCAACATCACGATAAGACTATTGAATATCTTAAGGATTTAATCTACTGAAATTCTATTATTTTTTACGTTTAGAAATTGTTTTTATATGAATCTACAATAAAACAATTTCCAATATTCTGTTGGATGGTCAAAAACTATCGACGTTTGATCTGTCGAATCTTTGAAGTATTTTAAGCCACACTGTTGGGCGGATTAGAATGCATTCGTTCCTTTTTAATATTTACAGAAATGAGCGAGAGAAATCCACAGGTTAACAAAAATTTCATCATCATAAACATGGAAGCTAGCACAAGAAATGTCATTACGCAGCACAGCTAAGGCTACAAAAAGGAGGCGGGGCCTAAATTATAAGGGAATTGTTTCCCACGACATCACAAAAAATATCAGTGTTTCAAATTACCACAAAATGAAATGATTTTTTTTCTTGCTATTTTAAACTGTTGGATAGCTTTAACAGACATCAACACTTACTGCTGCTTGTATTTTTGTCGGTAGTTAAATCCCACACAATAAAATATGAATAATCACTGATCTCAACACACTTGTCAATGTGATGTCATATCGTAATGCATGCAGTGTGAGGCTGATCGAGTCATATTTTATACAGTGAAAAATGTATTTTCTTATCAAATAAAATATTATTCGAAGATATAAAAGAGACCGTTAAGTTGGATGCGATGTCTATTTTATGATTTTATTCATATACTTTACATTCCCTAGACATGTGATACTTTCGTATGTTTGTGTGCAGAGTCATTGAAGGGTAATAGAAAAGTCATAATAAATCGATATATTGCAAGGGCATACACTCCGTGGATCATAAAAAAAATTTACACATAAGCTCAAGATGTACGAAGATATTTGAAAAGTATTGCGAAGCTGACGAATTCTTGCAAATGAATTAATTATTATAATATCTATGTTTAATGTAGTTGACCAGTATTTAACCTGGGGTCTAACAAATATAATTTTAGCAATTATATAGTACAATCTACATAGGTTCGCAGTATTTTGTGAAATATAAAAGTTTCGTTCGTGCATCAAGAAAGATATTTATGTTAATTAAATTACGTTTAAATTGATGATGATTTCATGAAGGAGTCATCACACATTATTGCTTTTGGTGCCTTTATCTTTAACATCAATACGATACTTTATGACCGCGGGCTGTTCCTTTTAAACGTTTGATATCGCGTTTCTTCCGATGTTTGCACTACTCTTAAAGAGTATCCTTTGCTTTGCTTTTTTAGAGCAAATAATGGATGGACAACGGTTATTTTACTCCTCGAACCTACAGTATCATATAATTTTTCCCGATTTTTTAAAAACGGTTTCTAAATGTAGAAATGATCAAAAATTTGAACAAAATTTGACGTGCTCCGAGCTCTTTATTTTGGAGCATTCAGAGATTAATAATTTAGTCTTCTTGTTGAAAATCTATTTTTAAAAAAAATGACTCGCTTATAAACATAATATAATATTTCATTTACGAATATTTACTAACATTCAACTGTTAATTAAGAGTAATTTTACTAAAGTCACGACTTTCCAAGAACTTATTTTTTGGGGAACCTTCAAAGATAAGTTGTTAATCAATGTAAAATCATTACCTATCCTTTTTTTAAAGGTGATACTCATCAACTTAATGTGATATGAATCTGCATCTGCCTTTTGATTATTTAAGTTAAATAGTATTTCTGCATAGAGAACAAGTCCACTGAATGTAATTAGATCGTTTTGCAGAAATGATTTTTTATCTAACGCTAATTATATGTACTAGTAGATGATATTGAAGCACTGAGAAAAAAAATTATTAATTAATAAGGAAAACAAAAGTGCATATACATATCGACTGACGTACTTATGCTAGGAGTATAAACAGTATTAAAAAGTAGGCACTGTAGGGAGTTACGGTTCGAAAAGTAAATACCATATTTGCCGTGTACATGATGGACTATAGCGTTCAACTTTTCATTCGTCTTTTTGACTTTTAAACATTAAAATGAATATTAAATGTGTGGAAACTGATGAACAATGAGAATGCTATATTATGCAACACGCTGAAGTTGTGTAATTAATTTATTTGCTAACGGAAGATTTTGGAATAATGAATGCTTTTGAAAATAATGAAACTATTTCGACTACAGAAGTTTTGTCGTTCTGTTTATCTAGTGAGCACGAAATATGTTTAAAAAAAAAAAAAAAAAAAAAAAATTGTAATCATTCAAAAGTCGTGCAAGCATTTTTATTTTAAATTACAGAAAAAAATCACTCTCATACTAGAACTTCTTTAAGAACAATGATTTACATAATAAAAGCCTTTCTGTAATCCTCGGGAAATTTCTTGACGCAATTGAAATTTTGGTTATCTTACCAAAAACAAATTAAAAAAAGTCAAATATCAACACATAATCTGATATCATAAAAAAGTCTCACCATACGCATGTTGGAAAATTGTAACAAGAGTAACCATAACTTTTGCTTTCAGTTTGTTTCTTTGCTTTAAGTCAGATCCAGATATTCTTTTAGTCATTGAGATACCATTTCCCGTCGAAAGGCTATAATTCTACACCTTTTCTAGCACTTACGAACTGAAAAATTGTTTCTACTAACATCTACACCGACAAAGTACTTTGGTTTATACAGTCTCATCCGAAGGACCTGATATCACATCCAAAAGTAAGATACGAATACGCATAGTAAGGATCAACATCTTACAACAAAAAAGTATAAACTTTTCAGTTAAAAGTAATTCCATATGCCATTTCAAATTAACCATAACTCTGAAATATAGCAGATTAATGCGAAGGACACATTTTTTTTTTTTTTTAATTTACAAAATTTCATTCTACATTTTTTTGGGTTCCAGGGTAGTTTTATTTTTAAAGAAAATCTTTTTAGCATGATTACTATACGTAGTGAATTCTTATTGACATCAAACAATGAGTAACAATGCAAGGATAAATCAAAGTATATATAACGTTATGGGCTGAAAGTGTTTTAATTTGATCTCGAAACAAAGTCTTAATAAAAATTAAAAGTTTTTATTTATTAATCTTATAAATTGAAAAAAAAAAATATATTCATGAAATTGTTGATATAAAAATCCAATAAAGCACACAACTTTATAAAAATGTAGTTGATCCAGCTAACGTCATAGTACCCATTATTGCCGAAAAATACCATATTTTTCTTTGTTATATCCTTTATATGAGTTTATTTAAAATAATTTCTATATGTATCTCTGCAATGTTCATTCAATTAACATAAGTGATATTTTTCATTTATAACAAGTCTCTCTCGACTTACTTTCGGGCTAAAAATAAACCTCGTCCATGACCTTCGATACACAGGAAGTCGAGTACCCATTATTGCCGCTTATATCTTTTCGTCATTATTCACCAATTAATTGCTAAATGAACAATACAATTTTAAATTTATGATGATAAAAGACAGAAAAAAGGTCTATGATGTAAAATTATTTAATTAGAAACGCAATTATAATGTTTATTCTTAATTTTTGGTGATATATTTTTTTTCGTTGTTGCTTCGGCCGCATGCGTAAAGGAAACATGTGCTTACAGTGCTACTCAGGCCTGACAATGACCGAAACGCTATTTTTCCAAGTTAACGCAGTCTTGTGACAGATTGTAGAAAGAGAAGCACATGCCTCGTCAGGTGCAAAGCTTTGGCAAACACTATTAAACCAGTTTTTGCATAATTTCGCTTGTAAGCCAGCCTTTAAATACTCCTTTCAACATGGTTGGCGGGGCTTCGCAGACCCTTGGTGCACTACTACATCGATCGCAGTAACTGGATGTAATTGGTCAGTATCATTTGAATATTTCTCAATAATATGAAGTATTGGTATTATGTTAATATTTATCAAATAAATCACAGCCCCCCCCCCCCTTCCCCACCCCCACACGCACCTGCACCTAGCACCTGTTATATGCTCTCAAACTGCAAGCTAGGAAGTTTTGCATAGTATTGTCACTTCTTTGTCAAGGTTATGTCATTTGGATATTTCTTAACAATAATTATTTAAAAATGGTGAATTGGGTATAATTTTAATATTTTTTTATGAAACAAATTACAACCACCACCCCCCCCCCCCCACCCCCTTTAATGCATGTTCAAGAATTTAGCATGATTCTTCAATTTTCTCAAAGAGCTTGTTTGTGTAAATTCAGAAGTTTTTGGAAAAAGATTTTGAAAGACTATTGGGTGCTTTCCCAGAATATACCCACAAGATGGCAGAGGATGTTGTGACTGTCAAGTTGGTCTTCTTTGAGAAAGATGAGAGATGTGCAAAGGTAGTACAATTTTTAAAAATATGATAAGTTTGTTGAATATATTATTCTTCATAAATTATTTGGATATTTAACCATCTTTTTCATCTAGATTGTGATTTAATTGTATACCTTACTTCATTGTTTTATTTTACTAGTCAGAGCATCACCAAAATTAAACTCGAACTGTGTCAAAAGGGATGTCCGACAAATAGTAGTCTTTCTGAAGACCTTCTTAATTGATGTGGAATACATGACTATTTAATTGCAGAAGGTAACTCATGTTCATATCTAATCATTCTAAAGAAGAGACATACAAATTATCATTAATGTTATGCATTTTTGTCCAGCTAAATTTATTCTTAAAGACCATTTATGGGCTTAGCTGTTCAAGAATGATTAATGTTCAAACATACTGGCATGGCTCTGGATTTTAAAGATATTAACTCCAGAAAGACTCTTTGAATTTGTCAAGTAGCAGATTATTATTTTCTGTCACAATTTTTGTTTAAAGATATTTAAGGTTCTGAACAGCTATTCTGCACAGGGCTTAATAACCCTTGCATCCAGGTCCTGTAAAAGGACCCTGTCCTTGCTGCAATTACTCTTTTTTCCCAAAATGTAGGCCAAATTTCCCAAATAACAAGCAGATTAATTTTTTAGTGCTTTTTATATATTAAAAAAAATGAATTTTAGATTTTGACAACTCATACAAATGGGAATATTGTTTACATTTTCAACTGAACTCTCTAATCAACAGCAAAACATATAAAACCTAAATATCTCCAAATTTTGTCACTTTTTTGATTTTGAATTTTCCCAATGGAAAGGGTGTAGGATCCTGTAACAAAAAGGTTCAATTATCCACTGCTGCAGTATGCACTGTTAATGTTCACAAATATTTCTGGAAGCAGATTTTTTTCTTATCTTTATTCATTAATTGAATAAAATTACCTATGAATAGAATTACCTAATTTATTTTATTTATTTATTTTATTATTTTTTTATTTTTTTGGAAAATTTTGTGTACCCTTAAATTTTTATTTCTGGTAAATTTTCATCCTCACAATGTCAAGGTTTTTGTGATTTCGGAACTTCAAACAAACCCTTGACATACATGTAAGTCTTTATTTAAAAGTTGGGCTAGAAACCTGCTATTTCATTTGTTCCTTGTGCAGGAATAGAACCAATCAGAGAGCAGCTTTTATTGTAAGTAAGTTTTGTAAACAAATATGACTCCTCTAAAATGGAAAGTGTCGATATTGTAGGATTTGTGACTAGTTACTGTAAATAAAACATACGGGATTTATTTTTTAAAAATCGTCCTCCTTGCAATCACAAAAGATTTGCTCTGGAGTGGGGCAATTTGATAACAACGGATTTGAAAACTATATTCTCATTGGTTAGTTAATAAAATTACCCATTACGCATGTGTAAACACAAGCCCAACCTTTAAATAACGACTTATGTCAAGGGTTTGTGTGGAGTTCCGAAATCACAAAACCTTGACATTGTGAGGATGTTAAATTTTTAAATTCTTTTTTTTTTCAGGCACATATCAAGCACATGTCCTCACTTTGCCTTGCCAATTGACCAAATCAATGGTTGACAGCAGTTGAATAGAGCCACAGTGATGTCATACAACCCTCTGCCTATGGCTGCTGACTTAAATAGCTTGACAGTTTTGTATTCAAAAAATAGAAAAATAAGAGTAGGTGAAGAAATGTATTAGTAGTACTAGGACCGTTATTAATTTTCATCCAGATTTTAATTTTTTTTTTTCCATACCATGAATAATCAATTTGTTGCAAATGTTAATTGTATATCAAATAGTTTAAGGCTAGTTAATTTTAAATATTTTGATTCTAAAATTGTTGAAAAGTATATGTCCATTGTATAAAATTTAAGCAGTGAATTCGTTAAGTTAGGTGAGTGTTAGTACTAGGTACCTTATGATTGTTGGTGTGTGGTATATATTTATTACTGTAACTAAGTGTACATGTATCATTTAGCTATGCTTGGTACAGAATTTGTACATAAGCAGTAAACACTTTAATACTTCTAATTCTTCTGCATGTTGCACTTTGAATCTTTGAATCTTCAGTTGAACATTTAGACACCCCCTTTAAAAAAAAAAAAAAAAAAAGAAGTCATTTTTCAAGTTCACTGAGAAATATAATTAGATTGCAGATGTAATTTAGATTTGGTTGGGTAACTGTAAAATATTTTTTTCTTATGCCTTCCAATCCGTTTTTTTTTTTTTTATTTTGGTCATATTTACCATATCACATACACAGAAAATTGTGTAAGGTTGTCCATTATGCCCGAGAAAGTATTATGATATGTGAAGTAGACAATATGATGACAATGCATATTTGTTTTTATTTTTAATTAAAAGTATTTTTCCCTTTTTCAAAAGCAGACTGTAAAATTAAAATTGCATTGTTTACATGCAGTTTTATTTCCAAATATTACTAATTTTAAAGTTTTGTGTCCTGTACTTCAATATTAAAATTGTTTTACTATTCATAACTTGTTTTTATACTATTACACTGATGTTTGAAACAATCTTTTTAATGACTTTGAAGTTTGACGAGAATCATTGATGGAATTCCCTTAAATTGTTAACAATATTTTGATGTTGCTTAACTGAGAAACTCTCCAGTTTTTATTTATTTATTTTTTATTATTTTTTTTTTTGGTTGTTGTTGTGCTCCGCTACCTACATTGTTGTTTCTTGTTTCACAATGCACAAGATAAACAAATTTAATGACATGGAAACATTTTAATTTTTCTTACAAAGTTGTTGTTACTTTATCAACAATTTATAAACATGTAAAAAGTATGTAACTATATAAAAGTTCAATAATTTTGAAATTTTTAATTTATCCTATGTCTTCTTCCTATTTGGATATCTTTTAAAGTTCATGTTTGTGTCAGTAGCCAAGGGTAGACCCTGGTGTTTCATATTTGAAGGGATTTTATGTTGAATTTTAAGGCGTGGAGTGGGGTCTGGAGGGTTTGAACCCTGCGGACCCTGGTGTTTCTGTCTCTAGGAAAAGTAGCTAGAAAATGACTTGGGGTTGTTGCTGTGAAAAAGGGTCATTTGAAGGAAAGTGCCCCCCCCCCCCCAAAAAAAAAAAAAAAAAAAAAAAAAAAACAATTCTATTTATTAAAATAATTATTTTGAGTGTTCTTTTGTTTAAAAAAAAAATCGGAGTCAATTTGTAAGAGGGTATATTGATCCTTCAAGCACAAATCCTGGTTATGTCCTTGTTCTCATAAGTCATGTCATCCAGAGTTGTGTATTTGTTTTCTCATAGGCCTATTTATAAATAACAAAGAATTATTTAAAAAAAGAAAAGAAAAAAAGACACATACATCTTGTTATGTTACATTAGAAAATGGTCAACATAATTGGGAAGCGATCATAGCAAAGTTCAATAAATAAAAATGACCTATAAAAGAGATAATTATAACAGGTGCGTGGGGGTGGATGTTTGATCCGCTCCCGGTTGCAATAAAAATGGCGTCGTATAGCAGACACTTCGTACACATCGTACTATTCGTGAAATATTGTGAAGTAGAAATATTATCTTGGATATTTTCGTTTAGTATCATTGCATACAGGAAAATATTTAACGGATTTTGACCAAAACATGACTGATCCTGTCATGAAAGTGGACGTTTAGTCGAAAATCCTATGGCATGTTCTGTCGCACGACTGCTATTGTGTGTGTTTTCAAAGGTTTGACTTTGTCGCCGGTGAGTTTATTTTTGTTTTACAACTTTTTCCTTCTGTGGAACGCTCGGTAGCTTGAAAAAATTATGTAATATACGTATCTTGCGTAAAAATTAAAATAAACTACCGTTAGATAGAGTTTTAATCGTAAAAACGTAAATCGGCAATAATGGGTACTCGGCAATAATGGGTACTGTGACGTTACCTGATACGTTATTCAATAAAACTGAAAACATATTATTTCAATATGGTTGTGTTTATATTTTTTTTAATGTTTAGTTTTATTTCAGTTTCCAAGTTGGGGAATTTAAACCCACTTTATTATAATAAATTTGGTTTCAATACCATATCTGTATTTCCCAATCAGACGTTACCCGAATATCTGAAATATTTCTTCACAATCACATAAACTACCTACAGACTGAGAGATCCATCAATTCATAATTAGAAAGCAACCACTTAGGCAATGAAAGGTGGGCGGATTGTTTCATGCCGATCAAACAGACAAAGGTATAACCATATGCAGATTTAGATACAAAAGGACAAATATGTTTTAAAATTATCACCGATTTCTCCTTCTTTATTCCCAACTATGGATGTGTTTTTGGTTCTGGTGACATTAACGATTATCTTTGTACTTTTGCCGAAACTAATAGTTTCCTCAAAGTCCATTTCACAGTCTTATTTAGATTATTCCAAACTTGACGACAAACCTGATAACAGTTCTTTAATAGGAATATTTTCTGGAAATTCACGGTTAACCTGTGCTGGCGGATGCAATGAACAATGTATTCGTTTTTATCTTCAGCGTTTGACTGTAAAGAACTATTTGATAGTGGTATCAGGGCGTCAGGGGCATATACAATACAGCCATTAACAGATCAACCCACTGATGTCGTGTGTGATATGGAAACAGAGGGGGGAGGCTGGACGGTAAATATTTACATGCATTTCTTTATTTTCTTTATTTTTTTCTTTTCTTTACATCCATATTTGTTTTGATTTGCTTTTCTGTCGCTACCACAAACATACACTGCACAGTAATATTGTATTATGAAAAACAATGGGACAAATAATTAAAAGAAAAACAAACATTTGTCGTCTCAAAAGATTTTATTGTCCGCCGCTTTCACTGAAAATGGGGGATATTAATTTGGGTCTGTCTGTCCGTCCGTCTGTCTGTCCGTCTATCTCTATTTCTGTCTGTCTGTAACACTTTCGTTTCCGCACGACATCTCGACAACCCTTTGAGCTTTTGCAATGAAATTTTGCAAAGCATCTCCCTATGGCCTAAAAAAGAACCCTATTTATTTTGAGGTCAAAAGGTCAAAGGCCAAGGTCATAAATTCATAAATTCTGTCTGTTTTAGCATTTAATTGGATGTAAAGTGCCTCCGTGGTCTAGTGGTATGTTTCTCACTTAGCAAGCGAGAGGCCCGGATTCAATCTCCGGACGATTCTCTTTCTTTTTATTTATCAGGGTCTTCCGTCTTCAGCGGAAGACCCTTCTATTATTCTTATGTTTCTTTTTCAAGCTTCTTCTTATTATTATTAGGGTCTTCCGTCTTCAGCGGAAGACCCTTCTATTATTCTTATGTTTCTTTTTCAATTTTCTTATTAGGGTCTTCCGTCTTCAGCGGAAGACCCTTCTATTATTCTTCGGTTTCTTTTTCACCTTTATTAGGGTCTTCTGTCTTCAGCGGAAGACCCTTCTATTATTCTTATGTTTCTTTTTCACTTTTATTATTCTTCTTCTTTTTTTTCTCCTTACCGATTTTGTGCAGAAGATTTCTCGGAGATGAATTGATCGATTTACTTCAAATTTTCAGAGTTTATGTCTTATCATCTGAAGTTTGTACCGGCATTTTAAAATTTGAAAAATCACTTCCGGTCGGAAGTTATCGCCCTTTTATCAAAATTCAGAGGACCTCGTTGTCTGCGATGGAACTCAAAAACGGCTAAAGCTAGAGCGCTGAAATTTTCAGTGATGATAGAGGACATGTTGCCATTTTGCACCTGGGTTAGGATATTTTCCGAAGTGCCTAGTATGGAAGCTCGGTAGGGGTCGAAATTTAGGACATGAATCATGGGTGAATTTTTGAGACATTTTGTATCATATCTTTTAAAGTATAATTATTTTGTAAAAACATACTGAACAATATTTGTGCAGAATGACAAGATCTTTAATATGATATCAAGAATAAAGGGCTGACTTGTCATGTTAGGGGCCGAGAGGGGCCAAAAGTATTAAATCAATAACTCTTTAACGATCAATATTTTTGTATACATTACTGAAGCAAAAATGTTTATCTTAACAATTTACAACCATATATTATGATATATACATCATATGTTACATAATTAAGGGCCATAAAGGGCCAGAATGCCAAATCTTTGGCACGCTATATTTCGAAAGTGGGAAATATTTTGATAAGCAATATTGAACAAAAGATGTTCAAAATAATGTTCTAAACAATATGCAACCTTTCAATTTTTGCTAAACTTCCACATTAGGGAGTTGAAGGGCTGGCCCCTAAATATATCTTTTGCATATAGCTCGGAAACAAAAAAGAATTTCTGACTAGTTGTTAAACAAAAAGTGTTCAAAATCATGAGAGCTTTAAAGTGATATGAAGAAAAAGGGGCTGGACCCTAAAAATAGGGGCCGAGAGGGGCCGAAAGTCTTTGATCAATAACTCTTTAGCGATCAATATTTTGTAATGCATTACTTAAGCAAAAATGTTCATCTCAACAATTTACAACTACACATTATGATATTCACATCATATGTTACATAATTAGGGGTCATAAGGGGCCAGAATGCTAAATCTTTGACGCTCTATATCTTAAAAGTAGGAAATATTTTGATAAGCAATATTGAATAAAAGATGTTCAAAATAATGTTCTCAACAATATGCAACCTTTCATTTTTTGCTTAACGTCCCCCATTAAGGAGTTGAAGGGCCGGCCCCTAAATACTTCTTTTGCAAATATCTCGGAAACGAAAAAGAATTTCTGACTAGTTGTTGAACAAAAAGTGTTCAAAATCATGAGAGCGTTAAAGTGATATGAAGAAAAAGGGGCTGGCCCCTCAAAATAGGGGCTGAGGGGGGGCCGAAAGTCTTTGAACAATAACTCTTTAACGATCAATATTTTATTATAAATTACTGAAGCAAAAATGTTTATCTCAACAATTCACAACTTTATATTATGATATTCACATCATATTTATATAATTAGGGGCCATAAGGGGCCAGAATGCTAAATCTTTGACGCTTTATATCTCAAAAGTGGGAAATATTTTGATAAGCAATATTGAACAAAAGTTATTCAAAATAATGTTCTAAACAATATGCAACCTTTTGATTTTTGCTTAACGTCCCATTAGGGAGTTGAAGGGCAGGCCCCTAAATATATCCTTCGCATATATCTCGGAAACGAAAAAGAATTTTTGAATAATTCTTGAACAAAAAGTGTTCAAAATCATGAGATCTTTAAGGTGATATCAAGGAAAAGGGTCTGACCCATTAAATAAGGGGCTGAGAGGGGCCGAAAGTATACACTCAATAACTCTTTAATGATCAATATTTTGTAACATATTACTGAAGCGAAATAATTTATCTTCACACACTTTATCTAAATAACATGATGTTGATATCATATATTACACAGTTAGGGGTCTTTAGGGGGCCAGATTGCATAATCTTTGGTGCAATATGTCTCGAAAAGGAAGAATATTTTGATAAACAGTATTGAACAAAAGACGATCAAAATAATATTCTGAACAATATGCACTCTTTCAATTTTTGCTAGACGTCCCCATTTAGGACTTGAAGGACCGGCCTTTAATATTTCTTTTGCATATATCCCAAAAACAAAAAAGAATTTCTGACTAGTTGTTGAACAAAAAGTGTTCAAAATCATGAGAGCTTTAAGATGATATCAAGAAAAAGGGGCTGACCTCTCACATTAGCGGCCAAGAAGGGCCGAAAGTCTTTAATCTATATCCATTTAATGATCAATATTTTGTAAAACATAATTAAAGCAAAATTGTTCGTCTTAACAGTTTATTTATATCATTATATTTGAACGAAAATTTCAGTCAAATTCTTATCTCATCTTATCAAAAATCGGACGGAAGACCCACTCGTTGCTCGCAACGAGATCTCATCTAGTTATTATTATTTTTATTCTTTTTTCTTCTTACAAATTTTGTGCAGACGATTTCTCGGAGATGGCTGGTTCAATTACATTCAAATTTTCATGGTAAATGCGTTGACATCTGAAGTTAATTCCGGCAGTTTCGTTAAGTGATATTTACTTCCGGTCCGGAGTTATCGCCCTTTTATCAAAATTCAGAGGACCTCCTTGTCTGCGATGGAACTCAAAAACGGCTTAAGCTAGAGCGCTGAAATTTTCAGTGATAATAGAGGGCATGTTGCCATAATGCACCTGGGTTTAGATATTTTCCGGAAGTGCCTAGTATGGAAGCTCGGTAGGGGTCGAAATTTAGGACACGAATCATCAGTGAATTTTTGAGACATTTTGTGTCATATCTTTTAAAGTATAATTATTTTGTTAAAACATATTGAACAAAATTTGTGCAAAATGAAAAGATCTGTAAAATGATATCAAGAAAAAAGCGCTGACTCATCACATTAGGGGCCGAGAGGGGCCAAAAGTCTTTAATCGATAACTTCAAAACAAGCAATATTTTGGTATACGTTACTGAAGCAAAATTATTTATTTTAACAAACTACAACTATATATTATGATTTTTACGTCGTATGGCACATAATTAGGGGCCATAAGGGGCCAGAATGCTAAATCTTTGACGCTTTATATCTCGAAAAGGGGAAACATTTTGAAAAGCAATATTGAACAAAAGTTGTTTAGAATGATGTTCTCAACAATGTGCATCCTTTTAATTTTTCCTAAACAGTCCCTATAAGGACTTAAAGGGACGGCCCCTAAATATTTCAACTCCACATATCTCGAAAACGAAACGAAACTTCTGAATAGTTGTTGAACAAAAAGTCTTTAGAATTACAAGACCTTTCATGTGATATCAAGAAAAGGGGCTGACCCCTCAAATAAGGGGGTTCAGACGGGCCAAAAGTCTTTCACCTATAACTTTTTAACGTTAAATATTTTGATAATAATTATTGAAGCAAAAATGTTCATCTTCACAATCTGCAACTATATATCTGAAAGTTTTCTTCAAATATTACGTAATTAGGGACCATAAGGGGCCAGAATGTTAAATCTTTGACGCTTTTTATCTTTTACAGTAATGTTCATCTTCACGATCTGCTACTATAAATATTTTAAAATCTTCTTCAAACATTGCGTTTTTAGGTGCCATAATGATCAAAATTTTGTTAAACATAACTGAAGCAAATTGTACGTTTTCACTATTTATATATTTATGAACGAAAATCTCAGTCAAATTCGTATCTCATCTTGTCAAAAATCGGACGGAAGACCAACTCGTTGCTCGCAACGAGATCGCATCTAGTTATTATTAAGGTCTTCCGTCTCCAACGGAAGACCTTATTGTTTTCGTTCGGTTTCTTTTTCCCTATTATTATTATTAAGGTCTTCCGTCTCCAGCGGAAGACCTTATTGTTTTCGTTCGGTTTCTTTTTCCCTATTATTAGGGTCTTCCGTCTTCAGCGGAAGACCCTTCTATTATTCTTCGGTTTCTTTTTTACCTTTATTAGGGTCTTCCGTCTTCAGCGGAAGACCCTTCTATTATTCTTCGGTTTCTTTTTTACCTTTATTATTATTCTTTTTTCTTCTTACAAAATTTGTGCAGACGATTTCTCGGAGATGGCTCGTTCGATTTCATTCAAATTTTCATGGTAGATGCGTTGACATCTGAAGTTAATTCCGGCAATTTCGTTAAGTGATATTTACTTCCGGTCGGAAGTTATCGCCCTTTTATCAAAATTTAGAGGACCTCCTTGTCTGCGATGGAACTCAAATACGGCTTAAGCTAGAGCGCTGAAATTTTGAGTGATGATAGAGGACATGTTGCCATTTTGCACCTGGGTTTGCATATTTTCCGGAAGTGCCTAGTATGGAAGCTCGGTAGGGGTCAAAATTAAGGACACGAATCATGAGTGAATTTTTGAGACATTTTATATCATATCTTTTAAAGTATAATTAATTTGTTAAAGCATATTGAACAAAATTTGTGCAGAATGACAAGATCTTTAATATGATATCAAGAAAAAAGGGCTGACTTGTCATATTAGGGGCCAAGAGGGGCCAAAAGTATTAAGTCAATAACTCTTTAACGATCGATATTTTGGTATACTTTACTGAAGCAAAAATGTTTATCTTAACAATTTACAACCATATATTATGATATATACATCATATATTACATAATTAGGGGTCATAAGGGGCCAGAATGCAAAATCTTTGGCACTCTATATCTCGAAAGTGGGAAATATTTTGAAAAGCAATATTGAATAAAAGATGTTCAAAATAATGTTCTAAACAATATTTAACCTTTCGATTTTTGCTAAACGTCCCCATTAAGGAGTTGAAGGGCTGGCCCCTAAATATATCATTTGCATATATCTCGGAAACGAAAAAGAATTTCTGAATAGTTGTTGAACAAAAATTGTTCAAAATCATAAGAGCTTTAAAGTGGTATGAAGAAAAAGGGGCTGGCCCCTCAAAATAGGGGCCAAGAGGGGCCAAAAGTCTTTAATCAATAACCTTTTAACGATCAATATTTTGCAATTCATTACTGAAGCAAAAATGTTTGTCTTAACAATTTACAACTATATATTTTAAAATTTATATCATATGTTACATAATTAGGGGCCATAAGGGGCCAGAATGCAAAATCTTTGGCACTCTATATCTCGAAAGTGGGAAATATTTTGAAAAGCAATATTGAATAAAAGATGTTCAAAATAATGTTCTAAACAATGTTTAACCTTTCGATTTTTGCTAAACGTCCCCATTAAGGAGTTGAAGGGCTTGCCCCTAAATACATCTTTTGCATATATCTCGGAAACAAAAAAGAATTTCTGAATAGTTGTTGAACAAAAAGTGTTCAAAATCATAAGAGCTTTAAAGTGGTATGAAGAAAAAGGGGCTGGTCCCTCAAAATAGGGGCTGAGAGGGGCCAAAATGTTTAGTCAATAACATTTTAACGATCAATATTTTGCAATTCATTACTGAAGCAAAAATGTTTATCTTAAAAATTTCCAACTATATATTATTATATTCACATCATATGTTACATAATTAGGGGCCATAAAGGGGAAGAAGGTCAAATCTTCGGCACTTTATATTTTGAAAGTGGGAAATGTTTTGATAAGCAACATAGAATAAAAGATGTTCAAAATAATGTTCTAAACAGTAAGTAACCTTTCAATTTTTTTAAACGTCCCCATTTAGGAGTTGAAGGGCTGGCCCCTAAAGATATTTTTTGCATATATCCCGGAAACGAAAAAGAATTTCTGAATAGTTGTTGAACAAAAATTGTTCAAAATCATAAAAGCTTTAAAGTGGTATGAAGAAAAAGGGGCTGGCCCCTCAAAATAGGGGCCGAGAGGGGCCGAAAGTCTTAAATCAATAACTATTTAATGATCAATATTTTGTAATACATTACTGAAGCGAAATAGTTCATCTTCAAACTCTTTGACATGGTGTTTACATCATATGTTATGCAATAAGGGATAATTAGGGGTCAGATTGTATAACCTTTGGCGCAATAAATCTTGAAAAGGAAGAATATTTTGATAACCAATATTTAAACAAAAGACGTTCAAAATAATATTCTTAATAATATGCAATCATTCAATTTTTGCTAGACGTCCCCATTTAGGACTTATAGGGCCGGCCCTTAATATTTCTTTTGCATATATCTCGGAATCGAAAAAGAATTTCTGAATAGTTGTTGAACAAGAAGTGTTCAAAATCATGAGAGCTTTAAGACGATATCAAGAAAAAAGGGGCTGACCACTCATGTAAGGGGCCAAGACGGGCCGGAGGTGTTTAATCTATAACTTTTTATTGATCAATATTGTTACACATTACTGAAGGGATTTATCTTAACAATTTATTTATATAACTATTTTTAAACGAAAATCTCAGTCAAATTCTTTTCTCATCTTATCGAAAATTGGACGGAAGACCCACTCGTTGCTCGCAACGAGATCGCATCTAGTTATTATTCTTTTTTCTTCTTACAAAATTTGTGCAGACGATTTCTCGGAGATGGCTCGTTCGATTTTATTCAAATTTTCATGGTAGATGCGTTGACATCTGAAGTTAATTCCGGCAATATCGTTTTTTGAAAATCACTTCCGGTCGGAAGTTATCGCCCTTTTGTTAAAATTCAGAGGACCCCCTTGTCTGCGATGAAACTCAAAAACGGCTTAAGCTAGAGCGCTGAAATTTTCAGTGATGATAGAGGACATGCTGCCATATTGCACCTGGGTTTAGATATTTTCCGGAAGTGCCTAGTATGGAAGCTCGGTAGGGGTCAAAATTTAGGACACGAATCATGAGTGAATTTTTGAGACATTTTGTATCATATCTTTTAAAGTATAATTATTTTGTTAAAATATACTGAACAATATTTGTGCAGAATAAAAAGATCTGTAACATGATATCAAGAAAAAAGGGCTGAGTCATCACATTAAGGGCCGATAGGGGCCGAAAGTCTTTAATCGATAACTCATAAACAAGCAAAATTTTTGTATACATTACTGAAGCAAAATTATTTATCTTAACAAACTACAACTATATATTATGATTTTTACGTCATATGTTACATAAATAAGGGCCACAAGGGGCCAGAATGCTTAATCTTTGACGCTTTATATCTCGAAAAGGGGAAACATTTTGAAAAGCAATATTGAACAAAAGTTGTTTAGAATGATGATTTGAACAATGTGCATCCTTTGAATTTTTCCTAAACTGACCCTATAAGGACTTAAAGGGACGGCCCCTAAATATTTCAAGTCTACATATCTCGAAAATGAAACGAAACTTCTGAATAGTCGTTGAACAAAAAGTCTATAAAATTACAAGACCTTTCAAGTGATATCAAGAGAAAGGGGCTGACCCCTCAAATTAGGGGCTCAGAGGGGCCAAAAGTCATTCATCTATAACTCCTTAACGTTAAATATTTTGATATTAATTATTGAAGCAAAAATGTTTATCTTCACAATCTGCAACTATATATCTTAAAGTTTTCTTCAAATATTACGTAATTAGGGGCCATAAGGGGCCAGAATGCTTAATCTTTGACGCTTTATATCTCGAAAAGGGGAAACATTTTGAAAAGCAATATTGAACAAAAGTTGTTTAAAATGATGTTCTCAACAATGTGCATCCTTTGAATTTTTCCTAAACAGCCCCTATAAGGACTTAAAGGGACGGCCCCTAAATATTTCAAGTCTACATATCTCGAAAACGAAACAAAACTTCTGAATAGCCGTTGAACAAAAAGTCTTCAGAATTACAAGACCTTTCAAGTGATATCAAGAAAAAGGGGCTAACCCCTTAAATTAGGGGCTCAGAGGGGGCAAAAGTCTTTCATCTATAACTCCTTAACGTTAAATATTTTGATATTAAATTTTGAAACAAAAATGTTCATCTTCACAATCTGCAACTATATATCTGAAAATTTTCTTCAAATATTACGTAATTAAGGGCCATAAGGGGCCAGAATGCTTGATCTTTGAAGCTTGATATCTCGAAAAGGGGAAACATTTTGAAAAGCAATATTGAACAAAAGTTGTTTAGAATGATGTTCTGAACGATGTGCATCCTTTGAATTTTTCCTAAACAGCCCCTATAAGGACTTAAAGGGACGGCCCCTAGCTATTTCAAATCTGCATATCTCGAAAACTGAAAAGTTGTTGAACGAAAATTCTTCAGAATTACAAGACCTTTCATTTGATATCAAGACCCCTCGAATTAGGGGCTCAAAGGGGCTAAAAGTCTTTCATCTATAACCCTTCTACAGTAATGTTCATCTTCACGATCTTCTACTATAAATATTTTAAAATCTTCATCAAATATTGCGTTTTTGGTGCCATAATGATCAAAATTTTGTTAAACATAACTGAAGCAAGTTATACGTTTTCACTATTTATATATTTATGAACGAAAATCTCAGTCAAATTCGTATCTCATCTTATCAAAAATCGGACGGAAGACCCACTCGTTGCTCGCAACGAGATCGCATCTAGTTATTATTATTATTCTTTTTTTTTCTTACCGATTTTGTGCAAGCGAGTTCTCGGAAACGACTCGATCGATTTTTATGAAAATTTCATATCTGATAGATATTGATCTGAACCTTATTGGAAATTTTTTATATTGATGACGTCACTTCCGGTCGTGAGATATAGACAATTATCTGATTTTCAGAGGGTCGGCTTGTCCTGGTAATCACTCCAAAACGAATAAAGATATTGAGTTGAGGTTCTCAGTGAAGGTAGAGGAGGGATTGTAGATGTGCTTTTTTGCGTCCATATCTTTCCAGCGCAAAAGGCGCCAAAGCTCGCCTGGGCTTGAAAAATAGGCTCACAAGCATCTCGCAAAATTTGACATGTTTTCTATCATATCTTTATACCTGTAAATATTTTGTTAAAACATATATAACAAAAGTTGTGGAGAATGATAAGTGCTTTCATTTGATATCAAGGAAAAGGGGCTGACCCCTCAGGTTAGGGGCTGAGAGGGGCCAAAAGTCTATCATCTATAACTCTTTAACGATCAATATTTTGTTATACATTACTGAAGCAAAAATGTTTATCTTAACAATTTACAACAATATATGATAAGATTCTGATCATATGTTACATAATAAGGGGTCACAAGGGGCCAGAATGCTGAATCTTTGACGCTTTATATCTCGAAAAGGGAGAATATTTTGATAAGCAATACTGAACAAAAGATGGTCAGAATAATGTTCTAAACAATATGCACCCTCTCAATTTTTGTCAAACGGCCCCATTAAGGACTCGGAGGGGTGGCCCCTAAATATTTCCATTCAGCATATCTCCACAACAAAAAGAAATGTCTGAATAGTTGTTGAACAAAAAGTCTTCAAAATCACAAGGCCGTTCATTTGATATCAAGAAAAAGGGGCTGACCCTTCAAATTAGGGGCTGAGAAGGGCCAAAAGTCTTTTATCTATAACTCTTTAACGATCAATAATTTGTAATACATTACTGAAGCAAAAATGTTTATCTTAACGATTTACAACAAAATATGATAAGATTCTGATCATATGTTACGTAATAAGGGGTCACAAGGGGCCAGAATGCTAAATCTTTGACGCTTTATATCTCGAAAAGGGAGAATATTTTGATAAGCAATACTGAACAAAAGATGGTCAGAATAATGTTCTAAACAATATGCACCCTCTCAATTTTTGTCAAACGGCCCCATTAAGGACTCGGAGGGGTGGCCCCTAAATATTTCCATTCAGCATATCTCCACAACGAAAAGAAATGCCTGAATAGTTGTTGAACAAAAAGTCTTCAAAATCCTAAGACCTTTCATTTGATATCAAGAAAAAGGGGCTGACCCTTTCAATTAGGGGCTGAGAAGGGCCAAAATTCTTTTATCTATAACTCTTTAACGATCAATAATTTTTAATACATTACTGAAGCAAAAATGTTTATCTTAACGATTTACAACAAAATATAATAAGATTCTGATCATATGTTACGTAATAAGGGGTCACAAGGGGCCAGAATGCTAAATCTTTGACACTTTATACAGTCCCTGAAACGTTCTACTTTCCCACTTGAACGGTGAGCGAACGGTGAACGAACGCTGAACGAACGCAGAGCGAACGGTGAGTGAACGATGTGTGAACGCTGAACGCAACTTGGTGAACGATGTGTGAACGGTGAACGGTGAGCGAACGCAGAACGCGAACGGAGCGCAAACGCGAGCGCAAAGTGAACGGTGAACGAACGGTGAACGCAAGATGAACGATTTATTCGGAATGCCTCTGATCTTTTCCTTGCATTGAAACTATTCTATTGTATTCGAATGCCTGGTGCTAAAAAATAAATGAATAATAAATAAATAAATAAATCAACGAAAATTGTCCTAAGAAAGACGATACATGCACATTAAGTAAAATTATCAATTAAAGTTTCTTACAATATTTTCTGCACATATATACGATGTTTAAATTCAACTTTTTAATAACACGATTTTTATCGCTGTAAAACATTGTAATTGTTACCGAAAGCTATAGTATAACAAATGAAATTAATCTATAGTTGTAAAATAAATGTTTATTCTTATTTGATATGTAGAACCATTACAAATATTGTGGATTTTAGAAGAGAAAACTACGGACATATAGAATGAATTACAACGGTTGTAACAACCATACAAGGCGATTCCGTGTAAAATAATAAGAATTTTTTTTTACAAAGGTATGTGGACGTATTGCATAAATACACTCGTAGTTTAAAATTTTAATGCAATAATATATTTATATGTCAGTTTTATTTTTTATAATGATTTATTGAGCAGACTTCTACATGTATCTGTAGACATTTCCCGGCCGTGATTATACTCGGACAAGATGATACAAAGAATCAATCATATTATTTGTTATAGATTAAATTTTCACAACTTGATATTTAAGTAATTTGCTGTCATAGTTTTTATTTAACAGACAAATGAGAGAGAGAGAGAGAGAGAGAGAGAGAAAGAAAGAGAGAGATTCGGTTTTAGCCCCCCCCTTCCTCAAATGTTTGTACCTATATCAAACAAATATTCTAATTTTTTTTTTTTCTAAATATATCAGGCAGTGAAAGTAACCATTTTTAATCAACAAATCCATTTGTTTTACAGTCGTAATCGATTTTTATTTTCCTGCTTCAAGTTCACACGAAGTCCACGTGCTTTACCTGTCAATCAAAATCATTCGACACTGTGCAGGTGTGAAAGTATCGTCACACCGAAGGCAAAGTGTTAGTATTTCCCAGAAGTTTTAGCATTTTTCTTATCATTTCTAGATCTGATTCCAACATTTCTAAAAACAATAAATAGATAAATGAATGAAATACATTGGGAATAAATACTTGGAATAATTAAGCCGCTTGAATTTGAAACATACTCCCTGCAAATTTAAAATATCACCGCCGGCACATGTATATTTTGAACTACTATTGTTTAATGACTTTGTTTAGATGCATGTTTGTTTTGAGACTGAAATTTTTGTTCTACAAAACACATTAACTTCCTTTTAAATGTTAATTAAAATGTACTGGATATACTAACTAAGTAACCGATTTAGGGGAAGGGGGGGGGGGGGGGGGGGGCTCTTAATAATATCGAATGACAAACATATAAGTTACGGTGAAAAATATCATTCCTGGAGAATCACCTTGGTTATATAAATGATAATCATGTTATAATGGTATTTCTCTCTCTCTAATTAAAGACTTTATATATGTAAAGTAGAAAAAAAAATCTTTAATGTATTACATTTTAAACAAATATTTTTTTTTAACCACACTATCAATTTAATTCTTTCTAAAGATATTTAATTAATTGGATATCCGCGGTACTGTTTATCATTCTCAGAACAAGTTATAACATGCATTTTTGTATTATTTGAAAAAAAATGTGATAGAATTAAATATATTCGTATTTTTCCTGCAGTTGGTAAATTAATTGACTTCGATTATTATCTATCCATTAACGATTTGTCGTCTTTAACATAACAACAAAATCTTGCAGTGCTTGAAGTATCAGTATTTTTCCCGTATTTAAACTTAATTTTTCAACATCGTTCTTCATAGGTACATACATGTACCTATAACAACATTTATTTTCCAGATAAATTTTATGAATAACCTAACAGCTAAGTTAGAATAATAAAAATAACTAGAGCCGAGCTCGTTGCAATGCAACGAATAGGTCTTCCGTCGGAGCTCCGGACAAAACATAGCGACCTTGAGTCAAGGTCATACAACATTTTAAGGTTATAAACAATCCTGTAAGGGGCATCAACTTCCAATGTTTCAACCGTAGAAAGACAGTAAAAGAATGTAAAATTCCCCTGCAGTGAACTTGAACTTGTCCAAATAATCGTGCGTCAAGCCAGGACACATTCTGCAGCTGGTTAAGAGCAAACACCATCTGTATGTCATCGACAAAAAAAAATTCACAGTCACGTATTCTTTCAGACTATTCATCCAAAACATCATATTCTAAGTGACATCGAATTTAAGTCAAGGCCATTACACACTTTGGATGATATATTTATCATCTTTTCAGTGAAATGCAAATGCATGCAATTTTTTCTATTACAAAATTAAAGACCTTTTTGTTTGTTTGTTTGTGTGTATGTTGTTTAACGTCCCTCTCGAGAATTTTTCAATCATGTGGAGACGCCACCATAGTTGCCGATGGAGATCTGCAAATTTTGACCTATACTCGGCACTCATGGCCATTGAACAGTGAAGGATCTTTTTCGTGCCAGCACCAACTGCCAGACGGGACTTCAGTTTATACAGTCTCATCTGAAGGATCGGTCTCTGCGTCCCATAGTGGGATTCCAACCTGCGACATAAGGATCAACTCCTTAATCCACGACTCTAGAGGAGACACTCTTACCACTGCGCCACGTGGGCGACTAGACCTTTTTGAATTTTACATTTATTGTATCAGTGACCTTGAACTTGCCTAAATGACCTATTTTAAGGTCAAAAACAACCTTTGAACTAATTATGAGCTTCCAGTGATACTCAATGACCAAGATATTCCTGAAATAGAATATTGCACTTTTCTGTCAGTGACCTTGAACTTACCAGAAAGACCTTGGATCAAGGTCAAAACACATCTTTGGATCATAAGCAATCTCTGTATCAAGTAATATCTTCCAGCGGTTTTATATTACAAAGTTATAGCATGGAAAAAAAATTAATATTTATCTGCCAGTGACCTTGAACTTGCGGGAAAAACCTCTATTCAAGGTCAGGACAAACCCATCTCAAGCAATCTGAGAAAAAGTTTCCTGTGTTCCTCCCACCCCTTATAAATTTATAATCCAGGCACGAGTTTTGCCACTTCTTCTGCCAATCTAGTACTATGTTATCTCAAACCGGTGGATCATAAGCAATCTTTGTTCCTAGTATGAGCTTCCAAAATTATAGCACATACAGTAATCTTACACTTTTCTGTCAGTGACCTTGAACTTACAGGAATGACCTTGAATGAAGGTTGTGGCAAACCGTTTTTGTCATAAGCAATCCCTGTATCCAGTGAGCTTCCGGTGACTCTCTATTACAGATAAATGAGTCGGACAAAACTTTGCTATTTTTTTTTAAGTGACCTTGAACTTGCCGGAATGATGTTGGATCAAAACCATGACACACCCTCGGATCATTAGTAATCTTTGTACCAAGTATGACCTTCCAGTTTCTTCATAACAAAGTTATATCCTGGGCAAACTATCACGTACAGACGGACAGTTAGGCAGACGGACAGTGTGATTCCAAGACTCAAAACACCCCCACCCCAAACCAACACACTTCGTTTGGGGGGATATATAAATTCCTATGTTAAATTATGAACACTCTTTCCGGCCCAAACCTTCTCCCTTGAATCAAGATTTGAAAAATAAAATGAATGTATGCTATGTTGGAAATTTTCTCATTCTAGTCCAGGGGTTCTTGAGAATACTATTTTCAAATGACCCCATGCGCGGATCTAGAGGGGGTTTGGGGCAGTTAAATGTATATACTAAAACAAGTAAAAGTAACCATCCCCCCCCCCCCCTAGAAAACGCAGACCCTTCCTCGATAACGCGGATCTGTGTTAAAATGGTATGAAAAGTCTTAGGTATGAAGCTTTAAAAGTCAACGAACCCCCCCCCCCACACACACACACACACACAAACACACACACGAAATAGGTTTTTCACGTTTGTGAAAAGAATTTCTTTTTTTTGGCTCGTCAAGAAATTTCTGGGTTGAAATATTTTTTATTGGGATCCCCCCCCCCCCCGTGGAAAAAAAATTCCTTGATCCGCGCCTGGACCCCATCTAATTTTTACTACATGTATCCGTTAAAAGAGGATGTGACCCTTCATTTGAACAAAACTTTACCAAAAATATTCTATGTTAATTTTCGTTGTTATGGCCCAGTGGTTCTTGATAAGATAAAAATGAGAAAATTTTACAAGTAACTTTAGAACGACAACGACGATAACGCTTATATACGCCAAGAAAGCAAACAAAGCTGAAAAATTATGAACAGAAAAGCTTACTTTGGGCCTTTGGGCTTGGGAGATGAGATACTTATTTAAGAAATAAACAACAATGTTAAAAAGTTCTCTGGGAAAGGTTAGGCTGAACGTGATCAAATCCTGTGAAGCCCTAAGGGCTTCTCAGATTTGATCAGGTACCAACCAAGTTCATTTCCCAGAGAACTTTTTAACATTGTTGTTTATTACTTTTATTTACATTTGAGACGAATTTTCTGAAAAGAACTGCATTTATTACACGAACGGCCCGCCGTATTCATGCTATGTTGTGACGCGAAGTGACCTAGAAGCTGTTTGGTCTTGAGAGTTCGCCTCGCTCCAACATTTGAATACTTATATTGCTGTTCAGCAGTCCAGTTCAGGAAATATCTATTCATAATTAAAAAAAAAAAAAAAAAAAAAAAAAAAAAAAAAACAATGATCGCTACTGAGAATGATCTTACTATTATTGTATGAGTTCTTTATATGAAGTCAAAAGCGGTGATATCGTCTTCAGTTTACATACCTTCAAAGGAATTTCGGGTTAAAAAGGTAAGCGTGATTTTAGGCTAATTAAAAACATTCTTCACACCGAAGAAAGAACTAATGATCATTTGTTGAACGAAAAAAACATATATGTTTCAATAATTTTATCTTTTTCATCGCTTTAACGGCTTAGAAGTTCCGAAACCAGTGTCACCGGGACGGAAATATGTAGACAAGATATCATCTCGCTGTGTGATACGGTCACGCCATGACCTCTGACCCCCTAATAAGTTTGTACAGAATTGAACATATTTTCTCTTCAATAGGTTCACCGAAGAAAAATATTTGCAAATGTAAATAATAAAAATTGAAATTATTTTGTCATTTTTTTTACGATCGACGGGCCTGCATTTCAAAGAGAGAGAGAGAATTTCTAGCTAGGTCTTTGAATAACAGTGACATCGGTTCAGAAAACCAGGTCCCTAGGAATGTACATGTATATAAAATAGGCAGTGCCTTTCTCTCGGAATTCATCACCTGCTTCTGTAAAGCTCCATCCTCGCTTGTACTTACATAACCGGCTGCGAAGGAAAACATTCTATTTATTTCGGGGATGGGGGTATACGTATAGCGATGAGAGGCAATTTATTCACCTATACGCTATACGTTCATTAAATATGAAGATTGCTTCTGAGTATTTGTATACGATCGCACGACTTTCGTGTTAATTTATAAAAGTTAGATTATATAAGCAAATAACTAAACTAACTTTTGTTCTAGATGAATTAAATAATTACTTAGCCGTTTGTAAGTTTTTTTTTTTACATTTGTAAGAACCACTTTATTTTAAAAAACAAATAATCGTCCTATTATGGGCGCCCATGATATATTAGACAGGATGTTTAAAATATAATTCAGATATCGACATCCAAGAGAACAACACATTCTTTTTTCAGTGGCGGATTAAGGAATCTAGAAAAGGGGGCCGACCAGTTTTGGGTCGGGGTAGGGGCCCAAAGCCACATAAAAATTGATTTATTAAATCTTGTGTATATTTTGGATACAAAAAGGGGGCTTGCAGGCCCCCTGAACCTCCTCTAAATCTGCCAGTGTTTTTTTTTTTTCATTAGTCAGCCCGCGGGTTGACTAGTTACGGTGGGATAAAACTGCAAGTACGCTTGCATAATTTGGAATTCTGGGAAAAAGATGTACACGACTTGTTCTAAAGAAACTCGTGCTATTTGCTCCAACCAACAGAGCTGACCAAAGGGCGTGATTCTTCACAAACACCTCTAAACAAAGACGCGACCTCGATCTATTTATAGACTGCATTGTTCTTCGTCGTTCTCGACGAAAAATTAAAGAAGAGATTGTTCTAAGTGGGAAATATGATACTATGAAAATATTTCAGTGCTTCTTATAGAAGATGAGAAGTTTATATGCAGAGCACATGATTTAACACTTGATTTATACCCTCAATCGCCGTTGCAAGTTCAAGGATTTGTGTGTATTCCTCTGAATGCCTGATGCAAGACTCCCTCGATCAATACCTGGCATAAGACAGGTACGGGTCGGAATTCACACAATAATCCACTTGCACAAAGGTCCCAAGACAGTGAAAAAAAAGAATCTCTTTACTTTAATGATGAAAGTTATGAAAACGTCAGAATATCACTTAAGATGTGTAAATTCTTATAATTTACACGATGATAGACATGTACATGTAAGTGCCGCTTGTGCACGTGAACGCGCCCACAGGTGAGAAACTGACCACAGTAGAACTGCGATAGTTGAGAGAAACTTCGCGGATTTATAGACACACCCCCCCCCTCCAATTAGAGAGAGTGAGCGAGATGGAATCCAGTATCATTTTAGGGTATACGTACTGTGTGTATAAAATATTTTGAATCTCCAGTTTATTACTTTATTTTGGAAGCAATTCTTTTCTTTCCTAATAACACTAAAATGGATGCTTAAATTTAGAAATTGAATTAAATATACATACAGTATGCACCCTCCCCCTTCCCCTATCATGCATTGCCTCGAACCTGCACGATTAAAAAACTTTTATCTAATAATAATTAACACAATCTAACCCAAGGTCTACCTTCCTTTTCAGCATCATAATCTATATTATTTATAGAATTTAACAGTAAAAATGAAAATGTATACATTCTTACACGTTCAATGATTGGGATCATAGTGGCTTTGTTCATTTCTGAGACGAACTTTATCTGATGTCCGCGCCCACGAGAAATTAATTGGAGGTCATCATAATGATCACGATGTAGTTTAACTAAAATTTATTCTATGCTTTATTATTTATTAGACGACAATGACTTTTAGTGAACACAACATGATGGATAAAACAAATCATATACCATCACAAACCAAGAAAGAAACTGTCTGTATTCCAGTGGCTGACTCTCAGCTTTTTTTTTAAAAAAGCTAATCTTCTTATAAAGACTTGCAGAATAAGCGAAATACTCCAGATATTTAATAAAAATCTCGAACCCGATCTAAAACGCGTTGACAAAGTCAAACCAGACGGTTTTAGTTTTTAGGGCATTTTTACAGTGATATGAGAAAAGTCTGATAATTGCTGTTAATTTTAAGAAATAAAGTTCGTCATTTTTCAACCTCGTTCGGTATAATATAATTTACTGATAATTTTTTCCGTTAAGGAGGAACACATGGGCGAAGGATAAAAAAGAGGTATTCTGCATATACATGTACACAACATTGTTATTGTGTACTCGGATTAAACCGAAAATCCTTCGTTACATTGTATTTGGGTATAATTTTCACATGTTCTCAGGCGAATATTCATTTATTTTTATCTGTCTAAAGATAATAATTTCAGTTGATAGAGAAATGTTTTTATTTCATCGTTTTTCCCCATCCTTTTGATTTACACGTTTGCGTTGTACACAAAAGCGTGTGTTCATATACCGCTGTTTCTACGCGCTATCGATATGATCAGGGAGAACATGATATTCTCCAGCAATTTATTTTTATGAAAACACTCAATGAAAACATATTAGGTGAAAATATATATACCGATAGTATCTTAATATCTTATTAGTATATACCTGTTTAATTGCAATGTAACCAAGCGTAACGATCGCTGGCCAGGACTTTTTTGAATATAATTTATAACCGTTATTAAAACAACTCGTCAGCTGAGCGGACCTATGATTTAAACAGTAAAATAGGGAAATTCCAGAGTTCGAAGTGTATTTATTTTGGGCGCTCTTCCACATAAACAAATAAGACCGCATTTACGCGTACTTACATGCATGTACCAGTAATTCGTATCATGGGAAAATTCAGTTCATTAGATGAAATAAAACAAATGCATAAGGTTAATCTTCCTAAACAACACAGTTTTAAAACAATCTCTAATATAACTGACGGTATAAAATAACAAAGAAATAACGGGATTGTGTAAACTTGTATTTAATTTGGAATGAGAACAAATCTTAACCTGTCAAATCATTTATAAAACATACTTCGTTTTCCAGACACTAATTGTCGTGCGTAATCTTCACATGCACTGACCAAGAGGTCACAAGTTTGAAATGTATGGCTTCTCATTGCGTGAGTTTTGTCAACACATGTCGGAGTAGACTATCTAAGACAATTGATTCCCAAAGAAAACTGCATAGGAAGGTTTTTTTGTACACTTTTTAACGGGTAAAATTCATTCGACGCTCGATAGAATTTTCAAATACAAGTGAAATATTTAGGTTACTTGCGTCCGACCTAGTATTTTGTATGCAATAATATTGTAAGTTAGGAAGAAAATAATACAAACTCAAAAGTAGTTAATTTTATTTTCGATTTTCCTGACAATTAAAAATGTGACCTCTACGTACAATTATCGTAATAATTATATACATGCTGTTTAATGTTCATGAAAGAAATAGCAACTCGTTAAATAATAACATTAGAGAGATAAATAAACTGTTTCTTTAATACGCAAACAAAGTGGTCTTTTCGGTATTTGAAATGCATTGAATTTGAAGTCAGTTAAGACTAGTTGATTAAAACGAGCGAGTGATAAACAGTAAGACGAAATAATATGAAAGATTCTGAATGATTTTAAAGTAATTTTTCACAAAGCGCAATTATCTCGATATCGAGAAATACAATGTTTATAAAAATAAAATTAATATGCAACTTTCTTGTAATTCAGCGAATAAAATATAAATTGAAATGTACTAGCGACTTAATCAAAGATATTATAAAATAATCTGAAAGATTCAACATATTCATCCACTCATCACTTAGTTTACAAAATGTATTTGGAAAGGCCATTCTATGGTTTGTTTTGTGTATGACCTTAGGTCGCTGGATCACACGCCGATTGATCCCCGGTGACCTCCTTTGCCACGCGCTATCGAGGGAGGGGTTACATAATTGTAAACACACAAGGTGAATGTAAAAGGCGTGTACTTAATGGCTGTGAATGGTCTATGTTTAAAGTTTCGTTTTATTTTCTAACTTTATTGTTTGTTTTTATATGATAAGAAGAAAAGGTTATCTTTTTTCCCTGTTAAGTAGACTGGTTTATCCAAATTTGAAAACAAACGAAATAAAAGGGAAAGTTGTCAGTAAATAATTTAGAAATAAAGCTCAGAACACTTCAAGAACCCGATTCTAAAGAATATTAGCATCTAATGTAGCTAGGTTTATTATTTATAGTAAGTTTATTTTAATTACACGCATGAAGAGCTCTTGTTTACTTGCTGAATGAAAACGCTTACCTGTATATGTGTTATGCTTCTAGCTCATTTAGAACACAAGATTCAAACAAAATAACGTTTTCTTGAGATCAGTAAGATGTTAACTAACAACTTTAATTACGGCAGCTTTTTCGAAATATTTCGATGTAAATGTATTGTTGCGTGAACAGACAAAAACAGCGATTAAAATTCAAAATGATTTTTATGCACCAGTGTTTGGAATTAAGATTATAAAAGATCGGTAAAGTAATCTTACTGATTCGATATAATTAAAAACATAACTTTCCATTAATTAATAGCTCTTTGTACAAAATTGACATTATACGCGATCACAAATACTAGCTTTGTTTATGGCCACAGGTGGCTAGTACACTGGTGACCTCGATCAAAGGCGTGGGATTCGCGCGTTGGGTTACATAACTAAACATCGAGCTGAACATGGAGACCGTAATATGCATACAGCTAATGATCGTGAATTATTCAATGCATACAGTTTAAAATCACTTACAAAGTTTGTTGTAATAATAAACGTAGAAAGATAGATTTAATATTCTCCGCTTTTGAACACTATTAATCTAATTTAAAAAAGAAGAAAAGAAAGACTAGTTGTAATAAATAATTTAATAGTGAACCATAAACCACGTTTTAAACCTTATTAAAAAGAAAATTAACATTAAATACCGCAGGGTATATTATTGATAGCAAGTCTGTTTAAGTTATACACACGAAGAGGTCTGATTTCCTTGCCGAATGAAAAACGTTACCTGTTTACCTGGCCAGCTTTCTAATACGTATTACGCAATACCCATGGTATACTCGAACAAAACAACATTTTCATTAGATCAAAAAGGTGTAAAAGAACAATTTTGTTCCCAAGATCCAGATCGAAATATTTACCGTTTTTGAGTTATAAAGCAAAAACTTTTAAGGGCCCAAGATCCCTAATCATAGGGGCCAGCCCCTTTTAAATAGTATAATATGAAAGCCCTTGCAATTATGCACAACTTTTGTTCTACATGTCTTAACAAAATATTTCTAGTTTTCAAGCTATAAAGGAAAATATGTCAATTTTTTTGCTGTTTTCCACATTCTAACTTTTGACCCCTCTCTAGCGCCATTTTTAATGCAAAAATCAAAAAACAAAAACCGATGTGCACAATTTCAATGCTTCCTCTTTTCAATTTCAAAGGGTTTTGTGCTCCAATTATAACCATTTCTGAGCCTTTGTCTGGAAATCGGAGGCATGCAAAATTCAATCAAAGGGGAATAACTCGTGAACAGAAGGTAATTTCCGAATTGTATTACGGTATTCTGACAGTGTTTTGTAAAGTCTAAAAGCTCTGAAAATTTGAACAAAATCTGTTTAAAAATGAGGAAGATATGAAGCGTCAAAGTTGGCGTCTAGGAAAAAAAAAAAAAAAAGAATAATCTTAATCATCACAATCAGTAGAAGGTCTTCCGTTGGAAACGGAAGACCTTAAATATTGTAGATAATTTTTCCCCATGAAATAATGATTCTTTAAACACGGTATGTTATTTATCAAATTCAAAACCTGTAAATCCTTACTTAAAAAAAGATAAGTCCTTTCACTTCGGAGTTCCGAATGACACTGAAGACTGAACGATAAGTGAACGCTGAACGCAAAGTGAACGAACGAAGAGCGAACGGTGAACGCTTTGTGAACGGTGAACGCGAGCGCACGGTGAACGCTGAATGCAAAACTGTGAACGGAGAGCGAACGGTGAATGAACGGTGAACGCACGCTGAACGAACGGTGAGCGAACGGAAAAATGGGAAAGTAGAACGTTTCAGGGATTGTATCTCGAAAAGAGAGAATATTTTGATAAGCAATACTGAACAAAAGATGGTCAGAATAATGTTCTAAACAATATGCACCCTTTCAATTTTTTGTCAAACGGCCCCATTAAGGACTCGGAGGGATGGCCCCTAAATATTTCCATTCAGCATATCTCCACAACGAAAAGAAATGTCTGAATAGTTGTTGAAAAAAAAATCTTCAAAATCACAAGACCTTTCATTTGATATCAAGAAAAAGGGGCTGACCCTTTAAGTTAGGGGCTGAGAGGGGCCAAAAATATTTCATCTATAACTCTTTAGCGATCAATAATTATGTTCCCCAAACGAAGTTAGGGAACATATTGTTTTTACTCTGTTTCTTATTATTATTATTAAGGTCTTCCGTCTCCAACGGAAGACCTTATTGTTTTCGTTCGGTTTCTTTTTCCCTATTATTAAGGTCTTCCGTCTTCAACGGAAGACCTTATTGTTTTCGTTCGGTTTCTTTTTCCCTATTATTATTAAGGTCTTCCGTTTCCAACGGAAGACCTTATTGTTTTCGTTCTGTTTCTTTTTCCTTATTATTATTATTTTTCTTATTATTATTCTTACCGATTTTGTGCACGCGAGTTCTCGTAAACGACTTGGCCGATTTTCATGAATTTTTTAGATCTGATAGGTATTGATCTGAACCTTATTGGAATTTTTTTTTCATTGATGACGTCACTTCCTATCTTGAGATATGAAGGATTTTCTGATTTTCAGAGAGTCGACTTGTCCTGGAAACTCCTCCTAAACGACTTAAGATATTGAGTTAAGATTTTCAGTGAAGATAGAGGAAAGATTATAGATGTGCCATTTGGCATCTGTATTTTTCCAGCTTAAAAGGCGACGAAGCTCGCCTGGGCTCGAAAAATAAGCTCACAAGCATCTCAGAAAATTTGTCACTTTTTCCTTTATATCTTTTTACCTGCAAATATTTTGTTAAAACATGTATAACAAAAGACATGCAAAATAATAAGACCTTTCATTTGATATCAAGAAAAAGGGGCTGACCTCTCAAATTAGGGGCTCGGAGGGGCCCAAAGTCTTTCAAGTATAACTCTTGAACGATCAATATTTTGTTATAAGTTACTGAAACAAAAATGTTTATCTTAACGATTTGGAAATATATGTTATAAAATTTTGATCCTATATTGCATAATAAGGGGTCAAAAGGGGCCAGAATACCAGATCTTTGACGCTTTATTTCTCGAAAAGGGGGAATATTTTGATAAGCAATACTGAACAAAAGATGTTCAGAATAATGTTCTAAACAATATTCACCCTTTCAATTTTTGTCAAACGGCCCCATTAAGGACTTGGAGGGTTGGCCCCTAAATGTTTCCATTCGGCATATCTCCACAACGAAAAGAAATCTCTGAATAGGTATTGAACAAAAAGTCTTTAAAATTATAAGACCTTTCATTTGATATCAAGAAAAAGGGGCTGACCCCTCAAATTAGGGAGTCAGAGGGGCCAAAAGTCTTTCATCTATAACTCGTTAACTATCAATATTTTATTATGAATTACTGAAGCAAAAATGCTTATCTTAACGATTTGCCACTATAAATTATACAATTAAGATCATATATTGCGTAATAAGGGGCCAAAAGGGGCCAGAATACCAGATCTTTGACGCTTTATATCTCAAAAAGGGGGAATATTTTGATAAGCAATACTGAACAAAAGATGGTCAGAATAATGTTCTAAACAATATTCACCCTTTCAATTTTTGTCAAACGGCCCCATTAAGGACTTGGAGTGTTGGCCCCTAAATATTTCTATTCTACATATCTCGAAAACCAGAAGAAACTTCTGAATAGCTGTTGAGCAAAAAATGTTTAAAATCACAAGTCTTTTTATTTAATATCAAATAAAAGGGGCTAACCCTTCAAATTAGGGAGTCAGAGGGGCCAAAAGTTTTTCATCTATAACTCGTTAACTATCAATATTTTATTATCAATTACTGAAGCAAAAATGCTCCTCTTAACGATTTGCCACTATATATTATAAAATTAAGATCATATATTATGTAATAAGGGGCCAAAAGGGGCCAGAATGCTAAATCTTTGACGCTTTATACCTCAAAAAGGGGAGATATTTTGATAAGCAATATTGAACAAAAGATGTTCAGAATAATGTTCTGAACAATATATATCCTTTCAATATTTGTAAAACGGACCCATTAAGGACTTGAAGGGTTGGCCCCTAAATATTTCTATTCTACATATCTCGAAAACGAGATGAAACTTCTGAATAGCTGTTGGGCAAAAAATGTTTAAAATCACAAGTCTTTTTATTTAATATCAAATAAAAGGGGCAAACCCTTCAAATTAGGGCCTCAGAGGGGCCAAAAGACAAATATGTAACTCTTCAATATGCAACAGTATGTTGTAAAACTTTGATTCTTTATTGCGTAAGTAGGGGCCATAGGTGGTCAGAATGTTAAATCCTTTACGCTTCATATTTCGAAAAGGGGAAACATTTTGAAAAGCAATATTGAACGAAAGATGTTCAAGATTATATCATATAAATCAAAAGAATGAAATCTAAGGAGGGAAATCTTTATATCATTATCTTTTAACGAAAACTTAATTAAAATCACATCTCATCTCATCGAAAAATCGGACGGAAGACCTACTCGTTGCTCGCAACGAGATCTCATCTAGTTATTAAGGTCTTCCGTCTCCAACGGAAGACCTTATTGTTTTCGTTCGGTTTCTTTTTCCCTATTATTATTAGGGTCTTCCGTCTTCTGCGGAAGACCCTTCTATTATTCTATTGTTGATTTTTCACTTTTCTTTTTATTATTATTATTCTCTTTTTTTTCCTTACCGATTTTGTGCAGAAGATTTCTCGGAGACCGCTCGATCGATTTGCTTCAAATTTTCAGGGTTAATGTGTTGCTATCTGAAGTTTATAACGCCATGTCAGTTTTTGAAAAATCACTTCTGGTCAGAAGTTATCGCCCTTTGATCGATTTTTAGATAGACCTTGTGTCTGCACAAAAACTCAAGAACGACAAATGCTAGAGTATTGAAACTTTCAGTGGTGATAGAGGACATGTTCTAAATGTGCACCTTGGTTTTCAAATTTTCCGGAAGTGCGAAGTATGGAGGCTCGGTAGGGGTCGAAATTTAGGACGAAATTTTTGAGTGAATTTTAGAGACATTTCTTATAATAACATTTAAAATAAAAATATTTTGTTAAAATATATTGAACAACAAGTCTTCAAAATCACAAGACCTTTTATTTGATATCAAGAAAAAGGGGCTGACCCCTCAAATTAGGGGCTCAGAAGGGCCAAAAGTCTTTTATCTATAACTCTTTAATGATCAATATTTTGTTATAAATTACTGAAGCAAAAATGTTCATCTTAACATTCTGCAACTATATTCTATAAAATTTGGATCATATGTTACGTAATAAGGGGCCATAAGGGGCCAGAATGCTAAATCTTTGACACTTTGTATCTCGAAAAGGAGAAATATTTTGATAAGCAATATTGAACAAAAGATGTTCAGAATAATGTTCTTAACAATATACACCCTTTTAATTTTTGCAAGACATCCCCATTAAGGACTTGGAGGGCTGGCCCCTAAATATTGTTATTCTACATATCTCTTAAACGAAAGGAAATTTCTGAATAGTTGTTGAACAAAAAGTCTTCAAAATCACAAGACCTTTTATTTGATATCAAGAAAAAGGGGCTGACCCCTCAAATTAGGGGCTCAGAAGGGCCAAAATACTTTCATCTATAACTCTCTAATGATCAATATTTTGTTATAAATTACTGAAGCAAAAATGTTCATCTTAACATTCTGCAACTATATATTATAAAATTTTGATCATATGTTACGTAATAAGGGGTCGCAAGGGGCCAGAATGCTAAATCTTTGAAGCTTTATATCTCGAAAAGGGGAAACATTTTGAAAAGCAATATTGAACAAAAGTTGTTTAGAATGATGATCCGAACAATGTGCATCCTTTGAATGTTTCCTAAACTGACCCTATAAGGACTTAAAGGGACGGCCCCTAAATATTTCAAGTCTACATATCTCGAAAACGAAACGAAACTTCTGAATAATCGTTGAACAAAAAGTCTTCAAAATTACAAGACCTTTCAAGTGATATCAAGAGAAAGGGACTGACCCCTCAAATTAGGGGCTCAGAGGGGCCAAAAGTCTTTCATCTATAACTCCTTAACCTTAAATATTTTGATATTAAATATTGAAGCAAAAATTTTCATCTTCACAATCTGCAACTAGATATCATAAAATTTTCTTCAAATATTACGTAATTAGGGGCCATAAGGGGCCAGAATGCTTTATCTTTGAAGCTCTATATCTCGAAAAGGGGAAATATTTTGATAAGCAATATTGAACAAAAGATGTTCAGAATAATGTTCTTAACAATATACACCCTTTTAATTTTTGCAAGACATCCCCATTAAGGACTTAGAGGGCTGGCCCCTAAATATTGTTATTCTACATATCTCTTAAACGAAAAGAGATTTCTGAATAGTTGTTGAACAAAAAGTCTTCAAAATAACAAGACCTTTTATTTGATATCAAGAAAAAGGGGCTGATCCCTCAAATTAGGGGCTCAAAAGGGCCAAAAGTCTTTCAACTACAACTCTTTAATGATGAATATTTTGTTATAAATTACTGAAGCAAAAATGTTTATCTTAACATTCTGCAACTATATATGATAAAATTTTGATCATATGTTACGTAATAAGGGGCGAGAATGCAAAATCTTTGACACCTCGAACGAGGGGAAATATTTTGATAAGCAATATTGAACAAAGATGCTCAGAATAATGTTTTAAACAATATGCATCCTTTTACTTTTTATAGATGAATATCTCAGTCAAGATCTTGACTAATCTTATCCAGAATCAGACGGAAGACCCACTCGTTGCTCGCAACGAGAACCATCTAGTTATTATTATTATTATTATTTTTCTTCCAACCGATTTTGTGCACGCGATTTCTCAGAAACGGCTGGGCCGATTTACACCAAACTTTCAGATGTAAAAGATATTCAATTGATCTTGATAGATTTTTTTGTTTTTTGATGACGTCACTTCCGGTCGTGAGATATTGACGATTTTCTGATTTTCAGAGGGTCGGCTTGTCCTGGAATCTCCTCCTAAACGACTAAAGCTATTGAGTTAAGATTTTCAGTGAAGATAGAGGAAAGATTGTAGATGTGCAATTGGGCATCTATATCTTTCCAGCTCAAATGGCGTTGAAGCTCGCCTGGGCTCGAAAAATAGGCTCACAAACATCTCACAAAATTTGACACGTTTTCTTTTATATCTTTTTACCTGTAAATATTTTGTTAAAACATGTATAACAAAAGATGTGTAAAATGATAAGACCTTTCATTTGATATCAAACAAAAATGGCTGATCCCTCAAAATAGGGGCTCAGAGGGGCCAAAAGTCTTTAATGTATAACTCTTGAACGATCAATATTTTGTTATAAATTACTGAAGCAAAAATGTTTATCTTATCGATTTGCAACTATATGTTTTAAAATTTTGATCATATGTTACGTAATAAGGGGTCAAAAGGGGCCAGAATGCTAAATCTTTGATGCTTTATATCTCAAAAAGGGGGAATATTTTGAAAAGCAATATTGAACAAAAGATGTTCAGAATAATGTTCTTAACAATATGCAACGTTTCAATTTTTGCAAAACGGCCCCATTAAGGACTCGAAGGGGTGGCCCCTAAATATTTCAATTCAACATATCTCGAAAACGAAAATAGATTTCTGAATAGTTGTTGAACAAAAAATCTTCAAAGTCACAAGACCTTTCAATTGATATCAAGAAAAAAGGGCTGATCCCTTAAATTAGGGGCTCAGGGGGCCCAAAAGTCTTTCATGTATAACTTTTGAACGATCAATATTTTGTTATAAATTACTGAAGCAAAAATGTTTATCTTATCGATTTGCAACTATATGTTTTAAAACTTTGATCATATGTTACGTAATAAGGGGCCAAAAGGGGCCAGAATGCTAATTCTTTGATGCTTTATATCTCAAAAAGGGGGAATATTTTGAAAAGCAATATTGAACAAAAGATGTTCAGAATAATGTTCTAAACAACATACAACCTTTCAATTTTTCCAAAACGACCCCATTCAGGACTTGAAGGGCTGGTCCCTAAATATTATAATTCAGCATATCTCGAAAACGAAAATAGATTTCTGAATAGTTGTTGAACAAAAAGTCTTCAAAATCACAAGACCTTTCATTTGATATCAAGAAAAAGGGGCTGACCCCTCAAATTAGGGGCTCAGAGGGGCCAAAAGTCTTTCATCTTTAACTCTTTAACGATCACTAATTTGTAGTACATTACTGAAGCAAACATGCTTATCTTAACGATTTACAACAATTTATGATAAGATACTGATCATACGTTACGTAACAAGGGGTCAAAAGGGGCCAGAATGCTGAATCTTTGACGCTTTATATCTCTTAAAGGGGGAATATTTTGATAAGCAATACAGACCAAAGATAGTCAGAATAATGTTCTTAACAATATGCACCTTTTCAATTTTTGTCAAACGGCCCCAATAAGGACTTGGAGGGGCAGGCCCTAAATATTTCAATTCAGCATATCTCCACAACGAAAAGAAATATCTGAATAATTGTTGAACAAAAATTCTTCAAAATCACAAGACCTTTTATTTGATATGAAGAAAAAGGGGCTGACTCCTCAAATTAGGGGCCCAGAGGGGCCAAAAGTCTTTCATCTATAACTCTTTAACGATCAATAATTTGTAATACATTACTGAAGCAAACATGCTTATCTTAACGATTTACAACAATATATGATAAGATTGTGATCATATGTTACGCATAAGGGGTCACAAGGGGCCAGAATGCTACATCTTTGACGCTTTATATCTCGAAAAGGGGGAATATTTTGATAAGCAATATTAAACAAAAGATGGTCAGAATAATGTTCTAAACAATATGCACCCTTTCAATTTTTGTCAAACGGCCCCATTTAGGACTTTTAGGGATGGCCCTTAAATATTTCCATTCAGCATATCTCCTCAACGAAAAGAAATCTCTGAATAGTTGTTGAACAAAAAGTCTTCAAAATCACAAGACCTTTCATTTGATATCAAGAAAAAGGGGCTGACCCCTCAAATAAGGGGCTGTGAGGGGCCAGAAGCCTGTCATCTATAGCTCTTTGATAATTTTATATAAATCAAAAGAATGACATCTAATTAGAGAAGTCTATATATTATTATCTTTTAACAAAGATCATAGTCAAAATCATATCTCATCTTATCGAAAAATCGGACGGAAGACCTACTCGTTGCTCGCAACGAGATCTCATCTAGTTATTATTATTATTCTTACCGATTTTGTGCACGCAAGTTCTCGGTAACGTCTTGGCCGATTTTCATGAAACTTTCAGATCTGATAGGTATTCATCTGAACCTTATTGGAAATTTTTTTCGTTGATGACGTCACTTTCCATCTCGAGATATTTAGGATTTTCTGATTTTCAGAGGGTCGGCTTGTCCTGGAAACTCCTCCGAAACGACTTAAGATATTGAGTCAAGATTTTCAGTGAAGGTAGGGGAAGGTTTGTAGATTTGCAGGCAGGTGTCCAAATCTCTCTAGCGCAAAAGGCGCCGAAGCTCGGTAGGGCTCAAAAAATGTCTCAGAAACATCTCACAAAATTTTACACCTTTTCTTTCATATCTTCATACATGTTAAGAATTTATTAAAACATATAGAAGAAAAGTTGTTCACAATGATACGACCTTTCATTTGATATCAAGAAAAAGGGGCTGACCCCTCAAATTAGGGTCTCAGAGGCGCCAAATTCTCTCATCGTTAACTCTTTAACGATAAATAATTTGTAATACATTATTGAAGCAAAGATGCTTATCTTCACAATTTACATCAATATATGATAAGATTCTCATCATATGTTACATAATAAGGGGTCACAAGGGGCCAGAATGCTAAATCTTTGACGCTTTATATCTCGAAAAGGAGGAATATTTTGATAAGCAATACTGAACAAAAGATGGTCAGAATAATGTTTTAAACAATATGCACTCTTTCAATTTTTGTCAAACGGCCCCATTAAGGACTTGGAGGGGTGGCCCCTAAATATTTCCATTCAGCATATCTCCACAATGAAAAGAAATCTCTGAATAGTTGTTGAACAAAGTCTTCAAAATCACAAGACCTTTCATTTGATATCAAGAATAAGGGGCTGACCCCTCAAATTAGGGGCTGAGAGGGGCTAAAAGTCTTTCATCGTTAACTCTTTAACGATCAATAATTTGTAATACATTACTGAAGCAAAGTTGCTTATCTTAACGATTTACATCAATATATGATAAGATTATCATCATATGTTACATAATAAGGGGTCACAAGGGGCCAGAATGCTAAATCTTTGACGCTTTATATCTCGAAAAGGAGGAATATTTTGATAAGCAATACTGAACAAAAGATGGTCAGAATAATGTCCTAAACAATATGCACCCTTTCAATTTTTGCAAAACTGCCCCATTAAGGACTTGAAGGACTGGCCCCTAAATATTTCCATTCAGCATATCTCCATAACGAAAAGAAATCTCTGAATAGTTGTTGAACAAAAAGTCTTCAAAATCACAAGATCTTTCATTTCATATCAAGAATAAGGGGCTGACCCCTTAAATTAGGGGCTCAGAGGGGCCAAAAGTCTTCAACCTATAAGTCTTTAACGATCAATGATTTCTAATACATTACTGAAGCAAACATGCTTATCTTAAGGATTTACAACAATATATGATAAGATTCTGATCATATTTTAGGTAATGAGGAGTCACAAGGGGCCAGAATACTAAATTTTTGATGTTTTATATCTCGAAAAGGGGGAATATTTTGATAAGCAATACTGAACAAAATATGGTCAGAATAATATTTTAAACAATATGCACCCTTTCAATTTCTGTCAAACGGCCCCATTAAGGACTTGGAGGGGTGGCACCTAAATATTTCCATTCAGCATATTTCCACAACGAAAAGAAATCTCTGAATAGTTGTTGAACAAAACGTTTTCAAAATCACAAAATCTTTCAATTGATATCAAGAAAAAGGGGCTGACCCCTCAAACTAGGGGTTCAGAGGGGCCAAAAGCAATTCATCGATAGCTCTTTGATATTGTATATAAATCAAAGGATTGATATCTAATTAGGGAAGTCTATATATATTATCATCTTTTAACAAAGATCATAGTGAAAATCATATCTCATCTTATCGAAAAATCGGACGGAAGACCTACTCGTTGCTCGCAACGAGATCTCATCTAGTTATTTTTATTTTTATTCTTTTTTCTTCTTACAAAATTTGTGCAGACGATTTCTCGGAGATGGCTCGTTCGATTTTATTCAAATTTTCGTGGTAGATGCGTTGACATCTGAAGTTAATTCCGGCAATTCCGTTAAGGGATATTTACTTCCGGTCGGAAGTTATCGCCCTTTTAACAAAATTTAGAGGACCTCCTTGTCTGCGATGGAACTCAAAAACGGCTTAAGCTAGAGCCCTGAAACTTTCAGTGATGATAGAGGACATGTTGCCATAATGCACCTGGGTTTAGATATTTTCCTGAAGTGCCTAGTATGGAAGCTCGGTAGGGGTCAAAATTATGAATGAATTTTTGAGACATTTTGTATCATATCTTTTAAAGTATAATTATTTTGTTAAAACATATTGAACAATATTTGTGCAGAATGAAAAGAAGAAAGCGCTGACTCATCACATTAGGGGCTGGTAGGGGCCAAAAGTCTTTAATCGATAACTCTTAAACAAGCAATATTTTGGTATACATTACTGAAGCAAAATTATTTATCTTAACAAACTACAACTATATATTATGATTTTTAAGTCATATATCACATAAATAATGGCCACAAGGGGCCAGAATGCTTAATCTTTGACGCTTTATATCTCGAAAAGGGGAAACAATTTGAAAAGCAATATTGAACAAAAGTTGTTTAGAATGATGTTCTCAATAATGTACATCCTTTGAATTTTTCCTAAACAGCCCCTATAAGGACTGAACGGGACGGCCCCTAAATATTTCAAGTTCACATATCTCGAAAATGAAAAAAAAACTTCTGAATACTTGTTGAACAAAAAGTCTTCAGAATTACAAGACCTTTCATGTGATATCAAGAAAAAGGGGCTGGCCCCTCAAATTAGGGGCTCAGAGGGGCCAAAAATCTTTCAGCTATAACTTTTTAACGCTAAATATTTTGATATTAATTATTGAAGCAAAAATGTTCATCTTCACAATCTGCAACTATATATATTAAAATTTTCTTCAAATATTACGTAATTAGGGGCCACAAGGGGCCAGAATGCTAAATCTTTGACGCAGTTTATCTCTAAAAGTGGAAACATTTTGAAAAGCAATCTTGAATAAAAGTTGTTTAGAATGATGTTCTCAACAATGTGCATCCTTTTAATATTTCCTAAACAGCCCCTATAAGGACTTAAAGGGACGGCCCCTAAATATTTCAAGTCTACATATCTCGAAAACGAAAGGAAACTTCTGAATACTTGTTGAACAAAAAGTCTTCAGAATTACAAGGCCTTTGATGTGATATCAAGAAAAAGGGGCTGACCCCTCAAATTAGGGGCTCAGAGGGGAAAAAAGTCTTTCATCTATAATTCTTTAACGCTAAATATTTTGATATTAATTATTGAAGCAAAAATTTTCCTCTTCACAATCTGCAACTGTATATATTAAAATTCTCTTCAAATATTACGTAATCAGGGGCCATAAGGGACCAGAATGCTAAATCTTTGATGCTTTATTTCTCGAAAAGGGGAAACATTTTGAAAAGCAATATTGAACAAAAGTTTTTTTAGAATGATGTTCTCAATAATGTATATCCTTTGAATTTTTCCTAAACAGCCCCTATAAGGACTGAAAGGGACGGCCCCTAAACATTTCAAGTCCACATATCTCGAAAATGAAACAAAACTTCTGAATACTTGTTGAACAAAAAGTCTTCAGAATTACAAGACCTTTCATGTGATATCAAGAAAAAGGGGCTGACCCTCGATTTAGGGGCTCGGAGGGGCCAAAAATCTTTCATCTATAGCCCTTTTACAGTAATGTTCATCTTCACGATCTGCTACTATAAATATTTTTAAATCTTCATCAAATGTTGCGTTTTTAGGTGCCATAATGATCAAACTTTTGTTAAACATAACTGAAGCAAATTGTACGTTTTCACTATTTATATATTTATGAACGAAAATCTCAGTCAAATTCGTATCTCATCTTATCAAAAATCAGACGGAAGACCCACTCGTTGCTCGCAACGAGATCGCATCTAGTTATTATTCTTTTTTTCTGCACAAATTTTGTGCAGACGATTTCTCAGAGATGGATTGATGAATTTGCATCAGATTTTCAGGGTTGGTGCTAGGTTATCTGAAGTTAATTCCAGCTAAACAATTTTTTGAAAATCACTTCCGGTTGAAAGTTATCGCCCTTTTAATAAAATTTAGAGGACCTCCTTGTCTGCGATGGAACTCAAAAACGGCTTTAGCTAGAGCGCTGAAATCTTCAGTGATGATAGAGGACATGTTGTCATTTTGCACTTGGGTTTGCATATTTTCCGGAAGTACCTAGTATGGAGGCTCGGTAGAGGTCGAAATTTAGGACAAGAATCATGAGTGAATTTTTGAGACATTTTGTGTCATATCTTTTGAAGTATAATTATTTTGTTAAAACATACTGAACAATATTTGTGCAGAATGACAAGATCTTTAATATGATATCAAGAAAGAAGGGCTGCCTTATCATATTAGGGGCTGAGAGGGTCCAAAAGTCTTTAATCAATAACTCTTTAACGATCAATATTTTGGTATACATTACTGAAGCAAAAATGTTTATCTTAACAATTTACAACCATATATTATGATATATACATCATATGTTACATAATTAAGGGCCATAAGGGGCCAGAATGCCAAATCTTTGGCACTCTATATTTCGAAAGTGGGAAATATTTTGATAAGCAATATTGAATAAAAGATGTTCAAAATAATGTTCTTAACAATATTTAACCTTTGAATTTTTGCTAAGCTTCCCCATTAAGGAGTTGAAGGGCTGGCCCCTAAATATATCTTTTGCATATAGCTCGGAAATGAATAAGAATTTCTGAATAGTTGTTGAACAAAAAGTGTTCAAAATCATGAGAGCTTTAAAGTGATATGAATTAAAAGGGGCTGGCCCTTCAAAATAGGGGCTGAGAGAGGCCAAAAGTCTTTGAACAATAACTCTTTAACGATCAATATATTGTAATGCATTACTGAAGCAAAAATGTTTATCTCAACAATTTACAAGTATATATTATGATATTCACATAATATGTTACATAACTAGGGCCCATAAGGGGCCATAATGCTAAATCTTTGACGCTTTATATCTCAAAAGTGGGAAATATTTTTATAAGCAATATTGAACAAAAGATGTCCAAAATAATGTTCTAAACAGGAATCAACCTTTCATTTTTTGCTAAACGTTCCCATTAAGGAGTTGAAAGGCCGCGAATATCTCAGAAACGAAAAAGTATTTCTGACTAGTTGTTGAACAAAAAGTGTAAAAGATCATGAGAGCTTAAAGGTGATATCAAGGAAAAGGGTCTGACCTCTTAAATAAGGGACCGAGAAGGGCCGAAAGTATACAATTAATAACTCTTTGATGATCAATATTTTGTAATATATTACTGAGGCGAAATAGTTCTTCTTCACACACTTTATCTAAATAACATGATGTTGATATCATATATTACGCAATAAGGGGTCTTAAGGAGGCCAGATTGCATAATCTTTAGCGCAATATGTCTCGAAAAGGACGAATATTTTGATAAACAGTATTGAACAAAAGAAGTTCAAAATAATATTCTGAACAATATGCACTCTTTGAATTTTTGCTAGACATTCCCATTCAGGACTTGAAGGGCCGGCCCTTAATATTTCTTTTGCATATATCCCGAAAACAAAAAAGAACTTCTGAATAGTTGTTGAACAAAAAGTGTTCAAAATCATGAGAGCTTTAAGATGATATCAAGATAAAGGGGAAGACCTCTCACATTAGGGGCCAAGAAGAACCGAAAGTCTTTAATCTATAACCCTTTAATGATCAATATTTTGTTAAACATTATTAAAGCAAAATTGTTCGTCTTAACAATTTATTTATATCATTATATTCGAAAATCTCAGTCAAATTCTTATCTCATCTAATCAAAAATCGGACGGAAGACCCACTCGTTGCTCGCCACGAGATCTCATCTAGTTATTATTAATTATTATTTTTTTTGATTTACTAAATGATACTATTCAACATGTGATATGAAAAAGATACGATGTCTGGCGTGTACAAACTCATTAAATCATTATTACAGTGTGATAAATATTCTGTATATTAAAAAGAATCTTATGTACACATATTAAAGAATAAGCGATCAACTATTTATATCCATATTGGCATTTTTTTTTAAATTTGCTTCAATGAACATGTATACATTTAATAATTCTACAAATACAGGGGGGTAATGTGACCCCCCCCCCCCGAACTGCGCATGCTCTTCTTTTTTCCCTAAGCGGGAGGACACAAATTCTCTGAATTAGCTTGTTTATATATAACATCGAATTCTCGCTTGTTTATTGCCATAATTTTCAATGAAATGTGATGTTGACATGTGTAAATAATATATACTAGATATTTCGTGATGATGACATTAAAAAGTTTTACTCCAAACACATTTGACTATTGTTTTATAGCTAATCATTCAAAGACATTCAAACATAATCACTTAGTTCGAACACAGATCGATCAATGTAAGGTAAACCTATTCCCTTAAAACCGATTTCCAATTTGAACATTTTACACTTGCAATATATATTTTTATCATCACAATTTTAGTCATTTAATTAAACTTGTCAGTAAAACAGTAAAATATAAGAAACGTTTATTAAACCAGTACTGACATTAATGATGCACCAAATACAGTTCCTGGGTTTATATAAAAGAAACTTTAATTTCATGAACAATAATTATTTTGATAAAAGAAATTAAAATTTGAGATTGATACACTGGCCTATATATTTGTAAATTGTTAAAATATAGACTTGACCAGAATAAACCCACTAATCAAACCCATCGATACTAAGTACGAAACATGAACTGAAATGCAAATTTACTATTACTATACTACATGTAATACTACTATTGTGGAGAGGTCTAAAATACCCATTAACCCTAAAACATTCACGATGTAGAAAAGAATAGCTGTTGTGTGTAAATATCATTAAGCGGAGTATGTCTAACTGAATATTAACTTGCATCAAAAGATGAAATTTATCATGTATACATGTACCTGTGAAAGTGTTATGAAAATGAAATATGAAGATAACGAACAGTATTAAATCTCGAAAGTTCATGAAACGATACAAATTTGGAGCAGAGCAAACACTGACCTCAAAATTTAGAGGTGGAATCAGGTGCCATTGAGGAGTGAGCATCCCTGCCGACCGGTCACACTCGCCGTGTGCTCCTTGTCATGATCGGCAAAATAAAAAAAAAACCGGAAAAATCCGTAGACAGTTCAGTGTATAGATAATGCCCTAACAATAAGTAAGAAAAACGTCAGTCAGCCTTTGACTCAGTGATAGGTGTACGTGCTATCAAGGTCATTGTTTCGACTGTTAAACTTGAGAAAATATGACATCGAACGAGACTATTGATATCCTTGATTCATCAACTTGTTTGTCAATAGCTTGCCTCGTCTTAGAAATTGTTCATACGTAGACCATGTTCTTGCGTATCGATCGAATCAACTGAGAGACATAAGCCCCATATGCAGGTGATAAGGGAAGTTGGTGGTTGAAAAGTTGAAGTCATCACGTTTATCATAGAGCTTTGTTAGGTTTCCATTAAAGTCTTTTTCTAGTAAAATATCTAAATATGAAACAGATGTGTCAGATTCTTAGGTATCTTTTCTTTCAAGCTCGCTTGGATATATCGAGTCGAGATATGAATGAAAGTAACTATTGTTAATTGATAATACGTCGTCGATATATCGAAATGTCGAGGTAAAGGCCACAGTATGTGTTTTCTTCTTCTCGTGTAGAAGATTTTGAATAAACAAAACTCTGCCTAGTATGAATACAAAATAAGTCTGCTAATAAGGGGGCGCAATTGGTGCCCATTGGAATTCCAACAGATTGTTGAAAACTACATAGATATTGTCAATCAGAAATTCAAGAATCTTTTTTTAAGTCATGTAAACATGCATAGTATTTTACTCTTTCGAGGGGTAATACGTTCTCTTTAATTGTCTGCTTAAACTTGGAAGGGAAAAAAACTTGAACAAAATGAAAAAAATCATTTAAGCAAAAGCTAATTTTTAAATTACAGAGTGTATCCATATACATATTAAGAAATATATACCTTTAATCTGCAAAATTGGATTTGCCTTAACATCAAACGGAATTTAATTAAAAAAGCTAAACAAGATGTGTTTGTGAAATGCTGATGCCCCTATATGACAACTTAAAGCAAAGTTAAACTTTCTCAAAAGCAAATCAAATATGTTGGTACCCAAAGTAAGGTATTGTCTCGAAGAATATACCTGTGATATATGAAAGCCATACCAGCAACCATTGAAAAGATATGGAAAAGGTTAACGTTTTTCAAAAGTGAATCAAACATCAAGGTCATGGTCAAATGGTCAAAATTAATGGTGCCCAAGAAAAGGCCTTCTCACAAGAAATATACATGTGAATTATGAACGCCCTAGCACCAACCATTCAAAAGTTATGGCCAATGTTTAAGGTTTATCAAAAGTAGGTAAAACTCCAAGGTCATTGTCAAAAGGTCATAGTTGTTAGTATTCGAAGTAAGGTCTTGTCACAAGGATTATATATGTTAAGTGCGAAAGCCCAAGCACCAACTGTTCAAAAGAAATGACCAAGGTTAAAATTTTCCAAAAGAAGGTCAAACTCCAAGGTCAAGTTCAAATGGTCAGATTTCTTGGTATCCAAAGGAAGGTCTTGTCACAAGGATTACATTTGTAAAGTATGAAAGCCCTAACACCAATTGTTCAAAAGGCAAATGTTAAAGTTGGGTAAAATTTTGCAAAACTGGGTCAAATTCCAAGGTCAAGGCAAAAGGTCAGATATGATGGTACAACTAGAAAGGTCTTGTCACAAGGAATACACATTTGAAATATGAAAGCCATAGCTCCAACCAATAAAAAACTATGGGCAAGGTTAAAATTTGCGAACAAAAAGACAAACACAGACAGACAGGCAGATAGACAGACAGACAGACAGACAGACAGACGGACAGGGTAAAAACTGTATGTACCCGAATCTTTGATTACGGAGGCATGAAAAATCTGAATTCGATTTACTTGTTTTGTGTTCAATCAAAAAGAAAATTCATACTGGATGTATGTGTTTTCAAAAGAAATTAGATGTGAATATGCTAAGTCAGTTTAAGATTTAATCAATAGGGTCTAGGTCGTTGTTTCTTTTTTTTTTTTTTAGACATTGATGAATCGAAAAGATGGCTCCGTAAGTTTTGCTCGAAACTGGATTGAATATAAACCTGGTTTTGGGAATATCGCCTCTGAATACTGGATTGGTAAGAAAAAAATTATTTTAAAGGTTTCCATTAGTCGAATAGTGTACATGAATCTATTGCATATTCCCAATTAAATAGCATTTCGTATGTTTTAATATATGCATTCCCAGTTATTTCTTTCAGGAAATGAAATCATCCATCACTTAACGAGAAAGAGAAACTCTTTGCTGTATATAACTGCTACACATGTCCTTGGTTTAAAGTTCTTCAAACAATATGACGTATTTTCAATTTCTGACGAAGAAAATGGATATGCTCTCCGTATTGGAGGTGCCTATGGTACACTTGGTAGTGTATCAGTTTAGTTCCTAAAAAGATTTGCTTTTATGTAATCTGTTGTTGACTTATTCTATATATACTAATAATTTTACAATTAGAAGAGATATATAACTTTTCCACATTAAGTACATTTTTTTTCTCCCCCTTTTTTTTAAATTGAAAATTCATATTCTTTGGCTTCGATACTTTATGTTTTTAATCTTATATTGTAATAATTTTAACCCCATTTAATCAACAGACAATTTGTACTTGAAAACATATTCTTATTTTCAAGGTGGTACACAATAGCCATGAAATCCGTTTTAACGCAGAGGTTATAAAGTACACCACAAAAATGAACAATTTTACTATAATGTCAATAATCAAGGATCTTTGTAGGAAAAATAATAAGCCGTGACATGTTTTCACCATATTCTGAACAAAAATTAGAGACATCCTATATATTGATCATTCGGGAGCCTACAATTTGGATCTTGTTTATGCCATCTAAATGCCATATGACTGTCTGTTATGAAATGCAAAGTAACTTTTTATCCGTTTGTAGTAGAGACCTGATATTTGGACATATTTAAATGGAGTCTCCAACCTTTTTGGTTAAGGTCATTTTATTTATTTAAAATTGCCAAAATATCTGAAACTGCCAGTTCCAATTTCCTTATTTGACATAGTCAAATTTAGGTTGCATTTCAATTATTCTGTTGATTTTTTGTAAAAAATAAATTATACAATTTCTTTAAAGAGGACTTAATGTGTGGATTATTTACATGTGAATTTTCAATTCCCGGGCTAGGTTTGTGTTCTATTTTTACATCAGATTTTAGTCAAATATACCGGTATCAAAATATTTTACTAAATTTTTGTAAATAAAGGTTGCCTTTATAAATAGCATTACACAAGTTTGCAATAGATCAATTGGTTATTTTTAAATAATACAAAATCTCAGGTTGGTGTTCTAATTTCACACGCTTATTACAGTGGTCTGAAAAGCAATATTTCAAACTATGTGGGCAAAAAATATATGGTCAAAATTCTTTCATTATGTATAAAGAGAGATTTTGCATCAGTTTGAACAAAATTGAATTTGAGGAAAAATTTGGCCTATCTATTTTGTACTACCTTAAGTACGGCGACATTTTTTCTAATTAAAAGATTACAAATCTGCATTTCTTAACCTTTTAATATACTTGTGTTTGATGGATAATAATTGATCTATGTTTAAGGTGACGCAATGACACCCATTATACCTAGTTTAATTTGAATGGAATGAAGTTTTCAACCATAGACAAGGATCAGGACAAATCATGGCAATCCTGTTCCAACGACATGGGAGGAGGAGGTGGATGGTGGTTCAACGGGTGTCATTTAGCCCTCCTCACGGGTCCCTACGGAAGTTTAACCTGGGCGTTTCCTTGGAAGCCAATATTTATGGATGGAACTCATGTTCGTTCTGTTCGAATGATGGTTATAAGAGCACCATAGAAATAAAAGTGTTTTCCTTTTTTACACGTGTGTTGATGATTAAGCAAGGAAGCAATAAACAGGATTTAGATGTACGACAAAAAGTTCTTAATGCATTGCGCAAACCATGCAAAATAATGTTTTTTTAGTGTTTTTGTTTTGCTTCGCATCTTTGCTATGGTTTTCTTTTCCTTTTTTTTTTTTTTTTTTTTTTTTTTTTTTTTTTGTTAAATTGAGAAGAGATATCTATTTCTCAAAAGGATGAGAAAGCATTCAGAATTTCTTTCCCCTTCAAGATATTGTGGTCAAGTAAATGTATTAACTACAATGCATCCTTTGTTTATTATTATTATTATTTTGGTCGTTTGTTAAATGTCCTTTCCAGATTTTTTTTTACTAATATCGAAACGCCAACACTTGCCGGTGGAAGTCGGCAAATTTAGACATGTACTCGGCACTAAGGGTCTTTAAACGGTAAGAGATCTTCTCCGTGCCATTAGCTACTGCGACACCTGGCTCCGGGGCCATTAATCTTAGACGAACTTACTTTCGATCTCAGTCTCACTATTTCACTATACATTCCTTTTATAAAAGTGAGACCGAGATCAAAAGTGAGTTCATCTAAGTTTTATGGTCCCGGAGCCTGACTGCGGTTTACGGGTCTCATCCGACGGACCGCTCCCCACATCCTGCAGTGAGATTAAAACCCGCGACGTTAAGACCAACTTCTTACTCTGGGGTCCTAGAGCAAACGCTCTAACCACTACGCCACGTGGGCCACCATTCTTTCTTTAACTGTTTACCTTCAGACAGAAGACTCTTTAATTTCTATCAGAAGAATCTTAGAAATAAGGAGACATCAACGAATGATCAATTTAAAGTTATTAGTCAATATTTGCTAAAATGTTTGTCGTCCGATCATCTGTTTGTCTTTCCGTCTGTTATTGAGCTTTCAAAATGGAATCCCTCTCACAGACTGGTCTGATCTGGTACACACGTAGGCGCTATAATTTTTTTTTTTTATTTCAATGAACGGTAACCACGGTCTCTAAAATAAAAACTATTCTGGAAAAAATATTCCTATTCTTTGCAACTTTCTCCAAGAGATTTTATATTTTTTTAAACTAAAATTGCAGGAGATGTAGTGTTCGTAAAGAATTTTACAATTAAAAAATATTCTGCTTTCAATAATCATAAGTATCATTCGTTAAAATCAAAATCCTATTAACAAAAATATTAATGCACCACGTATTTTGATAACCTAGTAGCCTGTATTATTTTTTATAAACCTCTCATTACTAAGAACACTATCTCCTATGCTTCTTCTTATTATACACTAATTATATTTCAGTCATTCAATTTCTTTCATATATATCCACCATATAAAAATTATAAATAAATTAAAGTACTATGCTTGTGACATCTGTTTGAAATTGATTTAAGATTACATTCGTCATCTCTATTCCCCCTGAAATTGAGTTAATATGCTCTCTCTCTTCAATTTCTACCCTGGTTATAAATGTTAAAGGAAAAAAATCAGCAAAATTAGCACTAGGTAGATGTTGCTTATTATGATCAGTTGATGCGATTTTCTTCTTGTCGAGATAAATGATCTCAAGATACCAAGAATTGTTTGTCCAAAATCGTATTAAATCCAAATACATGTATTGTTATCGACAAATCGATGAGCATTTGATATTAGTAAAGTATATTTTTTTTGTAATAAAACGATAATTTCACAGACTTTATACAGACGATATGAAAATAGTATGTAATATATCGAAGATTTATGAAGCATCATCATGTATATTTAGTGTTTAAAGTAAAAAACGAGAGAGAGAGAGAGAGAGAGAGAGAGAGAGAGAGAGAGAGAGAGAGGAAATTGAATATTCTTTTCATACTTTATTAAAAATTCAATTGAATTGATACACATTCAAGTACATACATGTATATATTCTAAAATACGAATACTGAATACATGAAATTAATCTAATACTCAATAAAAAAGGAAAATGATAATAATAGTATATAGGCATGAAAATCAGAATTTCTCCTGAATCATTACTTAAGTCATTATCTGATTTGCTTTCTGATAGATAGATGTCTGATTTATTTGTGAAAGAGAATTCCTGCATCACAAATATCCACAATAAACTATCACACTATCACTAGTTTACACCATGTAGTAGAATGAAAAATCACCATGCAATAAAATGAAACAGAATTAAAAACAACAAACACAAATTTGAATTTACTGCACTATTATTTATCCATTCTAAATTAAGTGCAAAAACAAATATAAAACATTTTGCAGTGTAAAATAAAAATAAAAATGTCATCATTCCATAACTTAGGAAACCTAACGCAGAACAGTTTGGGAAATGTCTCTCTCAATTAAATCTCTCCCAATTAAACCATTAATGCCTATTTGATAAGTATTTACATGTATCAACTGTTTTACAATAGTTGACTTCTCATAATGCAAAATTATGCAATTTACATACAAATTAAAAACTTCATTCGCTGAATAGACGCTTCTTACACAATATGGAATTGTAGTTAAGTGAGCTGCGCGAACAAATGCATAATCTTTCTAGGTTCGACATGGAATATATGTAATTGTGGCTCTGGTTGACGCATGAGTTTAATATGCATAAACAGGTTACACAAAACTATTTAAGTGTCCCTGACTACTCACGCTGTGGTATATAATTATGTAACAGTGGTTGTGGTTGAAGCTTGATTGTAAGCATATGTGTCTAGCTTCACACGGTTAGTAATATGTGCACACGCCTTGGAATATTTGTAAGAGTGGCTGTGGTAGATGCTTGATGGTATACATATGTGTCAAGCTTTACACAGTTACTCAAGTGTGATCAACTTCAAACGCATTGGAATATATATAACTGTGGTTCTAGTAGAAGCCTGAGTGTATTCATATGTACATTTATACAGCTTTACACAGCTATAAATGTGTGCTTGATATCACACGCTTTGGAATAAATGTATTTGTGGTAGATGCATATTTGTATTTAAAGGAGTAAAACTTGACACAAAACAATAATTTGTGTATTTTATTTAACAAGCCTGTGATAATTATAAATACTAATATTTTACTAATTTTTAATACAATAACATAACAAATTACATATTCAGTTCCTCAGCAGATGATATTTGGATGACTTGTACTGAAAATTAAACATACATAAATACAAATATATAAAGGATAAGGACAATGCTTATAATAATAAACATAATCATTAAAATTTGGAGAGAAAAAAAAAGTCTACATCTTTCCCAGATTTTTGTAATATAGTTAGGGATCTTTTCATTGATTTACATTTTGAATTCGAAGCACAACCTTTCTTGGACATTCTTCACTAATTGTTGAAGAAATGCTTCACATCGATGTTGTTGTTAAATTCATTCCAGGTTTATATCTCACGATAAAAGTTAATGTATAGAAGGTCATTAAGAAGACAGCTACGATCCCAAGACTTATTATACCATACGCCATGGAGTTTAATTCTGTCTCTGTACCTGTGACTATGTCGGAGTGATGATTCATTACAGCTTTTGAATTTCTGATCATGTGACTGGGGTCTCTTGAATATATTGCTAAATTGTAAAGGATTAAATGAAGATTGGATAAGATTTTTATGTCTCTCCAGTCATGATTTTCATAACAAAGATTACAATTGATATATATATATATATTTAAGTTTGTTGTACTTCACAAGGTGTGTAACATGTTACTGTGATAGCTGGGAACTAAATCCTTATAAAGATGTTGAATATAAATATCTGCATTTTTTGTGTTCAGGTTGTGTTCAGGGGGGTATATAGTCCAATTTACACCCTTTAGGATTTTGTGATATATGTATTTGAGGAATTGCACATTTTATTTTTTTATCTGAGATCCTTTAAAAATTTGACCTTTATATGTAATATGGAAGAAATTCAACAACACATTTCTGCCCACATTGTCTGAAATATTGTCTCTCAGTCTCATTTAAGAAGAGGGTGAAATCAGATATCAGACATTAGAACATGTTGAATATGAATAATGAATGTCCATTTGTTATACTACAGACCCTGAAACGTGCTACTACCCCAAAAAAGCGTGAGACTTTCGTGCGCTTTTCGTTTCGTGCAAACCGTGTAGCGTTTCGTGTAAACCGTGCAGCGTTTCGTGCAAACCGTGTAGCGTTTCGTGTAAACCGTGCAGCGTTTCGTGTAAGCTCCAAAGCGTTTCGTGCAAACCGTGTAGCGAGCGTGCGAGAAGCGTGTGAGAAACGTGCGACTTTCGTGTAAGAACCGTGTGAGAAACGTGCGACTTTCGTGCAAGAATCGTGTGAAAAACGTGTAGGATTCATTCGGAAGTCATTTTATTTTAAATATGGATATTGATGGATCAACATGTCATTCTGTGTTGTTTGTAAGTAATATTATTCGCATATATTACCGGTGGTATAAAATAAAAATACGGAAACAACAAATTAAATAAAATTACTCGGTAATGTATTACATATTTGTTTGTTTTTCTTCCTTTTTTAAAAAAATAAAGATGGACATAAAATATGTTCAAAGTAATTAATTATATGTACATCAATTTAGAGGTATTTGATTCAATACATTTTTTAAAGGGGGCAATACTAAACATTTTTTAAAAAAGAAAATTCACCAAGAACCCGGTCTTGTCCTTTTCATTCATTCATTTGAATCTCTTCACCATTTTACAATTATGGTATATAAAGATTACAGGAACATATGGGTGATTAATACAAAATAATAGATAGATAAGGCAGGCGTGAAAAATAAAATACAAAATTTAGTGCGTTGCTATAAATGTGAAGTATGGGAATTCTAGGCCGGGGAGCACAGTTAATTCATTTTCTTTATAAACGAACATAATTTTCTTATATCACAAGATTGTGTTACAAATAATGTTGAAACGAAGAATCATTTATAGTCTTTTTATGCATACAATTGGTTAATAATTGTCACATAAATGAATTATAATTCACGTGCTTCGGCAAATACAGGGTAAATTATTTCCGGGGGGGGGGGGGGGAACTGAGCTTTTGTTGTTAAGTATTTTATATATAATTTTGTTTTTAAAGAAATCTATTGCTTTTTTTCGGGGTGCGCCCGATGCACCCCTTAAAAATATACTAGAATCTTCTTTACACATTACAACACTCTTCTTACGACAGTGATCAAGGTCATTCACAACAGCGATCACGGGCACCTCGTGCCGGGAACTGAAAACTTGTTCTGTTATTATCTCTTGTCAATCATAGCTAAGATGACACGGGACAATAACGATTGATTTTGATTAGTGAAATTAAATCGTTTTATTAGTATTTAATGGGTACAAATAAATACGGTCCGTGGATTTTATTTCTTAAATTTATCCGATTGTCTGTAAACAGTGAATTAATTTGCCAGTGTATTAGCGAATAAAAAAAATATATAGAAAAAAATCTTGAGTACAGTGTAATTATTAGTTGTTTTATTAATCACGCAATTACAGAGCATAATTTTTAGTTTTTAGGACATAGGACATGTACATACATGTATATTGAATGTATTGCTAAAAGCCGTGACTTTTGATTACTTTTTTTAATTGTCTAGACGGGGTTTGAAATCAAGGATTTTACAAGGTGGTGGATATATTGTTTTTATTTGATAAACACAATGCCTCAAACGAGAACGATTATTTATCATTCTGAATAAAGTGCATTTAATGAATTACATGTATCTGGTCCCTCTGGATATCCTTTTATTTTCTTAGAATGGGCACCTGTTTCTATAATAATATTTCCCCCTATGTTATACTAACTGAAACAAGTGCCCGTTATATTTAGCCGTGCACAGATTCGAAGATACAACAGCAAGATCTCGGTAATCTACCCCCCCCCCTTCCTGCACAATGTAGTGTACATGTCACTTTTTCAAATTATAAACAGAACCTAAACTAATCCAATGAATATATATATTTTTTTTATAAATCAAAAAAATGAATAAATCAATCAAAAATTGAAAAAGAAAGAAAAGAAAATCGATTCGCTTTCAAAAACCTTACGCAATTTAATCATTTTTTTCTTCAAATCAATAACTGAGTTTATTTATCAGTAATGAAACGACTTTTTAATATCAAACTATAGGCTAATTGTAAAAACATTGGATGCTATAAAAGATTATGAATTACAAATATAATAATTTTTTTCAGTGCGTAATTTAGAGTCTTTTTAAAAAGGTTTGTACATAGACGATGATAAGCATTTCACCGAGCGGGCACATACTCAATGATAACTACATCTGTATTAATTAATTACAACCGAAGATTGAGTATTTTACCTGTCAATATAGTACTGGTGTAGCGAGTTTTAATCTTAAACTGAATGATTGCAATTCTTAACTAATCTTTGATTAATCCGTAATAATTTAAATAAAGTCTGAGAGATTCCGAATAGATAATCCAGATCGAGGCCAAAGCGTGCGAGAATCGTGTACAAAGCGTGTGAGAAACGTGTACAAAGCGTTTCGTGCAGGCTTTCGTGTAAACCGTGCAGCCTTTCGTGCAAAGCGTTTCGTGTAAACCGTGTAGCGTTTCGTGCAAACCGTGTAGCGTTTCGTGTAAACCGTGCAGCGTTTCGTGCAAACCGTGTAGCGAGCGTGTACCGTTCGTGCAGCGTGCGTGTGGGGTAGTAGCACGTTTCAGGGTCTGTACATATAAGTGTGATGTTTTTAGAAAGTTAACCTTTTTGTTCCTAAGATTTAGTAAAATAAATTAAACAATCCGTTTTTTCCTTAAACTTCAATATGCCAACAAAGGAATTGACGCGGTTAATATAAGTAATATCCTTAATCACAAAAGGGTCCAGTCTTGTATTCCACCATATTTCAAGTTAAAGACTACACCTTGTATTTCCTACAAATATACATCGACTATTGCTTCCAAACTTTTTAATTACAAGAAAACTTTACAGGGCTTGGATATCGAATATCTGAAACATAATCCTCCATCGTGTTCATGTTCTTCTTTGCCCTATAACTATAGTCCTGCTGGACACGTTATTACTGGTGACGTAAATATAGTTAATAATGAGGATCGTAGATCACTAATTTTAAAAGGTCCTAAATTTAGGGTACCCAGATCCTTCAACCGGCGTAAGAATTTCATAAATATTATGGATTCTGTAGAGGACTACGCCAGGCGATGGGCCAGATATGAAAAAGAAGACCTTGACACTTTGTCAGAATGGATTAAATGTATCAGATGTATGATAAAATCGCGCATTAAAAGATTGAGAGGCAATATGAAAACCATCTATCCTTCTGTATTCAATAATCCAGAAGTGAAAAAAGAATTAGATAGATTACATGATCAGAACGTACTGGTCCCTGCTGACAAAGCAGGTAACAACATTGTCTTTGTTTGTAAGGCTCATTATATTAAATGTATTTTAGAGGAACTTGGATTTAATTCTACAAGTGGTAATCCAACTTATACTCATAGTTCCCTTTCTAAGGAAGAAATTCTTCAAAATCATATGTCAGTTTTGAATATTTTTAATATTCCAAACAACCAAAATGAATTCGAATTACCATATTTATATTGGATTCCGAAACTTCATAAAAATCCTTACAAACAGAGATACATAGCGGGTTCCAGTAAATGTTCAACCAAGCCCCTATCTTTACTCCTCACTAAGACATTAACAGTGGTGAAGGAGAAACTTCAAGAGTACCGTGCAACAATATATTCGAGAAGTGGTGTAAATCAGATGTGAATACTTAAAAATTCCAAGGAACTTTTGGAAAATTTGAAATCACAAGATTTTACATGTACCAAAATCAACAGCTTAAAAACTTACGACTTTTCTACTTTATGCACAACCTTTCCCCACGAAAAAATAAAGTCCAGGCTTTTTGATATCATTGACAGCTGCTTTTTCAATAAAAATGGAACTCGTAAATATACTTACCTTGGCATTGGTCATTTGCAAAATTATTTTGTTAAAAAACATTCTGATTGTACACACAAGTACTCTGAAGTTGACATTTAAAAGATGCTTGAGTTTCTGATTGACAATATCTATGTGGTTTTTGGAGACCAGGTCTTCCAACAATCTATTGGAATTCCTATGGGTACCAATTGCGTCCCGTTATTAGCAGACCTTTTTTGTATTCATATGAAGCAGAATTTGTCCACAATATTGTACGTGAAAAGAAGAAAACACTTGCTGTGGCCTTCAACTCGACATTTAGATATATCGACGACGTATTGTCAATTAACAATGGCTATTTTCATTCTTATGTCGATACGATATATCCTGGTGAACTTGAGATAAAAGATACCACAGAGTCTGACACATCTGTTTCATATTTGGATATTTTACTTGAAAAAGACGTTAATGGTAATCTAACAACCAAGTTTTATGATAAACGTGACGACTTTTCAATCGTCAACTTCCCTTACTTGTGCAGCAATATACCTTCATCACCTGCATACGGGGTCTATATCTCTCAGTTGATTCGATACGCAAGAGCATGCTCTACGTATGTACAATTTCTAAAACGAGGTAAATTATTGACAAATAAGTTGATGAAACAAGAATATCAGCTGTCTCGTTTATAGTCATCATTTCGTAAGTTCTATGGTCGATACAATGACCTTGTCAGCAAATACAATTTATCATTAAGTCAAATGCTGACTGACGTTTTTCGTACTAATTGTTAGGCCATTATTTACACACTGAATTGTCGACGGATTTTTCCGTTATTTCCCGATCATGACAAGGAGCACACGGCAGGTGTGAGCGGTCGGCAGGGGATGCTCAATCCTCCATGGCACCTGATCCCACCTCTGATGTTTGGAGGTCCGTGTTTGCTCTGCTCCTATTTTGTATTGTATAATGGACTTTTGAGCTTGAATACTGTTCGTTATCGCCATATATATTTCATTGATACCAATATATGTGAGTACAATGTGATTTAAGAAATAAAAATAGTTTGGGAAACGCAGATTCACTCGGAAATATGCTAAACTTAGAGTTTTATTAAATGAAAATGTATAATTTAAATTAACAAAAAAAAAAAAAAAAAAAAAAAAAAAAAAAAAATCACAATGATTGAATAGAAACAAAGATTCAATTATGTCAAAATTAGGAAATATGACCAAGTGGTTTCAGATATTTTGAAAATTTGCTATACTATTTGTGATAAAAACTGAAATAAAAGAATGAATAAATAAAGTATAATACTTGCCCTTCGACTTCTTAGTAATACCTTACCTGACCTTACATAGGGAATGGAGGCGGACAGAATGAACGGAGACAGACGGACGGAGAGACGACGAGGAAACCTATAGTCCGCTTCGGTTTCACCGGAAGGGGACTAATAACAAACCGTTAAAGAGGACCGACCCTCTGATAAGAGAGATAATGCCCCAGGTAAATAAACTTGAAATTACCCATAGCTTTTCTGAGGACTTAGAGGTAGAATCCTTTGATTAGTCAATTCAATCCAAAATAAATAAATGAAATAATGTCTTTTAGAACTTGATAGGGTTGGATTTCAGAGACTTCTCATCCACCTTACTCTTCCGACTTAGCGCCACTAGACTGCGCGTATTTTCTGCGTCTGAATGTTACCTTGCGAGGACATACATTTGACACAGAGGAAAAAAAATCACAATGGCAGTTGTGAATTTCAATGCATCCCCGAGAAAAGATTGATTTACAACAGTATTTGACAAATGAGTAAGACACCACATGAAGTGTATTGCTCACGAGAGCCAATACTTCGAAAAAGAAAGAACTGATGACCTTATTAGTAACGTAAATTACTTTTCCTGTTCGTGCGCCAACCTACACCTGTATACTTTTTTTAGTTTTTCCAATCAAAATATTTCAATATTTCACATAACATTTATTTCAATTTGTCTTTTTTTCCTGATCAATTTAATAGTTTAAAAATGTATCTAAATTTCTTCCTGATATGATACTCAAAACCATAACAGAAAGTGTGGCTATGTGAACAATATTTCAAATATTTTAGATTTTGATTTATCAACTCAAATTTCCTCTTCGGTTATAATGAAGTGAGATGACTTGAATATCGAGGTTTGGTTTGTTTTATGGGTTCTCATATATTTTTGTCTAAGAGAGATTTTTTGAGTTATTTATGCAATAAAAGTAAGGATAGAACTAAGTGTTTATTTCATAATAAGGTATAAACAAGGGTTAGGGCTTAATGAAATATCCTTTTAAAAAAGAAAATATAACTATCAGATTAAACCACAAACATGAATGGATCTGAATTATCTTGCACTGTGCAAGACATAAAAAAATATAAAATACTGTTGATTTGGCCAGCTCTTGTATTTTAAAGTCTTTAGATGTTACAAGAACGCTCCTTATGTATTCTGTATAAGGGAATATATGGATACATTACTAAGGTACGGTTACTAAAATTAAAAACCCTACGATAATGAACATTGAGCTGGATGACACATTTTCTATATTCATGCGCTCCGTTTTCTTCAATGCATTTTTTTACCCATACGATTGCTACTGTGTTGATAAATTTCATGAAAAGTAATCAAAGGATATTTTTTTAAATAAAATGCAATCATTACTGGAAAATACCATCACTGTCTTTCTTCCAACCAGAATCTGTAGAAACACTCTCAGCTACAGTTGAAGTTTTTATTGCGGTAAAGGAACTAGAAAATCGTTTGGAGGAGGTTAGGCTGGTAGAAACCGATTCTAGGTATAAAAAAAAAATAATGCATATATTTTATTCCCCTATTAAAGGGAAGAGAACACAAAAATATCCTTTAGTTACCTTAAGGACAAGATAGGCTAACACCCTTTCTGGCCCCTGTCTTAGGGTGTCTCTTAGGATGACTTAATACTTTATAATGAAAAAAAAAACTGTTTTCATCCGTGTAACAAAATGAGTTTCGATTCACATTCATAGCTTACAAAGATATCATAAAATTGATCAATTTTCGAATTTTCTCAATTTTGAAATATTTTCTTCTATTTAGAAACATTATTTTAAGAAACCCAGAGCACAGTCTTCTCCATGTACAAAATGTATATATTTTATGCAAGAGTATTAGATACATTTTGTGCATGAACATCTCAGATGGGCAAGGTTGTGCTTTATGGTTTCAGAGTTAAAATGTATCTCAGATTTTGTCGAAATTCCATTAGAATTGGGGAAATTTGGTAAAATCTTTCACTTTTTCACCCTCTTCTGGCCTTTATGTATTCTTTGAATCAAAACCAATGCTAGTTGTAAAGAAGAATAATTCCAAGTTCCTAATTGCAAACTATTACAATTTTACTATGTTGTCATTTTCATTGAAAACAAGGGGCCAAATTCGGCTCTTACCATACCTTGTCCAAATTCAATGTCACTGAGCAGTCTAAATAGTACTACAAAAGTATAATTGATGTATATAATTAAATAATTTTAATAAATTATATAACTTTTTAAATAACTTTTTAAATATTTTTAAAGAACAATTTTAGGTCCTCAAGTTGAAATTACTTTTGCCTCCACCTTTTAACGTCGCAATTGACAATCAATTTCATTAAAGTCTTTGATCTAAAATACCCGATGGTTTTTTGCAGCCAAAAACATGGTGGCAGCTTTCATTGGAACAATTACACCTGGACAGGCACTTCTCACCAAATGTTGGTGAAGGGCAAATAAACTTACAATCTTGGCCATAAAAACCGATCTTGCAAGCTACAAAGAAAATTCGAAGAATCGAAGAATATTGATACCAATCTTTAGTTCAGCCATAATGTACGTATTTTAATGTTTCTTATTGTAAAATAACCATTTGTCAAGTTGTAACATTACCTTTTACATATATGGATTTCTCACACAGAGAAAAGGACATGGAAATCGTATTCTGGGTATTAAATGTTACTACGATATATGTGTGTGTGTATCACTTCCGAAAATATATTTTCAATAAGTTGTTCTTATTTTTATGATTGCATTTATCAGTTAAGCATAGAGACATTTTTTTTTCTCTCATCCTTGACTTTAACTCTGTCAATATTGATATTTCTTCTGGTGACTATCAAACCATATGAACTACCTTAAGAGTACATAATTCCATAACATTAGTAAATATGATTTTACAATTTTAGAAGGTCAGAGTTCCGGACATGTAGTACGTAGCTGCACTATTATGCAATCGTGAAAGTAATCAACGCATTAATTAACCTTATTCAAACTGATACCTTATTCAAACTGAAGGACAATAGTATCATTTGAATGAAATAACAATATTGTTGTAGAAAAATTTTACATATCAAGAAAAAATTGCAAGACTTATTGTGGCTTAAAGTGATTTTTTATGGGTTTTTTTAGCTGACTTTTTATTTCATTAACATTTGTCATTTTATAAAGAGAAAAAAATAAAATGATTGCATGTAATGCAAAACTTTTCATCCTTGAATTTTTCACTAATGAAAGAGCATAACAACCACAGTTTTACTCTTTACTAAATACTTAAAGCGTAATTGTTGAGAAAACAAACTGATTTTCATATGTCTGTTATTGTAAATGTTAGTACCCAAAGAACAATCTTGTCTCAAGGAACGCATCTGTGGAAAATGAAAAAAACTGGTACCGATCATTCAACAGTTAAGGCCAAGATCCTTTTATCAAAAGAAGTTAAAAAGTTAGATAAAGCTTTACAAAATAGGTCAGACTTGTAGATTAAGGTCATCCGGTCAAAAAAAATTGTACCAAATTCTAAGAAAGGTCTTTCTAAAAGAAATACATTCGTGAAACAATAAAACCCTAGCACCAACCGTTCAAAAAGTTCGGATAAGGTTTACGTTTTTGCGGACAAACAGATAAACAGACAAACAGAAAGAGAGTTAGATGGAAACACAGTTAAAACTATTTGCCCCCTAACCCCCTATGACTAGTGCATAAAAACATAGCTCCTACCATTAAATTCAGTATTATAAGCTATGTTTTATTTAAATATCGGTTTGTTATTGGTAAATTAAAAACGAAATAATTTTTATGTAATTGACTTATCAATAATATTTTTTTTTCATATGCATATTAACATCCAGGAGAAAAAGTTAATTCCTTAAATTGCTTGACTCATTTTAGAATGTTCGTACTAACTGGAATTATACTTTATTATTCCTTAGTCATTTGCATATGTATATCATACATTTTGTTTCAATACTGAATTCTATATGTATAAAAAAAAAGTATATTAACTTACGTGTGCAGTTATGTGCTGTCTCATTCACAACAAATCCGACAAAACCACTACAGCATTCCAATCCATAGAGTCTAGATAAATAGAAAGTAAGTTTACTAATTAGTATAGAATTGTAAAAATGAAGGAAAAACTTTTTAAATTTATTACAACTCATATGTATATCTTTATCTATCGCCCACGTGGCGCAGTGGTAGAGCGTCTGCTCTAGGGTCGTGGAGTAAGGAGTTGATCCTTACGTCGCGGATTCCCACTGTGGGACGTTGAGACCAGTCCTTCGGATGAGGCCGTATAAACCGAGGTCCCGTGTCGTAGTAGGTGCAGGCACGAAAATAATCCCTCACTGCTGAATGGCCCTGAGTGCCGAGCATAGGTCAAAATTTGCAGCTCTCCACAGGCAAGTGGTGGCGTCATCAAATGAGTGAAAAATTCTCGAGAAAGACGTTAAACAACAAACAAACAAACAAATACTGTAAAAGCAGAAATATTTGTTGGGGATTAAATTTCGTTTATTTCATTGTTAACAATTATCAACGAAATTATATCCCACACGAAATTTTATATGACTATACATGTATATTGATTAGGGATACTTTCGAAACAACGAAATTAAATGCCCACGAAATCTTTTTAGATGACAAATCAACAAAATTCCATCCCCACGAAAATTTGTGCTTTTACAATATATCTTTATCGTCTGTTTGAGGTTGCTAGAAATACGTTTATGCATACCCTTCGCATATCTGTGCTGTAAACGTCTCCCACCGGTGTTCAAATATAAACGTAAGAAATAAAATCATAATAAACATCATATTTTCCATTTTTAAAAATACATGCACAGCGTTCTTTGTTGCAGCTGTATTGATACGAATTTAGTTTCCTGCTGAAAAGCACACACAATGACATTTTATATTTTTGCTTAACATATACTTCCCTGTATTCCTATTCATCAGAGAGAAAAACAATGTGATCCAATAATAGTATTATTGTTTATGAAAACTCATATATGAAAATAAAATGGTTCAAACACATCAACTTACTAGCGAACAGATTTATATAAAACGGATTTATATATTTTAAAAATGCGGTCAAAAAATATGTTATTCGCTTTTTGGCTAAGCAAATGCCTAATTCGTCCGAATAATTCCGAACAAAAGCAATTTAATCTTCTTTCGTATAGAGTATGTTTAATTCGTCCGAAGAAATCATTTGCCCACAGAAATGTCTTGTTTTTCAACGAGAACAAACTTGTCAGAATTATCATCTTTTTGTCAGAACAAATATCTAATTTGTCATATCAGTTATATTTTTTTCTGGGCTTCAATGACATCGTATTATTACAGTAAATTCCGTATTTATAAAAATAATGACCTTTATAGATTTTTTTTTGTAAATGTTATCCAGGCCCCAAGACCATAAACTGAGAACAGACTTATGTCAAAATCTTGATTTTGAATATCTTGAGTTTTATTTAACATGTGTTTAAAACTTTGCAGGTTTGTGTAATATCCCAACGGTAAAATGTAACATATGATGAAAATTAAGTTTCTTTATAAAATTTATTTCAAAAGCTATATTAATTTGAAATCTTCACTTAAGTCTGTACTCAGTTTATGGTCTTGCGGACAGATACTAAAATTAAAAACTGTATTTGGTAAAAAGGTCATGGGGACCCAGGAATTCTGACTGTTGAAAGCCTTTTAACGTCAAGTTGTTTGTCAGTATTCTTCTTCTGTTTAAATGTTGATCATACTCAGAGCATGTTAAACCGTAACGAATAAGTTTGGAGAGATAAACGACAAGGCAGGCAATAACAAATAATATAAATGCTTCCCTGAATCATCTTGTACGAATATAAATCACAGGGATGGGGTGTCCAAAGATAATCTGTTTGCTTATTGTTTAACGTCCCAATCGAGAATTTTTCACTCATATGGAGACGCCACCACTTGCCGGTGGAGAGCTACAAAAATTGCACTATACTCGGCACTCAGGGCCATTGAGCAGTGAGTGATTTTTTTTGTGAGAGCACCTACTGCGACACAGGACCTCGGTTTATACGGTTTCATCCGAAGAAAGCAGTCTGCTTAATAAATCATCATAAAAATATAAATGCCACATACATTATTGCATGAAAATATCCACAGAACTATGTAAAATATTGGTGTTTATGTTTTTTCACCATTTCACACCGAATTGCATTTGAGCGGAAATACATATGTGTTTGTTAATTCATTTCATAAATCTATCAGTTTTATGATATTGTGTTTTATCTGCGTACTATAAATAAACGAAGGTACTGTTCTCGTTGAAAATGACGCTATTTTAAGAATGCAGCACAGATGAGGCTACAAAAAGGGAGCGGAGCCTAATTTGTACGGGAAACTTTAACTATGACATCATACAAAACCAACAAATCTTAAAAATACTAGAAAATGAAATGATTTGCTATTTTAAACTACAGGAAACCATCAAACTACATCTAAACTAACTATAACATGCTGTTTTGTCTTCAGTTAAATTCCACATAGTAACGTATAAACAAGTCACTGATCGCAATGCACTTGTCGATGTGACGTCATTTCGTAAAACCTGACGCAGTTTGTATGCAATGAGAGGCGGATAAAGAAATATTTTTACAATTAAAAATGTATTCTATAATTAAATGAAACATTTTTAAAAGATATTTCAGAGGCCATTAACTTGGATGCAATGTCTTCTTTATAATTTTATTCATATACATTCCGTATATTTCCTATTTAATTGATACTGCCGTATATTTGTATGCAAGTACATCGGAGGGTAATGTAAGGGTCTTAATAAATCGATCTAGTGCAAGGGCATACACTCAATGGATCACAGTAAGCTTTTACATATAAACTCTAGAAGTATTAAGGTATCTAAAAAGTGCTGAAATCCTGGTGAAATCTTCAAAATGAATTAATTATATCTATATTTAATGCCGTTGACCAGCAAAAAATACAGCATGCGGTCATATAAATTTGATTTTAACAATGAAATAGCAGAATCTATATAGGATCGCAGCACTTTTCAGAAACTACGATGCGTGTTGAAAATATTTATACTCTAAATTTAGAATTTTAACTTGATTATGCCCTTGCACTAGTGAAATTTATAGGTGACCTCAATACTTTAAGTATATTTGCTATATCACGTGACTGCCGCATCATGACAAGTCTACATATAAAATCTTTTCGTCCTCAATACGTAGTTATTAACCATAATTACATTTGTCCGATATTAGTAAAGTACTAAAAAGAATCGTCATCCTGATTAAGAATATATTGTTAATCACAAAAATTGCCGATATTTCCATTGCGCACCTTAACTATACTGCGTGACAAATTGACACGTCAAAAATTCTCGTCAGCTGTGTATATTGTCAATGTAAACAATATGGCTGCTGCTCGGAGAGAATTGAGTAATAATGTCAAAGAAGAGGTTTTTTCTTTGTATCAGACGGGTCTGAAACAGCAAGAGATATCCTGTAGATTTGGAATACACCAAACAACAATAATATCGATTATAGATCGTTTTCGGAAGCGAGATAATATAAAAAATATACCAAGAAAAGAGAAACAGTCAAAAATGGAAGAAAGAGATGCACGACAACCTTTGAGTCAGTAAATGAAAACAGAAAATGAAGTTTATCTGATATCACTGCCTTAATTAACCAACATAGAGAATCTACTGTTTCAAAACGAACTGTGCAGTGAACTTTGTATAAGCAGGGGTATTTTAGGAGAGTTGTAATAAAACGAATAAGAATTCGTAAAGTCAATCGTAAAGCTCGACTTTCTTGGTGCAGATGCACCTGTAACAAAACTGTCGACAATTACTGGCAGAGAGTACCGTATCTACTCGCCTATAAGTCTTTTTTTTTTGGGGGGGGGGGGGGGAAGTTAACATTTGGACCCAAACTCTATATCCGACTTATAGGCGAGTCATTGAAAAAAAACCTGGCATTATTTTGGACAACCAAATGTAGTATTTTATAAACATTTCCGACGATTATCGTTGAGTAAATTCTGGATATATGCTAAGATTATACATAAAGTACAAGTATTTAAAAATTTTAGTTTACTGTATTGTAGTTTATTTTTACCTTTAAGTGTGAATTAGTTATTTGTTTAATGACTGAGAATAAAATATTGGCGTCATTTCTAAAAATATTAATTAAAACCAGGTAAAAACATCAAAAGCTTTAATTTGAAATTATCGACCAATCCTGGCAAAAATTTGTACCTACTTATAAGAGGGTCACTGGCAAATCCTACCAAAATTACCTAAAAAGAAAATACAACCGTGCAATGCCTATATCATAGTAGCTGTGCGTAATGTCAAAGAACTCTATGCTTCTCACTCTCAAAAACGTCAATGCTAAGGTTTAAATTGCATTCAAAATTGTCCAACCCCCAAAACCATTTCATTTTACTCAAGTGTGTTGTTCAAATTAGGAAATGCAATTAGCAATTATCCTGATGATGCTGCAATAGCGTGAAGTTTAATTGTATCTAAATTGAAATAACGAATCAGACAATATATATGTTTTGTTTGAAATGAGTTTCGTAAATTTTCATTTCACATGCAACCTAACTAAAGAACTTCATGTTTCCCATAAATAACTTTATGTTCTCTTTCTCGGTTGATTTTTAATTCTCTTCGCTATTCCTCTACACAAAGTATTAGGCTAAAAATTGATCCAGAGGAATAATGAATATATTTAAGTGTTGGAGTGATTTGATTTAGATCTAAATATTTTATCCAGGGTTTCAAATATATGCGAAAAAATATTCAATTTGTTTGAAAACACCAACACACACACACACACACCCTCACACACACATACATATATATATATATATATATATATATATATATATATATATATATATATATATATATATATATATATATATATATATATATATATATATATATATATATATATATATATATATATATATATATATGTATATGTTTTTTTCAGCTTTTATGTATAAGCCTTTTTATATATTAGCTTATATAGAGCTTGAACTATAATGTTAAGCTAAGTTTGTTTTATCGATGCTTAGAATGTCTACCTTTTAATTTAAGAGTGAGTTAAAAAGATCGATGTCTACATGATTAAAAAAAAATAAACCAATGTATCAAATAGTGAAAGGGGGGATGTCCATCATCCATAATTACACCAGAAACGCATATTGTACCTGAAAAAGAATTGATTGATTTTTTCATGATTTTGTCTTTTAATTCATCTGCAACGTTTACAGTGAAAATAAATATCATTGTTTGATATTTAACAAACTTGAATCAACATTCGTCACATTTAATTTTGAGAGGAGGTGTCTTGATGAAAACTGAAATTAGATTTTTTGTAACACAGTAGCAAAATTATTATATTGAAATGTCATCTTGTTAATCGAATTCTATTTCTTTTTTAACCTTCCAAGCAGTTCTTATCAATGAAAGCACAATGAAAGTGTGCGTACTTCTCAGCACTAACAATATATTCGAGAAGTGATGTAAATCAGATGTGGATACCTAATACTCCAACGGAATTTTAGAAAATTTTGAATCCCAGAATTTTACCAAAATCAATAAATTCAAAACGTACGACTTTTAAACACTTTATACAACCACTTTATACAACCATTCCCTACGATAAATTAAACTCCAAGCTTTTTGACGTCTTGGACAGCTGCTTTTTCAATAAAGATGAAACTTGTAACTTTGCTTACCTTGTCACTGGTCATTTGCAAAATTATTTCGTTAAAACATTCTGATTGTACACTTATACAATATTAAAAAGATACTTGAATTTCTTATTGACAATATCTGTGTAGTTTCTGCAGATCAGGCCTTCCAGCAATCTGTCAGTCGCCAACGTGGCGCAGTGGTTAGAGCGTCTGCTCTTGAGTCGCAAAATAAGGAGTTGATCCTTACGTCGCTGGTTCGAATCCCACTGTGGGACGTGGAGACCGGTCCTTCGGATGAGACCGTATAAACCGAGGTCCGGTGTCGCAGTAGGTGCTGGCACGAAAAAGATCCCTCACTGCTCAATGGCCTTAAGTGCCGAGTATATGACAAGATTTGCAGCTCTCCACCGGCAAGTGGTGGCGTCTCCATATGAGTGAAAAAATCTCAAGAGGAACGTTAAACAACATACAATGAATCAATCCAGCAATCTTTTGGGATTTCCATGAGTACCAATTGCACCCCGTTATTAGTAGATCTATCTTTGTATTAATATGAATCAGAATTTATTAAAAAAATGTAAACATGAGGGTAAAAACACATGCTGTGGCCTTTAATTCGACATTAATATATATATCGACTACGTATTATCAATTAAATATAGATACTTCCATTCATATGTCGACTCGATATATCCCAGTGAATTTGTTCGAGTTTCATGTTCGGATATTTTACTAGAAAAAGACATTAATGGTAACCTAACAACAAAACTTTATGATTAACGTGATGACTTCAACCTTTCTGTTGTCAACTTCCCTTACTTATGTAGCAAAATACTCTTATTAACCTGCATATGGGGTTTATGTCTCCCAGTTGATTCGATACGCAAGAGCATGTTCTACATGTACAATTTTTAAAAAAAGAAGCAAGCTATTGACAAACAAGTTGATGAAACAATGATGTCAACAGTTTCGTTTAAAGTCAACATTTTGCATGTTCTATGGATGACACAATGACGTTCTCAGCAAATACAATCTATCATTAAACCGAATGCTGACTGACTTTTTTTCATACTAATTTACATACTGAATTGTCCACGGATTTTTCGGTTTTCCTGATCATGACAATGAGCTCACGGCGGGTGTGACAGGTCGACAGGGGATGCTTACTCCTCCATGGCACATTATCCTACCTCTGATGTTAGGTCAGTGTTTGCCTTGCTCCAAATTTCTTTTTTTTTTAATGGACTTTTGAGCTTGATTACTGTTTGTTATCTCCATATTTCATTTTAAAAGATATACCGTAGGCCTACACGGGTTGCGCATCTTTTCACTATCATACATAGAAAATCAAGTGAAGAAAGGTAGAATGAGAACTGATATTCATTAAAAATATAAATTCAATGGTATGTTGTAGAAACACATATTACTATATGCAAGTATTGTTCATTGCAAATTATTTACCAAAACATTAATGCATGAGAATAATCATTGCTTCTCTATTCAGAAACTTTGAACTGAAAGGTATTTTCGTTATGATTTTCAATCAATGTTCATGCCGTTTTGGGTAAATAATCACCAATGCACTTCAAAAGATAAATAATTAGTTTCAATTGTATGCAGTACTACATGCACCTGAGAATAGATAAGCGGATTGAAATTCACTTCAAAACTATTATTCCAATCTAATTTTCTAGAAGGTTTGTGCTGAATCGTACTGCCCATTTCATTACTCATCATAAACTTTTTTGACTTGTAACAGACGGATATGACATTTATATATCCAATCTTCTAGTAGCAGATGATGATGATCGCTTCAATGATTAAAAATCACGAGGAATTATAAAGAATTATACAATTTATTCATTTTCAATGATATAGTCTAAAAATATTACAGAAAAATCCTATTTAATTGGAAATAAAGTGCATCGTTTACATTTACAGGAATTTTATTGTCGATTACATGAAAGTGTCTATACTTAAGTAGATAGCAATATTTAGCTAAGAATAACTAGGCATATTGCTTAGAATGTTTATGCAACGGAAATAAAGCATGTTACTCAACTAAGAATATGCTTAGGAAAAGTAAGCATATACTTTAGAAAATTCTTAGAATTTTTACGCATACGAATACTGGTTTCATATATCAGTAAACAATATCAGTTTGCAGACCTTTTAATTTCTATAATTTCATTATCCTCAGCTGTACATGTTATGAACATTTTGTTATCAAATGTCCGTTAATGAGTTGAATCCAAGTTGATCTAAGGGTCCATTTGTTAACAGTACAATAAAGCAATCATAGTCTCTTCTCCCAATGATCTAGCAATAATCATAATACATGTATTTGTAATTTGTCTGTATTGCTTTCCAAAATTTTCTCCAAACTTGATTTAGGTAGTTTCCCTGTTAAATTTTGCATGTACAACACACTTGTTGAATATCATTGCTGTGACGTTTCAATAAAACTGTTCAAGAAATCTGAGAAATCTCCTGTGGTCAATAATAGCTTGAATAATAGCAACATTTCACCAACTCTGTTCTGAGTGACATGAATATATCGTCGAGTTATTATCAATTTACAATGAATATTAACGCAACAAATAAATAATATTATTCACTTATATACATACAAAGGTAAAAGTGAAAGTGGTCTCAATTGAACTTAATACACAGACCTAATGCAAATTGAAAAGTATTGAAATGTTTCTATAGCAACTAAAAAAATAAAATATTACGAAATAAATCCATTTGTTGGTAATAAGAATTAAATGAGGCTAAATACTTAACGAAATTTGTGTTTAATCAAAGAAATCTGTAATGATAAGAATTAAGTGAGGTTAAAACGTGAAAAAAAAATTGTGCTTTGTTAAAGCAATCTATACTTGTACATCAGGAACAATGAAAATTAATAAAAAAAAAAAAATAATAAATTCTAGTGCTTATAACTTTTATCTATTTTTTTTTTTTTTTTTTTTTTTTTAATTTTGATTTGGTCTTCATATTAAAGAAAATTGCACAAAGTAGATTTACAACATCAAATTCGCTTAAATTTGTTCGCTAAGCAGATGTTGAAAGAAAATTTGCCATGCTTTGCATGCCACATTAACTGTCTGCCTATATAGCAATCCCTTTATAGACTGGTAAAAATGGCAACAAAAGGTAGGCGGATTTTTCTTGCGCAACTGACAAACTGACAGCAATAAGTCACATATGCAGATTGAAATACAAGAGGTTTAAATATTTGTGTTAAAGATAAACTGAGTTTTCCTTCTTAATTCACAACTATGGATGGATTTTTCGTATTGATGACTATAAAGATCATTTTGGTACTTCTGCCCACATTTGTTGTAGCCTCAAAATCTGTTACACAGTTCTATGTAGAATATTGCAAGATTGACGACAAACTTGGTAACAGTTCTTTACTCGGAATATTTTCTGGAAATTCACGATTAGCATGTGCTAGTGGATGCAATGAACAGTGTACCTGTATTGGGTATAACAGTAGATTAAAGAAATGTCGCATTCATGAACGATGTCCGTTCAACACCATGAGGAGACCTGAAGGTGGATGGCAATATCTCGTGAAAAAAGGTAATACATGTGCATGTATTTCATACATTTTGAGTTCTTTTTACATGATTTCAGGAATCATATGTAAAGGGATATTTTACTGGGTGTTTTTCTCTTCCCTTCAGTGTTTGACTGTAAGGAGCTGTTTGATAATGGTGTCACGATGTCTGGAGTATATACAATTCAGCCTGTGACAAATCAGCTCACCGATGTTTATTGTGATATGGAAACAAACGGAGGCGGTTGGACGGTACAGCTAACTAGATTTTTTTGAGTTTTATTTATTTATTTATTTATTTTGTTTGATAGTTGGTATTTGCTTGTTTTTATCATTTTATAACCAGCAACACTTTTTTACAACTTTTTTTTTTGTTTTTGTTTGTTTGTTGTTTAACGTCTCTCTCGAGAATTTTTAACTCATATGGAGACGCCACCACTTGCAGCTGGAGGGCTGCAAATTTTGACCTATACTCGGCACTCAGGGCCATTGAGCAGTGAGGGATCTTTTTCGTGCCAGCACCTACTGCGATACGGGACCTCGGTTTATACGGTCTCATCCGAAAGACCGGTCTCCACGTCCCACAGTGGGATTCGAATCCGCGACGTAAGGTTCAACTCCTTATTCCGCGACTCTAGAGCAGACGCTCTAACCACTGCGCCACGCAAGCGACTATTTGTAATTCGTAAATTGATCCAAATTTAATTCATTTTTGCTTTTTCAAAAATTGTGTAAATTTCTACCTTATAAAGAAAGTTGTGATCAATTAAGCTACATTTACCATTCCGGGTAGATTCTATGTTTTATTGATTGCTTCTTTATTAGGTACTGTTAAAACGAATCGACGGCTCAGTGAATTTTACTCGAAGTTGGAATGACTACAAAACTGGTTTTGGGGATGTCTTCTCCGAATACTGGATTGGTAAGGAAAAATTGGAGACGTTTGTTCGGAAGATGGATAATGTTAAATGCAAAAAGGTTTAACTTCGTCCCTTTTTTCTGATTATTTTTTTTTTTAGGAAATGACTTCATTCATCACTTAACAAGATATGATACTTCCAAGTTGTACGTCTCAATAACCCATGTGGACGGAAGAAGGTTTTTTGAAAGATACAATAGGTTTTCGATTTCCGACGAAGCTAATGGATATTTGTTGCATTTTGGAGGTGCCTTTGGAACACTTGGTATAGTATAAAGTTTTTACTCTTAAAGATACGCTTATAAAACGTCCATGTACCTGCTATAGTGATTATTGTCGTGCATTTTTAAAAAACATGGAAATGCTTTCGGTGTAAATATAAGAATATCGCCAATTTAAAGACCGCTCGTCTTCATGTTAATACACTAAGCAATTGAAATTACTTATGAATTAATTCACTTATTCAGCACCGTACATATATTTCACAGAGTTTTGAATTTCCTGCATCCAATTTACATTTTTTATATTCTTCATACTCTACCAATTTTTGGATATGTTGCACTTGTTGTTTTCAAAATAAAGCATATAATGAATAAGAAATGCACCATAAAATGGAAATTTTATAAAGATGTACTTTTGAAATCAGGCTTGGGGCGAATTACTTTGTAAAGTAATGCCCTACATTACAGACCCTGAAACGTGCTACTATCCCATAAAAAGCGTGCGACTTTCGTGCGCTTTTCGTTTCGAGCAAACCGTGTAGCGTTTCGTGTAAACCGTGCAGCGTTTTGTGTAAGCTTCAAAGCGTTTCGTACAAACCGTGTAGCGAGCGTGCGAGAAGCGTGTGAGAAATGTGCGACTTTCGTGTAAGAATCGTGTGAGAAACGTGTAGAATTCATTCGGAAGTCCTTTTATTTTAAATATGGCTATTGTTGGATCAACATGTCATTCTGTGTTGTTTGTAACTAATATTATTCGGATATATCATACCGGTGGCATTTTAAGAGTAAAAAATACAGAAACAACAAAATAATATTACTCGGTAAAGTATTGTATATTTGTTTGATTTTCTTTCTTTTTTCTTTAAATAAAGATGGACAGTAAATGTGTTAAAAGTAATCAATTATGTACACATCAATTTTAAGGTATTTTTAAAGGGAGCAATACTGAATATTTTTTAAAAGAAAATTCATTAGGAATCCGGCCTTGTCCTTTTCATTCATTTATTTGAATCTCTTCACCATTTTACAATTATGGGATATAGAGATTACAAGAACATATCGGTGATTAATGGAAAATAATAGATAAACAACATGTGTTTGTGAAACACTGATGCCCCCGTATGGCAGCTTATGGCTAAGGTTAAAGTTTCTCAAATGCAAGTCAAAATCCAGGCCAAAAGATAAAAAATGTTAAATTTGAAAGCCCTAGCTGCAACTGTTCAAAAGTTATGGCGAAGGTTAAAATTTTTTAAAAGTAAGTAAAACATCAAGGTCAAGCTCAACGTTGTTGGTATTCAAAGGAAGGTCTTGTCACAAGGATTACATATGTATAGTATGAAAGCCCTAGCACCAACCATTCAAAAGTTATGGCCAAGGTTAAAGTTAACCTTAGCCATAAGCTGCCATACGGGGGGCATCAGTGTTTCACAAACACATCTTGTTAATTCGTGAAATTAAATGGTTTTATTAGTATTTAATGGTTACAAAAAATACCCGTGGATCTCATTTCTTAAATTTATCCGATTGTCTGTAAACTGTGAATTGATTTGCCAGTGTATTCGTGAATAAAAACAAGGTGTGTTTGTGAAACACTGAAGCCCCCGTATGGCAACTTATAGCAAAGGTTAAACTTTCTCAAATGCAAATCAAATATGTTGGTACACAAAATAAGGTCTTGTCTCGGGGAGTATACTTGTGATATATGAAAGCCTTAGCAACAACCATTGAATAGATATGGAAAAGGTTAGAGTTTTTCAAAAGTTTTTCAAAAGTAAGTCAAACATCAAGGTCAAGGTCAAATGGTCAAAATTAATGATGCCAACAGAATTGCCTTCTCACAAGAAATACACAAGTGAAATATGAAAGCCGTAGCACCAATTGTTCAAACGTTATGGCCAAGGTTAAAGTTTTTCGACAGTAGGTCAAACTCCAAGGTCAAGGTTAATGGATTACAATTGTTGGTGTCCAAAGGAAGGTCTTGTTACAAGGAATAGACATGTTGAATATGAAAGCCCTAACAACAAATGTTCAAAAGTTATGTCAAAGATTAAAATTTTCCAAAAGTAGGTAAAACTCAAGGTCAATGGTTCAAAGTTGTTGGTATCCAACACAGGTACTTGTGGACAGGACCCCTCCCCCCCCCCCCCCCAACCCGAATATACCCCACGGATCAAAAATTTATTTTTATGTATTTTTTTCATAAATTATTCTTCTAGTACACATTTACAATGTATTCCAAAAGAAAAATCCAAAAAAAATAACGCAGAATTAACGTTTTACAAAAAAATCATACCGTGGTATTATAAAATAGAGAAGGTAAGTCACTTCCATTTGTTTACACTGGACCCCTCTTGGATATCAGGCCCAAAATATCATTTACCTAATACATGTCACCCAAATGTGTCATGATATCTTGTTTCGATAGATATTTTTGTCTTTAATCGTGCTATTTAATTGCCCAGGCATTCCATAATAATCCGACTATTCATCGTCCAACGTGAAAAATGCTACAAAATTTGGAAATGTCAAAGTAGAAATTACGGAAGTGATGCAAAAACGACACCTAGCGTGTAACTCTCGAATTCCGAGTGTTATAGAATTGAGGGAAAAGCTAGATGTCCACGAAAAATTTCGGGAAAATTTTGATAAAGAAGTCGAAATTGATTCATTAGAATTTAATTCTGCTTAAGATTTTCGAGATGAGCGAGGGTAGTTGTCAATATTCCCTTTAAAGGATGTTATCACTGATACCAAATAGCGTTTTAAAAATCCCTTAAACATTTATTTACAAGACATGTAACCCCCCCCCCTTCCCCTTCTACATGGACATGCTTGCGATTAATTCCGATAATATTAAGCTTAATAGTTATGTGTATTTTTTAATATTCTTATGCGATGATTATCATTTGTCAAGGGATTTAAGTGTGAGTCTTTTCAATATTAATTCTTAAGAATGAAAATCAGAACCCCATTTTGATTTTTTTTTTTTTTTTCATATATAATTTTCATGCTCTCCTTTACTCTCGCGTCGCACTGCTGAGTTTATTTCTGGCCTTAATTATACATAAATCAAGCTGCTATTATCTTGATTGAACAAATGGAAGCTTAACTTTTATAAAATAAAGACTTTTAAAACATTTCTTTAGGTACGTCTTATCTAACAATCATAGTAAGGTAATTGCAACTTGTAGTACGTAGCTTTTGACGTCTAAATATTGCATGGGTTTGTACAACCATTCATCAACCGGTCAATTGTTTTCTCCAACACTGTAATGACGTGCACAGCCCCCCTTTCCAAAATTAATCAATATTATACATGTTGCGAATTCATAACAAATGGAAAATAAAGATTTTTTGAACAGTTTTAAATAATCGCATTTCTGTCTTTACTTATTTTTAAAACTAGTTTTTCATTCTAAATATTATATTTACTACCACATTAATTTAACGGATATCCACCTTTCCGCAGACACAATTTCATGAAACTTCCATGTCCACGCAGAAGGGGAAGGCGGCCGAGGCGGGGTGGGGGTGGGGGGGGGGGGTTTACATGTCAAGATTATAATGTTTAAGGGATTTTTAAAACGCTATTTGGTATCAGTGATAACATCCTTCAAAGGGAATATTGACGACTACCCTCGCTCATCTCGAAAATCTTAAGCAGAATTAAATTCTAATGAATCAATTTCGACTTCTTTATCAAAATTTTCCCGAAATTTTTCGTGGACCTCTAGCTTTTCCCTCAATTCTATAACACTCGGAACTCGTGGGGTATATTCGGGGGGGGGGGGGGGGGTTCCTGTCCACAAGAACCTGTGGTATCCAAAGGAAGGTCTTGTCACAAGGATTACATCTGTGAAGTATGAAACCCCTGGCACCAATTGTTTTAAAGTTATCGCCAAAGTAAAAGTTTTTCAAAAGTAGGTCAAATTCCAAGTTCAAGGTCAAAGGGTCAAAGTTGTTGGTATCCAAAGAAAGGCCTTGTCACAAGGAATACATATGTAAAGTAAGAAAGCCCTAGCACCATTTATTAAAAGTAATGGGCAATGTTAATGTTTTTCAAAAGTATGTCAAACTCCTAGGTCAAGGGTCAAAGGGTAAAAGTTGTTGGTATCCAAAGAAAGGTCTTGTCACAAGGATTAAACATTTGAAGTATGAAAGCCTTAGCAACAGCCGTTCAAAAGTTATGGCCAAGGTTTACAATCAGTAAAATTTTGCAAAACTGGGTCAAACTCCAAGGTCAAGGTCTAAAGGTCAAATTTATGGTACCCAAAGAGAGGTTTTGTCAGAAGGAATACACATATGAAATATGAAAGCCATAGCTTCAGCCAATCAAAAGTTATGGGCAATGTTAGGTTTTTGCGGACAAACAGACAAACAGATAAACAGAACAGACAGACAGACAGACGGACGGACAGGGCAAAAATTATATACCCCCGAATCTTCGATACGGGGGCATGAAATATATTAAAAAATGAATCCTGAATAATTATATATTAGTTGTTTTATTAATCACGCAGTACTAGAGCATGATTTTTTTTTAGTTTTCAGGACATTGGGCATGTATACATATATATTGACTGTATTGTTAAGAGCCACGACTATTGATTACATAACTATTGATTTTTTTTTTTTTTTTTTTTTGGTCTAGACTGGGTTTGAAATCAAGTATTTTGAAAGGTGGCGGGTAAATGTATATTGTTTTTATTTGATAAACACAATGCCTCGAAAGAGAACTAAAGAATCATAATACCTATCCCCAGGCTTCTCTATCATATAAAATTTTAATGATAAATTAAAGTTTAACTCTGTAATGAAACGGTATATTTACCATTCTGAATAAAGTGCATTTCATGAAGTACATGTATCGGGTCCCGCTGGAGATATGGATATCCTTAAGTTTTTTTCTTAGAACGGGCACTTGTTTCTATAATCTTTTTTTTTCCAATCGTATACTTACTAAAACAAGTATCCGTTAAATTTAGCCATGTACAGATTTGAAGATACAACAGTAGGATCTCGGTATTCCCCCCCCCCCCTTCCTGCACAATGTTCCTGTTTGATGCAGCTTATATATTACCTTTGCAAATTATAAACAGAACCTACATTATTATTATATTAATGCCACGTAATATCTTTTTTTTAAAGTTGGTAATTCCAAGTCTAAAGTTGGAAATTCCATCTTTTAAGTGGGAAATTTCAACTTTAAAGTTGGCTTTTCCAACTTTAAAGTTGGCTTTTCTAACTTTAAAGTTGGTAATTCCAACTTTGATCTTGGCTTTTCCAATTTTGAATTTTAGCATTTCTAGCCCCCCCCCCCCCTTTAAAAAAACTTTTTTCCTCTTATCTCTTATTTTATTTATTACCGCTTTATTAATGCAAAATTATACAATGAAATAGATTTGTGGGCAATTCATATGTGTCAATTATTTTTTAACTTGACCTTCCCTATGAGATAACATATAACTTCCAACTTTGAAAACCCTTATAATTTTGGGGTCCATCGTATATCATTATACAGAGAATAATTTCATATATACAACATGACAGTATTTCAACCAAACCTATTTAAGAGATCAGACATATATTTTGTTATGCATGAGAGAATAAGCTTAAACAAATTTGGTGTTTAATATTGGGGATGAATCAACACTATATGTATTACATGCTACAAATACAACTGAACTAAATGTATCAATTCTGTATGTGAAAACACCATGAAATAATTCCTTCTTTCATCATAATTTCATAATTAAATCGTTTCTTTCCATTGTAATTACATGTATAAAACAGCAACATGAGTCCAGCTACAGGCGCGGATCTAGAAATTTTTTCAAAGGGGGAAGGGGGGTTGAAGAGGAAATAAGAGTTGTTATACCGTACGTTTACATAGTTAATCGACAAGTTAATAGGAATACTCAGGCCCGTAGCAACGGTTTCAAAAGTAAGGGTTGGGGAAAACTTGACAAAAAATTTGACAAGCAAACAAACAGAAAAAAAAAAAACAACAACAAGAACAACAATACAAAAAACAAAAAACAAAACAAACACACACACACACACACAAATTAACTGTCCAAATCCTAAAATATACCATTCTCGACCTAACAGTGGCAAGGGGGGGGGAGGGGGGCAACCAGGATCTAAAGGAAAATTTACTATAGCCAAACACTATACTCAGAAAAAGTGCCCCCCCCCCTCCCCGTTCTACGGGCCTGATACTATTAATCAATAACAACACTTGTTATAATAAAAACTGATTAGCCATATGTAAAATTGAAATAAAAGTAAAATACTTAATTTCAAATTTAAATGTGAATCAGGCCACCTAGCTTTAGTGATTTGAAAATTTGCCCTTTAAAAGCCCAGTACTGTATCTAGATCAACCCGTTTAAGAAAGAGTGCGAGAGAATTTTTTTTTTTAAATTTATGTTATTGTAAGTAAATATCTACCTCGCTACCACATCCTATTCTGTGATTATTTGAATCAAGTAGTTAAATTCTTCAAAGGGAGAAAAAAGCCAAAAATAAAAACAAACAATTTACAAGAAACACTGCTTTTTGCAAGCCGAAACATAAGTATGTCCCTTCCACCCCAGCGGTGTTATATTGGATTTGAAAATAGTAATACTCTTCAAAGTTGTGCAAAATTTCTAATTTTAGAAATAAATGAACCATTTTTAGTTCCACGGCAGCTGCAGGTATTTTGGATATTCAAACTCGATAAAGAGTGAAACACTTACATATTAATACATGTACATGTATTATAATTCTAATCAGATGTCAATCTCCATCTCGTTTCACGTAGATAATCAAAGTTTAAAAAATAATTGACACAGATTAATTGCTCACCAATCTATTTCAGTGTATAATTTTGCATTAATAAAGTTGGTAATAATTCAAAATAAAGGGAAAATGGTTTTTTTTTTTTTTTTTTTTTTTTTTTTTTTTTTTTTTTTTTTTTTTTTAAAGGGGGAGGGGGCTAGAAAAGCTCAAATTCAAAATTGGAAAAGGCAAGATTAAAGTTGGAATTACCAACTTTAAAGTTGAAAAAGTCAAGATTATAGTTGGAATTACCAACTTTAAAAAATTTGAATTAGCAACTTTAAAGTTTGAATCATTAACTTTAAAGTTTCAATTACCAAATTTAAAGTTGGAATTTCCAACTCTGAAGTTTGAATTTTCAACTTTAAAGTAGTTGGAAGAGCCATCTTTAAAGTTGAATTACCAACTTTGAAGTTGGAAAAGCCAACTTTAAAGTCGGAATTTCTAGCTTAAAAAAATTTACTTGGCGCTAATATGCTTCCGTACTAAATTAATCAAATGAAATTATTTTTTTTTTTTACTAAGTTAAAAAATGTTTAAATCAATTAATAATTAAAAAGAAAAGAAATGAAAATCTAACCATTTACAGAATTCATACGCAATTTAATCATTTTTTTTTTTTCAAATCAATAACTAAGTTTATTTGTTAGTAATAAAACGACTTTTTAAAATCAAACTACAATTGTTAAACAATTAAATGCTGCAAAAGATTACGAATTACAAATGTAATTATTTTTTTCACTGCGTAGTTTGGAGTCTAGTGAAAAAGGTTTGTACACAGAGGATGATAAGCATTTCACCAGGCGGGTAACATACTCAATCACAACTATTTATTAATTTCAACTGAACATTGAGTATTTTATCTGTTAATATAGTACTGGTGTAGCGAGTTCTAATCTTAACTTAATCTGAATGATTGCTATTCTTAACTAATCTTTGATTAATCCGTAATAATTTAATTAAAGTCCGAAATATTCCGAATAGAAAAATCAGATCGAGGCCAAAGCATGCGAGAAACGTGTACAAAGTGTTTCCTGCAGGCTTTCGTGTAAAGCATTTTGTGTAAACCATGTAGCGTTTCGTGCAAGCCGTCTAGAGTTTCGTGTAAACCGTGCAGCGTTTCGTGCAAAACGTGTAGCGAGCGTGTACCGTGCGTGCAGCGTGAAAGTAGGATAGAAGCACGTTTCAGGGTCCGTTCCATTACTTCTAGAATTTTGCATTGAAATTACCATTCCTCTAATGTCTAAAAGTAATGAATTGCATATCCATGACTTTGGTAAAGTAATACATTACCATTATCATTACTTGTTTGGTTTTCAAAAGTAGAAATACAAAATCTTTGCAACTATTTCCATAATCAAACCGAACAATCAAAACTATATATGATGAATTGATTCAAGTTCGATTATGACGTACTTGTATTTATTATACTGTAAAAAACCTAAATATCTTTTTGTTTATTCATAAGAAGAAACTTTTTAATTGTCAATAAGATAAAACCATGTACGAGGGTTGTTCGGAAAGTTCGTAGACTAGCGCATTAAAATTAAAACGGCTCAAGATACATCAATGAATTTTTTTATTTAAAATTAGTTAGCATCACCTTTTTTATTTATATAATAAACTATACATCACTAGTTATATTTTTCAATAAATTGTTGATGTTTTTGAAAGCAACAGTATGTCCAGGCGGCGCACCTCGAAGATTACGTCTTTTTCTACCTAAATGTAACTGAGAAAAAACTCTTTTTTTAATATGAGCATTTGTCATCCAAAAATGCCGTTAATTCACTCATGTGGTATGACATAATTGTACCGTAAAATTTTCAATTTTTACTCCATTCTGTAAGTTCTATGAAATTTTATCGTAAATTTTATATGAAATGTCCAAACAATTAAGGGGTTGTAATGACGTCAGAAAAGAGGGTGGGTTTCTTTTTCATACATTCTATAAAGTTTCACCCCATGGGAAAATTGGCATAGACCTAGAATATATCTAAATGGGCCTCTGAAAAATAAAATGCATTCAGAGTACTTGTTTTTAAATGCCGAAAAAGATTAGGGAGACGAGAGATGTAAAAGTTAATGTCGATTTGTAGTAAGGGTGTTCAAAGTTTGTCACATCGAAAAGTGACGTTGTTCATGTGTGATAGATGTTGAACTCCGAGAAGCAAATATGCTGTTATAATCAAGTTAGGATCTTTCACTATGTATAGATTTATTTACAATATTATATGCATTGGTATTAGCTGTTCATGACATTGTAAAACCATATAAGCAAGGCGGGATTAAATCTTTACTTAACCCCAAGGAATCTCATCAAGATAAGTGTATGAGGTAGAGAATGCGGACATTGAGAAACAATGACGTCATGAAACTAAATGGCGACAGCGCCGGGTGATCATATAATGTCTTTTTTTTTATGATAATTTGGTAAATATTCAAGGTATCAAGCTAAAATTTTCAAAATTTCTTTAACTTTTGTTGTTTTATGTTCCTTAAGAATTTTGTAAGCATAAACTACATAATATTTATTTCATTGCATCAGTCCACGAACTTTCCGAACAACCCTCGAAAAACATGCACTTTTGCATAACTATTGATGTCAGATAACATAACCTTTTTGTGTCATTTTCGCCTCCTATGAGTCATTTGAATTTATCAAACATGAATTGTTTTGATCTAGTTACTTTATGAAAGAAAAAATAGAAACACTTCTTTGACAAGTAAAATGGTTTGGACTTTTTGCTCAACTAAAAAAAAAAAAAAAAAAGAAGTTTGGCTGTCTTCTACTCCTTTTAGTCCAATGGATTTGTCATGGTCAGCTCCAATGAGAAAAGCTCAATGAATGTTTCATAAATAAAGCCAGGGGAAAAGGAGTTGGTTTTTCAAGCACTTCAAAAAAACAGTGCATTGTTTGAATTGTTAGATAAACCAAGAGGCACTGTGCGTTTTGTTGACATTCAATTCATTAGGAAGCAGTTAGCAGAATATAGTGCACCTTAATTAGTGTACCTCATTCTAGAACTAATTTTTAAAACAACGTATTTCTAAACTTCATTGAATATTCTTTGGAACATAACCTGCATATGGTGTTTATATCTCCCAACTGATTCGATACGAAAATGCGTTCTCTGAATACAATCAAATTTTTAACCGAGGCAAGCTACTGACAGATATGTTGATGTTACAATGATTTCAACAACAACCCATTTAAAGTCAGCTTTTCGCAAATTCTACCGCCGTTACATGTATCACATTGTTTATAAAAATCATTGGGTCGTATTTTGTCTGACATGTTTCACACCATTTGTTAGGTCATTGCTTTATTCTTAATTCAAATACGGAGAACTCCGTCTAAATGATCAATACATAGGACTCAAAGTGGGGGTCCGTGTTTTTGCCCTGTTCATGATTAGTTTCGCTTATTGGATTGTAGAGACTTATCACTGTTCGTTACCTCATCTTTTACATTATCTAGAGCTTTCTAAAATAAACATGACATTTAAATGTTTGTTATTGTAATTTAGATAGAATATATAAAAAGTAAAGTATATTCATGCAGAGATTTTAATTCAATACGTTTAATTCATTTTCATCATTATTTGAAAAAAATTATCTACGCAGCACAGTTAAGGTGCCAAATGGAAATATCGGCGAATTTTTTCGATAGAAAATACATTCTTTACAAGGATGGGCATTTCTTTTTAGGACTTTACTATTATCGGACAAATGCAGTGTGGTTGAAAACTAAATGTTGAGGACGATTAGATTTCTTATTAAGACTTGTCACGTGATGTGGCAGTCACATGATTTTAGCAAATATACCTGAAGTATTGAGGTCATCTATAAATTCTAATATTGCAAGGGCATAACCAAGTTAAAAATCTAAGTTTAACATATAATTATTTTCAACACTCTTTGTAGTTAGTGAAAAGTGCTGCGAACCTATATAGATTCTACTATCTAATTGCAAAAATTACATTTGTTAGGCTGTATGTTGAATATTTTGCTGGTCAAGTGCTGCGAACCTATATAGATTCTACTATCTAATTGCAAAAATTACATTTGTTAGGCTGTATGTTGAATATTTTGCTGGTCAAGTACATTAAATATAGATATAATTAATTCATTTGCAAGATTTCAACAGATTCGCAGCACTTTTCAAATATCTTCATACTTCCTGAGTTCAAGCTTGTCATAATTCATTGAGGGTATGCCCTTGCAATATATCGATTTATTACGACCCTTCTATAACCCTTCAATGAATCTGCATACAAATATACGACAGTATCGCTTGTCTAGGGAATATACGGGAAGTATATGAATAAAATCATAAAACAGACATCGCATCTAAGTTAATGGCCTCTTATATATCTACAATTTATATTTTATTTAATTACTAAATACATTTTTCATTGTATAAATATAACTTGATCCGCCTCTCACTGCATACAAACTGCGTCAAATATTCCGATATGAAGTCACATTGACAAGTGCATTGCGATCAGTGAATTGTTTATATATTGCTGTGTTGGGTTTAACCAACGACAATAATGCATGCACTAGTTAGTATTGATGTAGTTTAAAGCTATTCATAAGCTTAAAATACCAAATCATTTCATTTTGTGGTAATTTGAAGAACTTCTATTTTTTGTGATGTCATAGTAAGCATTTCCCGTAAAAATTAGGCCCCGCCTCCTTACTGCAGCCTTAACTGTGCTGCGTATTCTAAACAATGATTTCAATGTCCATTTGTAATTTAAAACAAAATAAGTACACAATAAGTAATGCATTGCAATTCTTTGTAATGCCTGGATTACTCTAGATTTGAGAAAATTATGCATTACATCACTATTACATGTTACATGTATGCGAATGTTTTAGCATCACGCATAATCAGGCTTACTTTGATTTCATGTAAACCATTGCAATACATTACCATAACATTTAGCATTATTCCAATCATGCTATACGTGTATTCTTATTGCGTCGTATGGCTTATTCGTGCTTGTTTGTAATTATTGCTTCTCATTTATCAGGCGATGCGATGACTGCAAATGGGTTTCCATGGTCGAATCTGAATGGAATGAAATTTTCTACCATCGATAAAGACCAGGATAAGTCACCTGCTAACTGTGCTTTAAGCAAGGGAGGAGGAGGCTGGTGGTATAAAAGGTGTCGTAAAGCCCTTCTCACCGGTCCATACGGAAGCACAAATTGGGGGAAGGTTTGGAGTCCTACATTCAATAGTGGAGTTGACGTCCGTAGAGTTGAAATGATGGTAAAGAGGAAGGCAACAAAGTAAAAAAAAAACTCTTTAAAAATGTGGCTTGAAGATGTAGAAAAATAGTAAATTATTTATTTCCATTGTCTATTTTTCAAGTCGTACATTTTAAACAGGGATATCCTGAGAATTTTATAGATAAACGGGTGTTGAAACATAAAGAAAAACTGTTATAATGTTTGGTAAAAAGTGATTCTATGCTGACAAATGTACGTATTGTATCTTTGTTTACCCATGGTGAGCCTCAATTTTTCACTAACACTGAATTCCCGTATGTTATCCCTTAGCAATACATGATTTTGATTGGATAAGAGATAGCATTTTTTTGTGAATGATAATTCAGGTAAAAATCTAAGACGCAGAGAATATTTTATTCAGAAGTTTTGTTTTCCCAACCTCCTCACCTAATAAAAACCACCTTTGTCCATTAATTGGAAACATTCGTTTGTTTGTTTGTTTAATGTCCCTTCGAGAATTTCACTCATATCGAGACGCCATCACTTGCCGGTGGTGGGCTGCAAATTTAGACCTGTACTCAGCACTTACGGCCTTTGAGCATGGTTCTTTTTTTCATGCCAGCACCTACTTCGACACGGGACCTCGGTTTATACGGACTCATCCAAAGGACTGGTCATCGTGTCAAACAGTGGATTCGAATCTGCGTCTTTAGGATCAACTCCTTACTGCACGACTTTAGAACAAACGCTCTAACCACTGCGCCACGCGGACGATCTATAAACAATTGAGCTTCTTATCTGTTGGTTTCATTCATGTTACATTATTTTTCTAGACTGATCGGTACAAGGAATATCGGTAATAGATGTGTATCTTATAATTATGTGTAAATCTAAACTTCTGTCATTTTTTTCTCGGCAGATTTATATTAATTATAAAATCAGTATGTCCATTGTATGAAGATAAAGTGAGCTTTTGAATGGTTATGATTTGAAGTACTTGATTGCAATTTTGTTATTTGTTTTGCATCTGCTTTATTCACATTTGTACTGGATACATAGTTACATGTAGTCTTAGGAATACTTTTTTGTTTGTTTGTTTTTTTTTTTTTATTTATTTTTTTATTTATTTATTTTTTTTTTTTTTTTTTGTTCCGATTACATGTATCTGGCCTGATTGCTTATCAAGACTTTTTGTTCAATGAAGTTCAGTTTAAAAAAATATACCCCGGTATTGTTTTTTATGTTGTGAGGGTGTAAATAAAGGAAGAGGCATGAATATATTTTGATGTATGTATATAAAAGCGTTGATTAAATTAGTTGCAGTTTAGAAACATAATTTCATAACATTATCAACAACATTATAAGACCACAATTGGTTCCTTAACTTCAAATGTATTCAAAACTCATCACAAGTATGTAAAAAATAAAGCCGCTCATAACTCTCTCATAACTCCGATTGTATCGAGGCATCAGATTTTTTTTTTATTTTTAAATTTTCATTTACAATATCTAACACTTAGTAGATTGTTATAAACATTTACCGACGTCGATAGCTTACTTCAATTATTTTTAGTTTGATTTTCATTATTTATTTAACTTATTTTTATTCATTTATTTGTTTATTTATTTTATTTAATTTTCTTTTTCTTTTTTATTTATTTATTTATTTATTTATTTTTTTTTTTTTTTTTTTTTTTTTTTTTTTTTTTTTTTTTTTTGATGTTTGTTTGATTTTTTTTTATTTATTTATTATTTTTGTTTTTGTTTTTGTTTTTGTTTTTTTTTTTTTTTTGTTTTGTTTTGTTTTGTTTTGTTTGTTTGTTTGTTTGTTTTTTTTTTTTTTTTTTGTTTTTTTTTTTGTTTTGTTTTGTGTGTGTGTGTGTGTGTGTGTGTGAGGGTGTGTGTGTGTGTGTGTGTGTTTTGTTTTTGTTTTTTTTTTTTTTGACACAAAAGAAATCCTGTTTGACATACTGAAATTATTTTGTTATGTATTTTTTTTCATTACCAAAACTTTCTTTGAAAAATACGACTGCCATCGTCGCAAATCAAAATGTACGATCCTCTCCAATTCTGGCCGTGGTTGAATGGGAAGAGAATAATTCGTACCTCATTAACGTATAGAATAAGTCACATACGGAAAATGAACTTTGAGGCGACCCAATCGCAGTTTACGTATTTACGTCACACGCGACCTAATTGCAGTTTACATAACAATTCTTGTGTGTTGTTGATTGCAATTGCTATGGGATCGATTATTTTCATTGTTTTAATATGACGACATACATAGGAGGCATGATTATGCATGATAGCGATACTTTATGTGATCAAGCAGCCGCGGGTAGAAGATAATATGCTATTATGACCACATCTAGGTAGTTGAGAAAAGTTACTAGAGCTGGTACATTGTGATATTTTACGGACAGCCTTATCCTAGCCGCGAATTCTCAGTAATAGCTTTTTTTTTCTATGCTTCAGTATGATATAAACCTCAGGTTTTATTATTAAAAATGGACGGAGTAGACCGATATCATGTTTTACATATAGAACTAAATAAGTTCAATTCTTTGGAGTTTGGAATTGAATTAATAGGTTCACAAGCAAGTAATAGGTCGTTCTAAAGTCTAAGGAATAAAGTAGACCATTGCATCATACATGTGTGTACCAAATCATCATTGTAATCTGTCATTGTATTTTATTTTTTAGATTTGAATATTTAAAAAAAGTATATAAAGGTTTGATTCATAATTCATTACATAAACTTTTCGTGATAATTATGAAATCTAAATGAAATGTATGGAGATAACAAACAGTATTCAAGCTCAAAAGTCCATTAAACAATACAAATTTTGAAGCAGAGCAAACACGGACCTCTAAAACATCAGAGGTGGGATCAGGTGTATGAACTTTGAATAAACACAGAGGGTTCATGTGACCGGTTGACAAGGGATGCTTACTAACTTCTAGGCAACTGATCCCACCTCTCGCATATCCATGGGTCTCTGTTTTATGATTTGTTCACAGATTTGTATTGAATCCCTAGCTTCAGGATGTAGAGTTATCGGGACTTCGATTTGTAAAAGTTATGCGTTATCAAATAAATGCTTATGAGCAAAATGTTCTTTAAAAATATGAAAAGACTCATTATACCTCAATGGAATGTCAATTTTTTTTTTTTAAATGTATCGTACTGGCTACTGCAATGACGGATGTTAATTCCTCAACCACCCCCCACCCCACCCCACCCCCACCTCCATCGTTCTCATAGGAAACGTTAGACCTAGCAGTTAAGTAGTTGGTTGAAGATTTCTTTTACCATGCAGAAAAGTCTTTCCACTTTCAATATGCTTTCTTACATTATACTATAGAACTAACCATGGATCTACATGTATTAAGAATGTCAGGTTTCCAGACTAAAACTTATGACTACAGAAATAAAGCAGTTTATTCATTTTGATTCATCAACCGTATATTCCTTCTCTAAATAAAATTAGTTGCTGGAAATAACAAGCTTATTAATGTCTGTAATCAAATTTAATTCAGTTTTAAAGACTTCGTTTATTCAAAATGATTGCTTATAAAAACAGCTTCCTGTATCTGCATTTATTAATAATTGAAAACCATCTTGGAAAGCAATAAGACTTTTATCTATTTATTATTATTTTTTTTTAAATAATGAAACTTTTTTTCTTATAAACGTAAAAATGTTGCATTGTACAAATAGTAAGGGTCTGAACTGTGAAAAGTGTTTTCGCTCTTTTTACTTGTTTTCATCCGTTTGACTTAAAAAAAATATAACAATGATATATGAGAAAACAGAGCTTGATGAGATGGTGCGATTTTGCGTGTTGAAATGCTGCAAATTATTTAATTGCCAGTAGAATAACTTAGAAGGATTGCACTGTTCATGAAAATAATGGATGTTTGTTCCCTTTCGAAATTTATCTTTTATAAAAAGCTCACGCAAAGATGTTGAAAAGGACCTTCATTTTCAATCCAAAATTTGTAATGCAACTGTCAGGGCTAGTGAATTTCAAAAGAGAATTCCATTTCATGTTTTTCTTTTCTTTTAAATATTTAAATATTAATTTACATAATAATTTTCTCTTTGTATTTCCCCCACGAAAATATCTTGATGGGATTCTGTCCAGCATGATCAATATGATTTGCATTACATTTTGGAACTATACATCATCGGCAAAAATGAGCTTATTATTACCAACTCACAATTTTTACCAGAATAAATAAACATATTACAGGAATCAAGGTGAAGGTAAATAGTTATATAAATTTGAATCGATCTTACATCATGTTGATGCCAGGGCTTTACACAAATCAAAATGTTCTCCTATCAGTTTAAAAAAAGAGAAATTTCGTGATCATCACAAATTCATGATGCACATAGCGTAGAATCCTTTTCGTTTAAATTAGATTTTCTGATACCTTTAATTCAATAAAATAAAAAAAGACATTGTATTTTTGACAGTATTATGTTTATATCTTTAAATTAACGTGATAAAGACTTTGATTCAGTTTTCTTTGGGCTGAAAGAGTTTTAAGCAAGTAGAGTAACATCAACTTCTTTTGAATATTATATTCGCCAAACAGATACTGCATAGATATCTCTAATAATTCTCTTCCATCACATGAACTGCCTGTCAACACGCTCAACCTTTTAGATGAAAGGCAACAATTATGCGAAAACAGGTAGATGCGCTGATCAAAGTGACAGATACATGCATGCAGATCGATTACTAATTCTTAACAATGCTATTGAAGTATACTGAAAACAGAAAAGAAGTGATTGTTTTTCAAATTTGTTAATCTCTTATTTGTATTAATTTACTTTCTTTTTGTTTTTAATTAAAGTCACCATCTGTGGTATAACACTAAAAATTAAGAAATTTATACGGGGTCTCTTAGAATTCAACCATATGTAAATCGATTTTCACCGATCGATTTTTTTTTTTCTTTAATTGTCATTAAAACTTGATTTAAAATACATCAGCCACGTGCTGTAGATATTTTGTGATAATAAAGTAAAAAATACATACATTGTACAGAGAGAACTATATTCCCCAATTCGAAGAAAACTGGACTTCTGATTCTCAAATAATTCTTATTTAAAATACAACAGTAAATGTTTCGTTTGTTTGTTTGTTTTATGTTGTTTAACGTCCCTCTCGAGAATTTTTCACTCAAATGGAGACGCCACCACTTGCCGGTGGAGAGCTGAAAATTTTGTCCTATTCTCGGCACTTACGGCCATTGAGCAGTGAGGGATCTTTTTCGTGCCAGCACCTACTGCGACACGGGACCTCGGTTTACGGTCTCATCCGAAGGACCGGTCTCCACGTCCCACAGTGGGATTCGAACCCGCGACGTAAGGATCAACTCCTTACTCCGCGACTCTAGAGCAGACGCTCTAACCACTGCGCCACGCGGGCGACGTAAATGTTTCGTAATTAACTAAAACAAATAAAAGGATCTTTGTAACAAATAAAAGAAATGGGTTGTATGAATACCTTTATTCATTAAATACATGTACTGCACTATTTATTCTTTCAAATGGTAAAGGAGCTTGAGAGTCAATTAACATATGCACCACCCTATGTTATTCTTGTTAATGCAAATTATAGTTCTGTATTTTTTTTTTTATCTAATAATTTGTCCAAATAAAGATACATGTATCATTTTTAGCCTGTGCACCTTTTTAGTTATAGTGTTTGTTTGTTTTTTGTTTAACGTCCCTCTCGAGAATTTTTCACTCATATGGACTGCAAATTTTGACCTATACTGGGCACTAAGGGCCATTGAGCAGTGAGGGATCTTTTTTCGTGCCAACAGCTACTGCGACAAGGGACCTCGGTTTATACGGTCTCATCCGAAGGACCGGTCTCCATGTCCCGGTTTGGGATTCGAACTCTCGACGTAAGGATCAACTCCTTACACCGCGACTCTAGAGCAAACGCTCTAACCACTGCGCCACGCGGGCGGTCCATTTTAGTTATACATTTAGACTTAAAGGATTGCGATATCGTATATTAAATTAACCAAGTAAATATATAAACACCAAATAAAATATTTGTTCACAAAGCTAAATGAATTTCTTTAGATTTACATTTTACGTGTTCAATGAAAAAAAAAAAGAAAAAAAAAACATTTTTTATGAAAAATCATTTTAAGTTCCAGTGAATAGAATCTATGTTATTATTTTTATTATTTTGACATTCTTGAATCGGGAAGACTGATCCTTATGTTTTAAGCGAAACTGGATGGAATATGAAATTGGTTTGGGGGATATCTCCTCCGAATATAGGATTGATAGGAATAGTCTGTTGTTTTATGGCCCGAAGTGGTCGAATAATGTATAATAAATGTAATATATATATATATATATATATATATATATATATATATATATATATATATATATATATATATATATATATATATATATATATATATATATATATATATATATATATATATTCTTATTTATTCATTTCAGGAAATGATATAATTCATAACTTCACAAGAAAGAATAGCTCATTGCTGTAAATTTCCATAAGACTTTTCAATGGCCAAAATTTCTTCGAACAATATGATAAATTTTCATTTTCTGATTAAAAGCGTTGGTTTGCTCTCCATTTTGAAGGATACCTCAGGACCACTAGGTTGTATATCATAAAAGTCTGCTTACCTATAAACATATTCTTTATCCTATTCATAGTTTCCTAATGCATTCTGCTGTGTTTGTAATTCAAATTTGAAAATATTATATACATATATTTTTATAAAGTAGTAGTGATTTATGTATTTCTTTAACTGGAACCTATCGTATATTTTGTATTAATTTACCAAGTAGGCATTCACCAATTATCACATTTTATATATCCATTAAATTAACATACAGGGGGTAGATATGTGTACATGTTCTGTGATCTCAATGTAAAAAAAAAATCTTTAATTGTGCTTGTAATTTTTTTTTCGTGGCACCATAGTGTCAACATTTCAATTTTGTATCTGCATTTTTGAATTTAATTACATGATAATTGTCTATATTTCCTTCGGAAGAATCCCTTGATTCAATGAAAATAGTCAAATTTTAACACGTTTCTAATGTGATAAAAAGTATTAATTTATACACCTTAATTAATAATCTGGAACAACAGCAAACAAAAATAAAAGCTTTACTCTTGTAGGTAATAGAATACATCACCTCCGAGCTGTGCAATACTGGATGAATGCAGGGAACATGCAATCAATTAAGAAGTTTTAAAAATAAAAATGCAACATTTCAAATTCTCAAAAAAGTCCATTTAAACACATGGCACTCTGTTGAATATCATTACTGAGAAGTTTCCATAAGATTACTAACATGATGTATTTTTCGTTTTAATAACACTTAAAGGTTATTTTTTTAATACTTTTTCCCACATTCATAGTAGCCTCAAATCTGTTATCTAGTACTATTTAGAATATTTTAAAATTGACGACTAACTTGTTAATAGTTCTTTACTAGGAATATTTTCACAATTAACCTCTGTTGGTGGATGCACTACATTGCACCTGTTTCGGGTATAACAGTACTAGTAGACGACAGAAATCGATTTCTCGCTAATTATGAAAAATCTGCCCGTACAGTAGTTTCATTTGAACATTATACATGACTTCACCAATAAGACGTTGCACGAATATCTGTTATCATTCTCTGGAAGCACATTAACTACTTGCCATCCATTTTATTTATAGGTACAAAGGAAACATTTAGATTTAAAAAAAAAAAAGGAAGGCGGGTTTTCTTGTGCCTATCAAACTGACAAATATGTTGCCATTAAGCAGTTCGAAATGCAAAGGGACTAAACAGTTCCGCTGCAGTTAATAATTAGCTAAATTTAGTGCGGCCGTATGGGTGTATTTTTTTTCTGGTGACTTTAGCGGTCATTTTCAAACTTTTCCCCATATTGATTATATCCTCAGAATCTATATCACAATCGTATTCAGATTGCTCCAAACTTAATGACAAAACTGACACCAGTTCTATATTAATTGGAATGTTTTCGTTTTTTTTCCTGGAAGTTCGAAGTTAACATGTGCTGGTGGATGCAACGAATGAACATTGTACCCACTTTTATCTTTTATTTGATAGCAGCTAGAATTTATAGCAGTAGTAATGCTTCAAAATATTTCTGTAGATTATTTTAAGAAATCATTTCAACATTGTGCACGGAAATGAAAAAAAAAATATAAAAAGCATTTTATTTTTGGGACAAAAAGTGTAGAGATTTAGTGTTCTTTGAGAATTTCACAGTTCGCAATAAAAAAAAAAGAAGTTATTCTATGTCTTTTATATATAATAACTTTATAAAATTTAAACAAGAAATTATAGTTTGATAAGAATGAAAAGGTATTCATATGTGTAAGGAATAGCTGGCTTGCATTTTGGGTCTAAAGTAATGAAAAGTCGATGCATGCCTTACCACGTACGAGAATTGCCCAAAAATCTGTAAGTCGATATCTCATTGTTTTCCTTTTGCTTCATTTTCCAATGATATACTTTGTTATAGATAGGTGTAAACAGTTACATAATACAGAAATCTTCACAGAAGTGTTACCCTTGAAATGCACATACGTCTTTTACTTTTAAGAATAGCTTTTTTATGTTAACAAAACATGGGTCTTCCGTCCATCGCAGGTATAAAAAACTCAATACACTAATTATGACAGATTCCTCCAGATATTATATTCTTAGATTTCCTCCCGAAAGCTTCTTACATGTAATCACATGCTGTTATGCTAAAAAAAAATCAACAAATAATTTTGATGACTGAAGAAAAATGTTTACAGACCCAACTGATCAACGTTTAATTCATACGGCAAACACATTTTAATTCAAAAAAGATATTAAATAAATAAAACTGGCGGCAAAATTGTCATTATCATGCTTTATAATAACATTACTTGCAACACGTTACATTCATTCCAGAATTACGTCTCATGAAGAAGACATGGCTATACAGGATTAAAAAAAAAAAAAATAATAATAATAAAAATAAAAATAAAAAATGAAAACACTTCACATCTCTGTTGTTACACGCATTCCTGGATTACGTCTCACAATAAAAGTTAGCATATAGAGGATTATTAAGAAGACCGCAACGCCTCCAAGACTGATTATACCATTCACCAAGTAGTTCAATTCTGTCTTTGTACCCGTGGCTGTGTCAGATAGATGATCCTCTACTGCATTTGAGTTTCCGAGCATATGACTGGGGCCTCTTGAATATATTGCTAAATTGCAAAGGGGTAAATTGATGAAGATGAGATAAGATTTCATTACGTCTTTTCAATTATGCTATTCATAACCAAAATCACAATTTCTTTATAACCTGCGTTATAGAAATTTTAAATGTTGATATTGGAAAGAATGAAATACATAAAAATCCATTTAATCATTTTTGATTGCTCAATTACATTGCAGTTTGTTGTATTTCCTTGTTTGTATTTTTTAAACAATAAAAAAAAATTAAAAATTGTTTCACAAGATATGTAACATGTTACTGTGATAGTTGAGTAAATTACTTCTGATAAAATTCCTTATTATATTAGTATTTAATATAATTCTATTTCTTTGAGAAGTGTAGACCAAGTTCTTCCCTTTAAAATATTGTGATACATTTGTATATGTATTTAAGGAACTTTACTGCCTTTTCATTCAAGGTAGTTCATAACATGTATTTTCCCAAACATTCATCTTTTTAACTTTCATTTTTGTTCTGAGAACTTTGTATATAATATGAAAGAAATTTAAACTCACATTTCTGCCCACAAAATTCGAAATATTGTTTATCAGACCTCTGTGCAGCACAGTAAAGGCTACAAAAAGGAGGTGGGGCCTAATTTGTACGGGAAAAAATAACTATGACATCATACAAAACCAACAATTCTTAAAAATACCACAAAATGAAATAATTTGCTACTTTAAATTGTAGGAGACCATCAAACTACATCAAAACTTACTACAACATGTTGTTTTGTGATTAGTTAGATCCCACATAACAAGGTATAATCAAGTCACTGATCACAATGTACTTGCCGATGTGACGTCATTTCGTAAAACTTGACGCAGTTTGTATGCAGTGAGAGGCGGATCCAGAAATATTTCCTCAACGAAAAATGTATTCTATAATTAAATAAAATATTATTTACAGATATTTTACAGGCCATTAACTTGGATTCAATGTCTTTTTAATGATATTATTCATATATTTTACTTACATTTCCTGTTTAATTTATACTGCCGTATATTTGTATGCAAGTACATCGGAGGGTAATGTAAGGGTCTTAAAAAATCGATCTAGTGCAAGGGCAAACACTCAATGGATCATAGTAAGCTTTTACAAATGAACTCTAGAAGTATTAAGGTATTTGAAAAGTGCTGCGATCCTGTTGAAATCTTGAAAATAATTTAATTATATCTATATTTAATGTCGTTGACCAGCATAAAATACAGCATGCGGTCATACAAATGCGTTTTTAACAATGAAATAGCAGAATCTATACAGAATCGCAGCACTTTTCAGAAACTGCAATGCGTGTTGAAAATATTCATAAACTAAACTTCGAATTTTGATTTGATTATGCCCTTGCACTAGTGAAATTTATAGGTGACCTCAATACTGCAAGTAAATGTACTAAAATCACGTGACTGCCGCATCACGTGACATGTTTAAATATAAAATCTAATCGTCCTCAATATGTAGTTTTTAACCATAATTACATTTGTCCGATATAGATAAAGTACTAAAAATAATCGCCATCCTGATTATGAATACATTTTTAATCACACCTTAACTGTACTGCGTTAAAGTGGTGAAATCAAATATCAGACATTAGAATGTGAATTACCTATGAATTTCCATTTTATATATAACAGATGAGCGTGATGAATTAAGAAAATTTACCTTTTTGTTAAAAAAAATTAGCAAATACATTGATACCACTATATGTGAGTTTACTGTGATTTAGGAAAAAAAGAGGTTGGGAATTCCAGATTCACATGTAAATGTGATATACTTAATGTTTTCTTAAGCGAAAATGATTGAAATGATACAATGAATGAGATATGTCAGGGGAAAAATAAGGGGTTTCGGACATTGTAGAGATTTGCAGAGGTCTGTATGAAAAAAATAGAAGAATCAGTAAATGACGTCATAATATTTGGCCTTTGACCTCCTAACATGACACTGACCTTCACTGTATATGGAGAATAGAGGCTCCATTTCAATATGTTTAAGTGTTAGATTTCTACTGAAAATGAATCAAGATGTAGATTTTATTAATATCAGAGAGTAAAAGGGGACCAAGCCTCTGATAAGAGAGATAATTTCCCAAGTAAATAATCCTGAAAGTACGCATAGTTTGTCATAACAGAATTTAGTGGTGGAGATCTTTCGATAATAAATTCAATCAAAACCAACACAGGACTGAAACATTGAAATATTTCCCTTTGCCTACATTTTTTATAGTTCTTGATTATATTTTTAGGGTGGATTCAGCTTTTATCAATTCTAAGGTGTGCTTAAAATGTCTCTGTAGTATTAATGCACTCCAAAACAACGGTAGAACTTCGCAATTATCTTGTTATATGAAATGAGTATGAGTTTTGGCATTCTGATATCTGCTTATAGACAGTTTTATGAATAAGGAGTAACTTTAAAGCAAACAATAAATACGAACTGGTTTCTGTATCTTGCAGTATGTAAATCATGAGGGATATTTTAATATAAAGTTTTTATAGCAGACTCTCAGATTGTAATATCTTATATATTACTAGAAATCTGCACACGAGCTCTGTATAAAAAAATACAAGTATCCAGAACTAAGACTAAGGCTGCTATGATTAAAAACTCAAAGATACAAAAACATTTAGGCTTTTTTTCTTGTTCCTTTTGCACAAATATTTCGGGCGCTCTTTCCTTGTGATATATCTGCAAGAGTAAGGTTAAAAATTTTTCTCTACATAAATGAATATTAAATATACAATTTCCTCAATTATGTTGGAAGTATTTTTGGTCGATTGCTATGCATCAGATATACATGACATATTTGAATATACGAGGGTTGTCCCAAAATTCCGTAGACAAGCGTCGTTTTGTAGTAACCCTGTGTCATAAATGAATGAAACTTTCAAAATAACTATAACTACTAACAACTAATATTTTTAGTGTAAAACATTGCGTAATTACGCAGATTTTACCTATTTAAATTAAATTATTCAATGTATGGTGTAAAGAGGCGGCGCAATATCAAAATTTGCTATTAAAAATCGGTATATAAAATGTAAAATCTCGCAAAAAAGAAATTTCTTGCCAAAATTTCGTGGGATAAAAATGATAGTTTCTCAATTTACATAAAGATTATAAATTATCATACCGTCTTTGGTTGTCTTCAAACTAGTATATGTAGAAACTCTATCAGATACAGCTTAGGTTTCTGTTGGAAGGAAGGGACTCGAAGATATCCCCGAGAAGGTAAGGCTAGCAGAAGCGGATCCTAGATATAAAATTAAAGGCATAAGACATATTACGTCTTGCTTTAAGACACCAGACTAAGAAAAAAATGACCCTATTCCAATGTCACCGACTATTGCAAATAGCATTACATTGATATACTTCATGCCTAAAAGAACTTAACATTTTAGGTTTTTATTCTTTCTTCTTATCTTTTTTATGATTTAAACTTTAAATTCTGCTGAAAAATATCCTGTGATTACATTATTGGATTTTCTTCTTCCTATAAAACCTAAACACTGAAAGGTAAGTATTAATGGAATATTGTTTATTAACGCAAATACAATCAACAGTTTTAGCATTTTTTGTCAATACCAATAATACCCCTACTCCCTCTAGAGGAAATACATTCTCGGAAATAAAACTGTACGTATCAACAAGATAAAAGAAAATACGGAAATTTAAGCATTTCATAAAAAATATTAAAAAGAAATATTTCTCCATCCTGTATTCCTTTACATCCTTTAGAGGGATTACAATGTTCCTCGGTACAGTTGCAATATAGTTGACATTTTTTTCCGTAGCTAGGGTATCGGCAAATCTTCTCACAATAAGCACCATACATTCCAGATTTACACCCAACTGTAAATACGTATAATTTATAGGTTTTAACTTGGAATAACTATGGACAAAATCATTTATTTAAACTGCATACTTTAGTACCTGAATTTGTCTTGCAGCCATATGCATGATGGCAGAGTTCATTAAAACACTAACATCTTGACTTGCACTTTTCACCAAATGTTGGAGGAGGGCAAGTTGATCTGCAATCTTCACCCCAAAAACCGTTCATACAAGCTGTGAAAAGATATCAGCAAGTTAAATGTGATTATGATTTAGCACCTAATATTTTAATCATAATGTATTCATTTTCCTTTTCTTCTGTTTTTTATGGATTTTTATGATATACTTATTCGCTTTAATAGAGTTACAAACGTGTGCATTCTTTCAAAGTCTCATTCCACATATATCCACTGCAACATATTAGCCCAGTCCTCCTGAAAAAAAAGTATGCATGAAGTCACATAATCATAAACATATCTGTATGTAAGATTTTTTTTTCTTAATAATAAATCATCACTCAATGGGTCATATATTTAATCTAATATGTAAATTTAATTAAAACAAAAGCAAACTATCAATTCATTGTTGGTCTGTAAATGTCGTTTTATAAGATTCGATAATATTCCTCTGTGTTTTTAACAGTATTATTAGCTACTATAACCATTAAATCATTATGGAAATGTCTATTCATTACATGTACCATTAACATTCTCTTGCAATTTAATCTACCTTGATTTAATTGAATTTCACTTAGGCTAATTTATGTATAATATATTATATAGGTACTCATGATGGAATGCTGCTCAGAGATTCTGGATACCCTTTTTCCAGGTTTCTTATGACGCCCTACAACACCAGCGGAAGAAAGATTTAACGCAAGTCTATGTCGAACAAGAGTTTCCATCGAACAGACTTTTGGTGTACTGAAGAGAAAATTCCACGCTCTACAACTAGTGTTCAGAACATCTCCTGATCAAGCAATGATTTATATCACTGCATGCTGCATTCCTCACAACATCAGTATTGAGAGAGGGGACACAGTTATTAACAATGACTGCAGAGACATTGATCTTGGAAATGTTAGGCACCAAGATGTTCATTGTATACCACCAAGAAATGATGGGATTTTGAAGAGAAGGGTCCTCACAAATGCATTCCTCTAAGACTTTTTCTAGATAATGCCACAAAGATTTCAGTTTCTCAAATTTCTCTGTATTTGAAAAACGAATGAGCTGCAATCCCATAATTGTTAGTCTTTTTTTCTCATGTAATGAAATTATTGTAAATTTTAACTCATGTATATTGTATTCTTTTCTTTACCTCAATATCACATAAAGGTTATCTTAGCAAGTGAGGAATAATGCCTGCTTTGTCTGTTGGTGCCTTATTCACAATAATGATTTGGACAGTGTAGACTCTTACATTGTACAAAAAATACCCAGATAAGGAATCTATCCTATTTGCTGCTTCAAGTTTGTTCAACTGAAGGACAATACTCCCTTTCAAAGGGAGATAATTAAGAAATAGTGAAAATTTGGTAGGGTCATTTGAAAAAAAAAACTTCTTTTCAAAAAACACTAGACCAGAAGATAAATCTAATGCAGAGTACTCCTGACATTATGTAAACTGAAGTTCGTTCGAAACCAGTTAGGAATTAAGGATGAAATTCTAAAAAGAGCTGCCATCACCAGTGGATTTCTCTGAGCTTTTCTGCAGAAGATTTTATGTGATATTTCTTCTATATATTCCCATGCAAAATTGCGTTCACCTATTGATGCCCCTCTCTAGCACAAAGAACAATGCAAATATAGATTTAAATTTCATTTACTTTGACTTATCTAAATAACACAGAATAGAATCACCTCTTTTTTTCCCCTGTTAGATCTTTCATTGTTACCTTAATATTCTCCAGAAAATGAATCTGGCATCAACTATACATTATTGAAGATTTAAGATTCTGTTGACAACTGTTCTAAAAAAAATTGATAGGATGCTTGCATTACGCAAACGAGTTTTTGTTCTTGCAATAATAACATCTCCTTCTTTAGACATATTACATGTGTAATTCCCTTTCCTTTGATTCTAGGAACTTCCTCTTCAAGCCCCTTGTTATCTAAAATGAGATTTTTTTTCCCTCCAATTCTTCTAATTTTCTTCTTTTTGACCCACATTCTATAAAATTAATTTTAATTTTAAAGACTATTCGATAAAAGCTTTTGAGTGAATGCAAATTATAAATGTTTAAAGTGTACAAACCGTTCTTCTCTTTTCTTTTGATGAGCTTACATTCCTCATCCTGAGGTATGCAGTCTTATAAAAATTGAAATAAAAAAAATTAAAACAAAACTTTAAAAAAGAAATCAAGCCACTATTACAAAAAAAAAATTCTAAATCACTTTGACAGGACATCTTTTACCATTCATGAAGGCTCTGGGAAATAAAAGAGTTAATCAGTAATACTTTTTTTTATTTTTGTGCCCTTATGTTTGCACAGAGAGAGAGAGAGAGAGAGAGAGAGAGAGAGAGAGAGAGAGAGAGGATACACTGTACCTCCCGATGTGGAGTTTTCAACAAGCTTAGATGCAGGTACAGGTGCAATGCTCATTGATGAAAATGGTTCTTAAAAAATAGTTCAAAATGATTTGATTACAAACTTAGAGAGGTTTAATATTAATTACTTAAATACAAAAGCTATTTCATCTACCATCTGTGTCTATTCCTCCCTCCAATTAAGCCTTCCAAATGTGCTTCTCCACTAGAGAGCTTGAGGAATGTCTCCTCTCCAGGAGTTAATGGTGGGAGCGGGGGACCTCCATCAGTTTTCGGTCTTTTCACCCCATCTAAATTATTTTTGCCTTTTTAAAAGAAATCATCTGCAAGTTTGTTGGTGAGTCTAGGTATGGGTCAGAATTTTAGAATTGACTCAGTCATATTTCATAAATATTATGCATGAAACTCATTGTACACTAACCTTACATATTTTTTTTTTTAAAAATTGAAATCCTATTGTACCAATTTTGATCAAGATTAAACACATTGTTAAAAGAATTGTAGAAAATAAACATATGTACAATAAAGATTTTTTTTTTTTTTTTTTCAGAATAATTTTTAGAATTCAAAGCATTTAATATTTACCACTGTCATACACAGAATTATAAATGTATTAAGTGTTTATTATGATATTCTTGCTTCTTGATTTGATATTGAATTACTGTAATTCTTCTTTACTTCTTGCACATCTCTTCTCTTGATGCCAAATTGTCTAAAAAAAAAGGTAATATACAGTATTTAACTATTTATGAACTAGACATTCAGTCAGGCTATAATAAAACACTCAAAAGTGTATATAAGCTGAATTATAAATACATGTACCGGTAATTAATAATGAAAAAGAGTATGCCTATGGGTCAATGTAGATGAATAACAATGCCAATGACTTATCTAAATCCATAAATTTAACCATTTTAAAAACACAGTATATCTAGCATTATAGTCAAGCCTACAAATGTAGTTCTACCCTAAACTATGTATAAAAATTTGATTTTAAATTCTTTTTTAAGATGATTCCTGACTAGTATAAATCTTTGACTCAATCCCAATTATGACCAACTTATAATAATCGAGGAATGGGAGTGGGATGGGTAATGTGGGGGGGGGGGGGGGGCTTTTTTTCTGTGATTATAGTCTTTTGCAAAAATAGCACTTTGAAATTTTTATTATTAAATTATTATTTGGTCAAGGTCCCCCTCCAATGTTTTCTCGTGGGGGGAGGGGGGGTGAACCCCTTTCCCCGTCACATACACTTTAAAAAACGACCAGCAGCGTCCCTCCCTGTATTTCAGGACTGACACAATTACAAAAAAAAACTCCCCATGTAGTGAATTCTCGTCATTTTATTTAGTACATATTTAGTAGATATAATTTTTTTTTTTTCAGAACTGCACAAACTGAAGTCAACTACACGTGTTCCTTTAATGTGTTAAAAATAGATTTAGAAATCCCAAAGTATAAAAATAAATATGCAATATATACAGTTATGTCTGATAGACCTTGTATTTACAATTCGCGACAAGTAAAGTAATTTCTACCATTCTTACGAGTTAAGAGCGTCGGCAATGCACTGCCACTCCCTCTCCCTTAATTTAGTTTCCCCTTCGCCCCCACGTCCCTTCAAGGACACAAACAACGTGGCTGCACGTCTATTAGTACCACCTCTTCCCCACTGTTCCAATTTTGAGACCGCTTTCTCTTTTCCATTGACGTCAATATATAAAGCAGACAACATTTTTTTTTTCACATATACGTATTTTACCCCCCAAAAGCAGACGATACAGTGACGATACGTGTTATTTACAGTTAACTAATGTGGTCTTACCTTTAGACAAAAAAAGAGCTCCTCTGGACAGCTTCAATCAGCGGAAAAAAAAATCCGCGAAAACAGTCTCGCGAGAAAAAAATCTTGAGAAAATTCTCAACTCAAGTCTTGAGAATTACTCAGCTGAGAATATTCTCAAATCGTTTTATGGTAATTCTCAAGACTTGAGATGAGAATTGTTTTTGAGAATTCTTAAAGTTTTATGGCCGTGGGGCCTGATCAAATAAACATAAGAATAGAACGTTTTGATGCAATTTTGCTGATGAAAACATCAGAGGTTACAACAGGTTTCCCCGTCGACCGGTAAAACCCACTGTGCTCTCTTTGTCATGATCAATTAAGGGATGAAATCCGGAGTCAACTTAGTATAAAAATATTAGCTTTTCAATTTGCATGTAAGATGTCAGTCAACATTCAACCAACAAAAGATTGTATTTGTTACACAATTATAAATATTTATTGACTGGGTTCGAGGGCAACATGCATTTTGTCGGACCCAAGATCCAAAGTAAGCGGTCCAGTATCTCATCGAATGGACCAATATCTCACTCCGCGGTCAAACATCGAGTTTTTAAGCCCGCTCAGTAAAACATTGGAATGTTAGACTTTTATAAGTATTGATTTGTATAGGAAAAAAATTTAAAGGTATAACAAATAGCTGTATTGACCATGAAATTTGTGAAATATTGACTTCAAACGAGATTGTAGATACCCTTGTAGCATAAACATTTGTGTCAGTAGCGTCTTCGATTTAGAAAATTAATCGAACAAAGAACATGCTCTTGTGTATCAAATCAACTGTGAATCATGAACTCTTCATGAAAGTGATAACGGTATATTGCAAAATAAATGATTTTTAAATTTGAGATGGAAAATTGAACTTTAAATCAAATCTTGAATATAAATGAATTTCTACAAGTTTCACTTGCTTTCTGATTGCGATATTGTTTCTCTACAGCCAGACACGTGATGGCAGCTCTCATTATTACACTCACGGTTACTTTCACATTTCCAACCAAACGTTGGGAAAGGACAGGGGATAGAACAATTCACACCATAGAATCCATCCATACAACCTTACAAACACAAAAATACTAAATAAAATAAAGAAAATACAGAAAGAAAATGATATGATGAAAAAAAACTAATAGAAACTAAATTGTTCCAACATTCAGCGTAAATACTACATACGGATACAAACATTCAATGTACCATTCCACATATAACCAAAACAACAGATGGTTGTTCCTTTGTGTCTAAAAACATATTTTAGGCTATATTTTCAACAAACAGCTACGGAATGCTTGAATGCACATTAGTGAAGATATTGTTTGGAAAGCCTGACACAAACTTTCAATTTAAAGACTGATGATTTGTACAATTGTCATATTTAGGATAGTAAAAAAAACTAACTCATCACATCTTTGTGAACTTGATACTTTCCACTCTGTTAAAGACATATTTAAAAAAAAGATATTTTTTCGAAGCCATCGCTGCATTGTTTTTTCAAGCTCCTTTCTCCGAAAGATGATATATTTTCAGTTTATTTTCTTTTCTTTTGTCATTTGTAGTATATTATTAGAAACAAAGCTCATTTACTGCTGTGTCTCATCAATAATAACGCCTATATTTTTAGGGGGCGGGACTAGAAGTCTTTCTTAAGCCTCATCAAATCTAAATTGAATGCAAAAATTGCGTCTTATGGGCATGAATTACCAGTAAAATTTGCTTAGTAGCATAGCATACTTTACTTCCATTAGAAAACATAAAGTATATCTATGCGCATGAGGAAGAATATACCTTTGGTGTGATATGTAAATTCAATGGCTAAAGCTCTGTGATTTTGTTTTCAATTCTTAATTTATACAGACTATCTTGTTACAGCAAATAATATCGGAGTGTCAGTATTTGTTATAAACGTAAATATATTATGTTCATTAACGGTAAGTTCATCATTCTTGAAATATAGGGAAAGAAAATAACTTCAGTGTAAACGTACATTCATCATACTAGTAATCTCGTTAGCTGTAACTGTATATTACTAATTCATATTCTATTTGCTGCAATAATGAAAAAAAAAAAAATAATAAAGACACGGTATAAAGGTGTCAGAGCAGGGTAAGAAAGTGCAGGACAAAGCATGGAGCATACAAAAGATTACCGTCTTTATGCATGTTTTGTCCCTATTCATTTAAAAGGCCTTTGGTAAAAGCAGTTGAAAAATATTAGTGAAAAGCACTGTGTATTCATTGCTGAACAGTGAACATGTAACACATATAAACCACTTGAAAGACTACTTTTAAGTTTATTTATCAATAGGTGCTCAGTTTAACTATCTCTCAGACTTCCTCAAGTCACAAAATACTGCAAGTTACGAACCCAAATCCATACAAAATCCCTTTCCTTACAAAATCCAATTTTTTTTAATATTAAGCTTGAATGATAAACGTTTTATATGATATGAAAGAAGGATATCATGATGTCATACACGTGCTATATATTTTCTTATTATTAATTCTCTTCACTTCAAAATCTAACGGATCTAAGTAACATTAACAGCTTTGAATATGTTTGAAAAGTGCGACAATATTCAATGTCAAATAACTTTGTTTAACGACAAGCATTGAACATGCTAAATAACTTAGACAGTTCACATGTTTCAGATAATATAGTGTTTTCCGAGGTTATATGAACTATTTTAAAAAGCAGGTCAGAAGCAAAGTTTAAGGTTTTCAGTTACCCTGTTGTTACGCAAAAGGCTATTGTGACTAACAAAAGTGAGCAAAATATTTTAGCTCACAGTTCAAAAGATACAATCGTATAGGGTGCAGCATCTATAGAGAAAGCTACAGGGATGGACAGAAGGACAGCTAGGCGGACGGACAGATAAACAATTTTTTTATGCTAGGCAAAATGATCCATAAGTGTGGGTCTGTTTAGCATGGGATAAAAAATATTTTAACACTCTGCTATAGGGATTGAATACAATCTGCAGAATAGGTACACATATGCAAGGTTATAATTGAAGGATACTGCAACTACTCAATGATTGAAAGTACCAAGCACTACAGAGTTTAATCCTTTTTATGTATCTGTTGCCGTGTCAATGTGATGCGTCATTTCTTCACTGGAATTTCTGAGCTTGTGACTGTTTGTGCTTGAATCTGTGATTACATTGCAAAGGAGAACATGAAGTACGATTATTTAAAAACAAAATATTTTATTAGGCCCTATAAAAATGTTCCCATAAGCGTTACTTCGAAATGGAGCACTGAGCAGGTGTTTTATCAGATGAAAAACTAGATTCAGGTTATTACAATAGCTCCAAATTTCCTTCCTCAACTCAGGAATATACTGCAAAAAGTATTGTCATGTTTATATGCATGATTTCTTCTTCCATACGATGTTTAATTATACCTATATCGTATGAAATAAAACATAAAAGTGGTTTTTCATGCAAATATTTCTTTGGTTTGTATTGCAGATATAAAATTCATGTTTAATTTGTTTCAAGCGCGAAGATATAATTTACTATTTTTACCATTTAATCAACTATGGATTTTAAAACGTAATAGTATTTAGAATGAATTCAATTTTAGAATCAAAAATTAAATATCATTTACCTACTGATTGCGGTGCTTGTTCTCTACAGCCGAACACATTGTGGCAATCCTCTTTTTTACATTTACAGTTCCCCTTACAATGTCGGCCAAATTCTGGGAAAGGACAAGCATTAGAGGAATTCACACCATAAAATCCATCCACACAACCTTATAATTATGTAAATAAAGGATTTAAAGAAATACATATAAAACACAGATTGGTCAAATAAATTCTAAAATTCGGGAATTTTCAGAGAACATACGGATACAGTCTTCCAGTGTATCATTCTACATATACCCGAAACAAAAAAATATTGGCTCCTGTTGGTCTGTAAACAAGTATTAAACAATAACCAACACAAATTTAAATGTTGCTTATATACACATAATGATTCTGATTGAAAATAAATGACCGAGATTTTCAATATTGATTGAAATACTTTATACCTTTGTAATATTAAGAGAGATTTAAAAAATACTCACCCATTGCACCTTTTTAAAACTGATACTTGCCACAACAATGTTAAAATTAATATTGGAAAGCATATTATTCTAAGGCAGTTATTGTATTGCGGACTAATCATGTTTTCATTTCATTGTTTTAGGAAAAGCTAATCTATTTCCTGTTGAGTGTATTTCCAGAATCTGCTATGAACGGTCATAAAAATGCACAGTACTCACAAAAATATGATTTAACCAATAAGAAATAAATTTCTATTCAAGTGCTTTGTCTATCAAATCACGCTCAGGCTAATTGATGATTTAAATATCAAATGAAGTGCGTTTGGAATTACTCATAAACTGAAAAGAAAAATAAACGATTTTTTTATTGGTCTACTTTAATTGAGTATGTTCATAGTTAGAATAATTTTGAATTTACAAAATGTACTTGAACTATAAATAATGTCTAGAAATGGACATGCGATAGAAAATCACTTAACCATGATTCCGGCATGTTCTACGTGAGCACGAATCTGCATATGAACTTCGAATTGAAAGTCATATAGTTGGAATTTAAGATATATTGAACCATTTTTGCAATCTCCAGTACTTTTTTTTTTTTTTTTTTTTTTTTTTTTTTTTTGGATATCCGGCAAGATTTTGACCCTGAAAGATTCCGGGCCTTACCGAAATTCTAGGAGGTCTGGTTAATGAATTACTGATGAAAAGACACCATCAGAATGAAATTGCCCCAATTCACAGTATGGCGCTAGAACAAAGCCTCATGTTAGCTGAAAGCGTTTAAATCCACCTAAAAAGGGGACGTCTTCAGGAGGGCAACGGGACTTCCGGAAAGAGAGATCCGTTTAATCCACAGACGGAACAGGTTTCAAACTGCAAGTGAAACTGCTAGTAGCATCCCTGGGCCCTGCAATGCCAGAATTGGATAGAAACGGTACGCAATAGTCTTATTGAGGTAGGCCTCAAAGCACGCAGGCCATTCCTTTTAGAACCTATTTCCACATGGAAAGAGCTCACGTTGCCAGTGTAAGCCGAGACTTCCATGTGACCAAAAACGTAGGGACACAGAATGGTCATCACTAAGTCTCGAATGGCCTCTACTTGAACAATTATGAATCGAGAAATTTTACTTCTTTCATATTCGATATTAAACGCCATTTATAAGCTGAGACAAACCTTACAGAAGAGTGAAACATCATCCCTATTCGAAGAATCCACTATCTGATCAATTTTATGCTTTAAGTGATACCAGTTGCTGTAAATGCAGGATTAAGACACACGCGATATATATCAACTTTTGAGAATATTAACATTCTGACCCCTTATCCTCTATAGTCAGCCATTGCAGTGCAGTGCTAAAATGGCGTTTGATTCGAAATTATTATGTCTTGATTAAAGAAATAACCCGTAAAGTTGTATTTCGCTACCATTGTGTCGCATAGTAATAAATGCATACCTTTTATATGATTTGATTTATTAGAGATTTATTATATTGTACATCTTGTTCTAATTTTAGAGAAATAGAAATTATGTTTTTTTTTTTTCTTTAAAGGAATATATGTCTTTGATGTCTATATGAACCATAATTCATTGCATGGTTTACCATGTGCAAGAATTGCCCTTCAAATCCATAATTCATTGTTTCCCTTATGTCCCATTTTTTTAATTAATAGGCGGAAAAACATGCAGCCACACAGTAAATTGATCATATACTTACGGAATATACAACAAATTGTATTCGTTTTGTTGCTACCTTACTTAAACAACAAATTGTAGTCACTTTGTTGCTACCTTACCTTTCTTTCTAGGAAAAAATGTAAATTACAGCTTATTATATAAGTATGGTGTTTAGAACGGATAGTTTATATCGATATTTTCAATTACAATATATGCGTACAATCTACATGTAAAGTAGTGATGATAGACAATATAAAAGAATTTTATTATAATCAGTTTCAGCCAATAACACTGCAATGTAATACAAGTCAATCGAACAAAGATGAAATTCAGCAAATTTGCTACTTTAAGTGAATGAATTACTTGATAAGGGGATCTAACTCCACATCCATTGTACTATGATTTCTTTTGTCAGACAGAATGTATCATGGTATTGTATCATTGGAACAGTGATTTTTTATTCATGCAATTGTTTAAATGGAATATGCTTAATCTTTTTTCCAGAAATATTGCCATTTTGAAAGAATATATTTCCTTTTCTCAAAGCCAGAGTTGGGATCAGGCTCCTAGGAGGAGTAAGCATCCCTGTTTACCGGGCACGTCAGCCGTTGGCCCTGTGTATTGATTAGGTTTACGGAGTATGTTAGACAAAATACAGCTCAATGATAGGTTGTAATTACAAAGTCTTTATAACGATCGTAGACTTTGCAAGAAGCTGACTTTAAAAGGGATTCTTGAAATCTTTGTAACATCAACTTATTTGTTAAAAGCTTGTCTCGATTTAAATATTGATCCTACTCAGAGCGTGCTCTTGCAGAGAGAATCAGTTTGAAGACATAAAAAACATTATGTATGGGTTGCTAGAATATTACATCATCAATAGACTCTTTTTATTTCAATTTCAGAGTGGTTAAATGCAGAGTCAAAATGATTTTTAAGAATGTAATTTTGTAGATGACCAAAAACAAGATAAATTCCATCGAGGAAACAGTTTTCTTTGACGTCAAAAAGCTTTATATTGTGAGGAATTTTTGTATAAAGCGTACAAGAGACAAATGTTTTGATAGTTTTGATGTTTGCAAAATTTGTGAGATTTTAAATTTTTCAAAAGTTCCTTGTTTTTTCTAGAACAGAAATTTGATTTACATCTCTTCTTGAATATACTGTTACACAAAACGTCTGGGGTTTCTCCCTGAGAGCGGTTAATATTTTTGTAAAGAGTAAGGATCTGGGCTTGGTTGAAATATTTCCTGGGATCTACTATGTATCTTTGTTTGTAAGGATTTTTATGCAGTTTTGGAATCCAGTGTAGGTACAGTAAATCAAACTCACGTTTATTGAATTTTTCGAAACTGCAGCTCTAATAACGAGCCTTACAAACAAAGATTTTATTGATACAAGCTTCATCAGCTGGAACCAAAACATATTTTTCGTTTAGTTTAATTAATTCTTTCATCACTTTGTCTTCTGAAAATGGAATGATAGTTTGCATTTTGCCTTTTGAATTCTAATTTTATTCTTAAATGTATATCTAAAACTCTTAATCCATTCTTACATAGTGTGAAGGTCTTCCTCTTCATTTAAGCCCGTCGTCTAGCATACTAATCGACAGAATGAGAATTAGAAATGAAGTTTTTTTTTTCGCCATTTGAAGGATCTGTTCTCCCTGAGTTTATAACCTTTCAAAATGACATCTTTTAAGTCATTCTGATATATTCTTACATCTCAAGTATAGATTTGTCGAGTTGGACTACAGTCGAAAGAACAAGAACAATAAGAAGGATTTTGTTTTAGATGATCAATATCTACGCACTAGTTTTTTTTATAATTAAAAATTTTGGATGCTTCGGTTAGGGAATATCTGAAGGAAATAAAAGAGGTATAATTCAACATAAAGTATAGTGGAATGGAAAACTGAACGATTTAATGATAAGGAATGTTGCCATTGTTTGCAGCATTTATACCTTTATTATTAAATTTACGCTTACGGAATCGATGGTACATTCGAATTTCTTATCTTCCGCATCACGAAGCGGTTTAAAGAGCCTATGCAGCATCCACAATCATAGACACTACTCTGTATTCTAATGTTGAAGAATCCACCAATGGACTTGCGTAAGTTTTTTTTTTTTTTTTTTTTTTTTTTTTTTTTTTTTTTTCGAGAAAAAAACAAAACAAAACAAAACAAAAAAACAAAAACAAAACAAAACAAAACAAAAAAAAAAAAAAAAAAAAAAAAAAAAAACATAAAAGTTTCAATGGCACAGAGTAAACTTTAGAGCGAATGTAATATAGACCTAATTGTTATTGACGAACGGTAATAGCGAAGCAAAGGAAACATCATGAGAATTTGGCATATTGTACGAATGATGTCCATGACTGCTCTTACGTTTTGGTGCACTAACCACAAGTCTAACTACATTCACATTGGCAATGTTCGTGCTTGAAAGATTTCTTACATTATTGATGTGGTCATTGCAACCATATGAAAATGCAGAGCCCTGTTTCCTAATCCTGTATTCTTTTAGCTGTCTACGGAATTGTGTATTTAGATAAGAGCTATTTGTGGGATGGTAATTTTTTTTTCCTATAAATCATGTCCTCATAGATATATAGAATGGTCTTGGTAATTGAAATATTTATAAAGATATTGTTGGGTCCCATTATTTATTTCAAACCGGTTTCTCTTGTTTAGTGAGCCACTGGTTTCTTCAATATAAATAAGGCCAAGAAGATTGCATTCTATTCCAAAGATGATGCAAGAAGACTAACAACTCCAATCTTTAAAATTATTATATCAAATAATTAAGTGAAAACTCTGTCCTGTGAAATTGCTACTGAAAGAAGTTCCGGTTCAAATTGTGATTATTTAAACATGGATTTATAAACGAATTCCAATTGAAATAAATATACGTATTATGAAATACATTTGCAATTGGTTTCATATAAAATTATGAATATATTTCAGTTTGAAACAACTACAGACTATTCTCGTCATGGCAATGACAAAGCAGTCATGAAAGGTTGATGAGCCAAAACTACTTTCTGCAGCCCCTTTTTATGCTACGAATTATATTTATTTTACAATGATTTTGGTAGTTTTTAAACAAAAGTGAATAAATACGACGCCTTTCGAATAGTTTCAATAGTTCCAACACATTTTAATTATGAGGATTACTGCATTATTTATGATTTTTTAGACCCCATGAGAGCAAAATTCGACTTGGTTTTATGACAATAGGATCTTTTATGAAAAGAGGATAGGCGGGTCTTCCTACAATGGAGGGATATGCATGTCCGAGGAATCTACCTTTTATGGCCATTGTCATTATTTCGCACATTGTCGCTTACCGAGAACAATTGTCCAATCCAATGACTGAACGACAAAACATGCTGGTTTACTAGATGTTTACATTTTATCACAAACACGTGGCTTAGGTCAATTCACACATTATCTCTACTAAATTTCAAACTTATAATGGCCAGTAAAGGCTTTTTATACATGATTATACGTATGGAACCTCGGTGTTTACCGTTTTGGGTCGAGAAATTCACAATGAAACGTGTATTCACTGATTTTCGGGAAAACGTGTAGCCAATTGCCCAACGACGCTTTACAAAATTATGAAATTATACAATGTATATTCATAAAGAAAAATTGTGTGTAATTATGAGCACGGAAATTGTAGATAGAAAAAAAAATATGCCTTTTTTCCAAGCATTAAATTTCCTTAGATATTTTGTAGTACTCGCTCGTAATACAACTCATTTAGCTGACTGGTCGGTTAGAGAGTTTCGCCGTTGCCTCGATTAGCATATGAATTTGTTCTTACGTCAGAAAAATTGTTTCGTCGATCTGTTCGTAATGGGGAAGACCAGCCAGTGTTTTAAATACAACATTTGAGCGCAGTTGGGAACAATTTTCTCCTTTCACATATAGGTAGATTTCAATAAAATACAGCGACCATCCAAAGGAGAAAAATGTACCTACTTGCGCTCGTAAATTTTAAGGGCTTCCAAGACCCAAAATTCAGTGGGAATTGGATGTAAACATGGTACCCCTACTCAACATAAAGATAAATATCTTCCAAATCATGTTTCTATTTTCGGTAAAAGTAGTATTCCATGACGGTGCACATATTAGTGATTAAGTGGATGTAAAAATTGAAGTAAAATTTAGAAATTTTATTTTTTTGTCAATTTACCGGGGACCGTATGACACATTATCCTTTGTTTAACTTACAATAAGTCTCGGTCTAGCAGCACAAATGATTTGTAGCAAATCGACAACTGTTAGAAAGTAAGTTACTTTATGTGAAAAAAAAAAATGTTTTTGGGGTACTGTAAAGGTACTTCGTTCCAAGGAATATAATTCTGCGGTATTATAATTTGTGTTCAATTCGCTGGTAGAATTTTATTCGGACTTCTTAGAGTGGCATTGCACGTCTTAGTTGCACTTTAGGAATTCTGTCAAAAATTTCCATAGAAAACTTGTGACCGTGTACGTAAAATAATCCCACACGGTAAAAGTGCGTCTACAGTATTCAAAACTGCGGAAATAACATAGTTGTCTTATGTAGCAATATACCCTTATCACTTGCATATGGGATTAATGTCCCTCATTTGATTCGATACGCAAGAGCATGCTCTATATATAAGCAATTTTTGAAACGAGGCAAGCTGTTGACAAACAAGTTGACGAAACAAGGTTATCAACAGTTTCTTTTGAAGTCATCTTTTCGCAAGTTTTTTGGTCGATACAATGATTTTGTCAGCACATACAACCTATCATTGAGTCAAATGCTGACTGACGTTTTTCATACTAATTTTAGGCCATTACTTATACACTGAACTGTCTACAGAATTATTCGGTTTTTGTTTCCCGATCATGACAAGGAGCACATGGCGGGTGTGACCGGTCGGCAGGGGTGCTCTCTTCTCCATGGCATTGGATCCCATCTCTATATTTTGAGGTCCGTGTTTTCGAGATTGAATACTGTTCGTTATCTTCATATTTCAGCAATTGCACTTGAACTTAAATATGATACCAGCTACTTTGATACAAGTGTTTTACTTTATATTCGATCTTGACCCACTAACAATGGCCTTTAGGACAGAAATCTAGATTTTAGGAAAAAGCTTCTCACAGTGATTTTAGATCTATTTGATAAACATTACTGTGCAAGTTTTAGCTTAACTACTGAACATGATATTAATTTACATGTTTTAATGAATTTTAAGATTATTCCTTCCCAACTTGTCTTTTGTGAATGAATTCAACGTCAACCTTATTTTATCTTAATCATATCAATGAAATGAATATAGTGATTCTGTGCATAGTTCATAAACTTTTTCTCATACATGTGGCTATGATACTGTATAACTGTTTTAACATTGTTCCAAAGTCCTGAATATATAGCTGCATTTTTTTTTTACGTAATGCAGTTTACATCATGTGTATAAATGTGAATGCCTTTTTTTATTTAAAATCAAATGTTGTAAACAGATGAATTTAGTAATTATTATTAGTTCTTGTCATTTAAATCATATTGATGCAATTTAACAGAGATTTTACTTAAAAAAGATGGGTTAAATGCAAAACAATTGATGTGTTTTGCAGGATAAAGGAAACAGGGTGCCAGAACTATATCCAAAACGGGAAAGGACGATGTATATATTTTCTATTTAATTTTGTCCTCGACGCTCATAATAAAAATGTTTTGGCCTATTTCTGTTTTCATACGTTCGATTTTGAGGCATGTCCAATTCGCTGTTATTGCAACTCACAATATTTTGCACTAACATATGTAGATTTTTATTGAGCTTCCTCCGCTTACAATACCATACTTAACATAAGGTAAATGTTTCTGGGAGACAGACAGACAGAATCCTTTCCTCTTGGAACTATTTTCCTCAGGGGTTTCTTAATACAGTAATTTGTACACGAACTACTCCCTACGCAGAACATGAATTCATTTTTTTCTAATTATTTTTTTTTTTCTAATCAACCACATGTAGTTGTACATGCATCTGTCTAAATTCCAATCATGAAAACCAGTCAACCTGTGATCTTTTGGTGACATTATATATAATTGTTACAGACATTACAACTACACTCTTTTCCGAAGATGATATGGAAGATTAAGCCGGAGAAATATTCAAACATTTTGCATCATGCTATTTTTTAATAACCATAATTCTGTTATCGTATTTTTAATCACGAACGAAATTATAAATAAAGGCCTTTACATTTATATTTAGTTTGCGTTCGTGATTATTTCTGTCAGACGAAAGGGTTATTTAATTTCCTGTTTTGTCAAAATGCAAATGTTATGAAATAATATTTACATTTGCAAATGTTTTCTTTAATATAACACTATTAAAAGCAACGCGTATCTATATCCGTATAAACACGGGTTCCTCGCGTCATAAACGTTCGACGAAATTTCTCAGTGACGTCATAAAGGGTCGAAGCGCAATCAATGGATCATATACGTGCCGTTGAGTTTGAAAAATAAAACATTTTAAGCGTTAAAGATTATAATCAGGAAAATATAGAATATGAATAAGTCATAAATGTAAATATAAGTAATAATTTATCATTTTTAAACATCTATCGGGATATAAATACGTGTTGGTACGATATCAAATTTACCATAAAGCCCTTCGGGCTTTATGGTATTTGATCTCGTGCCCTACCCGTATTTATATCCCGATAGATGTTTAAAAATGATACATTATTTCTTAAAGAATGCTGTTGGTCACGCAAATCAAAACATAAAGCTATCTAAAAAAGGAAAATGAAAAATGGATCCTTAAAGTAATTATACTTCACTTTGCAAACAAAAAACTGGTCAATATAATTTATTGCTCAAAACTTTGTGAAAGAAATGGAAGCACTAAATTTTATCATTTATATTATATATTTATTTTGTCAATTCCATACGGTGGCAATACAAGCTAATTTTTTTGTAAGCAACTTGACCTCGGCAAACATTTTTCACCGTCGAAAATATATGTTGTGGAAATATATGCCGAAACACGAACAAGTTTACTTTTTCAAAAGTAACTTCTTTTTCTTCAAAGAAAAATCATTTTCGGCCGGGGTTATATATTTCCATACACACTGCACCTAAACTTCACCATTCCCTTATTTGATTTATCAAACTGAGGGTCTGTCGACATCAGCCATACTATGATCAGTATTTTACTTTTTGGATTTGTATGTCGGATGACGATGCGGGTACAATTGTTGCCCAGCAAAAAAGTCAACACAGTTCCTCATATATTTTTATTTGCTCTCATTTCTGCAAACTACTGCACACTGAAATTCCTTGGGAGATCTGAATTTTGCATATTCTGCAATGTATTTTTATCAAGTATGAAAAGTATAAATTTACTTCTATAAGCTATTCTGTTGTACAAATGTAAACGATATGTAATTTTTCTCCAGATAGTTCATATCTCCATTGATGATGTTATATTTCTATTATTGTCTCTAAGAAAAAATGTACCAACGTAGATAAATAATAATAAGGCACCGACTACACCGAGTCCAATGATACCTTCAGCCATAGGGGAAAATGTTCTTGTCGTTGACAAGACGCTTCTGTTAAAATCTAGTTTCACGGTGTTATGGTTGGTATGTTCCACTGAAACTGTTATATATCATAATGATTGTAGTAGTCAAATTCTAGCTATGCTACATCAATTCAAACAAATTATCTCACTTTTCATCCTAATTTAAAAAAAACTGTCTAAGTAGAACTGCTGAAAAACTTTGTAACTTAAACATGTCATAATAAAACGCTGATTTTGGCATTCGAAACAAAATTAAGATATCCTTTATTGTTCGTATTTTTGTCATTATGATGATACATAATTTTAATCTAATTAAAGCTGTAAATAAGAAAACGTATTCTTGGGGATTCCACAAAAGTGTATTTTATTGTTGCAAGATAAAGAAAAGATATCTGTTTTTTGTTGTTGTTGTTGATGTTAAGCTATTTAATTTTTCATTTGGAAAATGCTTACAGTAATTATCTAAATTAACCATTAACCGCATTCAAACAATTAACACCCCATATACAATATGCAGAACTATATAGTAAACTTTAACATTACATTTTCCCCAAGCTTTGATTTTAAAAAGAATTTCTTTTTTCGCGTCTCTCACTAACCAATCTGTTTAATTTTTCCTTCATGTTAACATCTCTCTTATAAAGTCAATAAAAATACCCCAAACCTGGTATCTACTTACTACTTAAAATAATTAAAGTTGGAAGGTAACAACACATTCTTTAATTATTTTATATCAATTCATACTTGTACCTTTATCTCTTATAGTGGATTTCGCAGGAAATGCATTGTTTCCTAAGGATATATCACCAATTTCAATGTTGATGAGAACTGAAGAGTTGACGGAGGGACGTATAGAAGATGGAATATCTAAAAATAAAACAATAACTATACCCATTTTATTACTGTATTTTGAAAGTGCTATTTTTATCGCTAGAAATCAAATATCGTATACAGGCATGTTCTAGATTGGAAATATTCTATCCTAAAATCCCCTTTTAATCTAAACCATTTTTTATCGACAATTACTTATTTTCTTCTCCTAAAGTATCGTCTATGGTAGCTCAGTCGGTAGAGCGTTCGCTTCGTGATCGGAAGGTCGTGAGTTCGAATCTCGGCCGCGACTGACCTAAGCCGATAAAAGAAAAATGGGTAGCAACTGTTCCTTCGTCATGCGCTCGGCAATTTGAAGTGAAAGTTGCAGGTCCTTCGGATGAGACCTTAAAAATTGAGGCCCCATCTCACGACAGGCGTTCGCACGATAAAGATCACTCACTGCTCAATGGCCCTGAGTGCCGAGTAAAGGTCAAAATTTGAAGCCATTCAACGGTATATGGTGACGTCTCTATATGAGTGAAAAATTCTCGGATGGGAGGTAAAACAACATACAATCAATCAATCAATCAATCAGTCTTATCCTAAAGCATATACATGAAATTTAAACAATCTTAATTTTAAATAGGTAATATTGGACTTAAAATTAATAACTCAATTTAAAGGAAAGTAAAGGATACATATGCATAATTAAGAAATAAGTAATCCGTTTCAGACGCCTGTGCTTTACTACCTGCAGCGAATGAACTAGTCATAGTATTGTTACATCCTTTAACAAAATGGCACATATCTTGTTCACAGTTACAATATCCTTGACACATGTTCCCAAAATTAGGATACAATGTATCTGCAACGCCTCTCGCAAAAATGTCCATAATACCCGAGGCCACAATCTACAAATTGCATATACTTTACTTTATATTTCAAGATGATCTTCAAAGTTTACTTCATTAAATCATAACATAAAGGATATCTTTAGGGTTTTGCCGACATCCCAGCTGGTGGTCACATTTAAATTCACTGCAATTACACAAGGACTGACAGTCTTTCCCAAAAGAAGGGTACGGGCAGGGATCAGAGCAATATGGTCCATGAAAGCCCACATTACAAGCTTTTGAATATATAAAGTTATTTTTATCACCAATATGGTGAATCAATTTGATGGACTGATTAGACAACTTGATTAAGTACTAGATTTGCAATATAAACATACGAGTACAATTGCCTAAGTTGTTGTTCCAAACATAACCAGCGCAGCAAACAGTACCCTTCATTCTGTGAGCATTAAAGACAAATCGATAAGGATAAGCAGTGTATTAAAATACACTATATGATACTAACTTTAAATCTTGTTTTGTTAATGTTTTAAAATGTGTTTTTAAAATATTACTTCTTATAAAATTCATTATAAAATATGCATACTTAAGTCAGTAATAATTATAAATTCTAATACAACTATGAAAACACTTACCCAGTGCAGTTAAACGAAGAGGACAATCTTAGCAGTTTCAAAAACTCTAGAACTGCTGAGATAATAACAAGATAGATCGAATTCATAATTAAGGCCAATAAAACGAAACGAAGGTTGATTATGGCAAATCAACTTCTGCTTAGATAATTTTTTTTGATGAAATATAGCAAACGTTTCCTGATTATGACGCAAGTAAACGATATTGAAATTATAATGGAATATTTTTTTTTTCGTACCAGTCGTTAGTTTAATCAATCCATTTTCTTCATCTTATATGATTGCATAAAACTCATATTTGCATCTATATTAGGAGATACTTGCAATGTCACATTATTTTTATTTTTGTTGAAGATCATGTGTTTGTCTTTCGCTCGGACTCGCATTAATTTTTAAACGGATGTTCCATATAAGTTAGGGCAAAGAATAGATACTTTTAAATCACATAAGTCTAATACTAATTGTTTAAAACCTTAGCGTAAATAAATATCACAATACAAACAGTTTCAGATTGATAAAGGGATCAGTTCAGCAAAATTCGTGTCACACACTCTTTCTTTCATTTTTATCTCTACTTTAATATATATATAATTTTACAGTGGCAATAGACAAGCTCTTCACAGTTCGAACTTGACATAAGAAGGTCACTTTAAACATCGCAAAACTTTTGTAAAAAGTGTCAAAAGACAAAAAATAACCCTAAATATTGACCTGGGATATAATTTACCATAAGATTGTGATAATCAATTTTCTTTTTCCAAATACACAAGTTTATAACAGTTATTGTTCAAATTACAGCAAAGACTGGTATAATCTCTACATTGAATGTCATAGATCATACCCGTGCTTGCCACATAATATCACGAATTCTATTATTTCTGTTATTTCGATATTCATGCTGAATCATTTGTGATGATTTCAGCTGCGGTACATACTTCATAAACATGTTAATTTAGGAAATGAAGAGGGGATAGTATTCCTAGTACAGGAAGTGATCGGAAAATGCAATATTCAAAGGTCGAACGCATGGTCTTTGTAAAGGAACCTAATATTCGGAACAGTCGATAACATAATATTATATCTACGAGTTGGACGTCTTCAAAACACATTAAATAGATAACTACTACTCAAATCTTATCGTGTTGACAAACAAGTTGACGAAACAAGGTTATCAAACAGTTTCGTTTGAAGTCATCTTTTCGCAAGTTTTTTTGGTCGATACAATGATTTTGTCAGCACATACAACCTATCATTGAGTCAAATGCTGACTGACGTTTTTCATGCTAATTTTAGGCCATTACTTATACACTGAACTGTCTACGGAATTTTTCGGTTTTTGTTTCCCGATCATGACAAGGAGCACATGGCGGGTGTGACCGGTCGGCAGGGGTGCTCTCTTCTCCATGGCATCTGATCCCATCTCTATATTTTGAGGTCCGTGTTTTCTCTTCTCCAAATTCGTATCGTTTCATTGGACTTTCGAGATTGAATACTGTTCGTTATCTTCATATTTCAGCAATTGCACTTGAACTTAAATATGATACCAGCTACTTTGATACAAGTGTTTTACTTTATATTCGATCTTGACCCACTAACAATGGCCTTTAGGACAGAAATCTAGATTTTAGGAAAAAGCTTCTCACTGTGATTTTAGACCTATTTGATAAACATTACTGTGCAAGTTTAAGCTTAACTACTGAACATGATATCAATATACATGTTTTAATGAAATTTAAGATTATTACTTCCCAACTTGTCTTTTGTGAATGAATTCAACGTCAACCTTATTTTATCTTAATCATATCAATGAAATGAATATAGTGATTCTGTGCATAGTTCATAAACTTTTTCTCATACATGTGGCTATGATACTGTATAACTGTTTTAGCATTGTTCCAAAGTCCTGAATATATAGCTGCATTTTTTTACGTAATGCAGTTTACATCATGTGCATAAATGTGAATGCCTTTTTTTTTTTTATTTAAAATCAAATGTTGTAAACAGATGAATTTAGTAATTACTATTAGTTCTTGTCATTTAAATCATATTGATGCAATTTAACAGAGATTTTACTTAAAAAAAGATGGGTTAAATGCAAAACAATTGATGTGTTTTGCAGGATAAAGGAAACAGGGTGCCATAACTATATCCAAAACGGGAAAGGACGATGTATATATTTTTTCTATTTAATTTTGTCCTCGACGCTCATAATAAAAATGTTTTGGCCTATTTCTCTCTTCATACGTTCGATTTTGAGGCATATCCAATTCGCTGTTATTGCAACTCACAATATTTAGCACTAACATATGTAGATTTTTTATTGAGCTTCCTCCGCTTACAATACCATACTTAACATAAGGTAAATGTTTCTGGGAGACAGACAGACAGAATCCTTTCCTCTTGGAACTTTTTTTCCCCTGGGATTTCTTAATACAGTAATTTGTACACGAACTACTCTGTCTAAATTCCAATCATGAAAACCAGTCAACTTGTGATCTTTTGGTGACATTATATATAATTGTTACAGACATTACAACTACACTCTTTTCCGAAGATGATATGGAAGATTAAGCCGGAGAAATATTCAAACATTTTGCATCATGCTATTTTTTAATAATCATAACTCTGTTATCGTATTTTTAATCAGGAACGAAATTATAAATAAAGGCCTTTACATTTATGTTTAGTTTGTGTTCGTGATTATTTCTGTCAGACGAAAGGGTTATTTAATTTCCTGTTTTTTTCAAAATGCAAATGTTATGAAATAATATTTACATTTGCAAATGTTTTCTTTAATATAACACTATTAAAAGCAACGCGTATCTATATCCGTATAAACACGGGTTCCTCGCGTCATAAACGTTCGACGAAATTTCTCAGTGACGTCATAAAGGATCGAAGCGCAATCAATGGATCATATACGTGCCGTTGAGTTTGAAAAATAAAACATTTTAAGCGTTAAAGATTATAATCAGGAAAATATAAAATATGAATAAGTCATAAATGTATATATAAGTAATAATTTATCATTTTTAAACATCTATCGGGATATTAATACGTGTTGGTACGATATCAAATTCACCATAAAGCTCTTCGGGCTTTATGGTATTTGATCTCGTGCCCTACCCGTATTTATATCCCGATAGATGTTTAAAATTGATACATTATTTCTTAAAGAATGCTGTTGGTCACGCAAATCAAAACATAAAGCTATCTAAAAAAGGAAAATGAAAAATGGATCCTTAAAGTAATTATACTTCACTTTGCAAACAAAAAACTGGTCAATATAATTTATTGCTCAAAACTTTGTGAAAGAAATGGAAGCACTTAATTTTATCATTTATATTATATATTTATTTTGTCAATTCCATACGGTGGCAATACAAGCTAATTTTATTGTAAGCAACTTGACCTCGGCAAACATTTTTCACCGTCGAAAATATATGTTGTGGAAATATATGCCGAAACACGAACAAGTTTACTTTTTCAAAAGTAACTTCTTTTTCTTCAAAGAAAAATCATTTTCGGCCGGGGTTATATATTTCCATACACACTGCACCTAAACTTCACCATTCCCTTATTTGATTTATCAAACTGAGGGTCTGTCGACATCAGCCATACTATGATCAGTATTTTACTTTTTGGATTTGTATGTCGGATGACGATGCTGGTACAATTGTTGCCCAGCAAAAAAGTCAACTCAGTTCCTCATATATTTTTATTTGCTCTCATTTCTGCAAACTACTGCACACTGAAATTCCTTGGGAGATCTGAATTTTGCATATTCTGCAATGTATTTTTATCAAGTATGAAAAGTATAAATTTACTTCTATAAGCTATTCTGTTGTACAAATGTAAACGATATGTAATTTTTCTCCAGATATTTCATATCTCCATTGATGATGTTATATTTCTATTATTGTCTCTAAGAAGAAATGTACCAACGTAGATAAATAATAATAAGGCACCGACTACACCGAGTCCAATGATACCTGCAGCCATAGGGGAAATTGTTCTTGTCGTTGACAAGACGCTTCTGTTAAAATCTAGTTTCACGGTGTTATGGTTGGTATGTTCCACCGAAACTGTTATATATCATTGTAGTAGTCAAATTCTAGCTAAGCTACATCAATTCAAACAAATCATCTCACTTTTCATCCAAATTTAAAAAAAACTGTCTAAGTAGAACTGCTGAAAAACTTTGTAACTTAAACATGTCATAATAAAACGCTGATTTTGGCATTCGAAACAAAATTAAGATATCCTTTATTGTTCGTATTTATGTCATTATGATGATACATAATTTTAATCTAATTAAAGCTGTAAATAAGAAAACGTATTCTTGGGGATTCCACAAAAGTGTATTTTAGTGTTGTAAGATAAAGTAAAGAAATCCTTTTTTGTTGTTGTTGTTGTTGTTAAACTGTTTAATTTTACATTTGGAAAATGCTTACAGTAATTATCTAAATTAACCATGAACCGCATTCAAACAATTAACACCTCATATACAAAATGCAGAACTATATAGTAAACTTTAACATTACATTTTCCCCAAGCTTTGATTTTAAAAAGAATTTCTTTTTTCGCGTCTCTCACTAACCAATCTGTTTAATTTTTCCGTCATGTTAAAATCTCTCTTATAAAGTAAATAAAAAAATACCCCAAACCTGGTATCTACTTACTACTTAATATAATTAAAGTTGGAAGGTAACCACATATTATTTTATATTAATTCATACTTGTACCTTTATCTCTAATAGTGGATTTCGCAGGAAATGCATTGTTTCCTAAGGATATATCACCGATTTCAATGTTGATGAGAACTGAAGAGTTGACGGAGGGACGTACAGAAGATGGAATATCTAAAAAATAAAACAATAATTATAGTGCTATTTTTATCGCTAGAAATCAAATATCGTATACAGGCATGTTCTAGATTGGAAATATTCTATACTAAAATCCCCTTTTAATCTAAACCATTTTTATCGACAATTACTTATTTGCTTCTCCTAAAGTACCGTTTATGGTAGCTCAGTCGGTAGAGTGCTCGCTTCGTGATCGGAAGGTCGTGAGTTCGAATCTCGGCCGCGACTGACCTAAGTCGATAAAAATGGATAGCGACTGTTGCTTCGCCATGCGCTCAGCGATTTGAAGTGAAAGTTGTAGGTCCTTCGGATGAGACCTTAAAAACTGTGGCCCCGTCTCACGAGAGGCGTTGGCATGATAAAGATCACTCACTGCTCAATAGCTCTGAGTGCCGAGTAAAAGTCAAAATTTGAAGCCATTCAACGATATATGGTGACGTCTCTATATGACTGAAAAATTCTCGGATGGGACGTAAAACAACATACAATCAATCAATCAGTCTTATCCTAAAGCATATACATGAAATTGAAACAAGCTTAATTTTAAATAGGTAATATTGGACTTAAAATTAATAACTCAATTTAAAGGAAAGTAAAGGATATATATGCATAATAGAAATAAGTAATCCGTTTCAGACGCGTGTGCTTAATTACCTGCAGTGAAGGAACTAGTCATAGTATTGTTACATCCTTTCACAAAATGGCACATATCTTGTTCACAGTTACAATAATGTTGACACTTGTTCCCAAAATTAGGATATCTGCAACGCTTCTCGCAAAAATGTCCATAATACCCGAGGCCACAATCTACAAATTGCATGTATTTTACTTTATATTTCAAGATGATCTTCAAAGTTTACTTCATTAAATCATAACATAAAGGTTACCTTCAGGGTTTTGCCGACATCCCAGCTGATAGTCACATTTAAATTCACTGCAATTACACAAGGACTGACAGTCTTTCCCAAAAGATGGGTACGGGCAGGGATCAGAGCAATATGGTCCATGATAGCCCACATTACACGCTTTTGAATATATAAAATTGTTTTAATCACCAATATGATGAATCAATTTGATGGACTGATTATACAACTTGATTAAGTACTAGATTTGCAATTAAAACATACGAGTACAATTGCCTAAGTTGTTGTTCCAAACATAACCAGCGCAGCAAACAGTACCCTTCATCCTGTGAGCATTAAAGACAAATCGATAAGGATAAGCAGTGTATTAAGAATAAACTATATGATACTAACTCTAAATCTTGTTTTTTTTTTAATGTTTTAAAATGTGTTTTTCAAATTTATATTTCTTAAAAAAAATCATTATAATATATATATACTTCAGTCAGTGATTGTAAACTCTAATTCAACTTTGAAAACACTTACCCACGTCCAGTGCAGTTCAACGAAGAGGACAATCTTAGCAGTTTCAAAAACTCTAGAACTGCTGAGATAATAACTAAGTAGATTGCATTCATGATTAAGACCAATAAAATGAAAAGAAAGTTGATTATGGCAAATTAACTTCTACTTAGATAATGTATTTGATGAAATATAGCAAGCATTTCCTGATTATGACGTAAGTAAACTATATTGAAATTAAAATGGAATATTTATTCCGTGTCAGTCGTTAGTTTAATCAATCCATCTTGATCTTATATGATTACATAAAACTCATATCTGCATGTATATTAGGAGATGCATGCGATGTCACATTATTTTTGTTTTTGTTGAAGATCATATGTTTGTCTTTCGCTCAGACTCGCATTTATTTTTAAACGGATGTTCCATATAAGTTAGAGCAAAGAATAGATACTATTAAATCACATTAGTCTAATACTAATTGTTAAAAACCTTAGCGTAAATGAATACAATACAAAAAGTTTCAGATTTATAAAGGGATCAGTTCATCAAAATTCGTGTCACACACTCTTTCTTCCATTTTTTTTTCTCTACATGTAATTGTTAATATAATTTTACAGTGGCAATAGGCAAGCTCCTTACAGTTCGAACACGATATAAGAAGGTCACTTTAAACATTGCAAAACGTCAAAAGACAAAAAAAAAACTCAATATTGACCTGAGATTTTATTTACTATAAGATTGTGATAAACAGTTTTCTTTTTCCAAATACACCAGTTTATAACACTTATTGTTCTACAGCAAAGACTGGTATAATCTCTTCATTGAATTTCATAGATCCTACTAGTGCTTGTCACATAATATCAGGAATTCTGTTATCTGTGCTATTTCGATATTCAAGTTAAATCATTTGTGATGACCTCAGCTGTGGTACATACTTCATAAACATGTGACTTTAGGAAATGAAGAGGGGAAAGTATTCCTAGTACAGGAAGTGATCGGAAAATGCAATATTCAAAAGTCAAACGCATGGTCTATGTAAAGGAACCTAATGTTCGGAACATTCGATAACTTAAACTTATCTACGAGTTGGACGTCTTCAAAACACATGAAATAAATAAACTACTAAAAGCTTCTGTTTAGCAGGTGAATGAAAATCTTGCGCACAAAGGGAAAAGTAAATTTACATGTATACGTCATGAAACTGTAAAAATACTTACATATCAAATTAATGCATTAAAAAAATCTTTAGTACTTTACATGCTTAGATACATTTACATAAAGCTGTCAGCACTTAGCATGCTATGATAAATCTACAATTTTGAAACTGTCAATGCATAGTAAATTTTGTTATTTCTGCGAAAATGGTTACAATTGTAGGATGTTTCACATGGAAACAACTGTGATCGGTCAAAGCTAATTACAAAAAAAAAAAACTTAAGTATAAATGAAACTACTCATTGTACAACTGCGATTTGTACTTGTCTGAGGATGAACATTCAAAATGAATGATGAGCATTTTGATAACAGACTAAACAAATTCAAAGTTGATATCAATAACTACAAATAAATATCAATGGAATAGTTTCTTTGTAACATTTTTTTCAACTGCAATGTATTGGAATTTATCTTATGAATAAAAGTAATATTTTTTGAAGTAATATTTTGCACTTCGGAAATTTAAAAAATGAGGACAATCTCTGGATTTTCATTTTTTTTTAAAAGTGTTTCATAAAGAAAATAGTTCCATTCATAAGATGAAGAAAAAAAACTATCCTGACACAGACTAATCTGCGAAAGTTTTTTTTTTTTTTTTAATTGTTGTTAGGGCTAATATTCATGTTTATAATTTTCAATCTCAACATTGTTCGTCTATGAATAGCTCAACTATGACGTCACGGCCTACAACAATACGTTACAGAAGCAAAAGGGAAGAAAAAGAATTTTGAAGAAAAATCAATATTTTGTAGTTGTACATAAAATTTACGTTGATTGTGGGATGTACGTTGCTTTTACTCTGCCTTTGAACTTCCAAAACAATAAAAATACTTTAAGTGTCCTTCTCGTGAAATAATTTCCACACCCAAATAGGAAATATTATTTTATTAGATTCTATTTATACATGTTTGAGATATACGGGTGTATGGCTTTGAAAAGCGTGTATGGAAAAGAAAGATTGACATGTATTCTGTTAATACAGCAATCATTTACTTGATTATCAATGTAGAATTGACAATAATATCATAATGTTATACATGCACAAAGACACTTAATAATGCATGCAAATTAGATACTAGTCTTTGTTAAAGTGTAGTTAGGGTCTTTTTCATTGGACAACATTATATTTGTAACGAAAACCTGTTATCTATTTATCTTCCCGAACGAAAAAATTGTCATCCTTAGAAGGAAATAATCGAATACGTTTCTATAAACACAAGTACAACATTATTCATATATGTCTGTCTGTTACAAAAATAAGATATACATGAATAGGGTCATAAAGGACAATAACTAATAAACTGGTTTGTATCACTCGCTTCAGAACTGATATCAGTGCATATTGTGTTACAACGTATGCTTATCTATCCTGTTAAAGGATAATGTAAGTTTTTTTTTTTTTTCCAGAATCGCTATTTTTCTTTGTTTTGTTTAAACTATTCCATACATTAAGGAGATCGGATACCATAAAATAGTCGAAATAACCAAAACTCAAACATATGTTTCTTATTGTGCGAGTACATGTAGCATAACATTTTTTTATATACACATGTAATTGAAAATAGCACTTTAGTCGGAGAAAATCAAAAGTGTTGAATTTATCAGAAGATATTTTAAGGTTCATTCTTGGGTATGATGAAACCTAACAAAATATACATAGCAATATGGGCTATTTGCGATGCATTAATACAGTTCATTTTGATATTTTAGAGTAAATGCTAAAGGGTGAAAACTTCCTTATAATTCTTTCATGTCCTCTTCCCTGTCGTTCGTACTCAATAAAAAGAAATATTGATTTTTATGCAATTCACCAGAGAGAACTCGTGTCAATCAATCTTCATAAAAGTATATATATATATATATATATATATATATATATATATATATATATATATATATATATATATATATATATATATATATATATATATATATATATATATATATATATATATATAAGTGTATTCATTCAAGTGTATTCATTAAATAGAGTAGGTGCAATTTAAACATCACTTTTCATTTCAGGAATAACCACACATGAAAGTGCCTCACGTAGTCGTACGGCCGAGGGAAAATAATAATTTTACATGATCAAGATCTTATCTAAGCTTTGCATGATAATGTATAGTATGAGATTTGCTGTCATCTCAGGATGACACAATGCAAAAACTTTTGTCACATAGAAATGATGGTTTGCATTTAAATATTTATATTCTTAAATAGCGGTTGTTGTTTTTTTTTTTCAAGAAAAGCTTTCTTCTCGCAAGTAGATTATTACCTTGGCATCATATTGGATAACCACATCGAATGCAACCTTCTCGGGCATCTTTGCCAATTCCTTAGAAGGAATTGGGCAATTGGTCATTGTAAAAATGTTTTCTCGTGATTTTAGGGTTTCGTATTATTTTTCCTTGAATACATTAATGATCGAAAGCCAGTAATGTTTAGCCTTCCATATACAAGTATAATGTACATATTGAATATTCAATATACATGAGAAAAAGTCAACACTTGCTGTGGCATTCAACTCGACATTTAGATATATATCGACGACGTTTTATCAATTAACAATAGTCATTTTCATTCATATCTTGACATGATAAAATTTTAGAAAGGAATTCCTCGAACTTTTGGATCAACCCTCTACACAATGTCTCCTAATGGACCCTACTAACTTATGTAGATAAACAGTTAGGTTTTCATCTCATCTGAACCAAACTTTACTCCACCCTTTTGAAAGTTTTAAATGATCTTTTTGAAAGGCCAATTAAAGTTCGTATTTGGATTCTTTGACATCAGATTACAGGCTGGGTTCTGTGATTATAGATTTTGCAAAATCTACGTTTTATGGAAGAGAATGCTGCTCATGCAGCTTGTTCGTTGATAACACTTAAATTTGCCAACAAAGAAAATGACGCAGTAAATATTACTAATATTCTTTATCACAAAAAGGTCCAGTCATATATTTCACATTGCAAGTTGAAGCCCACATCTTGTGTTAACGAGAAATATTCATCGATTATTGCTTCCCAACTTACTACTTACATTAAACACTTTACAGTGCCTTGATATAGAACATCTGAAATATAACACTTCTATGTGTTCATATTCCTCTTCCCCCTACAATTATAGTCTTGCTGGATATGGCATTGCTGGATGCGTGAATATAGTTCAAAACGAGGAACTTCAATCACTTATTTTTATTTTAAAAGGCCTAAATTTAGTGAACCTCGAAATTTTAGCTGGTATAAAAAATGTCATGAATATTATGAATACGAATTAAAGATTACGCAATAAGATGGACCAAACATGAAAAAGAAGGCATTGACACTTTTTGAAAAGGGATTAAAAAGTATCAAATGGATATTGGAGTCTCGCATAAAACGTTTGGAGGGTAATATGAAAACCATCTACTCTTCTGTCTTCGATAGTTCAGGAGTTGAAAAAGAATAAGATAGATAACACAAACAGTATGTACTGGTTCCAGCTACCAAAGCGGACAAAAACATTGTTTTGTTTTTAAAGATGAAATATGAAGATAACAAAAATTAATCAAGCTCAAAAGATCATTGAAAGAAAACTTTGGGGCAGATTAAGCACAGGCCCCTAAAAAACATCAGAAGTGGGATCAGCCGTCATGAAGGAGTGAGCATATCCTATCGACTAGTCACACACACTGTGTGCATCTTGTCATGATCGAACAAACAGAAAAAATCCATTGACATTTCAGTATGAAAATAGTGCATAACAATTTTCCTGAAAAATGTTAGTCAACATTTGACTTAATGACAGATAGTATCGACCATAAAAGAATGAATCTTCATAACATTGCTTTCTCGACCCTTTTTAAATGCAGAATTTTACCCTTTTAAATCAGAACATTATTATATTGTAGCTAAAGTTTCCAAGCATAGTCTGTATAGATACTCATAAAAGGTTTTAAAGGAAGGAGACTTTCAATATATACATTATATCGATTCAATAAAATTGTATACTTCACTGTAAAATCCCGGCTTTGCTATTACAGGTCATTGTATTATTTGAATGAGAGGGCGGAGCGTCTATCAAGCGTGTGATTAGTATGAATACATTAGCGTGTGTTCGAGGTTTACTAAGTTTTATGATTAACTGACACCTAAAACTCCTCTTTTTTAGTGCTAGAGACCGACCAAATATAAGCATACAGTTTTAATTTGACAAGCTTTACTTTGTGTTTTTTTTTCTTCTTAACGTACGAGTTATATTTGAAATGATTCACTGGAAATCCGTTAAATTATTTATGCATTAAATACACAATGGAATTTGCAAACAGAACGTCTAATGCTGGATACACTTTTTTCATACATTAAAGAACCCTTGTTTTTAAAGAGATAATTAATCCATTAAAGCTTATTATATTTAAGTGAATAATTAGAATTTATTTCATAGCAGATATATAATTTTGCAAAATCCGAGTGCTACAACAAATTCACGTAGGCGGTTGAATTATGATCTAAAACTTCACTCTGTGTTCGAAAAATAAAATCTTAAGAAAGTGAAAATTAAAACGTCAATGAAACTTCAGTTTCATAACTGGTGGATAAAAAAACATCAGTGTCGGTCTACTTTTTACAGTCCAGATTGCATTATTTCAAAAAATCCTGTTTATTCATGCCAGACAAGTTAATATGATCTTCCTCATTTAGGAATTCATTAATTGTCGAATTCCACTCGTGTACATTTTGATTTTAACAAACTCTCACCCTGTAATTAGATGAATAATAAATCACTTCAAGATATTTTAAACGCCTTTTTTCATTTGATTGATTTTTGTTACTAAAATCTAAATCTTTAATGATACGTTGATCGGACACGTGAAAGGGTCATTAAAGAGAAATTTTTTTTTTTGCTTTTAAGCATTATGCTTTAAAAATACCTGCAAACATAGACTTTTTTTTACATGATCTGCCCAAAAACCTATTTATGAGATTTTGTGCCGATGTAAAAAAAAGTTATAGCATTTTAGCATTTGCAGTGTCGTCAGAAGAAACCCGAAGCTTCCCTCTATTCAAATTAGGGTGCATTTTATGCCAATTTAATTTTTTTTTATTCAGTGACTTTTAAGGTTCCCCTTAAGGTTAACCTTTATTGTTTCTTCAATTGGAAGTATGCATTTGTGCACTTGTAACAAACATTTTTTTTTTTTTCTAAAGATATGATGAATTGGTGTATTTCAAATAACGATCTATAAAATTAAAGACAGTTTTAACTGGAAAAGAAATTTTTGTTATCTTCCAAGAGTCAATTTGTAGCGCTGATGTATATTTAGGAACAAAGGCATTGTATAATATATACACACAGTAATGTATATTTTAAAATTCTGTATTAATGTGACACAAGCCGTAAGTGCAAGCTATATGCTACAGGCCTCCAATATAACCAATAGATACCGAAAAAAAAATCAAACAAAATCAACTAAAATAGCTGTTAATAACAAGTAAATCAGAAATCTTAACACATCTTAACAATAAAAATGTTTTCTCCCAGAATTCTAATTAAACATTTGAAAATGATTTGACCATCGTTAGCTCACAGACACTAGACAAGATGTCGCGTAAGTGTGCTTAAAGCATGAAAGTGAATAGATTTGAGTCTTGTGTTCAGTGCTTTGTTATTCATGAGGTTAAAGACATGTTGAAATTTTAAACAAGGTGCATTTATTATAGAGACAAGTACCCGTGATTTTGCACCTTTTTGAAAAATAATAAATGAGCGCACGCACAACTGTTTCAATTTCTTTCATGAATGTAAATGACTAGTATAACACTTTACATCGACCGTATTTACAACTTGAACAATCCATGCGCTCATATAAAAATGGGTTTGCAAAATTGGGTTGTGGCCTAAAGTCTATGAAAAATCAATGTAAACAATGTACACCTCCTATATTAATCAGATAAATACCAAATTTCAGTCTAAGGAAGTAGAAATTGAAATTAAAATTAATAAACTACAATGTTAGATGGAAAGATTGAGTCCAAATTATGTAGAATATCTTTGATTTAGTTCTTTGTAAATTATCGGCAACGATTGTTGGAAACGTGGGATAATTTATGCATAACGGGCTTCGACCATTATGCATAAATTATCCCACGTTTCCAACAATCGTTGATGTCCCTAGCATACTCTACTAACTAGACAGTGATTCCTTATATTTCCATTTCATTGTGAAATAAAATTATAAATTTAAATTTTAAAAATGTAGAGTAATAGATTTAAATTAAACGAGGCCTCACATGTCAATTTCAATTGTCCCCGCCCACTGACGTCAAACACAAAGACAGAATTACATGCATATTAGGCCTCCTTAGCGTCAGACACAAAGACAGCAGCACGAGAATTACATGAATATTTTGTATTCTTAGCTCCTGACCTTTCGCTTGGCGAAATTTGCATTCCGGTAGAATAATCAAAGAAATCAACTCTCCTAACTTTTAAAGAGTTATAACAGAGAACACAAATAGAAATGGAAATATAATGATATATTGCTACATAAATAATGAAAGTTGTCGATAGAAAAGTTGGAGTACTCATATTTATCCTAAAGTGTGGATAATAGTTTACAATTCAATTTTTTTTGTAGTAAAATATCCAACTATGAATTAGATGTGTCAGACTCTGTAGTATCTTTCATATCCGTTTCAAAGGGATATGTCAAATCGACCTCAGAATGAAAATGAATATTGTTAATTGATAAAATACTCATTACTTTAATTGTGTTTAAGAGGAATGTGACTTTAAATTCTGCAAGTGGTTTATCAACTTATACTCAAAGTTTCCCAAGGAGGAAATTCTTCAAAATAAAATGTGTGTTTGAAATATTTTAATATTCCCAATAATTAAAGAGCTAGAGCCACGAAGTGCCAAAATCGGCCTAGTCACCAAAATAAACAACACGTTCTCATATAATAGTCAAGGATTTGTAGGTCTTAAAACAGTTTATTTTTTAACAACACCTTTTCTAGTTTTCTTTTTACGGTCTTTTAAATTGGGTATTGTTTTTTTTCCAAATGAATACTATAACGTCATGACGTTGACGTTATATACAGCACTACATAATGATATTACGACGGTTGATCCAAAAGTTATATCACAACTTCTACAAAATCTTTAATACTCAAAGGTTATCAACAACATTTGACATACATTGTACTATTACCCTAATTTATTTGGATCTTTTGCTTTTAAATTCATTCGATTTTATTTAGTAATTTCTCAAATGTTATCATAAACACGACATTAGTTTTTTTTTTTCCTATAGTCACAGCAAGAATGTACCGGAGTCTTCATATGACGTTTCTTCGACACTCATTTACATTTCATCCGTGTATCTTTTTAACTTCTCACTTGCTTCTTTTATATATATATATTTGCTGCTATTTTGCCATAAACAATCTTGTTCTGAGTTGTAGTAATAAAATTATTTGAACTTTATCCAAAAGTTTTCTAAATTCATTCCTTTTTGTGTAACTCTTATGCTTCATCAGATTGAAAAAGAGAGCATGCCGAGAAGAAACGTCATAACGACGTTATTACATTCTTACCGTGCAGAGATAGAGAAGACCCAACGTTGTGTTATTGTAAAATAATTGTATGAAGTAATTAAGGACAAAAATCTAAATAGGTAGAGGTATTAGCATAGAAAGGTTTGTTGAAAACCCGATAATTAATGATTTTACAGCAGTTGTAACATTACTTAAGGACAAACCCTCGTTACATTATTATAAAAAGGTTACATAAATGAAATGGACTTCATAAAAATATGCCTACTTTATTAAATTGGGCAAATTCTTGCATTTTTCTTCGAAACTCTGAAACATGGGATGAAAAAAATTTCGATTTTCTAACTTGAAGCTATTTTTATGATCAATTGAAGTGCTTAACTTTTCTTATAAGCATATATTAACTATACTATGACGCCGATACACTGCAGATTTGTACGAGACATGTAATGCATTACTCCCTTATATACATGTGCACTAGTAGCTAGGAGGGTGTATATGTATTAACTTAAAATTTCTCGCATACCTACGTATAATTAATTTAATCCAATAACACTGCTGTTTCATTTTCTTTAGCAATATTTTTTTTTACCAATCATAAACTCTTTAAAACAGCTGCACGGTGAATAAAAATGAAGTGGAACGACTTACACTAACATAGGGTGTCATAATGGGCAATTAAAAAATATAATGGGTTACCATTAATTTTTTGAGAAACTTGAATCAACACTTCGTCGGGAAAATTTCACATATTTTTTATCTATTTCATCCTATGGTTCTCTGGAAAAAGTCGACAATGTGATAATATAAGTGGACATTATTGCATGTATATGTTTATAAATGTACTATATAGGCAGGCGGATAGAAAGAAAAAAATAGATCAGAAACGCTCACCTGGAAGGAACAGGTGAAATATAAAAGATTTCACGGAAATATGACTTTGAAAATAAGTAAAAATGCAGAAGTGAAACTGTATATGCTTTTTATTCTTCGCAAATACTGTCATCGATGTCGGAAGTGTCTATCGTCTCTGGAATGTTGGCTGCATCTTCAACATAGGCGGCCCAATCCCTTATACCGATGTTGTCCATGTCCTGCATGTGCCTGGCATATCCAAGATACCAGAGTATGGATGCAACGTGTGCACACACACCGACCACTCTTGCGCCTGTCTTGCAAAGACAATACCACGCTGTTACCTGAATATGAAATTAAACACTTTTGTTGACAAAATTTTAAAAAGATTGAACTGATTTTATAATTCAACAGTGCTTTCTAGTTGCTTGAACATTTCATTTTTTTTTTTTTTACATTTGCCATGCAAATAATACAATTATAAATACCTCTGCTGCATTGTAAGATATCCACAAGACATGAGACTTGGATGAAACATGGCGACTTTGCATTTTCACCTTTAGTAGGTGGGGGTCCTCTTTGTGGACAAGGATGTCCTGATTTCCCTCTAGGTGCTCCTGGATGTAGAATTTTGAAAGTTTGAGTTGGTAGGTCCCACATGTTATTTCACGAAGCTGTTCCTCTGATAGCTTTGGAAAATCTTGAACAGAGGATGCATCTGTACACATTGTTGTTTTTCTGCTATGTAGATTTTCTTTCTCGACACGTTCTTTCAATGTGTTTACTTGACGGCTGAGGTATAACATTTTTGCTGCCACAGCAAAATCGTCATCATGAGCTGAAATCAACGAATGATATATTTGAAAAACAATCACCGAATGACAAAATATATTTCTTTACAGCAGTTAAAATGAAGTTGTATAGAATACGTATTACATATAAGCTATGTAAAGTACATGTGTATAATTATACCTGATGAAAGTGGAGGAAGGAACTTGTTTGAAATGGCACAAGTGATTCTTATATAATCTCCGATATGAGGAACTTGATTTGTTGGGAGAACCTTATCTAAGTACATCCACCTCTTTATTCGGGCGTTAGCCGATTCCACTACCCAGCGGACCTTTCAGAAGAAAAAAAAATCTTTATTAAGTACTCAATTTGTAATCAATTTAGTATCCTTAACATTTTAAAAAGGCCAAGATGAATTAACTGAACACTTTATTTGCAAGTATTTTCTCCACAAAAGTAAACAATAGTGATTTCTGTTCATTGATACTTTGTCGTCTCTGAACATTTTTCCTTGGGGTAAATGCCACGTACCGTATATTGAAAATTAGATAGATAAGCTCAATATTTACATCTTTATTCAATATAATTTTCTCAATGTCCAAAAACATTTCGCACTGGTGTATAGAGGGGTCATTAATTATAATAAATTACGTCGTGTTTCAGTAAATGAATATTTCTACGTTTTGTTACTAATGATTTCTACATTTCTTTTTAATTTGAAAATAATTTTCATGGTTTTCAAAATTTCAAAAAAGAAAACAAAAGGAATAGAATGTTATTGCAACATGTCAATCCGGAATTTAAACGTTCATCTATGCTTGGTTTGTTTTCTTTGAAAACTTTCCATCTTGAATTTCCGATGATTTCAATCGCATGAGGACTTGAGGAAGTCGAGGTAGATGAAGTATACATGTAGACAGTACCAAACACGTAAGTATTATTAAATATTAAATAATTCTGAATGATGGATTATAATGTTTATTTCATTATGCAAATATTTGAATTGTGAGATTTGGAAATTATCAGTAATTGCACATTCTATTATCAATTTGATTCTACGTTTAGATTGCCTTTAAATCAACTTATTTTGATTTTTCAATTTTTTAATGAATTTGAACTGGACAAATTGATTGCATACTTTTTAACAATCGATATTTTTGTAAGATTTTAATTATAGACCTTAAATCAAATCTTTTAATATTTTATACATGTAGATAATACCAGGGACATATATATATATATATATATATATATATATATATATATATATATATATATATATATATATATATATATATATATATATATATATATATATATATATATATATATATATATATATATATATATAATATATATATGAATTAGTATGTAGGTCCCTGTTTATACTTCTAGTGTTAACATATATGTATATCTAGACTAGTGTATTTGAAATGATCATTTTATCAACATTTTGTGTATTTTGATTTTCTCTGATATCTACAATGTACTTCTCAGACCCTTTGCTGATTTAGTTTAATTGAATATAAATGGCCAATGTTCCCTTTTTATACATGTACCTTTGTAATTAAGCGACTGGCATTAGCATCCTCTGTAGACAGTTGTTTACTCCCTTGTTTCATGAAGCTTGGGATTTCAGCTTTGATTCCAATATCCTCCAGGAAACAGACAGCATCCCTAAAACCTCGGTCGACAACGAATATGTCATTCTCTTGCACGCCGTGTTTAATATCTTCAACATTTGATTTCAACATGTGAGTGAGAATGTTTGCATCATTATTTTTAGTGTCTGCTAAATAGGTTCAACAGCCGTAACATAATATCCAGTAGTTGTCACCACCACCATTGCTTTTACTAAAGGTCTCCCTTTGTGTAAACTGAATGAGCGCCTCTGAAAATGAAAATTGTTGCTTTTTTGAATATAGATGTAGGTACCATCTAACACCAAAATCACTTGAGAATTGCCAGTTTCTCCAAATAGGGTCTGAGCAAGAGGTCTGGTATGGTTTTCAATTACTTCCTCACGTGAAATATGTTGTAGGCCCAAGTTTTGCGGAACAAAGGATGCAGTGAGAGACTGTCTTACAGAAGATATGGCTCGGCGCAAACTGGATTTAGATTTGTTAAAAATGGTTGAAAGTACTTTATTGGAAAGTCCGGATTTCATTTTAAATAAGAAGATTCCCAAGGATGTGCGAGTAGACCGGACAGGAGTGTTCCTTACATCTTTCAGACCTTCACACATTTCGTCAAATGCATCTTTGGTTATCCCAGTGAGTGTCAAATAATCATATTCAGTTAGATTGGATGATGTGTCAAAATCAATTCTGCATTTTTTGTTATCCTGCACTGTTGTACGCAAACGTTTAATGAGGTCAGAAATAGCAGTCCTGCTCAGAAATGATTGACTGGTTGCTTTTATGCGTGGTAATACGTCGGACTTAAAATCCCCTTCTTCCAAGTGATTGGGACAACATCGACTTACAGCAGGTACAATTACCTCACAGTTCAGAAAGACATTAAATCTTGCATAAACCATAAGCTTTGGTCCTGGTCGCTTACACACAAAGCACTGTGCATGACTTTTAGGGGTGGATGGAATTGACAAGGATACGGATGGTGGACTTGAGATGGCATTGGATTTTGGACGCTTTGGTGTTAGACAGTAATCATCAACGTTTTCATTACATTTTGGGACATCATGAACTTCTTGTCTTTCTGAAGAATAATACTTATGTCTGCATTTATTGCACAGTGTGTCATCTTTATCACAAACAGTGATTTAAAAGTTTTTCTGAAGAAAGCGATTTTCTTCTTTCGTTATTTTTTTTTCTCTCCTTTGGCTTTGTTCGTTTATTGCATAATACACAGGGGAAAATTTTTGGTCCATCACCAGGCATTCTGAAAAGGGAATTTTTGAAATTTTGGATCTAGACTACCGCTTTAATTCTTCAATTTAGGACTTATCAGACACAAACATTTCGACAGAAAAGGGCAGTTTACTTTGTTATCTCAAACAATAATATGTAAGGTTTTAATTTTTTATGATATGATTTCTTACATGAAAGTTACATGTAAACAGGCGCATAATACCAGAGAGACACCCCCCCCCCTCCGTGACACACATACAAAAGTTAAAGATCATTTGCACCAATTCTCAAGTAAACTGTCATCATTTTTTGACTCCCCATCTTCCTTAAGTAATGCAGATTGAAGTTTGTTTAAGAATTGTTCAAGGGTGATGTGGGATCACAATAGGGTATAAGGATCAAAATATTTCAGGAATATAGATGGAAAAAAAATCTCTAGGACAACAGGGTCAAACACAGGTGAGCATTTTAATCCATAGGACTCCTGATTATAGATTATTCCCTTTCCTTTATTTTTTTGTATGGAAATTCAAATTATTATTAATAAGCTGCTACCCCCCCCCCCAATCTCTTACTGTTTTGTTGTAGAACTATCAAATCCTTCCACATTATTAGTTCTACTAATTTTCTGATGAAAAATTAATGAGATTTAGACCCTCTTTTTCTTCTCCTGAAATAGGTTTTTGAAGTTTTGGACATTTTCAGTTATTATTTTTTTTTGTTCAAAGTATTTTAAGACTATATATTGTTGACAGTTATTCAATTACACTCCCCTTTTCTGGCACCTTTTAAAAACGTCGCTATAGGTGTCTGATAAAAGTTTTTTTTGGGAGGGGGGGGGGGGGCATACACCATTGCTATTGCAAAATATCATGCCATAAAGAAGGTACCTAAACTATTTTTGAAAACTGTTATATTAGAAATAACACTGATGTAATATAATAGCCATAGGAACTGGGGGAAGGGGGGGGGTATATAGTACATGTATACTTTAGAAAAAAAAAAGCTACTTTATTGATGTGTTGTCCCTCAAATGAAAATGTTTGGTTATGGCCTTTTCCTCAGTTGAAAACAGCGTTGCAGTGTATCTTCATTTTATGGGGGAAAATACATAAACATGTAGGCCTTTGTAATATGCGCTTGTTTCTATTTTTTTATTCTCCGTATCCAATCCTAATGAACATCATCATAATGGCTTGATGTTGCAAGTGCTATTGTATTTTTATATTTTTGTGATCTTAGATTAAAACATTGCATGATTTGATAAATAAAACTGGAATTCTTAAAACAAGTTTTTTTCCCCAGTGGCCACAAATATATATTTAGGTTAATTCTACAGTATTCCATCTTTAAAGCTTGCTTGGAATGGAATAGTTATATTTTACTATAAAACATATGGATGAAAGTGTAATTGCTTTCTCTCTCTCTCTCTCGATGAGTCATGTTATGTGAAAGAGAAGTAACTCAATAAAGAAAGAAAAGTCAAGTAAGCTCCCTTTGTATTTTTTGTTTTCTTCGTGCAGGCCAGGCCAGGCTAGGTCATGCAGTCGATCTGGTCATCGTAATCACATACCATGTTACTATGAGGTTGTCAGATTTCCTAACTTGATAGTAAGTTTTCCATTTATACTTTGCTTTAATCTACGATCACAAAAACGATAGCACTTGTAACATTGATTTCTTATGTTCAATACTGATTTGTCAATTCGAATTTCCTATGTTGAATGCTTCGTGACATGTGTAGGCCGTAGTGATGTCTGGGATTTGAAAATGTTTCACTTATAATAATTAATTGTCTCCTTCAAAATACCAGTGGTTATATTAACAAATAGTATATCAGTAGGGATTGTTTAACCATTATTATAATTATGACGTGTGTGATGTTTGTTGATGCAGACGTCATATGATACTGTACGATATGGGATATGTTTGTAATGTGGCAAAAATTATCTCAATTTCAATTCATACATACGTTCTGGTAAATGTAGTTGCATCTGTTGTATATCTGAATCTTCTAAGTCATTTGGACACTCAGGATGGAATTTTCGAAAACTTTTACCGATTTTAATAAAATTATCATGTTCTTTTCGAGTTATCTCCCTTTGATTACATAGTGACAATGGCGACAAGGAGCTTGGGGGAGGAAATACGACATCAAAACACACACACAAACAAACACATTCACTCACACACTTAGTGCTTATCATTTATAAAACTTTTTATTAATAAACACTTCATTGTGACGAGTTAATTGGGTCAACACCGATGGTACATAAGTACCAAAAGTCGATACTTGTATGACATTACTGCATGCGGTCAAGTTTAGAGACAGTTTTTCGTTTTTATTTTTAATTACATCATAAAATAACAAATTCTTAATAAGATATTTGCATTTGTAAACTTTTTTTAAAAAAATACATCAGCAGTATAAATCAGCTTCTTTTCTATAAATGTAGGATAAACCCCATAGATTCTTTTATGGTGGTCGGCGCTGCGAAGCTAGACGATGAAGAAAATGTAAAATGTTCGATGTGGCCACACCTCTCGAACAAAATAAAAATATGCTTTATGCATTCATTTTTTTGTTCTTTATTTAATGGCATAAATTTTATTTTGTTCGAAGGGTGTGGCCACAGCAAAAATTTGAACCAAAGACGAAAATAAGAGTGAAATTTGATAAGAAGGATCAAAGTGCACGTGTTTCGACGTTTACTATAAAAATATGACGTCATTAAATAAAAAAAAAATCAGCATACACCTTTTAAGTTCGATACTTATGGGTAATATTTTTATTGTGATTTTTCTTCTTGAATTTAGTTTAATTTTCCTGAAAAAAAAAAAAAAGCCCGATTCAGGCCGTTCGTGGATTTAGCTCTTTTAATTTTATTCACAACACCTATACTGAATTCCTAAACTACATACTAAATCCTTGTAAATAAAGAATTATGGCGGTTCCAGTAACTGCTCCAACGAGCATTTTGACAACTTAGACAGCTGCTTTAAAAAAAGAACTCAGAAATTTATTTATCTTGCCATTGGTCATCATCAAAATTATTTGTTACAAAACATTCGGATTATACACACAAGTGCAATGAAGATGCTATTTAAAAGGTGCCCGAGTTTCTGATTGTCAATATCTATGTAGTTTTTGGATATCAAGTCTTCCAACAATTGAATTCAAATAGGTACAAATTGCACTCAGTAATAAGCAGTTCTTTTTTTGTATTCATATGAAGCAGAATTTATTCAAAAACGACTGCAGAGAAGTCTCTTGTTTTAGCCTTCAATTCAATAAAATATATCGACGTTTTTTTAGATACATAACGCTTTATCAATTATTAATTTTCAATTTCATTTCTATGTTGAATTTAACTCAGTTGAACTCAAAATAAAAGAAACTGCGGAGTTTAATACATCGGTCTCATATTTGGATAATTTACTAGAAATAAACTTAAATGACAAACTAACAACACAATTTTATGATAAATTTTGCTGATGTCAACATGCCTTCCTTTATTTATGTGGCAATATACAATTATTTAGAGTTTGTGTCTCCAAGATGATTCGATACAGATCAAAATATTCTAATACGAACATTTTCTAAAACAAGTAAAGTTATTGAAGTAGATCATATCAACTGATATAAGTTGATGATACAAGGATACATGTATCAACAGTCTCGTTTGAACACAACAATGTGCAAATTCTGTGGTCGATAAAATGTCGGCAAATTCAATCCATCGTTAAGTCTAATGTTGACTGACTTTTTTCATGCAAATTGATAGACCATTATTTTCACACTGAATTGTCTACGGATTTTTTTTTTCTTCGTCTGCCTTATCTAAGAAGGAGCATACATATGAGATCGGTTGAGAGGTCATGCTAACACCTCTTTAGCGGTGATCCCACCTCTGATGTTTTTAGAGGTCCATGTTCGCTCTGTTCCCAATATGTCTTGTTCCAATCGACTTTTGAACTTGACTACTTTTTGCTAGTTAAGCTCATCTCTCTCTCTCTCTCTCTCTCTCTCTCTCTCTCTCTCTCTCTCTCTCTCTCTCTCTATATATATATATATATATATATATATATATATATATATATATATATATATATATGTGTATATTAAAATAGTCAGAATATATCAAATATATGACAATGCAAAAAACGATTAAAGGCATATCAATGTGAAACATACCACATATGAACTCAGACATTGGAAGAATAAGTTCAATACCTTCTCGATCATGATTAAATTATTGCATTCAAAAGGACCTTAAATAATGGTATTAAAAAGAATCTATGCATAACTAAACATCCGTAAATAATATTTTGTTAATGATAAGAAAAAAATAATTTTACTGCGAAGAAAGAAATATTGACCAGCATCTCATTGCACATAAAATGCGTCCAATTTTAGCAAATGATGACATAACGAATTATCAATATCAATAAAACTAACGATCTATTTGGGCCGAAGTACTAAGAATAATGATCCAGAGATAAATGTCTATGCATGTCTGTTACTGTCGAAATGTAAATTTTCACATGGTTTATTTAACTCCATAACAACAGATATTCAATTCAGCAAGGCAGCATCGATCCTTGTGTAAATTACCACATTCGTAACGCATGCACTCACTCCCTCACTCCCTCACTCACTAACACACACATACATACACACTCACAGGCGAGTTACTACAGTGTATATCACCTAGAACTTAGTTTCGAGGGGACATTTAAAAATAGAAAAAGAGATTAGACCTTAACACGTGCTCTGTCTTTCTTACAAATCTTATTTTTCACCAAATATCACTAAGATATCTCAAAAGTACTTCCAAATAGTTCTGATACTAATGCGTTAATGTTTTCCGATGATGATTTTCGCATTTTTGCATTTCTTGCCTCAAATGCATATCCATACTCAAACTCTTTAACTTTTGACAACCTTCTCTTCTCTATAACATGTAAGCAGGTCATGACATATTTTCCCCCAACCGAAATCCTGTTCCACCTGATATTCCATCAATGAGTATGAGCCCTAAACTCTTGCTGATCTCTTTTATAAAGCTTGTCATCACATCTATTGGACACACCCCTTTGGAAAATGGATATTCAGGCTCCATTCTTCTCTTTTTGATCCCTGAAAGGCACAATATATGCATTATGATATTACAGAGCGATGAACTACGTTCTATAAACATAATTTGCAATTAAAAGTTTTTTTGCATTTGCTGATTAACAGCTGATGGAAAACTCATTCCCAATATATCCCAATATATTTTTTAAAATACATATTAGTAACCATTATACAATTAACTGCATACGATGTACCTTAATAGTCTCCTTTTTTGTCTTTTTAATCAAATTTATTTTGTTTCTAATAATTAGAAATATGATCTGATAGCTATACGAAATTAACATTGCAAATATAGAATTAAAATATATGCATTATATTTATTTTATCTCTTTTTAACATGTCCAGACTGCATATGATATATCTCACCCCATCAATTTCGATTCAGGTCCTAACTCTAAGGATTATATGTCGTTAATTGGATTCTGTCCTATGTTTATATATACATCTGTAGTCATTTTTTCATAGTACCGTTAAACTACCATAATCCCTAAAACACATTTTCATTTTTCCTTCTATGCTTGCTTGCATAACCTGAAATTCCTCAGGTAAATCCACTGTTCAACTGTACATGATGTTGTCAAAATCTCAAACAATTAGAGAAACCATTAAAGATTTCAAGTTAAGAATGGCAATAATAAATCAAAATGTTAAGGAAATGCTCCCCTTGTTTAAATTTATATTTCCTTGTGAACAAATAAATTGTATAATCAAGTATATAATTGAAAAGCTAGTCAAAATAATGTATATAATAGGTAATAGTGATGAAATTATGGTAATAGTGAAATATGAAGATAACAAACAGTATTTAATCTCGAAAGGGCTAATGAAACGATACAAATTTGGAGCAGAGCAAACACGGACCTCAAATTTAGAGGTGGGATCAGGTGCCATGGAGGAGTGAGCACCCCCTGCAGACCAGTCACACCCGCCGTGTGCTCTTTGTCATGATCGGGAAAAAACGGAAAATCTGCAGACAGTTCAATGTATAAATAATGGTCTAACAATTAGTATGAAAGACGTCAGTCAACATTTGACTCAATGGTAGGTTGTATGGGCTGACAAGGCCATTGTATCGACCGTAAAACTTACGAAAAGATTACTTCAAACGAGACTGTTGATATCCTTGTTTCATCAACTTTTTTTTCAATAGCTTGCCACGTTTTAGAACTCAGCTATATTAAGGAAAGAAATGGAAAATCCGATCTAAGTACCCTCTTAATATGTATTATTTTTAAAAATCTTTGTAACAAAGTAACTGTATACAAGCATGTAGAAAAGACATTATAGATATCCTTAATGGATAGGTTTGGGTCCGTACTCAGTACCATTTACATCGCATGTATAAGCTGTGTGTCACGTGACTGTATAAAAATAGAATTGTTAAGATGGATGTGAAAAATGACACTAGTGCAAGGGCATACGCATGTTTTTCGAGAAAAAAATATTACACATTAAAAAGATTTACATCGGATACCCGAAAAGTGCTGGGAGCTAGTTTGAACTACTTCGGAAATACTCGCTCGTATTTTTGCTGAAAATGGGTACAATAACTAAAAATTCCCACTTCGCTTAAATACTGCTCTGAATAAAAGATATGTTATGCCGACCAGGATCATGATCAGCTCCCAGCACTTTTTAAAATATACAAGATATAAGCAATTGTTATTCCGTATTTAAGCTCAAACAATCTAGTCTATGCGCTTGCACTTTTGAGGTTAATTAGGAATATACTTATCGTGTTAGGGATGTTCTTTACATAATACCTAGATAAATTGATAATCTACATAATTGTTTTAAATAAATTATTTCCTTTCAATTTTATTGATGAGATTAAAAATTGGCGATGGTTTCATATTTATTTAAACATTTTTATAATCATTAAACCAATGGATCCACTTCTCTTGAACACTTGTACTGCGTCAAGTCAAGGCTAGTGACATCATTTATGACACAAGACCTGCTTTCAAGTACTCGGCAGTTATTTTTTCAAACGTTGTGATTTTACATGCTTTTATAAATGATTGATAAAATAAATGAATGCAGGTTGTTTTTGACGCATTATCATTTGGTTAAATTGATTTTTGTTGATTGTCAAATTTTCAATGACGTCACAATGAAATTTCCCATACGGTACATCACAAATGTGAACTCAGGCCTTCCTTAACGTAGCTGAGAAATTGTTCATACGTAGAGCATGCTCTTGTCTATCGAATCAACTGAGAGACATAAACCCCATATTCAGGTGATAAGGGTATATTGCTACATAAGTAAGGGAAGTGGACGATTGAAAAGTTGAAGTCATCACGTTTATCATAAAGCTTTGTTGTTAAGTTACCATAAACGTCTTTTTCTTGTAAAATATCTATATATGAAACAGATGTGTCAGAAATAAAAAAGCGTGTAAAAGGCAACCTTTTCCGAGAAACTTCAATTTCTTCAACACTTATTGAATGTATCTCAGAACAGAATTTCTGAGATTATTCCCTTCTTGATACTGGCTATTTCACTGACGGTAATAAATGATCGATCCTCAACATTACAAATAATGCGTTGGCATTTGTATCTCTTGTGAAATTATATTTCGTTATAAAAGGTGTTTGAAAGAGTTTTACAAGCAGTTTGCACAGAATCTCTAATCTCAGTAGAAACGTTTGTCTCTATAGCTGACGTTTAATACGCTTCACTTGCACCTGAATGTCATTTTCACGAATACCAATGACGAGAGTGTTATTTCTGTAATCAAAAACTGTTGCTGTTTGATAAAGATCGAAATTCTCTTCCACTCTGCTTCCACTCTGGAAACAATCCATTTGAGAAAAATGATGCAATAAGCAACAACTCTGTAGTAAACAAACATAGCAAATGAGCGGAATCGAAACACAATATTGATGAATATTCCCATTTTTCTTCTGAAAAAGTCTTGTTTAAATACTCTCTTGTTCATAAGTGGAACAAACAATGGCTTGCCTGTTTCTCTTGTATCTTTTTGAGAATATATAACGAGCATATGGCGTCTCTACATGTATATCATAATTTCAGTTTTGTGATCCAAACATGACGATTTCTCAGTCCACAGAGAATTCACTACTTTCTCATCTAATGTCTTTTCGAAAGAGTCACACTCCATATAATACCTCCTCTTACAGTCTTTATGAAATGGTTTTTATCGACTATATTATCGACAAGCCCAAGTTCATTTTCAAAAAAAAAAAAAAAAAATAGTGATCAAGCAGAGCATTCAATCTAATATTGGATGACATAAAAAAAATCCAATCAGTTAAATTATCTTCAGCTTTGATTGATACAGTTGTATCTTTGAACATTTTGTCTGAATTGTGGGAAAAATATTTCAGCAATTTTTCACATTTAACTGCGTGTGTCATATACCTTCATCTTCAGATTTTCCTTCTGTATGAGTAGCTATGTTCAACACTGGGGCTTGTGTGCTATCAAAGGTCTTGACTGATGTTATCCAGAAATTCACGTAATCTGAAAAAGCAGACACACATTACATAAATTTGAAATAATTTTATATTTTTTTATCAATTTGCTTTATACGTAAAACTCGTTCGTGAACATTTTATGACATATATTTAGAGAACTCATTCATATATGATTAGAATAGCTAATGTATTATTAAGAAAGCTGAATGATTGTGTTTACATAATTAATATCTTTCAGACTATCACCACATCTTTTTCTTTTACTGCAATTTAATATACTATTTTGCAGAATTATGAAAAGGAAAACATCTCCACAACTTTTATTTATGAATTTTGCACTAAGTCTTTTGTTGCCAGAGGTTAATAGTTATTGCAAATATTTTTTTTTTTTTACTTTTAATTGAAACAGAATAAACAAAATAAGTGTCTGGTACACATTCAGAATAATCCTGATAATGTTTTAGTAGTGCAGGAAATAATTTCAAGAAAAAAAATATAAATTGACTTTACATGAGACTTTGAAAACAGTTGAACGTAATTCAACTTCAGCCCCAAGTCTGTCAATGTATTTTTATTCAAGTTCTGGATCCAAGACACATGTGTTGAGTTCTATCACGGAATCCTGGTAAAATGTAGAACTCCCTAGGTTTCGCTTTAATTCTTCAATGATATCCCTGATATTCCGCCATTCCTAATAAAATTTAGTCAGAAAGAGATATATCGGTGGAATTGCCAAAATATTTGTTCCGAAGTAGGCGAATCCGTTCGATGTAAGCGGCAACACTTCTATCAAATGGGTCTTGGACCTTTTGGAGGTGGAGGCATTTCATACAGTAAATATATACCAGGGTCTGAAAAATCTCCTTCATATTTGTATATTTGTAAAGGGAATATTATTTGAACTTGTGATGATTTCAAGGGTCTCGCTTTTTGTTTTTCTCATAATGTTTTTCATAACCTTGGATAATGCATACGGTTGAATTTTCTTTTTAAGAATATCATGTAGCACATCTGTACAGGGAGCCAGTATGAGCCTTGCCAGCCGAGCGGTATTTGTTGTCTCTGGTGTTGATATGCATCTTGATGACGACATCGCAGATTTGAGTTAAAACGTATCACAATGCGGTCAGGTATGTCAAATCTAGAGTTGTGCTTTATTCTGTGAAAAGGAATAAAAATACCTGAATGATTTCTTTTTCTTTATATCAGATGAAGAGAAAAATGGTTTTTTAAAGAGGCGAAAAAAGATCAAATTTTAGAATACCATTTTATAGGAAACATTTTAACACGTATAACTTTATGCTTTACAATTTAGAAACTTTACTAGTAACATCAAGATTAGACAATAACATTTAAAGCGAAAGTAGAGATAAATCGTTATTTGCTAGAAAAAAATTAATAACACAGACTCCTGCCATTTGTCATGTTTTAAGATACCTACTAAAAACTTCTCGGGTAACTTTTCTGGATAAAGAAAGAATATCAACTGTACCTTTCACCTCCTGTTTTGCTCCATTTTCACTCTAGGACAAGGTCATTCATTCCCTATTTTGTCTAGAAATAGATTGAAGATTTTGCAAAATGATGCATACTAGTAATTTGAGTCAGCTAGGACGACACATAAAAAATGAATGTCAAAGTAAAAAGTCGGGGAAGAAAAACCCTAATATAAAGTACATGCAGTGTACACCGTGATTGAGAACGGAGTGTTAACAAAAAAGCGGTGGAGTGCAGAAAGTTTATTAGATCTTTTTTTTTTTTTTTTTACTTCATTGAATCTGTATAAAAGTCTATAACGTTATTATGTAGATTATGAACTGTGAAGGAGAGTCTAACACTATAAATCCCATCGTTGCATGAAAAAAATATTTTAATTAACTGTTAGACCTATATATATAATTCAAAAACATGGACGAATGCGGTAGGGGTGTTGCTATCCCATTAAGTTTGAGTGTGAATGTCTAAATTCTAGTACCCGACCGAGACAAAGAAAGACATTTCATGGACCTACTGCCTTGTCTTTTTTCTTTTCAAATATATAAACATATCCAATCCATATGAATCACACTTAACATAATACCCGGAAAATTGTTACAATGTTTCAATTATTAAAAACAAAACTATTACTAGTATGTGATCGTTTCTCGCCTTCTTAAACCATTTTTCTCTCCGTTTGATATTTACAAAAATGAACAAACAATTTTGTCGATCAGTCATATTTGTATATTCCTCAACACAGAATAAAGCCCGCATCTAGATTAGACTTAGCTGACGGCATTTTATAGAGCTTTACAACTCAAATCAGCGATGTCGTCATCTAAGTGCAGATAACAAATAACGCTCTGCTTGCTAAGCTCATACTGGGTCTCTGCACAGATGTGTTACGTGATATTTTTAAAAAGAAATCATCTGCATATTATCTAAGGTAATGAAACAATGGTCTCATGGTTATTAGAAAAACAAAAAGCGAGTCCCTTTGAATGCATCACAATTTCAAATGCATGTAATGTTTCCATTAAAAATATACCAATATGAAACAGATTTTTCCAGACCTCGGTATCCTAATCTATATTTAAAGAAATCATTGCTATGCATTGAAATCGAGTTTATGCATATGGAAATCAAATTTAAAGCAAAATAATGGCTGATCTCTTTCTTTAGTGGACTGACTCAAAAAATTGCATTATCATTATCATTGTACAAGTTGAAAATCAAGACAAAAATTTTTAAAAAAAAAAATCAAAAATTAAAAAAAAAAAATGTGTCATGTTAAAGCATGAGCATGCAATGTTTGTCCTGAGAATGTATGTTTACTACTTCTGTGTTCTTTACAAATAATATCGGTCGCAATAAAGGTTTTAAAAATTCAAAAAAAAAAAAAAAAAAACAAAAAAAAAAAACAAAGACAAAAACAAAGTGACATGTAGGTATATTTAATAATTGGAAAATTTTCGAACTATTTTTAGAAAGTGTTCTGTGAAATAGGTAAGGGAAGATAAGGTTGAAAGCTAGTGGAATTGTGATTGTTATACAGGTAAGTCGAGAGAGAGAGAGAGGGGGGGATATGTTTAATGCATTTAACCTATTTCCGAATTTTTCTTTTTTTCCGTTGACGATCTTTTCACTTTGTTGAATATTTACCAATATGATTATGCTACGAAAACATTGAAGACTAATTCGAGATTCGATATTCAAAATACGAGACTTGATATTCGAATTATTTTTCACCCATTTAAACTGTTCGTTTTAAATATTTACAACATTTTTTTTTAGATAATCAAAAATTAGCAAACGTAGCACTGTTTATGCGTCTAAGGCGGATATCAACGGAATAGACATGCACGATATACTGAATTTATTTTTGTAAAAATATTATGTTCCCCAAACGAATTTTGGGAACATATTGCTTTCTCAGGTTTGTCAGATTTTCTCAGATTTCTTCCACTTTTTTTCCCCTACCGATTTGTGCACGCGAGTTCTCGAAAATGGCTCACGAGATTTTCATATACCTTTGATAGAACATCAAAAAATCTAGACTTATTTTTTTCTTTAAATGACGAAACTTCCGGTCCGGAGATTTTTGCAAATTTAGTGATTTTTTGGAAGGACGGTTTGTCCAGACGTTTTCTAGTAAAGCAATTAACATAAGAAACATATTAACACGCAATTTTCAGCGATGATAGACTTCATGTGCAGAAATGTACTATAAGGTATGTAGTACATTTTCACCGGAAGTGCAAAATGTCGACGATCGCTATGTCCTGATCAAATGGAAGTGGAGAATTTCAATTTTTTTTTTAGACATTTCCTAAAATATTTCTTTACTTATAAATATTTGTTAAGACAAGTACAGTTCTTTCGATTGGAATTTAAAAAAAAAGGACTGCCGCCTAAAATCAGGAACGTGGGTAAAATTTTCAATCGAATATAATCACTTTTCACCTCCTCCATGTAAACCGGAAGCAGCCAGAAATGACATATTTTTGAAGAAATTGCATAAAATTGAATGATTCAATCACTGAAGTCTTCTGAACTCATTTTCTGTCGAATAGTGTCATTTCCGGTTAAATCGGAAGTAGTCATGAATTGCTTAATTTCACGGATATCAGCCTAGACTTCGTGTAAAAATCTAGCACAGACAAACCAACATTTTTCGTCGCAATATTTTCTCAGTGATGATAGCTTATATTCATTAACCGATCTTACATGCATTTATGCTGAAAACCATGAAGAAAACATGCTTTCTTCTCCGGTACTTTTTTAATTTGTCCTTGTGTGTTCTCATAGAACCAGCCATCCGATTGACATGAAACCCTTTTAGGGTATACTGGCATCTTATACCTATACCTTTTACCTATATGTATATAAATCGATTGGCTAATACCTGTATGTATGACAATATCGGAGTAGTTTTCCAACAATATTTTTTAGAATATAAATGGTAGATCTTCAATACAAAAGTATTTCTTAATAAAGCTTGTAGAAAATACGATATCATAATAGAGCGGAGGAGCCATTTGTGGAACATGTGCAACGGTTCCCGTTACAATAGCACTAACTATATCACCAAATGACTTTAATATTAATTGAAATAACATAGTATAGACCACTTTGTATTAAATTTTGTTTGGTCACCTTATTTGACAGTCAAGTGATAAATGCATATACTGTATACTGAAAAGAGGTTGATAAACAAATTTCAATATTGCAAGGGTTCGAAATTTCGTACATTAGTAATTTAAATTGTATTTCGAATCTCGAATGAGCCATCTGGTCTTCTTACTTTAAAAAAATGTAAACATAACTTAAACTTGTGTCCTTTTTATTGCAAAAAAGAACAGAATATAAAGTATTTACGTAATTTACTCTTGCATACATTTATAGAGGTTGTCTGAAAAGAGAATCATGAAATTTGGTACAGGAATGCCCATGACTCTATTTCCTCTCCTTGACATCACAGATGTTGTAATAGATGGGACGTTTTACAAAGCTGTTGAAGAGAATGATAACATACTTCACCCAGATGAAGCTAAGAGACTTAAGGCGCCAATGTTTACATTTCTCATATTTGGAAGCATGGCTTTTGCGATCAACATCGGTGTGTTTGTTGTTACTTTTCTTAAAAAAAAGAGGAATAGCATCTAAAGAAGACGAAAGCAAACTACCTATGTATGTGTCTCCTCTGATCACATGGTTTGAGGATGTGCCACAGTTCGTAATTTGCCTGATCGTGGCCTTTAGAACAGATATGTGGCTTAATGAAGGCGTTCAACTCGCTAAAGCAATTTTTGCGCTTGGGAAAACAAAGATCCATTTAGTGTATTTCTTCATCACAAGAAATCGCCATCAAAATGAACAAATCATTTCATGGTTATATAAAGTGGTCATAATTGAAAATGTGGTTTTATTCGTTTCTTCATTTGTTTTGATAACACGCCTAGGTACCTTCTTGTAACTATCACATGAGATTTACTGAGACAAGAAAGGGAATGAAGGCGTTGACAATTCGTTCTTCTATATGTTCCTGTTTTTCATATACAGTCAAACGCTATTTATAATTCATTCAAAGAAAGTCTACGTGAAAAGAGGACATTCTTATTGTGGCTTTAAAGAGGTTCGATCCTGAGCTTTTGAGCAGATTTTGGTCTTGAACTCTATTTCTAAAATTCTGCATCATTTTTAAATTCTAACATTAAATCTGGATTCTACAATGCAAATTAAACTATATCTAATGGAAAAAAAACACTGCGATTAAATTCCATTCAAATAGGATTATGCAAGAACTATATTTTGTGGCGGAAGGTTTTTTTTTAGAAAAATATTATCAGTTTTTCCCTTTTGAAAAATAAACTGCACTGTTATGTTAAGATTCCTATTTTTCCATCCAGGTTGTACAGAGCTGTTTTTGCAGTGAAATGTTTTATGCTGGTTCTGAAATATCTATTAAATTATTTTTTAAGAATTCTTTCATTATATTGTGACAAATATAGTAAATATATTCTTAAAGTCCAAGAAAAATTGACCCAATTTTAACATAAAATTAACACTTTCTTAGTAATATCTAAAACTTTTACATCATATATCCCCACTTTTGTTTTTCTTTTCTGAATATACGAGATAAGTTTGATCAATCTGCTTAAATGCAGCAAAAGTTTAAGACTTTGAAATAATTTTCTTGCTTGTTAAATTGTTAACGCCAGAAAAATTACTTTTTATTAGTGCAGAAAGGTCAAATAATTGATTATGCGAAGCATTTGAAACTTTATCTTAGTCACAATTTTAATGTGTCTCATTTTAAATAGAATGATGGTTTATTTTGTCCCATGATTTATTTGGATAAAAACATTGGAGGGAAAACGATGAATATATGATTTTTGATTAAGACACACATTTCAGTGCAAAAAGGTCTTATTACATGTACTGTAGCGCCAAAAGAAGAATATTGACCCCCATTATTTGTTTTCATTTTTAATTAAGGTATGTGTGTAGAAACTAAAAATATACTTGACAAAAAAGTTTAAGACTTTAAATATCAGGATCAAACATCGTTAAATTCGATATCTTGATATATCGACGACATATTGTCAATTCATAATAATGTTTGTAATCGACTCAATAATACTAATGAACTCGAAATAGAAGACACGGGAGAGTCTAACATACACATCTTTATCGAAATTGGATGTTTTGTTGACTATGTCTCTAAGTTGTGCATGCTCTGAATACAATCAATTTTTAAACCGAGACAGGTTACTGACAAATAAGTTAATGTAACTCCCTTTCAACAATGTCTTGGAAATTCAGCATTTCACTAAATTTCTTGTCTTTAAAATGGCCTTTTTTCGAAATACTACCTTTCATTTGGGCATATTTTGACAGACAACTGACATACCAAATAGGCCAATTTTTGACTACAGATTACTTCCTTTACGTGATTCACATAGAGGTTTACGGCGGGTGTGGCCGGTCAACAGGGGACGCTCATCCCTTCTTTGTTGATTGGTGTGCATATTTCTTTTAATCCAAATTTCTACTTTCTACAATTTTATAAAATATATTTTCCATGCCAACCGAGGCAATAAGATGGTATGATACAAATAACATTTTATTATTATTTACCTCTGACTCCTTCACTCTTTGATATGATATGCAAATATTTTAAGTTACTGTTTTGATGTTTTGCATTCTTCGGAAAGTGTCTCTCTGATTCATATTTCTTGGCTATATGTCAAAAAATACAGGTTACATAACGGTTGTTCATTACAAATTCTTCGTCTACAATAACACGATTCAAATGTTGTCACAGTTAAGTTAAACCCCTCTTAATAAATGTAACACTTTCAGTTAAATTATACATCACCATGCGGGATCTGTAATTTAAGAAGAATGTTCTTTTTTATCAAGGATATAACGTAGGAAAATCTTTCTCTCTGGTCAGGTCTATCAAAGATCTGTCAAAGTCTACGTTGATGATAATGACATGATTACATCATCGTTCTTGTTAAAATTAATTGAATACTTTCTTTGTTGAATACATCTATTCTTCGAATATACTGAGTTTGAATACACTAAACCTTATGATGATTTTCATTTTTTTTTTTTTTTTTTTTTTTTTTTTTTTTTGAATAGCTATCCTAAATTACCTTTTGTGTTCCGGACAGATATGGCTTCCTTGTCCACATTTTTTACTGATGATTTTCTAACATACATTTGTAGACTACCTCTGCATGAATTCTTCAAAATCAATATATAATTTACCAACCAAGGGAAGGACCATTGAAGGACTTTTATCTAGGAAATAATGATAATGAATTACGATTAGCGCAAAGACGTGTTTGCAGTACAGCAGTGAAATACCACTATATTAAATACATTTTTTTCCGTTTTCCCATAAGTATAAGCTTTGATCGGAGAAAAAAATCAGTATTGCAAACTTATTTTCGATTTTATAAAAGAAAAAAAAAGAGAAACAAATGGCAAATGTAAGAAACACAATAAGAGAAGAAATGAAGAATAATAATCCAGTTATTAATAGACAATTTATATCACATGACGAGAATAAAAAATCAGAGAGATCGCCAAGGTTTAAAGAAAAGCGATTGAAAGTCTTGATATGCTCCAAAAATAAAATAAAAAAAAAGAACTGACAGTACAACTTTACTCAGCAAAAGGGCAATTGAAGTTAGTTCGTGGCAGATCCGCTGAATTTTCAAAGAGCATTGAAGAATCCCTAGCCATTTCGGTCAAGATAATGAAAAACGGGAATGATGTGGAAGTGGCTTCATTAATTGAATGGGATATTTGAAAGACTAACAAAATTAAATTATTCAAAAGTAATATAAGAATGTGAGGTTCTTTCAGTAAATATCCCTGGTTTTCCATCAAATTAAAGAGCAACAGTGAATATTATTTACTTCAGAGAATGCTATAACAATGAATCCTAAATTGTAGACAGATTTACTTCAGAATGACAGGTCTTGCCCCTCGAAAATATCAAAAGTTCAAGGATATCCGCTTCACTATGAATTCGGAATTTTGAAACATGTTATTATTCCTACTATTTTGAAGTGCTGGGAGCTGGTTGTGCATTGTTTATTTATTCCGTAATGTTACATTATTCCAATGCATATCACATCTATGTCTGGAGTTTAAATTTTACACAATTCCTGGGCATGAGGAAGTTGCTCCCAACATTTTTCATGTTGAATTATATCGCGAAAAGATACCCGTATATCGTTGAACTTTTACGGTCTTGTAGTAGTACATATATGTTCTGAATTTAAACCTGTCATATGACAAACAGCTGATGTAAGCGATGTCGCTTTGGCCGAACCCATACAAGTGCAAACACCACAATTCAAATTCCTCAAAACTAAAGCTGTTAAAAAATATTAAAATTGTATTTATTTTTACGGGGCAATTTAGGACGTTTATTTTATGGGTGTCCTTAACCTAGCTGCGTTTATACTAAATTTGACTAGGGAATGTTCCATGTACTTGATCAATACATAGGGCTCACGGCGGGTGTTACCGGTCAACAATTGATGCTTACTCCTCCTTGAAACCTCATCCCACCTCTGGAATTTTAAAGGGTCCGCCTTTATACCCTGTTCACAGATTTGTATTTGAAGTTTTTATGAGATCGATCAATGTTTGTTGTCTTCAGCCTATTTCATATATATATATATATATATATATATATATATATATATATATATATATATATATATATATATATATATATATATATATATGTATGTATGTATGTATCCGGAATTTGCATATACAAAGTTCATCATAGCAGTATTACTTTTCGCTTTTAAAGTAGTGTCCGATAGTATTTTCCTTGAAAATGTATCGACTTTTGCATGATTTTTGACTCAAAAGTCTTTTAGGACAGACCTAAGAAATAATTTTAAAAAGGTTTTGGACATCTCTGTCCTGGGGTTGAAGATTAAAAAATAGGAAAGCTGTATTTGACTACCAGGTTCGTACTCATACCATCTATTCTAGTTAGTATAGATATGATGGTTTATACCGCATATTCTCATAACCGATATTACTTTTCAGTTTTCATGGATATTTATCCAGAAAAGTTGCAAAATTTATTTTTAATTTTTTTTTATCTTTTATTTTTGTTTTTGGAGACAAAATTATTTACCTTTGCTAACGATTTTTTAAGTTAAAAAAATCTTTAAAAATTGTTAATATCATCTGGTGCCTGAAAGGGGTGAAAACGAAGACATAGAGGTACTGTGAGCACTAAACTCACAAAAGGATACAACTTTCCCATTTGAATAAAATTGCAAAATCCACGTTTGCTATGGGAAACCCCAAATATCTCTGCGTTCAAGACGTGACGAAGTAGGTGCACAATGGCACTATGTAAAAGGGTCTCTGTTAAAGTTTCATTAACTATTTGACTCAGAGGTATAAGAGGAGTTTAGGATACGAGATGGTATCCCAGTGTAACGAACAGACGGAAGGGCATTCCTATCACTGTATACACCTTTTTAAGAGGATGTTATAATAATTTAAATGCTCAAGGTAAAGATTTTTAAAAAATGCGTCTTAAAGGAATATGTTAACGAGGATGTTAACCAACCTGAAAGCAGGTGATACTTTGGTTATACAATCGGAAAAACGAGTAACATAAATTAAAGATAGATATTAACAATTTTTCCAAGACCAACTGAGTCGAGTGTTCGTATCTTGTTTATACATTGTATTATCATTCAAATGATTGTTTATTTTGTTCGGTATCAACAGCCATAAATCAATTGTTATTGGTACTAAAATTCATAATTAATATAGCATACATTTATTTATATCAAGATGTGATCAGAATGACAAACATATGAAGTAAACAAATATTAAATCATTACACTAAGGATTTAAAGAAATCCGCATTGATGTTGTTTCAAATTTAGGCTCCTGTATTGTGTGCATGTGTGTATTGTTGCATTGATCATATGTTTTGATATTGCAGAATTCGATTTTTTTCACAATAGACTCAATGACAAAAAAGAATATTCCTTAAAACACCAAACACTCATGTTTATCAGATTAATAATTAAATTGGCACGATCTGAAAGTAACAGTTATACAAAGTACAAAATGCATTTTTCAAGAAAAGATCAATTTAAATCAACATGTGAAAAAAAGTAGAAGGTGGTAAGATAATTCATAGTTTCATCTATAGAGGAAATATATGCAAACAAAGTAGAGACATCTCTATTATCCTTCTACATTTTTTATTATTTTATCTGTTGTAAAGAGAATTCTAAAATAACATGTGCAAGAATAATTTTGCAATTAGAAATTATTATACTTTGTCCAAAGTTGGCTGTTTTATTTTTTTCTTATAATTATATGACTGAAAACAAGACGATGTTTCAATCTTTACTTTATACCAATAAAACATAAGAGACTTGTTATCACACAGGTAAATATCGTGAGGGGAAATAAGAACCAAATGCAATGATTTTGTCGAAGTCGTGTTCCTTCATACAATGTCCACAGTTTATAAGTTTCTCTTCCATATAAAATTGCCTTTATACAAGCTAGAACTTTCTTCACGATCTGAACCCATGAGAGATCAACTGTCTTTTTGCGTACAAGACAAAACTGAGCGCATGTATCCAACACGGCTATCATGAAATGAAGAAAAACATAATAGTCGCTAATGTTGTTTTCCTCACAACACAGAAACAAGTGAAAAATGATTGTAAATATAAGGAGAATCTTTAAAACGTACAAATAATTTTCCATTTATAGATGCACCATCCATTTGTTACAATGGTTTCAAGAAAGTAAAGGGGACGGAGTTCTGAAAATAATATGATTAAAAAATACTGAATACACAACAGTTTTATTTTTGACATTTTTGTAAATAAAAATCAAATCCAGAGATTCGTTCCAGAATCTTTTTTCATAAATCAACAGATAAGACATAGTTTTACTTGACTTGTTCGATTTTAACCGATGTAATAGAAATAACCGATGTAAAAGAAATAAGTTTTGAACCAAACTATATATATATATATATATATATATATATATATATATATATATATATATATATATATATATATATATATATATATATATATATATATATATATATACACTAGACAAAATTGCTAACGCATCACTTTTGTTCTTTTTTTGTAAATTGAACATTTGCCTAATCGGTACTAGTATATATAATACGCAATCTTTTCCATACAGTGGGATTGAAAAATGTCTTGGTTACATGACAATATTTATTTTCAACAATTTTTCACTAGAAGAAGAAATATTTTTTTCATTGTTTTAATTTTTTACATTTTCTTCCACAGGAACCCTCAGGAACCCTCTGCAGGCACCATAATGACTGTTTTAGCACGCACTTCTAGGATCAAATACCGCATACGGTGTATTTTTTTCTGAGTTTTGAATTAGTACAAACAGTAAAGAACATAAACAGAAAGAAAAAAAAATAGAAATTTATCCCGAAAAAAAGATATGGACACGATTTTCATTTTGTTTATGAAATAGTCACGCTTCAGTTAACATTGTACATATTTACCAGTTAAGGCATTTAACTGTCTCATTTTTTGCTTAAGTAGCATAATTATATCTCAAATACATCATAAACAAGTTTTGACAAGTAAAATATTCAAGTAAAATATTTCATTTGGTGGTGCGTTAGCAATTTTGTCTAGTTTATATATATATATATATATATATATATATATATATATATATATATATATATATATATATATATATATATATATATATATATATATATATATATATATATATATATATACATGTTTATATATATATATATATATATATATATATATATATATATATATATATATATATATATATATATATATATATATATATATATATATATATATATATATATATATATATATATATATATATATATATATATATATATACATGTTTATATATATATATATATATATATATATATATATATATATATATATATATATATATATATATATATATATATATATATATATATATATATATATATATATATATATATATATATATATATATATATATATATATATATATATATATATATAAAGTCTCACATTATTCACTCACAGTGTATTTCAGGGGTAAAATGTAAATAAAGAAGCCTTTTTGAGCAAAGAAGTTAGTTGTTTATTTGTTTCTTTGAATCATCTACTTTATCATTGTGGTGTAGAAGGAAAATACTTCAAACAATCATATATCAATGTAATGCAGTTAATAAATTAAGGATCCTTAATACTTATTTTCGTTAAAATAAAATTTTGGTATTGCTTTTATTGATTAAAAAAAATCCAGGCATCTACTGTGCAGGCCCTTCTTCGCATGCGCAAGCTAACTGTTTTCGGTCGTTTTCGCTCGCCAATATCCTTGCCAGAATAATGTTATGCCAATTATTTACAAGAATATAGAGATAGAAAAACTATAGGAAGTACATGTAATGATAGGTTAATCAACAAACAAGAAAAGAGTTGAAATAGGGATACGTATTATAATTTTATACGAGTACAAAAAAACGAGTAGCAAATCATTTATAGATAATCGTTTGCCTGTTGTCTTTATAAACGACGTTATGCGACATGAAAGCTGTCTCGTCATTGTGTCCAAGGGATAAGCTTGGAAGGACCATAGATCTATGTGTGTAATCTTCCACGGGTTTCTGCGAGGCGAAGTGGGGCGAAAACCATTGGCTTGCGAAGATGGTGCAGTACCCAAAATCTCCAACTTATTTTTTTTAGTCATTTAAAGATGCCAAAGTTCTAAATTGGATGGAAATATTGTGTTTATGATTTCAATTGTTGCTTACATATATACGCGAAAATAAAATAAATAAATAGATACCTTCCATTAGAATTGATTCCTTTCAACAGTTCTAATACCTGAGGAAAATCATTTTATTACATTTCAATTATATTTCAAATCATCAACACATGTATACTGTTTCATATTGCATATGTGCGAGAAATTTACTCTATAAGAATATTTTAACAATATAACAACGTCAATTTGAAGTATTCACTAATTAAAGACGTTTTATACTACATAACAACAGATCAACCTTAAAATATCCCTACCAAATACACAAAACAAATCATTACAGGATATGATTTCATTAGCTTTTTGTATCTTTCTGATATAATGCAATAGGCTGGAAATAAGAAATGATTGTACTGTAATTTCTTTGTTTGAGATAAATTAAGAAATGTTATTTTAAAAAGTAGATTTGAGTTACATTTACATGAAGTGTGGTATATGAAAAGAAAAATAACTTACCTTCTTTGTGTGATCTAATTATAAGAAATGACTTAAAATTATGCACCTAAAGGGTAATTCAATTGCACTGATATATTAGAGTCACATTTGTACTTTCAATAGTTTTTTTGTTTATTTCCATTGAAGGGTGAGGAACTGTTCCTAAAACGTCATAAAACATTTGAAAAAATTAAATACCTATTTTGTGTTTTGTTTAAATTCCAAATGCTTATCGATAAGTACCAGCTGAATGTAAATTTGAATAAAAGCTGTAAGGGTTCTAATCTCGTGTAAAAAGTACAGGAACATAATTGAAAAAAATCGATATAATAAAAGTAACTTTTTCATGGGTTCCCTAGCTTGGCCATCACATAAGGTAGAGATAACTCCTCTTAAAAGGCACTAACATTGTTAAAACACAGTGCAAAATAGATCTTTATATATTCTTCATACTAATTCAATATAGACAGACTTCTTGAATTCACATATAAATGATCTACCTGCTTTTGGAGGTCCATGGTTTCTCCGCTACAATTTTTTTTATTATTTCAATGAGTTTTGAGATTGATTACTGTTCGTTATCTTCATATTTCATAAATATTACGATTGATTGATTGATTGTATGTTGTTTCACGTCCCATTCGAGATTTTTTCACTCATATAGTGACGTCACCATATACCGGTGACGGGCTTCAAATTTTAACCTTTACTCGGCACTCAGGGCCATTGAGCAGCGAAGGATCTTTACCGTGCCAACGCCTGCAGTGACAAGGGGATTCGAATTTTAAGGTCTCACCGAAGGGCCCACAATTTCACTTTAAAGTGCCGAGTGCGTGGGACAGTTGCCACCAATTTTTTATCGACTTTGGTAAGTCGCGGCCAAGATTCGAACTACATGACCTCCCGATCACGGAGCGATCGTACTGGCTCCGTACTACTGCATAAATATTACGAAGAAAATCAAAACAGTTTGAATGTTAAAATTTTTTGAAACACTAAATCTATAAGAATTTTCGATTTAACGTGAATATGTTGAATGTCGACTCAAACAATATTTCAAATTTAACTAAGCATTCTAAAAAAATTAAAGACATTACCATCTAACACCACTCTGCCCAACCCAATAATATTAAAAAAATAGTAGATTGTTTACTATCCTCAATAGTTTGGTCTATTCTTTTTTCATAATATAAATAGAGACTCAGAGTAATTATCCCCATTATTCATAGCATATTCAAAATAAATCTTACATGAAATGGAGATAACGAAAAGTATTCATGTTCAAAGTTCATTTAGACAAAACAAATCGGGAGTAAAGCAAACAATGACCTCCAGTAACATCAGAGGTGGAATCAGGTGCCATGTAGGAGTGAGCAACCACTGAAAACAGGTCGAAAATTTATTTACTTATTGAACATTGTTTTAAATTTTCATATACTCCATAGATCTAAACTTTCATTGCTTTTTTTTTTTTTTTTTTTGGTTGACTTACTCCTATTTCGTATTTATTATGGTCGTGATCAACTTTTTTAAAACAATAAAATTTAGTCATTAAACACGTGTACTATCTCAAGGTGACGAACTGAATTTTATTTTGATTATAAAGCTTTGAACCTTCAATTTCCGACCTTTCTTTGTTGAGCAATGTCAGGAAATTAGGTTGATCAAAGAACTACAACTTTTCTGATGATGAAATAAATGTTCATGAATTTACGTACCAACGATGAGGATAATGAACAATGATCAATGACACATATTGAACCTTCTTTATCGGGAAAAACAGAGTACTCCGTATTCCAAATTTGTATAAAACAAATGGCATGTAGCATGTAAAAAATTCCACCAAATAATATGTTTCCTTGCAAATAACGTCATTGTCACGAACACTAAGTGAGATTGTTGAAGGTTTGTTTGTTTGTATGTTGTTTAAGGTACCTCTCGAGAATTTTTCACTCATATGGAGACGCCACCACTTGCCATGGAGGGCTGCAAATTTTAACCTAAGCTCGGCAATTAGGGCCATTGAGCGGCGAGGAATCTTTCTCCTGCCAACACCTATTTGACACTGGACCTCGGTTTATACAGTCTCGTCCGAAGGACTGGTCTCCAAGTCCCGCAGTGGATTCGAACCTGCGACGTAAGGATCAACTCCTTACTCCGAGACTCTAGAGCAGACGCTCTAACCACTGCGCCACGCGGTCGACGATTGTTGAAGGTTAAAATCGAAAGAATTGTGCAAGAATTTGAGTTTAGAAATGAAGAAAAAAAAAAACTACCACCGATTAAGGAAAAGTATGGCTAATTTTGCACTGAAATGTAAGAATCAGTAAAATGAAGCAATGTCAATTAATAAAGTCAATAGCACTGTGTCTTTAATTGTAGAGAGCAACTGTCTGAAAACAACAAATTAACCAATGACAGTTAAATGTTTAATATTTCGATTTGATTCAACTGAGTCATTGATATTTTAAGATACTTTTCAAGCAGATTTGAGTAATATTGCATACGCACATGTTACTATAAGTATATATATATATTTTTTTTTTTAAAGTTTGTTTTCTAACATTAGAAGTATCCAGTATTTAGGACATATAAATCCAGACTGCCCTTGTGGAATGTTTTTTTTTTTTTTTTTTTTTTTTTTTTTTTTTTTTTTTCGATTTTTCCTGGAATTCTTTGAGACAAGCTCTTAATTAAATTGGAAGAGTTATATCTCCCACCACCAACGTCTCTATATGAGTGAAAAATTCTCGAACAGGACGCAAAACAACATACAATCAATCAATCATCTCCCACCACCGTATTGCACATATAGAACAAGGCACCTCAATGTGAAACATGCCAACTCTGTACACAGAAACAGAGTAGAATAAACCAGATACCTTCTCTTGATTATATTTTGGTAATGACATTAAAAAAGAGCTTATATATTAAATAATATTCTGTTTAATCATAAAATACATTTTTTAACGGAGAAAAAATTATTTGATCCTCTCACTGCACAAAATTTTCGTCAAATGTTACCAAGATAACGCAATTGCGATGTGCATTGCGATCGGTGACTTTTTAATACCTTGCTGAGTGGGATTTAACTAACGAAAAAATGAGTGTATTGGTAAGTTTAAATGTAGTTTAATACAGTTTAAAATCGCAAATTATTTCTTGTTTCGTATTATAAAGAATTGTTATTTTTGTCTGATGCCACAGTAAAATTCCCCGTATAAATTAGCCCCAAACCCCCACCCCACCTAACCCCCCAGTCTCCTTTAATAAAAGTTAATGAAACAATAGACCTATGGGCCACATCTCGCACCTGAGCACACTGGCTAGGAAGAAGTTGAAATCAGTTCAGTATTCAAAAGTTTTAAGGGAGAGGGACAAACTTTAATTTACACTACCTCAGGATGCTTCTATATAAATATTACTAATAATGACTTTGCTGTTCTTAAAGAGAAGAGTTTTAAAGATTTTTTGCCTATGTATTCCTAGTAAAACTCTGATTGCTCATTGTGGCCCCACCCTACCTACCGTAAATTTGAACCTGCACTACCTGAGGATGCTTCTACAATAATAAAACTAAACATGGCTTTGCTGTTCTTGTTCAAAACATTTTTTTTCAAGATGATTCCTATATATTCTTATGCAAGACATTGACCTCCTGCTGTGCCCCATACCCCTGAGGGGTCATTATTTGAACAAATTTGATTCTACAACACCTAAGGTTGCTTCTGTATAAATATGACTATATCGACTTAGTTGTTCTTGAGAAGAAGGTTTCAAAGATATTTCCTATGTAATGGTGTGATCGAGTTCTTACAAGGGATAAATAGGTTTTCCTTTTACTCTGTCTGAGTTTATGATTTGAATGATTATTAAGACAGCTCTGTATGAGGGTATATCACACAGTACTTAAATTCTCTCTTATCTAGAGATGGGGACTGCGTAAGGTACATCTTGCTCCGTGTTTCTCCCCTAGGTTGCCATTGATAGATAAGAACCAGCCATTGTCTCAGACTTCTTCAGTTTTATTTCATCCAGAACTTAATATCAATTCCCTGGGGTACTGCCACTGGTGTTTATAACTTTTATACTTTTATTTTGCTCTTACCCTTAAGATTTTCAATCCTCTATCCTGAAATGTCTATCACATACTAATACATAATACTATGATATTAATTCAGACCATTTTCCAGTAGAAAAGGATTTACCCAGAAAAAGTTTCAAAATGTATTTAACTTAGCAGTAAGTACTTAACAAAGAATGCATTGAAGTCTATGGAGCATTTTTTTTTATAAATAAAAATTCAAATAATAAGAATGTCAATAAAAACTGTAGTGGAAAAATGTATTAAAACACATCAGAAATAGAATGACAGTTGAATTTTTTTTTTTTTTTTTTTTAATTTTTTTTTTTTTTTTTTTTTTTTTTTTTTTTTGACCTGATAAGTTTCTTAAAATTGATTTTTTTAATAATTGAAAACAGAGGGAGATAACTCTTACCAAAATTCAAGGTCATAGATTAGGACACATCCCACCCTTACATGCAAATAGTAATAAATGGGAATTATGTCTAAATATACTAAGTATTCAAGACCTACCATCTGTTATGCATTCAATTTCATTGAATCTTTTGCTATCAGGGTGAAATACCTTAACTTCTTTATTGCTGATTCATCAGCTAACTTCTACATGTATGTACAGCTACCCTCTGATTGCCTGACTTTCCCAAAGCTTTGCCTTATATACCCTTGGGCTAGTCCATTCCAAGTGTTGTCAGGTCATTTCACTATCTGAAGTCTTCAATGCGTTTACTCAAATGCCTCTTAACCATTACATCTATATATTCCTATGTAAACCTTGATCCACCGTTGTGACCCTGCCCTATCCCCCCCCCCCCCCAAGGGTCATGTTTTGAACAAGCTTGAATCTACGCCACCTGAGGATACTTCTGTATTCATATTTCTAATAATGGCTTAGCTGGTCTTGAAAAGAAGATATTTCCTTTGTATTCCTATGGTAAATTTTCACCCCCTGTTGTGGCCCTACCCTACCCCCAGGGGTCATATTTTGAACAAAATTGAATCTACACTACCTGAGGATACTTCTTTAATAATGACTAATCTTGGCTTTGCTGTTCTTGAGAAGAAAAATTCTAAAGACATTCTTATATATTCCTATGTAAAACTTCGACCCCCTCTTGTGGCCCCGCCTTACCCCCCAAGGGTCATGATTTGAACAAACTTGAATCTACACTACCTGAGAATACTTCTGTATTAATATGTCTAATAATGGCTTAGCTGTTCTTGAGAAGAAGATTTTTAAAGATATATCCTATATATTACAATGGTAAATTTTCACCTCCTGTTGTGGCCCTGTCTTACCCCCAGGGGTCATATTTTAAACAAAATTGAATCTACACTACCTGAGGATACTTCTGTAATAATATGACTAATCATTCCTTATATATTCCTATGTTAACCTCCCTCTTGTGGCCCCGCACTACCCCCGGGGTCATGATTTGAGCAAATTTGAATCTAGAGTATTTAATGAAGCTTTCACATAAGTTTCATCTTCTCTTGCCCAGTAGCTCTTGAGAAGAAGTTTTTTTTTAAAAGGTGGCACCAAATTTTCACGAATTCTTAACTATCTCCTTTTGAAAGAGGGCGCAGCATTTCCTAAGAACAAACTTGAATCCCCCTTACCAAAGGATGCTTTGTGGTAATGTTTGGCTGAAATTGGCCCAGTGGTTCTTGAGAAGAAGTCGAAAATATGAAAAGTTTACAGACGACAGACGGACGCTGGACACTCTTTGATCAGAAAACCTCACTTGAGCCTTTGGCTCAGGTGTTCTAATAAAATTGACTGAAAGAATGACTAATAAAGCAGCCAACAGGCCAGGCGTTGAACGGACAATAAAGTATTCGCTTAAATAGTATTAATCTACAGGGATAAAATTGATTACAAAGCTCTATCTTTAGTTCTGTGCTAGTAGGAGTTGGAACGGAAAGAAAAAATTTTCTTCGATTTTTATGCTAAATTTAGCATTTAAGCATTTGAAATAAAAATACTTATGATTTTTTAAAATGAAATTGATTAATAACAAGGGCATCGTAAAGCGGGGTATCCCCTTATAAAAACGCACCTTTCTAAAAGGTCTGCTACGTGTATTACACTCGCATCAAATCATAAAAAACAGTTGTTTGTAAAAGGCGGTATCATACAAAATTTAATTTTTTTTATGTATAACTGCCATCTACTCGTGTCTTAATTAAAACCAGAATATTTTATCCAAATTCAATAAAACTGAACAATTAATCTGAGCCTACGGAACACTTGGCGGTCGGGCAGTGCCGGTGTAAAGTCTAATAAAGACCGGGGTCAGTTTTCCACGTCGAAAAATTACCTCGGCCTTTATTCTACGTGGGTCATTATTCGTCTTTACACCTGTATGGTACTGTAAATAATTTTCTAATTATCGTAAATGTCTGTTCATGGATGCTATCGTCGAAAAATAAATATCTACATCAGTGGTTTATCTAATTTCTTGGTTAGCAAATCATGCCACATAACCTCTACAACTATGAACAATATGTTATGAACATACCGCAAATACTCTATTAACTTAATGGGTCGAGGAAATATTAAAATAGAATCCGGTTGCATACAACTTAATATTTACACAAAAAAACAAGCTCGTTTAATACTAAGTCCTATGCTTTTTAATTTGTCAAATTTATTTTTTTCCTATTAATGCAATGCAAAAATTACGGAAAACAAGTGAATGATTCAGCAATCCAGGTGTAAATTACTACTTCCACTTACAAGAGCGTTTATACACCCAGACTTTGTAATGAAAGGTTAAGGAAGAATATACAAAACCTCATTCTTGACCATATATCACTTAGATGTTTCAAAACAATTTCCAAATATTTCAGATGCTAATGCTTTAACGTTCTGCGATGAGGAATTTCGCATTTTGGTATTTATGGTCTCTAAGGCATATCCATACTATACCCTTTTATTTGAAGGCACATGAACACCATCCTGGTAAAAGCAACTAGGAACACCGGCTCTGACAATAAGTACGACATAAGCTTTCTGTTGTCTTATCATAAAGCCAGGTGAACCTGAAGACCCAGGGGCAAATGTCGTGCTGAATAGTATCTTTTGAGGCGGATCACGCAGTGCTGCGTAATAATCAATTCCATTTGGGAGATTCTCTCTACTCCAGCCACTTAACCATTTAACGTAAATGTCAACGTTGTTGTTTGGTTTAATTATGTTTGGGTAAACTTGGCTGTCTTCTTTCATTTGCACGCAACCAGTGTGGCCAATGAGGTGAATCTCTGATGGATATTGCATTTTACCAAATGAAGTCAAAGGTGGCGCAAACGTGACACCGCTTTCCTGGTGAACCTTCAATTCCAAAATAGCTACATCAAAATCTTTATCCATGAAGTGAAGAGTTGATTCAAATCTAAATTTCTTCCTTGGATCGTCTGTCTGGGTCACTTTTGTCTTGCCAAACTGAACGCAAATTCGGTCACTCTCGATGGAATTTTGATCTGAATAAAGATATACCTTTTAAAATACATAGTACGCCGGAGAGAGAATGGTGTATGAAATAATAAGAAGAAGAAATAAGCCTCCCCAAATGTAGCTACTAGTTCTACATTATATGCTAAGTCTTAACTTTAGAATTGAAGGTTTAAATTGTAATCTATTCACGGATGCTTTAATCAATCCGTGTGAGAAAGGAAGTCCCGCACATTTAAAAAAATGTTATGTCTATTCATTACCCATACTTTGACCGCTTTTACAAAATCTAATTCAAAGAATCTGCACAGCAAGGGGAAGGTAATAAATGTGAAAATAGATTAAAGATATTTATTTATTATTTAAAACAACGATGTTCCTTTAAAAGTGACGATATATTTCAACGGTTATCTACGTCAGGAGAATGGTTGAATTATGTTCATGTTGTTAAAAAATAATCCTTTCTCTGATCAAGGATAACGTATATTTATCCCTTGAACGTTGCATTTTGTATCAGTAAGATCAACTAAAAGAAGTTTAGCAAGGACTGCTCACCTTTGACAATCTCTTCTATAACATGTAAGCATGTCATGATGTATTTTTCCCAAACACGAAATCCTTTTCCCTCAGAAATTCCATCAACGAGTATGAGCCCCACACTCTTGCTGACCTCTACTTTGATAAAGCTTGTCATCACATCTGTTGGACACACTCCTTTGGAAAATGGATATTCAGGTTCCGTTCTTCGTATTTTCTTTCCCTAAAATGTGTTTCTTATACAATAACATGTAACCGCATACCTTCAAAGTCTCCTTTTTGTCATTTTAATCAAATTTAAAATGTATTTCTTTCAAAAAATTGGAAATATGATAATCATATTTCAAAAACATGAAATTAATAAGGCAGATATAGATTTAAAATCGTGATTTTTTTTTCTATTTCTTTGTGAACCATCAGAAACATGACAACATTGCAAATGTTACAATGTACATATCTTTCCTTCCATTCCAATGTAACTCCTACCCGACTAATAACAATGACTTCTTTTTATCCTCTTTGTGTTTATAAAATTAATAATTATTTGCCATAATACCTCTAAACACCTATAGTTCCTAAAACAACCCTCTTTTTTTCCTTCTGTGTTGGCCTGCACATCCTGAAAATCGTCAGGAAAATTCACATAAATAATATTAAGAGAAGCTCAAATACGTATTGAGAGAAGTCCTAAAAGATTAAGTTAAGAATATAATTTATACTTTGAATCCAAGGAAATTCTTTCTCCTCTCTCTTTATATTAAACAGTCGGATAGATAATGAAAGAACTAGTCATATTCAGATATTTTAAGCCATCGTCTTAAATCTTCGTCATAAGATAGGTTAATATAAGATGTGTTATTAGTATATAAGGTAACCTTTTCCCAAAAACGCAGGATTTCTTCAACATTTATTGAATGCGTCACAGAACAGAATTAGCATTGGATTATTCCCTGTCTGATATTGGCTATTTCACTGAAAGGTATAAATGATCGATCCTCATTATTACAAATAATGCGCTGGCATTTGTGTCCCTTCTGAAAATAAATTTTCTCATCATTTTTACAAGCAATCTGCACAGTCTCTCCTATTGCAATAGAAATGTTTGTCTCTATAATTGAAGGTTTAATACGTTTCAGTTGCACCTGAATGTCATTTTCACAAATACCAATGACAACAGTGTGATTTTTGTAATCAAAAATTGATGCTGTTTGATATAGACCGAAACTCTCTTTTTCCCTGGTGACATTCCATTTGAGGTAACTCATACAATAAGCAACTAGTCTGTAGTAAACGAACATAGCAAATGAGCGAAATCGGAAACACAGAATTGATGAGTATTCCCATTTTTTGTCTGAAAAGTCTTGGTTAAATATTCTCTTGTTCATACATGGAACAAACCATGCCTTGTCCTTTTCTGTGGTATCCTTTTTGGAATGTAGAGAAACTAGCATATGGAGTTTCTGCATTTTTGTCATAATTTCAGTTTTTTGATTCAAATATGAAGGTACATCTTACCACAGAGCAGTCAATAGCTTATCATCCAATTTCCCTGTCTTGTTGAACAAGTCCCATTCTGTATAATATCTTCTCTTACAGTCTTTGTGAATATGGTTTTTATCGGCTATAAGTTTGTTAACTGCAATAGCAAACCACTGAATATTAAGAATAACATTTTGTTTTGAATGATCTTCAAAATTATTCCCATCTTCAAACCATAATAACAACCCGTTGTTGTGGAAAAACTTTAAAAATTCAGATAATGCTGTTTTGTTTTCAAGTTGAAACTCAAAGGGAAGGCATTTAGTGTTTATATCTCATATTTCTTCAAAAGACATAACTTCTTCCTTTTTCTCGTTGATCAGCTGCTCAGCTAGGTTAAGGACTCCCATATATATACGTCAGCCTATGCAGAGGTTCGGCAAAGCTATTATGACGTCACGTTAAAACAATACAAATGAATCTCGATGAATAAATACTATATGTTCTTTTTAAAACACACTAAATACGTTCGTTTATCATAAATATTATAAAGATAAATGGATGTGCAACTTATCTTGTCATAATAGCACTTAGCGTATGTAGAATGAAAGCCAACTTGATCTCGCTGTACTTACTGAGATGACGTCATTTCTTAGTTTGACACGCAGTTTCTCTGTACTTGAGGCGTGGATCAAGCTTTTATCGTAGCTTGTAAAAATAAAAATAAGTACGAAACACGCGTAGTGGGACTAAAGGAGAGAAATATTCTGAAATATATTAATCCACATTTTATTGTCAAACTAAATTGATAATGTGTAGACTTTATATAAAGCCGTAGGGAGCACATTTGTACAGCAACGTGCTAGAATGACAGGTCCAGCCCCTCGAAAATATCAAAAGTTCAACGATATCCGCTTCACTATAAATTCTGAATTTTTAAACACGTGCAGCTATTATTCCTACTATTCTGAAAAGTGCTGGGAGCTGGTTGTGCATTGTTGATTTATTCCGTAATGTAACATTATTCCAATGCGAATTACATTTTTGACTGGAGTTTATAGAAAGACGGCTAAATTTTAAACAATTCCCGAGCATGAGGAAGTTGCTCCCAGCACTTTTCGTGTTAAGGAATTTGTCTCAAAGAAAACGGAATAAATCTTATAGCTGAAAAATGCCCGTATATTGTTGAACTTTTACGATCTTTGTAGTAGTACATATATGTTCTAATTTTAAAACTGTCACGTGACAAACAGCTGATGTAAGCGATGTCGCTTTGGCCGAACTCAGCAAAGACCCGATATATACAAGTGCAAACACCACAAATCACATTTATCAAAATTAATGCTGTCAAAAAAAATATTAAAATTGTATTCATTTTCCCTGAATATATTAAGGCGTATATTTCATGGGCGTCCTTAACCTAGCTGCGTGTTCTAGCAGTGCCCATTTCGAGGTTACTTTCATTGTATTACTGAGTTTTTGTGTGGCTGCTTTAATTATGGATGTTTTGATAGATTCCAAAGTTTCCCTGCCCGTATCAGTTAGATTGAGAAGGTCAACTTCATACTCAGAGCGACTAGAGACCCTCTCAACCAATCCCTGTCTTCCACTGGAACTGCTTTCCAGAACTCCTTAAAATTTTCATCCATTTCCTGTCGATAAGAAATAAATCCATTCCATTAAAATAGCTTTATTAGTGCATGTAGTTTCCAATTTAAAATGTTGTTAGTGTTCCATGTAAAAATACTTTGGCAAATATTCACACTTAACTGCTTGTGTCATAAACTTACATCTTCAGATTTTTCTTCTGTGTGAGTAGCTTTGATCAAGACAGGGGCTTTTGTACTGCCAAATGTCTTGATTGATGATATCCAGAACTTCACGTGGTCTAAAAAAAGATGACACCAAAGTAGATTGCATAAAATTAATTTTACGGGTTTTTCTTTTTATTTTTCGATTTTTTTTTTTACACTATTTATATAGTTCTAGATATTGATCAGCATTTAAACCTGCTTATCTATAAATAAGATGTAAAACAAAGGCGGGTTAAGTTGAAATATATTCCTAGCGTAGATTTCAGAAGGATTTCATAGTCTTTAATGCATTGTAGGCGTATTTTGCACGAATAACTACTTGCAGAAATATCTGTCTGCATTGAATGAGAACTTCTAATACTATGGAGCCTCTGCTCCATAACTTTTTAGGAATGTAATGCATCTCTTACATTAACCCTTAATAATGTGTTGATCAGGTAAATGGAGTAACCCTTTGTAACAGTTTTGATGAGCAATATAAAATTTATCTCTTTATAACTATTGCACTGTTTTTTTTTTTTTTTTTATATCATATCATATATTATTTTTTGTTGTGGTTTAAAAGAAATATCCTATCAAGACAACATAGATATCTACCTTCATAAGTCCATGTAGAGAAAATTGATCCCTGCTGGTTATTTTCTTCAGTACTTACGTAATCTTCAAACTTCTGAGTCACATTTAAAACAAGAATAAAGAACACTCTTTCTGTAATGTAAATCTGATGGCATGCATAATACGCGAATTGACCAGCTAAATCCAGCATACTAATTGTTGGTACTTTTTCTTTTTCATCCAATATCTTCAGCAATATATCCCTTGGAATTGTAGTTGTCCTTGCGTCTGAGTGAACAGAGAGGGGTTTCATTTGCAATTCTTTATCTTTTTCAATATGAACTGTTTTATTTTCAGTTGAATTATTATCCTGTATATCTGAATTGTCCTCTTCTGATTGTACATTTGCAACATTTTCATTCGCTTCCACATTTCCATCTTTCTTAACAACCTCAGAATCTAAGTCAGACATACTAACCCTAATAAATGCTTTCTGTCGTCCATCGTCCAACGATACTGTTAAAAAATATTTTGTTAAATAAACTATTAACCTTTGAAAAAAAAAATATCATTAGCTTTTCAGAGTTAAATATCGTTCAACTATTATCAGGTTTGGTAGGAGCGCTTATAAATTGTACCTCAGTAAATATATGTGTTTTTAAGTAAGTATTCAATTAAAAATTAAACCTTCTAGACGACCATTTCTGATGGTAAATACATGCCGATGAAGCTCCAGGCCCCTTGTAGACTCAATATCATCTACATCATCTTGGGTTTCTGCCATTAAACGTTTCAGTAATGTTGTTTTTCCTGCTTCAGCACAACCAACAAGAATGCCTCTTGAGTGATCAACAGTTATTATGGTTTTCTGTAAAGACCCTTCTAGTTTTTCGATGTATAGTTGTTGCAAACTCCTCTTTAGAATTTGTGATAGGACATTCGAATGTATAACCTTACCGCCGGAACCTAACAGTAAAATAATTACTTTTTTATGAAAAAATGCATCACATTTGCAATACAGGTATATTTTACTGCATCAAAATTAATCAATAATGCTATGAAAGGCGCGAATGAACGACGATCATCGATAATTTGGATTGATGTTTGTGTGTGTTTTAGTAAGTGGAGAAATAAGGTACATATACAGCATGTACCTGCTTTGCCTTTTTGAACTGATTTTTTTTTCAACATTAAAAGTCGCATCGTTTATCCTTGCATTATTTTTGTTAATGGATTCTTACAATGGATTATTCAATGTCGTAGCAATTTTTTTTTGTCTGAGTATAAATATTGTAAGTTAGTTATGGAACAAATAAAGAAAGCATCTATTTACTATAATACACGGTATTAAGGATACATAACACTAACAAACATTTGATTCCTGGATTGATATACATTATTTTACTGATTTTGAATAGAAATTACATAAATAATAAATCCCTAAAATATTAAGAAATCTTAAGTTTTCTTTGGCGCTTAAATATGCGACTTTGTTTTGTTTACTATATAATTCTATACAAAATTTGGCATATATTTTTAACATTGCTTACAAAGTTCTTCCAGTTTACCTGGTAAACATTATTCAGATTACTTATATTATTTGAATATAAATTTATGAGAAATCTTGCTGATTTCTGATAACAAATTTGTTTGTGTTATTTATCCTTAAATGTATTGCAGAAATGTAATTATATTTTTTTTTTTTTTGTATCATCACAATGAAATTACAATTTGTTCAATAAATGTTATATTAAGAACAAGGTACGGTTTTATACAACTCTGACCCTATATTTTTCTAAAATATGAAAGTGACATAAGAAATTAAACTCATACTTTCTGAATCGTTGAAATACCATGCAGTAAGAACATTCAAATCGTTTTTCTCATATGACCTCATAAATGTTAATTGTAACGTCATAAACTTGTGGATTTTTCCCGTATTTTCTTAAAACTTTACAAAAGGCATCAATTTTCAGTTGAATTTTCTTTCAGATAATATAGAGCAAATGCGTTGCCCACAAAGATTTTGAAAAAGGTGATTTTTTTTTTCCAAAGGATTTTATACGACGTATTAAAAAAATTGAAGTGGGTCACGACTGTGGACATTATTTTCGTAAGGAAAATACCCTTAGAAATGACTCATTTTAAGGCTTTTTCTGTTTGAAACGGAGAAATGTAAGGAATGGTCCTCCTTTATGCAATATTTCTTTATGACTTATCATATTCATATACTAAACTCATATTTATCACAGACTACCACTAAAAAACAAGTGACACCATTTCTTAATTATTTATTTATTAAGTTTGGCATCATATGGCCACGGCTGGTTGCAGATCAATTATTTAAGATACATGTGTTCAGTGGGTGCCGACCCAATTGGTTTTTGGCACACCTCCAATCAAAGCAAACAATCAAACAATCAATCAATCAATATTAACTGTACACATGTCATTTTTTACACTATAAGACTGGCGTTTGCTTTCCAAATTTTGCGGTGCGCCAGCCTTATAAAACAATATTCAATCAATCAATCAATATTCAATTGAATCAATCAATATCAAGTTCAATCAATCAATCAATCAATAAATTTATCAATTCAATTAATGAATATCCAATCAATTAATGAATATTCAGTTGAATCAATCAAAAAGTTTCTGTCCAATGAATCAATCAAATTTCAATAATATCAATCAATATTAAATCAATCAATCAATATTCAATCAATCAATGTTCAATCAATCAATGTTTCAATATTCAATCAATCAATGTTCAATCAATCAATACTCACTCAATTCAATGAATTGTAGTAAGTTTATGTTTAAGCCAAACAATATTTCAATAAATTAATCAATGTTCTGTGTTAATTATCAAGTTAATTAATTGTTTTCCATCGATAAGTCATCCACATAATCAAGTTGCAGCTGCGCCCTGTTAACAGCGACGCGTGTCAAGATAATTTGTGTTAAGCGCTATACGATGTATCTCTCCAACTGGCTCTTCGCTCTGTCAATTACAGAGACAATACTGTCCGCATAATAAGATGACCAGCCGTGACGATGGGTGTTGTCTAGTCCTTGATCGATAGTTATCGTGTTGCAGCTTCACCCTGTTTAGAGTCAATAAGCCAATACGATTGGGTGAGTGAAGTCCTTCCTTCTGGTACTTGGAAGTGTCCATCACGGTAGCATTCATCACTGTATGGCAAGGAATGGCAGCTTTGGCCGGTCGTGACTAAGGCAAGGTCTTAGAATGATTGACAGCTTGGCTCCTTAGGCCTCTTTCTCTGAAATGAAAAGAACTCGGCGCAGAAAACAACTCAAAGTAATATGGGGTGTGGAAGGGCGGGTAAATTTTCTTGAAAGTTCACAGCAAACCCTAAACGTGCAACATTTGGAAATGGTGTGAGAATGGAATGTACAAATGCTTGCGCATACATTGCGCGCGCATCCTTCCATGTGGGGCGCTGTGATAAATGGATTTATAACGCATTCACCTAATAAATCCGATTATCACAGACTACCACTAAAAAGCAAGTGACACCATTTCTTAATTATTTATTTATTAAGTTTGGCATCATATGGCCACGGCTGGTTGCAGATCAATTATTTAAGATACATGTGTTCAGTGGGTGCCGACCCAATTGGTTTTTGGCACACCTCCAATCAAAGCAAACAATCAAACAATCAATCAATCAATATTAACTGTACACATGTCATTTTTTACACTATAAGACTGACGTTTGCTTTCCAAATTCTGCGGTGCGCCAGCCTTATAAAACAATATTCAATCAATCAATCAATATTCAATTGAATCAATCAATATCAAGTTCAATCAATCAATCAATAAATTTATCAATTCAATTAATGAATATCCAATCAATTAATGAATATTCAGTTGATTCAATCAAAAAGTTTCTGTTCAATGAATCAATCCATTTTCAATAATGTCAATCAATATTAAATCAATCAATCAATATTCAATCAATCAATGTTCAATCAATCAATGTTTCAATATTCAATCAATCAATGTTCAATCAATCAATGTTCAATCAATCAATACTCACTCAATTCAATGAATTGTAGTAAATTTATGTTTAAGCCAAACAACATTTCAATTAATCAATGTTCTGTCAATTGTTTTCCATTGACCAGTTGTCAAAATAATTATGTTGCAGTCGCGCCCTGTTCACAGCGGCGTAGTCGAGATGAATTGTGTTAAGCTAAATCCGCCAAACGTGCATAGTTACTCAATATATATCAATGATACTACTACTACTATAAATGATAATATTAAATCAAGTTGGCAGTTCACTATGTTTTTAAGCCCGCTTTTTAAAAATTTTAGCTTACTGCCAGAAGAATTGTATATATAAAATATCTTCTGTTGTAACTAGATTAATTATGCTTGGTAACTGAGTTAATTACTTTTGCGATCTTTTTCCTGATCGAACTTCCCATCACATCTGGAAACGACCCTATAGTTAACTTCACTGAACTATTTAAGGATTCGGCAGTTTTATCAATGCATATCTTTACACAGCCAAGGTCATTTGCCCCGCAATAGAATATCGGATTAGGAACCCCATTCTAGCACATTCCTCTCTTGCTTTTTTACAACATACTAAAATTTACTGCTATAGAAGCCTGTGATTAAAATGAACAGATGAACCAAATATCTAAAGAAAAAGTTCAAATGTCTTTCTTATTCTATTGAACTGCAGGGTTTATAATCTATGAATGATAACATTTGAATTGTTCTCTTCCAAATAATTGAATTGATTCGCATGAAAGTAAGTAGCTTTTCAAGTTCTAAAAGAATATAATTTACATGTATAGTGCATATATTTAATTTGAGACGCTACACATTTAGTTTAAGGTTAATGTAAATAATAAATTACCAGGAATGTTTGCTCTGATTCGTAAACAATGGTGCATGACTAATAATTAACAATACAGAGAGTAACTGTGTCTCTTTACCCTACTGCCCCCCCCCCCTTACAGTTTAACATCTACATGATGAAAGTACTCGTTTTATATAACGAGGTTCTACTTATGCAATGCCGAGTTTAAACCTAAAGTGCTTAGTATAAAAAGGTTTTCTTACTAAAGATAGTTAATTATCTACTGTTGGATACATATTAACATTAATGAGAACATGAGATGGAATACACTATTTATTTATTTAGTTATTTATTGATGATGATAGTATGGTAGATAAGATTCTTTATTTCCAAATCAGGGCCCTTTCAGGCATCACAAACAACAAGCATGATTTCTACAATTACAAACAGTACAAACAATTTATGTGTATACATACTAGATAATCTATACATGTATTTGTATATTGTAAAATTTGACACTGTATATGTAAGTAATGTTGATAAATGAGATAGTACTTCCGTGATGATAACGTGAAATGTGATCAAGTAATTCTAAGATGGAGATCTCAATTTAATAAGGTAAAATCTAAAAACGTGTATAAGTCATTTATAAATATACTAAACATCAAATCAAACTGTATAGATCTTACATATTTTGACGTCTGTTCATAAAGTTGTGTGATCTAATCGTAACCAAAATAACTTTACTACAATCATATGCTGGCTTTCCCGTAGCCAGTATGCTTTCCGTCTGCGCTTACCGTGCTCAGCTAAAGAATATTACTGCTTAATCAGCCATATCGTAAAGAAATAAATATAAAGTGATTCAAAATTTAAATGACATAAAAACAAATGGTCTTTATACAAATGAAAAGTTGCTGCATTTTTTATGCCAATCATTGCATCGTGGGAACGTGGTAACAGGGCTGTAAGACGGCACTGAAAGAATTGCATTTCATTTGAAGTGACTTTTAAGATTTATTGGCCCTTCCTATCAGCAAAATCTTAGGTTTAATTAGCTTTTCGTCAGAATACAAACTTGACATGTATCAATTTCCAAACCCAGATGAATTAACTTTTGTGACGGGAACAAATGTTCAACGCATTGAAGAATTCCCAATGCTGACCAAAATCGCCAAACGTGTCATCAATTTTGAGCAAATGTTGGCGTGAGCTGAACTTGCAAAATAGAAAGACATTAAGATAAATAAATGCGTTTCATATTTCGAACCAGGTTGTAACCTGACGACCCATTGAAAAAAGATATTTCATTTGTGTTTAATTAATTTATTAATCACTTTATCTATTTATTTATTTGTGACGATGTGTAACAACAAATGGAAGGCGTTTGACATAGTAGTTATTCGAAGCCAAGTACGCAAAAAATCATCTGGTTTTCTAGACAATAGTCCAAAAACGATTTTTTGTATCCATTTTGCCAGGTAAAGATCTTATCAATGGTGCTATCATACCGATTATGGTCCTCAATCTATAAAATTTTTGGGTTTATTGTTATGTGGATATTGATCCCCCTCCATGATTTAAGGGCTTAGTTTTGATAAAGGTGTTAAGGAAAAAGGAACAGCCATTCGCCCATAGCCATTTCACTCAGCAACATATACTGAATTTGTCTTGATACAGATCTACTGAAATTAATTTCAATTAATTAATTAATTAATTTGCTCTTCACTCCATGCGCCCTAAATTAAATTAAAACCATTTCTCAACTCATCGCCTAATTCTTGCTTTGGTGGAACATGACATGCATAAATATTGGAAGTAGTTTAATATTTACTTAAGAATGATCGATGTTTATTAATTGAATGCCTAGGAGTAACGAAATTTAAGGTTTTCTGTTTCAAAAAAGTGTTTCCCCAGGCCGGATTTGCTGATTTGTTGAGGACGGACACGAAGATGTTAATCGAAGGGAGAACAAGCTTAAAATACATATTTTATAACAATGTGCACATATATACACAATAAGTAACGATATTTGGCATCAAAACACTAGTCTTTCAATTGTATGAAGGATGCTAGCGAGGACAGTTAAATATTACAAGTGAGGATCAGGTTAATATTGCACGTAATGCAGCCATTACTTGCTATAAACGTAATTGTATTGTTTTTATAAATGATATATTTATATATGTCCCCCTTTCAAAGCTCATTGATTGGTGAATAAATAAATTAGTCTTATTATTATAGCCTCATATATCGATAACATTAAGCCTCCATGAAGTATATACTCGGGCGCTTACAACATCGGAACAATGACCGACGATGCCGAGTGCGTGATCTTAAGAGTATGAGGTTAAATTAATTCAAGACAATGGGAGTTTTATGGAACCCAATCTTAACGTGTGCATTATTATATTTATATTGCTTTAAACTCTGTGGTTGAAGGGGGTGTGCTTAAATTTAGATTCTACTAAATACAATAAAACCAATTGTAATGATTAGCTTATTCTTTGCCTTTTCCCACTGATTTTAACAGAATGATCGATTAACTGAACATTTAGTATTTTCTTGTGCATTTTTTTTTAAAAATGTAATTGATACAACAGTGAAAACATTATACTAATAATTGATGTAGGCATACAAGATGACATACCGTTTGTGCTGTATGTAGTAGTATTATGCATGTAATCCTCATTGCTGGTATTGACGTTATTCTCTCTCTCCATTTTGTAATGCCTTGTTTGGCTTTGGCGACTATAGATGTTGTGGACATCTTGGTCAATATTTACAGCAACAATACTCCTACAAGTAAGAGCCTCGGCTAACGTCCATACGCTCCTTACAGCCCTTCGGCGCGAAGTCAAAAACTCTAGCATGTTGAAGTACACTAACGGTACAATTAGTGCAAACAATCAGTAAAACCTCGTTTTTGTACGCCACAGTGTCATTGTGCGGATTTTATACGACATATTAAAAAAATTGAAGTGGGTCACGACTGTGGACATTATTTTCTTAAGGAAAATACCTTAGAAATGACTCATTTTAAGGCTTTTTCTGTTTGAACTGAGAAATGTAAGGAATGGTCCTCCTTTATGCAATATTTCTTTATGACTTATCATATTCATATACTAAACTCATATTTAATCCAATTTCATATATTTAAAAAAAAAAACATTAATTTCTAGAGCACAATAGATCCCAAACCGTACCTACTTCTTTGTCTTGATTTCGCCAATTAGCAGTTTTGTAAGTAACTGACTGAATTACGTATAACAGTGGTGTAAGATGTCAAGACTCATTTGCGAGTTAATTGAATGATATTAATAGCACATACAATGATTCTTTATCAAGTTTTCGATCTAAAAGTAATCAAAGAAGTATAATTAAAACGTATTAATTTCAGGGGAATATACATATATGAAATTTTTTGTCTTCTTAATTAACACTTAAAGCACTTACCAGTACTTATATCATTTTTTTTCTGACTGCTAATGGACACTAAAAATAAATGGTTTCCCAATTACAGACGGGAATACAATCATGAAATTCGCTTTAAATGAAAAATGTTTGATGAACTCTTAATGATATATAAATTGAAGCAAAATCTTAAAATGGTTAAATGTCTTTTATATTATCGCGTTACGTGATAATCTTCATAAATTACATATAACTATCTGCGTTTTCGTAAACACTAACTATCTGCCAGATTATTACAACATCTTTTTCTTAACATTGATCTAATGTAACATTTTGCTGAAGTATGGAAGTTAAAAAAAATCTCTTCATAACTTTGATTAATAAATCTTGCATTAAGTTTTGTTATTAGAAATAAATAATTCTGGTAAACGTTTTTCTTTCGAATTCATTTCACATAGAATAAATATCCATAAGTGTTTGTTAAACATTAAGAAAAATCTATAGTTTTTAGAAAGAGGAGGACATTCAAATAATTAAAAAAAGAAGAATTCACCTAGTGCATGACAACTCTATTTACCTGATACTTTGTACACTTTTGAACGTAATTCATCTACAGTCCCAAGTCTGTCAATGTATTTCTTAGCAAGTTCCGGATCTATGAAACATGTCTTGACTTCAGTAACGGAATCCTGGTAGACTAGAACACCCTAGGTGTTGCTCTAATTCTACAATGATATTCCGGATGTTCTGCCATTCTTTATTAAATTCTGAGTCAGAGAGAGATATATCAGTAGAATTACCAGAATATTTGTTCCGAAGAAGACGAATCCGTTCAATGTTTGCGGCAAAGCTTCTGTCACCCAGGTCTGGGACTTTCCCCCAACCTTTGGGAGGTGGAGGTATTTTGCAGACAATCCGAAGAATGTCGTACAATATATATATACCAAGGTCTGAAAAATCTCCATCATATTGGTATATTTGTGAGGGAAACATTATTTGAAGTTGTGATGCTTTCAAAGGGACTCGCTTTTTGTTTTTCTCATAATCATGAGACCGTTGTTTCATTACCTTGGATAATTCACACGGTGGAATATTCTTTTTAAGAATATCACGTAGCACATCTGTGCAGGGACCCATTATTAGCCTCGCCAGCCGAGCGGTATTTGTTGTCTCTGGTGCTGATGTGCACTTTAATGACGACATTGCAGATTTGAGTTATAAAGCTCTATTTACGTGTAAATGCGGTCAGCTTTGTCAAATCTTGATGTGACCTTTATTTTGTGTACAGGAAAAAAAATACATGACTGAAAATTTTTGCTAATATCAGAAGGAGAGCAAGATAAAAAAAAAAACGACCACATTATATGTTACTTTTAGATGGTAAACATTTAAACAGAGGTATATTTTTTATGCATTAAAATTTAGAAAACCTGTCTAGTTAGATCATACCAAGATTAGACATTAACATTTAAAACGAAAGTAGAAATGTTAATATTCTAAAGTGATGACACAGACTCCTGTCATTCCTTCTGTTTATAGATACCCTCTTAAAAATTCTCAGTTTATTACTTATGCATTATATAAGATAAATATTTGCTGTAACTTTGCTTCTTTGCGCCATTTTCACTCTCGGGTAAGGTCAGTCATTACCTCCTTCATCTAAATATAGAAGATATTGCAAAATACTGCATGCCTAGTAATCTGAGATAGGGTGACTCATGAAAAGAATAATAAGTCTAGAAAGGAAAAAAAACTAAATAAAGTACATTTCGTTTAAACCGGGATTGATGAAAGGGTGTATAAAAAAGAAGGGGTTTGGTATATAAAGCTTTCTATATCTTTTTTTTTTTTTTTATGTAGCTGTAACGATTTCTGCAATGTTAAGAAAATACTGGGTGTGTAGCTTGTAAAATGTAATAGGAACGTCTAACACTAACTCTAAATTCCAGTGTTGCATTAAAAACATTTTAATTCAAGTATTCTAATAAATTACTACATGTAATTAATTTCTTTTAGTAACTCAGATTTATAACTTAAAATTATGAGCAAATTCAGTAAAGCGTTGAAGTTGAAATCACCTTGAGTTTAAAGAGTCTTAAAGTGCAAATCCTGGTACCTATTCTTGTGACAGAGAAAGGTATAACATGATCCCATTGCCTTGTTATTTTTTTTTCTTTGCAAACATATAAACATCCAATCCGCTGTTAATAACCCTTAACATAATAAACGAAAATTAAACCATTCATTTTTTTTTAAATTGTTTTTAAAATATGATTTCTTATTATAATTTTATGCTGCTTTTAGCCTTTCTAGCAGTATTCCAAAATTTAAAAAAAAAAATGGTTCTCCAATGTATTAAGGTAACGAGCTGTGGATCTATCCAAACTATCAATGATACTTGTGATGACGATACTGTAACTTGAACAATCTGACTTAGTGGAAATGCACAGCACTGATGCATATTAAGGCACCGCATTCGTCCTGTTCGTGAATATTTTAGTTTTCTTTTATACATTTGATCAAATATCAGTGATTGTACCTTTGTAGAGTTGTATCCTAGCAATGTAAAAAAAAAGTAGTAAAAAAATTACCTGACCATGAAATGACGAATACTGACGCATTAAAATCCTCTTATGTCTGCTCTTTTCAATGCATGGACGTCAGAAAAACAGAATACATCAAACAAGGGAAGAAATAAATTTAAAGGGACAGCTCTACATGTATGCTACAGAGGAAAATTCTTTTTTTAGCTGACAGTAAAAAAAAATGTCAAATGCATTTCAAGTAATTATGAATTTACCGGGTGGTAGTTAACTACAAAATTTACGTTTTACAAATTCCCCCTTTTTATGTCTTTTTTCCTTTCAATCATGCAGCTCTTTCTCTCTTTTGTATGTATATTGTATTGCATATGACTATATATGAGTATTTACAATGAATTTTATTTTTCCTCATTTATTGGTCAATGAACTGATCGAATTGAATGGAATTGTAAATTGTGTATTTACCGCCACCAGGTATATTTAAAATCTACAACGTGATAGTAAAGCAATCATAGATCATATGAAGAACGAATTGAATAAAATTCTACTGAACTAACAATTAATTTTGTCCTTTCATAACAAAAGTTCTCATCCAAATCTTGTTTAATTCTTAAGAAGAAACAGTAAATGTTAAAATGCGAATGGATTTTCAAATCTGCATTTTATATTAAACAAATGCAAAAAGTAACATTTATATGCCTAATATTTCTGTATACTTCAACAAACTGTAATTTATTTATTTCATACATATATGAAAAAAAATACAAAATCGCAAAAATTCTTAAAGAAATTAATTAATAATTTTCTTATCGAGATTCTTATCCACACAAAATATTATCCTTTATTTGAAGATAAGGATAATAGATATCCTTGCATCTGAAAAAATGCGTAATTTTGATAATTATAGTTTTTTTACTGTGATTCTTATATCATATTCTCAGCACTCGCCAAATTAGGTACACATTGTATTTGCCCAAGTTCAATGAAAACGACGTATATAAGTAATCTTGACAAATTTCATAAATCTTGTAAAAGTCTATTCATGAACAGGGAAAAATCTCTTCGTAGTAAGTACCTGTGGAGAGCAGATCCAGGAGGGGTAAACATCCCTTGTAGGCTTCTCACACCCACTGGTATACCTACTCAGGTAAATGGAGCAATCCGTAGCCAAAACTGGTAGACAACTACGCCTAGCAAAATGTCAGTCGAAAAACTACTCAACAAAAGGATGTATTTGCAAACAAATTCATTTAAACGACTAAAGCATATGTAAAAAAGTGATTTCATGCAAGATCATAGATATAGTTTGATTTTATTCCTATAAGTCTAGGAATATATTTGGCGAGCTTAAAAAATCGATTATTCTAAAAACATCATTTACTTGTAGATCTGAAGGTTCATGAAATTCTCTCCAGCCGTTTTCGATAAAGAGTGTTTCCACTGAAGTGTATTGCCGTGGCCCCTTTTTCGGACCCCTCTAACATCATCTAATTAACTCAAATCTTAATTTTGTACACCTAACCCATATTTTATTATCTGTGTGATACATTACTTGCAAAAATTTACATTGAAAACGGCGCTTTAGTTTTATTAAAGGTAATTAAAAATGACCACTAGTGGGTGTTAATTCCGGAATGTTGCGCTTGTCCGAGCTGGGTTTTAATTGTGTGACATTAATATTCGGAGTAGGCGAGGCATTTCAGCGATCGATTGAAAACATGTAATAGCCAGTTATATAATGGTTTCTGGGAACTACTCAGCATGATATGATAAAAAAAAATACACAAAAGTAAACACAAAGAACATGTTTAAACTTCTCAAGGATTAAGTCAGTTTTTCTTTTTTGAAAGGGGAGATGCGGGGGAGGATCTTGAAGATGTACATGTACTCCCTCCCTAAATCCAGATTTTTCCCATATTTTGGTAGGTTATGGTAGATCCTTGAAGTCGTATAGTAAAAAAACAAAATCTAGCAGCTTACTAAAAAAAAAGGTGAATGACGGGTTACTTTTGTTTCGAAAATATTTTTTTTTTTATTTTAAATAGGGTAAGTTGCAATCGCAATTTTAGAAACGTACGTGGCGTATACGTGGAAAATCAACACTAAGTAAACCAGGCCTACTTGTACTTGTAAACACACACTTCACATTATTTTAATATAAAAAATAAAATAATAAAAAATAAAAAAATATAAAAGAAAAAAAAATTCTTCTGCATTTTCAAAAACATTAGTGCCGTATCGAATTTTTAAAATACTCACTCTCTCTCTCTCTCTCTCTCTCTCTCTCTCTCTCTCTCTCTCTCTATCTCTCTCTCTCTCCATACATAAGTACAGTAAATACTGGTGTACGGAATAACAAAACAAAACATTTTTTGCTATGCTGTAGTGATATTTAATCACTAAAACTATACGGTACGTCTACCCCGTGTACCTATATTTTTACAATAAAAAACATTTTGAGGAATGTTGCTATTGCTAAAATTTAGACTATGCGTTGGAAACTCATTGAGCCCCAAGCAAATCCCTAAATCCAAGGACTAAAACTAAAATATTACATTTGGCAAATTCCATTACCCTCATCTGTCAAATATTTCTTATGAATGGTAGCGTCATTATTTTTTATCTTCAAATGTGGACCTAATACCTGAACATTATTGATATCCATCGGATGCCACTATTATCATCGTTTCACGCCCCCCCCCCCCACCATAATTTTGCCAGTATATAGAACCCTATAGAAAACATAGCTACCATACACTTGTTCCCCTTCTAAAATTACGTCGGACCCCCCCCCCCCTTTTTTTTTTTGCTTGTCAAGGACTTTTTGGTAGTTGATAGTGCCCCCAAGTGAAAATGTATGGTTGTGCTCCAAAAACTGAAATTGATTCCAACGGGCTTGTGCTTTACCAAGAGAGGAATTTTATACATACCTAAAGAACTCCTTTGTATATATTGAACTCCTTTGAAATCAATATAGAGGTATGTTTTAATTGAAAAAATATTTTGTTAAGAAAAGTAAACGGAATTTAGTAGAAGGGTCAGCTTATTTTAGCCCCCTCCCTACATCAAGGTGAACGTAAATACATATTAATTGATATAAAATAAACAAAGCAAAAGTATAGAAAATGTACCAAAAAGAAGGGGTTGGGAGAAAAATTTAAAAAAAATACTAATAAGCAGAATTACAGAGAAAAATAGACGAAATTATAGAATAATACCGGTATGGAAATATTCAAAAATGTTAAATTACTTACAAAATAATGAATATTTTAGTAACTTATAAAAATACTGGGCAGAAAAAAATAATTCGATGTTGATCAATTGAAAATGTAACTGTCTGAATTACTAATCGCAGCTAAAAGCACGTGATTTATTGATTTTTTTTTTTTTATTATTATTATTATTATTATTTTTATTATTATTATTCACAAAGTTACCCGAGTCTACAAATCAAGTGATAAATCGGAATATTTAACAGTTCATAATGATGTCAATGACATGTAAATACCACCCGTGAATAGTGAAGGAAACGGTCGGTGTTTTGTACCATTTATCAAAAAGTTTACCCCGAGCGCAGGCTTGCCCAAAATTCTCCTTTAAATATGATGAATTTTCCAGAGTTATACACCTTCTGTCCTTTTGAGAAATCTGGGCAACAATGCGCTCACCATGTATTATGCCTTTGAAAATCAAAATAACTTTGAATATCAATGGGGATTCGTGAATTGCAGTGACCCCTCTTACAAAACACAGCATCGCTCTTTATTTTCATAGACTTTTCCTGTAATTTCGCAAAGTTGCGATTTATACATAGAAGAATCATTCATTTCATGAGCTATTTTCTATACTTTATTTTTGTGCAAATTACCGGGGGCCACATTTTGTACACTAAGTGCAATCATTCTTCCGTGCACAAAATCGTGAAGATTTTTCTTTTTTTTTATAAAAATAGAGAAAAAGAAACAGTAGAATAACAGGAAAATCTTCCGTTGGGGATGGAAGGCTGTAATAAACAGAAGGGAAATAATAGCTTTTGAACAAATCATAAGGATTTAGCACTTTTTTAAAGTTTCCGTATAATTTTGTTTATTAAAAAGTTCCGCCATCAAGGAATCGGGATCGAACCCGTAACCGTTGGATCACGGGTCATGTGCGCTAATCACTACGCTATGTATTCCAATACAAACTTATACATATGTATATATTAAACTAAATTTTCAAAAATAAAATGAAATAAATCTAATTATTACAATGAATTTTGTGGTATCCCCTGAAACGCTTTGATCGTTGCTCTGTAATCGAACAATTTTTAAACTGGACAGGACTCTGATAGATAAGTTGATGTTACAGAGATTTTAACAACCTCGTTTAAAGACAGCATTTTGTAAATTATAGAAGGTTGTTGAAATCCCTGTAACATCAAATTATATGTCGGTAGCCTGCCTTGATTTAAAAATTGACCTTACTAGGACCATGCTCTTGAGTATCGAATACGTTTTATGTTAAAACCTGACTGGTAGTCCGAGGCAACATGGCAGCTCTGTTTGTTTCCAATATTTATAACATGTTTATTTCAATGACGAAAAATGTAATCCATAAAACAATTACAAAAGAATTTGGCTGGGAGACACCACTATCAAGGAAGCTTGTTGACATATAAACTGTTTCTTGACTAGAAATGCATGTCACTAAATTATTACACAACAGTGATCTCCCAGTCACAATATTGTTACAACACAGATGCGATAATGCAATATAATACAACAAACTTGAATGAAAACAAAAGTGTTGCAAAAAAAAAAAACGAATAAGTTTTGGAGAAATAACAACTATATGCAGATGACAGCGGGGGACTACTACATAAAAAAGGAAATTTGACGATGGAAAAGCTGAAGTCATCTCGTTTGTCACACAATTTATTTATTAGTTAAGTAAAAGGTGTGTAACTTACCCCTCTCCCACACGATTTAAGAACCTGAATTTGAAAAAGCGAGTTTTGCTTTTTTAAATTACTGCCGGTTAAAAATATTGATGTCCCAAACTTTTCAGAAACGTTGCTGCGGGATTAAAATCGACTGTAATATATGTATCTGGTGTATGCATATATTCCATTGCTAGAAATGTTAAACTGACCATCTCATGAGCAGTCTATGTCATTAATCTACAAGGTTATACTGCAGCACTGTATGTCAAAAATAGTTTGGTTTTATTTTTGTCTGCTCTTCTTGTTGGCTTGATGGAAATTTTTACGCACGGGAAATAATTCAAACCTTGATGATTGGCATTTAATGAAAACATTAAACATGCATATATTCCATATTTGACATTCATAAAAACTGTTTTATTTGGAAATTTGATAAGCGAATACTAAATTCTATATCAAATTTGTTCTGTATTACATGCAGTAAAGTTTATTCATATATAATTCGTTTTAGCTTATAGCACACAAAACCACTTTCGTGTAGTTTGATTTGTTTCTTTGGTTGGTTGATTGTTAAACGTCCCTCCGAAAAATAGACACTCATTTTGAGAGGCCCCACTATGCGCTCGAGGGCTGCAAATTTATACCTGTACTCGGCACTTTCTGCCTTCCAGCACTGTGGGCCGGATCTTCTTCGTGCCAGCGCCTTCTGCGACACTGTACCTCAGTTTACACGGTCTCTTCCGAATGACCGATCGGGTTTTTTTTAAATATTCATGATTTCTTAATCTTTATTATACAGTTGAATTAAATCATTTATGATACACAGATCAGAAGGAATAGATCAAACATAATAATATCATTTCTACCTAACACAATTCTAAATAAGAGCATAATTTTATTTTTAAATGTAATTAACGAAATAATCAGGAATCAGATATGTATTGTAGCATGAAAATACAAATCAAGGTCTTTTCTAATATGTCAGGATAAGCTATGAACCGTTTGAAATGAGAAATGAAAACCTTCATAATTTCCTTTTAATCGCTTATTTTTAAAGCAAATATTATTTTTAAATTACCTTTTCTTCATTTAGTGCGTTTTGAAAACCATGAATTTTATACATAAAAAAAGTATGACATCAATAGATCTTTTTTAAAATTTTTAAACGTATTTTTTAATCAATCCAGGTAAAGTACACATAGGTTCCAATATTCCCTCTATTCATCTATGTCATGATGTTTTGTATTTTCAGGGCTGTAACTGTATTCTTCATTTTCCTGGATTTCATCATTAACATGTGTTGTAGCCGTTTTTTCAACAGAATCATCTATCAGCTCTATGTAGGGATTAACATTCATATAACTGGTGTTACATTTATCGTTTGAAGAATGCACTACTTCTAGATAATTACCCTCTAGATTTTGAGGATCAAGGTAAGAACCAGTACTCTTTCGCTCTTTGTCAATTTGAGTTTCGTTTTCTTCGCTTGGTTCACGCAACTGTTCATAAACTTCATCTTGTTCTTCAACTATATCATAATCGGGGTCATTGTACGGATCATTTGATAAGGTAAATTTGGATTCATATGGACTACTTGCTGCTTTTGGAACACTAGGAAGGCGCATGAGTTCTCTTCGTCTTTTTCTCAAAAGCATTTTTCTGAAACAAGATATCATAAAGGTTGCTATAAAATCAATATTTCACTAAAGATCACGATATGCAATGCACTTGAGTAATTTAGTTATTTAAGACATCAGTTTTCTTAAAGTCATAGTTTACTCAACAGACGAAGCAAAGAATGTGATGTTGTTCTGTTGACAATGTGTTTATGTTTGTCAATTGTCCTCTTTCGGCGTTCGCCCTGAATACTCTAGGGATATACAAAACGGTCAGCGTCCGCTCAAGCAGACCAGAAATGAAATCGGAAGGCGGAACTTGGGTTCTGCTTCTCGCTAAGTTGTGTCTGATAGTTACTGTACAACTTTTTTCTCACTTGCTCTTTATTACAGAGCCATCAAAGTGTCATCATCATGTAACTGTTTAAAGGGCTGTTATGCTTCGTATATTTGAATTCTTTTTTAAAAAAAAAAAAAACACATTGTCTTGAGACATAACTTTTATATAAAAACAAAATAAAAGTCAAGTGGGGAATTGTAGTCTGTTTTGCTCTTTATAAAATGCATAGATTCCATTTTCTTTTCTTTTTTTTTCTTTATTTGCCATAGGATCATAAAATGGCACAGGTTTGTAAAGACAGTGAGTCTTCGACAGAATGTTTGAAGTTTGGAATCCATCAAAAAGAAATACCGAATCCTCACAAAAGGTGGATTACACCATTAGTTCCTTATTTAGAGCTATAACATTCCTTAAGTTTTGAAAATTAATAGGAATTGTGATTGCATAATATTCTCTATATTTATTATCAAAAGAAAACCCCCAAAATCAGCAAAACAAAACAAAAAACAAAACAAACAAACAAAATGTGTTTATGTCTTGAAGTGCTTAGTACATACCTCATTGTTATTAAGCTGAAAATCAGGATGCCAACGAATAGCAAAACGGTTGTAGATCCTATGGCAACTGGGAAAAAAATATAGTAATTGATAAAAATAGACTTACCCCAATATCTATATACGTTAAAACACAATGGACCCTTTCAACAACATTAATATCTTCACATATTTAGTAACATTCATTTATCCTCAACTTACTAAACAACTGTGTCTGATCTAAATTTCCTGTTATGTCCTGGTCTACGCTTCCTGAATTGGGAGAATCTTTTTCAAGAAAGAAAAATATAGTTATGAAATGGATGATAACGAAAAATAAACATGCTCAATAGTCCAATCAAACAATACAAATTGTGAGCACAGCAAACATGGGCCTCTGAAGGCAGGGGTTGAATGAAGTGCTATCAGGAATTGAGCATTCGATCTGTTACCCCCACCTTGTGCATTATGTCACAATCGAAAAATCCAGAGTAAAAAGCAGTATGAAAATAATGGCTGGATAATTTCATAAAAGACGTCGGTGAAAAACTGACTTAAAAATATAATATATTTGCAAACAATCACTTTTTATCGACTAAAACGTTGATTTTAAACTAAAATTGTTGCCATCTTCGATTCATCAACTTATTTGTCAGTAGCCTGCCTAGTTTTTTTGGAAATTGTACGTAGCACATGTTGCTTCGTATCGAATCAACTTGGAGAAAAAACCTCATGGTGATACATGTGATGGTTTATTACTACAGAAATAAGGGAAGTTGACGCCTGAGAAGTTGAAGTCATCACGTTTATTGACTTATAAAATAAGTTGTAAATTTGCCATCAATGCCTCTCTCCAGTAAAACATCCAAAAATGAAACAGACGTGCTAAACTCTGTGGTATTTTATTTCTAGTTCGGAGCGAAATCTCGAATCAACATATCAATGAAAATGAATATTGTTTAATAATAAACTTCGTCGATATATCTAAATATTGAATTAAAGGCTTCAACTAGAGAAATTTCCTTTCGATGTAGAGGTTTTGGAATAAATTTGAATACAAAACAGGTCTGTATATAAAGGACAAAATTATGATCCATGGGAAGTCCAAAAGATTGCTGGAAGACCTGGTCTCCAACATCCTCGCAAGCCAGGGGTCCTGAGTCAACACGTTGCAGTTGGACCCTTGGCATATTTCATTCAATATTTGTGGGCTGACTGTAGCGACGTCTTTCGGAAAAATTACAGATCTGGATTGTTTTTCTTATCTCTCAGCCATTCACATTAAGCCATTCTATGATAAACAACTTGTAACACGTGCATTTGCGGTGTCAACTGAATCCTTATCTAACTATTTATGAAAGCTTTAATTTGATTGGTGCTTCTCAATGAGAGAAGCAAACCCACGAATATTGAATGAAATATGCCAGGGGTCCAACGGCAACGTGTTGACTCAGGACCTCTGGCTTTCGAGGATGGGTCTCCAAATGTTACATGAATATTGATTATGAGAATCTCCAACAGATTTTTTAATATCAACCTCGGAGTACTTGTGTGTAGAATTAGAATTTTTAACAAAATTAATTTGAAAATGACTATTTACAAGGTATGCGAATTTACTTGTGCAAACTTGGTGAAAAAGCAGTTGCCTATGACGTCAAAAAACCTAGTCTTAATTCATCATATGGAATGGTTTTATGAAGTGTTGAAAAATTGTACGTTTTAATGCTATTGATTTTTGAAGATTTCGCGATTTCAAAGTCCCTGGGAATTATTCGATTAATACTCTTCAAATATTTTGTACAGTATACCTGAAGTTTTTCTTCCTTCACTGCTGTTAATATCTTCATGATAAGTAACGAGGCTTGATAGAATATTTACTACAGCCCATTAGGTATCTTTGTTTGCTAGGATTTATTGAATCCAATATAGGTATAGTAATTCGAAATTTAACTGGTTGCTGGTAAAATCAAAAAAATATTTCTTTTATTTATTTATTTTTTTCCAGTGCTTTTAGAAAGAAAAAAAATGAATGTGAAGTTGTTTTATGAAATGAAGATCAATTCTGCAATTTTTTCGATTCGCTTTCTTTTACAAACCATTGATTCTTAGAAAAACAAAAGATATTGTACAAGAAATGCATGAAAGTCAACAAAAGACGGTAGAAAGTATTATTTTTCCTTAATTTGATAATTCACAATAGTTGTTATCTCTATTATGAACAACAAATGGCAGCTGCTTTGGTAAATTATTTATGACAAAACTCTTCAGTGGTATTATTTTTACACAAAATTTCTTTTACTGCTTAAATGTTTCAATGTCGTTAGTTACGAAGAGAGAAAATATGATATTTAGTATACCTACTGGTTGCTTTTACTGCAAATATCCCCGGGAATCTAAGATTAAAAATAAGTAAATAATAGATGCCTGCATGTTTTTAAAACTTGAGACTTGAATTCCTTAAATAATGTTTAATTACCATAGCTTGCTTCAATAAGATGTACCAGGCCACAAGTTTTCAATAAACACAAAAAAAAAAATTGTTTAAAACTGTCATTTACAATGTAGAATGAATAAAGTTATGAATTTTTGGCTGTTTTCATATCACACAGACGAAATGTTTGCATGTATACAGATGAAAAGTATACATGATGCATGAATGAAAGACTTACAACTTAACTTTATAATTGCCGTGATGACTTTTCTATCGTCAACTTCCCTTATTCATGAAGAAATATACCACTTTTAATGTTATCACTATATTATTATATCATTACCTAAATGAATATAAAAAAGGAAAAGGTGAAGATAACAAACAGTGATTGATTAAAAAAAAAAAAAAAAAAAATCTATAAGCAATACAAACCTGTGAGGAGGGCATAAAATACGGACTCCTTGAAATTACAGAGTTGGGATCAAGTGCCTAAAAGGAAAGAGCATCCCCTGTTGATCGGTCACACATGCCGTGAACCCTATGTATTGATCAGGTAGATGGAACATTTCCTAGTCAAATTCAGTATAAAAATAAAGCCCCAGCAATTGCTATAAAACAAATTAGCCAAAATACGACCCAATGGTACGAAAGCCCAGAAGGCTCACTCGAGATTCGAGATTCGAAATTCGAGATTCGAAATTCGAGATTCGAAATTCGAGATTCGAGATTCAAGATCCAAACTAACCAATCAAAAGGCGGATTCAATATTTGATTACTCCCCTTTATTAAGTTTATACTATCAAGAAATCATTGAATATATTTATAACAAATGAGTCATTTGCTTAAATAATAATGCAAGAAAAAATGTTATATGTTTCAAAACAAAATAAAAATGAATTTTGGGTAACGTTTTAAAAAATATATATGAAATCTTATTTTCCTCTTTAAAGAAAACAAGAGATACGTATATAGAATATTATATGGCCTTATCGTTGAATTCCGAAATTAGTAGGTCGATGAATTATTTAATAAGCACATTGATGAGGAAGAAAATTATTATTGATAGAAAGTACTAAGGATCGTTTTTACACTGCATAGTAGTTTAATTAAGGATACATTTCATTACATTTAACGGTGCATTTGTGCAGTTAGACTGATCTACTATTTGATATGAAATAAAATAAATTACAGTCTGAATTGCATATATAATTTTTAATTAATTTAAGTATTCAAAGCCTTAGACCAAGATAAGTAATTGAAAACTTAATTTATGTATTTCTCCTATTGGGAAACAGTGACGTATATTCCTTTCTACTAATGTGTAGGCTAATGTGAAATCACAGATTTCACTTAAAGCGCATCATTGCCGAAATGCGGATAGGCAAGGAGGGAGTCGCCCCTCTCAATAGAGAGGGGGGGGGGGGGTGCGGAGGACCACTTTCTGCGATATTGGAGACATCTATCATTGTCATTTCCCCAGTGAATATACTTATAAATCATTAAACATATCTATATGATACGGAAATTAAAATCTTCATGACCACTCTTAATAAAATTTGAGAAATTTTAAATGCTTACACAGTGCTTGGAAATTATGGAAACTTCTTTACTGAATAATCTAAATGTAATTTTTTAAAAAATGTTTTATGTTTGACTTCCTACTAACCCAAACATATTTCCTAATTTATACTCCCTATCCTAATCGTAGACTCCTGTTGCTGTCATTTTTTAATAGTCTGGTATCAACTTCAAGGTAACATTTCAATTTTAGATTTAAATAAAAAGTTTTGTATACTGTAAAAATTGGATAGGCATAAAAGTGTGGATTGCTAAAAATACTTTTATTACATTTGATGAAAAAATATTCTAGTAACTGGTAAATAAATAAGATTTATGATCAACTTTCCCCAATTTTCAACCAAATACATGTATAAATATTTCTTTTTTTTTACATCAAGAAAATGATGTGTAGGCAACATATGGAATATATACGCCACTGGGAAAGCAGACACGATTATTCTTTATCACTACTACGATGTCTTTCAAGATTTCCTGGGTACACTAAAAAGGCATACATGGACTAAGTAATTTTAATACGTACTTCTTTAGGCTATACGATTTTTTTCAAAGTCCTAAAGATGTATAGAGGGTCCGTTGTTTTGTTAAAATAATTAATTTTTTATCATTATTAAATACTTTTATATTTTTTTCTCTATAGCCATTCAATCATGTATTGGAACTTGTGTATTGATTGGTTATATTATGTGTATCTTGCAAGACCCAAGCGGTCTTCATATAGATAATTATCGAATATATAATTATTCTGCCCTTGCATCGCAAGATTGACACTGAATGTTGATAACCGAACATTTGTCTCCCGTTGTAATCAAATAAACAACAAAGCCATAGGACCCTGGGCACATGCTCCCCCCCCCCCCATTCCACTTATATTTTTTACCGATAAATTCGTTGAACCCTTTGAAACCAGTATTACTAATTATTATTAATCGCATTGCACACTCAACTTTTAAAAACCCATATAAGTAACTGATCACTTTCTAATACCTTGTCACAAACTCTATCCTCTTTGAAACCCGTATTACTAAATTAATTATTATTAATCGCTAGTCACTTGTTTTAATGCACACTTATAATTCTCAACGACTACAATACCCCCCTCCCCCTCCCCATTTGCTCTTTGAATCCGATTAACAATATTTATTATTATGACATCAAACCTGTAAACAAGGTAGATAATACGATATAGATATTCTTGATATAAATCTATTATAATATTTAAAAAGTTTTAATTTAAATTTAAGCATATTTTGCAGACCAAAAACCCAATATTTTTTTCCAATTTCGTTCTGATATATATAACACTCTTTCTTGCATTGTAATATAATAAAATGACCTCTTCGATTTGAATATATTCAACGATTTTTTGAAGGTCAAAACTTAGCAAAGGGGAGTAATTGAATCTTAAACCGCCTTTTGATTGGTTAGTTTGGATTTTGAATCTCGAAACTCGAATTTCGAATCTCGAATTTCGAATCAAGTATTTCGAAACTCGAATCTCGAATGAGCCTTCTGGGCTTTCGTACAATGGTTATATTTTCTAATAAGGTATTTGTAACGACCATAGAATTTACGAAATGCTGACTTTAAACGAGATTGTTGAAATCCCTGTAATATCAACTCATCTGTCAGTAGCCTGCCTCGGTTTAAAAATTGATAGTATTTGGAGCATGCTCCGCGTACTCATTCTATATGCTCCCAGTGGATTTGATCCGCAACAATATGTTCTACGACAATAATTATTACGATGCAGGCTAATGACTAATAAGTTACATTATACATGTACAAGGATATAATCAATATCTTTTAAAGGCAACATTGCGTAAATTCTTTGGTCGATACAATGACCTTGCCTGCAAATACAATCTGTCGTTATTTCGAATGACGACTGACGACACATGTAAACTGTTAAGACTCTACTGTAAAATTCAGGTATCTTTACTGTCGTTTTAAGTCTGGGTGCATGTAATTATTACTGAATATTTAAACATTACACCTGTTTTTAGAGTCTCCTTTTCGCTATGCTTACAATTGTATTATTTCAATGGTCTTTTCACTTACATCCAGATTGCCTACAATTCCGTCGAAAACCTTAATAGTTAAGTTCTAGATTTCTTCCATAAAAAATCAGATTGAATATTAATATATTTGTATCCATATTACTTTCCACATTTGAAATTTAATTCCGTAAATTGACAATCATCTACATAATTTAATGATATATGTAAGCAAGAGAAGAAAAGAAGGAAAAGGGGGAAAAATCTCTATTTTTAAGTTCGAATTTATTCTGACGTCATAAGTCAACTGGCGCTAAAAGCTGTCAAGACTCATTTACTAGATCTTAAACTTAATCTAAGCTGAAGATTTGTATCACAATATTATAAAATCTATAACGTGCAATAAATACCTTCTGTCGACACAGGAAACTCAGATATTTTTGATATACCTGGAAAAAAAAAACATGCATGAAAATTGAAATAAACCTTTAAGCTGTAGTTAAGATCATATTCAAATTGAAAAATGATAGCTTTTTGGAAAAAAAATCGTAGGCATTTAATGTCATATAGTAGTTATATAGTTACAATGCAGTGGATATGTTATGTGGGAGGAGAAAGACCGTTGTTATTAAAGAGATAGAGTGGTTGAATTAAATTGTGATTAAAAAAACATGTATGTATGAGGCAAATAGTTTGGTGTTTGGAATGTGCAGAAAGTAAGAACACAAAGAAGTCACATTAGAAAGGGAATAGTGTGTGTGAGGGTGTGTGTGTGTGTGTGTGTGTTTTAATATGAAGACATATGGCTTAATTTTTTTTCTAATATCAAACTTTTTTTTTTTTTTAAGAAAATTAAATATTGAAGGCATAACTAATTTTCTAAAATATAGTTTTTTTTTTTTTTTTTTTTTTTTTTTTTTTTTTTTTTTTTTTTTTTTTTTTTCCAAACAAAAATACAAAAAGACGAATTGGCTGTTCAAAAATAAGAAATTTATCTGTATTTAAGAAAGAGAAAGGTAAAATAGATGTAACACTTGTTTATTCTCCTGTGGAAAATAAAGATATGAACCAACTCTTTAATCTGTTATTGGAATCGGTAAATATCCGTAGTATTAAAAAATCCATAGCATTAAGTATGCAATCAATTCTCCAACGAGAAAACATGAAAATATAAAATTGTAAATAAACTGTTCTTACAAAGACTAATATTAGCAGCATCTTGAGGTATCAGGGATGTAAACTTCTTTGCCGTTGATACTTTATCCTTTGTCAGACAAGTGGAATTCGTTTCATCGTTTATTTTTGAAACTATACAATTTGCTACACGTTGAAAATTACTGAAAAAAAAAAACAAAAATAATGATTAACTTTGCATCAAAAGGAGTTTAATTTAATTGCTGTATGCTAAAAAGCTAGGGATTGATTTATTTATTTATTTTGTATTTTGACATTGAGACTTTATTCCTGAAAAGTGGCAAACCATTGCCGTGTAAATTTGCATTATTTCCTCAGTGAGTTTTAGTAATTGTCAGTTTATGAAGGTTTTTTCTCTTCTTTTTTTTTTTTTTTTTTTTTACATAAAATGATCCAAATGAATCAGATTTGTATTAGTTAATATATTTTTACAATGTATCTAACTATCTGATAAGATATTTCTATATTGTTATAGATAATATATATTGCACACTTAAGGAAGTTGGATCCTGTCGTCAAAAGTAATGAGAATTTTTTACCAAGTATATTTTTAGAATCTACACACGTAGCTTAATTAAAAATGAAAACAAAAAATGGGGGTCAATGCGCTTCTTTTGGCGCTACAGGGCATTTAGTTTGACCTTTTTGCACTGTAAATACATCTTACACATGATTCAATTTTTAAAGTTTTCCTTCCAATATTTTTTTATTCAAATAAATTATGGGAACAAACACAGTCTTATTTCATTTTGAATAGATACATTAAAATTTGTGACAACAAAACTTTTTAAAATTACTTCCCATGTTTAATTATTTGACCTTTTTGCACTCAAAAATATCATTTTTCTGGCATTGAAAATTTTAACAAGCAATAAAATCATTTGTAAGTAATGACATTTTACTGAATTTAAGTAGAATGGTTAAAAGTATCTTATATATTCAGAAAATAAAATAAAAAGTGGGGGCCTGTGATGTTAATTTTTAGATAATACTAAAATAGTGCTAATTTTAAGCAAAAGTTAGGGCTATTTTTTTCTGTATTTTCGCAATATATTTGCTATATTTATTAAATATGATGATAAAATTCATGATAGTTTATTTGATATATAATTTAGGACCAGGATGAAACAGTTCACGGCACAGAATAACTCTGTGTGCAGGCTGCATGGAAAAATAGGAATCCAAACTTAACATATTTCAAATACTTCGAAAGAGAAAAAAATGATTATTTTTCTTCTAAAAATCCATCCGCCACAAGATATAGTTCCTCTCTTAATGCTTTTGGTATGGAATTTAATCATGGAGTTTTAACTGAATATCGTTTAATTGGTATTGTAGAATCCAAATTTATTGTAAGAACTAAAACATTATGCAGAATTTTTCAAATATAGGTTAAGACAAAAATCTGCTCAAAAGCTCAGGAGCGAACCTCGTTAAAACATATTTTTGTAGTTTCACCTGAATACTCCAAAAAGATTTTTTTTTTTTTATGAAATGTACACAATTATCATTAAATAATTATGTATTTCTTATTCGACTTCTTTTCAGAACATGCTAAATGATAACTTACCATCTTTTCCAAATGTTTATTTTTTTTCTTGGACTATATATGTATTTTTTTTTAAATCAGAATTTGAAACATTTATAATACACAATGTTTTGAAATAAGGCCACTTTATTTGATGCGTTGCTTCCATAGTTTTCAAGTATCTTGCATCCATTGACAATGCTTCTAACTCCTGATAATCAGGGGTGTATCTTCAATTGAGTTTAACGCAGTGAGGTAACTGCCTCACTTGAATTTTAGCCATTAAAAGTGTAAAACTAGTGTTTCGTATTTGTTGACCGCACTGTAACAATATGTATGACAAACGTCAATCAACATTCGACTTAACGGTAGATTGTATTTGATAATAAGGTCATTGTATTAATCAAAGAATTTGTGAAATGTTTCATCATATTTCAGTCTTTCGACTGGGATATTATGTGTTGCCCATGTTTGGATGACTTTAAGGCTGTTTGCAATATATTCGAAAATGTTGTGTACAATTTAAATGATTTTTCCTGACTTCAAAAGTGTAATTGGGTAAATACATGTATACAATTTAACACAACTTTTCACTTCTTGAGAATCATTAACATTGAAATAAGAGTGAAATGAAAAATGCAAGGTCTATCATTTTCTTTTCTTTTTTTATTCTAATGAATGAGAATCAGGAAAACCAAGTCTTTAACACGAAAGTAATACTGCAATAATCTCCGTAAGTACATTTCCTAGCTTCAAAGGTATAGTTCCGTCTTTCTGTGTATCAATGTTTTTCTTGTTCACAGAAATAAAGAAAAATACGTTAGGCGACATATGTGCAAATATTTACCGGCACAATGTTTCTGAGTTTGACTTCTCAAGAGGGTACTGTAGATTGCAAGGGTTTCCGTAATTCACTAGTCCTTCAATAGTTGACACACGTGAATCTGTACACGGAGCTTTAATACCTGTAAGTGTAATAACTATATATTAATCATCTTTTAATTCGTTATCTACTTGCAATAACGAGCTTTAGCTATGTTTATGGAACCATTTCTAGCTATGTTAAGACTTTCCCAAGCTTTAAAATTCAATACAGAATATTACATTGCAAGCTCGATTTTGATTTTACTTTGTAAGATATGTGCTTCAGTACAGCCCAATTTATATAGAGGGTTCTGTCAGGTACATATTAATATATATGCTATGAAATCACATGACTGCGTTGATCACGTGACGGTCATTTATAATTTTTTTTTTGTTTCATATAAATTGCTTCGGCGCAGCCGATTAAAACAATTCTTTTTAACATTTTGTCATTTAAACAAACTTATCATATCTTTGTGTTCTCGAAATGGATTTGGCAAAGAGACAGTATTATTTTAGTACAAAAAATTTCATGAGTTCATCTTATTGACACAATTGAGGGTATTTTCCATTCATTATCGTAATTTTAATTAAAACAAAGCCAGTACACATTTTACCCAAGAAACATTAACTTAGAGAACAAACTCCTCTTAAAAAATTCCTTAAAGATCACAAGTTAATCTTCATTAATCGCCTGTGCCTGACTTTCATACGTATACTCTAACCACGGGTAAAAACAAAGCACATTTCAAAAGTATATTTTCCGTAAGCATTTTGAAAACGCTGAGTTTCAATCAAGGGTAACTGGGCGAAGTATTTTGAAACATTCGATCATTCAATATTTGAAAATATAACTAAGGCACTTGGATTTTGCAATAGCCTTCTGGGGTTTTTACTGCATGAAATAATGGATAAACTGCATGCCACTCCCCCGTCATAACAGCTCAAGGTTCCAGTAGCGACGTCATTTTCCATTACGACGTAATATATAGGTAGTTCAGAAAAGTGAATACACAGAGTGCACAGAGTGCACTGTGATATTCTATGGGAAGCCTTAACCCACCTGCATAATGCAATGTAATATTGCAAGATTTCATCCTCTCCTAGGAATAGGGATTTTTTTTTACTTCCTCCTAAAATGCTCGGTCTTATTTTAGCATGAAAAAAGAAAAGAAAGAGACTGATTTTTTTTTTTATTTTATTTTCTAGTTTGTAATATGAATTCTTATATACTTCAATAAAATGCAATGATAACAAACAATTATTAAGTTCAACAATCCAATCAAGCGATTGAAAGCGAGGGCAAAACATACTGTATGTGTACTTAAAAAAGCGGGCTTCATATTTTAGCGGCTTTGGCGCAGACAGCGATGCGCTAATTCATGATTACCGTTAATAAATGAATACATGTTTTTCATTTACTTCAAATATTTACTTCGATCTGCCATTTTATCAGGCCTCGAACACCGAATCCGATTTAGTCGTTATCTATTTCAACAGGCAATAGGCCTATATAGTACATAAATGTATGTAAATATTTATCCATGTTTAAAGAGATTTTTGTCCAAATTCACTTTTTAGCATCAATTTTGATTCAAAATGGGTTATTGGCACTTGTCACTTGGACCATTCAGTTCAAATGTGTTGACCCACATATTCTATATGTGAACCTCAACAATGTACATGTACGTGCGGTATTAGTTACACAATACTACTCTAACATAATTACACATTATTGATCCTCCTGCACCAGGAAATCTTAAGTTAATTGTTTTTAATTAAAAGTAAACGGTAATTAAATGCTCAACAATCTACAATCGCACAATAAATACCTCAAGGCTATCTGATTTTCAGCCAGGTGGACACGCTAATTGAACAACAATAATCTAATACAATGTTTAAAAATTATTTAGAGTAAGATATTAAATTTTACTTAAACTCAGAGACAATAAGTATTTTTTTAATTTTTATTTTTAGCTCTACATGTGTAGCGCTAATTCACGCCAACCACGCCATACCCGGTGAATGCACTAAATTTTGAATACGTTAATTTATGTACACATACAGTATATAGATCCCTGGAAATATCAGAATGGAAAACGTCAGTAATATTAATATTTCGACCCATAAACAAGTTGCACACGCAACTAGGATACATTTTTTCGTGTGCTGCCCAAAACTCTTCGCTGAATATTTGAACACATTCTAACATTTTTCATTTCCCCCAGGTTTATATAGTTTAAAATGTTAAACTGGTTACTTTTTTCTTTTATGATAAGAGTACAATCCATAGCTCACTAACTGCTGAAAGCAGGTTATGACGAATAGCGTAAGAGGAAAATTCGGTTTGGAAAGAGGTCCTTGTTTGAATTCTGATGTTATAAGGGTTGATGATATGGTGTTTTTGTTCAACGAATATTATTGTGAAAGGTTACTGGATATAAAGGATTATAACCTGATTCATGTCTGACTGTTTTATTTGTTATTATCAATGTATAATCTTCAAAATCAAATACAAAAACCCCGATTACTTGTTTATCCTATCAAGTCTTTTTGTCTATCTCAAAGACTAGATCATGAGTTACATGTAACAATAATGATTATGGAGTGTAGGCAAAACACTTATGTTTTCAAACAGACGTGAAAGTCATTATGAGAAAAAGAACATGATTGGAAACAACAAATACCATTCATAGTGAAGATTAATCAAAAGGATAAAAAATTAAAATTTAGTAAAATTCTATGCAACTGACATAAAACATCAATTTCCCAATGGACAAGAGTACTTAGTAAATGTACACATATCAAGGGTACTTACATAATTATACATAAAATAATCAACAAATTCAATAATTCAATATTATTGAATTTCAATAAAGCAATTATTGTCATGTGTTGCATATCATTTATATGACATACTCGAATAACACAGTAGAAAGTAGTGTTCTGGGGTCCGTTTTACAAAAGAACTTACGACTATGACCAAAATGTAAGTCTGCTTATAACTCTCTATTTAACACTGATGTGAAAAAGGTTTTAATCTTTTTTTTTTTTTTTTTTTTTTTTTTTTTTTTTAAAAGAATTTAAAATATTTTTATGCTAGCAATTTCAAACAGAATCATTACTTTTGCAAAATTTTACAAGCTACTAAAGTTTTTGGTCTTAGGTGTAAGTTCTTTTGTAAAACGGGCCCCTGACGTGCAGATATTATTGTGCCGTGTGGTTACATATAGGACACATGTATGTAAAGACGCATGACCTTTGGAAAACATCGAACAGATATCACGTTATTTTCTTCTCTGCATGTTAAAATTGCACATACATAAATGAATGTTTATATATATCCATATTATAATATTGTTTCATATATTATGCGAGTTTGTTAATGTAGTAGGAAAAAGTGCCACTTACACTGAGAGATAGACCTTCCCATTAATCTTTCTAAAATGTCCTGTCTTTGCAGAGCAATGGATTTTAACTCAATCCCAGAACATGGCATTTTCGTAGAAGATTCAATACGTGTCTTCATACATTCAACAATTTTCCACAAGCGACTACATCAAATAAAAATACAATTTATAAAAGCTTTTGATAAAAAAAAATTAAAAATACGAAATATAACAAGTATGCTCCTATAAGATTAATTTTTCTGTGTATTTATACATATAAATTTTCTTAAATTTGTTTGTTTTATGCAATCTAAGGATTTAATAGTGTCCACCTAGATTGATTAGGCTTTTCTAATTTTAATGGTTAATTGATTGAAATCTCCATTTTGTACTATTTTATCCAATAATAGGTTTTCCCTATGAGTGCAACTTTAAAGTTTTAACGTTTCATCTGTTCATCAATTTGTTTTTGAGGCCTCTATATGTGACTATGTGTTTCACTGAAATCTAAAGAGATCATGTATGTTTGTATGATTGCAGTTTTTCTACTCTATTGTATTTTTTCAGTCTATGGAATATTACCTTTATCTGATCAATACATAGGGTTTGCGGCATTGATGTGACCGGTCTGCAGGGGATGCTTACTCCTCCTGGCACCCGATCACACCCCTGAAATTGTTTTAGGGGTCCGCATTTTATGCCCTGTCCATAGATTTCTATTGTTTCTAGTTTGTTTGTTTTTTTTTTGTTTTTTTTTATTATTATTATTATTATTATTATTATTATTTTATCGATCACTGCTTGTAACCTTCATCTTTTTTTGTGTCTGCATAAAAAAAACCTCAGCAGATTAAAAAATATACATATTTTTTTTCTATAAATATGCAATGATTTCTTGTTTTACGAATGCTATATAAAAATATATGGCTATATCATTAAAATAAAACATTCTTCACGAAGCATGTTACTTACTGTAGAATCATCATTGTTCGTGGGGGATCAATGTTCGTGAATTTCGTGGGTCACCCTTACCCACGAATTTACATCATCACGAACGATTTCTTTTGACAACGTACTGATAAATTAAATCTCCCAAATAATCGAGCTTCCCACGAAATTACATCCCCAAGAACCAATACAATTTTGCTTGCCCACGAACATTGACCCCCACGAATTTAAAGGATTCCACAGTAGTGCAATTTTTTTTTATAATATTGACAATTTTTTGTGAGTTTATTAAAGTATACTCTATTCTTGAATTAAAATCAATGAATATTATCTGTGAAACACCATGGTTCCTCTCCATAACTACTTATTTACTTAATTTTACTTGTTTAGATATATAAAATGTCATTCGGCGAAAGTAAGTAAAGTTTGTAACTAGAAATGAATCATCATATAATTTTTGATATTATTTATGCATTATATAGAAAATCCTTCTTGATGTAAAGATAAGTTCTGGTTTGCGGAAAAATTACAAATTTACCTGCAAAATTCATTACCGGTTGGTTCAGCAGCAAAACAATCAGATGCTATTTGTTGAGTATCAATCGATTTGTTTAGACATGGGGAAACTTAAAGGAAGAAAAAAAAACAATAATACATAAAAATAGTGAACCAAATATGTATGCAGTTATTCTTTTTTCCTGATTTATTGGAAGTCACTTTGCAGTCAACATTTATGTCGATGCACTAAAATGTAGTTCACAAGCACTTACAACAAACGTCCACACCACAAAGTTCCCAACGAATGGTTGAATTATTGGTGAAGCACCATGGTTCTTCTCTGTCAAAGTTTCTACAGAAGTTCTCTTGCGCAAGACTAAACATAAAATAATTTTGTTCATGTGGGCTCTGCATATCCCATCTTTGACACAGTAACCCGGACTTTGTTACTCTTTTTGTTCCTTTGTATAAGAACCCCGGCAATCTACAGTCTTGTGGCGTAGATATCCCTTAATATTAAAGAAATTAGGCTTGAATCCAGTATATCTTTAACGTATAGTCTTATATATATTTTCATCTTATTAATACCTTAAGATAGTAAAACACACACCTGATTCAATTTTAAGTCATCGTTTCTAAAACACACCAGGATAAAAAAAATTACAATAATGTCAGTAATCGATGATCCTTGCAAGACGAGTTATGAAGTGTAACATGCAGTTGCCCTAATCTGTAAAACAATTGATGGAGGGGGATTATATGCATATTTCTCTTTTAAATGATTTCAAAGTGTACATATAGCATATTTACATGGGACTTTGCAATTCCCCACTATCTTTATTCCGTGTTTACATCACAATCTACTCAAATAAACCAACATCAATACTGATTGATTGTTGTATAACGTTCCTCTCGAGAATTTTTCACTTATATGGAGTGGAGGGCTACAAATTTTGACCTATACTCGGCACTCAGCGCCATTGAACAGTGAGGGATCTTTTGAGTGCCAGCACATACTGCGTCACGGGACCTCGGTTTAAACGGTCTCATACGAAGGGCCTGTCTCCACATCCCGCAGTGGGATTCGAACCCTCGACGTAAGGATCAACTCTTTGCTCAGCGACTCTAGTGCAGACGCTCTAGCCTCTGCGCCACGTGGGCGACGATATCAATACTTTTTTACTGAAATTTTGTAACAAACTGGTTACCTTTAAAAACAACATCACACTATTTGTAATTTAATGATATTTTTTCAAACAATCTAAATGCTCATTCAAATCTTTTTTATGTCTGATTTTACGCACACGTACTAGGGTTTGATAGGCTATATATCAAAGTCTCTGAACAAAAATTGTTCTGTTGAATTTCTTCCATTTTACACATAGAGAGAATTTTCGTATCTTAGAAAAAAATATCAAAGTTTTAAATAAAAACAGGAATTTTATGACAAAATTGGCCTCCTTGTTTTGTACATTTATGTACGAACATTTATATGAGTTGCCCGCGTGGCGCAGTGGTTAGAGCGTCTGCTCTAGAGTCGCGAAGTAAGGAGTTGATCCTTACGTCGCTGGTTCGAATCCCACTATGGGATGTGGAGACCGGTCCTTCGGATGAGACCGTATAAACCTAGGTCCCGTGTCGCAGTAGATGCTGGCACGAAAAAGATCCCTCACTGCTCAATGGCCGTAAGTGCCGAGTATAGAACAAAATTTGCAGCTTTCCACCGGCAAGTGGTGGCGTCTCCATATTAGTGAAAAATTCTCGAGAGGGATGTTAAACAACATACAAACAAACAAACAAACAAACGAACATTTATACTGCTAGCCAATGTGTCTCTTTCTTAAATTGTCTAAAGAAGATGTGGAAATACACCAAGAAAAAGTCTCTAGTTCAATTATTAATTGTTGCTTAACGTCCCTTGATAGAAATTTTCATTCTGTCATATGGCAACATATGCCGGTGAAGGGCTTCAAATATAGAAAATTAGTCTGCACGTAGGGTCACTGAGAAGTGAAGTTTTTTTTTTATTGTGCTGTCGCCTACTGTGACACGGGACTCAGTTTTCAATGTTTCAGTTTTCAACTCGAAAGACAGGTGACTTTTTTATCTAATGTCGCGTGTTTGGCGAAGAAACAGTCTATACCTTTGGAAGATGTCTTAGTTTGATGTGGCGCCGGGAACGATAACTGCACCCGGTACCTTCCTATCATAAAGCGAGCGTCCTACCACTATCTTATGATTCCAAAAATAAGAATATCAAAAATCAGTTTCTCAATTTAACACAAAAATTTCAATGATCTTTCCGAAAGCATTAAAATATTATTTTTGTAAAGCCTCAACAACTTTCATCTCATAAGAATAAAAATCATCCGTCTATCTTATAGTATGCACACACAACAAAGGGCAAAAATGATCATACTTTAAGATTAGTGAGTCTCATTGATTAACTATGAAGTTTTACTCTTGTAATATCTCTTGATAAAATATTAATGATGATAGTTTTGAAAATGGAAATTGAAAAGAATATTTTAAAATATATCTCCATGTTCATATAAATGATGTTTGGACACTCAACAGTACGAAAATATGCTAATTCAATAATCTTGATCATCATTTATTCTTGTGTTTATTTCCCTCAAACTTTGGTTTTTGAGAAAAAATATACAGGTGAACTCCAGAGAATCTCGAGCACAGATATCTCGAATACCATTAATAGGTCGAAGTGATTTGGAAGTCCCAACCACTTAGTCTTAAAGTATTTGAGAATATACGATATCTCGAGTTAAGTTTCTTACTGACTGCTTCGTCTCCTCGTCTAAGAGATTGATTAACCCATTATATGTTTGTACACAGTCAGTGCCAAACCCAATAAGTAGTAGTATGTACATCAGTAATGAATTGTTTTGAGTTTAAATCATTTTTAGCACATCTAAAAATCTCTCTTACAGGCAGAATAAACCTGAAATATGTTTGCGCTACCTGCTGTCACTGTACTGCTTTGATCTGGAAAACTTGTGGTTGTTGTTGTTTTTGTTTCTGTAAGCTCCGAAAGAACAGTTACTGAAATCTCTGTAGATAAATTTGTCCTGCCTTTGTAATTGAAAGGTAAAACATGTCTTGTTATACATTTTACATACATAATTGTCTTTAGCACATCTAAAATTTTTCTCTTTTAGGAAGAATAAACCTGAAATGTGTTTGCGCTACCTGTTGTCACTGTACTGCTTTGAACTGGAAAACTTGTGGTTGTTGTTGATTTTGTTTTTGGAAGCTCCGAAAGAACAGTTGCTGAAATCTCTGGGATAAACTTGTCCTGCCTTTGGTATTGAAAGGTAAAACATGTCTTGTTATTTACTTTTCAATCAAAACATTGTACATATGTAATTGTCTTTAGCACATCTAAAATTTTCTCTAGAATAAACCTGAAATATGTTTGCGCTACCTGCTGTCACAATACTGCTTTGATCTGGAAAATTTGTGGTTGTTGCTGATTTTGTTTCTGGAAGCTCTGAAAGGACCGTTATTGAAATCTCTGTAGATAAACTTGTCCTGCCTTTGTAATTGAAAGGTAAGCCATGCCTTGTTGTTTACTTTTCAATTAAAACATTGTACATACATGTACATAATTGTCTCAGAAACAGCCGGGAATTTATTCGGGAATAAAAAAATTGATAAGTTTTGTGACAGAAGACACTTTTTTTTGCTAATGCTTCTTTTCTATGTTGAAACATCAATGTACTGCATTATTGAGTTTTCAATTTTTCAAAAAAAAAAAAAAAAAACTTTTTGCGGTGTCGTAAATACCTTTGACTTTATTTTGTTTAGCATGCATAGGTATTGCGAAAAAAAAGACGAATAACGACCCACGTAGAATAATGATCCCCGTAGAATGATTCAATGTCGAAAAATGACCCCTTTGCCTGTAGAAAAAATGGCATCACCCTTATAATCTGCATATCCTATGTGAAAAAAAAAATGACCCCCGTAGAATAATGACCCCTTGTAGATTTTATTGGAGTTTATTTGTTTTTCTTTTGGGGTGGAGTGGGAGGGTTTAAAAAGATTTAGAATCAAAAGGCAAGGACCAAAATTCTCACCTGCGGTAAATCGAGAAAACAACGACTATGTCTTGGACTGTCTTTTATGATAAACTAGCAACAACAATCAACTTCAATCTACACTATGTGGAAATGCATCCATAGTGATTTGACAAATTAGCATCTTTTAAAGAAGATTATTTAACCTTTATATATTCAAGAGAAAGAGAGATCTATCTACCGGTTAATCAAGTTGCGTTTGAGTGCATTTTTTTTTATTCAAATATTCGAACAAGGTACATACAAATGTGTCTAATAATTTAAATAAGAAGAATTACTGCTGTTTTAGAGGCTTTTGGTCCACTTCATCAAAACAATAAGCAGTAATTAAATATCCAGTGCATATGGCAAACAAGAGTTGAGATGCAAGCAATTTTAAAATAAACTGCAAGTAAAACTTCCATGGAACCTCAAAAACCACAAAGGAATGGAGTCCACAAAAACCGTTATCAGATATCGATAGCTTGCCCCCAAAGTACACTGGTTCCATGTGCTATATACATTAATTTTACATTTATTGCATACTTAGTAATAAATACAGGGCTTTTTTGCATATGTGATATGCCTTACATAAAAGTAGCCATATCAACTCACAGGGATGATACGGATCCTGCAGGGCTGATATGGATCATCAGGGCTGATACAGTTTTATATCACACTCAGAAGATTAAACCTTATAAACAGCACTCATGATACTACACGGTTTTTCGTCAACTTTCTCTGAATTCAAATTATTGTTCTTTGATATAACAATTTAAGCTAGTAAGTGATTACTTATTTTGCCTTGTTTACTTAAAAAATGTAAGGTTCATTTTTTTAAAGAAGCTTTCCTTATTTCCCTGTGTATTACAAAGCTGAAATTCTAAAAGAAAGTTAACTTTGTACTTTTAATATCCCAACTTTGAAGGATTATTTGATATCTCTGATTTGATACAACTATGTTAAAAAGTAGGAACAGTTTTATAGCGTCATAATGTCATCAATGTTTTGTAGTACTATTACTCATCCACGAAAATGAAGGACATGGCAGATGTGTAAGAGAAATAAGTGGTGATAATTTTATTAAGGATAAAGTAGACTACGATTTTTTGGATCATCCTGTACAAGTTATTTTTTTTTAATCGTTCCATTGCCTGATTTACAGATTTGTCATACACATATGATTAACAATTTCCGAATACGGATGTAAATAAGTATAAGTATATAGTTATTTACTTCCGTGAATGAAATGTAAAACTGTAACAAAATCTGATGTCAGAAAAAAAAAAACATCAGATTTTGTTAACGTTTTATCTGTATTTTCCTCAATTGGTCTATTATTGTGTTTTCTCCGTACATCTGCATTTTTGTCAGTAGAGGTGACAATGAAAATCTTTTAGAAACATTTTGTTATAAGTACAACCTTAATTTACATTGAAAATAACGAATCGTTAAAGAACTTCTGTTTTACTAAGCATTTAAATTTGTCTTAAGAACGAAGACCTTATGAGTCAACAAGTTAATTTTTTTTTTGTTGTGAGTATGTTTTGTAATATTTTGCTATTAGAATTTTTTTCTAAAGATGCAAAGATGACAATGCAGACTTTGTTTAAAAAAGGGGGGGGGGATAGCGTGGGTGGGGGTGATGTGGTATCTTATCCGAATTACTACCTTAAAAAAGATATAGTGTTATATCAAAGGATGTTTAATAGCTAGTTATTTATTATGAAATGCACTACCTACATGTTATGTCTTCTCAAAAAGCAAATAATATCTGGGGGGAAAAATCATTGAGAATATGTCCTTTTAAGGATATCCGATCCTCAGCCAAGAAGGATAACTCTTAAATTTATTATTTATTTAAAAAGTCTAAAACTGAAGCTTGAAATTGAGATCTTTTCTTGCAGCAATTTTCATTTTATGCATTTCAAGATGTCTTAAGGCTCTTGGATGTCTTAGAAACGGTTCTTGTAAAAAGTTGACATTTGTACCCCATAAAAGAAAATAAATAAATTCATTTTTAGATAAATCGAATTTCCTTTAATGTAGCGTTAGATACCAACGCTTATTAGCAGGATATGAAATTAGACGTGATATGTAATGTCTAGCAATGATAGCACTAGCATTTTACGTACACTATGTATTACTTAAAAATTAAAGTACATGTAAATAGAAGAACTAAAATACTGTATAAGCATAAATAAGATGCAATTTTCTCCAAATGCCGGGATGCCTTTTTTTATCTCTTTTTTTTTTATCCTAAAATATATTTATTGATCAATTTTCAATTAGAAAATGCATAGCTGGTGTGTATATTAGCATTTTCTGAAAATATATTTGAGAATTGATAATTTTCCCCACATAATTTGATTAACTATAAGTGATGAACTTTGAAGAAATTCACCTTACTCTGCGAAATCTGAGACATTTTTTGAGCATTTTCTATTACTTAAAAGCTGATTTTTAGAACCTAAGGATCGGACTACCTTAAATCAGGCACTATGATACATGTAAACATAGTTCTGTAGTGGTATACACCATGATATAAAGATGTGGACTTGTAAATATATATATAATTTTATTATCTCTCTCTCTCTCTCTCTCTCTCTCTCTCTCTCTCTCAGAAAACATGTCAAAGGTAACAACATTCTTAAGAACTTAAAAAGAGCAGTTAAGAGATCAAATAGAAAAGAAGTATCTACATGTAAAATATGACTGCATTACCTGAGACCAAGTAGAAAAAGCTCCCCAACAGTAATTGATAAGCCATTATAAGTATATGTAGTTTAAATAAATTAAAATTGTTAGTAAGATGATATGTCACACGGAGCCCATTGTAAAGGCGGTGCATCGGATATGAATGTTTTCCGGTTTCCTTTTGATTTGTTTACTACTATTGAAAGAACAAAGTTAAATGTATCCCTCGATTGATATTTCTGAATGTGCATAAAAATTCTTTAGTTAACTTAATAATCAACAGTGTTTTTTCTTTAATAAGCCTTTGACTTAAAGTTGTCTCTGTTCAGAGAAAACATAGTATAGATGGCCGAATCAGGAATTTTTTTATGATTTTAACTGCTGCCCCCTCATCCCACCACAGCGAAACACCGTCAGATTATCTTGCTTTAAATAAAATACATATCAATTTTTTTTCTGAATCTAGCCTTTAATTTTTTTTTTTCATATTTGAAATCTATAACGCAAGATCTGGCAGTGATTTTATGAGTATAATAAACTGGTGACTATATTGCAAGTTCCTATAATTTTTTAAAACTATTTATTGCCAATCTATTGTAAATATAAATGGAAATTGACAATTAATTTTTAGATCTCATAGAGGTGGAAATAATTATTTTTATCATTTGTACTTCAGCTTGACCGTGGTTTATTTCGTTTAGCCATCATTCCAAAGTGACCACCTTGGATTTTTGTTTACACCTAAGAATGTGAAATGTAAATAATCACAAAATTGAATTTTTTTTTAATACATTTGATGCTCAATTAATATTGATACATAATTCAGAACAATTCATTACACATAATTAAACTTTTGCTAATATTCGAATCTACGCTCTTAGTAGGGTTAAGATGAAAAAGAAAGATACGTATACAGAAACTCTCTCTCTCTCTCTTTCTCAAACTCTCTCTCTCTCTCTCTCTCTCTCTCTCTCTCTCTCTCTCTCTCTCTCTTCTTGCAAGATATTCGAATAGAGCAAAATATAAAGCACATTCCATTCCATCTTTGTTTTTCTCTTCATGAACTTGTTTTGAATTTTATGATTTTCATAAGGAGTATGACTGGCGTCAACACCACAAAGTTTCAAAGAACATTAGATCTACAGGTAAAACACCAGCGTTCTCCAATAAAGTTTGACAGTAGTTTTCTTGTCCAAGACTAAAAACATAAAGTTTTTTTTTTTTTTTTTTTAATACATCTTATCTTTGCCATGCTAAAACGGATTTTGTTAAATTTTTGGTTCCATTTATAAACCTAGGTAATCGACAATCTCTCAATGTAGACTTCCTTTACATATATTTTACTATTTACACTTTGTTGAAGTTTATTTTATAAGAAACAAACGTTCTTCAGTGATTATGGTGTTATTATCATCAATTGTTTTACTTGAGCATTTCTTCATAAACAACATTGAAAATTATCATGATATATAAAATAAATTTGAAAATATAAATATTATTTCCTGGTATCACTGTTTTAGTATAAAAAAGATAATTTATGGTTACATTGGTCTTTGAGACTAGATACTCCGGATAAAACAGAATTTGGAAACTAGTAAGTTGGCTTTTAAGAGTCGGGCTTGGATGACACAGCAAGTGTTGTATATATATAAAGGGTCGGTTTTGTTCTTCACCTTCCTTTCTGCTCAACCGCTCAAAGTTTAAGATGCATAAAAATGCTTGCAGAAAATGCATGTAATTTTGCTTTGTAATTAAAAAAAATGTATAATTTTCTATTAATGTATTGTCTTCAACCATTTTAAAGCTTTTGTTACTGTTGATGCTTATTTAACAAGGAGGAAAATGTTGGATTCAAAATTTTTACGAAGCAGACGACGCGCACGCGGTTATGCCAAAAAATATTTTCTTTACTTTTGTATTATTATAAAATGATCAAATATTGGTTATCAACATTAATTATTGTCTTTTTGGTTCATTCTGCATCGAAATCGGAAAAAGCCAATCTAGAATAGAAGAACAACAGTATGGAAACTCGGTCGGACCTTTTCGTGGACACAGTGAGAATGGACCCAAATATAAGTCAAAGAAAAGAATTGCAAATAATCTTTGAACAATTTGTTAAACTAGACATTGAATATATGTATCATCACAGTCCAATATATCAGGTATATCCACCACCTTTGAAATACATAAATTAGTTGAATCTGTATATATATTTGATTGATCTTTTCTGTAGTAGAATGAGACCAAAATATAAGCAATATTTTGATTATCCATTGTATAGATATTGCTTTTCAAAATCCCTCCTAAAAGTGTTACATTTCAGGCTAAGAGAGGAGAATTTATTTATGTATTTTAAAAGAAGGGGTGGGGGTTCTAAGGGAAAAACTATTAAGTTAAATTTCAAACAAAAGTACCAAAAAGTCAAGCTGAAAACAAAATAAATTCAAATATAAATACCAGATAATCCTATTAAGTCACAACAAAATAATCTCCAAAACTACATCCAAATCATATTTTAATTAGCCACAGAATTATTTCAAAATAAGGACAAAAGATTTGCAGTTGCCTGGAAATTGTTCAAAACTAAGGTCAAAATAATAATTAAATAGATTGTGGATAGATGCTTTTGAAAGGTACACGTTGTACAGCACTCTTAACTTTGCCATCTGTCAGCGTACATTAGTAGAATGTTATGGACCTATACATTCACATTAGGTTTCTTTTTGTGAGAGATTTAATTTCCCTTTTTGTAGAAATTTAGGTAATATATAATAAAACAGTTATATTGTTCTGTGTAATTGTAGAAATAGAACTCATAGAATATTTTAAACATTTTAGATTTTGAAACATTTCATCTGCATGTAATTACATTTCATATATGTTGATGTGACAAACGCAGTATTTTTTTTTCCACATCTTCAAACGTAACCAGAACTCTGTGCAGGAGCTCTGTATAAGACAATGCATATATACAATACTAAGAATTAAGCTGCTATAATTAAAATCCCGACAATATTAAAAATTAAAGCGGATGACAACTATTCTATCTTCATCTGCGAATTTTTTTTCGACCAAAATTCACTCGTTCCTTGCAAAACATCTATAGCAGTGACTTCAACTTATTTTTCTATAATATCGAAACTCGTATTGATTTGTTAGTGTTAAAAATATTTGATTGTTTGATATACGTCAATATAATCATTTGTGAAAAATTTATTATTAATTTCTTGAAAATTTACTTTACAAGCAATATTATAAAATCTTTACATAAAATGTAATGGTCGCCAAGATATACATTGCTTGCTTGTTTACTGACTAGAATATTTTGTAACTCTCTCAAAGTACAAAAAGTTAAATAAAAGTAAACTACACATTTACTAATTATTAATAATTTATTTATCAGGCAAGATGAAAATTATGGGACTTTCAATTAAAAAAAAATCATGTTACCACTGTTAGTTCTGCAGAAAAAAATTCTATGCTTTTATTCCCTTAATCTTCATCCCTTATATGAAACTGAATACTAATTATAACACAGCGTGTACTTGAAAGCAAATTTTAACAATTTAAGGTTTTGGAGTTCAATATTGTGTCAGAAACTTTTTTTTCAGTAAAATTGTTTACCTATACATCCTTTAAAAGGATTACAGTGTTATTTGGTACAGTTGCAATGTAACTGGCATTCTTTTCCATAGTTAGGGTATCGACAAATGTTTTCACAATAATCACCATACCTCCAAGACTCACACTCACCTGCAAATACTTATTTTTTATTTTTAAATTATTTAATTCCTTTTGAATTTACAAATGGCTATTAAATTATTGAAATTGCATGCTTTAAAGTATGTGAAAGATTTTTTTTCAGCCGTAAACATGGTGGTATTTTTCAACAGAACAATGACACAAGGACGGGCACTCCAAGCCGAATGGTGGTGGAGGGCAAGTATATGTGCAACCTTGACCATAAAAAAAAAACTTTCATGCAAGTTGTAAACAGATACGAAGACATAGAATAAGCTAATGATTTAATAACTGACAGTCCATTCATGCGATGAAGACTTTAAATTTTTATAATGATACAAACGTATGCAATCCCCCAATTCTTGGTTATACGTGTATCCACTGCAACATGACCCTCTAAACCTGATAATAAAAATATTTACATGTACTTGCATAAAAAGCAGTGGGATTTTTTGTAACCATAACCATGATTTTTGTTATTAAATATTAATTTAGGAAAGATTGGTTTAATCAATTTTTTTTTTCAATATAAAATTTTTGCTTACACTCAAACAATGAATAAGATTGTATATTTTTTTTTCCAATGCGTCTATTTTTTTTTTTTTTTTCATTCTGTATTAATTTTACAATGTATGAAGATTAAAATTCCTTCTTACCATCCGCAGTCGTTCTGTGATGTTGTAACTAGAAAATAGTGGAATAGAAAGTATGCAACGAACGTAAACCTCGAACAGAAAATAAGATCCATTTCATAACATTAACATTTTTACTGCATTTCCTTGTCTGATTTATAACTTCTAGAACGGTTAAGAAATCGTTGAAGTCTGTACGTGACTGGTTAGCGTTGTATCAGTTTTAGTTAGTTTTTATTTTTGACACGGAAGAAATATGTCTTGATCGGTAATAGATTAAAAGGAAATCCCTAGTGGTACTATCGAATGCAAGTTTAACGTGTGTTAAAATAATTTAGCAAAGTGTTAAATATGTACATTTATGACTGTAATCTTGTACGTGTAGGACTACATTGTGTAACATTTTAGCTGTAAACACTAAACACAAGTCGAAGCTACCTGCAGTTATTGTATGAACACCGAGTTTTCCTTGTAATAAGGCATTTCATAGAGATAAAAGAATTGAATGTATATATTTATACAGATTTAAAAACACGCTTACTCGAAGTCAAAGTTCTTCATCAATTATTGAAAAAAAATGCAGCTTATTAATTCACCGAAGCTGAAAGCTCAAGTGAGCATTTGGTATCCCGTCTGTCCGTAAACTTTTCATATTTTCAACTTCTTCTCAAGAACAACTGGGCAACTAACCAATGTTGGTACAAAGTATATTTGGGGGAAGGGGAGTTTAAATTTTCTAAATGAAAGCTCAAACCCCCTTCCAACAGGAGATAATCAAGAAAAGACGAAAATATAGATAATCTTTAAAAACCTTTTTTTCTCAAGAACCACTGGCCATAAAGCTGAAAATTATGTGGAAGCTTTCAGAGGTAGTGTAGATTCCTAATTGTGCAAACAATGTCCCCCGGAGTTAGAATGGGGCCACAACAGGGAATCAGATTTTGATGAATGAAACATATAGAAAACAATTTTAAATATTTTTTTTTCTTAAGAACCACTGGGCAAGTAAAGCTGAAACTTATGTGGAAGCTTTCTAAGGTAGTGCAGATTCTAAATTATTCAAATCATGCCCCCGGGGGGGGGGGGGGGTCGATGGGGCCACAATTGGAAATGAAAGTTTTACATTGAAATATATTGGAAAAATCTTCAAAAATCTTCTGCTCAAGAACCACTAGGCCAGAAAAAGTGAAACTTTTATGGAATATTTCTGACAAAGTGTAGATTCTGAATTGTTCAAATCATGGCCCCTGGGATAGGCTGGGGCTACAAAGAGAATCAGAGTATTACAATGGGGTAAGGCTGATTAAAGAAAAGGGTCATGGTGACTCAGGTGAGCGTTGTGGCCCATGGGCCTCTTGTTTTACGATTTGATTTCATTGCATATAAATGATTAGAAAAATTCATTTACTGTATGGTTTCAATCATACATTATACAACATATACATAAATTTGTAGCAACAAAATCCGTCTATTGCCTTGTATATATATATATATATATATATATTTATATATATATATATATATATATATATATATATATATATATATATATATATATATATATATATATATATATATATATATATATATATATATATATATATATATATATATATATATATATTTGGTGTTCGATTTTAATTATGTTTACAAAGAAAAGTTTTTTTAAAGCTTCACGCATAAAACAATGGTACCACATGACTATCAAACTAATAAAAGCTGGAGTGATTTGCTCAAAACACTGGTTAATTTTGACCACTGGTCAAGTTAGCCGGTGGTTAAATTCCATATCCACTGGCCAACTAACCACTGGTCAAATATTTGTTGCTTAAAATAAATTTTGACCCTGGTTAGTTAACCACAGGTTAAATGATTTAACCAGTGATTAGTATCCCATAATGCATTACATTTGTCCACTCGTTAACAAAAAAATGGCTACCATGGTAAATACTGTATGAGTAAAAAGTGAGAAGCTATAATGTTACAACTGTATTGAAGAAGTGCAGAAACAACCATAGATGTAACAGTCAACCGGTTTAAGTCACAAAAAAGTCATGAAAGCACAAATTTGGCCAAAAATTAAACTATGCTGTAAATTCAAGTGAAGGATCAAAAAGAACATAGATTGGTATTAATAGGACAATTAGCACCACGGCCAAGGTGGATACTAGGCTGTGTAAAGACTGATGATGGGCACCATACTCTTCATTAATCTAGTGTCAAAGAAAATGCATACTGACTCGACATTAGTCTCTTTTGAATTATTCCTATTCAGTACTTGGCTATACTTAGAAGGTAAAAAAATCAATTTGCATCTTCTCATATTTTATGAACACTTTTACCTATTATCAACATGTAAACATCGTCTGCTATGCATCCTAGGAAATTCGCACTCCCGGTTGCATTCTCGCTTTAAATGCCATGCCAGAAGGAACTCATTTCTGATGTTTTAAGTCAAACACTTACAAAGAAAAAAAAACTTTCGTCACATTTATATCGTCTTTCTAACACCGACGGTTGGTAGTCACTCCTATTTTCGCTTCTGTAAATAATAGAAAGGTCATACTCGAATACATAGATAAAGTGAGTTCGTCACTAAGTCATTTCGCCCCGTACCAATAACCTGTGTAACTACAATGCATAAATGCATTATCCAAAGTGTATTACATTTATAAATACCACATCTTTTAATTAGCATCAATACTTAGAGAAAAAAAGACTATATATAGATATCTATAAATACCAAATGTGCAAATCATTTTCTATAATTATATTTTATTTGTTTATAATCATAGAGGGACCTAGTCAAAATGAATGTAAAATCAAAGGGAAATAGTTCACTCTTTATTTTATGCAGAAGGCAAGAAGCATCGCTTAACAAAATGGGGCCAATGAAAAAAAATCATTGTCAAGCGAATGGTAATTAATATTGTAAAAAATGATTAGATAGAAAAAAAAAGGACAAGATATTTGAAGAAAATTCCTAATTTATTTTAATGTATTTTGATAATTTATGTTTGTCTACCAAACTAATATATCAATTTACTTGTATCCGTTATTAAGTCTATATACAAATGACAAATAATTTTATTCATTTTTACATAGTATATATTTATCATCATTTTTTTTTTTTTTATCAGCAGGGGATTGCCACTTAATGAAATTAATTTCAACACCAACAATTTTAGCCAAAACCATTCGAAACATTCTTGATGCTGAAGACATGGAATCTTATCATTTCTCAGATTTTGTTGTTATCCTTTCTTCTATATTGCTGCAAAGCCATTTCTTCCATCTCTAGGCAAAAATGTCATTAACTTTAATTAGTTTTAATGTCTGTAAATTGGGGTAAAACTGAATTTCGATTTGAATGTTATAAACACTCTTCATAACTGACGTATCCTGTAACAGAGTTTAAAGTGGCTATGCCTTGTATATAGTGAGGCCACGCTCCTACTAGCACTATCTAGTGGGTTAACCCTTTAGCTCAGTCGGTAGAGCGTTGGATTTTAAAATCTGAGGGTTGTAGGTTCGAGTCTCAGTGTGGACAACCCCTAGCTAATCGGTCATAATCCAAATAGTTTTGTTTTGTTTTTTTTTTAATCTCTCATAGGATGCATTAATTAATTATTGACGAAAAGGACTCTTAAAAATCCGGAAATTGTATATGGGATATTAGCATCTATTTAATTATTAAAAATAGATGCATTTATTTTATGAGAAAAGAAGTCGGGTTTGATGAATGATGTACAGAGATTCCATAATTAGCATCGGGTTCGGGCTCCCTTTTAAATCTGGTTGCTGAACGGTGAACAGACGCAGATCTATCAAGAGCATAATTTGGTAAAAATACAACTAATTGACTGGTAAAAAATTGTTATTGTAATTGATATTGCAACTTTATATAACATTTCATACAAGTTTATCATCTATTGAAAATATTTTTGATATTTAAATGAACGATGATCTTGGATTGTCGTCTGCTGGAAGAAAAATATGGAGAAATATTGATTTATTCTGTTTAAATTGGTAAGTTTTTATGTTGCATGAGAAATGCCAAAACGAAAACGCAATACAACAGTGAGGGTTGGTGCTACTGAAGGGAATCCAAGGTCAGTAAACCCCCCTCCTGAGTCTAGTGGAAGGACGGCAGGTGAAGATGCATTAACCACGGCACAGACTTCGACAAGAGGCACTTCAAAAAGAAAGCTCACAGCTAGTAAGGAAAAGCCCAGAGATCTGCCCCAGGTTGAACCACAAAGTACGGCTACAAAAGTCAGCAGGATGGCCTAACTAGTACCCCAAAGACATCAGGAAGTCTGAGTGACAATGTGGTGCTTGATTATGAAGCACCGTACATGGTTGAGTCTGTCAACAATTTGTTGTCGTCCAATGTTTCTCAGAACATCAAAGATAAAATTATCAATTCAAAATATGTTGATATAAGTTTATTATTGGACAATACATCTATTACTGAAGCATCTGAGAAGAAAATTTACTTCAATGAAAAAGGAGAGCTTGTTACCAAAGAAAGTTCAAAAGTTAAAATTAGTATTAAAAATGGACTGATGCTTTTTTGATTTATAGTAGCATTTATGCTTCAGACCATCAAGATGAAGTGCAGAGTCTTTTTAAATACATGCACGTCATTAGGTTAGGGGCTGCAAGAGGGATGAGTATGGGATGGAAAAAGTATAATGAACAGTTCAGATTAAGACGAAGTGTTAACCCATCAATTTCCTGGGCAGCTATAGATCCTGAACTTTGGCTTATGTCCATACACGCCCCATCGCCACAGGCCATCTCAACCCAATCCTCACCTGGGCAAATATTGCACAACAAATGTTTTAACTTTGACTAGAGGGGCTTCTGTAACAAACAGGGATGTGGGTATCTGCATATGTGCATTAAATGTAACAATGGTCACCCCATCTCAGCATGTCCTTTGAAACAAATATATATAGCTCAATTTTAATCGCTAAAAGGGGAATCGTTTTCGGGTTATAACCAGCATAGTGGTCACTTTCCTTCCCCTGGAATACCCAGATTTCAACCCCCCTTTCGAGCCCCAGGTGCCAGTAGTAGTACAAGACCCCAACAATATAGACCACAGAAAAATATGGGACCTAGGAAAAACACCTATTAAAGTGGATCAATTATTGAAATATTTAAACGATTATCCAGATCAAAATACAGTTCAGTTTGTAAAGGATGGATTTTTAAATGGTTTTAAACTCCAGTACTCGGGGCCAAGGGTTCATGTGTCTTCTAAAAACTTGTTATCAGCGCAGCATCACCACGTCGAGTTGATGGAAAAAAATACAAAAAGAAATAGGGTTAGGTCGGGTATTAGGACCATTTAGTCAACTTCCTATATCAAATCTTCATTTGTCACCAGTTGGTATTATTCCAAAATCTGATGGGGGTTGGAGAATGATTACTCATTTGTCATACCCAGAATCAAATAGTATAAATGATTTCATTGATCCAGAGCTATGTATAGTAAATTATTCGTCATTTGACAAGGTGGTACACATGAATTGTGTGTTAGGGAAAGGGGCTCTTTTAGCGAAAGTTGATGTTAAGAGTGCTTTTAGATTCATAACAATATATCCAGGTGATTTTGATTTGTTAGGGTTCTCGGTAGATGGGCTTTATTACATAGACAAATGTTTACCAATGGGCTGTGTAATAAGTTGTAAGAAATGGGAGACATTTGCAAAATTCCTTCATTGGTTAACAAAATTTCAAACTGGTTTAGAGACTTTAGATCACTACTTAGATGACTTTATTTTTGCTGGAAAAGGGGGAACGTCAGAGTGTATTCGGCTTATGGAAAATTTAAAAAGTATTACTTTTAAATACAGTACTTTTAAATACAATGGATTTAGTAAGATATTTTGTTTTAAAATTAATGAATTACAATGTTATTTTTTAAGGTAAGCATATACCAGGTATATTCAATAGTATAGCAGATGCAATTTCTCGTAAACAGTGGACGCATTTCAGGGACCTGGCACCGAGTGCAAAAGAGACACCACAAAGTATACCAGAGGAATTTGTAAGAATGATCTACAGTTTGAAGTAGAAAAATTACTGGAGACATCTTTGTCCACAAATACAAAATTGTCGTACAGTACTGGATTAGAATCATTTCAAAAGTTTCGTTACTCTTTTAATTATGAACAAATCTGTCCACCACCATTAAATCATATAGTGCAGTTTGTGGCATTCTTGTAATGTTCAGGCTATTCATATTCAACAGCTAGGTCATATGTTGCTGCCATCAGTTTTCAGTGTACAAGTTAAAGAATCTTCAGGATGAAACAAAAAATTTTATTGTAATAAAGCTGTTGGAAGGTATGAAAAGGATTAAGAGCCCTCGAGACACAAGATTACCCATTACACCCACATTATTATCAAAAATTGTGCAAGTTGTGCCCACAGTATGTTATAATACTTGTGAATCAAACCTTTTTAATGCTGCATTTACATTAGCCTTTTTGGTTTTCTACGGGTGGGAGAATTTGCTTTGTCAGCAGGAAATGATGTACATAGCATTGTTCAGGTTTCTGATATCAAAATTGAACCTGACCAGAGGACATTACTCTTGAATATTAATCGATCAAAGTCTGATCACCATGGAAAAGGTGTTACACTAAGAATTCAAAGGGTGGGCAACAATATATGTCCTGTGGGATGCATGTCTAAATATTTGGCTGTTAGACCCAAAATCAAAGAGTCATTGTCATTTTGGGGGAAAGCCTTTCACTAGATATCAGTTTACTGCAATTCTGGAAAAAGCTTTGAAAGCTATAGGGGTTGGGTGAAATTTAAAGCACATTCCTTTAAAATAGGGGCAGCCACTGCTGCATATGAATTGGGTTGTTCTTCAGAGATAATAAGGGAAGCAGGCAGATGGAAGTCTCAAGTGTATAAGTCATACATTCGGAGTCCACTTGTTAAACTCATCTAAAGCTTTATCAGTGTGCAAGTCATGGAAAACATTTCATGGGTGTAAATTTAATTTGTTTAAAAAATAAGTCTGATATGCAATGATTATTTGTTAATGGCATATTGAGATAGTAAATACAAGGGGTTAATCCTCTAACAAATAAATCGACAATATTTTAACTCCACTAAGTATTACAGAAAGATATCATGTTTGGTGTGTAGGCTCTTCAATAATACGGAGGGCATTTGTGGCAGCACGTAACCGACCAGGAGGCTTGAATCTAGGGCTGGAAAGAATAGGACAAAGAATATGGTGGCAAGGATACTCTGGGCTAAAGATTACTGACTTAAAAATGAAATTGTTTTGTTTGAAGCGAATAGAAATGTCACCACAGTTTATTCTGATTCATTGTGGAGGAAATGATTTCGGTAGGAGGGATAAAAATCTGTGTAAACTAATACATGAATCAAAAAATGACTTGAAAGCCTTGGTACATCACTTCCCAAATTCCAAATTTATATGGTCTCAGGTCCTTCCTAGGTTAGAATGGAGGTACTCCCAAAATGATCAAGCAATGAAAAGAGCCCGTGTTCGTTTTAATAGAGCTATTGCTAAACATGTCCTTAGTTTGGGAGGTTGTTATATAAAATATCCAGAACTCCTACAGGATACAGTGCAGGGAACTAATTTTGTTACATAAACCAGCATCAGCGTAAGCATTAGTAGCATCAGGATCGAGCTAGCATCAGCATCAGCATTTAAAAAACAGCATTACCAGGATCAGCATCAGCAAACAAAGGATAAAACCAGCATTGACCTACATAAAATCAACATTATCCTACTAGCATCAGAAAATCAATGAATTTTAATTCAGTAAAAAATTAAAAAAGAAAGAAAGAATATTGGTTAAAGTATTCACATTATTGATACATAGTGAGATACTATGATCAAATAATTGTAAAAGGCACTTTTATTGCTTTAAACGGCAATGCTGAAATTCATTATCTACTTCCGGTAGCATGATGCTACTTCCGGTAGCATTGACCTAATTATAAAACAGCATCAGGATAAGGATTACTAGCATAAAATCAGCAAGCAAAGGAAGCATTCAAAACAGCAAGCAAAGGAAGCATTCAAATCAGCATCGATGCTGTAACAAAATTAGTTTCCTGCACTGTATATCTCCCTTTTTGTTAAAAGATGGTGTTCACCTTTCTGACCTGGGAAATTCTGTATTTCTTAACACAATTCAGGGGGGGGGGGGGTCTAGAATACTTCCAGCTAAAATTAGGAACAGTCTATCCAGAAGGAAATAACTAAGAGGGTAGAGTATTGTCGTGGGTCAGTTGACTTGGTGCTCCCTTGTGGGGTGACTGCAAACTTTGACTTGTTTGCAGCCATTTGGCGTATGCGCACACTAAAGTCAACTGATATTTAAACTAAGTATTATTAATGTGAAATAAGTTGAATAATGGTTAACACTAAGTCAAAATTTTGTGCTGATGGGGACTGCATTGTTTGTGACTGGGTTTGATAACTTTTATAATAACTGCATTTTGTATTGAGATGATTATTGTAGGTTGTGTATGTAGTAAAGATTAATAACTGTCCGCGGATTACCCGGGATGGTCCATTTTATATAATTGCGCGCTGAATTTGATTGATGATTGATTGATTTGTTGTTGATGCTCAAGTGGGTCTTCCAATGTTGTGTTGATTTGTTCGGCGACCCACGAATATTGCCACGACAATACTGGCCACATACAAATAAATAATTGTTAACTTTTAGTGTTCTCTATATAAATAAATTGAAAATTTTGTCAATTCCTTGCAATTACAATAATACTGATTTTTACAAATGTAATTAATTACTCTCAATTACTTTGAAGAGTGTAATTAAATACATTTCAATTACGTTTGTTTCATTTTCAAAAATCTTGAAGAACAAATAAATATAAATTTAATGTAATGGGGATGTTTAAAATAAATAATGTCAGGTGCCTGTCATTTTGTGTGTTTCATCAACATAAGACCTAGTCCAACACGTACATTTATCAATTAATTGACTGCCTTTATGAGATATGATTAAAACCATGTTTTCAAGAGTTTATTAATCAACCATAAACTACTCTCAAATAATTTCAGCTACAGGTAGGCAAGCTGAACATCTTAGATTGCAAAAAGTGAGAAATAATACTTGTATTATGTAATAACTATTTCAGATACCAATGCATACATGTATATAAAGATCTGTTTAAATGTTAAAATAGTGCTTCAATATTTATTTCTTTTCTGAAGTACATGTATCTATATAAATAGTAGAACATTCTTAGTAGTATTTAATAAATCACCTCTAATGGTCATAACTTCGAATTTAAACAAAGTTTGATATAAATTTATATAAAATTTTAGAGGGTTGTTCTGATAGCAGTTTACAGCTGGCAACATATAACTCTCTCTCTCTCTCTCTCTCTCTCTCTCTCTCTCTCTCTCTCTCTCTCTCTCTCTCTCTCTCTCTATATATATATATATATATATATATATATATATATATATATATATATATATATATATATATATATATATATATATATATATATATATATATTCATTTTAGGAAATGATATAATTCATAACTTCGCAAGAAAGAATAATAGCTAAATGCTGTAAATTTCCATAAGACTTGTCAATGGCCAAACGTTCTTCGAACAATATGATAAATTTTCAATTTTTGATTAAAAGCATTGGTTTTCTCTCCATTTTGAAGGATACCTCAGAACCACTAGGTTGTGTATCAGAAGTCTACTTACCGATAAACATTTTCTTCATCATATTCAAAGTTTCTTAATGCATTCTGCTGTGTTTCTAATTCAAATTCAAAATCATTATATGCATATATTTGTATATATAGTATGCATTCACCAATTATTACATTTTATATATCCATTTAATTGACATACAAGGGTAGATATGTGTACATGTTCAGTGATTTCAATGTAAACAAAACTCTTTCATGGTAGTGGTAATTCTTTTTTTTCGTGGTACCATAGTGTCAACATTTCAAATTTTGGTATCTGCATTTTTAATTTTAATTTACATGATAATTGTCTCTATTTCCTTCGAAAAAATATCTTGATGCAATGAATATTTGTGTAGCATATTAAAAATAGTCAAATTTTAACACATGTTTCTATTGTGATAAAAAGTATTGACTTATACACCTTTATTAACAATCTGGAACAATAGCAAACAGAAATAGAAGCTTTAATCTTGTAGGTAATAGCATACAGCACCCCGAACCGATCCTAGCGGCGCAATACTGGATGAAAGCAGAGTGCATATAATCAATTAAGAAGTTTTAAAAATAAAATGCAATATTTCAAATTGTCAAAAAAGTCCATTAAAAAATCTACTGTTTCCATGCCAGCGGTAGCCATTAAAAAACAATGATTTAATGTTCAATCTCTTAAGAAATTTATTTTGTACGTATTGAATGAATTCTAGAGGTTAGAATATTAGTCTCCTCCTGTTGTCATGGATGCATTAACAGATTGGATGGCCCATTGTCAAAATTGTCATTTGAACCAGTATCACTGGAAGAGCAGTGATATCATTTATCAGGGAACATAATCAGTCTCCAGAACAATTCTATTATCCTCAGCTGTATGAGTCATGAACATTTTATTATTAACTGTTCATTTAAAAGTTGAGCTAGTGATCCAAATGTCCATCTGTTAACATTTCAACAATGCAGCAATAGTCCATCCTCAAATGATTCAGTAACAATCATAACCTGTAATACATGTGTTTATAATGTTTCAGTATTATCTTCAATAATTTTCTGCAAACTTGACTGATTTAGGGCTTCTTTATTAAATTTTAAATGCACTGCACACCTGTCGGATATCATTACTGAGAAGTTTCAGCAATATTGTTGAAAGGATGTATTTTTCGTTTTGATAACATTTTTTTTTAATATACTTTTGCCCACATTCATAGTAGCCTCAAATCTGTTACCTAGTTCTGTTTAGAATAATTATTTTAAAATTGACGACTAACTTGTTAATAACTCTTTACTCGGAATAATTTCTAGGTTAAGCTCTGCGGGTGGATGCACTACAGTCTACCTGTTTCAGGTATAACAGTACTAGTAGACGAAAGAAATCGATTCCTCGTTAATGATAAAAAGTCTGCTCATACAGCAATTTCAGTTGAACATTATTCATGACTTCACCAATAAGATGTTGCACGATTATTTGTTATCATTCTTTTAAAACACATAAACTACTTGCCAAAATACCAGTTTATTTATAGATACAAAGGAAACATTTAGATTAAAAAAAAGGAAGGCGTGTTTTCTTGTGCCTATCAAACTGACAGGTATATTGCCATTAACCAGATCGAAATACAAAGGGACTTAACACGGAAATAAAAAAAAAAAATAATAATAAAACGCATTTTATTTTTTTGGACTAAAAGTGTAGAGGTGTAGTGTTTTTTAGAGAATTTTATAGTTCACAAAAAATAAAATCTGCTTTCAATAAACACGACTACCCTTCGTTATAATCCAAAACCTATAAAACAAAATATAAATGCAATATTAATGCAGTATTTCACTAGTCCATTAACCCATATATTTTTTTGTGAACCTCTTATTACTAAGAACACCATCCCGTATGCTATTTCTTATTATTCACTGATTAACTTGCAGTTATTCAATGTCTTATATATATACTTACTATGTAAAATTTTAAAACAAGTATTATAGTTTGATAAGAATGAAAAACTATTTATATGTTTAAGGAATGGCTGTCTTGCAATTTGGGTCTAACGTAATAAAAAATCGATGTATGCATTACAACGTACGAGAATTGCTCAAAAATCTGTAAGTCGATATCTCATTGTTTCCTTTTGCTTCATTTTCCAATGATATACTTTTTATAGATAGGTGGAAAACAGTTACACAATACAATTTTTTTTTTAATTTACTTATGGAATAACCGACAACGTGTAATCTCCTTCTAACCCCACAAAACTGCTATATATGTATAATAATAAGTAGTAATGATATACATTACATTATAATCAAAGCATAATCAGCTTTATTTAATATCAGCGGAATGAAATACAGGTCAATCTGAAAATTTTAATGTGTACTAAATGGATGTTTATTAATTGAAAAGGAATTTCTGTTCTACGAATTATGATGATGTTTATAAGATAAAATTTGGTACACGTACCATGAACTATAATTCCTGTTCAAAGAAGTGTTACTGTTGAAAAGTACATATATCTTTTATTTTTTCTAGACAAAGCTTTTTTATGTTAACCATACATGGATCTTCCGTCCATCGCAGGTATTAAAAAGTCAATACACTATTTATGACAGATTTCTCTAGATATTATATCCTAAGGTTTTCTCCCGAAATCTTCTTACAAGTAATCACATGCTGCTTTGCTAAAAAAAATCAATAAATAATTTTGATGAGTGAAAAAAAAATTGTTCACAGACCCAACTGATCTAAAGTCTTTGCTTTCAATGAAAAATCTAAATATGCAAAGCAAGAAATTTACTTCCACTTTAAATGTGCGGCTATCTTTTTTTCTTCCAAAAATAGTTTTAAGAATGTTATTTGGATTTCTTATTTATGAGATAAATATTAATTCTATTAATTATACGTTATAAAACTATACAGTGAATGAACCTCACTTCTTGAATTCCTTTCAAGCGTATTCTTTGTAACCTTGTTTTACTATAAAATTTTCTACTGAACGAGAAAATGAACTTCTTTGCATTAGAGATTGTTTGGATGCTATATCATTGGATTTACATTGTCAAAGATGATTATGATCCGTAACAAAAAATCCTATATCTAATGCATCCCTGGAATTCGATGAAATGAGAATAGAATATTGAATTAGAATTTGCTTATTTTTATTTTCATTTGTGGTGCATGCATATACTTAAATATAAGAATTACTTGTACTTAAAAACTTAGTTACCTTTTTTTTTTCTTTGTTAACATAATTATGCCTTTGTTATTTTACTGCATAGAGACATGAACTATTTTTTTTAACTATTTATCGAACTGATGATGAAGCGCTATTGTTTCGTTAGAGAACAATTTAAAAAAAAAACATGTAAATTCACGCAAAATGATCAAAAAAAGACTACTCAGTATACACCTATTGACATATTTTTTAGTTTTGCTTAAGGCTTAGATCTTATAAATATAAAATTATCAAAATTGGTAGAATTTAATGCACATAATAAATACATGTATTTTATAGAACACATAAGATGCTTGTATTTGATTCTTAGATTAGATAAGCTTCATGTCAACTATAAATCCTAAAAGCCTTAATGTTACTTTCTAGGGATAATTATTGGCTGTTTTCAGAAAATTAAACCGTTCACAGTAGCTCAGCCGGTAGAACGCTCGCTCCGTGATCGGTAAAAGAAGGGTAACAACTGTTCCTTCGCCATGCGCTCGGCACTTTGATGTGAAAGTTGCGGGTCCTTCGGATGAGACCTTAAAAACCGAGACCCCATGTCACGGCAGGCGTTGGCACGATAAAGATTCCACACTGTTCAATGGCCCTGAGTGCCTAAAGGTCAAAATTTGAAGCCCTTCACCGGTATATGGTGACGTCTCTACATGAGTGAAAAGTTCTCGAATGGGACGTAAAACAATATACAATCAATCAATCAGAAAATTAAAAAGGCATGAATAATGCACGTTTTATTCATACGGAAAGAACATTTTAATTTAAAAAAAAGATAAATAAATAAAACTGGCGGCAAAATTTACATTACATTCATTCAAGAATCACGTCTCTTGAAGAAGACATGGATATACAGGATGAAAAGAAAACAAAAATAAAAATTGAAAAAAAGTAAAATAAAAACACTTCACATCTCTGTTGTTACACGCATTCCTGGATTACGTCTCTCGATAAAAGTAAGCATATAGAGGATTATTAAGAAGACAGCAACCACACCAAGACTGATAATACCATTCATCAATGAGTTCAATTCTGTCTTTGTACCTGTGGCTGTGTCAGATAGATGATCCTTTACTGCATTTAAGTTTCCAAGTTTATGACTGGGGCCTCTTGAATATATCGCTAAATTGCAAAGGGGTAAATTGATCAAGATGAGATAAGACTTCAATGTCCTTTCAATCATACTATTCATAACCAAGATTACAATTTTTGAATATTTTTCACATACAATTTTTTTCATAATCTGCATTATAGAAATAATAAATGTTGATATTGGAGAGCATAAAATACACAGAAATCTATTTAATCATTTTTGATTCCTCAATTACATTGCAGTTTGTTGCATTTCCTTGTTTGTATTTTTAAAACAATAAAAAAAAATTGAAAATTGTTCCTCAAGGTATTAAACATGTTACTTTGATAGCTGAGTAAATTACTTCTGAAAAAAATCCTTATTATAGATTTTTGTATTTAATATAATTTTATTTCTTTGAGAAGTGTAGGCCATGTTCTTCCCTTTAAAATAGTGTGATATATGTATTTAAGGAACTGTGCTGCCTTTTCATTCAAGGTAGTTCATAATACGTATTTTCCAAAAATTCATCTTGTCAACTTTCATTTTTTTTATACTTAGATACTTTGTACTTTATATAAAATATGAAAGAAATTTAAACGCACATTTCTGCCCACAAAATTTGAAATATTGTTTATCAGAATTAGACCCCTGTAACAAAGTAGTGAAATCAAATATCAGACATCAGAATGTGAATTTTCCATCTCATATATTACAGATGAGCGTGATGCTTTTACAAATTTACCTTTTTGCTAATCAAATCTAGCAAATACATTGATACCACTCTGTCTGAGTTCACTGTGATTTAGAAAAAAGATGCAAAGGTTGGGAATTCCAGATTTACATGTAAATGTGCTATGCTTAATATTTTCTTAAGCGAAAATGATTGAAATGATACAATGAATGATATATGTCGGGGGAGAAAAGATTAAGGGGGTTCAGACATTGTTGAGATTTGCAGAAGTCTAGATATAAAAAAAAAAAATAGAAGACTCAGTAAATGACGTCATAATATTTGGCCTTTGACATTTTAACATGACTTTGAGCTTCACTGTATATGGAGAATAGAGGCTCCATTTCAATATGTCTAAATGTCAGATCTTCTGTAAAGGAATCAAGATATACATTTTATTAAGTATCAGAGAGTAAAATGGGATCCATCCTCTGATAAGAGAGATACTTTCCCAAGGAATAATCCTGAAATTATGCATAGTTTGTCATAACAGAATTTAGTAGTGGAGATCTTTGGATAATCAATTCAATCAAAACCAACAGAGGACGGAAACATTGAAATATTTTCTTTTGCCTACAATTTTCATAGTTCTTGATTATATTTGACTTAGGGTGGATCCAGCTCTAATCAATTCTAAGGTATGCTTAGAACATCTTTGTAGCAATAATGCACTCCAAAATAACGGTAGTACTTCGGGGTTATGTTATGATATGGTAATAGTATAAGTTTTGGCATTCTTATATATCATTATTGACAGTTTTATGAATAAGGAGTAACTTTCAACAAACCATAAATACGAAGTGATTTCTGTATCTTGCAGTACTTTTTTGTCACTCTTTTGAGTCTATAAAGGACACAGACTCGAGGAGTTCATTAGGTGCCCCTTGGATTATCCTCAGGGATATTAAACATACGTCATATGTACAGTCTTCAGATTCCCAGTTTTGGTATAAATCCAATAGTTCATACAAAAAATTGAAAGATTGTAAAGTTTCTATTAGAGATATATTCGAAGACTCCTTTTCCGATCCCATGTCTTCTATTTCAAAATGTTCTGCGAAAAACTGTAAAACCTGTGACATTTTGATAACTAACACTTCTTTAACCAGTAATCTTACTGGACAGAGCTTCTGTACCAAAACTTGGGAAAATCTGAACTGCAAATCTTCTAATGTTGTATACGGAATAGAATGTAATCTTTGTGGACTTGTTTATGTTGGTGAAACTAAGGGATCACTCAATAAAAGAACATCAGGTCATAGATTTCAGATAAATAACGGGGGTCAGCAACTTTTATACAAACATTTTAATTTACCTGATCATTCAATTTTGTCCATGAAAGTTAGAATTCTAGAAAAGATTTACCACCACACAAACAGTCCATCACTGAGTACACCTTTCCGTAGACAACGAGAAGAATTTTGGATTAGAAAGCTAGGGACAGCCTTTCCCTCTGGATGTAATGTCAATGTCGATAGTGTTGGAAATCTTTCCAGTCTACAGTGTAGCAATGTAAATGTGATGGGACTTTTTAACCATACACAGAGACGTAAGCGTAGTCATGGGCATCGGTCTTATAATAAACCTTTAATACACGATGTCTCTTTTGATTCATTACTACCTTACGTAAATCAACAGTTACGTCTACATCATATTCGCACCAAACTTTACTGTCCCTTTGAAACTTTTAAATAGTCTTCTTGAAAAGGTCAAGGAAAGTCCATTTTTTGATTCCTCGACACCAGAATATAGGCTCGGATCTGTGATAATGGATATTGCAAATCATAGGCTTTTTATACCCCCGCGTTTAACTGAAGATAATGCAGCTAAAACAATCCGTTTTTTCCTTAAACTTCAATATTATAACAAAGGAATTGACGCGGTTAATATAAGTAATATTCTTAATCACAAAAGAGTCCAGTCTTGTATTCCACCATATTTCAAGTTAAAGACTACACCTTGTATTTCCTACAAATATACATCGAACTTTACAGGGCCTGGATATCGAATATCTGAAACATAATCCTCCATCGTGTTCATGTTCTTCTTCGCCCTATAACTATAGTCCTGTTGGACACGTTATTACTGGTGACGTTAATATAGATAATAATGATGACCTTAGATCACTAATTTTAAAAGGTCCTAAATTTAGGGAACCCCGATCCTTCAACTGGCGTCGGAATTTCATAAATTTTATGGATTCTGTAGAGGACTACGCCAGGCGATGGGCCAGACATGAAAAAGAAAACCTTGACACTTTGTCAGAATGGATTAAATGTATCAGATGCATGTTAAAATCACGCATTAAAAGATTGAGGGGCAATATGAGAACCATCTATCCTTCTGTATTCAATAATCCAGAACTGAAAAAAAAATTAGATAGATTACATGATCAGTACGTACTGGTCCCTGCTGACAAAGCAGGTAACAACATTGTCTTTGTTTGTAAGGCTCATTATATTAAATGTATTTTAGAGGAACTTGGATTTAATTCTACAAGTGGTAATCCAACTTATACTCATAGTTCGCTTTCTAAGGAAGAAATTCTTCAAAATCATATGTCAGTTTTAAATATTTTTAATATTCCAAACAACCAAAATGAATTTGAATTGCCATATTTATATTAGATTCCGAAACTTCATAAAAATCCTTACAAACAAAGATACATAGCGGGTTCCAGTAAATGTTCAACCAAACCTCTTTCTCTACTCCTCACTAAGATATTAACAGTGGTGAAGGAGAAACTTCAAGAGTACTGTGCAACAATATATTCGAGAAGTAGTGTAAATCAGATGTGGATACTTAAAAATTCCAAGGAACTTTTGGAAAATTTGAAATCACAAGATTTTACCAAAATCAACAGCTTGAAAACTTATGACTTTTCTACTTTATACACAACCATTCCCCACGATAAATTAAAGTCCAGGCTTTTTGATATAATTGACAGCTGCTTTTTCAATAAAAATGGAACTCGTACATATACTTACCTTGTCATTGGTCATTTGCAAAATTATTTTGTTAAAAAACATTCTGATTGTACACACAAGTACTCTGAAGTTGACATTTAAAAGATGCTTGAGTTTCTGATTGACAATATCTATGTGGTTTTTGGAGACCAGGTCTTCCAACAATCTATTGGAATTCCCATGGGTACCAATTGCGCCCCGTTATTAGCAGACCTTTTTTTGTATTCATATGAAGCAGAATTTGTCCAAAATCTTGTACGTGAAAAGAAGAAAACACTTGCTGTGGCCTTCAACTCGACATTTAGATATATCGACGATGTATTGTCAATTAACAATGGCTATTTTCATTCTTATGTCGATACGATATATCCTGGTGAGCTTGAGATAAAAGATACCACAGAGTCTGACACATCTGTTTCATATTTGGATATTTTACTTGAAAAAGACGTTAATGGTAATCTAACAACCAAGCTTTATGATAAACGTGATGACTTTAACTTTTCAATCGTCAACTTCCCTTAATTATGCAGCAATATACCTTCATCACCTGCGTACGGGGTATATATCTCTCAGTTGATTCGATACGCAAGAGCATGCTCTACGTATGAACAATTTCTAAAACGAGGTAAATTATTGACAAACAAGTTGATGAAACAAGAATATCAGCTGTCTCGTTTAAAGTCATCATTTCGTAAGTTCTATGGTCGATACAATGACCTTGTCAGCAAATACATTTTATCATTGAGTCAAATGCTGACTGACGTTTTTTCATACTAATTGTTAGGCCATAATTTACACACTGAATTGTCGACGGATTTTTCCGTTATTTCCCGATCATGACAAGGAGCACACGGCGTGTGTGACCGGTCGGCAGGGGATGCTCACTCCTCCATGGCACCTGATCCCACCTCTGATGTTTAGAGGTCCGTGTTTGCTCTGCTCCTATTTTGTATTGTTTGATGGACTTTTGAGCTTGAATACTGTTCGTTATCTCCATATATTTCATTTAAATCATGAGGAAGTTCTTAAGATAAAGTGTATATAAATATCAAGAACTAAGACTAAGGCTGCTATAATTAAAACCCCAGCGATACAAAAACATTTACGCATTTTTTCTTGTTCTTTTTGCGCAAACATTGTGATATATCTGCAAGAGTAAGGTAAAGAATTTTTTTCTCTACATAAAAATGAATATTAAATATACCATTTCCTTGATTATGATAGAAGTATTTTGGTCTATTGCTATGCATCAGTTAAATATGACATATTTAATTATACATAAAGATTATGAATTATTATACCGTCTTTGGTTGTCTCCAAACCAGAATTTGTAGAAACTCTATCAGATACAGCTGATATTTCTGTTGGAGGGAAGGAACTTGAAGATATGCCTGAGAAGGTAAAGCTTGTAGAAGCGGATCCTAGATATAAAATTATAGGCATAAGACATATAACGGCTAGCTTTAAGACACCAGACAAAAAAGCCCCTATTTCAATTTCACCGACTATTGCAAATAGCATTAAATTGGCAACTAAACATTTTAGGTTTTTAATCTTTCAACATAATTCTTTGATATGATTTAAAACTTTAAATTCTGCTGAAAAGTATTCTGTGATCATATTATTGGATTTTCTTCCCTCTATAAAAACTAAACACGGAAACGTTAGGGAAAATGAAATATTGTTCATTAATGCTGCAAATGCAATCAATAGTGTTTCGTCCAGTTTTAGGAAGGAAAAAAAATGATTTTTTTCAATACCAATAAGACCTATACTCTCTCTAGAAGAAATACATTCTCGAAAATAAAACTGTACATATCAACAAGATAGGAGAAAATACGGAAATTCAAGCATTTCATTAAAAACTGAAGATTATTCCTCTATTCTGTTTACCGTTACATCCACTAGAGGGACTACAATGTTCTTCGGTACATTTGCAATATAGTTGGCATTTTTTTCCGTAGCTAGGGTATCGGCAAATCTTCTCACAATAAGCACCATACATTCCAGATTCACACCCAACTGTAAATAAGTATAATTTATAGGTTTTATCTTAGAATCACTATGGACAAAATTATTTATTTGAACTGCATACTTTAGTACCTGAATTTCTTTTGCAGCCATATGCATGATGACAAAGTTCATTAGGACAATGACATTTGGACTGGCACTTTACACCAAATGTTGGAGGAGGGCAGGTAAATCTGCAATCTTCACCCCAGAAACCGTTCATACAAGCTGTGAATAGATATCAGCAAGTTAAATATCCTTATGATTTAGCACCTGATATTTTATTCATAATGCATTCGTATTCCTTTTCTTCTGTTTTTTAAGTAATACTATTGTTTTTGATATACTCAGCAGCTTTAACAAAGAAACAAACGTGTGCATTCATTCAAAGTCTCATTCCACATGTATCCACTGCAACATATTATCCCAGTCCTCCTGAAAAAAGTTTGTATGAGGTCACATAATCATAATCATCGCTGTATGTGAGATTCCTTTTCCTTATTAATAAATCATCACTCAATAGATCAACATTTAATTAAAAAATGAAATTTAATTAAAACAAAAACAAACTACCAATTAATCTTTTGGTCTGTAAAAGTAATACAAGATGAAAAAGTAAGACAAGATTGGATAACATCCCTCTGGGTTTTTATCTGTATTATTATTTAAATTCTATCTCAATGTTAAATAAGGCCGATATTCAAATTCTCACTCACCCACCGCATAATTGTGATGTAGAAACTAGAGGAAATTGAAAAATAAAACATGAAATAAACATCAAATTCATAAAATTCATTTCATCGTTTTATAGGGCACATTCAAGTTAGGCTGTATTTCCTTGTTTGTAATTTTCCAATATAGTTCTGCACATAGAAATGGTTTACACTCTACATGACGTAACTTTTATGACATTTCCATCCCAAAATAGATTTAAACTATTTGTTTGATATGTTAATGCAATTGATATATGAATGCACATGCAAATCCATTTCCCTTTTTTGGTAAGGAAGAACACGTTCTGTGTACAATTAAACTTTAACACGATACAGATTACAGACAAATAAATTGTTAAATTGTTAAACAAGTTCCAACAGTCTCGTTTAAAGTCAATATTTTGAAAATTTCATAATCCTTGTAATGTTCTCTCTGCAATAACAATCTTTAGTTGGATTGAATTTTGAGTGAATATAATGTAATCGGTAATATATGTATCATTACAAATTGGAATATTTCATCAGATTAGTTTATACAGAAGGTTGTAATGCATTCAGAACATTTGAATTCCACATATCTCCTAGTATTTCCCTCACCAAAACATTAACGGCAGTGACGGAAAACCTCAGGAGTGAACTACTCTACTACAACATTTTTCGAGAAGTAGTGTTCAGCAGATGTGAATACTTAAAAACTCCAAGAAAATGTTAAAAAATTTGAAAACACAAAATTTTACTAAATCAATAGCATCAAAACATATGACCTTTCAACAGTTTTTACAACCACGATAAATTAATGTCTTTTTTAAAAAATAAAAATGGAAATAGTACCTTGTCATTAGTCATCTGCAAAATTGTAAACATTCTGATTGCACACACAAGTACTACGAAGTTGATAGTACTTAAAGAGATGATTGAGTTTCTGATGGATTGTCGATTGAATGCTTTTAATTGTTGAACGCCGAGTCGACAATTTTCTGTCATATTTCGGTGATAAACAATTACGCTCTGTGGTCAGTTTTAACTTTTTCTGGGTTTCCCTGGCTCTCCCCAGTGAGCCTACTCTTTTAAAACCAGAAAAAAAAACTATCTTCTATGTGCCAAGGGGTTTGTAGTCCTTGACACAGGGGTCCCAACCGACGGGAACATTTAAATTTACAATTACAAACAAATGCTATTTAAATTAAAAATCTTACCGTAAAAATAAGTTTCTTGTAAGTATTGTAAAATTGTACAAGGATTATGTTTGTAGAAAGATCATGCATTGTTTGCATATTTAAAAAAAAAACCACTTTCTATTGGAGGAAAAGTTCTGTATATTCTAAAATAATATGTGTGTGTGGTTATTGCACAGTCACAAGATCAACATTCGGGTTGAGGTTTCCTGATTAGTAGATATGCATGGGTAAACCTTGAATGTCCGACTTCAAAATATTTGCCAGAGAGAATTTACGTAAATTTTTACTAAATATTTCAAATCAAGTACAGAATTTTCAACGTGCCCGTTTGATTTCAGTATTTCGTGGGTTCCATGGTCGTTGTGGTGATCTCGTCGGGGGGGGGGGGGAAGGGGGGGGGGTGCGGCTGTCGTTGGGTTGTGTTTTGGCTGACGTTTAACTTGCCAGGTATTTGACTTTTGTTTTGAGCTAAATTTGATTACAGACTATTCCATCAACCTGATCAATATACGAATGTGACCTGTCGACAGGGGATGCTTGTTCCTCCTGGGCACCTGATCTCACCTCTGGAATTTCAAGAGGTTCGTGTTTTATACCCTTTTCACAGATTGGTAGATTGGCATTGTTTTAGGTCTTTTGGGATCGATCATTGCCCGTTATCTTCCCTGAATGGTTAAGAGTTACCTGATTGGCTAATCAGGATTGTATTCTTTATTTTAAAGTAAAAATATTGCTGTTTGAAATAAATGAGAATGAGGCAATACATTTATATTAAAGAAAACATGGAAATACCAAGGGAGATTGGAGATGTTGGATTTTTTCTTTTCTTTTTTTTATGCAGAACACTTTAACTTCTTTTCGCCCAGTCCCGACAACTAACATTTTTTTTTAAATTATTTTTTTAGGTTCATGTTGAGATAAAAATACAAAGAAAATATCTTTTCAAGAGTTACTCTTCCTGACAAGTCTCCGAACACACAACGCACATTATATATGATACAATAGCAAGGAATACAACGTATGATCATTGTTTTATAATGAGATCATGATTATGCATGAGATCAAGCAAAATTTTATGTAGAATGATAAAACATACGGACATAATATTTATTCACGTGATAACATGACGATTTTATTAAAATTAAAATGCTTCAAACAATATATCAAATTCCAATAAGGTACATGAACATGTATTTATGATCTTTCTTTGAAATACCGAGTAAGAGGAGAGCATAGGAACAATTTTGAAATTGGATTAACTGCAAACTTCTACATCCTAAATTATCAAATTATGGTAATGTAAATTTTATTTGTGTATAGTACAGGCAACTGTACAGTACATGCATGTCTTTTTGGGTTCATATAAGATATATCGTGTAAATATAGCGGACTAGCTACATATACAATTGAAAAATACAGTGACATAAATATACAACCCCCCTTCTCTGTTAATAAAGCTAACTTGTTGTGTACCTTTGTGATCTCCGAAGTTGATATTAAAGGTGCTTGAGTTTCTCATTGACAAGATCTATGTAGTTTATGGAGATCAAGTCTTCCAAAAATCTGTTCGAATTCCCATGTGTACTAAATGCACCCCGTTATTAGCAGGCCTATTTTTGTATTCATATAAATCAGAATTTGTTAAAACAATTTCTACCTGATGAAGTAGTACATGTATCTTTCTGTCGACATTTAGTATTATACGCAATACAGTTAAGGTGCGCAATGCAAATATCGGCAATTTTTTAAGATAAAAATATACGCTTAATCGGAATGGCAATTATTTTTAGTACTTTACTTATATCGGACAAATATAATTATGGTTATTAAGTACATATTGAGGAAGATTTGATTATATATTTAGACTTGTCACGTGATGTGGCAGTCACGTGATTTTAAAACATATACTTGAAGTATTGAGGTCACCTATAAATTTCACTAGTGCAAGGACATAACAAAGTTAAAATTATAAGTTTTGTTTATAAATATTTTCAGCATCGTGGGTCATTCAAAAACTTTGTACACTTTCGACACAACTCTTTTATTTAACGTCATATTACAACCAAAATTGGACGACATATTTTAACAATAAATCCAAATAATTTGAATAAAAAAATTCAAAAATATGAAGATATTTTTCAAAATTATATATAATTTAAGACTGCAAAAATAGGGTCACGTAGCACGGTCAGAATTTAGCAATTGATACATGTAGCAATACACTAGATAAATTCTACAGTCATATCTCTCATCAATTGCAATCAAACGAAATAGAATTTAGACGTTCAAGTTTAATATTGTTATATAATTTCAGATGCCAAATTGCAATGTAATACATTGTTTTCTTAAAAATAAATCGATTTCAAAAGACAGGCAGTCCTTTTAGAAACAATTAAAAAAAAAATAAAATAAAAATAAAACCAGAAGTCTCTGACGAGACTGTAGCTCTACTGGTTGTACTTATAAAGGAAGATAAAAGTAGCACTTGGACTTGAGACTTTGCAACAGCAATAAATAGAATAATGATCCTTGGTTTAGTCTCTTTTTGTGGCAAGATTTATTGCAATCAGACTAAAACTGCAGGAGGAGTAGCCTTTTAATACAATTTTACAGAAATTTGGATTTAAGTAACCATGGCAACATTATTCAACAAAATCTAAAAACAATAACGACAATTATGTATCTTAGTGTATTCTACTTGTAATTGCCAAGTTATACTGAAATCAGACAAAAGTGTAGGAGGAGTAGCATTTTGAAAGTATTTCACAGAAATTTCTATTTTTAGTCACCATGGCAACACTGTCCTTTGAAATCAAAAACCGATATACAGAATTATGTATCTTATTAGAGTCTACTTTTGTGCCAAGTTATATTGAAATCAGATCAAAACTGTAGGAGGAGTAGCGTTTTGAAGGTTTTTCACAGAAATTTCTATTTTAGTAACCATGGTAACATCATTCATTGTAATCAAAAACCGATATACAGAATTATGTATCTTATTAGAGTCTACTTGTGTGCCAAGTTATACTGAAATCGGATCAAAACTGTAGGAAGAGTAGCATTTTGAACAAATTTCACGGAAATTTCTATTTTCAGTAACCATGGTATCACCGTTCACTGAAATCAAAAACCGATACACAGAATTATGTATCTTATTTTAGTCAACTTGTATGCCAAGTTATATTGAAATCAAATCAAAACTGTAAAAGGAGTAGCGTTCTGAAAGTTTTTCACAGAAATTTCTATTCTTAGTAACCATAGCAACACCTAACCATGGCAACATCGTTCATTGAAATCAAAATCCGATACACAGAATTATGTATCTTAGTGTAGTCTACTTGTGTGCCAAGTTATATTGAAATCAGATCAAAACTGTAGGAGGAGTAGCATTTTGAAAAATTGTTTACAGACGGACAGACAGACAGACAGATAGACAGACAGTCAGACAGACAGACAGACAGACGGACGGACAACGGACACCTTACTATCGCATAAGCTCTTCTGGTCTCTGACCAGTAGAGCTAAAAAAGACGTGGAAGGACGTCACGGAACAGCGATGTGATTTTGTTTCGCACTCGGAAAATCTCTAAAAGAAAATCTGAAAATGCTGAAGGAACCAGGAGATAAATCAAAAGTGAGCCGTGTATTTGAAAATAAATGGCAAAAACAGTTTTTGAGTGGTAGAGACTTTTAGTCGGACGGTGAACTGTCTAGGAGAAACAGATTACATCAAAAGATCTGGTAATGGAAAGTGGTGTGCTCTTAACTGTTGCGGAACTGTGAAAGCGGAGTGATGTGGTCAAGAGTATGAAAACACTGAGAAACTTATTTATGATTCTCGTAGAAGTGTTAGCAAATTAGGTGTCAAGTGTTATGGAAACGTTTTTAATGAATGGTTAAGGCGCTAAAGACCGTAAGAGAATTGAACATTAGAAATTTTGAGACGAATTCACTTTCTTTTTTTTTTTTGGACATTACAATTTTGTAAAGAGTTCTCCGTGGTGAAAAAACATGTCGATTTTAAAAGTATGTAACATGAGTTCCATTTAATCAAATAGAATGAACCTTCACACATCAACAAAGTAAATGTTTTTACATTTGATAGTGTTTTGATATTAAATCTTCTAAAAATAATATGATGAAGACATTGTCTACGAATTTTTTGAATCACCCTCGTAGTGTCTGAAAAGTGCTGCGATCCTATATAGATTTTACTGTTCCATTGTTAAAATTATATTTATATGACGACATGCTGAATGTTTTGCTGGTCAACGAATTAAATATGGAAAAAAATAATTCATATTCCATATACCACCAGGATCTCAGCAATTTTCAAATAGGTAATTACTTCCGGAGTTTATTTGTCAAAGCTTACTATGATCCATTGATTGATTGCCCTTGAACTAAATCGATTTATTAAGGGCCTCACATTACCCTCCAATGTACCTGCATATAAATATATATATTTCATATACGGCAGAATCAATTAACTAGGAAATGTACAAGAAATATATGAATAAAAATCAAAGTTAATGGTCTCTTGAATATTTTATTTAACTATTAAATACATTTTTCGTTGTGAAGGTATTGCTTGATCCGTTTCTCACTGCATTCAAACTGCATCAAATTTTACGAAATGGCGTCACATCGACAAGTGAATGGCGATCAGTGACTTGTTTATTCCTCGCTATGTGGGAATTAACTAACAACAAAACAACATGTTATACATGTAGTAAGTTTTGATGTAGCTTAATGGTCTCCCACAGCTTAAAATTGCAAATAATTTCATTTTGTGGTATTTTAAAGAACTGATAGTTTTGTATGATGCCATGGTTAATATTTTAAGTATAAATTTAGGCTTCTTCCCTTTTTGTAGGCTTAACTGTTCGTCTTGTCCACGATATTTTATCAATTAACAATATTCATTTATTTTCCAAAGTTGATTCGATATCTCCCTTTGAATTCGAAATTAAAGATACTACAAAGTTTAACACATCTGTTTTATATTTGAGTTTGAATTACCTTTCCATCGTCAACTTCCCTTACATGTATTTATGTAGCCATATATCATTAACCTGCATATGGAGTTAATGTCTGCAAATTGATTCGATACACAAGAACATGCTCTACATTTGAACAAATTTTAAAACGAAGCAAGATATTGACATATAAGTTGATGATACACGGATAAGAACTGTCTCCTTTAAAGTCAACATTTCGCAGTTCTATAGTCGATACAATGACCTTAATGTTAGCAAATACAATCCATAGTTTAGTCGAAATTTTACTGATGTTTTCATACGAATTATCTACATTTTTTTCCGTTTGCCGAGCATGACAAGGAGCACACGGCTGGTGCTACCAGTCGACAGAATATTCTTACTTATCCATGATCCCACCTCTGATTTTTTTTTTTTTTAGAACTCCGTGTTTGCTATGCTCCATATTCGTAATGTTCCAATGGACCTTTGAACTTGATTACTCTTCATTAGTTTTATATTTCATTAACATAGTCAATGTCATAACCAAGCAAATATAGATAATCAGGTTAGGGTTGTTCACTACCAGACCTGCAATAGATGCTGCGTCCATTCCTCATTTTTAGGATGATTGAACATACAAGTTTTAAAGAAGGCTCATTTTGTAACTTCATAATTAAGTACTTGTGTAACTTAAAGTCCTATCATTACCAGACTTGTCTGGATGATGCATTTTTGTATGCACACTGCCTGATATTCTTGAGATGCTGCATCAATTTTAGATGAACAGGATATCGCTTTTGAAACTTCACCAAAGGCTAAAGCCTCATCTGTTGCAAATGTGTATGGTTTTTGCATTTAGGAATAATAAAAACAAAACGAAAACGAAAGAAAAAAATGATTTCATCAAAATTGATCATGCTCAGGCTTCCAGATCTACATCCAACTGTATATACGTGTAAATACTTTTATAAATACCAATTTAGAGCAAAAATGACAGACTTAGAAATATTCTGAATAAATGTACACTAATTGTACTTAATGCAAGCTTTTTTCAGGGTTGAAAATACCGATATGTGCGTTCGTTCATTAAATCAGCAACAGCCTCCTGTTCCGTTTTACTTCAAGATTATATTTATATGTAAAATCAAAAAAGAAACATGGCTGTATGCTTGATTCTTATGTAAGATATCTTGTGCTTGTGATATACATAATTCACCCACTGATGAATACAACATCATTAAAATTAACTAAGAGTTATTGATACTGTTTTGGATATAAATAAATGTACCTTTACTGGGTATTTACTTTAAGAAAAGAATCAGTAATGCAATTTTAAGAGGGCTGATATTTACCGATTTTGAGACATAATAATGATATGAATTTGCATTTATCTGTCTTCAAACGGTGAGGTAGAAATGTTAAACATATTTATATCTGAATGCCTAAAATGCATTTAAAAATTATTCCATCATTATTATCAGAACATTCAAAGTGTGTTGATTATCCAGTTAAAAGGGGGGAAATGAAATTGTTTTACACTTTATGTAACACGTTATTGTGACAGCTGAGTCAGTGAATCTGTTTTAAAATAAGATTTTTGTTAAGCATAATTTTACTTTGAAAATCGTAATTTGTCTGATAAGTATAAAATTAAAATTATTCCCCATAACATTTAGTGATATTTTTATATAAATTCAATGCTACCTGCGCAAGTGCCTAGTGCTAACCGTCTCGTGATTTTTTTCGAATAACATATAAATTACAAACACAACAGAAAAAAATTTATAATATAAAAAAAATCTAAACACCATCCATAAAAAGATATTACCACGTGCGATATAAATGATTTGTAATATGTACAAGATATATTTTTTAAAGTCAAAATATCTCGATATTTCACATCATGTTTATTTCAATTTTTCTTACATTGTTTTTTTTTTTTTCTGTTCAAATCCTCAGATTTAAAATGTATTATAAGTTGATGCTGATGTGATCATTGAAAGCATAACAGGAAGTTTGTGTATGTTAACAATGCATGTAATATATAAATATTTTAGATTTTGATTTATCGAATCGAATTGCTTCCTCGTTTATAATGAAATAGGTGTATTTGAGTGTCGAGATTTGGTTTGTTTTAATGTATTCTGAGATATTTTTGTCCAAGAAAGATTTTCTAAGTTATTGATGCAATAAAAGCAAAGACAGAACAAAAAAAAAAGAATAATAATAATAAGCAAAGTAGAAGAATTAGGGCATTTTGACACATCCTTATCGAGAACGGTACTTTGAAAAAAATGTTACTGTCAAGTATACCAAAAATATGAATAAATCTTCATTATGATGTATTGTACAAGTCATGAAATATATAACTTAATGTTGATAGGGCAAGCTCTTATATTTTGATGTCTTTAGATATAACAAGAATTCTGCTGATGAACTCTGTATAAGATAATGAATATGTACATTACTAAGAATAAGGCTGCTAAAATTAAGAGCCCTACAATAATGAAAATTAAGTCAGATGACGTGTTTTCTATCTCCACGTGCTCCGTTGTCTTCAAACACAGATTACCAGCACTTGTTCTTTGTGACACTTCTATAAGAGCAAATTCAACGTGCACTTTACTCTCGAAGAAACTGATCATTTAACATTTAATTTCATCGGTAGTATTTAAAAACTGTTGGTTCTTTGATATATTTCGATATTATCATTTTCTTTAAATCTATTTATTACACATGTATATTTAAAAAAAATACCCATACGTTTATTAAGGTGTTGAAAATTTTTCTTCCTGAAAAGCAGTAAAAACATATTCTTTTAAATGAAATACAATCATTACTAGAAAATACCATCACTGGTGTTCGTCCAATAAGAATCTGTAGAAACACTTTTAGATAAGGTTAAAGTTTCGGTTAGCGCCATGGAACTTGAAAATGCTTCAGAGTAGGTGAGGCTAGTAGAAATCGAGTCTAGATGAAAAAAAAAAATTAATGCATATTATATTTCACTTCCCGTTTAAATAGAACAGATCATAAAAAAAAAAGCTCTAGCCGAAAGGACAAGATAGGCTAAGACCCCTTTCTGACCCCTGGTTTAGGCTGTTTCTTAGAATTATGAAATACTTCATAATAAAAAAAAGTTGTTGTCACCCTTGTAACAAATTAAAATGAGTACTAATTCTCAGTCAGATCATACACAGGTGTCACAAAAGGATCACAAATTGATCAATTTCCAAATTTTCTCATTTTTATTCATATTTTCATCATTTTCAAATCACATTTTATTTTGAAAACACAGAACATAAGCTGCCTATCTACCAAATTTATATATTTCATGCATCACATTAGATATATTTTGTATATTAAAATCTCATATAGGCAAGGCTGTGTTTTATCCTTTTAAAAGTAAAAGTATCTATTTAACAAAATTCTATTAAAATTGAGAATTGAGGAAATTCAGTAAAATTTTACACTTTTTCACCCTCTTGTGGCTTGTATGTTTGATTTTAATCAAAATCAATGCTAGCTGTAAAACAAGCATAATTCCAAGTTCTTAACTGCAAACCGTCACAATTTTAACTTTTTTTTATTATTATTATTATTTTCATATCAAACAAGGACCAAATTCGGCTTTAACCATACCTTGTCCAAATTTAATGTCTCCAAGTAGTCTAAATAGTTCTTCAAAGGCATAATTGATGTATATAATTAAGACTTTAATTAATAATTAAAATTTAAACTAGAAACGGTAAAGGTATTTAATGTTCAAACATTTTTTTTTTTAAATAACATTTTTATATCTTCAACTTTTCATATTTCTCTGATTCTTACTTCCTTTCCTTGGGCTTTTCCCCTTATAATTAGACTTAAATACTCTGAAGTTAAAAAGACAGGAAAAGAAAGGATTTTTTTCCGAATAGCTATATGTAATCTATACCTGTACCTTGTACAAAAAAGTTAATGTTTCCGCACCAATTATACCGATACATGATCTAGAGAATAACATTTTCTGAATTGAAACTGAACGTATTAAAACAGAAAAAAAGAATAAATCAAATTCTAGCAGTTTATACAAATAAAATTCAATATTTATATTTACCTTCACATCCTCTAGAAGGATTACAATGTTCTTCATCACAGTTGCAGTGTGGTTGACATGCTTCTCCATAGCCAGGGTATCGGCAAATAAACTGACAGTAATCACCAAACGTCCCCGATTCACACACAGCTGGAAACAGAAAATATTTTTACTCACCTTTTTAACTTCGCAATTGGCAATTAAGTTCAGAAAATATTTTTACTCACCTTTTTAACTTCGCAATTGGCAATTAAGTTCATAAAAGTCATTATTCTGAATGTACCTGATGAATTTTTGCAGCCAAAAACATGGTGGCAACTTTCATTGGAACAATTACACCTGGACAGGCACTTCTCACCAAATGTTGGTGAAGGGCAAATAAACATACAATCTTGGCCATAAAAACCGTCCTTGCAGGCTATAAAGAAAAGACGATGAAGTACTATTAAAGCTTATTGTACTGGAAGTTTAGCCAAGTTGTTCATTTAATAATTCTTACTGATATGCAGATTTTTTCCTTTTTTTTAATGGAGTATTCATTCATTGGTTTATTCCACAAAGCCCACTGCAGCATATGACCCCATTCTTGCTGATAGCACTGGTTTCATGTAATATCATGTCTGTATAATAAATTTATTTTTGACCACAAGTACGATGTTAGTAATCTCATCACGCAGTGAGCAAAGACTGAGAAGCGTAAAACATAGGTTACTGATCCTTTTTTTGTAATGTTTGTATTTGAATAATATGTATAATAACTGGTGAAAATAGTCTTCTTTTGTGTAGGTTTAACTAACATTTTGCATTCGGTATCAATTTTAGAACGTGTACAATTTAAAGTTCTCACTTATTCTACGCATGGATTTAATGTAGATAAAAAAAAAAGATAAAGTAATAATAAAGGCATGCAATTAAAACAGTTAACGGAATTAAATCCATTTTATTTTTTCCGGGGTATATTATAGAATACATAATTGTATTATACTATTAAATGTGCTTTTACTATATTTAAAGATCAGAGTTGCTTACATGTATTACGTAGGTGGAATTTTTTTAAGCTCGTGGTATAAATTCTTGATCAAACTGAAGGAAAAAAACTTGAACATTTTTATTGCCGAATTCAAACAGCAATTTTAGAAAATACTTTTAGGAAAATTTTGTCTACAAAACTTAATGGACCTCAAATGGTATTTTTGTTGTATTCTGAGAGGAAATTAACCTTTTATTTACTGTAAACGTGGAAATTTCAAAGACGTGCTAATTTTGACTATATTGACGATTTTTCTTTTCTCGTCAAAATTTCCACTCGTCAAACTTCATAACATATATTTAGAGTCACAACAGACATTGACCTTTGTACAACTTTACCGCTTAATTTTATCGGCTTCCCTCCTTTCAAACTAGATCAAAGTTACTGTTTATTTTTTTATTATTATTATTATTTTTTTTTTTTTTTTTGTAAATGGTTATGAACATGGTTATTATCACAGTTTTAAAAGCCATTGAGTATGTCATATACTATTATTACCCATTGTCACAACATTCTAACTTTGCGTAATTATCACGCCGTGTTTAACCTACTTTGTCACCTCAGGCAATCTGTCTTGTATAATGAAAACTATGTACAAAAGAGCAAATAATTCAATCAAATCTTATACACTGTAGATAGATTTTACAAGCAAAATTAAATTTTATTGATGAGAACGCTTATAAATGAGTTTCCGAAGAAGTCGCGGTCCTTGCATGCTTATATCATCGTGAACTCGCACAGAGCGACTTAATCGTAGACGTTCTCAAGTCAACTAAGCCAAGGTTTCCATTAAGTTTTTGGTCCTCTAGCTTCTGTCGAACTTACTCTGAGTACTACTTTTGAAACTCGTTGTTTTAGGAGTTCTTTGTATTCATTTTTTTTTAATCTTGTGAAATCAAAGATATAAAAAACTCTTGATTCAATATTTCATCAAAATTAACACTCGTCATTTCCGTAAACAAAAAATCGTCAATTTTTCAACTCGTCAAAATAACCACGTTTACAGCATTTTACTTTTATACGTATTTTGTTGAAAGTGAAAATTAAATCATGTTTGTAGCTAATGCAAAACTAATCATCCATTAATGTTTCACTAATAAAAGAGAAAAACGTCCACAGTTTTCTGTTACTAAGCATTTTTATCATATTTATGGAATAAAAGCTGATTTTCAAATGGCAGTTCTAGCCTATCATACAATCATAGTCAACTTTCAAAACTGGATTGTATAAGCAGAATCTTAGGTCAAGGTCCTGTGGTAAAAATCTTTGTTCCAAAGAACAATCTTATCACATAGAATGTACAAGTTAAATTTAAAAACCTTGAGTCCAACTCTTTAAATGTTTAGGTTAGGGTTAGTTTAAGTTTTACGAAGATACGTCAATGCTGATGTCCAATTCAAAGAAAGGTCTAGTCACAGGAAATACACTTGTGAAACATAAAAACCCTAGCACCAACCGTTCAAAAGTTGTGGGCGAGCTTAAAGTTTCCGGAGACAGACATACATATGATAGATACATTGTGCAAAAGATAACGGAAGGGGGTTACTTTTGGTAGTTAAGTCTATAGTAGGGTGCTTTTCTGTACATTCTTCACACTGCAGTTTTATGTTCATAATTTCATTACAGAGTGGGATGAGTTTTACTACGGTGTTCCCCATGTTTTTACCTACTATAGGCAAGTCCGGATCCATAACATATCTGAAAATCCTTATGAGCAAGGTCTATATTTATTTTTTTATAACCTTGCAAGGTCACACCAAGCAAAAATCAAGTTTGTTTTGGAGGAGTTATCCCCCAAGACAAAAATAACCCCCAGAATTCTGGAAAATAATTCCTCACAGTGTACCTCTGGTAAGAGGAAACAGACGAATAGATTAACAGACAAACATATCAAAAACTATTTTCCCAATCATCTCCGATGACTAGGGCATACAATCAAAGCTTCTTCCTTAAAATCCAATATTGCAATCTATGTTTCATGTAAATATTTGTTATTAGTGAATAAGCAACGAGATAATTTTATAAAATTACCTTATCAATAACATTTCTTCATATACATATTAATACATGTATCTATTTAATTGAATTGCATATGTATAAGATATATGTTGTTTCAATACTGAGTACGCCATGCATCAATAAAGAGAATATTGACTTACGTGTGCAATTATGAGCTGTCTCATTAACAACAAATCCGACATACCCGCTACAGCACTCCAATCCGCTGGACCTAGATAAATAGAAAGCTAGTTTACTTACTTCGAGAAGAATTCAAAAAAATTAATATATTACAAAATCATGTATATCTTTATCATTTATTTGAGTTTGCTGGATACATGAATATACACACCCATCGCAAATCTGTCCTGTAAACGTGCTCCAATTATGTTCAAATATGAGTGAAAAAAATAAAATCCTGATGAATATCCTATTTTCCATTTGAAATACAACGTTCTCCACTGTAATTACATTGATATAAGTTTAGTTCCTGTCCAAACTACAATCAATCATTGAGCCGTTCGGCTATTGCTAGTCATATATATTCCTGTTTTCCTGTTGATCAAAGGAACGAAAATGGTTCATCAATAGAATAATTGTTTAGGAAAACTTCGATATTAATGTCATATATAAAAAAATGACTTAAACACATCAAGTATACTAGCACACAGATTTGTATTAAACGACATTAAAGAGAATCTAAAATTTGCAAAAAATAAGTGCAACCTTATAAATGCTGGAAAATGAGACAATTTGTATAAAGAAATCTGAACATAAGCTAGTATATTTAAAATTTGCAGTTTTGGCTATAGGGTACTGCTCTTTTAAAAGAGAATTAATATGCTTTTGGATTTTTCCTCTTCCTTATCACAAAAACAAACAAATTGGAATTATTTGTAGAACATTCTACGTCCTGATTTTTTTTTTATACAGTTTCCTGGTTACATTGGCTTTTGTTGCAGACTAGTGGATAACTTAAAAGGTAATTCAGCATTTCCGTATAATGAATCATTGCTTTCAATGGTCCGTAATTAATAGAGATTTTATTTTATAGTTATGGTAAAAAAATAATATCTTCTTAATTTCCAATTCTATTTTCCAAATCTTTAAACATATCTCACAATACAACCCTGGAACACACAAGTATACTGTGTCACAATGAAGTTAAGACGTCATTCATTTAGAAGTTTTCTTGGCCTGCAGTCTTCAGACCATCGTCGGATACCCATGGGTGATCTCATCACCACTCAGGAGCATAAATTATCATTTATGATCCGATTGAAAGACAGTGATTGATGTTCATATTATTGATATAATGTTCATATTATTGATATGAAAATCACTTTTTTAACTATTCATGCAGTTTACACAAAATTAGGAGCATACTATTTTTTTTATTCCCTACTAGGATTTAACTCTAACATTTTCAGCTTACTATATCCCTGTTTTCAGTGTTTTGTCCTTTACAAAAAAAAAATGTGATATTTCTTTTGCAAATTTTTTTACATGGCAAAAATTGTCATGAACAAATTTAGCATAAGAAATATTGAAAAAAAAGTTCTAAAATGACATCGCTGGACGCTAGAGTATTTGGACACTCTAAGCACATTTACTACAAACTGCATTTGCACTAAGTGGACTTTTATGACAAAGTCATTGCTTATTAAAAAAATGAACCTTTCTAAACTAGAATTCGCCTGAGACAAAATGAATTTATACTGGTTGACTGACGAACATTACACCTTTGAGTATGACAAAATGTATGTTCTTGAGTTTGAACACAACTGATTTGGACCTAGACATGAAGTTGACAGTTCAAGAACTTTCCAATTTACACAGAAGCGTGTTTTCAAAACCCGGACTGCTTACAAATAGGTTGTGACAGTTGAGAGAACTATCAATGATCTTAAACGATCGCCAAGCAAGCATCCTAATTTCTCCGGCAGTGGTCTTACAGAAATCTCCATAGTCCTATAAGTGTTGAATCCATCCTTAACAGTCTCCCAACGATCTTGTAGGTAATCAGTTTTTCAAAAAGAATCCCAAATAGCGCAGGAAAATCTCATTTGAATCTCTAAATGATCTCTAAATGGTCTTTAAAATGTTTATATCACTGCGGTGTCCTTCTATCTTACAGTAAACCCTTTGTCAACTTGATTTCTAATCGCTTTACAAAAATCTCTCAATGGTCTAGACCGCTTGCAAAACAGTTGCTCTGCAACCAGAGGTTGCTAGAGTAACCATAATTATGTGTATTATCTCTAAATGTGCGCTCCTTTAGCCACTTGATCGCTCAATGTTCTCTGTTGATCGCCATGAATGTGGCAGTATCCCAAACTTTTTCATTGCACAACAAGCGCATTATGACCTCCCAATAACATTGACTTTCTGAGGATAACTGAGTCGAAGTTTCACATCGCCCAGATGTCTTTCTTTGTGTCTTAAGGGGAAACGATGACAACAGTGGCGACCTCAAGCGAAGATACAGATGTGTTACATGTAGATTTTGAGAACGATGGTGAAAACGAAGTTCGACAAAAAAGCTTAAACGATATGATATTAATACAGTTCATTTAAAGAATCAGTGACAGAATCTAAAATGGATTTTTAACTGGAATTCCTGATACAATTAAACCTTTGGCATGTGTGTGACTAAGTCGAGAGATAGTGCATTTTAAATCAAGTGTTTTTTTTTTTTTTTTTTTTTTTTTTTTTTTTTTTTTTTTTTTTTTTTTCGACAGTTTTGCACATATTCCCTTTCCCGATATATAAATAATGCCGCCCCTCCCTCCCCACTTGTAATGCAAAAACGGTTGCGAAAGATTTGAATGTATTAACGAGAATCACTGTGTACCTTATGGAAACGTTAATCTAAGTTTCGGTTGTTTTTTTCTAAATAAGGATACTAACAATTGATATAGGAAGGGACACTTTGCCAAAATTGCTAACAATAGCGGAAATCGGGGAGAAAAGTAAAAAAAAAAAAATATCATAATAATAACATTATCAAACAGAAAAAAAACAAGACCCAATTCCGTTGAGGTAGGATTGGCCATAAAACTTGAAATACAAATAGTAATAACCGGTAGACTTTTCATAGTATAAAGTTATTTGCCGGTGGAGAGGAGAAATGCAACTTACAGAAACAGTTTCTCACCAGGATGTCTTATTATAGTTGCAACATTACACATATGAGGTCCAGTATATTAGATGTCCAATCAATGCCCGACTTGTTTTATTTCTTCCATGAATATTGACAATTATTCATTAACAAATACTTAATTAAACCAATTCAATTTTACTTAGGTTTAAATCAGAATATAAATCACTGAATTTAATGCATGACAGGAACGTAGAAACTTGGGGTCTATCCCTGTACACAAGTCACTTGTTGTATTTAGTGAAACCTTTACTTTCACTTCTCGTCTACTGTGGACGCAGTTCGTATTAGCCTATACATCATGATCTAAAAATACGATTTAGATTTAGATATGATTAAAGATGAAGATGTATGGTGATACTTGCTATATTATACAAGTTCACATTTAATTTGTCAATTTTACTGAGTAAGTGAATAACTAGCCTAAGGAAACATGAAGTAGACTTCAAGTAAGCCTATATTAAGGCTATATTCCCACCATATGAACACAACTTCTTCTTTTTTTTCAATAATTAAAGATCTTGCTTGGTTGTTTTGGAATGCATTCGTTACTTTTGATCCTACATGAGAACAGACATTTATATGCATAACTTAGAGGGTTCCAATTAACGGAAGATCTTGTGGTGGATTCAGCTAATTACAGTAAATCCTAGCAAAAACAGAATTTCCCAAAATAAAACCGTTAAATCATGCACATACACCAACTAAACGTGTTATTTCACAACTTAATATTATTTGTTTTATAATTTATGTTAGAAATGTTTCATTTTCAAGCGAATCTATAATCATATCACGTACAATAGGCAAAAATAATGAAAAATGGGGCATTTCGGATTTTCTGGATTGTTGGTTTATGGTTTAAGCAAACATATGCCTCACAAAAAAAAATTACCAAAACTGGAAACTGCGTGGAATTATTTGTCAACTGAAATCTAAATATATTTGGGACAGGCCTGTGTTCTTTATAAAATTTGGGTATTTCATGCGAAAAAAGTGATTAATTTAAGAAAATTCTTTATAATTATCATGTAATTTGGGCTGTAGATCTTAGGTATACCAGTACGAAAATCCAAGATTTGTTCGTTTTTGATAAACAACAATACCTAAACTAACAATTAAGTAGAAATATTTTGTCAAAAAAGTTTCATTTTGGCCATTTTACAGGGCAAAGTTTTATCCTTCGAGGGCCCACCTCTTTATAACTATTTTGGAATTTTTTTTTTTTTTTTTTAATGTTTTTGATATAGAGATAAAAGTATAGATTTGGAAAGAATGCAAAAAATGGCTTGTTCAATAAAGAAATTTCAATTTAAAAATAATGTATTTTAGTGATAATTAAGCATGACGTACAAACTGTTTTACAGATCTCTATAAATTTTTCTTGATTACACTGTTTCCTTAAACAAGTTTTATAAAAATGGAAGCTAAGATTTGAAACTGGGTAGTTTTTCTCCTAAAAGAGTCAAAAGTTTGTTTTCCTCTTAAAGAAAGACAATAGGGAAACAAAAGCAGTATTTATCGGCTGTCTAACCATTACCTTGTCGACTAGGCCAATGAAAATCAACGTGGCACAATCTTTCTGTCAAAGCCTTTACATTGGCTTTGGTCCTAATAACTTTTATATGAAGGGCATTGAAAACCATATGAACATAAAATATTTTATTTGCTGAGAATCATTTCTTTCTTTTTCAGGTTTATGCATAATCTTTTTTACTTTTTTTTTTTTTTTGGGGGGGGGGGGGGGGGGGGCAGGGGGGGCTTTTTGAATTTTATTTCAGCTTAGCATCCTCTTTGGACTTTGACAAAATAGGACTAATCTAAAGACTTCTTTGAATTAAACTTATATTGGTCTATTCTGATGACATTTCGCGGATTGATGCTTAATTAGAAAATATACAATCACTTTGGACACTCACATCTTGTTGTTGGGTATTCATAATAACAGTAATAGGATAACCAATAATCAGACGTCGGAATTTCCCTATCGTCATTGGATTAAGCATAAAACTAAAATATGAGTTTTAAAGAGGTGAGTCTATTTAAGTTTTAAAACAAAACCTTATTTACTTTAAAGTTTCTGTTCATTTTAACGATCATTTTTTTATAAGTTTGTATTAATTTTCAATGTTTATAATTTAGAACCAAATGGTATAATTGGTCTTTTCTGTTGAATTTCATTAAAAAACAATTTGATAAATTATTGTAACAGTTCATTGTACCAACATCATATTTTGATATTTCATGTTATTCAGAACATGCATGCTTATTCTTATTTGACTAAATTATATTTTATTTTACTGTCACTAAGATTTTACAAAATTGCCTGTTGCGATGCATATTTTATCCTAGTTTAGTAAATTAAGCCGTTTCATCCGGCATTTTGTCTAAGCCAGGAAATATATATGAAAACAGTCATGACCTTATTAGATATGTTTTGTTGTATATTATAATGTCTATCAAGATAGTACAGTGTATCGATTGTCGAGACATCATCAAAATAATGGTTCAACATCAACAGTTGTAAACTTGTGTCAATTAATTTAAATGTACGTGTTATACCTATACAGGGTGTTTCATGATATACATTTCCAAAATTTAGAATTAAGAATTTTTTAACGCTGTAATTTCATAAATTGCATCCTAAAGCACTGAAATTGTTTCTGCTCTGTCTTAAGAACAAAGTGTTTAGATGATGCATCTGAATTTTGAACGGCATTTACAAATTAACTGGTCGCCCGCGTGGCGCAGTGGTTAGAGGGTTTGCTCTGGATTCGCGGATTAAGAAGTTAATCCTTACGTCGCGGTTTTCAATCCCACTGTGGGACGTGGAGATCGGTCCTTCGGGTGAGACCGTATAAACCAAGGTCCCTTGTCGCAGTAGGTGCTGGCACGAGAAAGATCCCTCACTGCTCAATGGCCCTGGGTGCTGAGCAAAGGTCTAAATTTGCAGTCCTCCATCGGAAGTGGTGGCGTCTCAATATGAGGGAACAATTCTCGAAAGAGACATTAAGCAAACAAACAAACAAAAAACAAAAAAAAAATTAAATGTTAACAGGATGATGCAAGGAAGTTTCCAGATCAGATAGAGAAATCGTTAAAAGAGATTTATTGTCTTTTGGTAGAAAAATGTGAAAACACAGCAGGACATGAAACGATTTGTGTTGCAGAACATCGCAGTTAACGCTTCACGAAGAGAACTTCAACGCACAATGAAAATCACTTTTTTTAAAGAAGGATTAATCAATAGTATTGTGAAATAAAATTAGTACTGCATATACCAAACTAAAATAAACATTAGATATTTGAATTTATTAAAACCTTCTAAATGAATAAAAAAGATTCTATATCGGTTGCAAATTGAATAGATATTAAACATCACTTCGAAAAGATATTCCCAAAATTTCATTAAAAAATTATTGTAATTTTTTTTTTCTTCATAAAACTCTTTTATGTACAATGCAGCAAAACATTTAACTTTATACTTGCCTACTCTATATTTAAAAAAAAAGAACGAGATATTTAGGTAAAATTTAATTGCATCCTAAATGGTATATCTTGATTTTTTTTAGGATTTGTGTGTGTGTGTGTGTGTGTGTGTGTGTGTGGTTAAGTGGGGTATAATGCTAAATTCATAAAAAAAACCCAATTATTTTGCTTAATGCCATATGGACAGGCTATTCAGAAAATGGTCAATGTATACATTACTACATGTAATTTGTAACTTTAAACCTGGAAAACAATTTCACATGTGAAATATGAAGATAAGAAACATTAATCAAAATCAAAAGTCCATTAAAAAAATATAAATTCGGAGCAGAGCAAACACTGAACTCTCAAAATATCTGAGGTGGGATCAGGTGTCATGGAAGCGCAATCATCACATGTCAACAATTCACACTCGTCGTATGCCCCTGTCATGATCGGGAAAACGAAAAAAAAAAAGCGTAAACTATTCAGTATGAAAATATAAGTATCATAATTTGTATTAAAAACATCAGTCAACATTCAACCTAACGACAGATAGTATTTGTTAACAAGGTCATTGTAATTATATTATATTTCATGCATGTTTGAAAAATAAACATATTACACTACTTGACATGGTAATGGATAAACAAAAAAAAAAAAAAAAAAAAAAACGGATATGTTTATATCTGGCTGATTCTGGAAATGACGTAAATAATAAATACCTTATATTAAAGAATAATATATTTTCTTTGATGTACAAGTTTGCGACTTTGATCCATTTACTTTATATATCTATACAAATTGTTACACACATTTCATGATATTTTTACAAAATCTTACAAAATTCCCTGTAACAAGTCTTCTTTTTTATTATAAAGCTATTAGATATATTGTTTTCATAAAATTAAAAAAAAACTGTTAATATCCCTACTCAACTAAGATTATTTTTCAAACGTTTTTTGCATTTGGATGTAGATGTAAAATTCAGTTGTTTTAAACTAGCAACAAGAAATGGTATTATACATGAAATGTAAACACCAGAGGGAATATTTAGCAGTATGTGTTAGTCATTCTTATATGTTACAAAGCTGGGTAATACAGAAATCTGTCATTATAAAGAAATGTTACAGCGTTTTTGTAAAATTCGTCTCTGATTTATGTTTCACGATAAAAGTAAACATATATAAAACTAGTAAGAAGATAGCAACAACTCCAAGACTGATAATACCATATACAACAGGGTTCAATTCTGTCTCTGTATCTGTCGCTGTGTAAGATTGGTGAATCTTTACTAGATAGTAGTTTCTGGGCGTGTGACTCGAATTGATTGAATCTGTGACTAAAATGAAAAGGAGAAAATGGATTAAAACGATACAAAAATGTTTTCCTAGATTTTCTCAAAAATATTCTCATTAACATTAAGGCTGGAAAGAACATCCTGCAGTTGTTTGATTTGAAATAAAATTAAATTATTAAAGCAGCACAAGTCTTTATACCCTCTTCATATTACAGAACATAGTTTTATACAGCAATAATCTTTATCATCAGCATATTTTTGTTTAGTATTAACTTCTGAGCAAATAAACTTAAGAATAGAACGTTTTCATGCAATTTTGCTGATGAAAACATCAGAGGTTACAACAGGTTTCCCCGTCGACCTGTAAAACCCACTGTGCTCTCTTTGTCATGATCAAGTAAAGGCAGAAATACGTAGTCAACTGAATATGAAAATATTAGCTTTTCAATTTGCATGTAAGACGTCGGTCAACATTCAACCAACAAAAGATTGTATTTGTTATACAATATACATTTATTGACTGGGTTCGATTTGCCTGAGGCCATTAGGCCGAATGCCACCAACGAACGCAAATGAGATTTAGCTGACCCCGCCCATAATGTGACGTAAGCGGTCCAATATCTCATCGAAAGGTCCAATATCTCACTCCGCGGTCAAACATCGATTTTTTATGCCCGCTCAGTAAAACATTGGAATGTTAGACTTTTATTAGTATTAATTTATATAGGAAAAATTTTTAAAGGTATAACAAATAACTGTATTGACCATGAAATCTGTGAAATGTTGACTTCAAACGAGATTGTAGATACCCTTGTAACATAAACGTTTGTGTCACTACCGTCTTCGATTTAGAAAATTAATCGAACAAAGAACATGTTCTTGTGTATCAAATCAACTGTGAATCATGAACTCTTCATGAAAGTGATAACGGTATATGGCTAAATAAATGATTTTTTAAATTTAAGATGGGAAATTGAACTTTAGATTAAATGTTGAATATAAATGAATTTCTACAAATTTCACTTGCCTTCTGATAGCGATATTGTTTCTCTACAGCCAGACACGTGATGGCAGCTCTGATTATTACACTCACAGTTACTTTCACATTTCCAACAAAACGTTGGGAAAGGACAGGGGATAGAACAATTCACACCATAGAATCCATTCATACAACCTTAAAACACAAAAATACTAAATAAAACAAAAACGATTGCTCACAGCATACAGAAAGAAAATGACAGAAACTAATAGAAACAAAATGTTCCCAACATTCAGAGTAAATACTACATACGGATACAAACATTCAGTGTACCATTCCACATATAACCAAAACAACAGATGGTTGTTCCTGTTGGTCTAAAACATATTTTTAGGCTATATATTCAACAAACAGCCACGGAATGCTTGAATGCACATTAGTAAAGATATTATTTGGACAACCTGACACAAACTTTCAATTTAAAGACATGTGATTTATACAATTGTCATATTTAAGATAGTAAAAATTCATAACTCACCCATCACATCTTTGTGAAGTTGATACTTTCCACTCTGTTAAAGACATATTAAAAAAGATATTTTTTCGAAGCCATTACCGCATTGTTTTTTCAAGCTCTTTTCTCCAAAAGATGATATATTTTCAGTTTATTTTCTTTTCTTTTGCCATTTGTAGTATATTATTAGAAACAAAGGTTATTTACTGCTGTGTCTCATCAATAATAATGCCTATATTTTTAGGGGGCGGGACGAGAAGTCTTTCTTAAGTCTCATCAAATCTAAATTGAATGCCAAAATTGCGTCTTATGGGCATGAATTACCAGTAAAATTTGCTTAGTAGCATAGCATACGTTACTTTCATTAGAAAACATAAAGTATATCTATGCGCATGAACAAGAATATTCCTTTGGTGTGATAGGTAAATTCAATGGCTAAAGCTCTGTGATTTTGTTTTCAATTCTTAATTTATACAGACTATTTTGTTACAGCAAATAATATCAGAGTGTCAGTATTCGTTATAAACGTAAATATACTATGTTCATCAGTCTTGAAATATAGGGAAAGAAAATAACTTTAGTTTAAACATACATTCATTATAATCTCGGAAGCTGTAACTTAATATATTAATAAGTCATATTCTATTTGCTGCAATAATGACAAAAATAATAAAGACACGGTATAAAGGTGTCAGAGCAGGCTAAGAAAGACCAGGACAAAGCATGGAGCAAACAAAAAATTACCGTCTTTATGCATGTTTTGTCCCTATTCATTTAAAAGGCTTTTGGTTAAAGCAGTTGAAAAATATTAGTGAAAAGCACTGTGTATTTGTTGCTGAACAGTGCACATGTAACACATATAGACCACTTGAAAGACTACTTGTAAATTTATTTATCAATAGGTGCTCAGTTTAACTATCTCTCAGACGTCCTCAAGTCACAAAATACTGCAAGCTACGAACCCAAATCCATACAAGAGCCCTTTCCTTACAAAATCCATTTTTTTTTTTTTTTTTTTTTTTTGATATTAAGCTTGAGTGATAAACGTTTTATATAATATGAAAGAGGGATATCATGATGTCATACACGTGCTATATGTTTTATTATTATCAATTCTCTTCACCTTAAAAATCTAACAGGTCTAAGTAACATTAACAGCTTTGAATATTTTTGGAAAGAGCGACAATGTTTAAGGCCAAATAACCTTGTTTAACGACAAGCATTAAACATGCTAAATAGCTTAGACAGTTCACATGTTTCAGATAATATAGTGTTTTTCGAGGTTATATGAAGTATTAAAAAGCAGGTCAGAAGCAAAGTTTAAGGTTTTCAGTTACCCTGTTGTTATGCAAAAGGCTATTGTGACTAACATAAGTGAGCAAAATATTTAACCTCACAGTTCAAAAGATACAATCGTATAGGGTGCAGCATCCATAGAGAAAGCTACAGGGATGGACAGAAGGACAGCTAGGCGGACGGAGAGATAAACAATTTATTTATGCTAGGCAAAATGATCGATAAGTGTGGGTCTGCTTTGCATGTGATAAAAAATTTCTTCACTCTGCTGTAGGGATCGAATACACTCTGCAGAATAGGTACGCATATGCAAGGTTATAATTGAAGGATACTGCAACTACTCAACGATTGAAAGTGCCAAGCACTACGGAGTTTAATCCTTTTTATGCACCTGTTGCCGTGTCAATGTGATGCGCCATTTCTTCACTGGAATTTCTGAGCTTGTGACTGGTTCTGCTTGAATTTGTGACAACATTGCAAAGGAGAATAATTATGAAGTACGATTATTTAAAAAAAAATTTATCAGGACCTATAAAAATTTTTACCATAAGCTATACTGCGAAATGAAGCACTGAACAGGTGTTTTATCAGATAAAAGAAAATAGATTCAGGTTATTACAATAGCTCAAAATTTCCTTCCTGAATTCAGGGATATACTGCAAAAAGTATTGTCATGTTTAGATTCATGATTTCTTCTTCCATAAGTAAGAGGATATGGACAGATCTTTTTTTTTTTAATTATACCAACATCGTTTAAAATAAAACATAAAAGTGGGTTTTCATGCAAATGTTTCTTTGGTTTGTATTGCAGATATAAATTTTATGTTTAATTTGTTTCAAGCGCGAGGATATAACTTACTATTTTTACCATTTGATCAACTATGGATTTTGAAACGTAATGGTATTTAGAATGAATTCAATTTTAGAATAAACATTAAATACTGATAGATGTGCGATAAAAATGACAATTGACTTCTGATTGTGGTGCTTGTTCTCTACAGCCGAACACATTATGACAATCCTCTTTTTTACATTTACAGGTCCCCTTACAATGTCGGCCAAATGCTGGGAAAGGACAAGCATTGGAGCAATTCACACCATAGAATCCATCCATACAACCTGATAGTTAAGTAAATAAAGCATTTAAAGAAAAACATATAAAACACAGATTGTTCAAATAAATTCTAAAATTCGGGAATTTTCAGAGAACATACGGATACAGTCTTCCAGTGTATCATTCCACATATACCCGAAACAACAAATATTGGCTCCTGTTGGTTTGCAAACAAGTAATTACACAATAACCAACACAAATTTAAATGTTGCCTATATACACATAATGATTCTGATTGAAAATAAATGACCGGGATTTTCAATATTTATTGAAATACTTTATACCTTTGTAATATTAAGAGAGATAAAAAAAAAAAAAAAAAAAAAAAAAAATCTCACCCATTGCACCTTTTTAAAACTGATACTTGGCAAAACAATGTTAAAATTAATATTGAAAAGCACATTATTCTAAGGCAGTTATTGCATTGCAGACTAATCATGTTCTCATTTCATTGTTTTAGAAAAAAAACTAATCTATTTCCTGTTGAGTGTATTTCCTGAATCTGGTAAATCACGCTTAGGCTAATTGATAATCTAAATATCAAATGAAGTGCGTTTGCAACTACTCATAAACTGAAAAGAAAAATAAAAGATTTTTTTATTGGTGTACTTTAATTGCGTATGTTCATGGTTAGAATAATTTTGAATTTACAAAATGTATTTGAACTATAAATAATGTCTAGACATGGACATGCGATTGAGAATCACTTAACCATGATTCCGGCATGTTCCAAGTGTGCATATGAATCTGCATATGAGCTTCGAATTGAACGCAATATAGTTGGAATTTAAGTTATGTCGAACCATTTCTGCAATCTACAGTAATTTTATTTTCAAGAATTTGAACAGATTTTGACCCTAAAAGATTCCGCGCCTTACCGAAATTCTAGGAGGTCTGGTTAATGAATTACTAATAAAAAGACACCATCAGAATGATATTGCTGAGCAATTCAATGTGTCCCAATTCACAGTATGGCGCTAGAGCAAAACCTTAGATGAAAGCGTTTAAATCCGTCCAAAAAGGGGACGTCTTCAGGAGGGCAACGGGACTTCCGGAAAGAGAGATCCGTTTAATCCATAGACGGAACAGGTTTCAAACTGCAAGTGAAACTGCTAGTAGCATACCTGGGCGCTGCAATGCCAGAATTGGGTAGAAAACGGTACGCAATAGTCTTATTAAGGTAGGCCTCAAAGTACGCAGGCCATTCCTTTTAGAACCTATTTCCACATAAAAAGAGCGCACGTTGCCAGGGTATGCCGAGATTTCCATGTGACCAAAAACGTACGGACATAGAGTGGTCATCATTAATTTTCGTATGGCCTCTACTTAGACACATAAGGAATAGAGGAATTTGATTTATTCCGTATTCGATTTTAAACGCCATTTATAAGCTGAGACAAACCTTATAGAGGAGTGAAATATCATCCCTATTCAAAGAATCAACTATCTGATCAATTTTATGCTTTAAATGATACCAGTTGCTGTAAATGCGGGATTAGGACACATGCGATATTCACTTTTGAGAATATTAACATTCTGACCCCTTACTCTCTATAATCAGCCATTGCAGTGCAGTGCTAAAATTGCGTTTGATTCGAAATTATGTCTTGATTAATGAAATAACCCCTAAAGTTGTATTTCGCTACCATTGTGTCGCATAGTAATAAATGCATACCTTTTATATGATTTGATTTATTACAGATTTATTTATATTGTACATCTTGTTCTAATTTTAGAGAGATATAAATTATTTATTTTTTTCTTTAAAGGAATGTATGTCGTTGATGTCTATAGGAACCATAATTCGTTGCATGGTTTAGCATGTACAAGAATTGCCCTTCAAATCTATAATTCATTGTTTTTCTTATGTCTCATTTTTTTTATAAATAGGGGGAAAACATGCAGCCACACAGTACGTTGATCAAAAACTTACGGAATATACAACAATTTGTAATCTTTTTGTTGCTACCTTACTTAAACAACAGATTGTAGTCACATTGTTGCTATCTTACCTTTCTTACAAGGGAAAAATTGTAAACTACAACTTATTATTTTAAGAATGACTCTAATTCTTGGCCAAATTATTCGAGTATAACCTGGTTTGGATCAGTTTACGCTTTATAATCCGCGAAGCGGATTATAAAACAGCGTAAACTGACCCAAACCAGGTTATACTCGAATAATTTGGCCAAGAATTAGAGTCATTCCTTATAATTTAATTTTAAAATCATTAAATAACTATGGGTGTAAAATTTCGTTGCTTTTCATTAGTGCAAATTTGCCGCTCAATAATACAACCGTAGTAACGGAAGTAACGGAAGTGATGGGAATCGAGGGGAGGTAAAAAAGGATACATAGGCCTAGCAGCCTTGTTGTTTGTTTACATGTGGTAAGATCGAATTGTTGTTTGAAGTTAAAGGTACATTTATTAAATCTGGAATTTTCCATGAATCCCGAGGACTGGAAATGAGAGGATTGTATGGATACAGATGATTCAGCTGGTTGTCAGGGGGGTGTGTCCCCATACCAAACCAGGTTATACAGAAATAATTTGTGTTCCTTTTTGGATATTAACCAATCAGAGGCTAGAATACAAACGAATTTAAATTATATACGTTTAGCGATTAGAACGGATAGTTTATATCGATATTTTCAATTTACAATATATACGGACAATCTACATATAAAGTAGTGATGAAAGACAATATAAAAGAATTTTATTATAATCAGTTTTAGCCAATAACAGTGCAGTGTAATACAATTCAATCGAACAAAGATAACATTCATAAAATTTGCTACTTTAAGTGATTCAATTACTTACTTTGATTTCTTTTGTCAGACAGAATGTATCATGGTATTGGAACAGTGATCGTTTATTCATGTAATTGTTTAAATGGAATATGCTTAATCTTTTTTTCACAGAAATATTGCCATTTGAAAGAATATTTTTCCTTTTCACAAAGCATAGTGTTCTTTCATAAGTTAACCAAGTACACAGTTTCAGTCGATCTAAGGTACTAGAGACCAGTAAATATAATTATGTATTACTAGAAAATTATATCTAAATATATCTTAGGTTTTCTCTCAAATAGCGGAATTTTCTGCTTAAATTAGGGAAGCTGAAGATGGAAAGGCTGAAGTCATCTGATTTGTCATACAATTACATGTATGTTGTTAGTTGGCCTTTATTTCTCTAATGAGTAAAACATACAAATATGAAACAGATGTGGCAGACTCTTTAATTTCAAGTTCACTGGGATAAATCGAGTCGGTATATGAATAGCAGTAAGTATTGTTAATTAAAAAACATTATCAATATAACTAAATGTCGAATTGAAGGCCACAGCATTATCTTCTTCTCATGTAGAAAGTTTTCGAATAAATTCTGCTTCATAGGAATATAAGACCAGGTCAGTTAAAAAAGGAGCACAATTAGTGTCCATCGTATTTCCAACATTTTGTATGAAGACTTGGTCTCCGAAGACTTCAAAAATGTTGACATTAAGGAACTTAAGCATTCTTTCAATATTAATTTGAGTCTTTTGTGTGTATAATCAAAGTGATTTAGTTGATGACCAATCACAAGATAGAAAAAAAAATTCTGAGTTCCATTTTTATTAAGAAGCAGATGTCTATTTTATCAGTAAGTCTAGTTTTTAATTTTAAACATGTTTAGTGTCTGAATACAAAAGTATTGTATTTGGTTCCATATCAATTGTTTAAATGAATGACACAAACAAAAACTGAAGAGAGCTAATTAGTTCCCCTACCAATTAAACCAACATCAATGTAGTAGCTTACTCATATTGCGTAAAAGGGGAAGATAGGTGATCAATCTCATGAATCCAATTAACAAAACAATTCGTTAACAGGGCAAAACACATTGACCGCTGGAATCATAAGACTTGGGATCAGGATCCTAGGGAGAGTAAGCGTCCCTGTTGACCGGTCACACTCGCGTGGGACCTGTCTATTGATTAGGTATACGGAGTATTCCACAGTGAAAATAGATTTGGAAACTATGACCTAACAAATGGTATAAACATGTCAGATAAAATACAGCTCAATGATAGATTGTAATTACAAAGTCATTATAACGATCCTGGATTTTGCAAAAAGCTGACTTTAAAAGGGATTCTTGAAATCTTTGTAACATCAACTTATTTGTTTAAAGCTTGTCTAAGTTTAAAAATTGATCCTACTCAGAGCGTGCTCTTGCGTAGAGAAACAATTTGGAGACATAAAAACCATTATGTATGTGTTGTTAGAATATTACATCATCAATAGAATCTTTAATTTTAAATTTCAATTTCAGAGTTGTTATATATAGAGTCAAAATGATTTTTAAAAACGTAATTTTGTAGATGACCAATCACAAGATAAATTCCATCGAGGAGACAGTTGTCTATGATGTCAAAAAGCTTGATCTTTAATTTGTTGTGAGGATTTTTTTGTATAAAGCGCACAAGAGACATGTTTTGATTTTTTTGATCTTTTAAACAAAATTGACATTTTAAATTTTCCAAAAGTTCTTTGTTTTGTTTTGTTTTGTTTTTGTTTTTGTTTTTGTTGTTGTTTTTTTTTTTTTTTTTTTTTTGGTTTTTGTTTGTTTGTTTGTTTGTTTTTTTTTTAGAACCCATATTTGATTTACACTAGTTTATGAATATGCTGTTGTACAATACGTCTGAAGTTTCTCCTTGAGAACATTTTTTATATATTTTTTATTATTTATATTTTTGTAAAGAGCAAGGATCTGGGCTTGGTTGAAATATTTCCTGGGATCTACGATGTATCTTTGTTTGTAAGGATTTGTATAAAATTTCGTAATCCAGAGTAGATACATTAAATCAAACTCATTGAAATGTTAAAAGTATTTCAAACTGAAATGTGATTTTGAAGAATTTCATCTTTTGAAAAAGGAACAGTGAAATTAAAACTGAGTTTTTCTAAACTGCAGATGTAATAATGAGACTTACAAAGATTATATTGATACAAGCTTTATCAGCTTGAACCAAAACATATTTTTTTGTTTAGTTCTTCTAACTTTTCATCAATTCAAGTCTTTTGAAAACAGAAAAATATAGTTTCCACTTTGCCCTTTAAATTCTAATTCAATTTTTAAATATATATTTCAAAGTCTTAATCCATTCTTACAGAGTGTGAAGGAGGTCTTCCTCTTCATTTGAATAGCATACTCCTCGACGGAATGAGCATTAGAAATGAAGTTCTTTCGCCATGTGAAGGATCTGGTCTCCCTGAGTTTATTACTTTTCAGAATGACATCTTTTAGGTTATTCTGACATATTCTTACACCTCAAGTATAGATTTGTCGAGTTAAACTGCAGTTGAAAGAAGAGGAAAAACAAGAATACTAAGGAGCATTCTGTTTTAGATGGTCAATATTAACGCACTGTAGAGTTTTTTTAATAACTAAAATTTTTTGGTGCAACGGTTGGAGAATATCTGAAGGAAATACAATGGGTATAATTCAACACAAAATGTAGTAGAATTGAAGACTGAACGATTTTATGATAAGAAATGTTGCTATTGTTTACAGCATCTATACCTTTATTATCAAGTTTACGATTAAGGAATCGACGGGTACATTCGGATTTATTATCTTCAGCATCACGTAGCGGTTTAAAGAGCCTGTGCAACATCCACAATCGTAGACAACACTCTGTATTCTGATATTGAAGAATCCTCAAATAGATTTGCCTAAGTTTCTTTGGGGGGAAAAAACATAGAAAAGTTTCAATGGCACAGAGTAAACTTTAGTGCGAATGTAATGTAGACCTACTTGTTTTTGACGAACGATGATAGTGAATTAAATGAAACATCGTGAATATTTGGCAATTTGTACGAATGAGTCCATGACTGCGCTTACGTTTTGATGCACTAATCACAAGTCTAACTCCATTCACATTGGCGATGTTCGTGCTTGAAAGATTTCTTACATTATTGATGTGGTCATTGCAACCGTATGGAAATATAGAGTCCTGTTTCCTAATCCTTTTATCTTCTAGCTGTCTATGGAATTGTGTATTTAAATAAGGGCTATTTGTGGGATGGTATTTTTTTTCTATAAATCTTATCCTCATAGAAAGCTAAATAAAAGACATATAAATCTTATCCTCGTAGAAAGATAGATGGTCTTGGTAATTGAAATATTAATAAAGATGTTGATGGGTCCCATCATTCATTTCAAACCGGTTTCCCGACTTTCTCTTGTTTAGTAAGCCAATGGTTTCTCCAATATAAGTAAGGTCACGATGATTGCATTCCAAAGACAACGCGAGAAGACTAATAACTCAAATCTTCACACATTATGATATTAAAACTCTGTCCTGTGAAGTTGCTATTAAGAGAATTTCCGGTTCAAATTGCGATGATTTAAACATAGATTTATTAAAGAATTCCTTATGTAATGAATATATGTATCATAAAATACCTTTACAATTAATAATATATATGAATACATTTGAATATGAAACAGCTGCAGACTGTTCTCTTCGTGTCATTGACAAAAAAAAAAGAAGAAAAAAACAAAAATCAAATTTTTCAATAAGTCTCTGTCTAGCAGCACAAATGATTTGTAGAAAATCGATAACTGTTAGAAAGTACATAATTTACTTTATGTGAAAAAAATGGGGGTACTGTAAAGGTTCTTTGTTCCAAGGGATATAATTCTGCGGAATTATAATCTATGCTCAATTCGCTGGTAGATTTTTTTTCGGATTTGTTAGAGTGTCATTGTATAGAGTGCCATTGCATGTCTTAATTGCACTTTAAGAGTGCTGTCACAATTTTCCACAAAAAGCTTGTGACCGCGTATCGTAAATTAATCCCACACGATAAATAATGCGTCTACAATATTCAAAGCTGCCGAATTAACTTAGTTGTCTTTAATTCAAATAATTCAACAATTGTTTATAAAATGTAAGAAGTGCTCAATGAAACAATTGCACTTGAATGTCAATATAACACCAGCTAGTCTTATATAGTGTTTTTACTCTATGCTCGATCTGGATCACTCACAATGATCTATTGGACAAACGCTAGATTTCAGAAAAATGTTTCTCAATGAGTTTTAGATTTATTTGATAAACATATAACTGTGCAAGTTTGAGCTTAACTACTGATCGTGATATCAATAAAGATATTTTATATGATATTCAAGATTTATTTCTCCCCAGCTTGTCTTTCATGAAAGAATTCAACTTAAATCTGGTTTATCTTATATTAATCATAATAATGAGAGGGATTCAGTGATTTTGTGCATAGTTCATAAACCTTTTCTCATACATGTAGCAATGATACTATATAACAGTTTTAGCATTGTTCGACGGTCCTGAATGTATAATTGCATTTTTTGTACATAACGCAGTTAACATCATGCGCATGAATTTATTGAGCTTCTTCCGCTGACAGTACCTTACTTTACATAAGGTAAATGTTTCTGGGAGACCGACAGACAGGATCCTCTCTCCTTGGAACTGTTTCGCTCTGGGATTTCTTAATACAGTAATTTGTACACGAACTACTCCCTACAAAGAACATGAATTCATTTTTTTCTATTTTTTTTTTTCTAATCAACCACATGTTTGTTGTACATGCATTTGTCTCTATTACAATCAGGAAAACCAGTCAACTTGTGATCTTTTGGTGACATTATATATAATTGTTACAGACAATTACTACTACATTCTTTTCCGAAGATGCTATGGAAAATTGAGTCGGAAATATATTCAAACATTTTGCATCATGCTATTTTTTTAATAATTATAACTCTGTTATCGTGCTTTAATCAGGAACAAAATTATTAAAATAAAGGCCTTTACATTTATATTAAATTATCGTTCGTGATTATGTCTTTCAGACGAAAGAAAGGGTTATTTAATTCCCTGTTTTGTCAAATTGCAAATGTTATGAAATAAGAATGCTGCTGGTCACGCAAATCAAAACATAAAGTTATCTAAAAATTGAAAATGAAAAATGGATCCTTAAAGTAATTATGATTCACTTTGCAAACAAGGAAATTGGTCAATATAATTTAATGCTTAAAACTTTGTGAAAGAAATAGAAGCACCTAAATTTTATCATTTATATTATATATTTATTTAGTCAATTCCATACAGTAGCAATACCAGCTAATTTTATTGTAAGCAACTTGACCTCGGCAAACATTTTTCGCCGTCGAAAATATATGCAGTGGAAATGTATGCCGAAACACGAACAAGTTTACTTTTTCAAAAGTAACTTCTTTTTCTTAAAAAAAATCATTTTCGGCCGGGGTTATATATTTGCATACACACTGTACCTAAACTTCACCATTCCCTTAATTGATTTATCAAACTGAGGGTCAGTAAACATCATGCTATACTATGATCAGTATTCTAAATTTTAGATTTGTATTTTGGATGACGATGCAGGTACAATTGTTGTCCAGCAGAAAAGTCAACGCAGTTCCTCATATATATATTTATTAACTCTCATTTCTGCAAACTACTGCACTCTGAACTCCTTGGGAGACCTGAATTTTGCATATTCTGCAATGTATTTTTATTATGTATGAAAAGTATAAATTAACATCTTCTATATGCATTCCTGTTGTACATACGTAGACGAGATGGAATTTAACTCCAGATATTTCAGATCTCTATTGATGATGTTATATTTCTATAATTGTCTCTAAGAAAAAATGTACCAGCGTAGATAAATAATAATAAGGCACCGACTACACCAAGTCCAATGATACCTGCAGTCATAGGGGATATGGTTCTTGTCGTTGACAAGACGCTTCTGTTAACATCTAGTTTCACTGTGTTATGCTTGGTATGTTCCACTGAAACTGTTATATATCACTGTGGTAGTCAAATTCTAGCTAAGCTGCATCAATTCAAACAAATTAACTCACTTTTCATCCAAATAAAAAAAAAACTTTCTAAGTAGAACTGCTGAAAAAACTTATAATATAAAACTCATAATAAAACGCTGATTTTTGAATTAAAAACAAAATTAAGATATCATTTATTCTTCGTATTTTTGTCATTATGATGATACATAATTTTAATTTAATTAAAGTTATAAATAAGAAAACGTACTCTTGAGGATTCCACAAAAGTGTATTTTAGTGTTGCAAGATAAAGTAAAGATATCCTTTGTTGATGTTGTTGTTGTTAAACTGTTTAATTTTCCATTTGGAAAATGCTTACAGTAATCATCTAAATTAACCATGAACCGCATACAAACAATTAACAATCAACATCTCATATACAATATGCAGAACTATATAGTAAACTTCAATATTACATTTTCCCCAAGCTTTGACTTTGAAAAGAACTTCTTTTTTCGCGTCTCTGACTAACCTATCTATTTAATTTTTCTTAATGTTAACATCTCTCTTATAAAGTCAATAAAAATACCCCAAACCTGGTATCTACCTACTACTTAATATAATTAAAGTTTGAAGGTAACATCATATTATTTTGTATCAATTCATACTTGTACCTTTATCTCTAATAGTGGATTTCGCAGGAAATGCATTATTTCCTAAGGATATATCACCAATTTCAATGTTGATGAGAACTGAAGAATTGACGGAGGGACGTATAGAAGATGGAATATTTAAAAATAAAACAATAATTATATCCATTTTAATACTGTATTTTGAAAGTGCTATTTCTATCGCTAGAAATCAAATATCGTATACAGGCATGTTTAATAATGGAAATATTCTATCCTAAAATCCCCTTTTAATCTAAACCATTTTTTATCGACAATTACTTATCTTCTTCTCCTAAAGTACCGTTCATGGTAGCTCAGTCGGTAGAGCGCTCGCTTCGTGATCGGAAGGTCGTGAGTTCGAATCTCGGCCGCGACTGACCTAAGCCGATAAAAAAAAAATGGGTAGCAACTGTTCATTCGTCATGCGCTCGGCAATTTGAAGTGAACGTTGCAGGTCCTTCGGATGAGACCTTAAAAACTGGGGCCCCATCTCACGACAGGCGTTCGCACTATAAAGATCACTCACTGCTCAATGGCTCTGAGTGCCGAGTAAAGGTCAAAATTTGAAGCCCTTCAACGGTATATGGTGACGTCTGTATATGAGTGAAAAATTCTCGGATGGGACGTAAAACAACATACAATCAATCAATCAATCAGTCTTCTCCTAAAGCATATACATGAAATTTAAACAATCTTAATTTTAAATAGGTAATATTGGACTTAAAATTAATAACTCAATTTAAAGGAAAGTAAAGGATACATATGCATAATTAAGAAATAAGTAATCCGTTTCAGACGCCTGTGCTTTACTACCTGCAGTGAATGAACTAGTCATATTATTGTTACATCCTTTAACAAAATGGCACATATCTTGTTCACAGTTACAATATCCTTGACACATGTTCCCAAAATTAGGATACAATGTATCTGCAACTCTTCTCGCAAAAATGTCCATAATACCCGAGGCCACAGTCTACAAATTGCATGTACTTTACTTTATATTTCAAGATGATCTTCAAAGTTTACTTCATTAAATCATAACATAAAGGATACCTTTAGGGTTTTGCCTACAGCCCAGCTGGTGGTCACATTTAAATTCACTGCAATTACACAAGGACTGACAGTCTTTCCCAAAAGATGGGTACGAGCAGGGATCAGAGCAATATAGTCCATGAAAGCCCACATTACAAGCTTTTGAATATATGAAGTTATTTTAATCACCAATATGGTGAATCAATTTGACGGACTGATTAGACAACTTGATTAAGTACTAGATTTGCAATATAAACATACGAGTACAATTGCCTAAGCTGTTGTTCCAAACATAACCAGCGCAGCAAATAGTACCCTTCATCCTGTGAGCATTAAAGAAAAATCGATAAGGATAAGCAGTGCATTAAAATAAACTATATGATACTAACTTTAAATCTTGTTTTGTTAATGTTTTAAAATGCGTTTTTAAATTATTATTTCTTATAAAATTCATTATAATATATGTATACTTAAAACAGTAATAATTATAAATTCTAATACAACTATGAAAACACTTACCCAGTGCAGTTAAACGAAGAGGACAATCTTAGCAAGTTCAAAAACTCTAGAACTGCTGAGATAATAACAAGATAGGTCGAATTCATGATTAAGGCCAATAAAACGAAACGAAGGTTGATTATGGCAAATCAACTTCTGCTTAGATATTTATTTGATGAAATATAGCAAACGTTTCCTGATTATGACGCAAGTAAACGATATTGAAATTATAATGGAATATTTTTTTTTCCGTGCCAGTCGTTAGTTTAATCAATCCATCTTCTTGATCTTATATGATTACATAAAACTCATATTTGCATGTATATTAGGAGATGCCTGCAATGTCACATTATTTTTATTTTTTTGTTGAAGATCATGTGTTTGTCTTTCGCTCAGACTCGCATTAATTTTTAAACGGAAGTACCATATAAGTTAGGGCAAAGAATAGATACTTTTAAATCACATAAGTCTAATACTAATTGTTTAAAACCTTAGCGTAAATAAATATCACAATACAAAAAGTTTCAGATTGATAAAGGGATCAGTTCATTAAAATTCGTGTCACACGCTCTTTCTCCCATTTTTATCTCTACATGTAATTATTAATATATATAATTTCAAAGTGGCAATAGACAAGCTCTTTACAGTTCGAACATGATATAAGAAGGTCACTTTAAACATTGCAAAACTTGTGCAAAGACAAAAAAAACCCTCAATATTGACCTGGGATATAATTTACTATAAGATTGTGATAATCAGTTTTCTTTTTCCAAATACACCAGTTTATAACATTTATTGTTTAAATTTCAGCAAAGACTGGTATAATCTCTACATTGAATGTCATAGATCATACCCGTGCTTGCCACATAATATCACGAATTCTATTATTTCTGTTATTTCGATTTTCATGCTAAATCATTTGTGATGACTTCAACTGCGGTACATACTTCATAAACATGTTACTTTAGGAAATGAAGATGGGATAGTATTCCTAGTACAAGAAGTGATCGGAAAATGCAATATTCAAAGGTCGAACGCATGGTCTTTGTAAAGGAACCTGATGTTCGGAACAGTCGATAACTTGATATTATATCTACGAGTTGGACGTCTTCAAAACACATTAAATAGATAAACTACTAAAACCTACTGTTTAGCAGGTAAATGTAAATCTGGTGCACAAAGGGAAAAGTAAATTTACATGCATACGTCATGAAACTGTCAAACTACTTGCATCTCAAATTAATGCATTAAAAACCTCTTTCTTACTTCAAATGCTTAAATACATTTACATAAAGCTGTCAGCACTAACATGCTATGATAAATCTACAATTATACTGTCAATGTATAGTAAATTTCGTTATTTCTGTGAAAATGGTTACGATTGTAGGATGTTTCACATGGAAACAACTGTGATCGGTCAAAGCCAATTATAAAAAACCTTAAGTATAAATGAAACTGCTCATTGCACAACTGCGATTTGTGTTTGTCTGAGGATAAACATTCAAAATGAAGGATGAGCATTTTGATGACAGGCTAAACAAATTCGAAGTTGATATCAACAACTACGAATAAATATCAATAGAATAGTTTCTTTGTGATTTTTTTTTTTTCAACTGCAACGTATTGGAATTTATCTTATGAATAAAAGTTGTATTTTTTTAAGTAATATTTTGCAGTTTGGCAATTTGAAAATGCGGACAATCTCTGGATTTTCATTTTATTTAAAGAGTTTCATAAAGAAAATAGTTCCATTTATAAGATATAGAAAAAAATACTATCCTGACAAAGACTAAAACTGCGAAAGTTTTTTTTCAAAATTGTTGTTAGGGGTAATAGTCAGGTTTATAATTTTCAATCTCAACATAGTTGGATATAGAATTTCAGTTGATCATGGGATGTACGTTGTTTTTACTCTGCCTTTGAACTCTCAAAACAATAATAATACTTTAATTGTCCTTCTCGTGAAATAATTTCCACACCCAAATAGGAAATATCATTTTATTAGATTCTATTTATACACGTTTGAGATATGCTGGTGTATATCTTTGAAAAGCCTGTATGGAAAAGAAAGATTGACATGTATTCTGTTAATACGGTAATCATTTATTTGATTATCAATGTAGAACTGACAGTAATAAACAATGTTATACATGCACAAAGACACTAAATAATGCATGCGACTCAGATGCTAATCTTTGTTAAAATGTAGTTAGAGCCTTTTTCGTTGGACAACATTATATTTGTAACGAAAATCTGTTATCTATTTGTCTTCCCGCACAACAAAAATTGTCAACTTCAGAAGGAAATAATGGAATACATTTCTACAAACACAAGTACAAAATTATTCAGATATGTCTCTTTGTTACAAAAATAAGATATGCATGCAAAGGGTCATAAAGGACAATAACTAATAAACTGGTTTGGATCACTTGCTTCAGCACTGATATCACTGCATATTGTGTTACAATGTCTGCTTGTCTATCCTTTCTTTCTACAGGATAATGTAGGTCTTTTCCAGAATGATTATTTTTTTTTTTGGTTTGTTTGTTTGTATAAACCAGCCATACAGCAAGGGGATGGGATACCATAAAATAGTCGAAATAACCAAAACTAAAACATATGTTTGATGTCTGATGTTTGGAGGTCCGTGTTTGCTCTGCTCCTATTTTGTATTGATTAATGGACTTTTGAGCTTGAATACTGTTCGTTATCGGCATATATTTCATTACACTTATTGTAGGAGCACATGTAGCATAACATTTTTTTCTATACACATGTAATTGAAAGTAACACTTTACTCGAAGACTGTCAAAAAAGTTGAATTTATCAGAAGATATTTTACCATTCATTCTTGGGTATGCTGTAATCTAACAAGATATACATAGCAATATGGGCTATTTGCAGTGTATTAATGCAGTTTATTTTGATATTTTAGAGTAAATGCTAAAGGTTGAAAACTTCCTGATAATTCTTTCACTTCCTCTTCCCTGTCGTTCGTACTCAATAAAAGAAATATTGATTTTTATGCTATTCATCGGAGAGTACTTGTGAAAATCAATCTTCATAAACGTATATATATAAAAGTGTAATCATTAAATAGAGTATGTGGAATTTAAACATCACTTTTCATTTCAGGCATAATCACTCATGAAAGTGCCTCACGTAGTCGTACTGCCGAGGGAAAATAATCATTTCACATGATCAAGATCTTATCTAAGCATTGCATGATAATGTATAGTATGAAATTTGCTGTCATCTCAGGATGACACAATGCAACAAAATGTGTTACATAAAAATGATATTTAAAGTTTGCATTTAATTACTTATATTCTTAAATACCGTTTTTTTTTTTCAAAGAAAAGCCTTTTTTCTCGCAAATAGATTATTACCTTGGCATCAAATTGGATAACCACATGAAATGCAACCTTCTCGGGCATCTTTGCCAATTCATGAGAAGGAATTGGCCAGAGTTGGTCAATTACTTTGAAATGTAATTAAATACTTTCAAATACATTGAAAATTTCGACATATTTGATAATGAAACAAAATACGGATATATATTTAATCGCTGTGGTAATATTTAGAAATTTATTTAAAAATTAAGGTTTATCTCCCTCATGCATAGCTCTGCATAGCTCTGATCCTTCGACATATTTGGCTACAGTCTTTGGTTCTTTTTTTTCAGCTCTTCCAATTCTTTTTATTTAAATTTTGGATTCCCAACCTATCGGCTTGAGCATTACTGAAGAGACATAATTTGTCGAAATGCGCATCTGGTGCATCAACATTGGTACCGTATATTATTTACATCAATTACCCCATCCCTGGAATTGTCGACTGTAAAAATGTTTTATCGTGATTTTAGGGTTTCGTATTATTTTTCCTTTAATGAATTAATGACCGAAACCCAGTAATGTTTTGCCTTCTATATACATGTATAATTTACATATTTAATATTCAATATACATGAGTAAAAGTCAACACTTGCTGTGGTATTCAACTCGACATTTTGATATATATCGACGACGTTTTATCAATTAACAATAGTCATTTCCATTCATATCTTGACAAGATATATCCCAGTGAGCTTAAAGTAAAAGATACCACGGAGTCTGACACATCTGTTTCATACTTAGATATCTCACTGGAAAAAGACTTTAATGGTGAACTAACAACCAAGCTTTATGATAAACGTGATAACTTTAACTTTTCAAACAATTTCTAAAATGAGGTACGTTACTGACAACAAGTTGATGAAACAAGAGTATCAACAGTCTCGTTAAAGGTAGGTCGCGGGTTTGCTTTTGTCATCAACTTCTGTACACAATTTCGACGATTCGAGCGGTTCTTTTGTGCACATTTAATTTTGACATCAATTACGTCACAAAGGCGACGTAGCATTTCTTCCATTTTAATCCTCTGAAAATTACTTTAATTTTATAAGTAACATAGTCCATACAAACCAAAGATCAAAACATAATATATGCTATTGTATGTAAACCTCGAAAATGTATGAACCAAAAGTAATATAACTATCTATTTTGCTCTGATTATGTGTAATATTTTAGAACAAACTTATAAAACATAATGAATACGATACCCAGTGCATGGGATAATTTATATCATAATTGATACTAAACTGGCCCTTTTAAAATAAGGTCAATCAATATGAGTCAGTGTGAAAATTATGGTATGCAAAAAGAAAGTTACCGTAAATTGCTCAGCCGAAAACATTCATGGAAAAATTGTATCTGCGCACGTAATGCGCAGTACAAAGGCACTGAATTTATACAAACACCCGGCCTATTGGACCTATATGAGACTGTAAATAGATAATAACTATTACGTAAAATAAGTATCAAGTACATTTTTTTTTCTACATAACAAAGGTTGTTTGTGTATAACTGAATGATATTAAAGAAAAATTATAAAAAAAAAATGGTTGAGATTTAGGGCGATATACTGGCTTCCGACTGATATATAAAGAAAATTGCCGGTAACCCCTTCTCTCCTTCTCTTCCGCGATAGCATAGTATAGTATGGTGGTTTTTCACGAACATCCTAAAATACATGAATTAATATATTATCACTCGCGGTGTTGTCTCTGTATATCAATTCTAATACACGAGGAATGTTCATATCGATATACCGTTCATTTTGGCTTCGTGGGTAGAATATAAATTTCACAATATTAGTTTAGATGCATATAAGTTGCTAGTCTTCCTAACATGTTTTGCAGTAAGTGAAATGATGTCAAAAAGCTTGATTTTTAATTTATTTTGAGGATTTGTTTATAAAGCGTACAAGAGACAAATGTTTTGATGGTTTTGATGTTTGGAAAATTTGTGAAATTTTAATATTTTCAAAAGTTCTTTGTTTTTTTTTAGAACCGACATTTCATTTACATCTCTTCTTGAATATGCCGTTACACAAAACGTCTGAGGTTTCTCCTTGAGAGCACTTAATATTTTTTGTAAAGAGTAAGGATCTGAGCTTGGTCGAAATATCTCCTGGACTCTACTATGTTTCTTTGTTTGTAAGGATTTTTATGCAGTTTTGGAATCCAATGTAGATACAGTTAATCAAACTCACGTTTATTGACTGAATAATAAAAGTATTTCAAACTGAAAGGTAAATATTGAAGATTTTCATCTTTTGACAAGGAACAATGAATTTAAAACCGAATTTTTCTAAACTGCAGCTCCAACAATGAGACTTACAAACAAAAATTATATTGATACAAGCTTAATCAGCTGGAACAAAACCATATTTTTCGTTTAGTTTTTCTAATTCTTTCATCACTTCAAGTCTTCTGAAAACGGAAGAATAGTTTGCATTTTACCCTTTAAATTCGAATTTTATTCTTTCATATATATCTGAAACTCTTTATCCATTCTTACAGAATGTGAAGGTCTTCCTCTTCATTTAAACCCGTCGTCTACCATACTAATCGACGGAATGAGCATTAGAAATGAAGTTCTTTCGCCATTTGAAGGATCTAGTCTCCCTTAGTTTAGAACCTTTCAAATTGACATATTTTAGGTCATTCTGATATATTCTTACATGGAATATGAAGATAACGAACAGTATTCAATCTCGAAAGTCCAATGAAATGATATTAAATTTGGAGCAGAGCAAACATGGACCCTAAAATTTTGAAAGTAACTATTGTTAATTGATAATACATCATAGATATATCAAACTGTCGAGTTGAAGGCCACAGCAGGTATTTTCTTCTTCTAATTTAGAGGTTTTTGAATAAATTATGCCTCATGTGAATACAAAAATAGGTCTGCTAATAAAGGGGTGCAATTGGTACCCATGGGAATTCCAACAGATTGTTTGAAGACCTGATCTCCAAAAACTGCATGGATATTGTCAATCAGAAACTAAGGCATCTTTTTAACATCAACTTCAGGGTATTTGTATGTACAGTCAGAGTGCTTTTTTAACAAAATAATTTTATAATGACCAATGACAAGGAAGGTGTCTTTACGAATCCCATTTTTATTGAAAAAGCAGAAGTCTATGGCGTCAAAAAGCCTGGACTTCAATTTATTGTGTGGAATGGTTGTATTAAGTGTTGAAAAGTCGTATGTTTTGATGCTATTGATTTTAGTAAAATTTTGTGATATCAATTTTCTCAAAAGTTCTTTGTAGTTTTTAAGTATCCACATCTGATTTACACCACTTCTCGAATTTACCGTTAAACTGTACTACTTAAATTTCTCCTTTTTTGCTGAGGAGTAAAGAAAGAGGCTTAGTAAAACATTTACTGGAACCCGCTATGTACATTTGTTTGTGAGGATTTTTTATGAAGTTTAGGAATCCAGTAAAGTTATAGTAATTCAAATTCATTTTTATTGTTGGAAATATTAAAATTATCTAAAACGGACAGATGATTTTGAAGAATTTCCTCCTTAGAAAAGAAGATATGGGTGTAAGATAGATTTCCATCCGTAGAATCAAATCCTAATTCCTTTAAAATCGAATTCAAATAATGAGCCTTACAAACAAAGACTATGTTGTTACCATCTTTGTCAGTTGGGACCAGTATATACTGATTGTGTAATCTATATAATTCCTTTTTCATTTCTGAATTATTAAAAACAGGAGGATAAATAGTTTTCAAACAGCCCCTCAATCGCTTAATGCAAGATTTCAACATCAATCTGATGCTCTTAATCCATTTTGACAAAGTGTCAAGGTCTTTTTTTTTTCGTGTTTGGACCATCGTCTTGCGTAATCTTTCACAGAATTCATAATATTTATAAAATTATGATGCCAGTTGAAAGAGCGGGATTCCATAAATTTTGGCCCTTTTAAAATAAGGGATTTAAGGTCCTCATTATTAACTAGGTTGACATCACCAGTAATTACATATCCAACAGGACTATAGTTGTAGGGTGAAAAAGAACATGAACACGTAGGGGGATTATGTATCAGACTTTCGATATCTAGGCATTGTAGATTTTGTTTGTAATTAAAAGCAATAGTCGATGTATATTTATAGGAAATACAAGGTGTGGACTTCAACTTGAAAAATGATGGAATACAAGACTGGATCCTTTTGTGATTAAAATATTACTAATATTAACTGCGTCGATTCCCTTGTTTGCAAATTGAAATTTGAGGAACAAACGGGTTTTTTGAGCAGTGTTATCTTTCGTAAAACGTGGTGATTTAAAAGGCCTATGTTTTGCAATATCCATAATCACATTTTCAAGCTTGTATTCTTGTTTCGAAGAATCCAAATATGGACTTTCCTTGACCTTTTCAAATAAACCATATAGAACTTTCAAAGGGACAGAGTAAGGTTGAGTACATCCCAAGAACTTGAGTACATCTCAGGTATAGATTTGTTGAGTTGGACTGCAGTCGAAAGAAGAGGAAGAACAAGAACACTAAAGAGTTTTTTTTTTTCTTTTTCTTTTAGATGGTCAATATCTACGCAATATAGAGTTTGTTTATAATTAAAAATTTTGGGTGCAATGGTTGGGGAATATCTGAAGGAAATACAAGAGGTATTTTTCAACATAAAATATAGTGGAATGGAAAACTGAACGATTTAATGATAAGGAATGTTGCTATTGTTTGCAGCATATATACCTTTATTATCAAATTTAAGCTTAAGGAATCGATGGGTAATTCGATGGGTAAATTCGGATTAATTTATTATCTTCCGCATCTAGTAGCGGTTTAAAGAGCCTATGCAACACCCACAATCCTAGACACTACTCGGTATTCTAATGTTGAAGAATCCACAAATGGGCTCATCTAGGTTTCTTCGATATAAAACATATCTAAGTTTCAGTGGCACAGAGTAAACTTTATTGCGAATGTAATATAGAACTAATTGTTATTGACGAACGGTTATAGCGAAACAAAAGAAACATCATGCGATTTTGGCATGTCCAGTGTGACTGCACTTGCATTTTAGTGCACAAAGCACAAGTCTAACTACATTCACATTGGCAATGTTGAAAGATTTCTTACATTATTGATGTAGTCATTGCAACCATACGAAAATGCACAGCCCTGTTTCCTAATCCTGTAATTTTTTAGCTGCCTATGGAATTGTGTATTTAGATAAGGGCTATTTGTGGGACGGTATATTTTTTCTATAAATCTTATCATCATAGAAATATAGAATGGTCTTGGTAATTAAAATATTTATAAAGATATTTTTGGGTCCCATTATTTATTTCAACCCGGTTTCTCTTGTTAAGTGAGCCACTGATTTCTCATTTTTTTAATAATAATAACCCTTTTATTCAGTATATTTGTATTGTACATAGTAAAATTTATCAATCAGGGAATGAAATTTTCATTAATTTATCATGACCATTTCATTAAATTGTATTAAAAAATAAGCGTCATAACACGAACTTGTTGTACGTAGCTGTATTTTTTTTAACTATCGAAATGCTATAAAGTTTATAGTAAATTAAATGAGAAAACTTTGATCAACTGCAACACTTCTGTTACCAAATTCAAACATGAGTTCTATTGTACAAATTTCCTACTACTCTATGCAAAATTGTTTTTCAAGACTTTTAGTGGATTGACATTATATCTTTATTCTAATTGCAGCTGACGCCACGCATCATTTTTATATAATTCACTAATAAGAAAACAGAGCATCACACTTATGAGCTAGGTAAAAGTTAGTTTAAGTCTAATAAAAAGGGTCAATGTGTAGGTTAGGGTCATCAGATCAAAAATGTATCAACCCAAACAAAGATCTTGTTACAAAAAATATCTAATGTCTTATGAACTATAAAAGCTTACATGTACGTGAGCTGTCTCATTCACAACGAATCTGACAAATCCGCTACAGCATTCCAATCCATAAGTAGAATGTTAGTTAAATTTTTACCATATATAAAGAAAATTTTGAAAAAAAAAATAAGGATTACGCTACATTTAGTCAGAAATGAATTTCTCTTATGATTTGATGATAGATAAAAATGTCTTTCTATTGCAAATCAGTGGTGTAGACTTCACCTACTGGTAACCTATTATGAATGTATAAAATAAAATCCAAATACACATAGTATTTTCAAAATTCACCTAGTATATATAGAAATACAGCCTTCTCCCTTATGACTACATTGTTCAAATCACATGCTTATCACATATTTTCCTTTAATCCTATTCATCGAAACATTTATATAATCCAAGCATAGTATTTTTTTTTTTTTTTTTTTTTTTTTTTTTTTGTGATAACTACCGTGAAAGTATTTTAATTTTAATACTTAAAAGTAAAATGATTCAAACACGTGCACATCGATTGCGAGTATACTAGCAAGAAAATTTATACTTTACGACATGACAAATGCATTAGAAGTAAAAAAAAAAAAAAGAAGAAGAAGAAGAAGAAAAATGACAAATTCACGAAAATGAATGGGAAAAAAAATTAAATAAGCTGTTTTGTTTTCAATATTACCTTTCATGGTCTCATATACAGTTATTATACTTTTCGAACCTACAGTGTTATAAAATTTTCCTGATTAAAAACATGATTTTTAAATATTAGAAGTTACTGAAAAATCATATGAAAATTTGACGTGCTTCGGGAACTCATTGTCAACTTCGAAGATAATAATCAATGTAAAATCAGTACATTTCCTTTTTTAAACGATTGATACTCATCAACTTTAGAGTTCTGAATTTACTCCTGACCTTTGATAATTTATATATAAAAAGTATCCGCGCATGCGGGAGTAAATTAAAACAATGGGTCCTTTTCGCAGTTTAACGCTTATTATGTGTAGATGTTATTGAAACTCTGAAAAAAGAATCATTTTTTCATATATCATAAAGGAAAACAGAAGATGCATATGGACTTTCGTACTTATGCTGAGAAAAAAAGCAGTATTAAAATTAAGATACTATAGGAAGTGAGAGTTCGTAAAGTAAATACTATTTTTGGAATGTAAATCACTTTTCAATTGTCCTTCTGACTCTTAAAAACTGAATTTAATATAAAATATGGAGAGACTATTGATCAATGAGAATACGAAATCACAAAATCCCAATATCAAAATTTAAAATAAAAATGTTTATAAGAGCAACCATAATTTTTACTGTTTTTGTTTTGTTTCTTTTAATTCAGCTCCAGTTAATATTTAGTCATTGAGACGTCACCGTGTCCCGTCGAAAGGCTGCAAATTTACAACTTTTTTTCTCACTTACAGCAATTTAGAACTGCAAAATCCTTTGTACCAACACCTAATGTAACAAAGAACTTTGGTTTATACAGTCGATTTGAATTACTTTAAATCACGTTTAAAAGTGAGATACGATCCCACATAGTATGGATCAACACGTTACTGGCGTCACAAAAGCGCTATTTCCTTACCACTCTGCGCCACGAGGATAACAACAAAAAGAAGTTGAAGCTTTTCTGTTGAAAGTAATTGCATATACCATTTCAAATTGACCATACCTGTGCAGGTGTTTTAATCTGGTGGATGGGAAGTCTAGATCTTTTTATTTTGCAAAATTTGCTTCAACACTTTTTTGATTCTATGGTAGTTTTTTAAAGAAAAACTTAAATGTATCATGCATTACTATTCTTAGTGAATTTTTATTGTTATCAAACAATCAGTAACAATGCAATGGATAAATCAATACATATGAAATAACCCTGGTAGTATAAGCTGAAAGTGTTCGAATTTGATGTAGAAAGGGAGCTTAATGCAAATTAAAATGTTTTCGAATCATTAAGAAAAATAGGAAAAATACATTCATGGAATTTATTGCTATAACTATCTAGTGAAGCACACAATGAAAATTATCTCTGATCCAGCTACATGTACTTATAAGTTATTCAATGAAACTCAAAATATATGTATATATTTTAATATAATTGTGTTTATAACTTTTATTTAATGTGATTTTAATTCAGACTCCAAGTTAAATACTTTAAACCCACTTAATTGTAATAAAAATAATTCTTTTGAATATTTGTATGTATTTGTCAATCAGATGTTAATGGAATATCCGAAATCTTCCTTCCAAACCTCATGAACTACCTACAAAGATCGCATCATTTCATAGTTAGAAAGAAAACAGACAATAAAAGATGGGCGGATTTTTTTTTTTTTCAAGTCGATCATACTGACAGATAAATAACTAAATCATGACAGGGTTAATACAATAACAGACTAAATCCCTTTTACTGTTTGTCTTTGAAAGGGTTGTAAGAAGAATCGGGATTGATACCCAAACTCTCCATCACTTATCCTGACAGGGTCGGCACTATGATGGAATCGATCCCCTTTTACCATATACCCATGGCCGCTTCACCCCAAACACTGTTAGTCTTTGGGAGGGGACCTCTAAACATCAGAGGTGGGATCAGGTGCCATAGAGGAGTGAGCATCACCTGCCGACCCGTCACACCCGCCGTGTGTTCCTTGTCATGATCGGGAAATAACGAAAAAATCCGTCGACAATTCAGTGTGTAAATAATGGCCTAACAATTAGTATGAAAATCGTCAGTCAGCATTTGACTCGAGGATAAATTTTATTTGCTCACAAGGTCATTGTATCGACCATAGAACTTACGAAATGATGACTTTAAACGAGACAGCTGATATTGAATAATTTTAACCTGTAAATAAATTGAGCATTTTGATAACTATTCATTTTATAAACTCAAAAATCTGCAAAAATATTCACCTGTATAAATGGAACTAGAGACAGACAAAATTTGAATCACCTCTTGAGACTGCGTCTATCCACGCAAAAATTTATACCTCGTACATATCTTACCACATTTTTTTTCTTTCAAAATTTGGAATAACGACTTATAGTTTAAATATGAACTTAAGGAGGGATTCTTGTCTGGTTTCTGACTAGATGAAATATTCATCTAAGTAAATTTGCTTATAAGTCTTATATATTTAGATGTAAGATATTTAAAAGATCATATTTTTCTTTCCTCAACATAATTGTACAACTTTAAATAAAAATGGTAAGCTGAGTTTGAAATCTAGCAGGGACTATATTTTTGGCTGAACGGCGTGGTATGAAAATATTTCCTTTTCTGCTTCTCAAAATTACTATAGAACAATGAATTTAGTTAAAATTTTCAAACAATCAAAGACTTAAACAAAATTTCAAATGTAATAAAATTAATAAAAAGGAATGAAGTTTTAATAAATATCAAATAAATATGATTTCCCAAACAAACTACAATTTTGTTAACTTTTAAAAGTTTCCGATCTAAGTATTGATTTGAGCAAAATATCAGAGAAAAGTGTTTTTTCTCTCTTAGTAAACGGTCAGAATGTTTTGTTTTTTATCAATTTGTATCTTTATATGACTACTTTACCATATGTGAAAATAAGATAAATTTAAATATACGAAGCATATAAAAAAAAACTAAATATATCCTAAAAATTTAAGAAAATAGAGGAAATTCGGATTAGTCAAAGTTTATTTCAATTAAATCATTTATGTCAATTTGGTTGTATCATATGATGGATCCTATATGGTAGTATCTTTTTATGCAAAAAAATTAATATTTTGAAATAGAAGAAAACATCGCAAGATTGGCAACAGTATTTTTTACGGTCAAGGAAAAGGATAATGGCTTTGACCTGACCTTGCTTTTAAAATAAAATGGTCAAATTTAATCCAGTCGATATCATCACTTAATGATAATGTCTTCTTGAATCTATGAAAATTTCATTAATTTTTTAATGCTACAAATATGAGAAAAATTCCTCCTTACATTTACATGTACCTTATTCCGTCCTTAAACACTCTTTAATTTTCAAATATTTTGAAAAAATCATGTTAAATTCCTTTCTTATTATCTTTAAAAAATTTTTGTTGTTGCTTATTTATATCAAAGACTGACCTCTGGTCAGTTGAATACTATTTAGTCCTTCTTCACCTAATCAATTTATATCTTTTGATAAACAAGTTAAAACATTTGCATACCAATGAATCATTTTATTGGAACCGTAAAGGTTAAAAAGTCAACGGTTTACCGCTTGTGGCAAGCATATATGTAAATTTTTTAATCCCAGGAGTTTGCATCCGTTATCTTAAGCTTTCCCAGGCAAATACAAACTCTTTTTTATTTCTGTTGTGTAATAATTTTTGATATGATTACCAGACGCAGATTGTTACAAATAAAAAAATAGCGCTTTAGTTATTACCGAATTCTTATTCTTTATTCCCAACTATATATGTAATTTTTGTTCTGGTGATTATCTTTTGCAAAACTAAACTACAAACCTGAAACAGTTCTTTAATCTGAGTATTTTCTGTAAACGCACGGTTAACCTGTGCTAGTGGATGCAATGAACAAAATACCTGTTTCGGTTACAATGATATATTGAAGAAATGCTGCATTCATGAAATATGCCACCTCAACATCATGAGAGGCCCAGGAGGTCGATGATATATGGAGATAACGAAGGTATTCAAGATCAGAGTCCATTAAAACAATACAAACCCGGAGCAGAGCAAACACGGTCCTCCAAAACATCAAAGGTGGGATCAGGTGCTATGCAGGAGTGAACATCCCCTGCCGACTGCTCACACCCGCCGTGTTCTCCTTGTCATGATCGGGAAATAACGGAAAAATCCGTCGACAATTCAGTGTGTAAATAATGGCCTAACAATTTGCTTTAAAAACGTCAGTCAGCATATGACTTCATAAAAGATTGTACATGCTAACAAGGTCATTGTATCGAACATAGAACTTACGAAATGATGACTTCAAACGAGACTGTTAAAAGTATTGTTTCATCAACTTGTTTGTAAATAATTAACCGTGTTTTAGAAATTGTTCATACGTAGAGCATGTTCCTGCGTATCGATTAAATTGAGAGATATACACCCCGTATGCAGGTGATAAGGGTATATTGCTGCAGAGGTATCATAAAGATTTGTTGTTAGATTGCCATTAACGTCTTTTTCTAGTGAAATATCCAAATATGATACAGATGTGTCAGACTCTGTGGTATCTTTCATTCCAAGCTCAATGGGATACATCATGTTGGCATCTGAATGGAAATTACTAAAAGTTAATTGATAATACGTCGTCGATATATCTAAATGTCGAGTTGAAGGCCTCGGCAAGAGATTTCTTTTTTTCATGTATATGATTATGAATAAATTTTTCTTGATATGAATACAAAATAGGTATGTTAACAACGGGGCGCAATTAGTATCCCTGTAAATTATAACAGATTGTTGGAAGACCTGGTCTCCAAAAACCACAAAGATATTCTCAATCAGAAACTCGCGCATCTTTTTATTGTCAACTTGTGTGTACACCTAGATTGTTTTTTAACAAAATAATTTTGCAAATGACCAATGACAAGGTAAGTAAATTACGAGTTCCATTTTTATTGAAAAAGCAGCTGTCAATGAGGTCAGAAGCCTGGACTTTAAATTATCGTGGGGAATGGTTGTATACTGAGTTGAAAAGTTGGAAGTTTTTATGTTATTGATTTTAGTAAATTTTTGTGATTTCAAATTTTTCCAAAAGTTCCTGGAATTTAGAAATATCAACATTTGATTTAAACCTCATCTTGAATAAATGGTTGCACATTACGCAGCTAGGTTAAAAACTCCGATGTGTACGTCAGGTTATGCAGAGGATTAGGAAAACTATCATGACGTTACGTTAAAACAATAGAAATTGATCAATATGTTTTTGTTTATAGACACCCAAATAATTTCGTTTCTCATAAATATTGTGAAAAAAAATGAATGTTCAATTTATCCTGCAATAAAAGCACTCAGAAAATGTAGAATGAAAGCCAGATTGATCTCGCTTTACTTACTCAGATGACGTCACCTTTTAGTTTGACACACACTTTCTCTGTACTTATGGCGTGGATCAAGCTATTACCATAGCTTGTGAAAATAAACTTAATAGGAAAGAAGCGCTATTTGGTCAAAAATAATATCACAAAAATAATTATTCCATGTTTTCGCTTGTAATTTGATAGATTAACTTGTCTATTGGTTGAACCTAGTTAAATATTGATCATTGTTATTGTTCTGTCCTTTATGATATGTATATAGGATCTCCCACGGTTTCTGAAAGGAAATGATTTTAATCCCCCCCCCCCAAATGGACATTTTCTATCCCCATGCATCGTCAAGGGGATAGAAAACTCAACAAGTTGGATAAAAATTATATCCATCAACAAACCATAAAATATAACTATAACGTGTTTACACTGTCTTTATGTTTCTTGTTTTTTTTATGTGTATCTCCTTCATTTGACTTCATCATTTTTACTTAAAAATCATCGTGACGTCGCAACTGTTTATATGAAAACGATAGCATATGAGCTATATCTGCTGTATAAATGGTAAACATGTGATAGATTCAAGTATAAAATTCAAAAATCCCCTAATGAACAGAATATTAGGACATAACGAAAAAGATCATTATTGTATTTTGTGAAAGAAAACCAAAATTTAAAATATGCATTACTATCCTCATTCAATATCACTTGCTAAAGTCAATTGTGGGGATAGTATAACTTTAAATAATAAGATACACAGATGGATCTAATTATTTGTTTATCGGGTGAATTCAACTCTAATCTGTTCTAAGATATGCTTAAAAAATCTTTGTAGTATTCATGCATTACAACACTAGGGGAGAACTCTGTTGTTATCTTATGATATGGTATAGATATGCGTTTTTCCATTCTGACATATCCTATTTGACACTTTTATGAATGAGGTGTAACTTTCAAGCTAAAACATAAATATGATTTTTTTTTCCGTATCTTGCAAATGTATGGCATGAAGAAGTTACTACCATCATAATGTTTATTCGACAGACTCTTACATTTTCATACGTGTATCTTCATATATTAGCAAAAGTCTGTCTTGGAGCTACATGTATATATATATACAGAACTAATAATAAGACTGCCATATTTAAACCCCCACAATACAAAAAAAAGAAGACATTTTTCTGTACAAACATAACGAGCGTTTGTTTGTTTGTTTTTGCTTATATTATTATTATTTTTTTTTATTTTTTTTTTTTTATTTTTTTTTTTTTTTTTGTGAGTAATCTGTAAATAAAAGTAAAGTTGACATTTTTTCTCTGCAATATTGAAATTGAATATTAAATATATCATTTCCTCCACTGAGTATTTTTGGCCAACTGATATACATCACCTATATCATTTATGACATATAAAATTATACTTTGAGGTAATTACTTATAATTATACCTTCTTTGGTTCTCTTCAAACGAGAATCTGTAGAAACTTTTTCAGACGCTGCTGAGCTTTCTGTCGGAGGGAAGGAACTTGAAGATGTGCTTGAGAAGGAAAGGCTAGTAGAAGCCGATTCTAGATATAAAATTAAAGACATAATACATATAAATTTTCCACTTTAAGACACCAGACGTTTAGGGAAAATAAATGCTCCTATTTCAATGTCACTGATTAATGTAAATAGTATTATATTGGCATACTTCATACTTAAACAAATAAAAATTTAATTTTTTTAATCTTTCAACACTAGAACTTTTTATCAGAAACTTGAGATTTTGCTGAAAAATATTCTGTGCTTTTTTTCTTTGAGTACTTCCCTTAATAAAAGCTAAGTACTGCAGCGTGAAAAGGAAGGAAAAATTAAATATTTTTCTGTATGGCATATGCAGTCAATACCGTGTCGTCCACTATTTATAAAAAAAAAATATTGATTTTTTTTTCCAATATTAATCAGACCTATGCTTCCTCTAGAGAAAATGCATCCTCGGAAATAAAACAACGTATATTCATACAAAAACAAATTAATATTTCTGTATCCTATTTACCTATACATCCTTTTGAGGGAGAACAGCGTTCCATAGTACAGTAACTGTTGCAGTTTAGTTGGCATCTTTCGCCATAGCTAGGGTATCGGCAAAACTTCTCACAATAAAACCCATACCTTCCAGATTCACACCCAGCTGTAAACATATATAATTTATGGGTTTCTCTAGGGATTGACAATATAATCTATTCGAACTGCATACCTTAATACCTTAATACCTGAATTTCTTCTGCAGCCGTATATATGATGACATTTTTCAGTAGAACAATTACATGTGGACTGGCACCTCAAACCAAATGTTGGAGGAGGGCAAGTAAATCTGCATTCTTCATCCCAAAAGCCGCTTATACAAGCTGAGAATAGAATAGAAGCAAATTAAATGTGGCTATTTTTAAGCACTCTATATTTTTAGTCATAACGTATTCGTTTTCTTTTTCTCCTTTTTAAAAAATGTTTTGTTGATATACAAGATTAATAGAGTTATAAACGTGTGCATTTATTCAAAGTTTCATTCCACATATATCCACTGCAACATATGACCTCAGTCCTCCTGAAAGAAAAGTGTGTATGAAGTCACGTAAACATAGCTATATGTAAGAATCTACTTTTAATGATAAATCATCACGCAATAGGTCAAGATTGATTTAATCAAAACAAAAGCAAATTATCAATTCATTTTTTTTTAATTTCTTTATAAAAGACGTTTGATAAGATTTGATTGCATGCTCTTAATTTTTTACCTCTATCATCTTTTAAATTTTGTATCAAATTTAGATTAGACAGAGATTCAAATCATCACTTACTTTACACATGATTGTGATGCAGAAACTGGAAAATATTGAGAAGTAAAGCATGAAATGAACATCATAACCCAAATTAAATCCATTTCATCGTTTTAAGGGTATATTCAAGTTACGCTGCATTTCCTTGTATGCAATTTCCACATACAGATTGACACTTCGAAATTGTGTATACAGTACTTTTCTAAAATAGTTTGTTATAACTTATCTATTTGATATGTAAATGCAATTGTAGGATAAACACAGACGCCGATTCTTCTCCTTTTTGGTACGGAAGGACACTTTCTGTGTACAGTTTGACTTTTACCAGACAGAATACCGACAAATAATTTTTTAACAAGTTTCAACAATCTCGTGAAAAGTCGACATTTTGAAAATTTGTGGTCCTTACAATGCTTTTTTTTTTGCAATTGCGATCATTAGTTGAAAGGTATTTTGAGTGACATTTAATGCAATAATATGTAATATACATATCTTTACAAATTAGTATAGTTCATCAGGTTATTTTATTTAGAAGGTTTAAATATATTCAGAAAATTGGAATTCCACATTTTTCCTATTATTTTTCCTCTTCAAAAACATTAACTACAGTCAAAGAAAACTTCAGGAGTACTGTGCTACACAATATTTGAGATAATGTTAATCGCATCTGGATAATTAAAAACTCCATGGATTTTTTTTTCGAATTTGAAAACACAAAATTTTACCAATCAATAGCATCAACACTTTATCTAAACGCGATTTATTTAAATCAAGGTTTTTAACATCACAGTCAATTGCTTTTTCCAGTAAAAATAAAACTCTTAAATTTACATTACCTTTTCAATGGCAATCTGCAAAATTATTTTGTTTAAAACATTCGGATTGATTTGCACAATTATTCCGACGTTGACAGTTAAAAGATACTTGAATTTCTGATTGACGATATCAAGGTTCTCCATGAGCTGTTTTACTGTGTCGGCCCCGACACAGTAAAATTTCCAACGACACGGTACCGGTTCAAATTTTATGCGTGCGACACAGTAAAAATTTTGCAACACAGTAAGATCTCTGATAATCAGAACATAAATTCTCTCTAGTTGAAACTTCAATCAAACAAAGCTTTCAATTTTTAAGGCTGAGCACAAATTATCTCCGCAGCTATGTTAAGGCTTTAAAATGCGCTCAAAACATAACATTTCATTACGAGGTCGGTTTTGGTTTTAATTTATAAGTATTGTACTTTAGCCCTTCCAATTTATACAGAGAGTTCTCTCGGCTATATATTAACATGTTTGTTATGATATTACACGACTTTGTTAATCATTTGACGGTCATTTATAATTTTTGAAGTGCTTCACATAAATAGCTTCGGCGCAGCTGATTAACACAATAATTATTAACATTTTGTTATATAAATAAACTCGACGTTTCCTTGCGTACCCGAAATGTGCTTGGGAAATGTCATAGTATTACTTGGGTACAAAATATTTAGTGAGAAATTCAACTTATCTACAAATTTGAGGGTATTTTCCACAAAATATCGTAATCTGTATTAAAACAAAGCCATCACACATTTTTCCCAAGCACGATTCAGTTCGAGTTCAACCTCTTCTTAAAGATTTCCACAAAAAAAATCTCAGATTAATCCCCATTAATCACCTGCGCCAGTCTTTTATACACACAAAATAAATTCTACCTCAAACCACTTGTATAAAACAGCAACAAAACAGCTAGAATACATTTCAAAAGTATATTTTTCATAAGCATTTTGAACATGCTGAATTTCAATTGAGGGTACGTGAGCGATGCATTTTCATTCAGTACATATAAGACTTAAAAAACTTTTAACGACTCGTGAATTTGCAAAAGCTATCTAGCATTTTACATGCAGTTTGAAATAAAGTGTAAAATTCATGACACTCTCCCCGTCATAACACTTTAAGTTGGCATTGACTTGACGTCATTTTCCATTATGACGACATATTTTGGTAGTTCAGAAAAGTGGAGGCACAGACGCACTGTTTTTTTTTCTATGGGAAGCCTTAACCTACCTACGTGTTAATTAGGACACTTTGTCTTGCTTCACCTTGTATAATCAATTATCTCCTAGACCCTCGCTGGACTTTACGCATGGAGGAACAAAGACAAATAATTTGTTTTCACACTTCGATGTAACCGTATAATTCCTACTTGCATTTTTAAATATTATTTAAAAATTAGAAATTTATCATAAATATATGTCTCTGTATTTCAGAACCACGTCTCTAGAATTGTGTTGACTGACATCATCAAAAACCAGGCAGAAACAATATCTAAACAAAATAGACATTGAAGATCTTTCAAAAAGAATTAAAGGTTATGAAAAACAAAATTCTGAACTGCAGTGTCAAAAATGGAACTTAGAGGACACAGTTGATTATCTCGAACAATATGGCAGGAGATATTCTTTGAGATTTCACATCTGCCCTGCACCAGGCGAAGGAGCAGATACAGATATTAGTGTCATCGATATCTGCAAACATAATCTAGAAATCGAACTCAAAGATGTTGATATCTTCAGATCACATCCAATAGGTAAACCTAACAAGGATGGTAACACACAAATTATTTGTCCTTTCAAGAAATGGAAGATAAAAAGCAAAATTTATACAGCAAAAAGAAACCTGACGAAATCCGGCATCTTTATTACCGAAGACCTGACCAAATATAGACAGGCTATATAGTAAAAGAACTTGCAAGTGCCTAACGAGCCGAAAGAGAGCATTCGTTCTGGACTAGTGACGGCAGAATTTTCACAAAGCTCCCTGATAAAGGTCACAAATACTTAATCCGATCTATTAAAGAGTTGCACAAACTTGCTCCACCTCAGTTGACAACATCTGATCCAGAAGTTGAAACACCCAATAACCAGTATAAGCGACCTCACTATCGACCTGTTATTAAAATGCGTCTAAAATAATTCACTATGGTTACTGACTTCAGCTGTCATTAAAGAAAACTAAATAAGAATTCCTAAAATAAAGTATGAATTCACTACACTGTAATTTCAACATGCAACTGAAAATTACAACAATAATCTAGAATTGCATCTTACTGACTCTAGCAAAAACAACTCGAAACTATACTGGAAATTATTGAAGGATGTTTTTGAAACGAAAGTTACCACTGATTTTGCACTATTGCAATATATAACAGATACTAGTTGTACAGATATTGCTTATTCAAATGAAAAGAAAATAGATGTACTCAGTAATTATTTTACATCTGTATCATGTGTTGATGATAGTGGTTCAGAATTACCTGAGGCATATTATGTATGTAACAGTGAAATGAGTAGTGTATGCATTACTGAGCAAGAAATAATTGATACTGTAACAATACTTCCTACAAACAAAGCTATTGGTCCTGATAATATAAGCCACAAGGTGTTAAAATCAGCAAAGTTTACTATTGCTAAACCGTTTTGTTTATTGTTAAACAGATCTCTAAATAAATGTATTTTTCCCTCCGGATGAAAATTAGCAAATGTACTTCCTCTTTTTTAAAAAAGAAGATCCTTCTGTGATGTTCAACTATAGACCTGTTTCATTGTTGAGTTGTGTTGGGAAAATCATGGAAATAGTTGTGTTTAAATATATTTAGAATCATTTTCATGAAAATAATCTTTTTTATAAATATCAGACTGGTTTTTTACCTGGTCACTCAAGAGTGAACCAGTTAATAGAAACATATGACAATATTCTAAAAGATATTGATGATGAATTTTTTTTTTTTTTTTTTTTTTTTTTGTATGATATTTTGTGATCTGTCAAAAGCATTTGATCGTGTTTGGCATGGCATGAAGGTATATTATTTAAACTTAAAACATATGGGATTACTGGTAGTTTGTATAAATGGCTTAAGAATTATCTTGAATGTAGGTGTCAACGGGTGATATATCGTAACTTGTTATCAATACCCAAACCCTTATATGCTGGTGTTCCTCAGGGCTCAGTTTTAGGACCACTTTTGTTTTCAATTTATGTGAATGATGTTGCTGATTATATGGTTACTTTTTGTAGACTATTTGCTGATGATAATTCTTTGCAGCATTCAGCATTCTTCTCATAATATGAAAATTATTGAAAGATACTTAAACAAACATCTAAATGCTCTGAAAATTTGGTCTAAGAAATGGTTAATGAAATACATAGAATATCCTAAGCTTCTTTTTGCAACAATGTCAATTGGACTTCATCTATGAAAACAAAAACTTTGAGTACTTTTTCACACGACGCTAGTTGATCACCACATATTGAAAATTTACTGTCTAAGGCCAACAAAAAATTATCTCTTTTGAAAAATTAAAATTTAAAGTAAATCGTAAAATTCTCTCACTCATGTATACGTCATTCATTAGACCGCAACTTGAATACGCTTCAGTGGTATAGGGATGCTGTCAACATAGTTATTACGATAAGTTAGAAAAACTGCAACTTTATGCTACTAGAATTGTAACAGGCTTAACAACTATAGCTTCCAAAGATTTTCTCTTCTTTGAAACGGGATGGGAACCTCTTAGTTGTAGAAGACAAGACACTAGAATAAAAATAATTTTCAAGCTTCATAATGATTTAGTGCCTGAATACTTAATGGACATTCTTCCAGATATGCGCTGCAACACATTTATCTACTCTACAAACAAATAAGTCTACATTTATTCCGACTGTAGTAAAAGAATGGAACTCAACTTCACTCGAAATTCGAAATTTACAGTCAATGTCAAAATTCAAATCTAAAATTAGTACTAAAAAATCTGCTCCGCCATCATACTTTGATTACGGTAACAGACGACTAAATGTTCTTCAAACCAGACTACGGCAGAATTGTGTGTTGAATAGCTACCTTTATAGATGCAATTTAAAATCAACTCCTTTATGCTCGTGTGGTAAAGTAGAGGATACATATTATTTTTTTGTATGTCCAAAGTATGAGAAAGCCAGAAAAGAATTTTTAAATAACTTTTTACAATTTGACAAAATGCACATTCTAGATACACATGTCTTATTATGGAGGGTAGATTCATTGAATGCTTCAGAGAATGAACGTCTCTTTTCTTCTGTTCAAACATTTATTAAACATTCTGGTAGATTTCCAATTAGCATTAATTAATGTACCAGCATATATATTTGTACAAAATTAAGTATATTTATATATCTGCAAAATGCATCGACTTGTAAACTTTTGCAGATATTGTATGCTTTAAAAAGTTCATGTTTAACTGTGACGATTTAAATGTGTAATTTACATGTAGGGAAAGGGCATAATAAGTTTTCAGAACTTGTGTCCAATCCATTTGTAATTATAAATTACAATAAAATATGTTCAAACCAACCAACCAATGAAACCACCTTACGCATCCTTTATCAAGGTTTCAAATTAACTTGTTAAGTTTAAAGTCGTTTCAAAATCTTTTACACAAAATCTTTTTAAATTCATAATTTTGTCTTACTAATTCTAACATTTTTGTCAATGCGTTTCAACTTGGGCACTGAGAGAAGCTTCGGCAAATGCCTTAAAATTTTCGCTTCCAAAAATCTGTTTGTTTTAATACTTGTTTCAATTTTTTTTTTATCCATAAACACATAATATATACTTTGCATTTACAGTCATTTCCTTCTGGGAAATAATATATATAACACAAGTGAACTTGTGATGAAATTTATTAAAAGATAATTTACGAAATATTAATGTAGAATTTTGTATATCCGAAAATAAATCGAGTAAAGTTACATAAAACAAAGACGATTTGAAATGCTCACACACGGACACACACACACACACAAGCGTTTTGGTAACTCGGAATAGTCCAGAGTAAAATTGTATTTTCTTGACGACGGAATGTCCAGTACATCTAATATTCACGTCCGGGATAGTCCACGGCGGTTCTAACACTTATTTATGTATGAGCGACTCGCTGGGGAGAGGTACGCTGGGATCGATTTGATTCTATCACCACTTATCACCCTCTTGTTTTCACTTTAAATTTAGATTTAAACTTTTAATGTAACATATATCTCTAAGTCTCTTAAATTTCTTTGGGTAAAGAAATGTTTAATATATATATATATATATATATATATATATATATATATATATATATATATATATATATATATATATATATATATATATATATATATATATATATATATATATATATATATATATATATATATATCATGTGCATAAATGTGCATGCCTTTTGTTTTTATCTAAAATCCAATTTTTTTAACGGCGTTTTAATTATTATCATTTGTTCTTGTCATTGAAATTATATTGAATCAATTTAACAGAGAGTTTACTCTAGAAAAAGATAGGAAAGGCGAGGTGCAAAACATTTGATGTGTTGAAACAAGATATAAGAAACAGGGTGTTAGAACTGTATGCAAAACGTGCAAATGAGTGCAGTTTAATTTCCTATTAATTTGGTCTTCAACGCTCAGAATGAAGATGTTGTGAACAAAATCTGTCTTCATAACTTCGATTTTGAGGCATATCCATTTTGTTGATATTATAATTCACAATATTTAGCACTAAAATAGGAAGATTCTCCTGCGGACAATACCTTATTTCACATCAAGTTAAAATTTCTGGGAGGCAGAATCCTCTCCACAAACTTGGAATTGTTTTGCTGCGGCGTTTCTCAATTGAGTGATTTGTACACGAACTACTCCCTACGCAGGGCATGATGTTTTTCTTAATCAATCACATGTAGTTTAACATGCATTTGTTTAAATCAAAATCATGAAAACCAGGCAACTTGTGAAGGTTTAGTAACATTATTTTATCAATGTTACAGACTATCACAACTACATCTTTTCCAAATATGATACGGGAGATTGGGCCGGAAATATATTCAAACATTTTTGCATCATGCTATTTTTTAAATAATTATAACTCTGCTATCGTGTTTTTATTCAGGAACAAAATTATTAAAATAAAGGCCTTTTAATTTATATTTTTGTTCATGAATATTCTGTCAAACGAAAGGGCTATCTAATTTCCTGTTTTGTCAAAATGCAAATGTTATGAAATAACATTAAAAAAGAAAACATAAAATTACCTTAAAATTCTTAAAATTGAAAATGAAGAATGGATCCGTAATTATACTTCACTTTGCAAACAAAAATATGATAGATATAATTAAATGCTTAAAGTTGTTGTAACAAAAATGGAAGAACCTAAACCTAAATTCTATCGTTTATATTATGAATTTATTGAGTCAATTCACTTCAGAGGCAATACCAGCAAATTTTATCGTACACAACTTTACCTCGGCAAACATTTTTCGCCGTCGAAGATATATGCAGTGGAAATATATACTGAAATACGAAATAGTTTTACAAATTATAGTAACTTCTTTTTTTTCAAATCAAAAAATTATTTTCGGCAAGGGTTATCATACACCCGGTAACTAAAATTTACAATTTCCTTAGTTGATATGATATCAATCTAAGGGTGTGTAGACATTAGCTGAACTATGATTAGTATTCTTCATTTTGGATTTGTGTGTTGGTTGATGATGCATGTACAATTGTTTTCCAGCAGAAAAGTCAACACAGTTCCTCTTATATCTTTATTAGCCCATTTCTGTAAAATACTGCATTCTGAAATTTCTTGGGAGACCCGAATTTTGCATATTTCCAATGTATTTTTATCATGTACGATAAGTGTAAATTTACATCTTCTATAAGCATTTCTGTAGTACATATGTAAACGATTTGTTATTGCCCTCCAGACATTTCAGATCTCCATTGATGATGTTACGTTTCTAAAATTGTCTTTTAGAAAAAATGTACCAGCGTAGATAAATAATAATAAGGCACCAACTACACCGAGTCCAATGATGCCTGCAGCCATAGGGGAAATGGTTCTTGTCGTTGAAAATGCACTTCTGTTAAAATCTAGTTTCACGGTTTTATGGCTGGTATGTTCCACTGAAACTGTTATATATTATTGTGGTAGTCAAATTCTAGCTAAGTCACATCAATTCAAAGAAAGCAACATACTTTTTATCCAAACAAAAAAGTGTCTAGTCTAAGTAGAACTGCTGAAAAAATGTATAACTTAAACATATCATAATACAACGTTTATTTTTTTGGCATTAGAAAAAATGTTAATATATCCTTTATTGTTTGTATTTTGGTTTTTTATGATAATGATATTCCAATCTTAATTTTACTTATTGATTCCCTGTGTTTTGATTGAACGAAAACAAATTCAAGAAAAAGTTTGCGGAACGATAAATCTCTCAACCAGAACTACTTTCTTGACCAAACTTTTATTGTAAAAAAAAAAATTGAAACAAATCGTTACTTCTAGTCTGTTTCAGCTAAACGATTACAGAACCTTGAAATTAAATAAAAATAATGTCTACATAAAAACTGACGACATACATGACTGGCAGACGGCAATATGTTTATGTTACTCTCAGATCACGAGAGTGAATTTAAATGTTTAAATCTCTGATGTCAATAATCGTCGTTCTCGATGCTAAGCAAATCAGCTCAGTTCTCGGTGGCGCTGAAACGTACCTCAGACTCTTGCCTTATTACATCAAATTTATATTTCTACATCCTATATTCTGTCCCGTCTTTGAACAAACTAGAGCAAATCAAAGGTTATGTCGGTATGGTACTGTCGTTTTAGAGCGTTTGTCGTTAATGTCAACATGGTCAAGGACGAATTCTTCTAAAGTCTACTTGTATTTACGATATTTGTTGCACTCGAAGAGTTTTTATACGCCTATTTTACTGAATGTTTTGACAATTTACGCTGATCTTTATCGATGTTCATCTCGATTACGTTTCATTTCCACATCGCGGCAAAAAGTATTCCTACGCTGTACCGAAATAACGGATTGTATGGAGGTTTCAAAGAGAAATAACTCTAGAACTTCGTAATTGGAATTATAAGAAATAAATGTTCTTTTTTTCAGAATTTATCGGTGTGTAAACTCACGCTTTTGTACTCATAAACTTTAGATAAAAGTCCTTCGCACTTTTATTCAATTTGTGAGTACAAAGACATGAGTTTACACATCGATAAATTCTGAAAAAAAAGTTTAATCCTGTATCATAATTTTAAATTCATTACAGTTATAAATAAAAAAAAAGTATTCCTGCAGATTCCACCAAAATGTATTTTTTAGTGTAGCAAGATAACGAAAAGAATACTGTATTTTCCAGATTTTGTTTACACTGTACATTTTTTCATTTAAAAAATGCTAAAATTAACCACATTCAAATAATTAGCACCTCACCTATATGCAGAACTATAAAGTTAACTTTAAAATTATATGTTCCCCAAACTTTGACTTTGAAGAGATTTTTTTTTCTCGCGTCTGACTTACCAAGCTATTTAAATTTTCTTAAAGTTATTACCTCTCTAACGAAGTCAATAAAAATACCTAAAAGCTGATATCTACGTACTACGTAATACAAACAACGTTTGAGGGTGACAAAAATTCTTTTACTATTTCATACTTGTACCTTTATCTCTTATAGTGGATTTTGCAGGAAACGCATTATTTCCTAAGGATATTTCATTATTTCCAATGTTGACGAGAACTGAAGAATCGACGGAGGGACGTGTGATTGATGGAATATCTAAAAATAAAACATCGATTATACCAATTTTAATACTGTAGTTTAAAAGATATTTTTTATTGCTAGACATTAAATATGGTATACAGGCATGTTCTTGATTTGAAATAGTCTATACTAAAATATCCTTTTCATCTAATTCATTTTTATCGACAATTATTTATATTCTTCCTCTAAAGCATATACCTAAAATTTAGACAATCCTAATTTTAAATAGGGAATATTGGACTTATTATCTCAAGGGAAAGTAAAAGATTAATATGCATAAATATGAAATAAGTAATCCATTTCAAACGCCTGTGCTTTACTACCTGCAGTGAATGAACTAGTCATAGTACTAGTATTGTTACATCCATTAACAAAATGGCACATCTCTTGTTCACAGTTACAATATTCTTGACACATGATTCCAAAATTTGGATATCTGCAACGCTTTTCGCAAAAATTACCATGATACCCGACGCCACAATCTACAAATTGCATGTATTTTACTTTAAATTCCGATATGAACTTCAGAGTTGACTTCATTAGATCATAACATAAAGGATACCTTTAGGATTTTGCCGACATCCCAGCTGATGGTCACATTTAAATTTACTGCAGTCACACAAGGACTGACAGTCTTTTCCAAAAGATGGGTAGGGACAGGGATTCAAGCAATCAAGTCCAAAAAAGCCCACATTACAAGCTTTTGAAAGAATAAAAATTTTTTAATCACCAATGTGATGAATCAATCTGAAGGACTGATTGGACACCCTGATTAAGTATTAGATTTGCAATATAAACATACGAGTACAATTGCCTAAGTCGTTGTTCCAAACATAACCAGAGCAGCAAACAGTACCTTTCATCCTGGTGAGCATTAAAGACATATTGATAAGGAGAAGCAGTATATTAAAAAAAAAACTTTTTTATACTAAATTCAAATTTTGTTTTGTTAATATTTAATAAAGTGTTTTTTTCAAATTAATATTTCTTATAAAATTCATTATAATACATGTACTTCATTTAGTGTTATTTAAACTCTATTACAACTATGAAAACACTTACCCAGTGCAGTTCAACGAAGAGGACAATCTTATCAGTTTCGAAAACTCTAGAACTGCTGAGAAAATAAAAAGAAAGATTGAATTCATGTTTAAGACCAATAAACGAAACGAAGGTTGATTATGGCAAACTAACTCTGCTTAGATAATTTATATGATGAAATATAGCAAGCATTTCCTTGTTATGACGTAAGTGAAAGATATTGGCCTTACATGTATAATGAAAGTGTCAGTCGTTAGTTTAATCAATGCATCTTCCTGATTTTATATGATTACATAATAAGTCATAGTTGCATATATATAAGGAGATGTTTGCGATGTCACATTATTTATATTTTTGTTTTTGTTGACAGTCACGTGTTTGTCTTTCGCTCGGACTCACATTTATTTTCAAACGAATCTTCCATATAAGTAAGGGCTAAGAATAGATACTTTTAAGTCACATATACGCTAATTGCTAAACTTCTCTCAAAACGAACAACGTTCTTTGCATTAGCGAAGATATAGCACAATACAAAACGTTTTAGATTTATAAAGGAACCAGTTTGTAAAATTTTTGCCACGCCCTTTTTGTTCCATTTTTTATCACTACATGTTATTCTTTAGCACCAATATAATTTAACAGTAGCAATAAACAAGCTCTTTATCTCTTTACAGCTTGTCTATTGCAGAATGATATAAGTAGTCCACTTTAAGCTTTGCAAACCGTTTATAAAAAGTGTCAAAAGACAAAAAAAAAATCAAAATTAACCTGTAATAGAATTTACTTTTAAATTATGATAATCAGTTTTCTTTTTCCAAATACTCCTGTGTATACCAGTTACTGTTCAAAATACTGGAAAGACTGGTATAATCTTTACATTCATAGATCACACCTGTGCCTGCCACATAATATCACGAATTCTATTATTTGCGCTATTTTGATGTTCAAACCATATCATTTGTGTTCAGTTCAGCTGCGATACATACTTCATAAACATGTGACTTTAGAAAATGAACAGAGGAAAGTATTCCTATTACAGGAAGTGATCGGGAAATGCAATATTCAAAGGTCAAACACATGGTCTACGTAAAGGATTGATTGATTGATTAATTGCATGTTGTTTTACGTCCCGTTCGAGTCTATTTCATTCATACAGAGACGTCACCATATACCGGTGAAGGGCTTCAAATTTAACCTTCATTTGGCACCCAGGTCCATTGAGCAGTGAGGAATCTTTATCGTGCCAACGTCTGCCATGACACTGGGCTTCGGTTTTTAAGGTCTCATCCGAAGGACCCGCAACTTTCACTTCAAAGTGCCAAGGATATGGCGAAGGAACAGTTGCTACCCATTTTTTATCGACTTGGGTCAGTCGCGGCCGAGATTCCAACTCACGTCCTCCCGATCACGAAGCGAGTCTCGGTTTTTAAGGTCTCATCCGAAAGATCCACAACTATCACTTCAAAGTGCCGAACGCTTATCGACTTAGGTCAGTCGCAGCCGTGATTCGAACACACAACTTCCGATCACGGAGCGAGCGCTCTCTATGAAGGAACCTAATGTTCAGAACAGACGATAACTTAATGAAGAATTAACTCACTGGACGAAGTTGGAGGTCTTCAAAACAGAGATAATTAATAAACTACTAAAAATTTCTGTTTTGCAAGTGAATGTAAATCTTGTCGACAAAAGGAAAAAGTATGTTTACACGTATATGCCATGAAACTGTTAAAACATTTCCATCTCAAAGTAAATGCATTGAAAAACCTCTTTGAAACTTCACATACTTGGATACATTTACAGATAACTCTCAGCACTAAAACTGCTATGATAGATATACAATTTTGAAACTTTCAGTGCATAGTTAATTTTATTTCTGTGCAAATAGTTACAAATGTAGGATGTTTCACATGAGAACAACTATGATTGGTCGAAGCCAATTACAAAACGTAAGCATAAATGAAACTCCTCATTGCACAACATGGATTTGTGCTTGTATGAGGATTAACATTCAAATTGAACGATGAGCATTTAAATATCAGACTTAACAAATTCCAAGTTGAGACCAATAAATACAAATAAATATTAATAGAATAGTTCCTTTGTGACAATTTTCAACTGCAACATATTGGAATTTATCCACTGTATAAAAGTGATATTTTTGGAAGTAATATTTTGCATTTTGGAAATTAAAGAAAAGCGCGTGCTATCTCTGGATTTTCGTATTTTTCATGAGTTTCATATAGAAAATAGTTTCAGTTATAAGATATAGAGTAAAAAAAAACAAACCATCCTGACACAGACTAAAACCGTGAAAGTCTATTTTTCAAAACTGTTGTTGGGGCTAATAGTCATGAATATAATTTTCAATCTCAATATTGCTTAGCTATGAATAGCTTATTTATGACGTCACGGCCTGGAACACTACTTTACAAATGGACAAAAGTTACAGGAAAAAAAATAAATGAATTATGAAGAAAATTCAATATTTTGTAGTTGGATATAGAATTTAAGTTGATCGTGGGATTTTCGTTGCTTTTACTCTGGCCTTGTCCTCTCAAAACTATAGAAATACTCCAAATGTCTTTTTCGTGAGGTAATTTCCACAACCACATAGAAAATATCATTTTATTAGATTCTATTTATACATGTTTCAGATATACGGGTATATATATTTAAAAAGGGCGTATTGATAAGAAAGATTGACGTGTATTCTACTTATACATGTACAACGATCATTAATTTGATTATCATTGTAGAACTGGCAGACAGTAACAAAACAATGTTATACATGGTCAAAAACACTTTTTAACGCTTGCGACTTATACCCTAGTCTTTGTTAAAATATAGATAGAACCTTTTTCATTGGGCAAAGGTTTTCCCGCACGAAAAAATTGGCATCCCAAGAAGGAAATAATCATATACGTTTTTTGCATACACAAGTATTAAATTATTCAGATATGTCTGTTTGTTACAAAAAATAAGATATTGTAAAAGGTCATAAAGGAGAATAACTAATTAACTGATTTGTATCGCTCGCTTCAGCACTGATATCAGTGCATATTATGTTACAAAGTATGCTTATCTATCCTGTTACAGAATAATGTAAGTCTGTTCTAGACTCGCTGTTTTGTTTTCAAAAACTATTCCATATAGTAAGGAAATCGGCAAGTTATATCACAAAATATTCGAAATAACCAAAACTAAAAAAAAAATGTTTTACGCTAATTGTACATGTAGGAGTACATGTAGCATAACACTTTATATATATATATATAACTGAAAGCAACACTTAAGACTATCAAAAGTGTTGAATTAATCACATATTTTACCTTTCCTTCCTGGGTATGATGAAACCTAACCTAATATACATAGCAATATGGGGTATTTGCAATGTAGTAATGCGGATTACTTTGAAATTTTAGAGCAAATGCTTGAAGTTAAAAACTTCCTGATAATGATTTCATGTTCTTTTCCCTGTCGTTCATACTCAGTAAAAAGACAGTACTCGTGCAAATCTATATATATAATCATTAAATAGTGCATGTGCAATTCAAAAATCACTTTTCATTTCAGGCATAATCACTCATAAAATGCCTCACGTAGTAGTACTGCCGAGGAAAAATAATTATTTCATATGAACAAGATCTTATCAAAGCAATGCATGATACTGTACATTATCAGATGTGTTGTCATCTCAGGATGACAAAATGAAAAAGAATGTGTCAAATAAAAATGATACTTAACGCTTCCATTTAATTATTTATATTCTAAATAGCGTTCTCTCCAAGAAAAGCTTTTTATGATGACTTTAACTTTTCAATCGTCAACTTTCCTTACTTACGCAGCAACATACCTTTCTCACCTGCATACGGGGTTTATATCTCTCAGTTGATTCGACATGCAAGAGCATGCTCTACGTATGAATAATTTCTAATTCGAGGTCAGTTATTGACAAGTTGATGAAACAAGAGTGTGAACAGCCTCGTTTAGTCATCATTATGCAAGTTCTATGGCCGATACAATGACCTTGTCAGCAAATACAATTTCTCATTAAGTCAAATGCTGACTAACGTTTTACATACCCTAACAAAAATACTATAGATAACTGTAGTTTAAAATATAGTTAACTATAGTGATAACTTTGACACTATAAAAACTATAGTTAACTATAGTGATAACTTTGACACTTTGATTTACTATAGTGATAACTATGAAAACTTTGATTTATCATAGTGATGACTTTAACACTATGAAAAGAAATATGTGGAGATACTGAACAGTATTCGAGCTCAAAAGTCAATTAAACATTACAAAATAGGAGCAGAGCAAACACGGACCTCTAAGACATCAGAGGGAGGAAATCGGAAAATAACGGAAACATTCGTCGACAATTCAGTGTGTAAATAATGGCCTAACAATTAGAATGAAAAAAGTCAGTCAGCATTTGACTTAATGATAGGTTGTATTTGCTGACAAAGTCATTGTATCGACGATAGAACTTACGAAATGATGACTTTAAACGAGACTGCTGATATTCTTGTTTAATCAACTTGTTTGTCAATAACTTACCTCGTTTTTAGAAATTGTTCATACGTAGAGGGTATAAAATCAACTGAGAGATATAAACCCCGTATGCCGGTGATAAGAGTATATTGCTACATAAGTAAGGGAAGTTGAAGATTGAAAAGTTAAAGTCATCACGTCTATCATAAAGCTTTGTTGTTAGATTACCAGTAACGTCTTTTTTTCTAATAAAATATCCAAATATGAAACAGATGTGTCAGACTCTGTGGTATCTTTTATCACAAGCTCAATGGGATATATCGTGTCGACATAATAATGGAAATAGCCATTGTTAATTGACAATACGTGGTCGATATATCTAAATGTCGAGTTGAAGGCCACAGCAAGTGTTTTCTTCTTTTCATGTAAAAAATTTTGAACAAATTCTGCTTCATATAAATACAAAAATAGGTCTGCTAATAAGGGGGCGCAATTGTACCCATGGGTATTCCAAAAGATTGTTGAAAGACCTGGTCTCCAAAAACCACATAGATATTGTCAATCAGAAACTCGAGCATCTTTTTAATGTCAGCTTCAGGGTACTTGTGTTTACAATCACATTGTTTTTTAACAAAGTAATTTTACAAATGACCAATGACAAGGAAAGTAAATTTACGAGTTCCATTTTTATTGAAAAAGCAGCTGTCAACGATGTCAGAAAGTCTGGACTTTAATTTATCGTGGGGAATAGTTGTATATAAAGTTGAAAAGTCGTAAGTTTTTATGTTGTTGATTTTGGTAAAATTTTGCGATTTCAAAACTGTTCGTGATTTAAAACTTTGTTTTACTATAGTGATCTCAATGAAAACTTTGATTTACTATAGTGATCACTATGAAAACTTTGATTTACTATAATAGTGATAACCTTGACACTATGAAATCTTTGGAAGACTATAGCGTTCACTGTGAAAACTTTAATTTATTTAAGTTATCAATCAAATAGATATGTATTTTATATCATTGTATTTAAGATGATAACTCTACACAATTATGATGTTTACTGATATGAAAAAGGTCAAATGAAAAAAAAAAAATCAGTTTGGAAATGCTATCCAGTAGAAGTCTTTGAAAAGTGTATTTTTTCTTCAAAAGATCTAAAATTTAAAATAAAACTGAATGCAAAAAATGAATAGCGTGCAAAGTGCAAGGGATTAATAGAAGGCATCAATAGATATCTCTTGTAAAATGAGATAATCGGCAAAACAATGTCGTAAAAAATTAACTTCTACGAGTTTCACAGAACATTATATAATGTAGCAATAAATTTTAAACTTTCAATTCCTAGAGGTTTCATGTCTAAAACCTTTATAAGATATAATGCTGACTTTGAAACTTTGATTTAAAATAGTGAAAACTTTGACACCTTGATTAACCATAGTGATTACTATGAAAACTGCTATTTACTATAGTATTCACTACGAAAACTTTGATTTACTATAGTGATAACTATGAAAACTTTGATTTACCATAGTGATGACTTTGACACTTTGAAAACTTTTATTTACTATAGCGATAACTATGACTACTTTGATTTACTAAAGTGATAACGTTGAAACTTTGATTTACTATAGTTAATTATAGTAAACTATAGTTAACGTTAGTTAACCATATAATTTTTTTGTTAAGATACTAATTGTTAGGTCATTATATACACACTGAATTGTCTACAGATTGTTCCGTTATTTCCCAATCATGACAAGAAGCACATGGCGGATGTGACCGGTCGGCAGGAGATACTCACTCCTCCATAGCAGCCTATCCCACCTCTGAGGTTTCGGAGGTCCGTGATTGCCCTGCTCTTTGTATTGTTTAAATGGACCTGTGTGCTTGAATACTGTTCGATATCTCCATATATTTCGACTGAATATTGATTCATAGAATTGAAAAATGAATGATTAGCGAATAATTATTTAATATGAACATTGATTGCCTTATGAACGTCAATTATTGAAAAGCAAACGCCAATCTTACATTGTAAAACTTTGGCATATGTTCATTTAACAATGTTTGTTTGTGTGCATTGATTGGAGGTGTGTCGAACACAATTTGAGTTGGTCCCCACTGAAAAAAATGTGTATATAACATAAGAAATATAATATAAGAAATGAATATTTAGAAACGACAAAATCACACGTACATTATATGTAGTCTGGGATTAACCAGATCGTTGATATCCTTGTAACATCAACTTATTTGTCAAAAGCCTGTATCGTATCTGAAATTATTCGTATCTTACTGTTATTTGAATCAACTAGGAGACATAAACTCCATATGCAGGTGCTTATATTACAATGTATATAGGCAAAATAATTAATAGAAGTTGACGATAGAAATTGAAATTGTCGAATTGTAACCTACAGTAAGATCTTCTTCTTTCCATAAAAATATTTTTAACAAATTCTGCTTCTTTAAAATAAAAAAAGCAGTGCTGTTTATAATGAGGCACAATAAGTACTCATGAAAATTCCGACAGACTTCATATATATGTTGTCAATGAGAAAACCAATCATCTTTTAAATATCAAACGTACATATGTGTAGAATCAGAATTGTATTTAAACCTAATTATTTAGCAGACAACCACACAGCATTGTCAAGATTTTGTTGATTGATTGATTGATTGTATGTTGTTTTACGTCCTATTTGAGAATTTTTCACTTATATAGAGACGTCACCATATACCGGTGAAGGGCTTCAAATTTGACCTTTACTCGGCACTCAGGGCCATTGAGCAGTGGGGGATCTTTATCGTGCCAACGCCTGCCGTGACACGGGGCCTCGGTTTTTAAGGTCTCATCCGAAGGACCCGCAACTTTCACTTCAAAGTGTCGAGCGCATGGCGAAGGAACAGTTGCTACCCATTTTTTATCGACTGAGGTCAAGATTTTCTATGAAAAAAAAGTGGAATATAGAAGTGTACAAATAGATACCTTTTTATACTTAATTAATTTTTTTAAAGCTATTATATTATCATGCTATTATATAATCAGGTTAATTTAATCTTATTTGAAATGGTTTATGGTTCATGGTTTATCTCATTCTGTATTGAATTTAGTTTGGTCTCCTGATTTGAAAGTCACATAATATATGCATGTGATGTGTAATGAATGGAGGTCATAAACTTTTAAATATTGCAAATTAAGCATACAGCCAAACTCCATTATCTCGAACTTAAAGAAATAAACCACTTTAAACATCGAGGTATCTGAAGATTCGAGATTTCTAGTTTAAAATACATAAAGAAAGAGTACTTGGGACTTGCAAATGACTTCGACATATCCATGGTATTTATCCGCGCTCGAGATAACGAAGTCAGATTCTATCTAGTAGCTTCTGGAAAGTGCTGCCGTGTTAAATACATTTTATTAGCTTAAATTTCAAGTAATGTGGCTAAAGTTGAAAAAAAAAGTGCGACTTTTACCATGTATTTTCCAAAATCTTCTGCAAGTCTGATGTTTTCTATGGAATAGAATATACCCTTTGTTGGGGCATCGATTTTAAATTAACAATGGAGGCCGATAGCTTCTCTAGAAGCACTTTAATTTACCTGATCAATCTGTTTTGTCAATGAAAATTAAAATTCTAGAAAAGATTTACTATCATACTAATAGCCCATCACTGAGTACACCTTTCAGTAGAGAACAAGAAGAATACTGGATTAGGAAATTAGGCAGTGCTTTTCCATGTGGTTGCAATGACAATGTCGATAGTGTTGGAAATCTTTCAAGTCGAGTTTAGCAATGTGAATGTGATGGGACGTAATAACAATACACAGAGGCTTAGATGCAGTTATGGAAATCTGTCTTACAATAAACCTATTATACATGATATCTATTATACACGATATCTTATGTAAATAAGCAGTTAGGTTTTCATCTCATCAAAACCAAAATTTACTCCGCCCCTATAAGAGTTTTGAACGGTCTTTTTTAAGGCCAATTAAAGTCTGTATTTGGATTCTTCGACAAAAGAATACAGGCTGGAATCTTTGATTAAAGATATTGCAAATCACAAGTTTTTTTTTGACCGCCACGTTTTATGGAAGAGAATGCTGCCTAAGCAACCTGTCCGTTCATTGCACTTAAATTTGCCAACAAAGGAAATGACGCAGTAAATTTTACTAATATTCTTTATCAAAAAAGATCCAATAGTCTATTCCACATTTCAAGTTAATCCTAGATCTTGTGTTTCCTAGAAATATCCATGGACTATCTGTTTTCCAACTTTCTACTTACATCAAAACTCTACAGTGCCTTGACATCGAACATCTGAAACATAACACTTCTAAGTGTTCATGTTCTTCTTCCCCCTACAACTACATGTATAGTCCTGCTGGATATTTCATTACTGGATGCGTGAATATAGTTAAAAATGAAGACCTTAAATCACTTATTTTTAGTTTAAAAGTCCAGAATTTAGTGATGCCCAAAATTATCGCTGGCGTAAAATAATTCATAAATATTATGAAATATGAATGGAATTACACGTTTGCTATTAGAAACCCCAAATATCTCTGCGATCAAAACGTGACGAAGTAGGTCCACAATAGCACTACGTAAACGCGAGTATGTTAAGGCTACACCCAGATATCCTACTTGCCTATACAATATGACGTCATCGCAAACTTATCAACTTTAAAGATAATGATATCTTATTATCTATTAATATGTAAAGTTTAATTTCAGGTCATAGAAATGAATAGAATCATTCAAAAACATAATATAAACTAAATCTTTGTTTGTATAGAAAGTTTGTATTCGACGGTACTTGGAAAGTGCTGCTAGAACCGTGTGGTAAACATGAAATTGATGACAATTCCTTGATCGTATGTACAAAATGTAAAAAAATTGGTAAGGTTTCATGCGAGACTTTGGAATATTTTTTTTTTCTGTGTCGGGAGAGTATGATTCTAGCTGCACGTTTCATGACCCAGTGATGTTTTTGCATAATTATTTTCATAAAAAAGATATGAATTATCCCCGGAATAGTGTTGAACTTTTCACTTTTTCATTAAGGCAATTTTTTCTATTTATAGACGTCACGTGATGAAGTAGTAGAGTGCTTCTTTTAGCCTAAGACTCAATGACGTCTATACAATGGATAATAATAGTAAGCGTTTTATCTTTGGCTTTTCCGATTTATCAATGTTACATTTTACGAAAAAAAGTCTTAAATTCGCAGAAAAATGATCTGGGTACTGCCTTAATATACCTGCAAAAGGGTCTCTGTGAAAGTTTCATTAACTATTTAACTCAGAGGTATAAGAGTAGTTGAGGATAAGAGATGGGTACTCCAGTGTAACGGACAGACGGACGGGCATCCCTATCACAATATATCCCTCTTAAGCGGATGTTATAATAATTAAAATGCTCAAGGTAAAGAAAAAAAAATTGCATCTTTAATGAATATTTTTTACGAGGATGATAACCATCCTGGAAGCAGGTGATACATTGATTATGCAATTCGTAAATTAAGTATATATTGTAGTTATTAACAATTTGTCCTAGACCAACTGAGTCGAGTGTTCGTATTTGATTTTATACACTGCATCTTCATTCAAATAATTGTTTATTTTGTTCAAAATCATCAACCACCAATCCACTGGTATTGGTAGTAAGCATAACATCACCAAAAGTACACAATCACCGATACCCTAACAAAAAACCCTATAATTTTTTATTGTAGTAAATCAAAGTTTTTACTTTAGTAAACCAAAGTATTTTCACTTTGGATTTCAGATTGTTATAAATTATGTTCTCCAGTTCAAACATGAATATTTTTTATATCAAATGGAAATATTACCTGTATATTCACATATTATTTCCAATATTTACATCAGTACTTTTGAATTTAAGAGATTTTAAGCTTCGGAATCTCAAAAAAGTTCCAGAGTAAAGTTTCATAGTATATCAAAGTATCAAAGTATTTACTATAGTTAACTATAGTAAACTAAAGTAACTATAGATTTTTTAAGGGTATTTACATTCCGATAAGTATCCCCTCTTCAAATATGTTGCATTCTTGATATAAATTATTAAGCTTACATGCATGATGCTATATATTGCTTTTGATTTAGAAACTTAACTCAATTCTAATCCAAATAGGTACAAAAACATGTGAAACACCATATAATGTTTAATATTACGATCTTTTTAAGAAGTATTAACATGCATCATTAATAAAACATATATTTATATTAAGATGTGATCCGAATAACAAACATCTGCAGTTAGCAAGTATTTAAATCATTTCACTTAGGATTTAAGGAGATAAGCATTGATGTTGTTACAAATTTAGGCTCCTGTACTGTGTGCATGTATCTATTATTGCATTCATCATATGTTGTGATATTGCAGAATTCGATTTTTCCACAATAGTAATCATGACAGAAAAGAACATTCCTTAAAACACTCCTCTTTATTTGATTAATAATTAAATTGGCACGATTACAAACTAATACTTATACAAAGTACGACATGCATTTTTCATGAAAAGATCAATTTAAATCAACAGGTGAAAATAAGTAGAGGGTGGTAAGATAATTCATAATTCAGCTATGGAGGAAATATATGCAAACAAGCTAGAGACATCTCTCATTTCCTTCTACATTTTTATAATTTCATTTATTGTAATTAGAATTCTAAAATAACATGCGCAAGAATTATTTTGCAATTTTAAGTTATAATACTTTGTCAAAAGTTAGTTGTTATATATTTTTTTCCTTATATGACTGATAGCAAGACGAGGTTTCAATCTTTACTTAATACCAATGAAACATAAGATAGTTGTTATTACACAGGTAAATATCGTGAGGGGAAATAAGAACCAAAATGCAATGATTTTGTCGAAGTCGTGTTCCTTCATACAATGTCCACAGTTATCAGTTTCTCTTGCATATAAAATTACCTTTATACAAGCTAGAACTTTCTTCACCATCTGAGCCCTTGAGAGATCAACCGTCTCCTTGTTAAAGATTTTGCGTACAAGACAAAACTGAGCGCATGTATCCAACACGGCTATCATGAAATGAAGAAAAACATAACAGTCGTTAATGTTGTTTTCCTCACAACACAGAAAAAAAATGAAAAATGATCGTAAATATAAGGAGAATCTTTAAAATGAACAAATAATTTTCCATATTTTCTTCAGCTCCATGGCATTTTATAGATGCACCATCCATTTGTTATAATGGTTTCAAGAAAGTAAAGTGGACGGAGTTCTGAAACTAATATGATTAAATAATACTGAATACCCAACAGTTTCATTTTTAACATTTTTGTAAATAAAATTCAAATCCAGAAATTCGTTCCAGAATTTTTTTTCATAAATCAACAGATAAGACAAAGTTTTACTTGCTTGTTTGATTTTAACCGATGAAATAGAAAGAACCGATGTAATAGACATATGTTTGGAACGAAACAAATATATATATATATATATATATATATATATATATATATATATATATATATATATATATATATATATATATATATATATATATATATATATATATATATATATATATATATATATGTCTCACATTATTCACTCACAGATAATGTATTTCAGGAGTAAAATGTAAATGAAACCTTTTTGAGCAAAGAAGTTGGTTGTTTATTTGTTTCTTTGAATCATCTACCTTACCATTGTGATGTAGAAGAAAAATACTTGAAATGATCATGTATGAACTTAATGCAGTTAATAAATTAGGGATCCTTAATACTCATTTTCGTTGAAATAAAATTTTGGTATTGCTTTTATTGATAAAACATCCAGGCATCCACTGTGCAGGCCCTTCTTCGCATGCGCAATCTGTTTTCGGTAGTTTTCGTTCCCAATACCCTTGCCAGATAAATTTTATGCCAATTAAACTGTGGCCGACATAAGCAAGATCTTCAGGGGTAGTGAATTATAATTCTGGATTCTAGCCAATCGGGTCACTGTTTTCAAATTATATTGTATGCATTGTAAACATGAAAAGGAAATTTACAAGAGTATAGCGAGAGAAAAACTATAGGAAGGACAGTCACGTAATTACAGGTTAATCAACAGACAAGAAAAGAGATGAAGTGGGGATATGTACTATAATTATATACGAGTAAAAAAAAAAACCGAGTAGCAAATCATTTATAGATGGTCGTTCGCCTGTTGTTTTTATAAGCGACGTTATACGATGAAAGCTGTCTCGTCATTGAGTCCAAGGGATAAGCTTGGAAGGACATAGATTTATGTGTGTAATTGTAATCTTAAACGGGTTTTTGCTAAGCGAAGTGAGCTGAAATGCATTGGCTTGCGAAGATGGTGCAGGACCCAAAATTTCCAACTTATTTTTTTTAGTCAGTTAAAGATGCCAAAGTTCTAAATTGGATGGAAATATTATGTTTATGATTTAAATTGTTGCTTACATATATACGCGAAAACAAAATAAATAAATAGCTACCTTCCATTAGAATTGATTCCTTTCAACAGTTCTAATACCTGTGGAAAATCATTTTATTACATTTCAATTATATTACAAAGCATCAACACGTATACTGTTTAATACTGCATATGTGCGATAAATTTACTTCATAAGATAACAACATACATTTGAACTTATTAATAGACGTTTTATACTACATAGCAACAGATCAACCTTAAAATATCTCTACCAAATACACAAGACAAATCATTACAGGATATGATTTCATTAGTTTTTTTTTATTATCTTTCTGATATCATGCAATATATGCTGGGGATAAGAAATGACTGTACTGTAATTTCGTTGAGCTAATTTAAGGAATATTATTTTTAAAATGAGATCTGAGTTACATTTACAGGTGGTGTAGATGAAAAGAAAAATAACTTACCTTCTTTGCGTGATCCAATTATTAGAAATGGTTTAAAATTATGCCCATAAAGGGTAATTCAATCGCACTGATATGTTAACAGTCACATTTGTACTTTCAATAGTTTTTGTGTTATGTCCATTGAAGGGTGAAGACCTGTTCCTAAAACCTCATAAAAACAAAAGAAAATTTGAAAAGATTAAATACCTATTTTTTTTTTTAATTCTATATGCTTATCGATAAGAAAGTACAAGCTGAATGTAAATTTGAATAAAAGCTGTAAGGGTCATAATCTCGTGTAAAAGGTACAGGAGCATTTTTTGAAAAAAAAAATCGATACAATTAGCTTAACTTTTTCATGTCCCTAGTTTGGCCATCACATCAGGTAGAGGTAACTCCTCTTAAAAAACACCAAACAGTGTTAAACACAGTGCAAAATAGATCTATATATACTCCTTGCTCATTCAATATAGACAGACTACTTGAATTCACATATAAATGATACACATGTTTTTGTAGGTCCGTGTTTGCTCCGTTCCAAATTTGTAATGTCTCAATGGACTTTTGAGATTGATTACTTTCGTTATCTTGAATAGTTTATATTTCATAAATATTACGAAGAAAATCAAGACTGTTTGAATGTTAAAATTTCTTGAAACACAAAATCTATCAGAATTTCCCATCAAACATGAATATCTTGAATGTCGACTCAAACAATATTTCAAATTGCACTAAGCATTCTAAAAATAAAAGACTATTCTCTAACACCACTCTTCCTAACCCAATAATATTAAAAAATTAGTAGATAATTTGCTATCCACATAGTTTTTTTCTTTCATAATATAAACTGGAGACTCATACTTTTGTCTCCATTATTCATAGCATATCTAAAATAAACCTTACATGAGATATGGAGATCACGAACAGTATTCAAGTTCAAAGTCCATTTAGACATTCCAAATCATCAGAGTCGGGATCAAGTGCCATGGAGGAGTTAGCATCCCCTGTTGTCAAGTCACACATGTACTTATTGAACTTTTTATCTATTTTCATATAATCCATGTATCTGAGCTTTTTTTTTTCTTTTTTTTTTTCTTTTTTTTTTTGTATTTTGTATTTATTTATTTTATTTTTATTTTTTTGTTTTTTAAAGGACAATATTTGTGACTTTTTGTATTTGTTATGGTCGTGATGAAATTTTTGAGAGAAAAAATTTAGTCATTAACTACTGGTACCATCTCAAGGTGAGGAACTGAATTTTATTGTAATTATTACGCTTTGAAACTCCAATTTTCTTTGTTGAGCAAGGTCAGGAAACTAGGTTGAAGAACAACAATTTTACTGATGATGAAATAAGTACTCATGTATATCATGAAGATACAGTGTAATGAACAATGATCATTGACGCATAATGAACCCTCTTTATCAGGAAAAACATAGTAATCCGTATTCAAAGGATGATTCTCTATAAGGCCATTTTCCGGCCTACGATGAAATCACTTAAAAATGTGATTTTATGTAACTTTAATCATTCTATTTCATTATTTTGATGTTTGTTTTTCAACATCGATCACCTAAGTCACGTGATTTAGAGATCACAAACGGCCATCAATTAAAGAAATATTGAGGGTAGGTCTATTTACATCAAGTTTCTATGCATGTTTCTAAATGTAAATGATCAAAAATTGCTTATTTATGTCGGAAACATATCAGACTTAAGTAATAAGTGCGAAGATTGTTTAATTTAAGGCTAAAGATATTTTTTTATGACAAGAATTTTGATGCATTCACATTTTGCATAATTTGAATGTAAATCTTTACAAAATGCACCTCGTATGATGTTGAAAAATGTTTATTAGCATTTAATTAAAAGTATTATTTCATATATGTTTATATTGTAATTATGTATTGTTTCTGTAGATGTGGTACCTGTTTTACGCTTAATATGCCCATGTACGAAATGAGATTTCTAAGTTAATATTGCACTATAAAAGTTGTATATCAAATGTTTAAAGCATTGAATGAATTTTGTTTGTGATTAAATAAAAATCAAGTTTTTATTAATAAAATATAATTCTACATTTGCAAAAAATAAAGAATTCATTAATTTACAGGATGAAAATATTAATGCAAGTACATGTTAACTATTCATATAAATAGTCAGTACATAAACACAGAACGGTTGTATTAAAAATATATATATCAACGTAAAATGAAATAACATCGAGTTGCTTTGGTTTAATTTGATTACGCATGTAAAACAATATATTTAATTTAAAATGCTATCTAAACTATAATACACAAATGTATGTATAAAAGTCTAGTCCCTTCCCCCTCTAACGGCACTCCATAAAATGTAGTAGATTTTCAACAGTTCCTTCCACTACGCATATCAGAAGTTATAGTATATCCATGGACTAACAAAGTTCTACAACATCCCAGGTACAAAATGAACCGTACGGGTTTGACACTCCTTTCGCACTCTTGAAACCTGAGGGTTAAATTCTCTTTCCCAGTGCTGCGTCAAGAACTAAGGTGCTTAACACGGGTGGTGACAGTTTCTTTGCTAAGTCCTCAGCATTAAAAGTAAAAGTCATGGGTCTTTTGGATGTTACCTTAAGGATTTCCGATCCTCACCCAGGAAGGATAACTCTTAAATTTATTATTTTATTTAAAAAGTCTCAAAACGAAGCTTGAAATTGAGATCTTTTCGTACAACAATTTTCATTCCATGCATCTAAATAAGATGCAAGGTTCTTTGAAGTCTTAGAAACGGTCTTGTACAAAGTTTACATTTGTACCCCATAAAAGAAAATGATAAATTCATTTTTAGAGAAATCGAATTTCCTTTAATCTAGCATTAGATACCAATGCTTATTAGTATGATATGAAATTAGACGTGATCTGTGATGTCTAGCAATGATAGCACAAGCTGTTTACACTATTTACTATATAAAAATGGAAGTTAATAGAAGAACTAAAATATTGTATAAGCATAAAAAAGATATAATTTTCTTCAAATGCCTGGATACCTATATTTTTTTTATCCTAAAATATATTTGTTGATCAATTTTCAATTAGAAAATGCATAGCTGGTGTTTTTATTCGCATTTCCTGAAAATATATTTAAGATCTAATAATTTTCCCTATATAATATGATTAACTATAATGATGAACTTTGAAGAAATACCATGGGTAAATTCACGTAACTCTTTGAAATCAGAGACATTTTTGTGAGCATTTTCAATTACTTAAAAGCTGATTTTCAGAACCTGAGGATCGGACTACCTCAAAGAAGGAGGTCCTGTCCCACGATAGGTGTTGGTCAATAACGAAACCATGCATAAATCAAAATTGTGACACTTCACCTTAAGTGGATGATCTCTTTATCTGGGTGTAAAATTCTAAAATGACGTAAAGCAACATTCAATTATCAATCACATGTGACATTTAGGAACCCTTTTCCTCCTTGGCATTTGATTTTCTAAGACAGAACTGCTGTTCTCGTAACTTATATTGATGCTACCAAAGATGTGTGATGAGTATGATGAATAGATTGAGTCCTCTCAACACCCAGTTAACAAAATACATGAATCCTATGTCACTCAGACGGAAAGTTGTCCTTCTAAAAGGTCGAGCCGAGAATTCGCATTATGAAACCATCCCATCAGTAATTCTCTATCTATAAAAGTTACATGCCTACCCATAGAAAAATAAATTTATAACACAAATAGGAAATGCATCTTCCCGCTAAAACAAAAATAGCTTTTATCAATTCTAGAATTATATCACTAAGATGTCTCAAAACACTTTCCAAATATTTCAGATGCTAATGCTTGAATGTTTTCCGATGAAGAATTTCGCATTTTGGTATTTATGGTCTCTAAGGAATATCCATACTCCACCCTTTTATTTGCAGGCACATGAACACCATCCTCGTAAAAACAACTAGGAACACCGGCTCTGACAATAAGTACGACATAAGTTTTTTGTTGTCTTATCATGAAGCCAGGTGAACCTGAAGACCCAGGGGCAAATGTCGTGCTGAATAGTATCTTCTGAGGCGGATCACGCAGTGTTGCGTAATAATCAATTCCATTTGGGAGATTCTCTCTACTCCAGTCACTTAACCATTTAACGTAAATATCAACGTTGTTGTTTGGTTTAATTATGTTTGGGTAAACTTGGCTTTCTTCTTTCATTTGCACGCAACCAGTGTGGCCAATGAGGTGAATCTCTGATGGATATTGCATTTTACCGAAAGAATTCAAAGGTGGTGCAAACTTGACTCCGCTTTCCTGGTGAACCTTCAATTCCAAAATAGCTACATCAAAATCTTTATCCATGTAGTGAAGAGTTGACTCAAATCTAAACTTCTTCATCAGACTGGGTCGCTTGTGTCTTGCCAAACTGAACGCTAATTCTGTCACTCTCGATGGAATTTTGATCTGGAAAAAAATACCGTTTAAAGTACACAATGCGCTATAGAGAGAATAGTGTATGAAATAAAAATAAGAATAGGACTCTCTACATATAGCTACTAGATCTACATTATATGCTAGGTCCTAAGATTAGATTTGCTTAAATCAATCCATGAAAAAAAGGGAAGTCCCGCACAGTTTTAAATAAAATTTTATGTCCATTCATTACCCATACCTTGACCACCTTTAACATAATTCAATTCAAACAATCTGCACAGCAAGGGGAAGGTAATAAATGGGAAAATAGATTAAGGTAATATCGAAGATACAACGTTGTTCCTTTAAAAGTGACGATATTTTTCAACGTATATCAACGTCAGTAGAACGCTTCTGTGTGCATTCTGTTCATTCTGTTAAAAAATAATCCTTCCTCTGGTCAATGATAACGTATATTTATCCTTTGAGTGTTTCATTTTGTATCGGTTGGATCAACTAAAAGAATTTTAGGAGGTACAGCTAACCTTTGATAATCTTTTCAATAACATGTAAGCATGTCATGATATATTTTTCCCCAACACGAAATCCTGTTCCTCCAGAAATTCCATCAACGAGTATGAGCCCAACACTCTTGCTGACCTCTACTTTGATAAAGCTTGTCATCACATCTGTTGGACACAGGTTCAGGTTCCGTTCTTCGTATTTTCTTTCCCTGAAATGTGTTTCTTATGCAATAACATGTAACCGCATACGTTCAAAGTCTTCTTTTTGTCTTTTTAATCAGATTTAAAATGTATTTCTTTCAAAACAATTGGAAATATGATAATTATATTTCAAAAACATGAAATTAATAAGGCAAATATAGATTTAAAATCGTGATTCTTTTCTATTTCTTTGTGAATCATCAGAAACATGACCACATTGCAAATGTTACACTGTACATATCTTTCCGTCGATTCCGATGTAACTTCTAACCCGACTGATAACAATGACTTCTTTTTATCCTCTTCGTGTTTATAAAATTAATAATTATTTGCCATAATACCTCTAAATGCCTATAGTCCCTAAAACAACCCTCTCTATTTCCTTCTGTGCTGGCCTGCACATCCTGAAAATTGTCAGGAAAATTCACATAAATAATATTAAGAGAAGCTCAAATACGTATTGAGAGAAGTCGTGAAAGATTAAGTTAAGAATATAATTTATACTTTGAATCCAAGGAAATTCTTTCTCCTCTGTCTTTATATATAAACAGTCAGATAGATAATGAAAGAAATAGTCATATTCAGATACTTTAAGCCATCGTCTTAATCTTCGTCATAAGATAGGTTAATGTAAGATGTGCTACTAGTATATAAGGTAACCTTTTCCCAGAAACGCAGGGTTTCTTCAACATTTATTGAATGCATCACAGAACAGAATTTGCATTGGATTATTCCCTTTCTGATATTGGCTATTTCACTGAAAGGTATAAATGATCGATCCTCATTATTACAAATAATGCGCTGGCATTTGTGTCCCTTGTGAAAATAAATTTTCTCATCAAAGGTATCTGTAAGATTTTTACAAGCAATTTGCACAGTCTCTCCTATCTCAATAGAAATGTTTGTCTCTATAATTGAAGTTTTAATACGTTTCAGTTGCACCTGAATGTCATTTTCACAAATACCAATGACAACAGTGTGATTTTTGTAATCAAAAATTGATGCTGTTTGATATAGACCGAAACTCTCTTTTTCCCTGGTGACATTCCATTTGAGGTAACTCATACAATAAGCAACTAGTCTGTAGTAAACAAACATAGCAAATGAGAGAAATCGAAAACACAGTATTGATGAGTATTCCCATTTTTCGTCTGAAAAGTCTTGGTTAAATATTCTTTTGTTCATACATGGAACAAACCATGCCTTGTCCTTTTCTGTGGTATCTTTTTTGGAATGTAGAGAAACTAGCATATGGAGTTGTTTCTCCATTTTTGTCATAATTTCAGTTTTGTGATTCAAATATGAAGGTACATCTTGCCACAGAGCAGTCAATAGTTTAGCATCCAATTTCCCTGTCTTGTTGAACAAGTCCCATTCTGTATAATATCTTTTCTTACAGTCTTTGTGAATATGGTTTTTATCGGCTATAAGTTTGTTAACTGCAATAGCAAACCACTGAATATTAAGAATAACATTTTGTATTGAATGATCTTCAAAATTATTCCCATCTTCAAACCATAATAACAACCCGTTGCTGTGGAAGAACTTTAAAAATTCAGATAATGTTGTTTTGTTTTCAAGTTGAAACTCAAAGGGAAGGCATTTTGTGTTTATATCCCATATTTCTTCAAAAGACATAACTTCTTCTTTTTTCTCTTTGATCAGCTGTTCTAGCAGTGCCCATTTCGAGGGTACTTTCATTGTATTACTGAGTTTTTGTGTGGCTGCTTTAATTATGGATGTTTTGATAGATTCCAAAGTTTCCCTGCCCGCATCAGTTAGATTGAGAAGGTCAATTTCATACTCAGAGTCGACTAGAGACCATCTCAACCAATCCCTGTCTTCCACTGGAACTGCTTTCCAGAACTCCTTAAAATATTCATCCATTTCCTGTCGATAAGAAATAAATCCATTCCATTAAAATATCTTCAGCTTTATTAGTGCATGCAGTTTCCAATTTAAAATGTTGTTAGTGTTGCATGTAAAAATACTTTGACAAATATTCACACTTAACTGCTTGTGTCATGTACTTACATCTTCAGATTTTTCTTCTGTGTGAGTAGCTATGATCAAGACAGGGGCTTTTGTACTGCCAAATGTCTTGATTGATGATATCCAGAACTTCACGTAGTCTAAAAAAGATGACACCAAAGTAGATTGCATAAAATTAATTTTACGGGTTTTTCTTTTTATTTTTCGATTTTTTTTACACTATTTATATAGTTCTAGATATTGATCAACATTTAAGCCTGCTTATCTATAAATAAGATGTAAAAACAAAGGCGGGTTATTTAACTTCACGAAAGGTGCTTCTTGCAAGTTATATTACAATATATTCCTAGCGTAGATTTCAGAAGAATTTCATAGTCTTTTATGCATTGTAGGCGTATTTTGCACGAATAACTACGTGCAGAAATATCTGTCTGCATTGAATGAGAACTTCTAATACTATGGAGCCTCTGCTCCAAACTTTTAAGGAATGTAATGCAACTCTTACATTAACCCTTAATAATGTGTTGATCAGGTAAACGGAGTAACCCTTTGTAACAGTTTTGATGAGCAATATAAAATTTATCTCTTTATAACTATTGTACTGTTGTTTTTATATCATATCATATATTATTTTTTGTTGAGGTTTAAAAGAAATATCCTATCAAGACACCATAGATATCTACCTTTATAAGTCCATGTAGAGAAAATTGATCCCTGCTGGTTATTTTCTTCTGTACTTACATAATCTTCAAACTTCTGAGTCACATTTAAAACAAGAATAAAGAACACTCTTTCTGTGATGTAAATCTGATGGCATGCATAATACGCGAATTGACCAGCTAAATCCAGCATACTAATTGTTGGTACTTTTTCTTTTTCATCCAATATCTTCAGCAATATATCCCTTGGAATTGTAGTTGTCCTTGCGTCTGAGTGAACAGAGAGGGGTTTCATATGCAATTCTTTATCTTTTTCAATATGAACTGTTTTATTTTCAGTTGAATTATTATCCTGTATATCTGAATTGTCCTCTTCTGATTGTACATTTGCAAAATTTTCATTCGCTTCCACATTTCCATCTTTCTTAACGACCTCAGAATCTAAGTCAGACATACTAACCCTAATAAATGCTTTCTGTCGTCCATCGTCCGACGATACTGTTAAAAAATATTTTGTTAACTAAGCTATTAACCTTTGAAAAAAAATATCATTAGCTTTTCAGAGTATTGTTCAACTATTATCAGGTTTGGTAGGAGCGCTTATAAATTGAACCTCAGTAAATATATGTGTTTTTAAGTAAGTATTCAATTAAAAATTAAACCTTCTAGACGACCATTTCTGATGGTAAATACATGCTGATGAAGCTCTAGGCCCCTTGTAGACTCAATATCCTCTACATCATCTTGGGTTTCTCCCATTAAACGTTTCAGTAATGTTGTTTTTCCTGCTTCAGCACAACCAACAAGAATGCATCTTGAGTGGTCAACAGTTCTTGTGCTTTTCTGTAAAGACCCTTCTAGTTTTTCGATGTATATTTGTTGCAAACTCCTCTTTAGAATTTGTGATAGGACATTCGAATGTATAACCTTACCGCCGGAACCTAACAGTAAAGTAATTACTTTTTTATGAAAAAATGCATCACATTTGCAATACAGGTATATTTTACTGCATCAAAATTAATCAATAATGCTACGAAAGGCGCGACTGAACGACGATCATCGATAGTTTGGATTGATGTTTTTGTGTGTTTTAGTAAGTGGAGAAATAAGGTACATATACAGCATGTACCTGCTTTGCCTTTTTGAATTGATTTTTTTTTTCAACATTAAAAGTCGCATCGTTTATCCTTGCATTATTTTTGTTAATGGATTCTTACAATGGATTATTCAATGTCGTAGCAATTTTTTTTTTTTTTTTTTTTTTTTTTTTTTTTTTTTTTTTTTTTTTTTTTGTCTAAGTATAAATATTGTAAGTTAGTTATGGAACAAATAAAGAAAGCATCTATTTACTATAACACACGGTATTAAGGATACATAACACTAACAAAAATTTGATGCCTGGATTGATATACATTATTTTACTGATTTTGAATAGAAATTACATAAATAATAAATCCCTAAAATATAAAGAAATCGTAAGCTTTCTTTGGCGCTTAAATATGCGACTTTGTTTTGTTTACTATATAATTCTATACAATATTTTGCATATATTTTTAACATTGCTTACACAGTTCTCCCAGTTTACCTGGTAAACATTACTAGTATTCAGATTACTTATTTGAATATAAATTTATGAGAAATCTTGCAGATTTCTGATAAAAAATTTGTTTGTGATATTTATCCTTAAATGTATTGCAGAAATGTAATTATATTTTTTTGTATAATCACATTGAAATTACAATTTATTCAATGAATGTTATATTAAGAACAAGGTACGGTTTTTATACAACCCTGACCCTATATTTTTCTTAAATATGAAAGTGACATAAGAAATTAAACTCATACTTTCTGAATCGTTGAAATACCATGCAGTAAGAACATTCAAATCGTTTTTCTCATATGACCTCATAAATGTTAATTGTAACGTCACAAACTTGTGGATTTTTCTCGTATTTTCTTAAAACTTTACAATAGGCATCAATTTTCAGTTGAATTTTCTTTCAGATAATATAGAGCACATGCGTTGCCCACAAAGATTTTGAGAAATATGATTTTTTTTTTTCCAAAGGATTTTATACGACAAATTAAAAAATATTTAAGTGGGTCACGGCTGTGGACATTATTTTCTTAAGGAAAATACCCATAGAAATGAGTCATTTTAAGATTTTTCCTGTTTGAAACTTAGAAATGTACGGAATGGTCCTCCTTTATGCAATATTTCTTCATGACTTATCATATTCATATACTAAACTCATTTTTAATCCAATTTCATATATTTAAAAAAAAATAATAATAAAATTAATCTCTAGAGCACAATAGATCCCAAACCGTACCTACTTCTTTGTCTTCATTTCGCCAATTAGCACTTTTGTAAGTAACTGACTGAATAACGTAATCAAATAAGCATGTGAGTTCTGTATTCTTTAGCATCACAGTGGTGTAAGATGTCAAGATCCATTTGCAAGTTAATTAAATGACATTAATACATGTAGCACATAGAGTGATTCTGTGAAGTCTTCATGAGGACCAAACAGACATACCTGCTTCTTTATCAAGTTTTGGATCTAAAAGTAATCAAAGTAGTATAAAACGTATTAATTTCTGGGGAATATACATGTATGAAAATGTTTGTCTTCTTAATCAATACTTAAAGCACTTACCAGTACTTATATCATTTTTCTTTTTCTGACGACTAATGGACACTGATAATAAAGGTTTTCCCAATTACAGATAGAAATACAATAATGAAATTCGCTTTAAATGAATAATTTTTGATGAAATCTTAATGATATATAAATTAACCCTTTCACGATAACTGCGGTACTAATCTTTTGCAGGGCAAAATAACAATATTAGGCGAAGTTTTTGTTGACAGATAATTAAATGAGGTATATTAAACAATTACTTTTACGTCATATTTCACCAAAATATATCATTTTGCCCTGCAAAAGAGCAGTACCGCAGTTATCATGAAACAGTCTATTGAAGCAAAATCTTTTTTAAAAATGGATAAATGTCTTTTATATTGTCACGTTAAGTGATAGTCTTCATAAATTACATATAACTATGTGCGTTTTCATAAACACTAACTATCTGTCAGATTATTACAACATCTTTTTCATAACATTGATCTAATATAACATTTTGCAGAATTATGAAAGTTAAAAAAATCTTTTCATAACTTTGATTAATAAATCTTGCATTAAGTTTTGTTATTAGAAATAAATAATTCTGGTAAACGTTTTTCTTTCGAATTCATTTCACATAGAATAAATATCCATAACTGTTTGTTAAAAATTAAGAAAAATCTATAGTTTTTAGAAAGAGGAGGACATTCAAATAATTAAAAAAGAAAAATTCACCTAGTGCATGACAACTCTATTTACCTGATACTTTGTACACTTTTGAACGTAATTCATCTACAGCCCCAAGACTGTCAATGTATTTCTTAGCAAGTTCTGGATCTATGAAACATGTCTTGACTTCAGTAACGGAATCCTGGTAGACGGTAGAACACCCTAGGTGTTGCTCTAATTCTACAATGATATTCCGGATGTTCTGCCATTCTTTATTAAATTCTGAGTCAGAGAGAGATATATCAGTAGAATTACCAGAATATTTGTTCCGAAGAAGACGAATCCGTTCAATGTTTGCGGCAAAGCTTCTGTCACCCAGGTCTGGGACTTTCCCCCAACCTTTGGGAGGTGGAGGTATTTTGCAGACAATCCGAAGAATGTCGTACAATATATATATACCAAGGTCTGAAAAATCTCCATCATATTGGTATATTTGTAGTGGAAACATTATTTGAAGTTGTGATGCTTTCAAAGGGACTCGCTTTTTGTTTTTCTCATAATCACGAGACCATTGTTTCATTACCTTGGATAATTCACACGGTGGAATTTTCTTTTTAAGAATATCACGTAGCACATCTGTACAGGGACCCAATATAAGCCTCGCTAGCCGGGCGGTATTTGTTGTCTCTGGTGCTGATGTGCACTTTAATGACGACATTGCAGATTTAAGTTATAAAGCTCTATTTACGTGTAAATGCGGACGGCTTTGTCAAATCTTGATGTGACCTTTATTTGTCTACAGGAAAAAATACATGACTGAAAATTTTTGCTTATATCAGAAGGAGAGCAAGATAAAAAAAAAAAAGGACCACATTATATGTTACTTTTAGATGGTAAACATTTAAACAGAGGTATAATTTTATGCATTAAAATTTAGAAACCTGTCTAGTTACATCATACCAAGATTAGACATTAACATTTAAAACGAAAGTAGAAATGTTAATATTCTAAAGTGATGACACAGACTCCTGTCATTCCTCCTGTTTATAGATACCCTCTTAAAAATTCTCGGTTAATTACTTATGCATTATATAAAATAAATATTTGCTGTACCTTTGCTTCTTTGCGCCATTTTCACTCTCGGGCAAGGTCAGTCATTACCTCCTTCATCTAAATATAGAAGATATTGCAAAATACTGCATGCCTAGTAATCTGAGATAGGGTGACTCATGAAAAGAATAATAAGTCTAGAAAGGAAAAAAAAACTAAATAAAGTACATTTCGTTTAAACCGGGATTGATGAAAGAGTTATAAAAAAGGAGGGGTTTGGTATATAAAGCTTTCTATATCTTTTTTTTTTATGTAGCTGTAACAATTTCTGCAATGTTAAGAGAATACTGGGTGTGTAGCTTGTAAAATGTAATAGGAACGTCTAACACTAACTCTAAATTCCAGTGTTGCATTAAAAACATTTTAATTCAATTATTCTAATAAATTACTACATGTAATTAATTTCTTTTAGCAACTCAGATTTATAACTTGCAATTATGAGCAAATTCAGTAAAGCGTTGAAGTTGAAATCACCTTGAGTTTAAAGAGTCTTAAAGTGCAAATCCTGGTACCTATTCTTGTGACAGAGAAAGATATAACATGATCCCATTGCCTTGTTATTTTTTTTTTCTTTGCAAACATATAAACATCCAATCCGCTGTTAATAACCCTTAACATAATTAACGAAAATTAAACCATTGATTTTTTTTTAAATTGTTTTTAAAATATGATCTCTTATTATAATTTTATGCTGCTTTTAGCCTTTCTAGCAGTATTCCAAAATTTATTAAAAAAAAAAATGGTTCTCCAATGTATTAAGGTAACGAGCTGTGGATCTATCCAAACTATCAATGATACCTGTGATGACGATACTGTAACTTGAACAATCTGACTTAGTGGAAATGCACAGCACTGATGCATATTAAGGCACCGCATTCGTCCTGTTCGTGAATAATTTAATTTTCTTTTATACATTTGATCAAATATCAGTGATTGTACCTTTGTAGAGTTGTATCCTAGCAATGTAAAAAAAAAAAGTAGTAAAAAAATTACCTGACCATGAAATGACGAATACTGACGCATTAAAATCCTCTTATGTCTGCTCCTTTCAATGCATGGACGTCAGAAAAACAGGATAAATCAAACAAGGGAAGAAATAAATTTAAAGGGACAGCTCTACATGTATGCTACAGAGGAGAATTCTTTTTTTAGCTGACAGTAAAAAAAAATGTCAAATGCATTTCAAGTAATTATGAATTTACCGGGTGGTAGTTAACTACAAAATTTACGTTTTACAAATTCCCCCTTTTTATGTCTTTTTTCCTTTCTATCATGCAGCTCTTTCTCTCTTTTGTATGTATATTGTATTGCATATGACTATATATGAGTATTTACAATGAATTTTATTTTTGCTCCTTTATTGGTCAATGAACTGATCGAATTGAATGGAATTGTAAATTGTGTATTTACCGCCACCCGGTATATTTAAAATCTACAACGTGATAGTAAAGCAATCCTAGATCATATGAAGAACGAATTGAATAAAATTTTACTGAACTAACAATTATTTTTGTCCTTTCATAACAAAAGTTCTCATCCAAATCTTGTTTAATTCTTAAGAAGAAACAGTAAATGTTAAAATGCGAATGGATTTTCAAATCTGCATTTAATATTTAACAAATGCAAAAAGTAACATTTATATGCCCAATATTTCTGTATACTTCAACAAACTGTAATTTATTTATTTCATACATATATGAAAAAAAATACAAAATCGCAAAAATTCTTATAGAAATTAATAATTTTCTTATCGAGATTTTTTTTTGTTCCACACAAAATATTAACCTTCATTTGAAGATAAGGATAATAGATATCCTTGCAACTGAAAAATGCGTAATTTTGATAATTATAGTTTTTTACTGTGATTCTTATATCATATTCTCAGCACTCGCCAAATTAGGTACACATTGTATTTTTGCCCAAGTTCAATGAAAACGACGTATAAAAGTAATCTTGACAAATTTCATAAATCTTGTAAAAATCTATTCATGAACAGGGAAAAATCTCCTCGTAGTAAGTACCTGTGGAGAGCAGATCCAGGAGGGGTAAACATCCCTTGTAGGCTTCTCACACCAACTGGTATACCTACTCAGGTAAATGGAGCAATCCGTAGCCAAAACTGGTAGACAACTACGCCTAGCAAAATGTCAGGGAAAAACTACTGTAAGCCAATGAAACCAAATGTTTGCAAAAAATTTATTAACTGAAAGTTGTGAGTCGTAAAGCTGATCGTATAGTGGCTCTTAGCGTCCCTCCTGAAGTACGCCGTAGATCGTATTTTATAATGTACAATGCATAATATTCATTTACATATGAAACAAACAAATCAGATTCAAGTAAACAAGTTATACAATAAATTTGTACAAAATCCTGGAATTTTATAAAATAAATTGTAATTGAAACATAAACTTTAATAAGCTTCAGTCCAACGTCCTAGTATTGTGCAAAAGTTAATATAATGTTAAGATAATTTTTAGCAATGTTCCGTTACTGTTCCTGCATCGTCGTCCCAAGATAGATAAACATCCTGGTAGATTACATTGTCCCTAATCCGATTACCAGATTTGTTTATTCTTACGGAAAAGTCTTACACTTTCATATCCCGATTGGATTATAGGTCAATGCACTCTATCTTAAGTACATTGTAAATAGTTTAGTATGTATATTTTCTGATTAAAATAATTGTCTCAAACCCTATAGGTTTACACTACTCAACAAAAGGATGTATTTGCAAACAAATTCATTTAAATGACTAAAGCATATGTAAAAAAGCTGATTTCATGCAAGATCATAGATATAGTTGGATTTTATTCCTATAAGTCTAGGAATATATTTGGCGAGCTTAAAAAAATCGATTATTCTAAAAACATCATTTACTTGTAGATCTGAAGGTTCATGAAATTCTCACCAGCCGTTTTCGATAAAGAGTGTTTCCACTGAAGCGTATTGCCGTGGCCCCTTTTTCGGACCCCTCTAACATCATCTAATTAACTCAAATCTTAATTTTGTACACCTAACCCATATTTTATTATCTGTGTGATACATTACTTCCAAAAATTTACATTGAAAACGGCGCTTTAGTTTTATTAAAGGTAATTAAAAATGCCCACTAGTGGGTGTTAATTCCGGAATGTTGCGCTTGTCCGAGCTGGGTTTTAATTGTGTCTCATTAATATTCGGAGTAGGCGAGGCATGAAAACATGTAATAGTCAGTTATATAATGGTTTCTGGGAACTACTCAGCATGATATGATAAAAAAATACACAAAGGTAAACACAAAGAACATGTTTAAACTTCCCAAGGATTAAGTCTTTTTTTTTTTTTTTTTTTTTTTTTTTTTTGAAAGAGGGATGCGGGGGAGGATCTTGAAGATGTACATGTACTCCCTCCCTAAATCCAGATTTTTCCCATTTTTTGGTAGGTTCTGGTAGATCCTTGAAGTCGTATAGTAAATAAACAAAATCTAGCAGCATACTAAAAAAAGGTGAATGACGGGTTACTTTTGTTTCGAAAATATTTTTTTTTTATTTTAAATAGGGTAAGTTGCAATTGCAATTTAAGAAACGTACGTGGCGTATACGTGGAAAATCAACACTAAATAAACCAGGCCTATTTGTACATGTAAACACACACTTCACATTATTTTAATATCAAAAAAATAAAATGCATTTTCAAAAACATTAGTGCCGTATCGAATTTTTAAAATAAAAACCCCTCTCCCTCTCTCTCTCTCTCTCTCTCTCTCTCTCTCTCTCTCTCTCTCCATACATAAGTACAGTAAATAGTGGTGTACGGAATAACAAAACAAAACATTTTTTGCTATGCTGTAGTGATATTTAATCACTAAAACAATACGGTACGTCTACCCCGTGTACCTATATTTTTACAATAAAAAAACATTTTGAGGAATGATGCTATTGCTAAGATTTAGACTATGCCTTGGAAACTCATTGAGCCCCAAGCAAACCCCTAAATCCAAGGACTAAAACTAAAATATCATTACATTTGGCAAATTCCATTACCCTCATCTGTGAAATATTTCTTATGAATGGTAGCGTCATTATTTTTTATCTTCAAATGTGGACCTAATACCTGAACAATATTGATATCCATCGGATGCCACTATTATCATCGTTTCATGGCCGTAGCAAACGGGGAGGGGGGCACCCCCCCCCCCATAATTTTGCCAATATGTAGAACACTATAAAAAACATAGCTACCATACACTTGTTCCCCTTCAAAAATTACGTCGGATCCCCCCCCCCTTTTTTTTTTTTTTTTTGCTTGTCAAGGAATTTTTGGTAGTTGATAGTGCGTCCAAGTGAAAATGTATGGTTGTGCTCCAAAAACTGAAAGTGATTCCAACGGGCTTGTGTTTTACCAAGAGAGGAATTTCATAGATACCTAAAGAACTCCTTTGTATATATTGAACTTCTTTGAAATCAATATAGAGGTATGTTTTAATTTAAAGAATATTTTGTTAAGAAAAGTAAACGGAATTTAGTAGAAGGGTCAGCTTATTTTAGCCCCCTCCCTACATCAAGGTCAACGTATATACATATTAATTGATATAAAATTTACAAAGCAAAAGTATAGAAAATGTACCAAAAAGAAGTGGTTGGGAGAAAAATTAAAAAAATACTAATAAGCAGAATTACAGAGAAAAATAGGCGAAATTATAGAATAATACCGGTTTGGAAATACTGTAGATTCCTAAATATACGCGAGGAATTAATTATCGCGTAATTACGCGAGAAGAACCACTCGCGAAATAAAATTACTCGTTTTTATTTTTATGGTGCTGAAATCAATATAAAATCCCTTAATCAACCGTCCACTCGCGATTTATTGTTCTCGCGATTTGACGTGAAAGACCCATTTCGCGATAATAAGTACTCGCGAAAAATAAGGAATCTACAGTATTCAAAAATGTGAAATTACTTACAAAATAATGAATATTTTAGCAACTTCTAAAAAAAAATTGAAAATGTAACGGTCTGAATTACTAATCGCAGCTAAAAGCACGTGATTTATTGATTTTTTTTTTTTTTTTTTTTTTTTTTTTTTTTTTTTTTTTTTATTCACAAAGTTACCCGAGTCAACAAATCAAGTGATAAATTGGAATATTTAACAGTTCATAATGATGTCAATGACATGTAAATACCACCCCTGAATAGTGAAGGAAACGGTCGGTGTTTTGTACCATTTATCAAAAAGTTTACCCCGAGCGCAGGCTTGCCCAAAAATCTCCTTTAAATATGATGAATTTTCCTTCTGTCCTTTTGAGAAATCTGGGCAGCAATGCGCTCACCATGTATTATGCCTTTGAAAATCAAAATAACTTTGAACATCAATGGAGATTCGTGAATTGCCGTGACCCCTCTTACAAAACACAGCATCGTTCTTTATTTTCATGGACTTTTAATTCCTGTAACTTCGCAAAGTTGCGATTTATACATAGAAGAATCATTCATTTCATGGGGCTATTTTCTATACTTTATTTTTGTGCAAATTACTAGGGCCATGTTTTGTACAGTAAGTGCAATCATTCTTTCGTGCACAAAATCGTGATTTTTTTTTTAATATAGAAAAAAGAAATAGTAGAATAACAGAAAGATCTTCCGTTGGAGATGGAAGGCTGTAAAAACAGCAGGGAAATAATAGCTTTTGAACAAATCATTAGGATTTAACACTTTCTTAAAGTTCCGTATAATTTTGCTTATTAAAAAGTTCCGCCATCAAGGGATCGGGATCAAACCCATAACCGTTGGATCACGGATCATGTGCGCTAATCACTACGCTATGCATTCCAGTACAAACTTATACATATGTATATATTAACCTAATTTTTCAAAAATAAAATAAAATAAATCTAATTATTACAATGAATTTTGTGGTATCCCCTGAAACGCTTTGATCGTTGCTCTGTAATCGATCAATTTTTAAACTGGGCAGGACTCTGATAGATAAGTTGATGTTACAGGGATTATAACAACCTCATTTAAAGTCAGCATTTTGTAAATTATATAGGGTTGTTAAAATCCCTGTAACATCAAATTATCTGTCGGTAGCCTGCCTCGATTTAAAAATTGACCGTACTCAGACCATGCTCTTGAGTATCGAATAAGTTTTATGTTAAAAACTTACTGGTAGTCCGAGGCAACATAGCAGCTCTGTTTGTTTCCAATATTTATAACATGTTAAGTGTAAAAAACTTGTCATTTATTTCAATGACAAAAATGTAATTCATAAAACAATTTCAAAATAATTTTGCTGTGAGACATAACACCATCAAGGAAAGGTTGTTGACATATAAACTGTTTCTTGAGTAGAAATGCATGTCACTAAATTATTTCACATCGGTGGTCTCCCAACCACAATATTGTTACAACACACAGATGCGATAACGCCATATAATACAACAAACTTTAATGAAAACAAAAGTGTTGCAAAAAAAAAAAAAAAACAAAACCAAAAACAAAAACAAAACAAAAAAAAAAACGCAAGAGGCCCAAGGGCCACATCGGTCACCTGAGCACATTGGCTAGACAAAAGCACAAACCAGTTCAGTATTGAAGAGATTACTGTGTGTGTGTGTGGGGGGGGGGGGGGGTCTTGAATTTTAAACTACCTGATGATGCTTCCGGGTCAATATAACAAATGGCTTTGTTGCACTTGAGAAGATTTTAAAAATTTCTTCCCATATATTCCTTTGTAAAAATTTGATCCCTACTGTGGCTCCTCCCTATCCCAGGGGTCATCATTTGACCAAATTTGAATCTACACTACCTGAGGATCCTTCTATATCCATATTACTAAACATAGCTTTTCTGTTCTTGAGAAGAAATATTTTCCTATATGTTCTTATCTAAAACTTTCTACCCCCACTGGGCCCCACCCTACCCCCGGGGGTCATTATTTGAACAAATTTTACACTACCTGAGGAGGCTATCATGTCAAAATGACTACATACGATTTTCAGTTCTTGAGAAAAAGATATTTTCCTATGTGTTCCTATGCAAACTTTTCGATCCCCCATTGTGGCCCGACCCTATCCCCAGGGGTCATCATTTTAACAAACTTGAATCTACACTACCTGAGGATGCTTCCATATCAAAATGACTAATCATGGCTCTGCAGTTCTTCATCAGTAGATATTTTCCTATATATTTTTATTTATTGCAGTTCTTCAGAAGTAGATATTTTCTTATATATTTCTAATAAGACTTTGATCATCCATTGTGGCCCCACCCTACCCCCGGGGGTCATGATTTGAACAAAACAGAATCTACACTACCTGAGGATGCTTCCACATAAATATGATCAATCAGAGCTTTGCTGTTCCTGAGAAAAAAGATTTTTTAATTTTTAATTTGTAAAACTTTGATCCTCCATAGAGGCCCCACCCTACCCCCGGGGGTCATGATTTGAATAAATTTGAATCTAAACTACCTGAGGATGCTTCCATATAAGTATGACCAATCAGGGCTTTGCGGTTCCTGAGAAGAAGATTTTTTAAAGATTTTTCCTATATATTTCTATGTAAAACTTTGATCCTCCATTTTGGCCCCGCCCCAACCTCGGGGGTCATGATTTGAACAAACTTGAATCTACACTACCTGAGGATGCTTCCATATAAATATTACTCATCATGGCTTTGCTTTTCTTTAGAAGAAGATTTTTAAAGATTTTTCTTATATATTTCTATGTAAAACTTTGATCCTCCATTGTGGCCCCGCCCCAACCTCGGGGGTCATGATTTGAACAAAATTGAATCTACACTACCTGAGGATGCTTCCATATAAATATAACTCATCATGGCTATGCTTTTCTTTAGAAGAAGATTTTTAAAGGTTTTTCCTATATATCTCTATGTAAAACTTTGATCCTCCACTGTGGCCCCGCCCTACCCCCGGGGGGTCATGATTTGAACAAATTTGAATCTACACTACCTGAGAATGCTTCCATATGAGTTTCATCTTTCCTGGCCCTGTGGTTCTTGAGAAGAAGATTTTTAAAAGATGCTATTAATTTTTCACTAATTCTTTATTATCTCCCCTTGAAAGAGGGCGTGGCCCTTCATTTGAACAAACTTGAATCCCCTTCCCCCAAGAATACTCTGTGTTTTAAGTTTTGTTGAAATTGGCCCAGTAGTCCTAGAGAAGAAGATGAAAATGTGAAAAGTTTACAACAACGAGGACAACGACAACAACGACGACGACAGACAACGGACAAATTTCGATCAGAAAAGCTCTCTTGAGCCTTCGGCTCAGGTGAGCTAAAAAGGAAATTTGACGATGGAAAAGCTGAAGTTATCTCGTTTGTCACACAATTTATTTATTAGTTAAGTAAAAGGTGTGTGGCTTACCCCTCTCCCACACGATTTTAGAACCTGAATTTGAAACAGCCTGTTTTTGCTTTTTTAATTACTGCTTGTTGAAAATATTGATTTCTCAGACTTTTCAAAAACGTTGCTGCGGGATTAAAATCGAGTGTAATATCTGGTGTATGCATACATTCCATTGCTAGAAATGTTAAACTGACCATCTCATGAGCAGTCGATGTTATTTATCTACAAGGTTATACTGCAGCACTGTATGTCAAAAATAGTGTTTTTTCCCCTCTTCTTGTTGGCTTGATGGAAATTTTCATGCACGGAAAATAATTCAAACCTTGATGATTGGCATTTCATGAAAACATTAAAACATGCATATATTCCATATTTGACATTCATAAAAATTGTTTTATTTGGAATTTTGATAATAGAATACAAAATTGTATATCAAATTTGCTCTGTATTACATGCAGTAAAGTTTATTCATATATAATTCGTTTTAGCTAATAGCACACAAAACCACTTACGTGTAGTTTGAATTGTTTCTTTGGATGGTTGATTGGTTAACGTCCCTACGTAATAGGCACTCATATTGAGAGGCCCCACTATGCGCTCGAGGGTTGCAAATTTATACCTGTACTCGGCACTTTCTGCCTTCCAGCACTGTGGGCCGGATCTTCTTCGTGCCAGCGCCTTCTGCGACACTGGACCTTAGTTTACACGGTCTCTTCCGAATGACCGGTCGGTTTTTTTTTTTTTTTTTTTTTTTTTTTTTTTTTTTTAAAATATTCATGATTTCTTAATCTTTATTATGCAGTTGAATTAAATCATTTATGATACACAGATCAGAAGAAATAGATCAAACATAATAATATCATTTCTACCTAACACAACTCTAAATAAGAGGTATTATAGTATGAAAATACAAATCAAGGTCTTTTCTAATATGTTAGGATAAGCTATAAACCGTTTGAAATGAGCAATGAAAACCTTCATAATTTCCTTTTAATCGCTTATTTTTAAAAGCAAATATTATTTTTAAATTACCTTTTCTTCATTTAGTGCGTTTTGAAAACCATGAGTATTATTTTAAAAAAAAAAGTATGACATCAATAGATCTTTTTAAAAATTTTTGAAAGTATTTTTTAATCAATCCAGGTAAAGTACACATAGGTTCCAATATTCCCTCTATTCATCTATGTCCTGATGTTTTGTATTTTAAGGGCTGTAACTGTACTCTTCATTTTCCTGCACTTCATCATTAACATACGTTGTAGCCGTTTTTTCAACAGAATCATCTATCAACTCTCTGTAGGGATTAACATTCATATAACTGATGTTACATTTATCCTTTGAAGAATGCACTACTTCTAGATAATTACCCTCTAGATTTTGAGGATCAAGGTAAGAACCAAGATTTTGAGGATCAAGGTAAGAACCAAGACTTTGAGGATCAAGGTAAGAACCAAGATTTTGAGGATCAAGGTAAGAACCAAGACTTTGAGGATCAAGGTAAGAACCAAGATTTTGAGGATCAAGGTAAGAACCAAGATTTTGGGGATCAAGGTAAGAACCAGTACTCATTCGCTCTTTGTCAATTTGAGTTTCGTTTTCTTCCATTGGTTCACGCAACTCTTCATAAACTTCATCTTGTTCTTCAACTATATCATAATCGGGGTCATTGTACGGATCATTTGATAAAGTAAATTTGGATTCATATGGACTACTTGCTGTTTTTGGAACACTAGGAAGGCGCATGAGTTCTCTTCGTCTTTTTCTCAAAAGCATTTTTCTGAAACACGATATAAACCGTTGCTATAAAATCAATATTTCACTAAAGATCACGATATGCAATGCACTTGAGTGTTGTAAGACATCAGTTTTCTTAAAGTCATAGTTTACTCAACATATAAAGCAAAAAATGTCATGTAATGTTGACTATGTGTTTACATGTATGCTTGTCAATTGTCTTCTTTCGGCATTCGCCCTGAATACTCAAGGGGTCTGCGAAACGGTCAGCATCAGCTCAAGCAGACCAGAAATGAAATCTGAGTGGACAAGAAAGGTGGAACTTGGATTCTTCGTCTTCCTATGTCGTGTCTGATTGTTACTGTACATCGTTTCTTTTTCACTTTCTCCCTTAAACTTTAATTTTTTATGTGTTTGCTCTTCATTACAGAGCCATCAAAGTGTCATTATCATGTAATTGTTAAAAGGGCCGTTGTGCTTCGTATATTTGAGTATTTATATTTGTCATGTTTATTTTTTAAAATCATTATTTTGTCAAGTACTACCTAAAAATCATCGTCTTGAAAAAATAACTCTTACATAAAAACAAAATATAAGTAAAGAGGGAAATTGAAGCCCGTTTTACTCTTGATAAAAAAATTCATTTTTTTTTTGTATAGGATCAGAAAATGGCACAGGTTTGTAGAGACAGTGAGTCTATGACATAATGTATGGAATTTTGGAATCCATCATAAGGAAATACTGAATCTTCACAAAGAGTGGATTACAAAATTAGTTTCTTATTTAGAGCTGTTACATTCTTTATGTTTTAAAAGATTTATTAGAAATGTGATTGCAGAATATTCTCTATAATTATAATTGAAAGAAAACCCCATAAATCAGCAAAGAAAAAAAAACAATAATTGTGTTTATGAATTAAAGGCTTCGTACATACCTCATTGCTATTAAGCTGAATATTAGGATTCCAACAAAAAGCAAAACAATTGTAGATCCTATGGCAACTGGAAAAAAATAGTAAATGAAAAATATACTTACCCCAATATCTATATACGGTAAGAAAAACAATTGACCTTTCAACATCATTAATATTTTCACATATTGAGTAACATTCATTTATCCTCAACTTACTAAACAACTGTGTCTGATCTAAATTCCCTGTTATGTCTTGGTCTACGCTTGGTGAATCTGCAGAATCTTTTTCAAGAAAGGAAAATATAGTTATGAAATGGATGATAACGAACAATAATCATGCTCAATAGTCCAATCAAACAATAAAAATTGTGAGCACAGCAAACATGGGCCTTTGAAAGCAGTGGTTGGAAAAAGTGCCATCAGGAATTGAGCATATTCGATCTGTTACTCCCACCTTGTGCATTATGTCACAATCGAAAAATCCATGGAAAAAAAAACAGTACGAAAATAATGACTTAATAATTTTATAAAAGACATCAGTGAACAACTGACTTTAAAATGGAAAGTATTTTCAAACAATCTCTTTTGTCGACTATGAAATTTGTAAAATGTTGATTTCAAACTAAAATAGTTGATATCCTCAATTCATCAACTTATTTGTCAGTAACCTACCAAGTTTTGGAAATTGTTTGTGTTGTGCGTAACACATGTTGTTTCGTATCGAATCAACTTGGAGAATTAAACCTCATGGTCATACATGTAATGATTTATTACTACATAAATAAGGGAAGTTGACGATGGAAAATTCATCACTTTTATTGTATAAAATTAGTTGTAAATTTGCATCAATGCCTCTCTCCAGTAAAACATCCAAATATGAAACAGATGTGCTAAACTCTGTGGTATCTTATTTCTAGTTCAGAGCAAAATATCGAATCAATATATCAATGAAAATGAATATTGTTTTATAAAAAAAAAAAAACTTCGTCGATATATCTAAATATTGAATTAAAGGCTTCAACTAGAGAATTTTCCTTTCGATGTAGAAGTTTTGGAATAAATTATCTCCTTAATGAGACTACAAAACAGGTCTGCTTATAAAGAACCAAAACATCATCCATGGGAAGATCAACAGATTGCTTGAAGACCTGGTCTTCAAATGAATATTGATAATGAGAATTTCAAGCAGATTTTTTAAAATCAACCTCGGAGTACTAGCGTGCAGAATTAGAATTTTTAACAAAATAAATTTGAAAATTACTATTTACAAGGTATGCAAATTTACTTGCGCAAATTTGGTGAAAAAGCAGTTGTCTTTGACGTCAAAAAAACTAGTCTTAATTTATCAATTGGCATGGTTTTATGAAGTGTTGAAAAATTGTATATGTTAATGCTATTGATTTTTTAAGATTTCGCGATTTCAAAGTTCCTGGGAATTATTCGATTTAAACAACTTTTCAAATATATTTTCTACAGTATACCTGAGGTTTTTTCTTCCTTCACTGCTGTTAATATCTTCGTGATAAGTAACGAGGCTTGATAGAATATTTACTACAACCCATTAGGTATCTGTTTGCTAGGATTTATAGATTCCAATATGAGAATAGTAATTCGAATTCAAATTGGTTGCTGGTAAGACCAAAAAATATATATATATTTAATTTATTTTTTTTTCAATGCGTTTAGAAAGGAAAATTGCAATTGAATGTGAAGTTGTTTTATGAATTGAAAATCAATTCTGCAATTTTCTCGACTTGTAAAAAGACGGTAGAAAGTATTATTTATCGTTAATTTGATAATTCACAATAGTTGCTTTCTTTATCAATGAAATCTGCTTTGGTAATTATGACAAACGCTTCAATGGTATTAGTTTTAGACAATTTTTTTAATGATTTACCATAATGTTTCGATGTCGTTAGCTACGAAGTGAAAAAAATGATATCTAATACAACTACTGGTTGCTTTTACTGCAAATATCCCTAGGAGCTTAAAATTAAAGATAAGTAAATAAAAGATGCCTGCATGTTTCTAAAACTACAGATTTGAATTCCTTTAATAATTTTTAATTACCATATCTAGCTTCAGTAAGATTTACCATGCCATAAGTTTTCAATAAGCACAAAATAGATTTGTTTAAAAATGACATTTACAATGTAGAATGAATAAAGCAATGATTGCTTGGCTATTTTCATATCACACAGATGAGATGTATGCGTGTACAGATGAAAAGTATACATGATACATCAATGAAAGACTAACACCTAAACTTTATAATTACCGTGACGACTTTTCCATCGTCAGCTTCCCTTATTCATGAAGAAATATACCAATTATAATGTTATAACTATATTATTATATTTTATTACCTGTATGTGTATGAAAAAGATGAAGATAAACGAGCAGTGATTGATCTTAAAAATATAAGATCTATAAACACTACAAATCTGTGAAGAGGGCATAAAACACGGACCCCTGGAAATTCCAGAGTTGGGATCAGGTGCCTAAAAAGAAATAAGCATCGCCTGTTGACCGGTCACACCTGCCGTGAGCCCTATGTATTGATCAGGTAGACGGAACATTTCATAGTCAACTTCATTATAAAAACAAATGCCTAGCAATTGCTATAAAACAAATCAGCCAAAATACTAGAAGGTATTTGTAACGACCATAGAATTTACGAAATGCTGACTTTAAACGAGGTTGTTGAAATTCCTGTAATATCAACTAATATGTCAGTAGCCTGCCTCTGTTTAAAAATTGATCGTACTCAGAGCATGCTCCGCGTACGCATCTATATGTCTCCCAGTTGATTCGATCCGCAACAACATGTTCTACATTTTTTTAATGGCTACTGACTACTAAGTTGATGATACATGTACAAGGATATAATCAGTATCTTTTAAAGGCAATATTGCGTAAATTCTTTGGTCGATACAATGACCTTGTTTGCAAATTCAATCTGTCGTTAAGTCGAATGACGACTGACGTCTTTCAGACAAAATGGTAGGCCATTATTGTCAACCTGAAATTATTTTTTCTGTTTATCCGATCATGAATAGGAACACAAGTCGCGCGGATTGATTAAAGTTCCCGTTATTACCACAGTACTTCCTTCGGGGTGCCTTTCTTGAACTACCAAGATATGATATCATAATGGAATATGACGTCAAGTCACTTCAGACTTGAGCTCTCTTGACAGGAAGAATGTCATTAAGTTCATGTCTTATTTCAACCCACACATGTAAAGTATTAAAACGCTACTGTGAAATTCACGTATCTTTACTTTCATTTTAAGTCTGTGTGCATATAATTATTACTGAATATTAACACCTTACTTTGTTTAATTTCTCTAGATTTAAATTAAGTGTATTAAATACAATATTGTAAAAGTTTGACTTAAATGCTCCCTTTTACAGAACTGTGGTTAGAAGTAAAATTTATTTGTCTGTTTATAACAGACGGGTGAAAGTGATTAATAAATATCAACTTGAAAATATTTAAAGGACGTTCGTAGGAAGAGAATGTTCTCTAAATGAATCTTGCTGGGATGGAAGTGTAATTACTTCGGTTTGATATAAATTAAAATGAAGAGTGGGAAATACCCTCAAATTTGAGGGTAAAAGGAAATTCTCATGAAATATTTCATAAACTAATAATACTATTGCTCGTCCCAAGCAATTTTCAGTTATATTTGGATGCAATTAACTTAATTATTCATGTAACGAAATGTAAATAAAAACTGTGTTTCGAACTTTCACCGAAGTCCAGGTACTTGAGTTCTATGTGCAAAACTTGAACAAATTATAATTCACTGTAATGTGATACAGGGTCATGTGATATATCACCAAATGTGCTATTATGTAAGGTAGAAGAGAGGTCCCTCTGTGCAAATTGTCTGTATTTATGCTCATAATCTACATATTGAAATCAAAACATGCCTGAAAATGTAATGATATATTTTGAATGCAATTTAATGATTCGGGATAGCCAGTCAACAGAGGAAGCGTACTATTCAATGGCACCCGATCCCACACCTGCTTCGAGAATCTCCTTTTGACTGTGCTTTACAATCGAATTATTTCAATGGACTTTTCACTTTTCATCCAGATTGCCTACAATTCCTCATAAAATCTTAATGTTTATGCTCGAGATTACTTCCTTAAAAATAAGATTGAATATTAATAAACCTGTATCCATATTATATTCTACATTTGAAATTTAATGCCGTAAATATGATAATTATATACATAATTTAATGATATACTAGTATGCATGTAAGAAAAAAGGGGAAAAAAACTTATTTTAAGTTTGAATTTTTTCAAATTTAGGTCATAAGTCATCTGGAGCTAAAAGGTATCAAGACTCATCTACTATATCTTAACCTTTATTCAAGCTGAAGATTTGTATCACAATACTATTGTCATTATAAAATCTAAGTGTGTAATAAATACCTTCTTTCGACACTGGAAACTCAGATATTTTTGATATACCTGAAAAACATGAATGGAAATTGAAATAAATCTTTACAAAGTAGTTTAGATCATATTTAAAATTGAAAAATGATAGGTTTTTGAAAAAAAAAAGATTGTAGGCATTTAATGTCATATAGTACTTATGAAGTTATAATGCAGTGGATAGGTTATTTGGAGAAAGACCGTTGATATAAAAGACAGAGCGGTTGAATTAAATTGTGATTCAAACAAAACATATGTATGTATGGGGCAAAAATTTGGTTTTTGAAATGTGCAGAAAGTAAGAGCACAAAGAAGTCACATCAGAAAGGGAGTAGTGTGTTTTTTTTTAATATGAAGATATCTGGCTCAATTTTTTTTTAGAAAATTCAATTTTGAAGCCATGCCTAATTTTCTAAAATAGAGTTTTATTTTTTCAGCAAAAATACAAAAAGACGAACTGGCTGTTCTGTTCAAAATGAAGACATTCTCTGTATTTTAGAGAGAGAAAGGTAAAATAACACTTTTTTTCTCCTGTGAAATATAAAGATAAGAACCAACCCTTTAAGCTGATCTTGGAATCGGTAAATATCCTTAGCATTCAAAAACCCATAGCATTGAGTATGCAATCAATTCTTCAACGAGAAAACATTAGAATGTAAAAATGTAAATAAAACTATTCTTACAAAGACTAACATTGGCAGCATCTTGTGGCATTCGGGATGCAAACTTCCTTGCCGTTGATACTTTATCCTTAGTCAGACAAGTGGAATTCGTTTCATCATTTAGTTTTGAAACTATGCAATTTGCTACACGTTGAAAATTACTGAAAATAAAAAAAAAAATAAAGATTGACTTTGCATCATAAGGAGCTTAATTTAATTGCCTTTAGCTAAAAAGTTAGAGATTTTTTTTTATTGCATTTTTTTTTCCAGAAACGTGACAAATCATTGGAATTTGAATTACCATTATTTACTTAATGAGTTATTAATTGTCAGTTTTTGAGTTTATTTTTTCTTATTTCTCCTTTTTTACTTTCTCGCAACAGCATGATTCAAATGAATCGGATTTGTATTAGTTAATATATTTTTATAATATATCTAGCTATCAATTAATATATTTCTATATTATTATAGATAATATATGTTGCACAAATAAAACAGGTTTATGTAGTTTCACCTGTGTACTCCAAAATATTTTACCGTTCACGGTAGCTCAGTCGGTAGAGCGCTCGCTCCGTGATCGGGAGGTCGTGCGTTCGAATCTCGGCCGCGACAGACCTAAGTCGATAAAAAATAGGTAGCAACTGTTCCTTCGCCATGCGCTCGGCACTTTGAAGTGAAAGTTGCGGGTCCATCGGATGAGACCTTAAAAACCGAGGCCCCGTGTCACGGCAGGCGTTGGCAGGATAAAGATCCCTCACTTCTCAATGTCCCTGAGTGCCGAGTAAAGGTCAAAATTTGAAGCCCTTCACCGGTATATGGTGGCGTCTCTATATGAGTGAAAAATTCTCGAATGGGACGTAAAACAATATACAACCAATCAATCAATCAATCCAAAATTTTTTTTTAATTTGGTGAAATGTGCACAATTATTATTAAATAATGATATATTTCTTTTTCGATTTCTTTTCAGATTGTGTTAAACGATTATACATGTATTCTATCTTTTCCAAGTGTTTATTGCTTTTTTGGACTATTGATGTAATCTTGTTTAAATCAGAATTGAAATATTTATTACAAAATACACGATGTTTTGAAATAAGGCCACTTTATTTGATGCATTACTTCCACAGTTTTCAAGGATCTTGCATTCATTGACAGAGCTTCTAACTCCTGTTGAGTAGGTTAAATCAGGGGCGTGTCTTTAATTGAGTTCAACGCAGTGAGGTGACTACCTCACTTGAATTTTAGCAATTAAGAGTGTAAAACTAGTGTTTCATCTTCGTTAAACCCTACTGTAACAATTTGTATGACAACAGTCAATCAACATTCGGCTTAACGGTAGATAGTATTTGATAACAAGGCCATTGTCTCAACCAAAGATTTTGCGAGATGTTGACTAATTCTATTGTCATCTGTTTTATCATAATTCAGTCTTTCGACTGGGATATTATGTGTTGCCCATGTTTGTTTATATTACTTTAAGGCTGGTTGCAATATTATATTCGAAAATGTTGTGAACAGTTTTAATGATTTTTTTCCTGACTTCGAAAGGTAATTGGATAAATGCAATGTATACAGTTTCACGCCAAACTTTTCACTTTTTGAGAATCATTAACATTGATATAGGAGTGGATTGAAAAATGCAAAGTCTATTATTTTCTTTTTTTATCTAATGGATGAGAATAAAGAAAAACAAGTCTTTAACACGAAAGAGATACTGCAATAATCTCCGTACGTCCATTTCCTAGCTTCAATGGTATAGCCCCATTTTTGAGTGTCTTTCTGTGTATCAATATGTTTTTACTGTTCACAGAAATAAAGAAAACCACCGTTAGACGACATGTGTGCAAATATTTACCGGCATAATGTTTCTGAGTTTGACCTCTCAAGAGGGTACAGCAGATTGCAAGGGCCTCCGTACGTCACTAGTCCTTCAATAGTTAACACACGTGAATCTGTACATGGAGCTTTAATACCTGTAAGTGTAATTAATATGTATTAATCTTCTTTTAATTCGTTATATAATTGCAATGATGAGCTGAAGCTTTGGTTATGGAACAATTTCTACCTATGTTAAGGCTTCCCCAAGCTTTAAAATGCGTTCAATATATAAAATTGCATCGCAGGATTGGTCTTGATTTTACCTTGCTTAAGTACAACCCAAATTATATAAAGGGTTCTGTCAAGTACATATTAATATATTTGTTATGAAATCACATGACTTCGTTGATCACGTGACGGTTATTTATATTTTTTTTATTGTTTCACATACTCAGTAAAGTGCTTCGGTGCAGCCGATTAAAATATTTTTTTTAAACATTGTGTTATTTAAACAAATACATCCTACCCTTGTGTTCCTGAAATGGCTTTGGCAGAGAGGTGGTATTTCTTGGGTACAAAAATTTCAGGAGTTCAACTTATTGACACAATTGAGAGTATTTTCCACTCATTATCGTAATTATAATTAAAACAAAGCCAGTGCACATTTTTCCCAAGAAAATTAAACGCCTCTTGAAGATTTTCACAAAAGATCTCAATCTTCATTATTTGCCTTCGCCAGACTCTTTCAAACGCATACTCTAACCACAGGTATAAATCAAAGCACATTCAAAAGTATATCTTTCGTAAGCATTTTGAAGATGCTGAATTTCAATCAAGGGTAACTGAGGAAAATATTTTGAAATATTCGAATATTAAATATTTAAAAATACAATTTAGGCACGTGAATTTTGCAATAGCCTTCTGAGTTTTTTACTGTTTGAATATTTTGCAATAGCCTTCTGAGTTTTTTACTGTTTGAAATAATGTGGAAACTATATGTCACTCTCTCCATCATTAAAGGTCTAGGTTCCAGTGACGACGTCATTTTCCATTATAACATAATATATAGGTGGTTCAGAGAAGTGAATACACAAAGTGCATAGAGTGTACTGTGATATATTATGGGAAGCCTTAATCTACCTGCATAATATTGGAATTCCCATGGGGACCAATTGCGCCCCCTTATTAACAGACCTATTTCTGTATTCATTTGAAGCAGAATTTGTTCAAAATTTTGTACGTGAAAAGAAGAAAACACTTGCTGTGGCCTTCAACTCGACAGTTAGATATATGGACGACGTACTGTCAATTAACAATGGTTATTTCCATTCGTATGTCGATACAGTATATCACAGTGAGCTTGAAATAAAATATACCACAGAGTCTGACACTTGGATATTTTACTTGAAAACGACGTTAATGGTAATCTAACAACCAAGCTTTATGATAAACATGATGGCTTTAACTTTTCAATCGTCAACTTTCCTTAGTTATGCAGCAATATACCTTCATCACCTGCATATGGGGTTTATATCTCTCAGTTGATTCGATACGCAAAAGCATGCTTTACGTATGAACAATTTCTAAAACGAGGTAAGCTATTGACAAACAATTTGATGAAACAAGAATATTTGCAGTCTCGTTCAAAGTCGTCATTTCGTAAGTTCTATGGTCGATATAATGACCCTGTCAGCAAATACAATTATCATTAAGTCAAATGCAGACTGACGTTTTTCAAACTCATTGTTTGACCATTATTTACACACTGAATTGTCTGCGGATTTTTCCGTTATTACCCGATCATGACAAGGAGCACACGTTGGGTATGACCGGTCGGCAGGGGATACTAACTCCTCTATGGCACCTGGTCCCAAATCTGATGTTATAAAGTTCCGTGTTTGCTCTGCTCCAAAATTTCTATTGTTTAATGGACTTTTGAGCTTGAATACTGTTCGTTATCTCCATGCATTTCATAATGTAATATTGCCAGACTTTCTTCGAAAAATATTGGGAAAAAAATCTGCCTCTTTTACTTCTTTCTAAAATGCTCGGTTTTATTTTAAATGAAGAAAGAAAAGAAAGAGACTGGTTTTTTAATATACATCAATAAAATGTAAAGATAACGAACAATTATTAAGTTCAATAATCCAGTTAAACGTTTGAATTCGAGGGCAAATCACATATAGATCCCTGGAAATATCCGAATTGAAAATGTGAATAATATTTCGAACTTTAAACAGGTTGCACACGCAAATGGGATTTTTTTTCGTGTGAAGCCCAAAAATCTTCGTTGAATATTTGATCACATACTAACATTTTTCATTCCCATCAAGTTTATAAGATTGAAAATGTTAAACGAGTTACTTATTTCTTATATGATTCGAGTATATACATAGCTCACTTACAGCCGAAAGCAGATTATAACAAACAGTAAATGAGGTAAATTGGTTTGGAAAGAGGTCTCGTTTTCAATTGGAATGTTATAATGGTTGATACTATGTGCTTTTACTGAGCGAATATATTTTGAAAGGTTACTTGAGATAAATGATGTGACCTGATTGATGTCTGGTTGTTTTTATTTGTTATAATTACTGTAAAATCCTCAAAATCTAATACAGAAATCCGATTGCTTGTTTATCTTATCAAGTCTTTTTCTATCTCAAAGGCTAGATCATGAGTTAACAGAATTGCTTAAGGCGTATAGGCAAAACAGTGACGTTTTCCAGCAGACGTAAAAAGTCATTATGAGAAAAAGCACATGATGGGAAACAACAAATACCATTCAGGTGAAAATTACTCAAAAAGAAAAAAAACTTTAAATTTACTTAAATTCTAAGCAACTGACATAAGACATCAATTTCCAAATGGACAAAATAGAGTACTTAGTAAATGTACACATATCAAGGGTACTTACATAATTATACATAAAATAATCAACAAATTCAATAATTCAATATTATTGAATTTCAATAAAGCAATTATTTTCATGTGTTGCATATCATTTATTTGACATACTCGAATGGCAGACCGTTCACGGTAGCTCAGTCGGTAGAGCGCTCGCTCCGTGATCGGGAGGTCGTGAGTTCGAATCTCGGCCGCGACAGACCCAAGTCGATAAAATGGGTAGCAACTGTTCCTTCGCCATGCGCTCGGCACTTTGAAGTGAAAGTTGCGGGTCTTTCGGATGAGACCTTAAAAACCGAGGCCCCGTGTCACGGCAGGCGTTGGCACGATAAAGATCCCTCACTGCTCAATGGCCCTAAGTGCCGAGTAAAGGTCAAAATTTGAAGCCCTTCACCGGTATATGGTGACGTCTCTATATGAGTGAAAAATTCTCGAATGGGACGTAAAACAACATACAATCAATCAATCAATCAATCAATCGAATGGCAGAGTTGAAAGTAGTGTCCTGACTTGTAGATATTATTGTGCCGTGTGGTTAGAACACATAATATATGTAAAGACGTTTGGCCTTTGGAAAACATCGAACAGAAATCACGTTATTTTCTCTCTGCATGTTAAAATCGCAAATGCATAAATGTATATTTCCCAATTATTTATATTGTTTCAAATATGTAAGTCTGTAAATGCAGTAAAAATAAGTGCCACTTACACTGAGAGATAGACCTTCCCATTACTCTTTCTAATATGTCCTGTCTCTGCAAAGCAATGGATTTCAACTCAATCCCAGAACAGGGAATTTTCGTAAAAGATTCAATACGTCTCTTCAGACACCCAACAGTTCTCCAAAAGCGACTAAATAAAATAAAAATACAATTTATAATAGCTTTTAAAATAAAATTAAATACAAAATATAACAAGTATACTCCTATAGAATTAATTTCTCTCTGTATTTATCCGTATTTTAAAGTTTCTTAGTTTTATGCAATCTAAGGATTTAATGGTTTGCACCTGGATTGATTAGGCTAAGTAAAGCTGAATAAGTTTTATTTCTAATTTTAATGCTTCTTCGATTAAAATCTCTATTATGTACTATTTTATCCAATAATTGGTTTTCCCTATAGATGCAAATTAAAACGTTTCACCTATTATTTATAGCAGCAATATGTTTTGAGGCCTCTGTATATAACAGTGTGTTTCACTGATATTTAAAGAGATCATGTATGTTTTGTATGATTGCAATTTTTCTATCCTATCGTATTTTTTCAGTCTACGGAATATTCCCTATATCTGCTCAATGCATAGGGAATACGGCATTGATATGACCGGTCGGGATGGATGCTTACCCCTCCTGTGCACCCAATCATACCTCTGAATTTTTTTAGCGGTCCGTGTTTATGCCCTGTCCATAGATTTGTATTGTTTCCAGATTTGTTTTTGATCGATCACTCTTTGTTACCTTCGGCTTTTTTTTTCATTTTCAGTTTCGTTACCTACATCATAATTAGCCAGCATGAAAACAATACCTCAGCAGATAAAAAAATGTACATATTGTTTGATAAACATACAATGAATTCTTGTTTTACCCATACTATATAAAAATATATATTTATATCATTGAAATAAAACAGTTTTCGCGAAGCGTGTTACCTCGTGCATGTTTTATAATATAGACATTTTTGTGAATTTATAAACAGTACTGTTAAAAATTAATGAATACTATCGGTGAAACACCATGGTTCCTCTCCATAACGACTTAATTTTGTACTTACTTAATTTTACTTGTTTAGATACATGTATATATATACATGTACGAGGGTTGTCCCAAAAAGTCGTAGACAGGGTAAATAATTTTGTCGTTCTTTACTAAATCAAGTTTCTTTTCTTTTCATAATAAAAAGCGACATTTATATTAATGAATTTCAAGTTTCATGATACATGTAATAACACATTTTATAAGAAAATAATGTAAAAATGAAGAAAACATATAAGGGTACATGAACGCAAAGGTAATTTACGTCTCTTATGAGGTCATGATCATTTTTATGTATACTGTCGCGTGTGTTTAACAAGCGTCTCTTAAGTTTCTCGTTATTATTTCAATTGAAAAACCACTGTTGACTGAGGGACTCGATAAAACTCACCAATGCTCAAAGGTTTGTTTTTTTTTCAGATTCAAATTTCAGTCCTCAAAAGGTCGCCTTACATTGTACATGTAGGTAGCAGAGAATACACAAAATGTGACGTCGATCATTACCCATATAATGTTCATCACCACCTGAATTTAACAAACAGTACTCTACTTTTTATAGGCGTAACTATTTCGGTACAGAGGTAAAACTGTCCTAGAATCTCTTATACCATTAAAACAACTTCTCTACCAGCGATCTAGTGTGTTATGTCACATCTGTATCATGTTTTTCTGTCTCTGAAGTGGACAAACAACATTTGAGGCAATTTTATTACATCCCCATGCGCCGTTAAAGCATTTGACGACGACATTTGCAGCAAACTCAATTCTAACAGCATTTTGAAAATAACGACACCAATCCTCTGTCTCTAATTGACGCGAAAAATTGACATAATACTAAGATTTTGTTTCTTATTTCACTGATATAAATTTGGGTTTGATGTTTTACATTTTATAAGAGAAACAAATGCAATTGGAATAGTTACATGCGTAAATTATTCCGGATTTAGTTCGTGAGCCGACAGACCATATTGACCTTCCTATAGGTCGTCCTAGTATCATTACTATTAAAGATACATATTTAAAAATGTACTATTTTGAGGAACATTGGATATATAATGGGTATGCAAAATTTGGTTAGTATTGGTTGAATGTTAACTAAGTTATAAACATTGTCTACGACTTTTTGGGACAGCACTCGTAAAATGTCATTCGGCGAAAATTTTAAGCAAAGTTTATAACTAAGAATGAATGATCAATGAATGACAACGTCATGGAACATCTCGAAACATTTTACTGTTAAAAGTATGTAAGCGGAAATGAAAATGGTCATAAGAGACTTAAACATTACGTTTTATGATGCTGCTAAGAATTGCCTAGATGTGTCTAGGACGAAATGATCAAATTAACGCCGGAGACACCACCTCTCCTTAAAGTTTGGACATCGTTCGATTTTGCATTGTTTCCATACCTAAAGGCAAATTTGTATAGTCCAGCGATTTTAGGATATTACTGATCACCCAATATGCAACAACAGACCTTGTATAGAAGAAAAATGTCATGTCTTGCTATAGATTTGCAGTTTTTGTGTGTGTGTGTGTGTGTTAAAGACATGAACAGTTTGTAGAACTAAAACATATTAACTTTGAAAGAAAAGACTGATAGCAATGGAATCAAAACGTTAGAAGTCACTTAACGTAAAGAAAATTCAAATAGTGCTAAACTGAACACTAATAATAAAAGTAAAATTCATTATACATTTTTAAACTTTTGGTACATGGCCTTGGTTTTTCGTATACTTATTAATAATATATAGTAATTAAATAAAACGGTTCTAGAATTACAAAGTTAAATACCAAAAATTATCATGCCTATGTCAATTAAACAGCCCTCTTACAGTGTTATATCTTTTTTTTTTTTTTTTTTTTTTTTTTTTTTTTTGGCAAAACGTTAAATGAAGGTAATTTACTGAAATTTCCATCTCAGTTATTTTAATATTTTTGACTTAAAATACTTTGTCTATTTTAAAGGCATATGCCTTTTTTCGTTGATATAAAAACAAAAAGTTATTTTCTTACCCTTTCATAAGAATTGAATTTGATTAGCACTGGGGTTTTTTTTTTAGCAAAGAACAGTATCCAAATTAAGTAACAATAGTTATATATATAGTGTGTCTGTGTGAGAGGGTGTGTGTGTGTGTGATGGTGTGTTTGTGAGCGCTACCCCCCCCCCCCCCCTTACACACACACACACAGTTTTGCATCTTGTATTTCTACATTAGAAGATATCAATATTTTACGTTAAATTCCGCATCTTTCATAATAGTTTACTGACAATTAATTTAGAGGGACTAACTCTCAATGCATTCTTTTGATGACCATTGAAATGGCCATTTCTTCTTGTATGTTGGTTTTCAAATATGTCTTGAATTTAAAAATTTAATAAAAATACATACCTTCATAGTGTTACATATGATTTAGGATACTATTTATGCATTACATAGAAAATTCTTCTTGATGTATAGATAAGTTTTGGTTTACGGAAAAATCACAGACTTACCTGCAAAATTCATTACCGGTTGGTTCAGCAGCAAAACACTCAGATGCTATTTGTTTAGTACCAATCGATTGGTTTAGACATGGTGAAACTAAAAGGAAGAAAAAATACAATGATACATAAAAATAGTGAACCAAATATGTATACAAAATATTCTTTTTTTCTGATTAATTTGAAGTCACATAGCAGTCAACATTAATGTCAATGTACTAAAATGTAGTTCAGAAGCACTTACAGCAAACGTCCACACCACAAAGTTCCCAACGAATACTTGAATTATTGGTGAAGCACCATGGTTCTTCTCTGTCAAAGTTTCTACAGAAGTTCTCTTGCGCAAGACTAAACATAAAATAATTTTGTTCATGTGGGCTCTGCATATCCCATCTTTGACACAGTAACCCGGACTTTGTTACTCTTTTGGTTCCTTTGTATAAGAACCCCGGCAATCTACAGTCTTGTGGCGTAGATATCCCTTAATAATTAAAGAAATAAGGCTTGAATCCATTATTTCTTTAACGTATAGTCTTCTATATATAGTCGTCTTATGAATACCTTAAGATAGTGCAAACCACCCGTGAAATCAATTTTAAGTCATCGTTTCTAAAACACGTCAGGATTAAATAAAGTTACAATAATGTCCGTAATCGATGATCCTTGTAAGAAAGATTATGCAGTGTAACATGCAAATGCCCTAATCTGTAAAACAAATGATGGGGGGATAATATGCATATTTCCCTTTTAAAAGATTCAAAAGTATACATATAACATATTTATCTGGGACTTTGCAATTCCCCACCACCTATATTCCATTTTTACATAACAAACTACTCAAACACACCGACATCAATACTTTTTTTACTGAAATTTTGTAACAAACTGGTTACCTTTCAAAACAGCACCACCCATATTTGTAATACATCAAATGATAATTTTTCAAACAATTTTAATATTCATTCAAATCTTGATTTGATGTCTGATTTTACGCACACGTACTAGGGTTTGATAGGCTATATATCAAAGTATGTAAACAAAAACTGTTTTGTTGAATTTCTTCCATGTTACACATAGAGAGAGTTTTAACCTACCTGTTTTGAACATTTATGTACGAACATTTATACAGCTAGCCAATATATGTACCGGTATGTCTCTTTCTTAAATTGCCTAAAGATGATGGGGAAATACACCAAGAAAAAGGCTATAGTTCAATTACATGATAAATTGTTGCTTAACGTCCCTTGAGAGAAATTTTCATTCTATGACGTGGCACCATATAACGGTTGAGGGCTTCAAATATAGAAAATTACTCAGCACGTAGGGTCATCGGACAGTGAAAGTTCTTTATTGTGCCGTCGCCTACTGTGACACGGGAATCCGGTTTTCAATGTTTCAGTTTTCAACTCGAAAGGCAGGTGACTTTTTTAATTAATGTCACGTGTTTGGCGAAGAAACAGTCACTACCTATGGGAGGCGTCTTAGTTTGATGTGGCGCCGGGAACGATAATTGCACCCGGTACCTTCCTATCACGACTCGAGCGTCTTAGCACTACCTAATGATTCCAAAAATAAGAATATCAAAAATCAGTTTCTCAATTTAACAAAAAAATTTCAATGATCTTTTCCGTAAGCATTACAATATTCTTTTTGTAAAGCCTCTACAACTTTCATCAATCTCATACATGTAAGTATTAAAATCATCCGTCTGTCTTATAGTATGCGCACACAACAAAGGGCAGAAATGATCATTTCATCAAATCATAACTTTCAGAATAGTGAGTCTTAGTGATTAAAATGAAGTTTTGCTCTGGTAATATCTCTTGATTAATTATTAATGATGATAGTTTTGAAAATGGAAATTGAAAAGAATATTTTAAGACATATCTCCATGTTCATATAAATGATGTTTTTTTTTCACTCAACAGTATGAAAATATGCTAAATTCAAAAATCTTGCTCATCATTTATTCTTGTGTTTATTTCCCTCAAACTTTGGTTTTTGAGAAAAAATATACAGGTGAACTCCAGAGAATCTCGAGCACAGATATCTCGAATACCATTAATAGGTCGAAGTGATTTGGAAGTCCCAACCACTTATTCTTAAAGTATTTGAGAATATACGATATCTCGAGTTAAGTTTCTTACTGACTGCTTCGTCTCCTCGTCTAAGAGATTGATTAACTCAATATATGTTTGTACACAGTCAGTGCCACACTCAATAAGTAGTAGTATGTACATCAGTAATGAACTTGTTTTGAGTTTAAATCATTTTCAACACATCTAAAAATTTCTCTTACAGGAAGAATAAACCTGAAATATGTTTGCGCTACCTGCTGTCACTGTACTGCTTTGATCTGGAGAACTTGTGGTTGTTGCTGATTTTGTTTCTGGAAGCTCCGAAAGGACAGATACTGAAATCTCTGTAGATAAACTTGTCCTGCCTTTGTAATTGAAAGGTAAAACATGCCTTGTTATTTACTTTTTAATCAAAATATTGTACATATATAATTGTCTTTAGCACATCTAAAATTTTCTCTTTTAGGAAGAGTAAACCTGAAATATGTTTACGTTACCTGCTGTCACTGTACTGCTTTGATCTGGAGAACTTGTGGTTGTTGCTGATTTTGTTTCTGGAAGCTCCGAAAGGACAGTTACTGAAATTTCTGTAGATAAACTTGTCCTGCCTTTGTAATTGAAAGGTAAAACATGCCTTTTTATTTACTTTCCAATTAAAACATTGTACATACAAGTACATAATTGTCTTAGAAATAGCCATCATATTCGGGAATAAAAAATTGATAAGCTTTGTGATGGAAGACACTTTTTTGCTGATATATCTTTTCTATGTTAAAACATTGAGTTGTTGAATTTTCAATTTTTCAAAAATTTCTTGCCGTGTCGTAAATACCGTTGACTTTATTTTGTTTAGAATGCATAGGTATTGCGAAAATAAGACGAATAACGACCCACGGCCACGTAGAACAATGATCCCCGTAGAATGATTCAACGTCGAAAAATGACCCCTTTGCCTGTAGAAAAAATGGCATCACCCTTAAAATCTGCATATCCTACGTGAAAAAAAAATGAACCCCGTAGAATAAAGACCACTTGTAGATTTTATTGGAGTTTATTTGTTTTTCTTTTTGGGGTGGGATGGGGGGGGGGGGTATAAAAAGATTTAGAATCAAAAGGCAAGGGCCAAATTTCTCACCTGCGGTAAATCGAGAAAACAACGATTATCTTTTGAACTGTCTTTTATCATAAACTAGCAATACCAATCGACTTCAATCTACACTATGTGGAAATGCATCCATATTGATTTGACAAATTAGCATTCTTTAAAGAAGATTATTTAACCCTTACATATTCCAGAGAGAGAGAAAGAGAGAGGTCTATCTACCGGTTAATCAAGTTGCGTTTGAGTGCATTTTATTTGTTTTTATTCAAATATTTTAACAGTGTATATACATGGAATTTTTTGACAAATATCAAATGTGTCTAATAATTTAAATAAGAAGAATTATTGCTGTTTTAGACGCTTTTGGTCCATTTTATCAAAACCGAAACAACAAGCAATAATTAAATATCCAGGGCATACCTCAAACAAGGATTGAAATGCAAGCAATTTTAAAATAAAATGCAATAAAACTTCCATGAAACCTCAAAAACCACAAAGGAATCGATTCCATAAAAACCCCTTATCAGATATCCACTTCTTGCCCCCAACATGCACTGGATTCATGTGCTATATACATTTACATTTATTACATACTCAGTAATAAGATTTTTTTTTTTTTTTGCATATGTGATATACCTGATGTAAAAGTAGCCATATCAGCTCACAGGGTTGAAACAGATCCTGCAGGGCTGATATGGATCTGCAGGACTGATACAGATTTATATAACTCTCCGAAGATTAATTCTTAAAAACAGCATTCATAATGCTACACGGTTTTTCGTTAACTTTCTCTTAATTTAAATTATTGTTCTTTGATATAATAATTTAAGCTAGTAAGTGATAATTTATTTTGTTTACTTAAAAAAAGTAAAGGCTCATTTTTTTTTTCTTTAAGTATCCTTCCTTATTTCCCTGTGTATTACAAAGTCGAAATTCAAAAGGAAAGTTGGCTTTGTACATTAAATATCCCCACATTGAAGGATTTATTTGATACACATGTGTCTCTGATTTGATACAACTATTTTAAAACGTATTTTTTTTTTTTTTTTTTTTTTTTTTTTTTTAAATCGTTGCATTGCCTGATTTACAGATTTGTCATACACATATAATTCACAATTTCTGAATACGGAAGTAAATAAGTATAAGTATATAGTTATTTTCTTCCGTGAATGAAACATAAAAGTGTAACAAAATCTGATGTCAAAAGATACAAGACATCAGATTTTGTGTACTTTCGTCTATTTATCTATCATAGTGTTTTCTCCGTACAGTACCAACCAGATCCAACCTGACACCTAAGCAGTCCCAGAAAGCAGTCCCCGGGACTGCTTATGGACCCCTCTTGGACTGCTCTGAGACCGCTATGGGACTGTTCTGGGACAGCTCTAGAAAGCAGACCCAGCAGTCCCCGGGACTGCTTTCTGGGACTGTTTTGTTCACTCATGCGTGAAAAAGGTTCTGAGTGACATGATAGCTCCGCCCCTTGTGTATTCTGAATTTGCAGTCTCCCTGTTGTTGTTTTGTTTACTTTCAGCAGAGAGGTGTTTAAGATAAAAAAAATAAAAAACAAGGATTTCTTACAAAATTTTAACAAGTAGAGATATATATACATTGTACATGTAATTATTATATGTCTTCAGGGGCTCTAAATTTACACAATTAATTTTTAAAGAATGAAAGTAATTAAAAAGTTAGGAGATGATTTTTATCCCTTAAATTAAACTTTAATACAATTGTTTGAAACAAAATTATCTAGGCTATCAAATTATGTACATAAAGTTTGCATTAGCACTAATTAAAAAAACAAACATGTAATTACAGTAAGATATTCAGAGGGTGGTACTGTACTGGATTTTTTTTAACTGAAAAAGGTAGAACCATGCTATAAAAAAAGCGCATTCCATGCTATCCATACTATTTTTTACCGCCCTCAAATAAAACCTAATAATTTTAATAAAATGACCATGAAATAAAATTATTCTACCATTCTTCTGTCATATAAACAATGAGAACAAGTATATGGCGATTTATTTGTGAATTAGTTTTTAATTTATAAACAAGTAATTAAAAAGGTACATTTATTCAAAAAAAAAAATAAAGATTTGAAAATATCGGGAATTGTGTGATGTCAACACTTGAGATTTCAATCGCCTTTGGGAATGATTAGCAGAAAGTCAATGAATGGTATCAGTGTTACACATCACTGAACACGCTAGTCTACAATGACACTATTTTCAATCTATGAACTGCAAAAAATCTTTGTTTCAATAATTGTGTATAGATTTATTTCGGGATTAATTAATTAACATAATCTGAGGGTTCCATTCTTGTGATTTACAGATGTACACTCAGATGTACAATTATATAATAAAACACTTAAAACTGAGTGTTATTCTTTTCTGTTACATAGAGAAGCTAGCGATAATCAAATTGGCAAGTCAGTGAAAATACTCATGACTGAAATATAATATTCGGCAAAATTTTACAAAGAATTTTTCAAAAGCTCCAGTACTTTTCATTAAGAAAAATGCATTCAGAGTACAGTATGGAAATCAGCCTTGCTCTATAATTATAAAATCTAAGCTAATTCTGATAGAAAAAAAATAATTCAAGTTTAATTTTCTATAAAAATTAATATACGGAAAGCAATATCAATCACAGAAAATAAAGAAATTGATTTATTTTGTTTAAATATTCATGTTATCAGTAGGAGTGAATGCCTTCTTCGTTCAATATTTATTATTTGTTTCTATACGCGCACTGTGGTTTTTTTTAACAGTTCAGAAATGACTGTCACATAAGAATTGTAAATATCTGTTGTTACTGCTCAGGAAGAAATGCATCATCAATATCCACTGCCTTTTATAGTCACATTGTTTATTGGTAATCTCATTTCTGAGTAAGCTCCGCCCTTTAAATTAATAAACCCCGCCCACTGGGACTGCTGGGACTTCTTTCCGGGACCGCTGTGGGACTGCTCTGGGACCGCTGTGGGATGCTCTGGGACCGCTCTGGGACTGCTTTAGCAGTCCCAGTAAGCAGTCCCCGGGACTGCTTTGTGTGAGGTTGGGTCTGGTTGGTACTGAATATCTGCACTTGTGGCAGAAGAGGTGACAATGAACATCTGTTTGAAATATTTTCATATAAGTACATCCTCAATTTACAGGGACAATAACGAATCGTTAAAGAGCTTCTGTTTTATTAAGCATTTGAATTTGTCTTAAGAATTAAGACCTTATGATTCAATAATTTTGTTTGGTATTATTGTTAGTATGGTGTGTAATAATTTTCTATTAGATTTTTTTTCTAAGGATGCAAAGAAGACAATGCATATTTTGTTTAGAAAAGGGGCGGGGATGGGGGGGGGGGGGTAGCGTGGGTGCGTGTGATGTGGTATCGTATCCGAATTACTACCTGTAAAAAAAGATATAGTGTTTATAAATATATATATATTATTATAACAATGATTTGATCCGAAGAACCGTATCACGTCAAGTTTACAGGCGCGGATCATCAGATCAGACGAGATGCGAAGCGTCGGGTTTGATCTAATGATCCGCGCCTGTAAACGAGACGTGATACGGTTCTTCGGATCAAGTTACTGTTATAATGATAAATTTATTATATACCCCTTCACAACTAGCAAACTATGATAAAAGGAAACTTTTTGGATCAATAGCATGACTTTTATCCATTAAACAAACCATTTTGTCAGGGAACTTTTTTGATTTCCAAGAATAAAAACGTCATTTATCTGTGTACTACGTCATCAATTTCAGAGAGGGGTGATATGGATTCAGAAAACCACAGTGTGGTGATCCGGAAGGTAGGATCACACCGTCACGTGATTGCATAAATTCAACAGTAAAATCGAGTGACAGACAGTTGGGTATATAATATATATCAAAGGACGTTTAATAGCTAGTTATTTATAATGAAATGTACTATCTCCACCTTATGTCTTTTCAAAAAGCAAATAATATCGGGAAAAAAATCATTTAGAATATGTCTATTTAAATCAGGCACTATGATAGATGTAAACATAGTTCTGGACACGTTATATATACCAAAATATAAAGCTATGGAATTGTAAATAAATATATTTTTTATGTCTCTCTCTATTTTTTATTTCCCTCTCAAAAGACATCAACATGTCAAAAGTAATTAAGAACTAAAAAAAGAAGTTAAGAGATCAAAAAGAAAAAAAAAGTATCTAAAGAATGACTGCGTTACCTGAGACAAAGTAGAAAAGGCTCCCAAATAGTAATTGATAAGCCATCATAAGTATATGTAGCTTAAATAAATTAAAAGTTTTAGTAAGATGACACACGGAGTGTATTACAAAGCCGGTGCACTGTGGTATGAATGTTTTCCGGTTTCATTTTAATTTGTGTACTACTATTGAAAGAACATTAAAGTTACCTGAATCCCTGGATTAACATTTCGGAATGTTTATAAAAATGTTTTAGTTAACTTAATAATCGACAGTGTTTACTCTTCAATAAATCTTTCACTTAAATTGTCTTTGTTCAAAGAAAATGAGGATTATCTTTTATGATTTTGAGTGATGTCCCCAAACCCAGCCACAGTGAAACACCGTCGGATTATGTTGCCTTAAAATAAAATACCTTATCATTTTTTTTTTTCTGAATCTAGCCTTTAATTTTTTTTTTCATATTTGAGATCTATAACGCAAGCACTGACAGTTATTTTATGAGTACAATTAACTAGTGGCTTTATTGCAAGTTCCTACATTTTTTTAAAACTAAAATTTAAAAAAAAAATTATTGCCAATCTTTCATAAATATAAATGGAATTTTGCAATTCGCAATTAACATTTAGATGAACATGATATACGGTACCAATTTTGATGCACCAGATGCGCATTTCGACATATTCTGTCTCTTCAGTGATGCTCAAGCCGAAACGTTGGTAATCCAAAATATTTAAATAAAAACGATATCAAAGAGGTTGGAACTAATGATATTTAGCATTTGTCCTTCAGCTTGACCGTGGTATTCCCTTCTAGTCATCATCCCAAGATGACTGCCTTGGATTTTTTTTTTAAATGTAAATAATTGAAAAAATCGGAACTTTTTTTTATACATATGATGATCAATTAATATTGATACATAATTCAGAACTATTCATTACAAATAATCAAACTTTTGCTAATATTCGAATCTACGCTCTTGGTAGGGTTAAGATAAAAAAGAGATACGTATACAGAAACTCTCTCTCTCTCTCTCTCTCTCTCTCTCAAGATAATCGAAAGGAGCAATATAAAGCACATTCCATTCTGTCTTTGCTTCCTCTTCATGTACTTGTTTGAAATTTATGATTTTCAGAAGGAGTATGACTGGCGTCAACTCCACAAAGTTCCAAAGAACATTAGAACTACAGGTAAAGCACCTTGGTTCTTCTCCATTAAAGTTTCGACAATAGTTTTCTTGCCGAAGACTAAATACGTAAAAGTTTTATTCACGTGGGCTCTGTACATCTTATATTTGCCATGCTGGATTGTATTTTGTTAAATTTTTGTTCCTTTAAATATAAACTCAGGTAAACGACAACTCTCCATGTAGACTTTCTTTAAATATATTATACAATTTACACTTATTGCAGTGTATATATTGAATATACTTATATTGGATTCCGAAACTTCATAAAACTCCTTACAAACAAAGATACATAGCGGGTTCCAGTAAATGTTCAACCAAGCCTATTTCTTTACTCCTCACTAAGATATTAACAGTAGTGAAGTAGAAACATCAAGAGTACTGTGCAACAATATATTCGAGAAGTAGTGTAAATCAGTTTTGGATACTTAAAAATTCCAAGGAATTTTTGGAAATTTGAAATCACAAGATTTTACCAAAGTCAACAGCTTAAAAACTTACGACATTTCAACTTAATACACAACCATTCCCCACGATAAATTAAAGTCCGGTCTTTTTGATATCATTGACAGCTGCTTTTTCAATAAAAATGGAACTCGTAAATTTACTTACCTTGTCATTGGTCATTTGCAAAATCATTTTGTTAAAAAACATACTGATTTTACACACAAGTACGGTGAAGTTGACATTAAAATGATGCTTGAGTTTCTGATTGACAATATCTATGTGGTTTTTGGAGACAAGGTCTTCCAACAATCTATTGGAATTCCCATGGGTACCAATTGCGCCCCGTTTTTGGCAGATCTTTTTTGTATTCATATGAGGCAGAATTTGCCCAAAATCTTATACGTGAAAAGAAGAAAACACTTGCTGTGGCCTTCAACTCGACAGTTAGATATATCGAGGACGTATTTTCAATTTACAATGGTTATTTCCATTCTTAATTCGATATGATATATCCCAGTGAGCTTGAAATAAAAGATACCACAGAGTCTGACACATCTGTTTCATATTTGGATATTTTACTTGAAAAAGACGTTAATGGTAATCTAACAACCAAGCTTTATGATAAACGTGATGACTTTAACTTTTCAATTGTCAACTTCCCTTACCTATGCAGCAATATACCTTCATCATCTGCATATGGGGTTTATATCTCTCAGTTGATTCGATACGCAAGAGCATGCTCTACGTATGTACAATTTCTAAAACGATGTAAATTATTGACAAACAAGTTGATGAAACAAGAATATTTGCAGTCTCGTTTAAAGTCATCATTTCGTAAATTCTATCGTCGATACATTGACCTTGTCAGCAAATACAATTTATGATTGAGTCAAATGCTGACTGACGTTTTTCATACTAATTGTTAGGCCATTATTTACACACTTAATTGTCGACGGATTTTCCCGTTATTTCCCGATCATGACAAGGAGCACACGGCGGGTGTGACCGGTCGGCACGGGATGCTCTCTCTTTCATGGCACCTGATCCCACCTCTGATGTTTGGAGGTCTGTGCTTGCTCTGCTCCTATTTTGTATTGTTTAATGGACTTCTGAGCTTGACTACTGTTCGTTATCTCCATATATTCCATTTTATACGAAATAAATGTTCTTCAATGATTATGGTGTTATTAACGTGAGTTGCTTTTACTTGAGAATTGCTTCGTTAAATCGTTAAAAATTATCATGATACATAAAATGAATTTGAAAATATAAATATTAGTACCTGGTATCACTGTTTTAATACATGTATAAAAAAGAGAACTTACTTTACATTGGTCTTTGATACTTGATACTCCCGATAAAACAGAATTTGGAAACTAGTAATATAGGCAATACAATGAATCATATCCCGCATATTACCATCGTATTTGCAATGTACAGAGAAGGATGACAAGTATGCTTACTGATCACGTTTATGAAAAAGAGTCATTGCTTATACTAGTATCTATTTGTGTATACAAAATAGATGCCTTTATTTTACAAGAAAAGTATATTTGCAGGGACCTATATACCAGTATATAGGTCCCTGATATTTGTTTATTTGTAAGTTGGCTTTTAAGAGTCGGGCTTGGATGACACAGCAATGCCGACAAAAATACATCTAATTTTGCCTCTTTTTTAAAAATTTCCATTAATGTATTGTTTTCAACCATTTTAAAGCTTTTTTTACTGTTTATTAAACAAGCGGGGGGGGGGGGGGGTCTTGCATTCAAAATTTTTACGGAGCAGACGACGTGCACACGGTTATGCCAAAAATAGTTTCTTTACTTTTGTTTTGTTATTAAATCGTCAAATATTGGTTATCCACATTAATAAGTGTCTTTTTGTATCATACTGCATCGAAATCGGAAAATGCAAACCTAGAATAGGAGAACAACAGTATGGAAACTCTGTCGAACCTTTTTGGTGGACACAGTGAGAATAGACACAACTATAAGTCACAGAAAAGAACTGCAAATAATCTGTGAACAAGTTGGAAAACCATTTTTTTAAGAAGGGGGATCTAAGGGAAAAAAATAAAATTAAAGTTTAATTTCAAACAAATGTACAAAAAAGTAAAGCTGAAAAAATAAATTTAGATATAATTACCAGTAAATCCTATCATGCCACAGTAAAAAATTCTCTCAAACTACATTCAAATCATATTAAAATAACAATAGAATTATCTCAAAATAAGGACAAAATATTTGCTGTTGCCTGGAAATTAATAAAAACTAAGGTCAAAACAAGCTAATTCAGAGAATTTGTGCCCCCCCCCTTTTAGGGAAAAAAAGAAAAGTATGCGCAGTTCGGGGGGAGGGGGGTCTTGTATATTGAAGGAAACAAAAAATGCATTGTTTCTAATTTAGCCTTTACTAAACAGTTCTAATAGATGTAATTAGAATTATAAAGTCCACCGACAACCTGTATTTTACATAATAACTATCTACATGCCCCTGTGCTAAAATATTGCCAGGTGACTTTAAATACAAAAAATAAATTTAAAAAAAACGGGGTGGGACACTTTGAGAGGGGCGAGAGAGGCCAAAGGGAGTTTTATGGTATAGAGGCCATGGAATAAACTTTCATTGCAAAAGCTTCTTGAAATATCGTCCGGAAACGAAAGTGTTAAAACAGACAGAATTTATTAATTTATGACTTTATACTTTTGACCTCAAAATCAAAAGGGTCTTCTTTAGGCCATAGGGAGTTGCTATGCAAAATTTCATTGCGAAAGCTCAAAGGGTTCTCGAGATATCGCGTGGAAACGAAAGTGTTACAGACAGACAGAAATACAGCTAGACGGACTGACAGACAGACCCAAATTAATGTCCCCCAGTTTCAGTGAAAGCGGGGAACAATAATTCAATAAATTATGGATAGATGCTTTTGTAAGGTATACGTTGAACAGCACTCTTAACTCTGCCATCTGTCAGGGTACATAGTAGAATGTTATGGACCTATACATTCACATATGGTTTCTTTTTGTGAGAAATTTCATTTCCATTTTTGTAGAAATTTAGGTAATATATAATATAACAGTTATAATGTTCTGTGTAATTGTAGAAATAGAACTCATAGAATATTTTAAACATTTTAGATTTTGAAACTTTTCATCTGCATGTAATTACATTCCATATATTTTGATGTGACAAACGCAGTATTTTGTTTCCACATCTTCAAACGTAACCAGAACTTTGTGCAGGAGCTCTGTATAAGACAATGCATATATACAATACTAAGAATTAAGCTGCTATAATTAAAATCCCAACAATACTTAAAAATTAAAGCGGATGACGACTTTTCTATCTTCATCTGCAATTTTTTTTTCCGACCAAAATTCACTCGTTCCTTGCAAAACATCTATAGGAGGAACTTCAACACATTTTTCTCTAATATCGAAACTCGTATTACTTTGTTAGTGTTAAAACTTTTTTTGTTGTTTGATATACGTCAATATAATCATTTGTGAACAATTTATTTATACAATTATTAATTTCTTGAAAATTTATTTTACAAGCAATATTATAAAATCTTTACATAAAATGTAATTTTCGCCAAAATATTCCTTCCTTGGTTGTTTTCGGACTAGAATATATTGTAACTCTCTCAAAATATAAGTAAAAAAAAAGTTAAATAAAGGTATACTAGACATTTGCTAATTATAAACAATTTATTAATCAGGCAGGATGAACTTAATGGGACTTTCAATTTTAAAAAAAATCGTTTTACCACCGTTAGTTTTACAAAAAAAGAATTCTATGCTTTTATTCCCTTAATCTTCATCCCTTATATAAAACTGATTACTTATTATAACACAGCGTGTTCTTGAGAGCAACTATTAACAATTTAAGGCTTTGCAGTTTAATAATGTGTCAGAATTTTTTTTTCAGTAAAAATTTTTACCTATACATCCTTTAAAAGGATTACAGTGTTCTTTGGTACAGTTGCAATGTAATTGGCATCCTTTTCCATAGTTAGGATAAAGACAAATGTTTTCACAATAATCACCATACCTCCCAGCAAATATTTATTTTTCATTTTTAAATTATTTTATTCCTTTTGAATTTACAAATGGCTATTAAATAATTGAAATTGCATGCTTTTAAGTATGTGAGAGATTTTTTTCAGCCGTAAACATGGTGACATTTTTCAACAGAACAATGACACAAGGACGGGCACTCCAAGCCGAATGGTGGTGGAGGGCAAGTAGATATGCAACCTTGACCAAAGAAAAAACCTTTTATGCAAGTTGTAAACGTATACAAAGACACAGAATAAGCTAATGATTTAATAAATGACAGTCCATTCATGCGATGAAGACTTTGAATTATTATAATGATACAAACGTATGCAACCCCCCAATTCTTGGTTATACGTGTAACCACTGCAACATGACCCTCTAAACCTGATCATAAAAAATATTTACATGTACTTGCATAAAAAGCAGTGGGATTTTTTTTTTTTTTTGTAACCATAACTATGATTTTTGGTTTTATCAATTTTTTTTTCAATATAAATTTTTTGCTTACACTCAAACAATGAATAAGATTGTACATTTTTTTGTTCAATGCGTCTATTTTTTATGCATTTTTCTTTGAAAATCTAATTTCTAAATCTGATCTCCCCCTGGCAAATATACCAAATAATTAAAAAGTGCACTTATGTTTTGTCATCAATTAAGCGTTTTTTTTCCAAATTTTTCCTGGTAAAAATATTTGTTTCTTTTTTAAATAGACCATTAGCACATTTACATGTAACGCATGTTTTCTCATAGACATTAATAAGGAAATAAGGCTCCTCTCTGATAGAAATATTATTACATTCATTTTTCATGTCAGAACTCTTTAAACTGTTGTGATGATGAAATATTTAGTGTCTTAGCAATTGCAATGTCGTTAAATGTAAATCTGGCATTTTCAAATATCATGTTGCTCAAAGCATCGATATTTTAGTTGGCCCTATAGATTTCGATCGACCAGTGACTTCTATATTTTAACTTTCCTTATTTACTTTTGAATCCCTGAATCCATTTGAAACTATACATTGGTAAAGAGTAGTCTTTTCACATATACAAATCATTTCTTTAAAATGTGTTCTTCGGAAATTTTTGTAATGACGATAAATTTTCATATACGGTCACATTTTCATCTTCTTGGCATTTTTATTGTTTTCAGCTCAGTGAAATGACCGTGCTTACTTTAAAAGGGAATTTCTTTGCAGGACAATAGGAAAAACGTTGAGGTTTTCTGTGATTAGTACTACTTTAATGGAATTTTTTCAACTGTGAAAAACTAATTTAAAATGAAATACCTCTATACTTATTATGAAAACTGTATGTTGCATTATTTTTTGGACGACCCCTCGAATATTGGTGGCATACACTCTATTGCACAATCACTGTCTAATGTCGAATTCATCATAACTATGATAAAAAGCGCAAAAATCAACTGCTAGTCATTTGGGAATTTTCCCATAAATTTTGGGATAAAAAAGAGTCAATTTTGACTTTGGACAGGATCCTTTTACCGGACCAGTGGGTATGAAGTTATTTTCTCACATTGCAATGTATGTAGGCAATGGTGTTCTCATTACTTTACTTTGCCTTTTTACTTTCAGTTTGTACTTCAACATTAAAAATACACGTTTTACTGTGTTTTGATCAATGGGAATGCATAAATGATACTCTACCATATAAGTCTTCATTAGTCGTGAGTGTTATTATTCTCCGAGCCAGCGGACCATTAAGCAATGCTGCACAGGGAAAAATGAGATGAATAGATTACTACATGGGTCATACTTTACAGCAGAAATGTAACGAGTGAGAAACAATCAATATTTTATTATTTGCATTTGATTTAAATTGAGAATTTAATACCCCGGAACCCGATTAGGTCGAAGAAACTACAGTCAAACCCTACCTTCCAGACAAGACTACTCTCCTTTAATTTATAAAGTTCTTCCTCCCAAATGGGACCTCTATATCAATGTGACTTTAAATTTTAAGTCATTTTTTCCTCAACAAGAGAAATGTTATAAAAGGAATAATATCACGTTATATATATTGCTGTCAACATGTATATGTAGAACAGCATACACGTACAATTTAAAACAGTACTAAAACTTTTCTAAAAGTTTACCTGACAGACATTTAGTGGCATTTATACAGATTGATTTAGATTTTGTAGAAAAGAGTTTTTGACTAGAATTCTATCCGCAGAATGGTATCTTCTAGTCTGTCCAGCATTGTTGCTTGTGAACGCCGTTCTACTTCTTCGCCGCTTGATGTTTGTGCCGCTTGATGATTGTCGTACCAATTTCTGATTTTTGAACAATAGTTTTCAGCCGACCGCAAATTGTATATCTAGATGCCTTTATGCGCGGCCATTCTGTAATAATACACAGTCTGGTAAAAGAACTGCGTTGTTGTTTCGATTTTTGCAGTTTACTGCACATAGTATACTCAGGTACATATTTCATGCAATGAAAAGGAAGAAAAAGAACTCCGCGTCTATATTAAAATTCAGTTACCCTCCTTCCACTTACGAGGAGTGTTCCAAAAATAATGTCATCTTCATCGCGTGAAAATCTTGAAAATAACTTACTGAAACCACAATGACATGTTAGATTGATCACTGAACAGTAGGGGAATATTGATTGATTGTATGTTGTTTAACGTCTTCATTCGAGAATTTTTCACTCATATAGAGGCGTCACCATATTCCTGTGAAGCGCTTCAAATTCTGACCTTCACTCGGCACTCAGTGCCATTGAGCAGTGAGGGATCTTTATCGTGCGAACGCCTAACGTTACACGTAGGCTCGGATTTTAAGGTCTCGTCCGAAGGACCCGCAACTTTCACTTCAAAGTGCCGAGCGCATGGTGAAGGAACAGTTGCAACCCATTTTTTATCGACTTAGGTCAGTCGCGGCCGAGATTCGAACTCACGTCATCCCGATCACGGAGCGAGCGCTCAACCGACTGAGATACCGTGAACGGTCCAGTAGTGGAAGGAATTTTCATGTTACCAATTTCACTGACTTAGCTACGGTGTGCACTGCTATATAGCATATTCTTGACACTATAGTGAAACTGGCTGGAAAAGGAGCACACAAGGCACAAGGGCCTTTATAAAAGGTTGGTCCTTACTTGGCATTAAATCCGTAGATATTCATCTTGAGGTAGTTGATATGCATGGGAATTGTCAAATGTTTTGTAGGTCTGTTTGTAGGTGGGTTGCTAAATTTAAAACAGGTTACGAACACGTCAAAGATGCTGCTCGCCAAGGTCACCCTGAAACAGTTACAACCAATAATAACATCGTAAAAATCCACAAAATCTTAGAGAAAGACGCAATATCTACCGTAAAGCAATTGGATCGGATGACAAACTTGTCGTTTTCACGTGTTCATGGTATTTTTAAAAATTTCAAGCTTAGAAAGATAAACGCTATGTGGATACCTCATTTGTTTAGTGATGAACAAAAGAGAGCCCGTGATGAAAATACAAAAAAATTATTAACATTGTATCCAAAATGTACCAAAAAGACTTCTGATAATATTGTTACTTGTGATGAGACCTGAATATACTATTTTGAGCCAAAACCTAAAAGTTCTAACAGAATCTGGGCATCAAAGAACGTCCTAGTATTGGTAAAAGATAACGAACCATGAAGAAGGTTTTATATATTATTTTCCTTGACAATAAAGGGCCTCTCATGCCAATTCATGTACCAGAAAGCAAAACAGTCACAGGTAACTTCTATAAAAATGCTGTTCTTAAAAAAACAAGAAATATTACGAAAGCCGACGCCCCAAACCGTATGAAGTATTTCCGACATTTGCATGACAATGCGCCTGTCCGCAAAGCACGCATTGTAAAGGAATATATGGAGGTGGAAAAGGTTAACGTCCTACCACACTTTCCCGTTTTCTCCAGATTTAGCCCGTGCAACTTCTTTCCCCAAACTTAAATTCCACCTAACTGTTCACGATAGCTCAGTCGGAAGAGCGCTCGCTCCATGATCGCGAGGTCGTGAGTTCGAATCTCGGCCGCGACTGACCTAAGTCGATAAAAAATAGGTAGCAGCTGTTCCTTCGCCATGCGCTCAGCACTTTGAAGTGAAAGTTGCGGGTCCTTCGAATGAGACCTTAAAAACCGGGGCTCCGTGTCACGGCAAGCGTTGGCACAATAAAGATCCCCCACTGCTCAATCGCCCTGAGTGCCGAATAAAGGTCAAAATTCTGAAGCCCTTCACCGGAATATGGTGACGTCTCTATACGAGTGAAAGTTTCTCGAATGGGACGTAAAACATCAATCAATTAATCAATCAATTTAAATTCCACCTATCTGCAAAAGATACAAATTACGAAGTGCCCTTGGGTCTGCAATTTATCAGTATATGATGAGTGTTCCTATTAAAAAGTCTGAAAAATGTTTTCAGAAGTGGATTTATTGTCTAAGAAGTATATTTAGGCAAAAAGTGAGTACTTTGAATGGCAAGGACGAATATAAGTATCAAAGATAAAAAATGTGAGTGAAAACAGCAAAGTGTCATTATTTTTGGAACATCCCTCGTACTTTACATTTTGTGAAACTTATATATCTGTTTCGATTGTATTTTCTGATTCACAACCTAGTATTTGTCTTAAAATGGATATATTATTTCTATTCGATTATATTTTAAGAAATTAACATTTTACTATAAAGCAAACATAAAAAAAACATAATAGTTAACAAATTATGATTTTGAAATGAAATATATGGAGATAACGAACAGTATTCAAGCTCAAAGTCCATTATACAATACAAAATAGGAGCAGAGCAAACACGGACCTCCAAACATCAGAGGTGGGATCAGGTGCTATGGAGGAGTGAGCATCCCCTGCCGACCGGTCACACCCGCCGTGTGCTCCTTGTCATGATCGGGAAATAACGGAAAAATCCGTCGACAATTCAGTGTTTAAATAATGGCCTAACAATTAGTATGAAAAACGTCAGTCAGCATTTGACTCAATCATAAATTGTATTTGCTGACAAGGTCATTGTATCGACCATAGAACTTACGAAATGATGACTTTAAACGAGACAGCTGATATTCTTGTTTCATCAACTTATTTGTCAATAATTTACCTCGTTTTAGAAATTGTACATACGTAGAGCATGCTCTTGCGTATCGAATCAACTGAGAGATATATACCCCGTATGCAGGTGATGAAGGTATATTGCTGCATAAGTAAGGGAAGTTGACGATTGAAAAGTTAAAGTCATCACGTTTATCATAAAGCTTGGTTGTTAGATTACCATTAACGTCTTTTTCAAGTAAAATATCCAAATATGAAACAGATGTGCCAGATTCTGTGGTATCTTTTATCTCAAGTTCACCAGGATATATTGTATCGACATAAAAATGAAAATATCCATTGTTAATTGACAATACGTCCTCGATATATCTAAATGTCGAGTTGAAGGCCACAGCAAGTGTTTTCTTCTTTTCACGTACAAGATTTTGGACAAATTCTGCTTCATATGAATACAAAAAAAGGTCTGCTAATAACGGGGCGCAATTGGTACCCATAGGTATTCCAATGAATACACATGATTTCAAAATAGACATTACAAACTGTATTAGTTAATATTTCCATTAATTTATATATGATTGAGATATTATCCGCAAGATATTGCTTTATTCTGCTGGTCATTGAAGGTTTCTTACCCAATTCGCTTTTCTAACCAAAGGATTACCGGATCAAAGTTATGTGATATCGTTAGTTGAGAATTTTTGCAGATACGGAAAAAAATAATAACATATATCTTTCATTATGTCATGTCATTATACGGTATGAGTTCTACGTTTAATACTTAACTATGTGCATATATATATATATATATATATATATATATATATATATATATATATATATATATATATATATATATATATATATATATATATATATATATATATATCATTACTATGTGGGAAACAGTCAAACTATTGTGTCGAGGTTTCACTTTCCCTGTATTCGTCAATTGCGTGATGCCGCTTCTAGGACTGCAATAACTTTTAAGATCTCTCTGGACTGTCTAATTCATCGGTAATATTTGTTGAAGACCGTCTCTCAAGGGAGTCATCTATCAAGTCAAGGTAAGGATTAACATTGGTGGAACTGTCGCTTTCATTTTTGGCGATCCCTACGTCTAGATAAGTACCATCAGCATTATTTTGTATAATGTAAGATCCACCCCTTATTACTTCCTTGTCATTCTGAGTGTCAATTTCTTCTTTTGCTTCTCGCAAATGTTCATAACTCTCGTCTTGCTCTTCAATCATTTCATAATCTGGATCATTGTATGGATTATTTGATAGGGTAAATTTGGATTCATATGAACTATTTCCTGACTTAGGAACACTTGGAAGGCGCAGAAGTTCTTTTCTTCTATTCCTCAAAAGCACCTTTCTGTGAAGAAGTCAAAAGGGATTAAAACAATTCTATTAAATTCAATCAAAGGCACTTTTAAGAGTGTTTTATGGCATTATTTTCTTAATAACATTTCAAAATTTATTTATCATAAAGAAACAAAAATAAGTAATGAAGTGATATAGTTTTTTCCTTCCACAAACTGAACAAATTAGACGGATGGATTGAAGGATGGATGGTTGATGTATAGATAGATAGATAAATAGACTTGTCCCTAGCAATAATTGAGATAAAATTATCAGAGAAAATACTTGACGTTCATATATATTATACAACGTTTTATTATAATCAATTTACAATAGTTACTGTCATTTATATGTCGACTGCATAAAATCAAATGAAATTGAATAAAAAAAACACAAGATAGTGTGCTAAATCTTATATGTTTTGATGTTTCGCTGACAAGCAAGGGCTAACAAACAACTAAATTGTATGACAAACGAGATGACTTAAGTTTTTCAATCGTCAACTTTCGTTATTTGCGTAGTATTATTCAGTTTACGTCTCCGAACTGAATATTACCCAAGAGCTAGCACGCTCTCAGTTCAAACATTTCTTTAAACCAAGGCAGATTGCTGACATATACGCTCATGTTTCAGGTGTTATAACAAATGTTTATTCTCAGTATTTCGTTAATTATTCGGTCGATATAACGATCTTTTTAGCAAAAATACCTTATCATTGGGTCGTCTTTTGGCTGAAAAAGTTTTTAAATTTATATAAGGCCTTTCTTTACATATGAAACTTGTCTGTTGAATATTCAGTCAACCTGATAAAACATTGGGCCTACGAAGAGGTTGACAAGGGATCCATACATATACCCTTGTTACGAACCTGATTCCATCTCTAGAATTTCCGGGAGTCCGTGTTCAAACCTGTTTGCAATTTGTGCTGCTTGTAGATTTCAATCGCTGTTCGTTATATTTACCTTTTTCATTACCTTCATATTTAATCATTATTAAATGCAAAGTTAGTTCTTTTTCGCATGAATATGAAAAGTGTTATTTAAATGCATATATATATATATATATATATATATATATATATATATATATATATATATATATATATATATATATATATATATATATATATATATATATATATGAGCAAGGTTGTGGAATTTCATTTGTTTATGACAGTAAAGGTAATTGTTATTCATTTGAAGAAATTTATGACGCAATTGTAAATTTGAACTGACATTTTGATACAGCAAAGAAACAAATTAAACAAAGGAACAGGAAGCCTAGGAAGTGAAGAAAAGAAGAAAAAGAGGGCACTAGAAAATCATTGGAAGTGCATTTTAAAACTAGGCAAGATTCGAATGAAACAAAGACATTTTCTTTAAATTTCAAACCAGTACATTTACTTTGTAAATATAAATAATAATCTTAATGTTCACACCTATATGTTTTTCAAAGATTTTCATGAAAAGCAACAATTATAAATACCTCGTCTTTATAATGCAGCTTATCAGGATGACAAAGCAAATAACAACAATTGCTAATCCTATGGCGCCTAAAAAAAGAGGATAATACATTATAAAGGAGAGGTTATCTAAAAATTCAAGAACCAATAAAATAACAGTAATACAAACAATCTGAGCTGATAAAACTTATAAGGAACATAAAACAACAAAACTTCAAGAAATGTCGAAAGGTTTAGCTTGATGCATTGACAATTTGCCAGTCCATCATTGAATATAATAGAAGACATCACACGATCATACAGTGCTGATGTTGCAGAGTTTCATGACGTCCGTTAACATCATTGTATCTCAATAGACGCTATCTCTGTTTCTTTTTTTCTTGATGAGATTCTATAATGTTAATTACCGACTGAAACCCATCTTGCTTATATTGGAGAAAATTGCACCGTTATATGGCAAGTTAAAAATTACATAGATATAAACAAAGAGTGGTACATGTAAATACTTGAAAAAATCGTCTATTTCGCTTGTTTTGAACTCTGTTTGTACTTCAGAAAACAGAAATGAAAATTCTGAAGTACAACCAGCGTGGAAAAACAGGAATCTATATTTTGATAAACTTTATTAATTCCATTCTTGAATATTAATTTACTTTCGTTTTGTAAGATAAGAGTTTCAAAATAAATCAGTTAGTTGTAGCGTTAACTCATGTGCAGTTGTGTTTTATGAGTGTGCACCAAAGCTGCACGTCGTTCAGTGTTAAACCTGTTAACACTGGTGTCTGTCTATAATAACTACTACCACGAAGTGAAACATGGTGTCAGAATTCTAGTTGTCTCATGGTTGTCAAACAGGATAAACTGCGGATATGTATTGACCCAAAAGACTTAAATAAAGCTCTGAAGCGTACTTATTACACGCTACCCACTATTGAGAAAGTTCTTCCACAGTTAACCAAAGCAAAAGTTTTCAGTATACTTGATGCCAAGAATGGGTTCTGGCACTTCCAGATGGATCATGAAAGTTCACTGTTGACTAATTCAATACGCCCTTCGGATGCTAGCACTGTCTACAGCCCCTGAAGAATATCGAAGGGGACAAGACCAAGCTGTTGAGGGATTGTCATGTATACATAGTGTAGCAGATGACATTCTTGTGTATGGCGAGGGGGACACAGAAGAAGCTATTGTTGACCATGACAGAAAGCTACGTGCACTTATGGACCGATGTCGAGAACGTGGACTCGTTTTGAACAAATACAAACTTCGATTATGGCAGAAAGAAGTGCGATTCATTGGACACCTTGTTACACCAGAAGGGCTGAATCTGACCCAGAAAAGGTAAAAGCAGTTAAAAAGATGCCAAATCCAGAGGATGTCGCAGGTGTAAGGAGATTTCTTGGATATGTGAACTATCTTAGCAAATTCTTTCCATCCCTAAGTGATTTGTGTGAGCCACTAAGGAAACGTACGCTCAAAGACGCTGTGTGGAGCTGGTATGAGGTCCAAAGCTGTATGACATAAAACAGCTAGTCATTTCTGAGCCGGTGCTTAGTTACTTTGATCGTAACAAAAGCCTAACTCTTCAGAGTTCCAGCAGTTTGCCAACGAATGAGAATTCTGTCATGTGACTAGCTCACCGAAGTACCCCGAAAGTAATGGTAAAGCTGAGCAAGCTATCAAAATGACCAAAGGATTGCTGAAACAAGCCTTGAAATCTCAGTCTGATCCTTATCTATCTCTGCTAGATTTTCGTAACACACCTACTCAGGGAATGGATACCAGCCCGGCTCAGCGTTTAATGAGTCGACGCACCAAGACACTCTTGCCTACAAAGGAGATCCTCCTAGTTCCGGAAGTTTATCCGCTGAAATCGCAGGAGATGCAATTAACCCATCTAAAGCGAAGACAAGCTTTGTACTACAATCGTGGAGCTAGAGATCTTCGACCACTGGATATTGGAGAAAAGGTGCGTATGGCACCACCGGAAACATTAGGACAGCCTGACAACGAATGGAAAAAAGGGACTGTGAAGTATTCACTAGGAAACAGATCGAAGAAATTTAGTCTAATGGACAGACATACCGTAGAAATCGTCGTGACCTCCGTCCAAGTAAACATGCTGACACTGACGCTCACATATATGAGGACATTGTTGAAAAACCGGTCCAGGAACAACCTATCAAGGACACATTAACTGGACAAACTTCTGTGCATCCACCCTCAAAACAAACCAGTGCACCTCTGAGTGATCCTGTACCTCCAATTACCACACGATCATGTCGAGTCATTAAGGAACCATCTCGATTCAAGGACTAGGTGAATTAGACGTCAGTTTAGATTCGTTTTGCTAATCATGAGTAAGCCGTGTTAAAAGGGTACAATAATCCCTTGATTTACTCAACCTTGAGAAAGAGCTCAATATTATGTTTCTAGTGATATTACTTTTGCATAATTGCATGCTTTTATCCCATGCATTTCAACTGTAACAGATTTCGCTTCAATTTATAGTCTATCTTGTGTATCATAGAGACGTTTTAAAGGAAGGGAGATGTAACACGCTTTGCGTTTTGGTAAACTTTATTAATTCCATTCTAAATTATTAATTTACTTTCGTTTCGTAAGATAAGAGTTTCAAAATAAATCAGTTCGTTGTAGCGTTAACTCTTGTGCAGTTGTGTTTTATGAGTGTACACCAAAGCTGCACGTCGTACAGTATTAAACCTGTTAACACTGCTGTCTGTCCATAATATACACTACCCCGAAGTGAAACACGGCCGACCGGTCACACCCTTGTTGTGCTCCTTGTCATGATCGGGAAATAACGGAAAAATCTGTCGACAATTTATTGTGTAAATAATGAATAAAGAATACACATTTAACACGAAAACTTAAATATGAAGCAGAATTTCAGAAATAAAGGTCCAGATTTTCTGCTCAAAAGCTCAGAATCGAACCTCCTTAAAAAGATTCTACAAAGTCAGGTTCACTTTTCTATTAATCGAATGATTACTCTCTCTCTCTCTCTCTCTCTCTCTCTCTCACACACACACACACACACACCCTCTCACACACACCCTCACACACACACACACAATTATTAAGGAATGAATTTAACAGTTACCCAAGTTACACTGTATAACCTGGGTTGGGGCAGTTTACGCTTTATTTACTGCGAAGCGGTTTATAAAAAAGCGTAAACTGTTCTATCCCCGGTTATACCAGTATAACTTGGGTAGCTTTTAAATTTATTCCCTGTACTTTAATTTTCCATCATTAAGTGTAGAAAGTAATACAACTTCTCATTCAAAAATGCATTCAGATTGTACGTATTTTAAAAACAACATCAAGCCGTGTGATATGTTTTTGACGGAATTCATTGTGACGTAGGCAACACACTTTATACGATATAGACTACATTTTTATCCAATCAGATGACGCGTTACAACCAAAATTACACAGCACAGTTAAGGCTACAAAAGGAGGCGGGGCCTAACTTGTACGGGAAATATTAACTATGACATCATACAAAACTAACAATTTTCAAAAATACCACAATTGAAATGATTTACTGTTTTAAACTGCAGGAAACCATAAAACTACATCAAAACGTACTATAACATGCTGTTTTGTCATTAGTTAAATCCTATAAAGCAAGGTATAAACAAGTCACTGATCGCAATGCACTTGTCGATATGACGTAATTGTATGCAGTGAGAGGTGGATCAAGTAATATTTTCACAAAGGAAAACGTATTTTATAAATAAATGAAATATTGTTTGCAGATAGTTCAGAGGCCATCAACTTGGATTCAAAATTCATTTATTTTCCATACAATTCCTATTTAATTGATACCGCTGTTTATTTGTGTGCAAGTACATCGGAGGGTAATGTAAGGGTCTCAATAAATCGATCTAGTACAAGATAACACTCAATGGATCATAGTAAGCTTTTACAAGTAAACTCTAGAAGTATAAAGGTATTTGAAAAGTGCTTGTTCCTGGTGAAATCTTGAAAATGAATTAATTATACCTATATTTAATGCTGTTGACCAGCAAAAACTTGAGCATGCGGTCATACAAACATGATTTTAACAACGAAATAACAAAATTTATATAGGATCGCAGCACTTTTCAGAAACTACAATGCGTGTTGAAAATATTTAAAAACTTAACATAGTTAAGTTATGCCCTTGCAACAGTGAAATTTATATGTGACCTCAATACTGTAAGTATATGTGCTAAAATCACGTGACAAGTCTAGATATAAAATCTAATCGTCCTCAATATGTAGTTAATAACGATAATTACATATGTTCGATATAAATAAAGTACCAAAAAGAATCCTGATTAAGAATATATTTTAAAACCACAAAAATAGGCGATATTTTCATTGCACACCTTAACTGTACTGTGTAAACTATTGGCATTTATATAAGTAAAACACTTATTTGAATGTATATTTTTTATGGGGATAAATAATGTATTTTAACATATATTATGAAATAAGTGATCCTTAACTTACGTAACAGCTGTGCCTGATTAACAGTTGTTCCATTTTCCTGGGCTATTGAAGATGAATCTAAGAAAGATCACAATTTAAACAAGAATTATAGCGAGAATTTAAAAATTGCAACCCTGCATGGCAGTGCTTATCCTGTTTATTTTCAGTAATGCAAGCTTTATGCCGAATTCAACGTGATTGGTATTTTTTATACAAAATAATGATTCTAAGGACAAGAAAACCATCTCAATCCGCACCAATATGACAATATTTGCCATTAAAAATTAATGAAATGAAAGGAAGAAAATTATATATTATTTTAATCACAGTGATATCTTTAAAATACCAACAATATTTTTTTTTTTTTTTGAATTTTGTTTACACCAGATAGAAGCTTCATTCCTATATGATGTAAATGTTAAAAGCTGTTTTGAATTTAATCCCGTTTCAAAAAAGCATAACTGTGTCATTTCAGTTACATGTGTATAACGTGCACATATAAAAGATAGTATACCACGTCCCAGTTAAAAAAAAAATATACATCATACATAAAAGAAGTGTACATGTGATATTTTTACAGTTTGGATCAATGTACGGTATAAAGTTGATAGCTTACTTAATATGTGTTCTACGGTAAAAGAGGCACCTGTTTACATCATGCTTACATTTGTTTTTCCCACTTCCTGTATATACGGAGTTTACTTTGTTTTGTATAATGGGTTCTGAGGCATTCCGAATGTTAGATCTGTCGTTGCGGGAAATATGAATGGCATGTTCATTCGATAATGACTGGATATAAACGAGATTTTTGAAAACATAGGAAATGTTTATGATGTTAATATTACAGTAGTTTTATAATTGTAATAGACGAGAATCGAAGAGATTTTAATTAGAGGATTCTGTATTGAGATTTTCTGTTATATTTTCTGTTAATGTCACGTAATAATACATATTATGTTTTGAGCTCGTCTGAGCCGAAGGCTCAAGTGAGATTTTTTGATCACATTTTGTCCGTCGTCCGTCTGTCCGTCCGTCCGTCTGTCGGTCTGTAAACTTTTCACATTTTCGACTTCTTCTCAAGAACCACCGGACCAAATTCAACCAAACTTGCTTCAAAGTATCCTTGGATGAAGGGGATTCAAGTTTGATCAAATGAAGGGCCACGTCCTCTTTCAAGGGGAGATAATTAGGAATTAGTGAAAAAATAATGGCATCATTTAACAATCTTCTTCTCAAGAACCACTGGGCCAGGAAAGATGAAACTTATGTGGAAACATCCTCAGGTAGTGTAGATTTAAGTTTGTTCAAATCACAACCCCCGGAGGTAGGATGGGGCCACAATGGGGGATCAAAGTTTTACATAGAAATATATAGGAAAATGTCTTCAAAAATTTTCTTCTTAAGAACAGCAAAGCCATGATTGATAATATTTATATGGAAGCATCCTCAGGTAGTGTAGATTCAAATTTGTTCAAATCATGATCCCCGGAGGAAGGGTGGGGCCACAATGGGGGATCAAAGTTTAACATAGAAATATATAGGAAAATATCTTTTAAAATCTTTTCCTTAAGAACAGCAAAGCCATGATTTGTCATATTAATATGAAAGCATCCTCAGGTAGTGTAGATTCAAGTTTGTTCAAATCATGACCCCACCCCCACCCACCCCCACCCCCGAAGATAGGATGGGGCTACAATTGGGGATCATTTTTTTTCATAAGAGTATATAGAAAAAACTTTAAAAATCTTCTTCTCAAGATCAGCAAAGTCATGATTGGTCATATTTATATGGAAGCATCTTCAGTTAGTGTAGATTTAAGTCTGTTCAAATCACGACCCCCGGAGGTAGGGTGGGGACACAATGGGTGATTAAAGTTTACAGAGGAATATATAGGAAAAAATCTTTTTTCTCAAAAACAGAAAAGCCATGATTAGTCAAATTGATATGGAGGCATTCTTGGGTAGTGTAGAATGAAATTTGTTCAAATGAGGGCCCCCGGGGGTAGGATGGGGCCACAATTGGGGATCAAATTTTTACAAATGAATATAAGGAAAAAATCTTTTGCTGAAGACCAGCAAAGCCATTTGTTATATTGATATGAAAGCATCATCAGGTACTTTAAAATTCAAACCCACCCCCGTAAACATTTCAATACTGAACTGATTTTTGCTTCTTTTTTTTTCCCCCTAACTAATGTGCTCAGGTGAGCGATGTGGCCCATGGCCTCTTGTTTTGTTTTATTCTATGTTTTGCTCTTGAGATGTATAGAATTTTGTTTTTCATAGTGTAAAAGACTGATGAATTCTGTAATTCGAAGTCTTGGTTTTCTCTCATTCTTGGGGCGACGTAAGTCATGTACACGTTATTTTGTTATTGTTTAGGCTACATCTTAATTTTTGAAAGGAGATTTTATTGATTTTGAAACCACTGAACCAATTTCAACCAATTTTGGCATAAAGCATCTATGGATGAAGGGGAACAAAAATTGTGAATTTCATGGCCCCTGACCCCCTGGGGCCTGAGGGGTGGGGTTAAAACCACCAAAATTAATGCAATCTTTAAAACCTTCTGCTTTACTCTTGGACATCAAACAGTCAAACTGTTGGCATGATTGTAATAAGCATTGAACCTTCTCTCAAAATTGTGAAATTCATGGCCCCTGGGTTAGGGCTTCTGGCCGTAGGGTGGGGCTCTAATGATCATATAGTGAAAATGCATTAATTCTTTAAAAAATCTTCTCTGCTCCTGGGTATTAAGCTGGTGAAATAAGTACATAGTTATGATGAAAAATGGTGCCTCTTCTAAAATTGGGAATTTCATGGCCCCTGGGTCAGGGGTTCTAGTGTTAGGGCTGGGCTCTAATGATTATACAGTAAAAATGCATTAATTCTTAGAAAATCTTCTCCTCTGCTATTGGGTATTAAGCATATGAACTAAATACATAGTAGCGATGAGCAATGGTGCCTCTTCTAAATTTGTGAATTTTATGACCCCTGGGTCAGGGGTTCGGGGGGGGGGGGAGGCTCATTTATTATATACTGAAAATAAGTTTATGCTTTGAAAATTATATTCTCTGCCCCTTGGTATTAAGCAAACAAACTAAGTACATAGTTATGATGAGGAAGAGTGCCTCTTTCAATATTGTGAATTTCATTGCCCCTGGGTCAGGGGTTCTTATGTATGGGTGGGGCTCCATTCATTAGTCAGCAAAAATGCATTAATGCTTTGAAAATCTTCTCATCTGCCCATGAGTACCTAGCAAACAAACTAAATGCAATAATATCAATGTAAATGTATTAAATATTATTTTAAGTATGTGTGCCTTTTCTTATTTAGTGTATCTATGAGGCAAACAGAGTACACAATTGAGATAAGTTAAGCAAATGAGAGTTACTCCCATTTGCTAGATGTTGTTAATCAACAAATCCTTGTGTATAATTTAATTAACTGGATTATTTGATTGGATGAGAATGCAAGAAAGAAAGTTAAATATATAGAAACAAAATGAAAATGAATGTTAGGTTTAAATGAGCAAAGCATGCTCAAAGTCAGATTCTTGTCTGGAAAGCAATATGAAAGATTGACATAAAGATTATTTATGTATTTAGCAAAAGTTGTAAATGTATACAGATGAGTATGATTACACTGTTGTGATCTGTTTGACATTAGATTAGTTGATGTCATTGGTGAAGTCATGGTTGACAACTGGATTAAGTTGTTTATACTTTATCAAAGTGAACAAAGAATCACAAAGAGCCAGGTGACTTATTGTAATAAGTGACAAGTGGCAAATAGACATGTTGTATACCCAAGTCTGTGTGTACTGAATTGTAGCACTAGACAAGTGACAAAAACATATCTGTATATATTGAATATCTTACACAGTAGGCAAGTGTCCAATGTATTTGTATAGTTTACATTCATTATCATCCCTGTAAGACTTGGGAAAACCAAGTATGATCCCTAGGAGATCACTCAAGTCTAGCATGTTACAATAAGCAAAGGGTATTTATACCAGATTTTTTGAAATTCTTGGGCAACATTCCTTCATCTATCAGTTAATTTTGTTTTATACTTCTATGGTCCTTTTACAGTGTTGTATTATACTCATGTGACCGTTAAGGCCCTTGGGCCTCTTGTAATTTTTATACAAGAGGTGATTGACCTTCTTGTTTTCTCTTACTGAGCTATCCCGAGATTTTACCTCTTTAATTGTGTTATGATATTGGTCGATCTCATAATCATGTCGGTTTTGTGTAACATTTTTAATCACATGAGTGAATTCCTCAACCGCGTTGTTTAACATTTTGCTTGTTTTATTGAACTTGTGTCTCATTACAGGTGGTCTTTAAATCTTCCGTTCAGGTGTTGGCCAGGGTCAAGATAAAAGTATTGAGAGTAGGTCAGATCATTTTATTTTATTTTATTTTATTTTATTTTATTTTATTTTATTTTATTTATTTATTTTTTTTTTTTTTCATATTTGAGTTTCCTTGCTGATGGGAGATTATTAGCTTTTGTCACGCTACTGGAAAATGACTTTCCCGCTATAATAAATTTATCAAAAAAAAAACCGATAATATTCATTCAGATTGCAGCTTTCTTAATCGCTATCCTCATGGTAATCCATGGCGAAATGACTATAGTAAACTATATTTTACTTTAGTTAGCAATTGTTTAGTATAGTGTCGAATTTTTCAAACAGTAAATCAAATTTTTTACTTCAGTAATTTAATGAATTATTACTATGAATTTCAAATAGCTATATTTCATTTTCGGCAAGTCTTTCATTTAGTTTCTTGAAGTGAAATAGAAGAAAATATTACTCGTATATTCACATTTTTTATATTTAAACTTTCATCGTGTGCATTCAAAATGATATTAAGGCCCTTAGTCTCAAAATAAGTTATGATGTATAGCTTTATGGTAACGCAAATAATCAAAGTATTTACTACAGTTAACTATAGACAATTATATTTAAATATAATATATTATAGTTAACTATAGTAAACTATGGATAATTATTGTAAAGATTTTATAGGTAAGATTTAAATCATGTACAATACCTTCATCTGGTGCAGAAAACTCAGAAATTTCTGGTAAACCTAAGAAAATGCAAGTAAAGATAACAATTGAATATGACGATGTTTAGCAAGAAAGTAATAAAAATGATGATACCCCGCCTCCCATATGTTTATAATGGCAAAGCCCATGTTTTGCTACGGGAGACCTGAAATAGGTGTCCTATCAAAAAGTAAAATTGGAGGTGCACAATGGCACTATATAACAAAGATTCTGTGTAAATCTCAATAAATTTTATTCAGTGGTATAAGAGGAGTTGCGGATGAGAGAAGTGTATCCCAAAGCGTAACGGGCGGACCGACATACAGACGGACGGACGGACACCCATCACTATACACTCCCCCTGCTTTTGAAGGGGGTGGGTGGTGGTATTATAATAGCTTTTAATATGTGCATACTTACAAAGACTAAAAACAGCAGCGGATTCTTGAGGAATTAAAGATGCGACCTTCTTTGCAGTGGAAATTTTATCCTTAGTCGGACAAGTTGCATTTGTGTCATCACTTATTTTGGAAACAACACAATTTGCTACTCGTTGAAAATTACTTTAAAAAAGTTAAAAATAAACGCTTAATATTTGACGCTATCTGCAGCAAAAACAATCAATAAAGCTTTCCTTCTTTTGTTTAGAAACAGACTTTGAATCCCCTTGGTTTTGACCAGAGACATATAACAGAGGGACCGCTGACTCATTCGGGGCGTCTCTAGACTTTTCACTTTAAGCTGGGTACTTTAATTCCGAATGGAAAATGATGTTCCGATTTTCGCAGCGCCCTCACCGGGAGGCATAGAAACTATAAACAGTATGGCGTTTCATCATAGCATGGGTAGTAAACATCGCTACAACTCCAATTTTAAGCAAAATTTACTCGTGGCATTAATCGTCGGGGGATGAGTTACTTTCGTTTTCATGACGACAAAGAATTGAGAACAAATTTATCTACAGTAAATAGATGGAATCGATCTTCTAACCCCGACTCGAGTTGCATTTGTTCATGATTGATGGCTTGTCTTCTTTACAACCTCCACACTAAGAAATACACTGTAACATGTATTTTATTGTGTAGGATAAGAAGACCTCTTTTGACGAGGCCATTTTTTTGCCGTGTTGGTTTTGCACTGGCATGCATTATATTATTTAGTGCACGGTTACCTACATGTATACGTATAGGTGCTAGATTTCATTCAGCTAGGTTGGTGTATTTCCCGTATTTTTTTTATATATCGTTATATAAATATATCTGTATACATTCAATAAAATTAAACTAAAAAATCGCTAAAATTAGCTTTTAAAAAAAAAATCATATTGCTGTATATAAAATATATTATTTTATATTTGATTTTTTATTATATTTATAACATATCTAAAAACACAAAATACACCATCCTGAAACCAAGCATAGATTGTGACTTGTAATCTAATCAAGCAACTCATACATTTTTTCATTTACTGTATTTTTAAAACATTGTTACAAGTGCCATTTTGCTTTAAAGAAGTTAGATGGAAAAAAAAATTAACTAAAGTGATGCTTATCAAGAAAACCCTATCAAAGTGCACTCGGTCTATGCAACTTAAGTAATGATAATGGTTTTAGGAGCCCTCTATTCATTGCACACTTTAGACGTATTATGTGGTACTTATATGCAGGAAGACTGACCTTCTGTTAGATCTACATTCTAATTAAAAATGAAATAATTTGAAATTTACAGTATATTCATTCATATTAATCAATTCAAGCATTCTTAAAATTTATTAAGCCAAAATAAAATTTAATGAATACTTTATTTACACGTATATCAGCCCTGCAAGCTGACACAGTTAAAGAATGTTTTGCCCATACAAAAACCCTTTATTTACTACAAAGTATATTTATATGTAACAAAGCTTTAAACAGTTTAAATCTGATGAAATGTAAAAAAAAAAAAAAAAAAAAAAAAAAAAAAAAAAAAATCAGAGAGAGGATGATAAAGACTCGATCTTTGTGAATATGTAGAGGTACTTGATTACTTTGTCTTTTATTCAAATCTAAATGACAAACATGTACTCTTGTATGTACATAACATTGTATACTATATATATATATATATATATATATATATATATATATATATATATATATATATATATATATATATATATATATATATATATACTTGAAAAAGTAGGTGTTCAAAAAAGACAAAAATACCGGTATGTATTGGTTGACTTCAAGTTAGTTTTATTGTCACACATTTAGGCCTTGCATTAAATTCCAGTTCATATGCATCACATTGAAATTTGAAATGTACATCACATATATCTTTTCTTTACTCAGAATTTACAGTCCAAGGAGTGGAAAAATATGTGGAAAAATATTCAATCAGTAAATTCTTGGAAGTCATGAAAAAAACCTTTATAAATGTCCTGGAGTGAGAGATAGCTCAGATTTTACCATTAAAAGTTAAGGATATCATTAATTCAGTTGCAGTATTGTTGAAAAACAGCGCAACAGTGGTGCGATACAAGCCAATGTTTGTTTCAATGGCGTTTAGAGTTTGACCAAGTTTGATGCAGCAGCATGGTACAATTTTAAGCTTCGCAGCTTACTAAACTACTATTCTTCGCCTTTTTCATCCTAAGATCTCACTTAAAACACCCTTATAAAGCAGGTCAAGGTCCAAGGTCTTCTGGGAAGACAACAGGAAACTTCAGAATCTTGTTGAGTCAATCAGTAGAGGTACCATAATATCTGAAAATATGAAAATACAAAATCAATAAATAAAAGAATTAATAGCTCCATGAGATATACTTGTAAAACCTGGGTTAAGGCAATTGTCCATTATAAATATGTATATTTAAAAAAAAACAACACACACACACTACAAAAGCAGTTTAAAAAAAAAAACATTCTCCCCCTAAAACAAGGGCACAGCGAGGCGGAGCATCCCCTCACAAAGGGCATAATTATCTTTAAATCAAGGCAGCATTCGACATCGATCCTGATGCAAATTAATTTAGATGTTAACAGTTACATGTGGCAGGTTGATACATTTTTTTTAAATCATTGTGACATAATAGAAAGAAAATTGCCACTCACTTGATAGATTTATGGTGGTGGGAATAAAGTCCCACATTAAAATAAGCATTCTGCATTTTTTACCGCTGGCAAGCTGTATCTGTTGCTGAGGAAAGTGATTTCATACCTGGAGATTACATGAAGAAACAATTTTCATTAAAGTGAATAATTAGTACATGTTTACATGATGTAAAAAATTAACATGCTGATTATTCACTCTTGGATATACAAAAATTCAATCACATGACAGATTACATAAAACCATTCAACATTTTATATGATAAAATAATACATCCCATGACTATCATCAGGTCTTATGTTGAGAAACTCTCAGGCCCCACAGGTGGGAAGGAATTTCAGTTTCTGGAACACAACCCATTTTAGAAATTTTGGTTGAGCCAAAAAAAAGTTTGACTTTAATTTAATATTTTTCTTAGGGGACACATTAAAGTAACTGTACAGTAGTTTCTAATGTTTAGGCTTTGTATACACTCTGACATGTAAGATGTAGTATCGGGGGGGGGGGGTCCCTTTTCCAAACATACCCTTTTACACAATCTTTTACTGTTGAAAATATCCACTGAAAGCTGCCCCCCCCCCCCCCTTCTCCATGAAATAGGATTTTCGAGTTCTGACAATTTTACTTTTTTTTCTTTTTTTTTTGCTTGTCCAAGATTTTCAGATATAACCACCCCCCCCCCTTTTAAAAAATGATACTTAACTACGTGCCTGTATACTGGCAAAATTATTTTCCCCTTGCTCACCGGTTCTTACGGGCCTGAGTCTACAATTATCCTGATGATATAAGGGAACAACCTATACAAGACAAAATTTTAACTCAAATTACATGTATTGTATCGATGTGACCACGACTTGCGTGTCAACATCTGATGATCTAAGTTCTACTTCTTTTTTTTAAATTCTCGTTATAGCTGGAAAATCACATCTAAGATATCGCCTTATGTAAATAGTAATTGACGCACAGGCTATATATAATAAAATATAGAATATAATCGCAATATTTACCCCAAAGGCTGTGAAGACAACACAGCAGCTGTTATGACAGGAAGTCTTTCTATGCCTCCCGGTGGGGGCGCTGCGAAAACAGGAAGATAATTTGGCGCGAAAATGAGTCAGCGGTCCCTCTGTTATATGTCTCTGTTTTCACCAATAACCAAAAACAAAGTTAACTGCATGTTTTATGCATTTCTTTGCAGTTTTTGAATCATTAGAAATTTTAACTTTGTTGCATAACAAATATTTTTTATGTTTTCTTGATTTTCGCTGATTGTTCCTGTACATAGAGACAAAGGAGATAGCTTAAAATACTAATAAAACATAATTCACCGACAAAGTGTTTCTGACGTTGACTTCTCAAACGGGAACTGTTGATTACAAGAGATTCCATGCTTTACCAGTCCTTCGATAGACGTCAGTCGTGTATCCGTACAAGGAGGTTTTATACCTGTAATGTTGGGGAGTTTCTATACAGTTCTAAACAAATGATATATGAACATTACAAACATGGGGATCTAAAAATAGATTTGGGATCCGTTGTCACGAAGGAGTGAGTATTCCTTGTCGACCAATCACATCGGAGAAAATAATTGACTACGTTTTGTAAGAAATAGCTCGAGTCAATCAACTTTTGGCGGTGCGCAGTATTGTATCCTCAAACAACGTCAAAAATTTATATCTAGATGCAGAAAAAATCAAACTGTTTTATTTTTTCTTGTATGTTACACCGCAACGGTAGCTCAGTCGGAAGAGCGCTTGCTCTGTAATAAGAAGGTTATGGGTTCGACCCACGGCCGCGAAAGAAAATTGGTGGCAAATGTTCCTTCGCCAAGAGCTAGGCACTTTAAAGTGAAAGTTGCGTGTCCTTTGGATGAGATATTAAAAAGCCGAGGCTCTGTGTAACGACAGGCGTTGGGACAATAAAGAACCCTCACTGCTCAATGATCCTGAGTCTGGATTTGAAGCCCTTCATCACTACATGGTGACGTTTCTATATGCGTGAAAAATTCTCGAATAGGACCTTTAAAAACATACATTACAATCAATCAATCACTCTTGAATATAACAAAATGTATTTACCTTCTATTTCAGTAGGACGAAAAAAAGGTTTAGTCCATATTTATCCATTGTGTAATTTGGTTATCTGTGTGTATGCTTTTACAAGTTAAAACCCTTGAGATAAATTTAGTCTACTGTTGTACTAAACACAATGTTAACAATAATTGAAACAAGAATACAATGTACTCAGATTGAATAGAACATACAAAATAAAACTGTTGAGAAGAGACACCTGCATATTTGTGCAACCAGAAACGAAATTCTGTTGTTAAAGTATTTTTTATACAGTGTAGTTAACTATTAAGTCTATTTCTTTGTCTTTCTTTCTATAAGTTGTACATGTAAGGGTGTTTGATATCTAAAAAAATAGTTTGATTGCATTTTCTTTGTGTAGACAGTTGAGGAAAGAAAGAACAAAGAAGATTAATCTCACTTTCCAATCTCAGATTTTATCAAATGTTTATTAAATCAGACATACGGTATATGGATTTGGATTTTGATCGTTTTTAAATTAAAAAAAACCCATAGAAACTATCATAGCTTGTGGTTGGTCTTCATTCGGTGGTATTTTAACTGACATGTTCTTCTTCCTTTACAGTGCAGGGCCTTGTGGGCTTCATCGCACTTGTTCTATACCAATTAAAGGACCTTTGTTTTATGCTAAATGATAACTGATTATTCTGTATTTTATTACATTTACCTGATCAAAACATAGGGATCACCGTGGGTGTGAACGGTCGACAGAGTATGTTTACTCATCCTAGGCACCTGATTCCATTTTTGAAATTTCCATGGATACATATTTATGCCCTTTTTAGAGATTTATTTTGTTTGTAGATATTTTAGATGGATCATTCTTTGCTAATTTAACTTTCTTTTTATGTATTTAAGTCTATATCATTTAATTTTCTATGAAAGGGTTTTGCAAAAAAAGAAAAAAATCTTAGGCTGCAGATGTGAAGATAAGAGTAATCCATTTAATATCGAGAATAGATCATAAATAGACCTTAAATAGTGCTTTTGAAAATTTTACTTCACATTGAATTATGGTTTTGGTGCTTATTATTTATCTTATTAGTTTATTTATCTGAATTGTGTTTTTCAATGAAGAATAGAAAACATAACTTACATTTAGAGATTGAGCTTCCAATCAACAATTCTATGGTAGTCTGTTCTTGAAGAGCAATGGACTTCAGCTCAATTTCAGAACACGAAAGACCCGAAAAAATTTCAATACGGTTCTTCAAACATTCAACTATATTCCAAACCCGACTATATGAAATAAAAATAAATTGTGTAAATTATTCATGGCACTTGGAACAGAAATGTTACAATATACAATATTCAAAATATAAACTAGTGTTGAAATTCGAACACATGGCATTATTTTACCTGAAAAGAAGTTCCACTTATTAACACTTAGTATATAATACATTATCCATAAAGTATTTTGTATTAAGGAAGAACAAAGTAATCAAAATTTAGTGGGAAATTAGTTTTAAAAAATGCAATTATTGTGAATAATCGTTCGTGTAGATAAGAAAAACGAGCTTACCTGCAGAATTGACTACTAACTGGATTAGCAGAGAGACACTGAGATTTTATTTTTTGGGTATAAAGCGATTCGTTTAGACATGGGGAAACTAAAACGAAGGGAAAATTCCGTGATGAGCAATACTTGTAGTAAACTAAATCTTTAAAACTAAAGAATTTTCATTTTCTGTTACAATGTATATTGGAACATATATGTAGTAAGAAATCAACATTAAGATCATATAATGGTGTAATTTTTACTTACTACAAACGTTCACACCACACAGTTCCCAACGAACACTTGAATTACTCGTAAAACACCATGGCTCCTCTCTATCAAAGTTTCGACAGTAGTTTTCTTGTGCAAGGCTAAATACGTAATAATTTTGTGCATGTGGGCTCTGTGCGTCCCATCTTTGACAGGCTAAACCTGATTTTGTTATATTTTTGGTTCCTCTGTACAAAAACCCTTGGAATCGACAATCCCTCGAGGTAGACGTTCCTTAAAAGTATTTTACAATTTTTATTTGTTGCAGTGTATATTACATATGTAATTCATCTTTAAGAAATAAATATCTTAAATGAATTTGGTGTTGTTTATAAATTTTGCTTCTCAGACATAATTCATGTTTCTGTCTTGAGAATTTCTTAGAAATCAAAATTGAAAAATGTCATGTTATATCAAATTAATTTGAAAAAAAATTAATAATAACTGCTATCACTGTTTTCCTATTAAAAAAAAAGGGAACATGTGGTAACATCGGTCCTTGAAACTTGATGTTCAAGAAAAACAGAATTTGGAAACTCAAAATATACTTGTCCTGAAAAAAAAAACTAGGATTTCTTGTACTTAAGTTAATTAACTCATTGGGGATTATATTACAATCATATTGGAGAACACAACATCATTGTACAGTGGAGAACACAATATCATTGTACAGTGAAGGATGACAAATGTGCTTATTTATCAATTTTTATAACACAGAAACAGGGCTAATACATATTATAATTTTATAAATTTATTAACTTCTTTCATTGCAAAAATATTTTTCACAACGACAAAATGGCAATTTAAGCTTCCAGTGCAGTATTTACAACAGATTCATTTGAGAATATAGAAAGCAATGAACACCGTTGCTAATATGAGAAATATTTGGGGGTGGTGTTTTAATTTTGGGTTATAATTTAAAATCCTATGAACCGACGTATTTATTGTTTCTGACGACCTACAAGCCCAGATTCAGTATTAGATTAGATAAAATGCGTCCAGATAAGGAAGTTAAAATGAAATATAGGGAGATAAGGAAGTTAATACTTTAAAAAATATACATATTCTCACATTGCTTTAATTATTTTTCCTAAGTTCAGTTTTGTCGATCTTGACTCAATATATTTGCACTTTTGTCAACAACTTAAATCATGTATTTCAAATACATCTTTTACTAAGGAATTCTCGACAAAAAATAATATAATTCTTCAGTAATCAAAACTTATATAGTAAGCGCTGACTTTCGCTGGGATCCATTCCTTCAAAAAAAAATCATTTTGTGCTTGTAAGCTCGATTTGCATGATTTATTTTCAAAAGTTGTTGAAATGCACTTTTCTGTTAATTAACGATTTTTTACTCTAGTAGATAATAACTCGTATATGTTAAAATCAGACCAATTTTGAGAACAGGATACACACAAAAATGATTAAATTACCTGATACAAAATAGAATAAGTTCCAAAAAAGCAGGTGATAAGCCATAAAAGGTTTAATGCAGTTTAAGCTGTTTCAATCTCAAGAAGAATGACATAAGAGGCGTACGTATGACATGGGTATTTTATAAACATTACCGTTTTCCGGTTTTGTTTATAATTTGATAAAAATAAAAAGATATTTTTATGAAAAGAACGTTAATGTTGTCAATTGATAATTCGGACAGGGATAAAATGTTCTGCATACGTAATGACCTGTCGATATAAATTTTAAATCTTAATAAGGGATTTTCTTTTAGAGTTTTATCGACTTGTTGTTTTTTGTTTTAGATAAAATATAAATATACGTGGTCGAATCAAAAAGGTATTTATGATTTTACCTGTTGATTTGTCATGTTTTACCTGAAATACTTTCTTTATTATTAAAATTTAAATGATAATTAATAGAATCTAAATTATTCAGAACAGAAGGGGGAAAACTTTGCTATTTGAATCGATGTTATTACAAAATGTAAAATTGAGAAAGTTGCAAACCATAGTATATTTAAATATTTTCATATTTAAAAGCGCAGTAAATTTCATGTAAATAATGGATATCTAGACCATTTTTAAATACTTATGTAATTTACTGCAACCAATTTTTGAATTGTCATTTATGATTTCTTTGCCTTTTCAAATGTTCCCGGAAAAATAAAAATAAAAGAAAACTAAATAGTTCATATCAATTGCATGCATTCAGTAAAATCGACATTTAACTTTATATCAATGTCTTAGGAATGGATTAGATTTAAACAAAACAGCTGAACATCATTAATTGACACTTAGTTAACATTACGAAATGTCTTATTTTCACATGTATAAATAGCGTAATTAAAATTAAATTTCCTCGGTCTATTTTTGTTATATTAATATACAGCGCAGATGTTTCTGAACATACATGACAGCAAAATTATGTCCCCATATATGTACAAACATGTATCCATGCACGTAATCAGTAATATGTTTCTTTTCGATGGGAGAGCAGTTAGCTATAGTGTCCATTTATGATTATATGAAACGCTTACTAGTATCTGTCCAGATCACAATCTGAAATTTGAAATCTTTCATTAGAAAATATGTATTTTTCTTATTTTGTCACTTTTTCTCCAAACTTCCTCTTCTTGTCTTTATTTCAACCGTTTTATTCCGCCTTTTACAATGATTTTCCAGTTTTCATTACGAGCTTCTTTTGTAATTTTTCTACTAAAAGAATTTTCAGAATGCTGTCAATTTACTTAATTTACTTCACCTTCCTTTGTTTATTTTGGTTTATTTTGTTTGTTTAATAAGTCAAATTGTTTCGTCTACTAGCTACAAACTTATATCATTATCCTGTCCCATGTTGTATCCGAAAGTCAGATCTTAATATTGTATGAGTTCATTAGATGTACATAGTCATTATGTTACAATAACATTGCAAACGCCGATTAAAATACAGTTATATCTACTACAATTCACAAATATAATTAATTAAATTTACCTGCTTAAGTATTTAATTTGAATTAGAATTCAATTTAGAAGTCCAAGCCTTTTGACATCATAGACAACTGCTTTTTAAAAAAAAATAATAAAACTGATAAATTTACCTACCTTGTTATTGGTAATTTGCATAACTTTTTGTTAAAAACATTCTATTTGTAAACACAAATACTCAGAGTTCATTTTAAGATGCTTGAGTTTCTGATTAACAATATCTGTATATTTTTTCGGAAATCAAGTCTTCCAACAATTTGTCGGAATTCTTATGGGTTCCAATTGCGTCCCTTATTAACAGACCTATTTGTGTATTCATATGTAGACGAATTTTATCCTGCTATATATGAAATAAAACGTTTTAAATTAAATAAGGAAGTTTCTTGCTGCAGCCTTCAATTCTACAGATATATTTTTTAAGATATATCGACGACGGTTTAAACAAGAAGCCCAAGGGCCTTAACGGTCACCTGAGTACAACAATTTAGAGGATCCATAAACTGATAAATAAAGCTTTAATTGTTACCCAATAGCAAGAAAATTAGTATGATTAAGATCAGCAAAATAATTGGTCTAGTATCTTTCTATCTGTCCCCCATTTATCACTATCACCATGCAGACTTTTAACAAAATGTCTACATTATTACCCCTCACATTGGCCTCACTTGGCCTTTGAAGAACATTTAAGAAGATAGGTTATTTTTCTTTCATTTTTATTTATCTATTATTTCCAAGTCTACCTGATTATTAAAACTATGAAATTCTCTTATTATATTAACCTTTCAAATACATTATCTACAGTGATTAATTATCAGAAGTGAATGGCAAAGGGGAATAACTTCACTCAGTAGAATACAAATAAATAGAGCCCTGGCCAGGACCAGAACACTTGACTAAATGGTCCGGATGTTGAAAATTTACAAATTTGGAAGAGGTACCCTAATCATCATAACTATGCAATTAGTTGAAGATTTTCAAAGAATTCGCACATTTTCACAATATTATCAATAGAGCCCCCCCCCTCTCTCTCTCTCTCTCTCTCTCTCTCTCTCTCTCTCTCTCTCTCAGAGAAACAACAGAACCCCTGGGACCACAAGTTTTAAAAAAATTGTAAAAAGCATCCTTGCTCAAGATAACTATACACTTGTTTCTTTGCTTTATAACCAGGAGTAGAAAAAATATTTTGAAAGAAATTATGAATTTTCACTATATAATCAATAGAGTCCCCCCCCCCCCTTAACCAGAATCCCTGACCCAGGGGCCATGAAATTCACAATTTTGGAAGAGACAGCCATGCTCATTATAACTATATACTAAGTTACTTTATTTCTTACTCAGGAGCTGAGGAGAAGATTTTCAAAGATTTAATGCATTTTCACTATATAATCAATAGAGCCCCGCCCTAAAGCCAGAACCCCTGCCCCAGGGGCCATAAAATTCACAATTTTGGAAGAAGCAGCTATGTTCATCATAACAATGTACTTAGTTAATTTTTCTAATACTCATGAGCATAGAAGAAGATTTTCAAAGATATATTGCATTTTCACAATGTAATCAATAGAGCCCCGCCCTAACACTAGAACCCCTCCCCCAGGGGCCATGAAATTCACAATTTTGGAAGAGGCAGCCATGCTCATTATAACTATGTACTTAGTTATTCTATGTCATACCCAGGAGCAAAGGAGAAGATTTTCAAAGATTTAATGCATTTTCACTATATAATCAATAGAGCCCCACCCTAACACCAGAACTCCTGACCCAGGGGTCATGAAATTCACAATTTGAGAAGAGACACTCTTGCTTATCATAACTATGTACTTAGTTTGTTTATTTAATACCCAGGAGCAGAGAAGAAGATTTTCAAAGAATTAATGTATTTTCACTATATAATCAATAGAGCCCCGCCCTAACACTAGAACCCCTGACCGAGGGGCCATGAAATTCACAATTTTGGAAGAGACAGCCATGCTCATTATAACTATATACTAAGTTACTTTATTTCATACCCAGGAGCAGAGGAGAAGAATTTCAAAGATTTAATGCATTTTCACAATGTAATCAATAGAGCCCCATTTTTATTGAAAAAAGCAACTGTCAATGATGTCAAAAAGCCTGGGCTTTAATTTACCACGGGGAATGGTTGTATACAGAGTTGAAAAGTCGTTTTTATGTCATTGATTTTCGTAAAATTTTGTGATTTTAAATTTTTCAAAAGTTCCATGGCGTTTTTAAATATCCACATCTGATTTACACCACTTCTCAAATATACTGTTGCACAGTACTCCTGAAGTTTCTCCTTCACTGCTGTTCATATTTAAGTGAGGAGTAAAGAAAGAGGCTTGGTAAAACATTTACATATGTATCTTTGTTTATAAGGATTTTTATGAAGTTTCGGAATCCAATATAGATACGGTAATTCAAATTCATTTTGGTTGTTGGGAATATGAAAAATATTCAAAACTGACATACGATTTTGAAAAAATTCCTCCTTAGAAAGGGAGCTATGGATATAAGTTGGATTGCCACTTGCAGAATCAAATCCCAGTTCTTCTTAAATACAATTTAAATAATGAGCCTTACAAACAAAGACAATGTTACCTGCTTTGTCAGCAGGGACCAGTACATACTGATAGTGTATTCTATGTAATTCTCTTTTAACTTCTAAATTATTGAACACAGAAGTATAGTCGGTTTTCATTTTGCCCCTCAATTGCTTAATGCAAGATTTTAACATACCTCTTATACATTTAATCCAGTCTGACAGCGTGTCAAGGTCTTCTTTTTCATGACTAGCCCATCGCCTGGCATAATCTTCCACAGAATCCACAATATTTATGAAATTATGACACCAGTTAAAAGATCGGGGTTCCCTAAATTTTGACCCTTTTAAAACTATTGATTTAAGGTCCTCATTATTAACTATATTTATGTCACCAGTAAGAACTTGTCCAGCAGGACTATAGTTATAGGGTGAAGAAGAACATGAACACGAAGGAGGATTATATTTCAGATATTCGATATCTGGGCTCTGTAAAATGTTCTTGCAATTTAAAAGTTTGGAAGCAATAGTCGATGTATATTTGTAGGAAATACAAGGTGTAGTCTTCACCTTGAGATATGGTTGAATACAAGACCGGACCCTTTTGTGATTAAGAATATTACCTTTATTAACTGTGTCAATTCCTTTATTGACATATTGAAGTTTAAGGAAAAACGGGTTGATTTAGCTGCATTTTCTTCTTGTTTAAAAAACCTATGATTTGCAAAATCCATAACCACAGATCCGAGCCTGTATTCTGCTGTCGAGGAATCAAAAAATGGACTTTCCTTGACCTTTTCAAGTAAACTATTTTAAAGTTTCAAAGGAACAAAGTAAAGTTCGGTGCGAATGTGACGTAAAACAACATACAACCAATCAATCATTTATTCGTATAAAGCACCTAAAGCAACCTTGTTTGAAATATATGTGATTGTTAAATTAATCATGAGACATAAATCGAATAAAATACACAATTCAATATGAAAAAAAGATTTCTTCCAAAAATTTATTTGGATTGAATTATAATAATTATAATATGATTGTCACATTAAAATCATCCTATCATACTTTTGATAATGTATTTTAAATTTTCATGTAAATATCCTGTGGGAAACCCCTTCGTTTTAAATGTGTTATTAATGTACATATCCTTCACTGAACCTCAGTTCACTGGACCTTAAAACCCGCCAGTCCGTGCCAGTTAGTTTGGACGCGGCAGTCCAGAGAGGAGGACGCCTTTATCTCCTCTTATATCTTTGTTTTTACATGTATGTACCCTTGTGATTCATGGCAGTGCTTGCTCCGGTCTGATATTATTTTTAGCAGTGTAATGGTCCAGCTTTTCTGAGGTAAGGCTTATATTTATAATTCTATTTTAGTTATTTCCCATATATTATTCATTTGTTCTAAAACATCCAGTCACCGCATTTCTCATCATTTTTAGCATGTGTGTTTCCTTTAATTTGATTTCTATCTATAGTAACGCGTATTTAAATATTTCAAAGTACGGTGTACAATTTCTGTCAAAATTGTTGTCCGTAAAGTAGCAATTCGCAATATTGCAATTGTGTAAGAGTTGTATGTATAATTTAAACAACTCATGTGTGTGTAATTGAGTCTTATCTAAGACGTGTCCATTATCGATTAATCTGATAATGAGTGTAATGTGTATTTGTGTAAAGCCACTAGAGCTTGTAAGTAAAACTTGTATGTATATGTTGGAGCAGGTTCCATCCATATGTCAGAGTTTTTTGTACAATAGTGAGGCCACCCAGTGCCTAAAGTCCGCCCATGGCGTGTAGTAGATAGGCCAGCCAGCTTTGGAACCTATAGTCCATCCTCCAGCCTGTGAGGTGGAAAAGCCAGCGGCGAGACGGGAAATTACGAACAAACAACAACAATGACATTTGTATATAGTATCATCATTAATTAAACATGTAAATTGTAAACAAACGCATTTGAGTTGTATTTTAATTAATTAAAAGATAAATCCGCTCGACAATCTGTGACAATGATTCAAAGCTCTTTCTCTCTCTCTCTCTCTCTCTCTCTCTCTCTCTCTCTCTCTGAAAAAAAAAAATTCATTCGTTCTTTATTAATATCACAATAAGGACTGTATTTTATGATATTTAATTCTGCAAAACAAGCAATAAAACATGATAAAGTTCAAACATTTTTTCACCTTTCACAAGCTCCCAAAACGTGATAATAAAATATCGTTTCATAATCAATTCTCCTTACAATCACAGCTCATTTTCAGGAGCTATGAAAAAAAATCATAAAATTCATGCTTTCACTTCCTTTCAAATAATGTAGTATGTTTTGAAAATTATGATTTCATGAGAAGTATGACTTAATGATGTATGGCATCGTATTGCATTTGGTTTTGACTCACTTAATACTAGCCAAGGTCAGTGTCGATCACGTTTTTAATACTTCTGTTAGTTAGCTTGGTGTCATATTTTCGGAACTGGCACTGTTTTCTTTAGGTTCCCGGACTTTATCAATTATTTTTGTTATAGATGTACTTTCAGTAGAGTCATCTCTCAACTCTATGTAAGGGCTAACATTAATGTAACTGGCGTCACTTTTTTCGTCTGAGGTAGGGACTACATCGAGGTAAGTGCCATCTGCATTATTGGGATCAACGTAAGATCCGCCTCTTTGTTCACCCAATTGCTGATAACCCTCGTCTTGTTCCTCAATCATTTCATAGTCAGGGTCAATGTATGTATCAACTGGTGAGGTACAATTTGCCTCATATGGACTTTTTTGTGTCTTTGGAATACTTGGAAGGCGCAATAGTTCTTTTCTTCTCTTTTTCAAAAGCATTTTTCTGCGTTAGAAGACAAGATGAATTAGTATATTGCTATAAATAAAATTAACATATTTCTAAAATTTGCCATCTGCAACTTCCATGAATGTTTAGAACATTAATTTTCGAAATGTAATTTCCTTATTTATTCAACATTAGAAGGAAAAGAGTGTTCTCTTCGATTCAGATGTTATAATTTATTACTCACGTACAGTATGTTTGAAAAAGGGATAGATAAAAATTATTTATTATAAGATCAAAAGACATTCTGAAAGAAGATGGGTGAACAAGGCGAGCAAAATGCCTATAGTGCGACAAACATGAAGATTAAAAATTAAATCTCAATTATAACAAAATTTTCTTTAATATTTTACCTAACATTAAAGAATACTTTATGTAAAATCTCCACTATTTGCAAATATTTCAAAAAGTTTGAAATTATTTGCCTTTGAAATAGCAAACACACACTAAAGAGGGCAAAAAGGATTGTTTTCTCATATTATAACATAATTTTTCGATATGAGTGGGACTTCCCACCAATTTTTTTAACGTTTATCCTCAAGGTTTGCTTCAAAATATACATTTTTGGTTAACAAAAAACATGGAGCAAAGACCCATTTTACCTTAAAAATACTTTTATTACACAACGTTCGCATATTTCCGAGAAAAACGTGAAGTCCATTTTGTCAAGGGTCCTATCACAAACATGATTTAAATGCCACTGTTCTTCAGGAGTTGTGTAGAGTAGTGGTTAGCATGTTAGTCGCAAAGGAAAATGATACTGAATATTTTTATTGCTAGGGTTCGAATCCCAGGAATACACACTGTGTTTTTTAATAACAGAATAATTTTGGTTGAGAAAATTGCCCTCAGAAAAGTTTTGATTATCATAATTTCAAAAATACCAATAATGAGACCTTTACTTAAAATACTAGATTTACAAATTAAATATGATTTTATACATCTGAATCTATAAGAATTCTGCACACCTTGTTCACCCGTCTTCTTAACATATCATCTTGTACATTCAAGCACTAGAATGAACACATTACACTATCTCTTGATAACACAATATCAGAACATTCTTTCTGTGTCTGCGTATAAGATAAAAAAAAAAGGTCAACCAAAGCTTCTTTATAAGATGTTTTCTGCTGTCTTTTTTGGGGAGGGGGATTATCAATTTAATCAGTGAGGGTCTTTTAAATTAGCATATTCCAACATTTTTTATAACATATAAATATTTTTTTTTATTCTGGTGTTAATTGCATAATTAATTTATTATTTATAAGATTTAATTTTAATTACTGTTCGTTATCGTCATATTTTTTTCAAATCAAAATCATTTTTGCATATTTCTCTCCTTAATTCCCTGTCACATTAAGTACATTGTATGAACAAGAACCTAACTGAATCAAAAAATAAAATAACGGGATTGTTAAAGAGAGTAAATGCAGCATACAAATATATAAACAAAATATATTTACATATATGTAGTCGTAGGATTAGAAAAAAAAGTGTGAGTCTGTTACAACGTTATTCTGTGACAATTTTTTCATTATGTGGTTACATGGATAGTTCAAAGCTCAATAGCAAAGAGGTAAATGTTTTGTTCTTAAAGATTTGGCATCTACAAAGCACTAAAACATACGATCACATTACTGAAAGAGAATATGTGTTAAAATGATTTCCAATACGTGTTCTGAAAAAGAGCACTCTGAATATATTCTTACCTCATTGTAATTAGGCTGACAATCAAGATACCAACAAAAATAACAACAACAGCCAATCCTATGCCAACTGAAAAAGGATTTTCATTGTTATGTTTAGGAGGAAAACTTTTATAAACTTTCAAACCTTGGATATACTGTTACTGCCATACATAGTCTTTGTATTCTCTTAGTACCTTCGTTCCCTCAACAGTGCGTTTTCATAGCATTCACGAGATTTTACACGCTTTTCTTAACATTTATATTTTTTTACTGAAATGTTTAATTCTAGTAATGAATACTTCTTTGCTTTATAACAGTCTGAAAGCAACACTTGATCCTATTCTTGTTGTTAATTAGTATTTGTAAATGTGCTTGTATGACGTCAATTACATGGGGGTACCTTTGTTCATTTCATATATACAAATCCCTTCAAGGGGATTAGTTTTCCTATAAATCGATATCTTGAATAATCCTTATCAATCAAGGAATCTTTAAGTTGACAAAAAAGAGAAGAATATTCATACAAGATCTCCACCTGTTTGGCATATACTGCTGCAAGTTTACTGCAAATCATGATCAAGGTGTCATTGGTAAAGACAGCACAACAAATTTTGAAAGCAATTCTTAAGAAGTACTTCGTTTAAAGAATAATGATGTTTTCTTTAGACAAAAATTATTCTTCATTATTTTCATTATCAAATCATCCTTAGGCATAAGAGTGCTCGGGCAGGTGTCGTTTGAGAATATTTTGTATAGCAGAAAATTCAATTGCTACTATATATAGTTGTCTATTCTGACTTTTCAATCCAAGAATCCATGGGAATGAAAGGGAACGTAATGCCTGAGCGTCATGGATTTATTTAACAATAGTGGAGAACAAAAGTCTCAACCTTAAATAAGTGGTGCACCTGTTTTTACTTTTTAAATGACTATTTTGGACGCGTGGGATCTCTGAGCTAATATTTGCAACTTTAGTTACGTTTAATAAATATACGCTATAAAATGAAGATAAAATATAATATTCAATACTCCTTTGAGATTTCTTTTGTAACGACATTTTTTTTTTTTTTTTTTTTTTTTTTTTTTTTGTCCTCTAAGACAAAATACGCCTAAAATATTTGCATACCTTATAGCAAGTAAACGCCAAATTTTACAATCACCAAGAAACCCTCTATACGGTATATATATATATATATATATATATATATATATATATATATATATATATATATATATATATATATATATATATATACTGAAACGCAAAAGAAACGCAACATCCTATTTTAGGGGGTAAAATTATATAAAGGATAAAATTTTGTATCTAAAAAGTACGGATATCTTCAACATTGTAAGTATCGATAATTTAACGGTTGAATGATTTTCATGCCATAAACGGAAGTTAAGTTTGAGCCCGCTTAACAGAATTCAAAAATTGCATGTTTAGCAAAACATTTGACAAAAATATGGGGTTTTAAGGGTTTGTATCTGTTAATCATAAGTAATGCAGCAAATATTCTGCAAAATAAATTCTTCTTTCGTTTCCGGAAGAGATGTCAAGGCTTCCTGAAAATGACTTAAGTACGCATTTCAAATGCTGTAGCTGGAAAATCTGAAAATAAAGGTGATGGAGAATTGCAGATGCAAAAATGCACGACAACACGCCTCAACAGGCTCATACGTATCATTAGCATGAATGATAGTCCGTGGACCGGAAGTCCAAGTGTTACTGCACTGCGCTAGGTTAGAGAAAATTCGACTTCGTCATCTGAAAAACGGACATTTGAAAATGGCAAAGAATATTTTTTTCGCTCAGATCTCGAGATTGATGAACCTATTGCATCGTGGAAATCAAGCTGCAATTGTTGTGCATGGCAGTCTTCCACGCTATATTTGAATGACTAAGAAGGGGGGTGTTTTAACAGTAACGTGTTACTTTCTAAAGTTAAAAGATAATCATTTAACATTGTTATCAAATCTCTGATGTTTTTAAATCGAGTTTAACTCAACTGTAATCAGTTTTGAAAATCATTAGTTAAAAGGTTCAAATATTTGTAGATTATTGCTTGTTGCGTTTCTTTTGCGTTTCAGTACATATATATATAGAGAGAGAGAGAGCTCACAAATACCCAGTCACTTTTTCCTGCATGTGTTTTTATTTTCTTTGGGAAAAAAAGGAGTAATCGACGTAATTGAATATTGAATATTCATAAACGTACACCGGGAAAATGCTTCATTGCTATATACACTTAAAACGACTTATTGGTTTATATTTAACTTACCAAACATTGGAGTTTGATTTACATTTGTGTCCAAAATCTGCCCCGCGTTTGGTAAATCTATGGAGGAAAATCGCAGTATAATTAAAAGTGATGCGAGATTTTTTAAAATTTAACTTTACCCTTCAGTCTCCTCAAAAACCCACACTTGTTCTTCAATGGCTGTATTTAAGTTTTATGATAATTATTTGTCTTCGTTTAGCAAATAAAGGCAAGGTTTCGGCAGTGAGCTACAAACCGATAAAAAAAATGATGGTGAAAAAAATGTTCTAATGTAAATGTCAGTTTTTCCCTATTATTATCAATTTTCTTTTCTGTATACATCAGATGAAATTTCCTTTAAACTAAAATGGTATACCTTAGGTAATGCAATATTAAGACAGATTTTCGTATCAAACCATAATTTAAATGCAGTTAAAATATGTTTGTATTATTAGGCAACGGACATTCAATTTAATTATAACAAAAAATTACATGTATTATGTACTTAAACCATATGTTAATTTAAAACAGATTTGCAACCCCCTTTCGTAAAGTAAGCATAATTTGTTATTGTAATCATATGAAATGTATAACAATACCTTCATCCGATGCAGCTACAGGAAACTCGGACATTTTCGATATGCCTAAAAATTCAAATGAATGGAATCAAATCGGTAAATATAATTTTGATCATTTTTACGCCTACAAACTGCTGGGTTATCATTTACGCACAACAACTTTTTCTGGGGAAAAAAATATCAGATTTATGAGTAATCGAGAGACAGTTATTACTGTTAATAATTAGATACTTTAATAAAAAAAAATATCATAAAATTAAATTAACCTGATAGCCTTTACTTTGCTAGGCTTCACAAAATTAGTTGAGTTGAAATATTTAGTATAATATTGTATCTGTAGCTTTCTACAGAAAGAGGTAAGAGATTATTTTTAAACGGAGATAAGCATATTCTTACAAAGGCTAACATTAGCAGCATCCTGGGGTATAAGAGATGAAAACGTCCTTGCAGTGGAAATTTTATCCTTTGCCACACAAGTCTCATTTGTTTCATCACCTATTTTGGAAAGCAGGCAATTTGCTACACGTAGAAAGTTACTAGAAAATAAAAGACAAAAACAATATTTTTTTCCTTTTGTTTGGATGCAAAAGTTTGTTTTTTTTTTTAAGTTCATTTTTGATTTGTAGTTTTCAACATTAGAGATCATTTTAATTTCTTTGGACAACAATAATATTGAAATTAATCAATTTTCTTTCTGTTTTAAATGTCTTGATTCATGTATTCCTTTAACTGTTTTAGATTATGTTTTATTTCAAAACAGGTTCAGCCGTCAAGGTAGGACTGAGCGCTCACTCCGTGATCGGAAGGTCGTGGATATAATTCCCGGCCGTGACTGACCTAAATCGATAAAAAAAAAATGGTAGCAATTGTTCCTTCGCCAAGCGCTTTGCACTTTGAAGTGAAAGTTGCGGGTCTTTCAGATTAGACCTTAAAAACATAGACCCCGTGTCACGGCAAGGCGTTGGCATGATAAAGAACCCTCATTGCTCAATGGCCTTGAGTGCCGAGTAAAGGTCTAAATTTGAAGCCCTTCATCGGTATATGGTGACGTCTATATGAATGAAAAATTCTCGAACGGGACGTAAAACAGCATATTTACCTGTAAAACAGCAGATTAACGTTATCTTACCTGATTTCAAAATTAATAAAACCCTTTGGCCTCGGATCTGAGAGTTCTTATGAAACCATACATTAGAAGCTATTCACCTTATTTACTTTTGACGGCATGACGACATTCCTATTGATCTTTAGGACTTGATTGTTTGAAACTTAGATCATAAATTTTAATCTGTTAGGAGGAACACGACCTTAAGCTGAAAAAAATCTAGTCAATAATTCAAATTTATATTAGGTCTATATATTGTATATTGTATATATTTATTATGTCCTACATATCTTGAAGCAGTTCGGTCATCAGGTTTCTTGATTTATTTAGAAGTTATCGCCACACAAATATTGCTTCATACAGTGTCTGTATAGGTTCGATTCTTCATATTTACAGGTCCATTATTGGATGTATAATGGGAATTTTTATGAACAAATAAAAAAAAAGTATGTGTACATGTATCTTTTCAAATATTTCAGATTTTAAAATTCTTACAGCATTTTGTTTTAAATTCACATTGCATATGGATTGGATAATCTACGCACTCTTCAAGAGAGCTTCAACGACAAAAAAAAACCCATTGAGAAAAAAAAAAAGATAAATATTTTAAAATTTACGATTGAATTGAAGTCCTTTATCTTAATAATTAACTGTATCAAAATCGAAAGGTGAAGCTTACCTCAATATTACACAGGAAATCGATGAACAATTCAAAAGCCTAATAAAAAGCTTCATGTTTAAATTTTCCGATTACGGGAAAAACAACTCTGACGTCACATGCACACAAAAGCTTAAACAAGCAAAATTGAGTGAAATACAGAAAACCCCTGCTACCAAACACGCAAAAATGATTGTAATTCTTGCTTCTTATTATTAAACATCACAATGTAATGACTGTGACTTGTTTTGATGTAATAAAACTGACCGTGTAATCAACAAGTATTTGATCTCAATGCGCTGAGAGATCATATATTTGTTAAACTGCAGCATAAAGAAAGGGAGAGGGGGATCAATCAATTTCACAATTTGTAAATATTGACTTGATCATTAAAAACAGCTCTTAAATCCTTTTATATTGAATGTTGAAGCTTAGCAAGTTGTGAAAAAATTACACAAATATCGATGATTATAACAACATTTAGCATCTACATTGACAGAGACTATGACGTAGTCAATTCTGTCATATGACAGGTGTCCTGAATCCCCTTACGATATAAACAGCCGTTTGAAATAGTATCTATTTGATTAGGTTTTATTATGCTGATTTCTTCATAGTATGCATTAATGATGTTGCATGTCTTCTTTTTTAGCATTATATTGTTCATGCCCATATCAATAAACGAAAACGGTGTGAAAAAGAGCTTTAGGAGACAACATTGCAACATTACTCACTTGGCTGCTGTAAAAAAAAAACCCTTGGATTTAAAACAAAAAAATTACAAAACTGAGACAGTTCAGTGGAACCTATTTCAAAAACATTTGATCATATTTTTATATAATTTGCTAAATATGATATAGATCATGTCAATTTAATCATTTCTCACTCTTTTCATCTATTATTAATATTCTTTTATAAACTATACAAATAAGATTATCATGTTTTGGATCAAACATTCATAAAATTGTGTACAAAAAAAAATCATTCAATATTTTTTTTAATACAGTTTACATAAATCTTCAATAGATTTCAAAATAGTATTCAAACAATTTTGAAAAAAAAAAAATCATAAGAATTAAACATTTCCTTTGTGCAGATAATTAGGTAACATAGTCGGTAGCTATTTCATGCCACTAATTTGTATGCTCGCCCTTTTCAACTTTTATTTTCGAGTACTGTAAACGTGGTTATTTTGACGAGTTGAAAAATTGACGACTTTTTGTTTACGGAAACTGACGAGTGTTAATTTTGATGAAATATTGAATCAAGAGTTATATATATCTTTGATTTCACAAGATTAAAACAAAAAATGAATACAAAGAACTCCTAAAACAACGAGTTTCAAAACTAGTACTCATAGTAAGTTCGCCAGAAGCTAGAGGACCAAAAACTTGATGGAAACATTGGCTAAATTAGTTGACTTGAGAACGTCTACGATTAAGCCGCTCTGTGCGAGTTCACGATGTTATAAGCAAGGACCGCGACTTCCTCGGGAACTCATTTACAAGCGTTCTCATCAATAAAATTTAATTTTGCTTGTAAAAACTATCTACAGTGTATAATATTTGATTGAATTAATGGCTCTATTGTATATTGTTTTCATTATACGAGACCGATTGCCTGAGGTGACAAAGTAGGTCAAACACGGCGTGATAATTACGCAAAGTTAGAATGTTATGACCATGGGTAATAATTGTTTATGACATACTCAATGGTTTTTAAAACTATGATTATATGTTTTCATAACTACCGTATTTACAAAAAAAATTAAACAGTAACTTTGATCTAATGGGGGAAGCCGAGAAAATTAAGCGTTAAAGTTATTCAACGATCAATGTCTATTGTGACGCTATATATATGATATGAAGTTTGACGAGTGGAAATTTTGACGAGAAAAGAAAAATCGTCAATATAGTCAAAATTAGCACGTCGTCAAAATTTCCACGTTTACAGTAATTGTACATTAACTTTATCAGCTAGTTACATTCCAGTTGCTTTGTTCTCTATTTCTAAAGAGTCGAAATAAAAAGTTAAACCTATACAGAAGAAATATCTTACGTTTATGCAGTAAAATCTCACAATATAATGAACAGAGTCTTTGATATAAAGTAACCTCGCCTAGAGATGAAGTAGGCGACTTCACCAAAGACAAAAATGACGGACACCAAGTGATGTCTAAACTCAAAATGTTCTTTAATTAAGCTAGATGAAATAAAACGAACTTACGGACACTGTGTGTCTAAAGATTCTCTGTCAATCGGGTATTGTATATTACAAGGGTTTGCATACTTCGCCAATCCTTGAAAACTTGTCACTCGTGAACCAGTACATGGAGATTTAATACCTATTAATAGTAGAGAATTTTCATTCAAATTTAAATACAAATGTTATGTTTGTGCGACCATTTTGTATAGTATGAGAATAATGTATAAGTATAATTTTTAGCGCATATTTAGCGATTTGGCCTAACATTGGTATATGAATTCAGCGAGTTGCCCATATCTTGCAAGATTACTCATACCTCCTTCGTGCTGATTGAATTGTTAGCAGGAAGTAGTTTTAGTGATTTCAAAACCCTCACTAATAATGTAAAAATTGAATCCTCGCTAAATCTACTTAAAAGGTATTTATTATAATATATTGCCAAGATTTTTTTTTTCTTTAAAACGAAGCGAAAAATATACTTACTAGCTTCTGATAAAATACTCATTGATTTTTGTGTCAGTTGGAAATTTAAAAGATTATTTAAAGACTGAAGGTTCAGAAGAAAATTTTATTAATTTTTTATTAATTTATTTATCAATCATTTTTTGAACGATTATTATTTATAATTTCCTTACGTATATGTATAAGTAACTTTAAGGTAAAGGTACTTCAACTATAACGTTGGTGTCACACACATCGCTAGCATGTAATGCACAATATTATATGTATTCCAAACAAATGATAAGAATTCTTTTTACTTAGCTTTTCCGTATATATGCCTCAAGAAATGTATTATTTTTAATACCTACTCGCAATTGTTTCGAGACAACCATCAAATTATTGTCAATACATTCAAGTTTTCTTATCAGGACAGGTGATTACCTATTCACATTGTAAGCTGGCTACAATACATTTTTGTAATTTTTAATGTTTCTTATTGCGAGTAAAATGGGTATATTTTATCCTCAACCGTCGATGAAGCATAGGGAATTAACACGGGATAATGGGGAGATCAAGAGATTCCATGGTCATATCTCTACAACAAATGAATTTCAATGTATTTTGCTGAAGAAAGGTACATCTTTGGCAAAGTGATTTTTAAAAAAATAACTTACACTGAGAGATAGACCTTCCAATTAATCTTTCTATGGTGTTTTGATTTTGCAGAGCAATAGATTTTGTTTTAATAGCGGAACACGGAATACCAGAAGAATTTTCAATTCGGCTCTTCAAACATTCAACAATACTCCACATCCAACTGAAAAAAAAAATATTCATAGCATTCCCATTTTAGCAAATGAAATTCATTCAAAATGTAAATCTATAACATTTTTTTTTTAATAAGTGGATATAATACCCATTTAATTACAAAAACATTCATGTCAAACAGTTGTTGGAATTTCAAAGATAGTATTGGCATTAGAAAAGGGTAAGGGACCCTGTCTTATTTAGAAGAAACTATAAATGATAATATACAAATGCAGACAAATTATTACATATTTTAGATATAAAAATAATTTCTAAAAACCTGCACAATTAAATAATCTTTCAACACATCCTTCCTCAGAAGAATTGTGAAAAAACAATGCAATTTAAATCTTTTCATTTTAGTCATCGAGAGGCCCAGGTTCGATTCTCTTTCACCGCGCCGCGTCAAACCTAATACATAAGCATAGGTAGTGACTGTTCCTTCACCAAGCGCCCGGCAATAAAAGTGAAAATCACAGATTTTTCGGATGGGACTTTAAAAGACGAGGTCCCGTGTCACGGTAGGTGTTGGCGAGATAAAGAACCCTCACTGCTTAATGGGCCCCGAGTATAGGTCTAAATTTGAAGCCCTTCATAGGCATACGGTGACGTCTCTACATGAGTAAAAAAAATTCTCAAATGGGACGTTAAGCAACATACAATCAATCAATCAATCCATTTTAGACAAATCTGAAATGCGACTCTATTTAACTTTGATGTAAAAGTTAAAGGATTTGCTAGATGTCGCTTGATTTGTTATATTTGGTAGTTTCGTAGAGTTACACATGTTCGTTATATATATTTAATTGAAATATCTCTCTGGAAAAATTGTATAGTCATCATTGGTATAAGGCTTAAGCCTACCTGCAGAATTGATCACCAGCTGGTTCAGCAGACAGACACTGTGATTTTATTTGTGGTGTATAAAATGACTGGTTAAGACAAGGCGACCCTACAACGAAGGAAAATATACAATACCCAGAGCACATAGTTCATAAAATGTGCATAAAGAATGCATATTTTTCTGAATCTCTAAATTCAAATGATCAATCAAAAAGAGTCTCAATACAGTAGGAGAATATTGTTGGTGCACCTACTACAAATGTCCACGGCACAAAGTTCCCAACGAACACTTGAATTACTCGTATAACACCAAGGTTCTTCTCTGTCAAAGTTTCTACAGTAGTTCTCTTGTGCAAGACTAAAAACGTAATAGTTTTGTTCGTGTGGGCTCTGTGTATCCCATCGTTGACATGTTAAACCCGATTTTGTTACGTTTGTAGTTCCTTTGTATAAATACCCAGGCAATCGACATTCTCTCGAGATGGATTCTTCTAAAATGTATAAAAGAATGTCAGCTTTGATTTTTGACTGCCACTTTTTTTTCTTTATTTTTTTGTGCACATGCACAATTTCGTGAGCAGAATTAATTGAATAAATTAATATCTAAATATGCAAACAGCTACATGTAATAGCTACGCCTAGATTTATTTTTAATATGTTCATTTAAAACTGAATTTATTATTGACTCATTTAAACAAACACGATTAGATTAACAAAAAGTCTGGCTGTTTTCATATACAATCAGTGATACCATACATACATATTTAAATGCACATCAATACATCTACATGTTATGAAAAGGTAAAAACAACAGTTTCTTTTTAGCTAACTTCTTTTAATAACATGTTTAAACACAACATAAAAACACAACATAGTTTCAATGAAGCTTAAATATTTTTTTAGATACTTGATGTCACCGGATTGCCATGGGAGAGAAAATATATGGTGGTATAAGTTGATATTATTGGAAACGTCCAAGGTATAGTCACTGGAAACTCTTGAGTTGTACGTGTAATGCCTAAATGATAGAAAATTAAAGATTTTAGGAATTTTTTTTTTTTTTTTTTTTTTTTTTTTTTTTTTTTTTGAAATATACAATTAATTTCTACAAAAATATATTCAAGATTTAAACTTAAACTTTGTAAGGATGAAAGCTTTTTTTTTTTTTTTTATTTATTTATTTATTTATTTATTACTATAGTCTCAAATTCAGGAATACAACGTAATAAGTACAGTAATGGCCATCAGATGTTTTTGCTACTGATCATAACTAAAATAGAAGATCTGGTGTACATGTATATTTATTGACTGCATCATCTATTTTTTTCAAGTGTTAACATTTTCTTTTGCAGTTCACTAAATATCATTCACAAATAATGATTTCATTTGTTTTTATTTAATTTGGAAAATGTTTGTACTTTTTTATTGAGTGTAAAACTAATAATGCTTTGTTTTATTTGTCACTGATATAAAAGTCACATTAAAGTAGAGGTTCGTCATCTATTCAAAAACACTACAACAAAAACGGATATAAATACTAATCTGATAAAACTGCTTGACATGACACTGATTTCTTTATTTCATGTTAGTTCGAGTTTAAATTTTTTGTGTACTGTGGTCGATTTATCTTTTCCGGGTTGCCTTAACCTAAGCACACTTAGTCATTAGAAGAACAGTATTGGGATTTTCCTTGTTACACGGTTCAACCTTTAAAAAATAGTAACTATTTTTCAAAAACTATTGAAGTATACGTTTGGAATTTATGTAAGAGGTGAAGATATCGAACAGCGATCGATCTCAAAAAATCTATAAACAATACAAATACGTGAAAAAAACATGTACCCCTGGAAATTCCAGAGAGGTGCAACTCCTGTTGACCGGTCACACCTGGTCATATGCATGTTTTTGTGAACACATATTATTTCACTCTTGTGAGCACGAATCAATATTTTCTTAATGAAAGAAATATTAGCATTTCATCAACATTATAACATGAGTATTACCTTGTGGAGGATGACAGAAGTATATTTTGTTTAACCATTTAACTGCATACTATGTATAAAAAAAAACTCATGCGGTACTCTTAATTAAAAAGTAAAGTAATCTATATAGTAAATCTTTTAAAGAAAGAACACTGCAATTATTACGTCATTTAAACGATGTTATACAGTGTAATACTTGTTTTGGCAAGAAGAGATCAGTGAAGTTGTTGTTCTTTAAGAAATAATTTATAATTTTCCAAAACATACATGTAACTGATCTTGAGACTAAATAAAACCTTAACAAAAACTAAGCAAGTAAAATTAGAGCGAAATATAATTGCATTACCTGATACGAAATACAAAAGGTTTCCAATAAGCACACGAAAAGTCATCATCATTAAAATGACAGTTTTAAATCCGAGGAAAAAGTGCACACTAGGGGAAAGCACGGCAGTGAGTGATATGAGAAATACTCTTTTCCGTTTTATAAAATATAATTTAGTGAGTGTTATACAAAGGTTTACGTTGTCTGTAATTTTTCTAAAGATATGCTCTGAAACTGTATGGCTTACATGTAATAAAACAGTGATAGGTCTCAAGCAATCTTTTAAACATATGTATTTTGGGCATTAAACACGGTCGTCTGCACGAAAAATATATTTGCGTAAATTGCAAAATTGAAGACATTGAATTTTAAATTGTGAGAGAAGATAGGTAGGTATATAAGTATAATAATTATGTTAAATGATTTTGATTGCATGCATAGCATGAAAACATTGTATTGTGCAATTCACAATGTACACTTAATATGTACTATCCAAATTCGTAATTAGAAGAAAACAACTATATTAATCAGTTTGAATGATAACATTTTTGTTCATTTGCTGAGTGTTTCAAAGTTCGAAAAGAACCTTTATAATGATGAAAAATCCTGCCGCGTCAATTGGCACTGCTTCAGGAAATACCATTCACACTTGTACTGAAATATATATATATATATATATATATATATATATATATATATATATATATATATATATATATATATATATATATATATATATATATATATATATATATATATATATATGAAATATATGGATATAACGAACAGTATTCAAGCTCAAAAGTCCATTAAACAATACAAAATAGGAGCAGAGCAAACACGGACCTCCAAACATCAGAGGTGGGATCAGGTGCCATGGGGGAGTGAGCACCCTGCCGACTGGTCATACCCGCCGTGTGCTCCTTGTCATGATCGGGAAATAACGGAAAAAATCCGTCGACAATTCAGTGTATAAATAATGGTCTAACAATTAGTATGAAAAACGTCAGTCAGCATTTCACTCAATGATAAATTGTATTTGCTGACAAGGTCATTGTATTGACCATAAAACTTACGAAATGATGACTCTATATATGTGTGTGTGTGTGTGTGTGTGTGTGTTTCAGTACAAGTGCGACAAATGCGGAATCATATTTCCTAAAAGATTGCCAAATTGTCATAAGACTAAGAGTAAGTAATAACTTTTGAAATGAAAAAGGTAAAGATAACTAATCTGTGAACACGGACCCTCGAAAATCCAAGAACATATTAAATCAAAGTGTTTCAGATTGAAATTCAGATTCAGAAAAATGCCCTAAACAGCAATTTGCACATAAGATGTTTTGTATACTTATTCTAACTTTTCTTGGAATTTATACAAAAATTGTCATTTTTTCACAGGAAGTAATGTTTCAATAAAGAGTCTTGATCTAATCTATAAGAGGAATTTTTCTTATTCTACATTTAACACACACTTTGTTTCATAAGACAGCATGAATCCTCATATTGTTTCAGTCCGTGTCAGCATGACCTATCGTCTTAATGGAATTTTTTTGATATGCATTTTGTATATCTCCAAAAGTGCTATATAATTTCTCGCGATAGTATAGCTAGAAATAGTTGCCCTAACGGCATGTAACCAAATTGGGTTTGTAGAAAGGGAGTTTCGTTTCATTATGTAGTAATATTTGTATATTGGGTAACAATCAATGAAATTAGATTTTGGGAAATGACGTGTTAATTGAATATTTTCTTGTAGTGTTAGAGTTCAGTTTCTAGCGCACGCTGTATTCGATTAAAATTTTTACATATTATACATGGGTTTGTAGTTTTTTACACACAAAACAAAATTGTGATTTTTAATTTTGATTTTTTAATTGGCGGTGAGGGAAGCATAATAGGGTTCACATTTTACTACAATAGTACTGCTCTATTTGCTGAGAAATAAATCCTAGCGTCTTCTTACAGTGCGCTAAAATACATATACTGTTGTTGTTGTTTTTTGTTTAGTGAAGTGCAGTATGGACAAATATGTTTCGCCGGAACGTTTTATTTTGGTAGTGATTTAAGTGTGCAAATCTTATCGAATTTAGTGATGCTTACCGGTACTGACATCTACTCTCTCTCTCTCTCTCTCTCTCTCTCTCTCTCAATGGTAAATATAAGATTAAGTTTAAAACATATCATTAGGATAGAAATGAAAACTCCGGTATATATTTAAACATTGAAATGCTTTAGTTCAAATTATTATTACATTATTACTAAGGTACCGTATTAAATCATTCAAAATAAACAAGCTGTGCTTTGCTGCAAAATACATTCATCTGAGAGAAATTCTATTACTTTAAATTTTAAAATTCTTTACTTAATCACTTTTTTTCTTTAGCTCAGATTCCCACACTCATTTGTGTGTTTAAGATAATTTAATAAAAAAGAGAAAATGACTTCAGGAAAATTATATTCTTTTTAAATACTTTCAAATATTAGTGTAGGTTCAGTTTAGTCACAAATTAAGTCAGTTTCTTTATGTTGATAGGAGAATTATGCAGCATTAATTAGTAATTAAATACCCATGCAGTTATAATACATTATAGCTGTTTTGTTCGAACAAATATGTCCAAAAAATATGTCCAAAAACAATAATTTTATGTAAAACAGTACAATATAATTGAAAATCTATGTAAGTCTCCAAATTCAGATAGTTGTTTTGTGCAAACAAATATGTCATATATATATATATATTACATATCTTGCCAAAAATAGTCGTAGAGCTCTAAGTATATCAATTAAGACATCGATGTAATTTATGTTATACATGTATTATCTGTTAAGAAAGTGCATTGGTAGAAACTTTCATGTAAAATAGGCACAATATGTAATGCTCCAAAAATTGATAATCTCATCAAAGACCGATGGTCTGTACAAAAGTCCGTTGGGATTGCTTCTAGCACTGACATCAAAGTCTTAATGCCCGCCACCTAGAGACATATCAAAGTCGTCTGATGGTGACAAAATGATTAATGTTTGTGATGTCGTATAACGGCGAAGTTGCTCGTGATTCAAAATCAAAAATAGAAGCAGAAGACTGTTTTGACGGAAGTTATGTATTCGAAATAAATAGAAAGAGGAACGGCACACTAACGGTTTTTTCTAAGATATGTCTAATTCAAAATGCATACGCAACGATAGTATTTAACTGCAGGTAGATTTAACGTGACATATTTAAATCTCATATATTTTGTCTAACGAAAAAATACGAGATTATTATTTTTAAAAAATGCATTCAATACATTATTATTTTTTTGCTAAATTAATATTTGTAACCTAGCACCTTTTTACTCAATTTTAAGTCAGTTTTTCTCGTACTTCTTACTCACATTTTATGTCAGTTTAATTTCTAGTAGCTAGCTGTACTCACATGTCGTAGACAGTTACTAGTAGCTAGCTTTATTCAAATTTTCAGTCAGTTTCTAGAAGCCAGCTACTAATGGCTAGCTTTACCCTATAGTAGCGAATAATCTCCATTAGGAGATAAGGAGTTAGTTACTTGACCTGGACGTTTAAATATCAGAAATTAGAATAAAAGACTAAATACGCACTGATTGCTATTGTATCAAGAAGTTATTGAACTATTCTAGAGCTTAAGTACAAATTAGCTTAAAACTTGAACAAATTTGGATGAATTGGTTTCAGTATTAAAAACTTTCCAAAGATTTGTCAAATTAATACAAATTTCATCGAAGACCTTTCAACGCTTCAGCAGGTACAAATTTAATAAAAATATAACTGAAGTTATTAATTGCAGCATTGTGTGAATTTTACACATTGAGGAGTATTCAGAGATAATGAAAAGGAATGAAATTTTAGCAACTGTATCTCTACATGTTTGGCGTACATGTCTTTTTTTCATTGTAAATGTGTAATAAATGTGATCACTATCAACTTGATATTTTTATTTAGTTATCGATAGATATTCCAAAAATCATCAATAGTTTCTCAATAAACTTTCAAAAAACATTCAAGACTAACTTGTATGGCAAACATCATAAAAATATATAGTAGGGACTTAATGTGTTTTTCAATATGAATAAGATATATGTATAGACAAAAGAAAGGATGCATTTGTATTAATAATTGTAAATACATGTACGTGTTATTTTTAGATAGATTTTACAAATCAATCACATTTATTTACATGTATTTAATTCAACAACATACTTGTTTTTACACATGTTTGTTGAAGATATTTATGAGCGTTTGTGCCAAAAAACTTAATTATAAGTGCATGCATTACTAACATCAGGGTTCATACGTCAAAAAAGTGATTTTGCCATCACTCATTTCAGAAAGGATTGTATTATTTCAACATTACGATTACAATCACTATAAAACAGAGAAATGAAAAAAACGTTACGTTTGTATGTTGATGGCAAAGGTGTTTTGCATGAGTGATACATTAACCACTATATCGCTAAAATTTTAGAAATTAATGAATATTTTATGAAAAAGGTGTAAATAAGGAACATTGATCTATCTGAAAAAATGTACAATCAATACAGATCTGTGGACAAGGCATTGACATGGACGCGGAAATTTCAGAGGTGGGACCTGGTGCATAAAAAAGTGAGCACCTCCTGTTGACCAGTCACATCTGTCGTGAGACCTTTGTATTGATCAGTAGACAGATAATTCCTTAGTCAAATTTAGTTTTAAAAAAAAAGGCCTAACAGTTGGTATAAATTATTTCTTCATATGACCTTAATAGACAACACATTACATTAAAATAAGCCATTTATGCTCAAATAAATTATTCAGGCGGAACATTCCGTAGTAAATTTCAGTATGAAAACAAAGGGCTAACAATATTTATGAAACAGGTCAGCCAAAATACTACCCACTGGTAAGTTATATTTGATTATACAGTCATTATAACGACGAGAGAATTTACGAAATACTAATTTTGAATGAGGTTGTTGAAATCCCTGTAACATCACCTTATGTGTGAGTAGCCTGCCTCGGTTTTAAAACTGATCATATTCAGAGCATGCCTTTGAGTAGCGAATAGATTTGGATATATAAACACCATAAACAGGTGATAGCGGAATATTACTACAAAAATGAGGAAAGTTGACGATGGAAAAGCTGAAGTCATCTCGTTCGTCATACAATGTAGTTGTTAGTTGGCCTTTGTCATCTATAGTCACTTACCATCCAAATATGAAATAGTTGTGGCAGATTCTGTGTGTGTTTTTTTAAAGTTCACTAGGATTGAGTCGGCAATTGAATTGAAATAACCATTGTTAATTGATAAAACGTCGTCGATATAATTATCTGAATGTGGAGGGCCACGCCAAGAGTTTTCTTCTTCTCAATGGGGAGTTTTGGAATAAAATGACTAATATTGTCCCTGTTTTTCTTGAAAAGGATCTTTATATGTTTTAATAGTGCATATTATCATGGTCTATTGAGCTTTATCCTACCTCCTTTGGGCTGAACAAAGGTTAATCTACACTACCTAAGCAAATTCTAGGGTTTTATAAGTCTTGAGAAGCTTAAACGACTATTTGCTAATTCCTCCTATAAATTATATCCCTTTTGTCTTCTCATGCTGATGGATGTGTACCTGATATTAACAAACTGTAACATTTTTTATTAATTATATTTGCATATCAATATTACTAATTATGCCCTGCTGATTTTAGAACAACACTTTAAAACAATTATTATCTTTTTATCCTCGTGTTTTCCCTATCATTAAAACAATTCTAAATCTACATTATCTAAAAATGATACAAATCAACCGACAAATCATTACCCTGTAGTTCTCAGAGAAAAAATGCAATACTCCGATGCGTATTCCGGACTCATTATTTATTTAGCAATATCTCCATTCCCTTCTCAGGCATTGAACGACTAAAGATAACCTTATCAACCAAAGCTATATGCGGTCAATGCTGAAACATAGCCCCCTGCATTACGATGACCTTAAAACTTTGAAGTCATATATATTGCATTGTTTTAGTTTCAGCTTCAGAAATGTCCCTAAATTTGATGAAAATAACTCGCTTTGGAGGATAAATGTAACACTATGTTGCAGGATAAGCAAAATATGTTAAACTTGTCCTTCAATACAAACAGTATTCAGACTCTGGTGGAAAACGTAATAGAAGGCTCGGCAAGTTTTGCCCCCTTTCAAGTGTTCCTACCCTCGCCCAAATATTGCATATTTTTTTCAAAACAGTAAACATGCATTTTAAATATGATTTGCTTATATGTAAATAACTTCTTTAAGTACTTTTTATGGACTGTCTTATTTTCAAAACAATCTTTGAATTAATTGTATTTATTTATTGTAATGTTGGCAATTACGTAAGAGTTTAATACGTAATATTTGTGCCAATAAATTCTTTGATGATAATTATTGTGATTAATTATTTCAATTCCTCCAAGTGTATTTGACAAATTTTTATCGATGTTTACAAAAATCTTGATGTCATAGTTAATCTGCATTTTTCTGTCGTCGTGAAATGTTAACTTATTTAAAAGTTATTGTTCACTTTCCATCGCCTGCTTGAAATATCTTGGCACCTTATGAAAATGAAGACGGAAAAGTTTTTAATTGCTATATTTTTACTGAATATTTTGAGATCAGTTTCAGGTAAGTTGCTTAAATCAATTAATCAATGAAAGTAAATTAAATACATACTGTACAAGTACTCCAACGCTGATATAAAAAGATGTTTGAGGTACTGAGTGACAATATCTATGTAGTTTTTTGAGAACTTGTTATTATGTTCTTTGTGATTTTACATATTATGAATGGTGGTTTTTAGGAGACACCTTGACCATACATATAAATACGAGTATCACCTTCAAAAGTTTATCCTTTCGACGTCAAGACACTTCTAGAGTCGGAGAGCCTGACGTAATAAAACATATATATAATTTCGGGTTCATAAAGCCAAAGGTGTTTTCCTGAAGTAAAACCGCAGTTACACTAGTTACACTACGATTGGTTATCAAAATGTTTGTGGGCTAGCGCCATAAAATTTAAACCGCGATGGGCACTTACATCAATGACTTTCATAAAAAAGTAACATCATCTTTTCCATCTATATAATAAACTATAAATCAAAAGTTTTAATTTTTAATAAATTGTTAATGTTTTTGCAAGCAATGGTATGTCCAGGCGGTGCAACCTCAAAGGTGACGTTTTTTTCTACCTGAGTGTATCTGTGAAAAAATCATTTGATATAAGCATTTTTCGTCCAAATATACCTTTATTCACTCAGGTGGTATGACACAGTTATCCCGTAAAATTTGCAATTTTTATTCCATTCTGTAAGTTTATGAAATTTTATCGTAAATTTTATATGAAATGTCGAAACAAAAAAGGACTTGAAAATGCCGTCAAAAAGGGGGAGTCGTTTCTTTTTCCAACATTGTAAGTTTCACCTCTGAAAGAAACCTGGCATAGACCTAGAGAATGTTTAAACGGGCTAAAGAGAAAAACAATGCATCCAGAGTACATGTTCTTAAATGCCGAAAAAGATTCAGAGAGATGAGAGATGCACAGTAGATGTCGATTTGTAGTCAGGTTGTCCAACGTCAATCACGTCGAAAAGTGACGTTGATCATGTTTGGTAGATATTGAACTCCGACAAGTAAATTATGCTTGCATAATAAAGTGAAAATCATTCCCTATGTATAGATCCATTTAAATATTATATGCATTGAAATCAGTTGTTCATGACATTGTTAAAGCTGAACACTACTCATAAATAGGAACCGGCACACAGGTATATAAACCCTTCGATTTCGTTACACCCGATTGCACACTTGAAACTTGTGGCCGACGTGTAGTATTCCTTTCGTGGTCTTAGATTTTTTTGCGTTTATTCCTTGTTTTATGTGCATTTTGTGTTTGTAAATAATGCATTGACTTGTATATTTGATGTTACTTTTCTCCTAGCTCGGTTAAGTGCGTAAAACTTGATAATTTTATCGCGACCGAGTAACACGGCAATGTAAGATGTACGACTTTTCAGGTATAAGACCTCTACAGCGAAATACTTTGAACTGTTAAGAGATCTGCGGTTTATATAGGGGTTGTTGAGCAAGCGCCGATGAAAGGGAAATATGGAGGACAATGCCTTTCACGAGTAGTGTTCAGCTTTAAGTCATAAAAACAAGACAGGTTTAACAAGGTTTAAATCTTTACTTAACTAAAGGTAATCTCATCAAGTTATATGTATGAAGTAGAGGGAGCGGACATTGAGAAATAATGATGTTGTCGGACGTCATAAAACTGAACGTGGACAGCACCTGGTGATCATATAATGTTTTTTTTTTTTGATAATTTGGCAATTATCAACGTATCAAACTGAACTTTTCAATACTTCTTGAACTTTTGTTGTTTTGTGTTCCTTATAAATTTTGTTAGCACAAACTACAAAGTATTAATTTTATCAGTCCACGAACTTTTTGTTAAATCCTAGTACATATAAATATTTTATATAAACTTTTCATAGTTTTACATATGAATACGGCACGATTGTTCTTGAGTCGATGGATTTTTTTTCTAAATGTAGTAAGGCTACGGTGTAGATACGTGACGTCATGAAAATGGGTCTATCGTGTTCTAACGTATTAATCACATGTCAATTATTGTTTATATTACGCTTCAGCATGAAAGTTGTAAAAACAGCTGTAACTCATTTAAGTACAATTTTTTATGGTTGTTGAAAAAATGCAGCACTGTATTCTTGCGTTATTTTCTCTATATATTGCATTATGTAACATTTTGTTTTAATATATATGTTGAAATTGATTAGTGTCGCTTGGTGTGAAACATTTTAGGATAACCATACTTGTAATCATAAACTTCTTGTGGAATATGCTATATGCAGTTTTCCCCTACATTTTTGTTTAATATCGATTATGTAATTTTTTAAAATCTTTTTTTAAAGAAAATTTAACCATGCTAATTTCATCACTTTTTTCTTGAAAGCACAAAGTCTATGTACATTTGCGAGATAAATCATTAATATAGTAACTCATAAGATTCATTGGATATAAGGATTTAATTCAATATTTCTGGCTGTTCTAAGGTAATACATCTTTGACTAGATGAACCTGGAATTTTATATACGGTTTTTACATTGAGGCTGTCGTCCAGGAAATCGCATTTCGCTATAAATGTGTATAAATCTGGTTTCTAATATGGTTTATTACTTTAACCGCCGTCGAAAGGAGGTGAAGAACACCAAAGCTTATGACCAAAAAAATATTACGGATCGACTAAGGTTATAATTAAGCAAAGTGAAACAAATGAAAATGAATTTATAAAGCAATTCAAGCGATACTATGGCTTTCGAAAAATGAGTTAAATCAACGTAAAAATGTGTCACCTAAAAAGCAACATTCTTATATATGTAAATTCACAAAGTACGTAAATTCACAGGTGATCTACGGTAATAGAGGGGATCTATAACGCAAATGAGAAGGTTTTTATTGAAAAACAGGCATTTTATCGAAAAAAAAGACTTATTATGTCATTTACTAGTGTATATATTAAAAAATTCAACAATTATTGAAAGTAAATATTCATAAAACTTTGCTTGTTATAACCTTCGTGTAATGGGCACAAGTATTCAGCGTGATAATTTTTAAGCAAGCTTGAATCAGATTTTTCTTGAAAAATCCTATAGACAAAATTTTGCCAAAGTTCGGAAAATATCTAATTTTTCTTGCATATAACAGATATCCTCAACAAGATTGCGTATACTCACAGTTGATTTGTGTTGATACATTTTCAATAATGCCTAGAAATAGTTTTACAGGCTAATATTTTTATTGCTTTCAGGTCATTCCACTGTGAAAATATGCGAAGGTCACCGCGGCTACATAAGCTGTGACAACAACAAAACTATTCGCATCCTTCGTGCAAACTATGGAAGAACAGAAGGTGCCAATATTTAATTGCCCTCATTCGTCAATTAGAGATATCGATTGCTACTCGACTAAGTCTGCTCTCGTAGTGAAGGCCAACTGCAACAGAAAAAGAAATTGTCTGTTGGATACAAACAACAGAAAATATGGTGATCCGTGCAGAGGGACTTATAAGTATTTATCAGTGCAATTTACATGTATACCTGACTCCGTCTGAACCCTACTGTTGATCATCAAAAAGAAATATCCTTACATTTTCAACAAAAAGATTAAATGAATTTTTACTCGATAAAAAATTCATATTATGTTAGTAATATTTAAACAACGCATGTATTGTGCCTCATGGGAAAAATCAGACTGTCTTAAAATTTTCTAATTTATCAAGCAATTTTACGCAAATGACATTTAATGAATAACATTCTACTTATGCTCATTTGAATATTATGGTAAATTTAATGGGGATCATTAATATAGTTGTAGGACATTACTTCTTAAGAGTGTTTGTTAATTTGCATGTTTTGGGTGAGAGGGGTTCTTTGATTTAAAAAAAAATCGTGTAATACATGATGTACTTCAGAAAATTTCTGTTATACATATTACAAATGTATTACTTATTTTTTCTCGTTTAGAGGAAGGAAATGGCGTTATTTAAAAATTAATAAAAATGTAATTCTTTTTAATTCAGTGTTTTGATTTCACAATATTTTACCTCTAAAGTAAAATGTCCAGTCCCATCACTCTTCAGAAATTAACTACATGTTAATGACGTATTTCATATTTGTTAAGCCATTATTTACACACTGAATTCTCTACGGATTTTTCGTTTGCCCGATCATGACAAGGAGCACACGGCGGGGGTGTGAACTGTCAATAGGGGATGCTTACTCCTCCGTGGTACCTGATTCTACCTCTGATGTTTTAAGAATTCCGTGCATGACGTGTTTGCTCTGCTCCCGTTTTGTATTGTTTGAGAGGATTTTTGAGTTTAATTACTGTTTGCTATCTCCATATATCATACTATTTATTTGTTTTAAATTATGAGACATTTTACATCCAAAATATTTCAAAAGACAAATTACGATATTTTCTGTCTTCCATAAGACAAGAACTGGCGTATTTGTTTTTCTTTAATTTGAAGAGTTAAACATAATACTTGGATTTAAATTTTTAAAAAAAAATAGAAAAGGATTTTTAAAAATATTTTACATTATCATTTGCTAATATCCTTATTTTTTTACATTAAATTTTCTCTAGCCTTTATATAAGCTTCCGACTTTTTCATGGTTCTGAATTTTTCACTGTAAAAATTATACACATATTACTTCCAGATATGCAATCAATCAGGTGTTACGACCGCAAAGGGTATATATATATATACCGAGTATATCCTAGTGTTGATATCGGAACAGAATACGACTAATGTTTAACTTTAAGTTACCTACTATCGTACACGTGTGACCCACAGTGCAGGGTTCAGTTTCTTTAATGGATTAAGACCAAATAATGTGAACAGTTGATACGTGTAAGTAGAAGTAGGAAGAAATTTAATGCTTGTCATAAAATGGATTTAACGATTAGACAGTGTATCGCTGGATTACTTATTGCATTTCTTTTTGGAGCCGCATACATTTTTGAAGCGAGATTGAATGATGTTTACAAGGAAGTAAAACAACAAAATGAGTTGTCTTCCTTTAAGCTGAAAGACCTGCAATCGAAAGTAGAAATGTTGGAAACATTTTATAGGGCTTATGTCGAAGAAAAGAGAGACGGGGAGAAACTTGAAAAGAGGGTTGAAGCTTTAGAAAAAGACATTGATAATATTAAAAAGAAAGGAGAAAGCAAAGGTAAATCCTATATATATATATATAGAGAGAGAGAGAGAGAGAGAGAGAGAGAACTCTGAATTAATTTTTTTATGCCCCCGTCATCGAAGATTCGGGCGTGTACAGTCTTTGTTATGTCCGTCTGCCTGTATGTGTATGTACATGTATGTTTGTTCGCAAAAACTCTAACCTTGTCTATAACTTTTAAATGGTTTGAGCTATGGCTATAATATTTCAAATGTGTATTCCTTATGACAGGGGACTTTTTGTTTTGTTTTGTTTTGTTTTTTTTTTTTTTTTTTTTGTTTGTTTTTTTTTTTTTTGTTTTGAACATATTTTATTGACAATGTGTCAAATGGATTGGACACAAGTTCTAGAACTTAGATAGTCCTCTCCCATACATAAAATCTTAATAGCCATACAACATTTACAAAGATTTACAATTTTACAATATTATACATGAACGTAGAAGAACAAAGACAATAGTTATTATTGCTAAGGAATATCAATTGAGCCGTCCCATGCGAAAAGGGCCCTTAAGGTAAAAATTTTCAAAATTGACTTTTCAATGGATTATGAGAGATTATAGTGTAAAATAACCAAATATAAAGTTTGATTCAAATATTCAGAATAATTACTGAGATATAGGGAATCAAAGGTTAAGAAAATGTTAAAATTACCTTGAAAAATGACGTTGAAAAATGACTTTCGAACTGACGTTTTTTTTTTTACTCCCATAAATATTGAAATATGTATCTGATTGAAAAAAAATTACTTTATCACACGAAAACATACATGAAAAATTTATGCATAAATTGTTTTCGTTAAAGTATTATATAGTAAGTGTCGAAACCATTTCAATATTAGTTTAATTTTATAAAGAGGAGGTGATTTGGACTCTGTATCAGACGTAAGTTACATGTGCATTTTAAGAGTGTCGACATTTTTGCATGTCACATAAATGTCCATTTTGATCAAATGTAGTTAACACACATGATTTAAAAAAATCCGATAAAAAAATTCTTTATGTAAGTTTTCTCATAAATAAAACACAGATAATGGTTTTATATCCGTAAATACCCGGTAAGCTTTTTTTTTCTTTTAAACACTCGCGACGTCATGTTAGACGTGAATATTGCTCTGATATACGATTCAGAGAAAAGTAAATATTGAATAAAAACAAATAAATAAAAGATATGTGTTCAGATATTTTACAGACTAGTATTTTATTCATTTGTAGTTTATGAAAAATATTTTTTAAAAATTTAAAAAGAATATGTAAGATAAGACTGATAACATCGCGTCTTCCTTGTAATAATAGAGTTCATTGTTTGATAATTTTTCATCATAAGGATATAATTTTTGTTGTTTTATGCATGACGTAGATGAATTTATGAAAGAAAGCTTGAAGGGCGGATACAGAAAATTGATCCGCAAGGGGGGGGGGGGGGGGGGGGGGCATCTACAGTAACACAATCCAGTTAAAATTTTCTAACAAGTCAAAAAATGAAGTTTGAGGAGGTTTTCTGACAAATTAAATGAAGTTTAGGGGAGGGGGAGGGGGCAATATGTACCTACAATACTGAACATATGTGTATTCATTGTCCTGCATTGGTAAATATTGACACAGGCAATAATAAGTGCCGAGACAATCCCTTCCCCCTTTTACATGTGTAATGTATGTTTCTTATGATATTGTACATATTAGAACATCTGTCAAAACTGGTTGATCGCCCTCTCCGACCGGCTAAAAATGGCATGACTCAAAACTCATTTTAACTGTCAGGAAGCATTTTTTAAAATTGTATTTCTGAAATAGATTTCGAAAATTCAGCATTGATATTAAAATTTTCTGGGGAAAAAATTCTCATCTACCTACCGATCCAATTTTTTCGTCCTGAGTCGCGAGAGGGCATACAAACATTATTTTAAAGTTGGTCATATTCCCTACATATTGGCGTAAACCGTCACAATATTTGCACTGCCTATTTGCTCTGTACCGATTTATAAGCAGGTCAATATTCGTATGTGTTGCAGTGAACATGTAATCTCACAAAAACTGAGGATGAGGATATAATTTTCGTATTATCATCATATCCTTATACAGTCATTATAAGTTCAGAATATATTTTGAAGTTTGAAGTTTTTTTTTATGTCTCATTGATTCACCATGTAAACCCCCCCCCCCTTTTTTTCGCTAAATTTTGTTTGAAGAAAAAAAAATCAAAAGCTTAGGCCTACATATTCTTCCATTCATTTTCTGGTTCTCAAATTTTGTGGAAGTATGACCACTTAGTTTGGGTCTAATAAGATATGTCGATGATCGGGAAAGAGGGAATGTTGGCAGTGAAATGGCTGCGGGCCGGAAGTAGTAGTGCTCTATTCCTAGGACTCTTCCCGAAATCACATATTATAAATCCAAAGTAACGAGTAAATCAGTTTCCGAGTTTATTAAAGCAACAATTTTAACTTTCAAGAAATACATGCGGGGACACAGACGGAAGTGGCCAGTAATTTTTCGGGTCTCCGGACACATACAATTTAGATACTGGTATGTAACAACAATTAGCGAATTGAGTGATAAAATGACATGTATTGAGTATTTTTTTTATATACGGCTTTAAAAAGTGTTGAGGGCAATTTACACTACATAAAGATTTGTAACACTAACAACCTGTCGTTTCAAGCTCGTAAAATTTTGACACTTTATACTAGTATCTGTGAAACGCCCCTTGACCCGAGGTCTGATAAATTTGTACGCATTGGATATCTACTGAGTAACGTCTGGTGGAATCGCCGACATTGCTAAGCACTGTCATTTTAGCTCAATTTTCTTTTGTCGAAAAGGGATTTACCCCCTACCGAAATGCATTTTTTCTTTGTTTGTTTTTTTTTTTTTTGGGGGGGGGGGGTATTTTTAACTTGTCATTTTAAGCCCCCTTTCTTTCTGAAATCGTTGTTACATATATCATGTACATGCCTTAAGAAATGGCCAAATATGATTCATTAAAAAAATAAACAGTCATTCTTCCCATTTATCAATTCAAAGATTAAACGGAATTTATTGCAAACCTTCCTACACAAAAATGTATTTATTTTCGTAACCTTTAATTCAGACAAACACTGCATCTTTGGAAGAAATTAAATTAATAATCAGATGCAATATTACAGGGAAATAAATCTGTATTCAATCTTTAAGATTTAATTTCCTCGTATTATGTTTTGGGGTTTTTATAAATAATGACGCATTATTTACTAGGAATTAAATGCAGGCATGTTGTATGGGGGGGGGGGGGGATTCCATATTCCATACATAATGTTTCACTGGTAATTGATTGATATAGAATGAAAATGTTCACTGAATGGCTAATTGCACCCACCTCTAACAACCCCCATCCCCACCCCCCATTTTTTGAAGCAAATTCAAATCTTCCCATATTATACATTAAAAAAAATCTGGTCAATTTTTTTTTGTTGTTGTTGTTTCAGCATTTACTTTTTTCTCATTTTTTTTCCGCCTAGTCCAAGACTTCTAACAAATGATACTAGATTTTATTCTCAAATTTCAAGAAATATATATCGAAGCAAACACATTAGTTTCGCTCAACCAGAAGCTAGGCTGTCTCCGTAAACAGTAAAAACCGGTTCTTTACTTGAATGAGACAACAAACACATTGACCCGAAAATGACCGTGACGAAGGCAGATCGTCATTTATCGCGTTTATACACACAGAATAAACGTTTTGAAAACAAAAATCATTTTTTTTTCTTCGTTAAATTTAATGCTTTACAAAGAATCAACCTTTTCAAACTTCGTCATTTGCTACATGTAGAGCTGAACAAAATTTTAATCGCATATATAAACCTATATGCTGGGAACGGTTTAAGAATTTTTTTTTCATTTATTGTAAATTATTTCACTTCGGTTACTATGTATTAGTGTTAAAAAGGATGTGTACATGCAGAAGTATATATCGTTTATGTGCATGTACAATCGCTTTCAATGTATTAAGAATTGGATAAAAAAAAACAAAAAAAAAAAAAAAACTAGCACCTAATTACATGTATATCAGCAAAATTTAACATTCAATATTGGAAATGTCCAATTATATGGAACTTAGCTCTAAAATTCATATTCTCTTTTTTCTTGATATTTTATTGGCTCTAAATGATATAAACAACAATGAAAATAAGTTGATAGCGCTCAGATAAAAATGCTGGAAAAATATATAACATACGCGACTTGCATTTTGTGACGTTATCTTTACCGGCGTTTTTCTCATTATGACGTCAAAATACATAAGGGCCCTTTTCGCATGGGACGGCTCAATTGATATAATAATGATTATAATGACGTCAATAACCATATTAAAATAGTTTCAAAAGGTAGTAAATACAAGTACACGTAAGTGTTATTTGAAACGACCAGTATCCTGAATAAATTTTTGAACAATACCTAATATTTTTTCATTTTCCTGCAAAGATAATGATTCATCTCCCCATAACAGTTTATGCCCATTTAAAATTTTTACATTATTAATTACAAGTAATGCATTCATCATTAAACGCCTAGCTTCAAGATATTTTCTACACACAAAGAAATAATGATGACTATCCTCCTTATATCCACAAGAACAATTTGGATTCGTTATAATGTTACATCTATACAAGTCATGATTTAAAATACAATTGTGCCTTGATCTTGTATGTAAAATGTTCAAATACCTTTTGCCGTATGATAGATACTTGGGAGGCTTGTCATTATTATTATTCAATTTTCTTTTAAAAATTCCTATTGAAGTTATTTCCCTTGTTTCATTACTCAATGAATTCCATTTACGAATAGTATCAGGGACAAATGACTTTTTTAGTCATTCAAGCCTGCACTTCGGTAAAAAATAATTACTTGAATTACGAGTATTGTAATTTGAAACACTGTTTCTAACTACAGGTACTATATTTTTTAAATAACCAGGTACTAGGTTATTGTGGATTTTAAACATTGTTAAAAGTTTAGCTTTGTCCCTTCTTATTATAAGAGGTTCCCATCCTGTTTCAACATACAACGAGTTTCTTGACGCTAATACTGGCAGACCTGTCACAATTCTTGCAGCGCTCAACTGAACCTTTTCCAGTTTTTCAATATCTGCAAACGAACAGCCTGACCAAACTTCAGATGCATACTTAAGTTGTGGTCGAATAAAGGAAACGTAAATTTTGGATAAAGTATCTCTAGACACTGAAAATTTAAGTTTCTTGAGAAGTCCAAGTTTTTTGTAGCCTTTACTGACAATACTATCAATGTATTCAGTCCAGCCTAACTTAGATGAGAAAATAACACCAAGATGTTTATGTTGTGTTACATATTCTAGCTGACAGTTCCCAAAAAATAATGCAGGTAATTGATTTGTATTTTTTAAGCTGAAAAACACTACTTTTGTTTTACTTGGATTAAATTTTAATAGCCAGTTTTTGGACCACTCATCCAGAATTTTTAAATCATGGTTTAGGTTATGTTCAATAAGGCGCACGTCACTTGAGCTTTCTTGTAAAGAGTTATCGTCTGCAAATAGTCTGCAAACAGATCTCATATTTTCGGCAACATCATTCACGTATATTAGAAATAAGAGAGGACCTAGGACTGAGCCCTGGGGAACCCCAGCATGCACATTTTTCACGGAAGAAAATAAATTTTTATACATGACTTTTTGTTTTCTATTGATAAGTTAGCTTTCCAACCATTCTAACATATTACCTGAGATACCATACATTTTCAGTTTATAAATCAATCCCCTATGCCAAACTCTATCAAAAGCTTTAGATAGATCGCAAAAAACATACAACAATGTTTCCCTTCATCAATGCTTTTTACAATAGTATGATAAGTCTCTAAAAGTTGGTACACAGTTGAGTGACCAGGCAAAAAACCTGCCTGATATTTGCAGAACAAATTATTTGTATGAAAAAAATTATATACATGTTTAAAAATTACTCTTTCAAATATTTTACTCACACAACTCAAAAGAGATACAGGTCTATAATTTGAAGTCACTGATGGGTCATCTTTTTTAAACAGAGGTAGCACATGTGCTAATTTCCAACTTTCAGGATAAATTTTGTGTCTTAGGGATTTATTAAATAATAAACAAAGTGGCTAAGCTATTGTTTCTTTACAAGATTTTAACATTTTGTGACTAATACAATCAGGGCCTACGGCTTTATTTAGGGGAAGGATAGAGATAATATCAATAATCTCACTTTCTTGTATATACAAGTCACTAAATCCTTTTACATCTTTGGATTCGAAAGCTGATAACTCATATTCTTCATCTTTTATATCAGAGATCGATGTAAAAAAAATTATTAAGCAATTCAATTTTTTCTCTATCGGAAAATGCATATATAGGATCACCGTTACCATTCATTTGTTGAATAGGGGGTATTTCGCATGTAGTTTTAGCGTGAAAGACATTTTTTAATAATTTCCAGTATAATTTATTATTATTATTATTTGCGTCATTTAGATGTGAATCGATGTTGTCATAATAATTTGCTATTGCATATTTCTTCATATTATTTACTTTGTTTCTAATTTTCCGGAATTTCTCTTTATCTGATTCTTTTTTGGTCTTTTGTGCTTTTTTTCTTAAAGTGACAGTACGGCGCGTCTCATCAAAAAAGTGACTTGATAAAATTTTGCCACAAGATTTGGAATTTTTTTACTACTTATAAATGTATAAACTTTCAGAAAATTACAACTTTCACGATTAAATAATTTGGATTATTTCATTAAAATTAATAGTTATTTATGGGACGTGAATATATACATCGCAACGTGTTCGGGGTTCCACATTACATGCAATGCACGCATGCCTAGTTTTCATAAACAAAACAGCATGGTAAGAGAGGGAAGCCCGGTAGGCCTGCTACATTGACAAAGTCGACTAAAAAGAAAAAGAAACTGAAAATAGTTCTTGAAAAAGCAACTCTCCTGACTTAAATTTAGTTTGGGATTAATATAATCGTTGGATAAGGAAGAAACGGGAACTCGGCGACATTCACGCAGGGCTCGCGAAGGTTCTACTCGACAGGTTTGTTGATACCTGTTATATTTTCTCATTTTTCTATCGCTTTCAAAGAAAAAAAAATTAGTGTAAACTCAACATAAAAATACACCTATGACTTATAAACATTGCTGCCATTTGAAGTGCTAATTTTTTTTAACTGTGCAGAAAAATATTCTGTTTGACATTTGCCGCGATAACGTATGATTTGGTGGTTATTTCCTCTTTCGGACCCCAATACACAAAACGTCAACATATGTACTTTTAATTCTGTTAAATTCGGCTGAAAGCAGACTAAAATCTTTACGATCATTAATTTAGATTATTTTATCAGAAAGTTATGATAATTTGCTTTTGAAAATTGCTGTTTCCTCATATTCATTATACTCTACAGTGTCGGCACGTGCCGTTTTAGAATTCACGTGGTACAAATAAACAGATCTAAAATTACTCCAGTTCGTAAGACCCTTCATTTTCCGGCAGATTCTAATTACGTTAATTTTGTATGAGGAGAGAATATTTCTGTTTCTCAAACTGCTTACATCAACTTTATACCTTATTTCTTAATGATTTTTTGGGTAAATTTGAATGAAAAAGCACACGTTTTGCAGCCGAACTGTCGCTTTAACCTATTGCGTAGTCGCATATTTCTTCTTAGCGAAGAATCCATCCATGGTTTGTCGTTGGGTCTTATCGTAACAGTTTTTTCAGGTATACATTTGCGTATAATCACCATAAATTGTTACGTAAAGTTTGTTGTTGCGGTTTCGATATCAACAGGTTGTGATATAATACTTTCCCAATCAAAGTCTCTTAACAGTATATTAAGTTCTTCTAAATTTGCTTCTTTATAGCTCCATATTTTTCGTTTATATGAAGAACTATTACAATAATTTTGTTGTATATATATGTACGTAGCTTTGTGGTCACTAATATTTTTGTCAACCATTAGTGTACCTGAATCGTACACAAATTTTTCTTGACTTATAAGAATAGGGTCTATTAGCGTTTTGGTATCTTGTGTTTCTCTCGTAGGCTCATTTATTACATTTGAAAGCCCAGCAGTATTCATAATATTATAAATTTCATGATTTGGATTTATTTGAAGAAAATCAACATTAAGATCTCCGAGTATAATAATATTATTAGACACATCACTTATTCTTTCTATGGACCATGAAAATTTTTCCCAAAAATCAATGTTTGAGTTTGGTGGACGGTAAACACAGCAAAGAAATAAATTATTGTTCGGTTGCTCAATTTCAATCCAAATGCTTTCCATGTTTAATGGCTCTAAATCTTGCCGTCGAGTAACTTTTAGAGAGTTAGAGACATATATCATTATTCCTCCTCCAAATGAGTTCCTATCCTTTCTAAAAATACTTCCTAATCCCTCAATATGGAGATCGTCATTTCTTACTGTAGAGTTTAAATGGGTTTCTGTGAAGCATAATATGTCAAAGTCTTGTACTAACTAAATCAACGAGTCAATTTTATTTCTAATACTTCTAATATTCAAGTGAATAATATCAAGGGGTTTCTCAAAAGGTGGACCTGGGTTAGTCTCAATATCCCCAGATAAGAGGAGCTTAAAAAATAAGAGCAACTGGAAGAAGAAATTTATAAAAAGTTTGTATGAACCTATTTTTTTCAAATTGAATCCAAAAAATGTAACCAATTTATGGATGAAATAAAATAAATCAGCGATTTTAAAAACACTGAAAAAAAGATCTTTTCATAATTCCTCTACATTTGAGATAGAAAACCCCAATAGCGGAACGATATTGTTCTATAGTACTACCCATTATCAAACGGGTAGAGAAAGAAAAATGTATAACGAACCGCCGCAAAAGGGGTAGTTGATACAGAAGTATGGCTAGAATATGTTGTAAATTCAATATGTAAAAATACATTGAACGTAAAAAAACAAATGTGAATGGAATCAAAACTGAAACAAGTACAAGAGTCAAAGATCAAGCACGTTGTCCCCAAATAGTAAAGGTGGCGGACCACAATAAAGAACATCAAAACATTATAAACAAAGAAAACACAAAAGCATGTCAAAAAGTTTAGGTATATATAGAGCTGATTGCATATATATGCATAGGGATTTCACTGTTCGTGACGTTCTGATGCTTCGCTTGTCGAGAAGTTTAAATACTACGTCACATTGTCACCACATCAAAGGAAGTAACCGAGATTGCTTCTCTCCCACGCTAAAGTCGGTCAACGTAATACACATCGCGAGGTTTAACGGGTTTATAAAAGGGGACAGATAATCCAGCCGTCCTTTTATCGAATATTTCCTGCACAATTAGTATCTTAAATAATGAAATAGAGTACTTATAGGTAATTATTTAATTCTATAGCAAAGCACTTTTTCAATCTGTCATATGAAAAGTAGTGCATGATTCATTGATTACTGGATTTTTACGTATCAATCCGGGTTATTCTTTGATTGTAGCATTTTATCCCAAATCGCTGCTGAAAAATAGAGTTAAATAAGTTTTGAGAGAGATATTCAAGAAGAGATGGAGTTAATGTAATACAAGACCGTAGGAAACAAGTACAGAGGAGGGGAGACTAATACGTAACAACGAACAGAAATTCATTGACAAGCATAAAAAGTCACTACACCTGTCCTCAGTATTTTTTAGGGACGCAACCCTAAATTAGCTTTGTTTTCTATTTATATAATATTTTATCAAAATTTTCTGTTCCTGTAGTACGGGGCTGTCTTTATATTGTACAAGGCTTAAAGAAGTTTTCTTTTTCGTATTTTTTCATAAACAAAACAATTAACTGGGCGTGCTTGATTTAGCATATATCTAATGTACACGTACTGTAAGAATGCATAGAATAACGAACATTTCTGCCGAGAAGGGAAATTGTATTTATAATTGTCAATATTTATGTCAAAATGCTAAAAAAAAAACAAACAAACAAACAAAAACAAACAAACAAACAAACAAAAACAAAACATAAAAAATCATGAACATGTCCATATCTTTCCTTACAAACGCGTGCATTATAGTTTCTTTCTCTCTTTTTTTTTTTTTTACGTATAACGAAATGTTTCAGTATTTCACTCTATTATCATATGTAAAGTGTATATGATCTGGGATTTTCTGAGATTTATTTTTGATAGGGAATATTTTGACAGGATTCTATGTCCCATGGTCCGCATATCATACTGACACAAATCAAAAATAAATTCTCTGGGGGAGACCTTTTTAGAAAAAAAAATTGGCGCTTTTTTTTTTAAATTACATAAATTTCAATTCAAGGCAAAGTTTTAACCAATTATCCTTGCTCTTTCACGGCAGACAGATGAATTTTTTTGTTGTTGGGGGGGGGGGGTATTATTATTATTATTATTTTTGGCTTGACGTAAAAAATGGTACACCAAAACATAATGTCGCATTCCTATATAAACATGAGAATGCAAAAAGTACACGTATAATCATACAAAAGCACAATCCGATTTAACATGAATTTGCAAGCACCCCCCCCCCCCGGGGGGGGGGGGGTACTTCAGAAAATGCTTTAGATACAGCCACTTTCAGACTTTTCTCCATTGGCGCCATATATCTGTCACTTTTTAGTGAAGTTTTTAACCTTCCTGAAGCACTGATCGGCGGGGTTCATGTCAGGAGTTAGAAAGAAAACAGGTGCGATTAATTTATCACCGATTCGTACCTGAAATGGAAAGTTCATCTTGAACATGATTAACTAAATCGAACTATAAAAACCAAATGATATTGCTTTACATTTCTGCATCAGTTAAGACTGATTATTTGAGTGCAAAAAGTGCAAGGGAAAAATATGCTCGGATTTCAATCCGATTTTTTTTTTGGGGGGGGGGGTTATACATTAAACAGGCAAGTAATATCAGGATGCTACCCCACTCCCGCGGCCTTTTTTCCAAACATAGCATGATCTTTTTCTGTTGAAAATGTTCTCTGCCCCTCCCCTCCCCCCCCCCCTTTGCAGTGTAGTCAAATCAGGGAAATGAATTTATGAAATTTGGTTTTGTAAAAGTTGGAACCTACACTCCTCACCGAAATAGGATTTTCGAGTCTGGACAATCCCCCGTTTTTTACGATTTTTTTTTACGTATTGATTTATTTTTTCTTGGTAAGGTTTATTTTCAAGTAAATTGTCGAATACTTTTTTTTCTGGCAGTCCTCCCTCTCAAAAACGATACTACGTGCCTGGCTGATTAAACGTCCTCATGTTTAATAAAACTTAAAAATGGAATCACTTCTTGTAATTGTGAATTGTATATTAGACTATAGCGAAAATTCAAGAACGCAATACACTATTGTTACAGCAGTCTGTATATCTTTATACTCACCTTAGGATGAAGTACAAAGTTCGAATCAAATACAACAAAACCCATTAATGCGTGAAATATGGACCCGTTTAGAAATCGCTATTAAGGTTTGTATAGAACAAACCATATTGATAAACCTCTTTTTACTATAACAAATATACAGGGAAGTTGTTAAGCATCGAATTGAAAATCAACTATAGAAACTCAATGTAGATACTAGTAAATATTTTAATCATTTTTTTTAAGCAAGGTATAATCAGAAAATCACTAGCGCGCTCCCTTGCGTCGAATTACTCGGGAATTTGGCTTTTTTATTTCTTGTTAGTTATACCCCAACCTCCTCTTTGAAATAAATATGATAAGTACCTGTAGTGAATTGGGGTTTGAAAAAACGTAGAGTGTAGAAGGGAAGAGGGAAAAACAGAAGATCTAGAGGGTAGAGAAGGGTGTTCCTGGTTAAATCCTGTACAATACATCTTGAGAAACCGCATCTTAAATTTACAAATGTACTCTTTCAGTCCAATTATGTAACGGCCGATTAGAGGTACACTTTCTAGTCTTCACTGAACGACTTGCAATTTGTCATTCAATATTAACCATACTATATGTGAATATATGTAATATATGTGAATGAATTTAAAGTATTGTTTTAGACCTAATTGATAGTAAATTTATGCTTTCAATGGAAATGGATTGGAGAACAGGTATTAAATAATAAAGCTTGTTCGTAATTGCAGAATTTAAATGAACTTCAATCGATAAAGTCTGAACGTAAAGTGAACGTATATGAGCCCCCCCCCCCCCCCGCTTCCCTCTTTAATATCTTTCTCAAATAGAGCTCTGTATGCGTAGATAGTACTTAATACTGAGTCCCTTTTTAGCAGAGATTTGTAAAAATAAAAATAAAAATGCTACAATCTCAGAATGGCCTGGATTGATACGCATAAATTAAGGTATCAATGAATCATACACTATACTTTTTATTTGCTAATATAAAAGAAAATTCACTAAGGAATATATAACCACCTCACTTTCCATTCATAATGAACTTCAAAAAGATTGCATATAGATGCCCTTATTTATAATTATTAAAGTATTTTTTTTGTGGGTAATACTCAATAAAATGACAGCTGGACTGTCTATCCCCTTTTGTGAACCCGCTGTATGTTGCAGTTGACCGACTTCAGCGTGGGAGACGCGCACTCGGTTACTTCCTTTGATGTGGTGACAATGTGACGTAGTACATGTATTTAAACTTCTCGACAAGCAAAGCATCAGAACGTCACGAACAGTGAAATCCCTATGCATATATGCAATCAGCTCTAGCAGTAAACCTGATATTTACAAACAAAGATACTTTCGTTGTACGAAAGCGTGGGAAAAGATCTAGTATTTTTTGGTCTGTATAAACAGAGTACTAAATATAGCATGAAATACACACGTACTATGTACATTACAGTTCATGGAGCAATGGCGAAGCTCCTGTAAACCTATAGGGTTTGAGACAATTATTTTAATCAGAAAATAAACATATTAAACTATTTACAATGTACTTAATATAGAGTGCATTGACCTATAATCCAATCGGGATATGAAAGTGTAAGACTTTTCCGTAAGAATAAACAAACCTGGTAATCGGATTAAGGACAATGTAAGCTACCAGGATGTTTATCTATCTTGGGACGACGATGCAGGAACAGTAACGGAACATTGCTAAAAATTATCTTAACATTATTTTAACTTTTGCACAATACCAAAACGTTGGACTGAAGCTTATTAAAGTTTATGTTTCAATTACAATTTATTTTATAAAATTCCAGGATTTTGTACAAATTTATTGAATAAGTTGTTTACTTGAATCTGATTTGTCTATTTCATACGTAAATGAGTATTATGTATTGTACATTATAAAATACGATCTACGGCGCTCTTCGGGAGAGCCACTATACGATCATCTGTACGACTCACAATTTTCAGTAAATAAACTCTTTGAAAAACGATTATTTTTGGTCATTGGCTTACACTCCGAAGTTTTTGTTTTTTTTTTTAAATGTATAGATATATACATGTATGCTTATATTTTAATAATATATATATTTTTTTGTTCAATTAAATTAAGATAAATATTTTCTAGCAAAGGACTGGTTTAAGATTAAGATAATCCGTATGAGTCACTTATGAATTTCACGCAGAGGTTTTAGTCTGTGTCACTTGGAACACCCCTAGTATCATTGTTGAAGTAAAGCGTTCAAAAGATCAGAGTTTATTTATACACGTGGATATATGTACATATTTATTTACGGGTATCACTTACAGGAGTTGAGGACTGGATTTCCTGTTCGTCTTCAATTGATAGTTCATCTGCGTCACACCCACGAGCATTTTCTGGTTGGAATGCTATCAGATCGTCCTCTGAACATATCGAAATTTTCTTTTCCCTCGGGCCAGTAGTTTTAGCAAAAATTCTGCCATCGTAGGTCCAACAGCTGTCCAAGACATGTTGTTTAACAAGATTACGTGTTTTCCACAAAAGTGAAGATCTTTTTTTGGTTAGTGCCTCATTGACTTAGATTGGATCGGTCTGTTTGGTTGGATTTTGATTATAAGACTTGAGATTGCTTCTCTTTTTTTTTTGAGTACACCTTTGCTTTATTTCTGTAACTATTAAATTTGACAATTATGTCTCTGGGTCTTGTGTTTGATTTTGGATTGAATTTACCCACCCTGTGGCTTCTTGAAATGTCATTAATGGACATTTTCTCATCTTGTTTGGTGAAAATCAGATTGTTTATGACATTTAATACAAGCTCATCAGTTTTTTTCATTTTTATCCTCAGGTATCCCGGTAATCTTCAGGCAGTTTCTTCTTGAGTATTGCTCCCTCTCTTCTACTCTGTCTCTCAAATCGTTTACTTCCTCACGAAGTGATGAAACTTCTGGTACAAGAACCTCTGTGATAGCATTTTTGAAGTTTTCTTTTTGTAAGATTAGGGCTATAGCCTGTTTAAACGAATTTTCATCACCAGACATTAAATCAAGCAAATCGTTAAGCTGACTTAAATTTTCTGAATTGGTGCTGCTATCACATCTGAATCTCTTCAGTGGGTTGTCTTTTGTGTTTGTGTTCCTAGCCATTTTGGATTAACAGGTCGACTGATCAAGTATTGTGTTGAGTATGTACTCACAATGGCGACAAGCCTTGATTTGTTACCGGGTTTTTTAAACAAAGGGATCCAAAAGTTTTTCTTCAGAACATATATATTTGAGCTTAAATTTTCAGATTGCAAAATATATACACAAAGCACTTACATTTGGTTCATTTTCACACAAATTGTCCACTAGATAAACACTCAAATAAAACACTAACTTCGGAGCTGAAAAAGCCACCTCCGCTTTACATGATGACAGGGACTTTCTTTGGGTACCAACATGTTTGACCTCTTGACCTTGATCCTGGAATTTAACTTTTGTTCTATATTATTAATAAAATATTTACAGGTAAAAACAGAATGTGTTTGTGAAACACTGATGCCCCCGTATGGCAGCTTAAGTCAAAGGTTTATAATTAAGTTTCGAAGGTGCAATTCAAAGTTCAAGGTCAAGTAATCAAAAATGTTGTTACCCAATTGTGTCTCAATGAAAATACCTGTAAAATATGGTATTTTCATATTAAGGTTAAAAGATTTTTTAAATCAGGTCAGACTCTAAGGTCAAAGTCGAAGAGTCAAAATTAATTGGACGTAGGAGAAAGTCTTGTCACAGGAAATAAACATGTGCAAAACTCTAGCTTCGTGTTCAAATGTTTTGGCCAAAGTTTTTAAAAAGTATGTCAAACACCAAGGTCAAGTTCAAAATATCAAAATTATTGTACCTAGAAGAAGGTCTTGCCACATAAAATATACCTGTGAAATACGAAAGCCCTAGTGCTGACCATTCAAAAGATATGGCCTATTTTATGTTTTTTAATGGGTCAAACTTCAAGATCAAAAAGTCAAAGATATTATATCAAACAAGCATTCTGATAGTATTGCAGTAGCAATACTAGTCCCCTACCTGCAAGTGTAATCTGGTTCCCGTTAAAAATTGAAAATGCCATAATTCCGTCAAAAATCAATGAAGTGGAACGAAATGCAAACTTGATCTATAACTCATCAAGATTAACTCACATACCAAAAATCAGCTCAATATCTGCAAGCGTTTAGAAAAAAAAAATGCGGAAAACCCTAAAAAATTGAAAAGGTCGTAAATCCTTCAAAAATCATTAAAGCGGAACGAAATGCAAACTTGATCTGTAACTCATCAAGATACACTCACATTCCAAAAATCAGCTCAATATCTGCAAGCGTTTAGAAAAAAGTGCGGAAAACCAAGTGGGACAGACTGACAGACAGAAAGAGGGACAGACAGACAGACGTACGAACCGACTCAGAGAGACCTATAGTCCCCTCCGGTTTCGCCGGTAGGGGACTTATAAAAGGTATTGTCCAAATTAAGGTACATGTGAAGTTTGAAAGCCCTAGCTCCAACTCCAACTGTTTAAAAGTTATTGCCAAGGTTAAACTTATGAACTTTTTCTGTAGAAATTAGTCAAACTCAGAGGACAAGGTCAAAAGGTCAAATATCTTAGTACCCTAAAAGGGCTTGTAACAAGGAAAACATGTGAAATATAAAAGCCCTAGCTCCAACCGGTCAAAAGTTATGGAAAAGGTTCAACTTTTTGCGGACAAACAGAGAAACAGACAGACAGTCGGGCGGACAGAGGAAAAAAGCTATATACCTCTGAATCTTCGATTACGGGGGCATAAATTTGAAAGAGAATGTTTTAAATGTCTTGAGATGTTTCTAGTTATTTCTTTAGTTCTATCGTACCGAGCTTCGACGCTTTTTTCCGCTTGAAAGTTTTTCATGCCTGCAAATCTGCTTTTTTTTTCTTCATTGAAGTCGCACGGTGCAGTGGTTAGAATGTACGAATGTATACTCTACAGCAGATGTGATCCTTCGGGTTCTCAGGAACGTGGAGAACGGTCCTTCGGATGAGACCGTATAAACAGAGGTCCCGTGTCGCACTAGATGTTGGCACAAAAAAGGTCCCTCACTGCTCAATGGCCCTGAGTGTCGAGAATAGTTCTAAATTTGCAGTCTTCTAGAGGCAAGTGGTGGACTCTCCATTTGAGTGAAAAATCCTCGAGAGGGACGTTAAAAAACAAAGAAACACACAAACCTTCATTGAAAATCTTGATTCAATAACCCAAGTCGCTTAGTAGGAAATTCTAGAACAGGCCAACACTTTGAAAATCAGAAAATCCTTTATATCTCGACATCAGGTAAAGCCATCAACGAAAAGAATTTCAGTTAGTTTCAAATCATCCCTATTAGATTGGAAAGTTTTGATGAAATTTTACTGAGCCAAGAACTCGCGTGCACAAAATCAGAAGCAGGTCTTCTGATTTCAGACAAACAGACAGACGGACAAACAGAGCAAAAAAATTACATATATAACGGGGGTGTGAAAAGTCCAGTTTTGCATTCCACAATCTTTCAAATTGAAGTCTATACCTTTTATTTCCTACAGATATTACATGATATTTACAATAGTTGCATGCTTGCATTTATGGAATAAAAATAATCGGCTAATGCAGACTAACAAAATGAACTGACACATGCTGTTCACCAAATTGAACTAAACAGCCCACTATTTTAACATGAGCAGTACATATTCTCAACAATGAGTAATGCATGTATGTACAATTTGATAAAAGATTCAAATCGAAATTGACATTATATAATACTTTTTCCAAGCTGTGCTGAATGTACGTCTTGAAAAGTTTTTGTGATAAGCCAAGACAATGATCTTATTATTCATCAATTTAATATACATTTTTATTACATTCACATTGGCTGATCCTTGAATCATGAACATTCGAAGAAACTTGAGTACACCAAGACGAATCAGATGCATACGTCCCCTTCCTTTCAACCTTTGTTATTTTTAATGGATGGAACATCAGATGTGTTTCTACGCACTCATCCTTTGGTATCATCCAATCTTTGCCTTGAACAATTCCGCTCACATATTTTAAATTTAATTTGTATAAAATTATCATTATTGTGATTAGTTGCTCATCCTCTTCCTTATGATACATGAATAATTGAGTTTTTGCCGTCTTGCTCTTTCGGTTATTCACAAATTCCATTTGCAAATAGAGCATGTACATTATATGACATTTTTTGATTTTCTTTTCCCCTCTGCACACTAGATTTACTTACCTTGTCATTGTCATTTGCAAAATTATTTTGTTAAAAAACATTTTGATTGTACACACAAGTACTATGAAGTTGACTTTAAAAAGATGCTTGAGTTTCTGATTGACAATATTTATGTTTGGAGACTAGGTCTTCCAATAATCTATTGGAATTACCATGGGCACCAATTGCTCCCCGTTATTAGCAGACCTTTTTTTGTATTCATATGAAGCAGAATTTGTCCAAAATCTTATACGTGAAAAGAGGAAAACACTTGCTGTGGCATTCAACTCGACATTTCGATGTATCGATAACGAATTGTCAATTAACAATGGTTATTTCCATTTTTATGTCGATACGATATATCCCGGTGATCTTGAGATAAAAAATATTACAGAGTCTGACACATCTGTTTCATATTTGGATATTTTACTTGAAAAAGACGTTAATGGTAATCTAACAACAAAGCTTTATGATAAACGTGATGACTTTAATTTTTCAATCGATCATCCCTTACTTATGCAGCAATATACCTTCATCACCTGCATACGAGGTATATATCTCTCAGTTGATTCGATACGCAAGAGCATGCTCTACGTATGTACAATATCTAAAACGAGTTAAATTATTGACAAACAAGTTGATGAAACAAGAATATCAGCAGTCTCGTTTAAAGTCATCATTTCGTAAGTTCTATTGTCGATACAATGACCTTGTCAGCAAATACAATTTATTATTGAGTCAAATGCTGACTGACATTTTTCATACTAATTGTTAGGCCATTATTTACACATTGAATTGTCGACGGATTTTTCCGTTATTTCCCGATCATGACAAGGAGCATGCGGCGGGTGTGACCGGTCGGCAGGGGACGCTCACTCCTCCATGGCACCTGATCCCGCCTCTGATGTTTCGGAAGTCCGTGTTTGCTCTGCTCCTATTTTGTAATGTTTAATGGACTTTTGAGCTTGAATACTGTCGTTATCTCCATATATTTCATTCTTTGTGTAAATTTTATGAGTTTTCTAATATTTCATTTTGCTGTTCTTGTCTTTCTTGTCTTTCTGTCACTGTGACAAAAGACTTCTTGGGGTAACAATTCAAATTTTTAGCATGAAACAATTTCAGATTAAGAGACTTTTAATAAAATTGGCATATTTTCTTTCTAAAAATGTTTATTAAGGTTAAAAAATTTTTTCACATAATTTCTCTCTTTCAGGAAAACTCACCACCGTGATTATATGTGAAAATCACCAAGGTTACATACGCTGTGACAACGATGAGACTATTCACATCATACAGGCAAATTATGGAAGAACAGAGGGTGGCAATATTTGCCCTCATGCTTCTATTAGAGATACAAACTGTTACTCTACTAATGCCAAAGGTGTAGTGGGCACCAAGTGTAATGGAAGAAGAGAATGCAACCTGGAATCAAATAACGGAATATTTGGTGATCCGTGCATAGGGACTTATAAGTATATGTCAGTGCAATTTACATGTATACCCGACTCGACGAACGTCTGAACTTGGCTGTTGGTCATCAAAAAGGAATTTAATATTTCCAACAAATCAGTGCCATATCATATAGAATTAAATGCGAATTATTAAAAGAGTGTATACCTATCTTAAAGTGTTTTCACACAGGAAAGGGTCTTTTAGTTTGGGTATACAGTTTACTAAGACTTGTACTTTACATAATATTATTTATATTAATGCAGTAAGTATTTTGATAACCCAGTTACCCATTAAATTTCATATTTCTTTCCATAATCCTCTTATCACTAGAACACCATATCTTATCCTCCTTCAATGAATAAAAAGTCTGTAAAACAGTTTGTCGTGTGTTGCCACCTTTGTGACGTTTAATAATTTGTTTGAAATTCTCAAAAGTATTATTAACAATGGCATATAATTTTAGCAGACACAAAATATAAATATGAGAAATAAACCAATTTTATAAAGGGAGATAATCCAAATTTCTTGTAATTACAACTTAGTTAGACGTAACAGAAAAATCATGAAAATGGGGCTGAAAACGCCACTGACTTTACCGCACTAGGGAAAGTTCAGACCCATGAAGAAAAATGGCAACACACATCAAACATTAATCATACCAGAAGTGAGAAAATTTACCTAATCTGTACATTGCAATATGGGAATAAACATATGTCCAATAATGCAACAAAACACCGTCTGTTCATGAGACATATATTTATCTATCATATACTAAGTAGAAAATAAACCTATTCCACGATGTCTAATAGGGCGTTGTCATAATATAATTCAATAACCGGTCATCTCACCCATGTCAACCCGGAAATAACAATTGTATAAAGTTTATACCTTCATTCTATTTAAACAAACACGTAGTAAAGTTCGAAAATTACCTAAATGAAAAATATAACGAACAGTGATAGATCTGATAAGAACTACAAATCACACGGTTCTTTGAACAGGGCATAAACACGGACCCCTGGAAATTTCAGAGGTGAGATCAGGTACCCAAGAGGAATAATCATTCACTGTTGACTAGTTACACCCGCCGTGGACCCTATGTATTGATCAAGCATAGGGAACATTCCTTAGTATTTAGTACAAAAACAAAGGCCACACAATGATTATAAAACAAGTCAACCAAAATACGATCCAGTGATAGGTTATATTTGCTAATAAGGTCATTATTACGAGCATTAAATTTACGAAATGCTGACTTTAAACTAGGTTGTTGAAATCCCTGTAGCCTGTCTTGGTTTAAAAACTAATCGTACTCAGAGCATGTTCGTGAGTAGCGAACAAGTTGGGAGACATAAACACCTTATGCAAGTGATATTTCTACAAAAATAAGAAAAATTGACCAAGGAAGTCCTGAAGTCATCTCGATTGCCATACAATTTTGTTGTTACATGTAGTTGACCCTTTCCGTCTATAGTCAGTAAAACATCCAAATATGAACAGATGTGGCACACTTTGTGATGTATTATATTTCAAGTTAGCTAAAGTTAGCTACAAAATAACTTAATTTGCTCTATTGAATTCCAATGAAAAAGTAATATACATGCACGAAGCATTCTTTCATGTAAACGACTATGTTATAAATGACGGAATGAAGGGCGAAAAGGGGTATCACTGTATGCTTCGACCATTTCATTGCGTGGAATAAAAATTCATGTTTTATATATAAGAATCAAAATTAAATTAATTAAGTAATGTTGAAGGTTATATTCCTGTTAAAATATAGTACTACATGTAGATTATCCTTTGTTTATTAAAACAATTATTATGCAGATTGGTTTTAGGTAAAGAATCCAGATCTAAAACAAAAGTTTACAATGCAAAAAAGAGGAGGTCTTTTCTTTAAAATACTGTCAAACAATTTTGATAACATTATTTTGTTGAATTGATTTTTTTTTTTCAATCTTCTTTACACTGCATTCTCTCTGCTTTGAAAGAAATCACTGATATAATCAAATGAGATAAATATCATAATTTATTTAAATATTTCTAAAGGAATATACATTAAGTAATATGCATGCACGAAGCATTCTTACATGTAAACGACTATGTTATAAATGACGGAGTGACGGAATGAAGGGCGAAAAGGGGTATCACTGTATGCTCCGACCATGTCATTGCGTGGAATAAAAATTCATGTTTTATATATAAGAATCAAAATTAAATTAATTAAGTAATATTAAAGGTTATATTCCTGTTACAATATAGTACTAGATTATCCTTTGTTTTATTAAAACAATTATTATGCAGATTGTTTTTAGGTAAAGAATCCAGATCTAAAACAAAAGTTTACAATGCAAAAAAGAGATCTTTTCTTTAAAATACTGTCAAACAATGTTGATAACATTATTTTGTTGAATTTATATTTTTCCCAATCTTCTTTACACTGCTCTCTCTGCTTTGAAAGAAATCACTGATATAATCAAATGAGATAAATATCAAATTTATTAAAATATTTCTAAAAGAATATACATTAAGGTATAGGGTTTTCTTATCCAAAGTTGGAGCAAGAAACTGTTCCAAAATTGTTCTCAAAAAGATCCCGTCCGGTTTAATTTATAACCATCACAATCTTAAATGTCTAATCATTGACAAATATATTTCACATGTAGATATTTTCGTGTTCCATGACAGGGATCTCCAAATATTCTATTCTCAGCTGATATGAAGCAAGTTCTTTCTCCGTTGCATTTCCACTTGGTCAACAGTGAAGAATAAAGGGAACGGCAGTGGGTAGGTTTTGTAATTTTTGCAGGGCAGATATGACCTCCTTCTGTTCGACCGTAGTTGGCATAAAGTATTTTTATTCGCTGTGGGTGATTACAACGAAGGTAAGCAAATGAGTATTCGCAAATGATCAGTCCAGCGTATCCTGAAAAAAAGAAACATGTCACACATGATATGTGAACGACGAAAACGAACAGAAGTCATTCGTAAAATTCAAAAGAATAAGATTTGTGAGCAGAGCAAACACGGACCTCTGAAAACAGAGGAGATATGAGGTGCCATGAAGGGGTAAGCATTCCGTGTTGCCCGTTCACTCCTGCCGTGTGATCATGATCTGGACAACGGAAAAATGCGTAGAAAATCCAATGTGAAAATAATAGCCTAACATTTTGTCAGTCAATATTCAAACTAACGTTACATTATTTGAATTTGCAAACAAAGTCATTGCATCGGTCATAGAATTTTACAATATATTGATTTCCACGAGATTATTGTTATCCTTGATTCATCAACTTCTTTCGCAGTAGGTTGCCTCGTTTTAGAAATTTTCGTACGTAAAACATGCTCTAATATATATAATCAACTGGGAGACATAAACCCTATATGCAGGGGATAATGGCATATTCCACTTAAACTAGGAAAGTTGACCAAAAAATAAAATTATCACATTTATCAAAAAAATTATTTTTTATTTTGTAATCAGTCTTTCTCTAATATTCAATGGGATAAATCGAAGTAAAGTATGAATGAAAATGAATTTTGTTAACTGACAAAACACGGTCGACATATCCAAATGTCGAATTGAATGCCACAGCAAAAGACTTCTTTTCACGTAGAAATTTTTGGATAAATCCTGCTTCATAAAAATAAGATAACACTTCTGCTCTGAACGGGATACAATTAATATCCATGAGAATTCCTACAGATTATTGAAAGACCTGGTTTCCAAAGATTGCTTTCTGGATATTGTAATTTTTTTTTTTTTTTTTTTTTTTTTTTTTTTTTTTTTTGGTTTTGTTTGCTCAAAAGGCCCTTTCACCTTAAAAAATTCTTTTCATCAGTTTGGATAGTTAGTCATAAAAATATAAACAGCTGTAAAGGAGAAACTTTAGACGTACAGTGCTCCAGCATATTCTATGAGTGGTGTACATCAAATGTGGATTCTCAGAAATTCCAAAGAACATTTAGAAAATTTAAAATTACATATTTTTCGAAAGTTCATACCATCAAAAAGTATAATTTGTGAACTTATTACTTCACGAAAAATTAAAAACAATTCTTTTTGATATCATAGACTGCTGCTTCTTCAATAAAAATGGAACCCATTTCATATCATGAGATTTGTCATCAACAACATTTCTTCGTTAAACATCACGCTGCTTCTAAAAGTAAAAGTATGCTGGAATTCCTCATTGACAACGTATATGTAGTCTTTGTAGACCAGATTTACCAACAATTGTAAACCGTTTGAATTCCGTGGTTATTGTTGTCTTTTATCAGATTGCCTGTTTTTTTTTTTTCTTTTATTCCTATGAAGCAGAATTTATTGAAAAACTTCTACATGAGAAGAAAACATAAATCATACTGTGGTCTCCAGCGACATTCAGATCTATCAGGGACGTTTTATCAATTAGCAAGAGTTACTTCCATTCATATGTCGACTCCATTTTTCTCTGTGAGCTCGAAATAAAAGACACCACAGACTGTGTCATATTTCATATTTGGATGTTTTATTGACAATGGACGATAATTAAGGTCCATCTAACAACTAAACTGTATGACAGATGAGATGACCTCGTCTTTTCTATCGTCAGTTTTCCTTATTTAAGTAGTAATATATGTATTCCGCACTCACGTATATGGTATATATGTCTCCAAATTAAACGTATTCGATAGAGCATGCTCCGAGTACGATCAAATCATAAACCAAGGCAGCTCAGGCTACTGACAGATAAGTTGATTTTACAGGATTTCAAAAACTTCGCTTAAAGTCAGATATCGTAAATCCATTGTCGTTATTATGACCTTGTTAGCAAATATAACTTATCATTGGTTGCCATTTTGAATGACATATTTGATACCAATTGTTAGCCCTAAGTTTTATACTAAATTTAACTTTGAAATATTCCTACTAACTGATCGATACATAGAGCTGAGGGCGGATGTGAGCGCTCGACAGAGGATGCTTACTCCTCAAAGACACCTGATCTAACCTCTGGAATTTCCGGGGGTCCGTGTTTAACGCGAAATTCAATTTTTTTTTTTTTTTCTTTTTTCTTTTTTTGCTTTTATTGTGCTTTTATTGTGCTTTTAATGGAAAACCTTCACGGGCTAAGTTTATAACTTTCGAGAAAGAATTATCAATTATTATTAGATACTAATTATCACTTATGAATTATGCAACGTGATCAAATTTAAGAACATTACATTTTAATATCTACCTTTTGACGACCCTTTTGCCGACGCTTTTGATATGACGAAAAGACAATATATCCAAAAATAAACAAATAGTGCGTTTTTAATCATTGTATTGCGACTAAATTCAGGGAGAGCAAAGATTCCTCGCTTTGGTATTTATATTTGTACGAGACCTGGTTGATGACAATATCTTTCAAAGTCACGAATGCTATAGTATTTAATTGCATTTGATGCATCGATATTTTATTATCATGTGTCGGGACTTTATCTTCTCTATATGAGTAAATCGATATTTTCAAAATGATACAGTCTAAAAAAAGAAAAAGAAAAAAGAAACTAGGAAGATGATAGTATTTCAGCATTAAAAAATTGCGAGTAAAGCAACATACTGATAGAATATTTTTAGCAATACCAATTACATAAGAAGATTTTTCTAGACCCAGGGCAATACATATGTAAGCTGAATGTAATTACCAATTAAGGGACAATGGTGGATAACAAATCCGCCAATTTAAAAGCTGGAAAAAAAAGCGAAACGAAAAGGCTTAACAATTTCAAACAGAGAAAGATAGTCTCTTTTGACTGGCAACTACTATTACTCCAATTTCTATGAAATGAGAGCTTCAGACAGCCTTCAAAGTATTCGTGCACACATTGAGTTTCATCTAACAGAAAAAGGAAATTCAGTATTAACACATTTAGTGTCAAATAAAGATAAATTAATATCCTTTATCATTATTTTTTTCACAAACGCATTGATACGGTTTTAGAAATAAAGATATCTCTCATTTAAGATAAAATTCCCAAATCTAATTTTTTAATTACTTCGAATATCGAACATATTCAAATCAGCTTTATCTGATTTTTTCAGCTGATAATGAAGTAATTATTCTCATACCTGTCAGGTCTGTGAATCTTTTCAAGTTCCATGGACCTCTTCTGATGTAAAACTGTTTTATCTGTATCATTTCATAATCATATAAGAGTTTTAATTTCTGCTTAAGGTAAATAGATTTGAATGAGTATACGTATTCACAAGACCCTGTAGCTTTTCTTCTACATTTGTGTAATATCTATTGCTTTGTTTGTAATAATGAAAGAAATACGTATAATATTTATAATTGAATTATTAGTATTGATGAAAAAATGTACAATGACACTGCAACTTTAAAAGATTTATCATTTGATTATTTCAGTCTGCAAAGAAAGATATCTTAAATATCTGAGAGCAATAAAGTTTAGTTACTGGGATAAATACAACTGTGTTCATTTAAATTGGTTGGATTATTTACTGCTAGATACCGGTACATGATCGCTCTTAATAGATTATATTCTGAAAATCCAAAAATAACATTTGATTGTATGGTCAGTTCCTTCGAACTCGTATGAAATCCTGTTATGAAAATTTATTTGTAAACTCATAACAAGTCCTCCTGAACAGATTCCAGACATCTGCAGATTCTGTGGCAAAATCTTTCTAGATATATTTCACATCACCTGTTCTTGCTCGCTGACATCGGATTTACGTAATTGCTGGTGGGATGACATTTCCAATAATTTTTATGTCCACATCTCTGCAGAAATGTGTGCATTGACAGATGTCGAGATATTTCTTTTTCTTCTTGGACGTAATTCTGTTCATTCCTATCTGGAAAAGATCTTCGGCAGCTTAATGTGACCAACTTTCGATACATACGAAATGTTGCCACGTATTACAACCGAGCCCTCCAATTCCAGTAGCAAATTTGCCAACCGACTTACATGTAAATTCACAATTTGCAGTGACCTTTAATTTACAAATTTGTGAATATATCAATACTATTTATTTATTATTTGACTAATTTATCTATCTTCTTATTTCCCTTTCACCTAGCTCGTTTAGCCGTTTATTGCATGTTATTTTGTTGTTTGTATCTATATTTACTATGTGCTTATTCTTGATTGTATATATATATATATGTAACTATATGTCTTCACATAATCCTCTAATGAGGGAAATAAAGTATGAATGAATGTGGCATTTATCACGAAAACAGTGCATGGAGATAAAAAAAAAACACAAACTAATTAATTAGGTAAAAGTCAACCACATGTACTTCCGGCTGCATTTCATTTCCGGGATTTTAAAAAAAAATATTCAACTTTTCATTTCTGACATTTTGTAGTTTTCATTTCCGACATTTCTTAGTTTTCATCTCCGACATTTATCTCAAAGTACTTTTACGGCGATGAAAACAGAATTCAAGACCTTCTTTCTAAAAAGTTTTAAAAAAATAAATAATTAATTTCTAACATAAATTTGTGCAGTCACCGACGTATAATTCAGTGGACATTAAATATGATGAAAAATTGCACGCTCATTTAAAACATGCAAAAATTTTAACTAAACTTATTATTATACTGTATTATGTACAGTGCATTGGAATAGTTTTATGCGGGAAATGTGGTTTATTTATATCTTGTTAAAATTTATATCCACTTGCTTGGTTAACAGTAAGTTGCTGGAAAGATCCCCCCCCCCCCCCCCAAAGTTTCGGGAAACGGAAAAATATAAATGTCGGAAATGAAAATAAAAATGTTGGAAACTAGTTATAATTGTAACGGGGACCGTTACAGATGTTCCCCAAACGCTCCCCAACACCCTTTTGGTGTCTTATTTCCTGTAAGCTTCATTAAATAAGGCAATAAAGTATATTGGTCGTTTTTTGCATTTCACGCCAGGCACGTACATGCATGTGCAGGATGACCATGTCATCTCATCTATACTATTAATGCATCTTTATATTCTGAGTATCAAAACATTTCATCAAAAAATAAATAAGTTCCGGCTATATCAAGTATATTGGTCATCTTAGCATTGCACGCATGCGCACCTGCATGCATGTTCATAATGACCATGCCATTTTGTCTACACTTATAATATCTCTGTTTATTCTTACATGTAGTATGAAAGCTTTTCATAAAAAATGTATAAAAGTTATGGCTATGTTAAGTATATTGGTCATTTAACACATTGCACGCGCGCGCATGTGCATTCATGAGCATGATGTCCAAATCATCTTGTCTACACTTTTAATATTTGTATATTTTTAATAAAAGAAATATAAAAATTACGGCTATATTAAGTATATTGGTCAATTAACACATTGCACGCGCGCGCACGTGCATGCATATGCATGCGTGCATGCATGTGCATGATGACCATGTCATCTTGTCTACACTTTTAATATATATAAATATTTTGAGTATCAAAGCATTTCATCAAAAAGTATAAAAGTTACGAGTATTTCAAGTATATTTGTCATTTTACGCTTTGCGCGTGCGCACACGTGCATGCATATGCATGTTGACCATGTCATCTTGTTTACACTTTTAATATATCCTTATATTCTGAGTATCAAAGCATTTCATCAAAAAATATAAAAGTTACAGCTATATCAAGTATATTGGTCATTTTACGCATTGCACGCGCACGCACGTGCATGCACGTGCGCGCAAAATGACCTTGATTCCGCAAATCTACATAACATGCCTATTAACCCTAGAAAGGTTTCACCTCAATCGGATGAGTAGTTGACGAGATCACTCGCGGACAAAAAAGTACCCAGGAAGAAGAAGAAGAAGAAAAATAATAATAACTAGAAACTCATTGCGAGCAATGAGAGGTCTTCCGTCCGATTCTGAAAATAAAAGCAAAAATTCACTCTGAAAAAGTGATAAAAGAAATTCAGCGTGAAAATCCAAGAAAGCTAACCATTAACCATTCACTTTTTTGCATCACTTCCTGTCACGACCGGAAGTAACGGCGATACAAGATTTTCTCACGATTCAAATAAACTGATGACTGACTATCAGACCTGAAAGTTTTAGACTTCAGTCGTTTACTGTTGCCAAGCAATATTGTGAGAATAAATTCTAATTTTGAGGACTGGTAATCACTCGACCGGAAGTGAATTTTATAAAAATCTCTGCAAACTTTTTCAATCAAAAAGATGAAAACATACATAAAACTCCTAAAAGACTCTCTATTAACCCTGTAAATCCCAAAGAAAAATATTGAAAAACAAAAAGTTGCAAATTTAACATTTTTGAATTCACTTTCGTTTGCGACCGGAAGTAAGAACGACGAAAATTAATTGTCGATCAATATATCTACATTTGATGCTCTATCACCTCAGCAAGTTTCATATTCATATCTTTAGCCATTCTCTGTTGATACTGTTTACTTTCTTTTATTCTTTATGTATTCAACTTTTTATTTCATGTAATTCCATATACAGGCATGTCCATGTAATCTTTTTCTGCACTTCTATATACTTCTGCATCAGACCATTTGTCTACTACGAAAAGTTGATCACGATACATTATTTCGAGCGAAATGTCACGGGTAAATATTCGCGCATATCCTTCGGAATGTATTTTCTATTGAATGGTGATGGTTTCAATGAAATTTCAAAATGTATGTTCTTATAACCTGAATATCGAGCTTGAGAAAGTATATTTATCATATTGTACTTATTATATATCGTATGGATAAGTAACACTGAAGCAGTGATTTAGGTAAGTTTTTCTACAAGTTTTATTTTCCTGTTTACCCCCAAAGTGGACTATCCCGATTAGTTACACATTCATGGGAAGATTAGAATGTTTCGCCCAAAAACATGTCTCGTCCTGCGACGGTCAAGGAATCTGATACCATTTATGTTCAATAACATCTTTTAGAAAAAAAATATTTAAATCATTTTCATTAAACAATCTTTAAAAAAATGGTTTTCTTATTTCTGTCTTTTCTGTTCATTTAATATGACACAAGCCTGCATGGGGAAAAAACAATGGCCAGGTAATAATTACTATATATTGATTGCTTTAGTCAGGCAAGTTTCTTGAAAAGCTTTTACTTATAACCATGGTTTAGGATCAGTTTTTCCGTGGTGTAAAACAAAAGTTTGTAGTTATCGTATTTCCACTTGTAGTCATGTCGTTTTTCTACTTTGAGATACAGACAAGAAAAATTATAGTAGACGTTTGAGGAAACCCCGGATTAAAACTCTATTGCGAAACAGAATTGCAACGTAATTGTGATGTGACAATCCAACATTTCCTTCACATTTCTTTGATCCTTATGGTACTTTCATTCAAACAAACGCTCGGCTGACTCCGTAAATTCTGACCTACTTATCGGAGTTTACAGAGACAGCCGCCATTTTGGACCCGCTTCAAATTTAGAAATGCGAATATCTAGAGTTTGGATTGATCAATTCTAAAATAAATTATATATTAAGCACTTTCAGAAGAGTCTCTATTAACCTTATTAAAATAAAAGAAAAATATAGAAAAACAAAAAAGTTTCAAAATACGACTTTTTTAAATTCGCATCCGGTAAAGACCGGAAGTATTGACGACGCACAAAAAGGTGATTCCCCTCATCTAGAAGACATAACCTATCATCTCTAACAAGTCTCCAGTTCATATCTTAAACCATTTTTGAAAAAAAGGGGGGACAAAATTTCATTTTAAAATCAGAAAACTGTCAATAACTTGGCACCAGAAGCGAGTTTTCCAAATTTTCCTTCTGATGAACAAAGTTCATTTGACGACGCATAATTCCTGAAAGTTTCATTTAAAACCACTGAATAGTTTTTGAGAAATCGCCTGCACAAAATTTTGGGGAAAAAAATAATAATAACTAGTCAGAAATTCTTTTTCGTTTCTGAGATATTTGCAAAAGAAGTATTTAGGGGCCGGCCCTTCAACTCCTTAATGGGGATGTTTAGCAAAAAATGAAAGGTTGCATCTTGTTTAGAACATTATTTTGGACATCTTTTGTTCAATATTGCTTATCAAAATATTTCCCACTTTTGAGATATAAAGCGTCAAAGATTTAGCATTCTGGCCCCTTATGGCCCTTAATTATGTAACATATGAGATTTTTATTATAATATATAGTTGTAGATTGTTCAGATAAACGTTTTTGCTTCAGTAATGTATAACAAAATATTGATCGTTAAAGAGTTATGGATTTAAGACTTTTTGCCCCTTTTGGCCCCTAATGTGATGAGTCAGCCCTTTTTTCTTGATATCATATAAAAGATCTTGTAATTCTGCACAATTTCTGTTCAATGTGTTTTAGGAAAATATTCATAGTTTTGAAGATATGATAAAAAATGTCTCGAAAATTCACTCCTGATTCATGTCCTAAATTTTGACCCCTACCGAGCTTCCATACTAGGCACTTCCAGAAAATTTGAAAACTGAGGTACACAACTAGAACATGTCCTCTATTATCACTGAAAATTTCAGCACTCTATCTTTTGTCGTTTTTGAGTTTTAGTGTAGACAAAATGGTCACTAAAAATTCGATTAAAGGGCGATAACTTCCGACCGGAAGTGAATTTCCAAAAAATAAAAAAAATGAATAAGGTTTAGATCATGATAGATCATCTCTGAAAATTTCAAGTGAATCCATCCAATCATCTCTGAGAAATCGTCTGCACAAAATTTGGACAGAAAAAAATAATAATAATAATAATAAAAGTGAAAAAGAAACAATAGAATAATAGAAGGGTCTTCCGTTGGAGACGGAAGACCCTAACTAGATGTGATCTCGTTGCGAGCAACGAGTAGATGTGATTTTAATTAAGTTTTCGTTAAAAGATAATGATATAAAAATTTCCCTCCTTAGATTTCATTCTTTTGATTTATATAATATAATCTTGAACATCTTTCGTTCAATATTGCTTTTCAAAATGTTTCCCTTTTTCGAGATATGAAGCGCAAAGGATTTAACATTCTGACGACCTATGGCCCCTACTTTAGCAATAGAGAATCAAAGTTTTACAACATATTGTTGCATATTGAAGAGTTACATATTAGTCTTTTGGCCCCTCTGAGCCCCTAATTTGAAGGGTTAGCCCCTTTTATTTGATATTAAACAAAAATACTTGTGATTTTAAACATTTTTTGCTCAACAACTATTCAGAAGTTTCTTCTCATTTTCGAGATATGTAGAATAGAAATATTTAGGGGCCAACCCTTCAAGTCCTTAATGGGTCCGTTTTGCAAATATTGAAAGGATATATATTGTTCAGAACATTATTCTGAACATCTTTTGTTCAATATTGCTTATCAAAATATCTCCCCTTTTTGAGGTATAAAGCGTCAAAGATTTAGCATTCTGGCCCCTTTTGTCCCCTTATTACATAATATATGATCTTAATTTTATAATATATAGTGGCAAATCATTAAGAGGAGCATTTTTGCTTCAGTAATTGATAATAAAATATTCATAGTTAACGAGTTATAGATGAAAGACTTTTGGCCCCTCTGACTCCCTAATTTGAGGGGTCAGCCCCTTTTTCTTGATATCAAATGAATGATCTTGTAATTTTGAAGACTTTTTGTTCAATACCTATTCAGAGATTTCTTTTCGTTGTGGAGATATGCCGAATGGAAACATTTAGGGGCCACCCCTCCAAGTCCTTAATGGGGCCGTTTGACAAAAATTGAAAGGGTGCATATTGTTTAGAACATTATTCTGAACATCTTTTGTTCCGTATTGCTTATCAAAATATTCCCCCTTTTTGAGATATAAAGCGTCAAAGATTTGGTATTGTGGCCCCTTTTGGCCCCTTATTATGCAATATAGGATCAAAATTTTATAACATATATTTTCAAATCGTTAAGATAAACATTTTTGTTTCAGTAACTTATAACAAAATATTGATTGTTCCAGAGTTATACTTATAAGACTTTTGGCCCCTCTGACTCCCTAATTTGAGGGGTCAGCCCCTTTTTCTTGATATCAAATGAAAGGTCTTGTGATTTTGAAGACTTTTTGTTCAATACCTATTCAGAGATTTCTTTTCGTTGTGGAGATATGCCGAATGGAAACATTTAGGGGCCACCCCTCCAAGTCCTTAATGGGGCCGTTTGACAAAAATTGAAAGGGTGCATATTGTTTAGAACATTATTCTAAACATCTTTTGTTCCGTATTGCTTATCAAAATATTCCCCCTTTTTGAGATATAAAGCGTCAAAGATTTGGTATTCTGGCCCCTTTTGGCCCCTTATTATGCAATATAGGATCAAAATTTTATAACATATATTTCCAAATCGTTAAGATAAACATTTTTGTTTCAGTAACTTATAACAAAATATTGATTGTTCCAGAGTTATACTTATAAGACTTTTGGCCCCTCTGACTCCCTAATTTGAGGGGTCAGCCCCTTTTTCTTGATATCAAATGAAAGATCTTGTAATTTTGAAGACTTTTTGTTCAATACCTATTCAGAGATTTCTTTTCGTTGTGGAGATATGCCGAATGGAAACATTTAGGGGCCACCCCTCCAAGTCCTTAATGGGGCCGTTTGACAAAAATTGAAAGGGTGCATATTGTTTAGAACATTATTCTGAACATCTTTTGTTCAGTATTGCTTATCAAAATATTCCCCCTTTTTGAGATATAAAGCGTCAAAGATTTGGTATTCTGGCCCCTTTTGGCCCCTTATTATGCAATAGAGGATCAAACTTTTATGACATATATTTTCAAATCGTTAAGATAAACATTTTTGTTTCAGTAACTTATAACAAAATATTGATTGTTCCAGAGTTATACTTATAAGACTTTTGGCCCCTCTGACTCCCTAATTTGAGGGGTCAGCCCCTTTTTCTTGATATCAAATGAAAGATCTTGTAATTTTGAAGACTTTTTGTTCAATACCTATTCAGAGATTTCTTTTCGTTGTGGAGATATGCCGAATGGAAACATTTAGGGGCCACCCCTCCAAGTCCTTAATGGGGCCGTTTGACAAAAATTGAAAGGGTGCATATTGTTTAGAACATTATTCTGAACATCTTTTGTTCAGTATTGCTTATCAAAATATTCCCCCTTTTTGAGATATAAAGCGTCAAAGATTTGGTATTCTGGCCCCTTTTGGCCCCTTATTATGCAATAGAGGATCAAACTTTTATAACATATATTTCCAAATCGTTAAGATAAACATTTTTGTTTCAGTAACTTATAACAAAATATTGATTGTTCCAGAGTTATACTTATAAGACTTTTGGCCCCTCTGACTCCCTAATTTGAGGGGTCAGCCCCTTTTTCTTGATATCAAATGAATGATCTTGTAATTTTGAAGACTTTTTGTTCAATACCTATTCAGAGATTTCTTTTCGTTGTGGAGATATGCCGAATGGAAACATTTAGGGGCCACCCCTCCAAGTCCTTAATGGGGCCGTTTGACAAAAATTGAAAGGGTGCATATTGTTTAGAACATTATTCTGAACATCTTTTGTTCAGTATTGCTTATCAAAATATTCCCCCTTTTTGAGATATAAAGCGTCAAAGATTTGGTATTCTGGCCCCTTTTGGCCCCTTATTATGCAATATAGGATCAAACTTTTATAACTTATATTTCCTAATCGTTAAGATAAACATTTTTGTTTCAGTAACTTACAACAAAATATTGATCGTTCAAGAGTTATACTTGAAAGACTTTGGGCCCCTCTGAGCCCCTAATTTGAGGGGTCAGCCCCTTTTTCTTGATATCAAATGAAAGCTCTTATCATTCTGCACAACGTTTAGTATATATGTTTTCACAAAATATTTACAGGTATAAAGATATAAAAGAAAACGTGTCAAATTTTGCGAGATGCTTTTGAGCCTATTTTTCAAGCCCAGGCGAGCTTCAGCGCCTTTTGCGCCGGGAAGATATAGACGCAAAAAAGCACATCTACAATCCTTCTTCTACCTTCACTGAAAATCTCAACTCGATATCTTTAGTCGTTTAGGAGTGATTGCCAGGACAAGCCGACCCTCTGAAAATCAGAAAATCGTCCATATCTCACGACCGGAAGTGACGTCATCGACGACGAAAATTTCCGACAAGGTTCAGATAAATATCTATCAGATCTGAAAGTTTGGTAAAAATCGACCAAGCCATTTCCGAGAAATCGCGTGCACAAAATCGGTAAGAAAAATAATAATAATAATAGGGGAAAAGAAACCGAACGAAAACAATAAGGTCTTCCGTTGGAGACGGAAGACCTTAATAATAGGGAAAAAGAAACCGAACGAAAACAATAAGGTCTTCCGTTGGAGACGGAAGACCTTAATAATAGGGAAAAAGAAACCGAACGAAAACAATAAGGTCTTCCGTTGGAGACGGAAGACCTTAATAATAATAATAATAGGGAAAAAGAAACCGAACGAAAACAATAAGGTCTTCCGTTGGAGACGGAAGACCTTAATGATAGCTAGATGAGATCTCGTTGCGAGCAACGAGTAGGTCTTCCGTCCGATTTTTCAATAAGATGAGATATGTTTTTTGACTATGATCTTTGTTGAAAGATAATAATATATAGACTTCCCTAATTAGATTTCATTCTTTTGATTTATATAACATTATCAAAGAGCTATAGATGACAGGCTTTTGGCCCCTCTGAGCCCCTAGTTTGAGGGGTCAGCTCCTTTTTCTTGATATCAATTGAAAGGTCTTGTGATTTTGGAAACGTTTTGTTCACGAAATTTTCAGAGATTTCTTTTCGTTGTGGAGATATGGTGAATTGAAATATTTAGGGGCCACCCCACCAAGTCCTTAATGGGGCCGATTAACAAAAATTGAAGGGGTGCATATTGTTTAGAACATTATTCTGACCATCTTATATTCAGTATTGCTTATCAAAATATTCTCCCTTTTCGAGATATAAAGCGTCAAAGATTTAGCATTCTGGCCCCTTGTGACCCCTTATTACGCAACATATGATCAGAATCTTATCATATATAGTTGTAAATCGGTAAGATAAACACCTTTGCTTCAGTAATGTATTACAAATTATTGATCGTTAAAGAGTTATAGGTGAAGGACTCTTGACCCCTCTGAGCCCCTAATTTGAGGGGTCAGCCCCCTTTTCTTGATATCAAATGAAAGATCTTTTGATTTTGAAGACTTTTTGTTCAACAACTATTCAGAGATTTCTTTTCGTTATGGAGATATGCTGAATGGAAATATTTAGGGGCCACCCCTCCAAGTCCTTAATGGGGCCGTTTGACAAAAATTGAAAGGGTGCATATTGTTTAGAATATTATTCTGACCATCTTTTGTTCAGTATTGCTTATCAAAATATTCCCCCTTTTCGAGATATAAAGCGTCAAAGATTTAGCATTCTGGCCCCTTGTGACCCCTTATTAGGTAACATATGATCAGAATCTTATCATATATTGTTGTCAATCGTTAAGATAAGCATCTTTGCTTCAGTAATGTATTACAAATTATTGATCGTTAAAGAGTTAAAGGTGAAAGAATTTTGGCCCCTCTGAGCCCCTAATATGAGGGGTCAGTCCCTTTTTCTTGATATCAAATGAAAGGTCGTGTCATTCTGCACAACTTTTCTTCTATATGTTTTAACAAATTCTTAACAGGTATGAAGATATGAAAGAAAAGGTGTAAAATTTTGTGAGATGTTTCTGAGACATTTTTTGAGCCCTACCGAGCTTCGGCGCCTTTTGCGCTAGAGAGATTTGGACACCTGCCTGCAAATCTACCAACCTTCTCCTACCTTCACTGAAAATCATGAATCAATATCTTAAGTCGTTTCGGAGGAGTTTCCAGGACAAGCCGACCCTCTAAAAATCAGAAAATCCTAAATATCTCGAGATGGAAAGTGACGTCATCAACGAAAAAAATTTCCAATAAGGTTCAGATCAATACCTATCAGATCTGAAAATTTCATGAAAATCGGCCAAGACGTTTTCGAGAACTCGCGTGCACAAAATCGGTAAGAATAATAATAATAATAATAATAATAACTAGATGAGATCTCGTTGCGAGCAACGAGTAGGTCTTCCGTCCGATTTTTCGATAAGATGAGACATGATTTTGACTATGATCTTTGTTAAAAGATAATAATACATAGACTTCGCTAATTAGATTTCATTCTTTTGATTTTTATAACATTATTAAAAAAGCTATAGATGACATGCTTTTGGTCCCTCTGAGCCCCTAGTTTGAGGGGTCAGCCCCTTTTTCTTGATATCAATTGAAAGGTCTTGTGATTTTGAAAACGTTTGTTCAAGAAATATTCAGAGATTTCTTTACGTTGTGGAGATATGCTGAGTTGAAATATTTAGGGGCCACCCCTCCAAGTCCTGAATGGGGCCGTTTGACAAAAATTGAAAGGGTGCATATTGTTTAGAACATTATTCTGACCATCTTTTGTTCAGTATTGCTTATCAAAATATTCCCCCTTTTCGAGATATAAAGCGTCAAAGATTTAGCATTCTGGCCCCTTGTGACCCCTTATTATGTAACATATGATCTGACTCTTATCATATATTGTTGTAAATCGTTAAAATAAGCATCTTTGCTTCAGTAATGTATAACAAAATATTGATCGTTAAAGAGTTATAGACGAAAGACTTTTAGCCCCTCTCAGCCCCTAATTTGAAGGGTTAGCCCCTTTTCCTTGATATCAAATGAAACGTCTTGTGATTTTAAAGACTTTTTGTTCAACAACTAATCAGAAATTTCTTTTTGTTGTGGAGATATGCTGAGTTGAAATATTTAGGGGCCACCCCTCCAAGTCCTTAATGGGGCCGTTTGACAAAAATTGAAAGGGTGCATATTGTTTAGAACATTATTCTGACCATCTTTTGTTCAGTATTGCTTATCAAAATATTCCCCCTTTTCGAGATATAAAGCGTCAAAGATTTAGCATTCTGGCCCCTTGTGACCCCTTATTACGTAACATATGATCAGAATCTTATCATATATTGTTGTAAATCGTTAAGATAAGCATCTTTGCTTCAGTAATGTATTACAAATTATTGATCGTTAAAGAGTTATAGGTGAAAAACTATTGGCCCCTCTGAGTCCCTAATTTGAGGGGTCAGCCCCTTTTTCTTGATATCAAATGAAAGGTCTTGTGATTTTGAAGACATTTTGTTCAACAACTATTCAGAGATTTCTTTTCGTTATGGAGATATGCTGAATGGAAATATTTAGGGGCCACCCCTCCAAGTCCTTAATGGGGCCGTTTGACAAAAATTGAAAGGGTGCATATTGTTTAGAACATTATTCTGACCATCTTTTGTTCAGTATTGCTTATCAAAATATTCCCCCTTTTCGAGATATAAAGCGTCAAAGATTTAGCATTCTGGCCCCTTGTGACCCCTTATTACATAACATATAATCAGAATCTTATCATATATTGTCGTAAATTGTTAAGATAAGCATCTTTGCTTCAGTAATGTATTACAAATTATTGATCGTTAAAGAGTTATAGGTGAAAAACTATTGGCCCCTCTGAGTCCCTAATTTGAGGGGTCAGCCCCTTTTTCTTGATATCAAATGAAAGGTCTTGTGATTTTGAAGACATTTTGTTCAACAACTATTCAGAGATTTCTTTTCGTTATGGAGATATGCTGAATGGAAATATTTAGGGGCCACCCCTCCAAGTCCTTAATGGGGCCGTTTGACAAAAATTGAAAGGGTGCATATTGTTTAGAACATTATTCTGACCATATTTTGTTCAGTATTGCTTATCAAAATATTCCCCCTTTTCGAGATATAAAGCGTCAAAGATTTAGCATTCTGGCCCCTTGTGACCCCTTATTACATAACATATAATCAGAATCTTATCATATATTGTCGTAAATTATTAAGATACGCATCTTTGCTTCAGTAATGTATTACAAATTATTGATCGTTAAAGAGTTATAGGTGAAAGACTATTGGCCCCTCTGAGTCCCTAATTTGAGGGGCCAGCCCTTTTTTCTTGATATCAAATGAAAGGTCTTGTGATTTTGAAGACTTTTTGTTCAACAACTATTCAGAGATTTCTTTTCGTTGTTGAGATATGCTGAATGGAAATACTTAGGGGCCACCCCTCCAAGTCCTTAATGGGGCCGTTTGACAAAAATTGAAAGGGTGCATATTGTTTAGAACATTATTCTGACCATCTTTTGTTCAGTATTGCTTATCAAAATATTCCCCCTTTTCGAGATATAAAGCGTCAAAGATTTAGTATTCTGGCCCCTTGTGACCCCTTATTATGTAACATATGATCAAAATCTTATCATATATTGATGTAAATCGTTAAGATAAGCATCTTTGCTTCAATAATGTATTACAAATTATTGATCGTTAAAGAGTTATAGGTTGAAGACTTTTGGCCCCTCTGACACCCTAATTTGAGGGGTCAGCCCCTTTTTCTTGATATCAAATGAAAGGTCGTATCATTCTGCACAACTTTTCTTCTATATGTTTTAACAAATTCTTAACATGTATGAAGATACAAAAGAAAAGGTGTAAAATTTTGTGAGATGTTTCTGAGACATTTTTTGAGCCCTACCGAGCTTCGGCGCCTTTTGCGCTAGAGAGATTTGGACACCTGCCTGCAAATCTACAAACCTTCCCCTACCTTCACTGAAAATCTTGACTCAATATCTTAAGTCGTTTCGGAGGAGTTTCCAGGACAGGCCGACCCTCTGAAAATCAGAAAATCCTAAATATCTCGAGATGGAAAGTGACGTCATCAACGAAAAAAATTTCCAATAAGGTTCAGATCAATACCTATCAGATCTGAAAGTTTCATGAAAATCGGCCAAGACGTTACCGAGAACTTGCGTGCACAAAATCGGTAAGAATAATAATAATAATAATAATAATAATAATAGGGAAAAAGAAACCGAACGAAAACAATAAGGTCTTCCGTTGGAGACGGAAGACCTTAATAATAAGAAACAGAGTAAAAACAATATGTTCCCCAACTTCGTTTGGGGAACATAATGAAATAAAATTGTCGGATATACAGAGCAAAATTCCGGAAATGAAATGCAGCGGTTCTTCCGCGATTCCGACCAACATGGTATTATCCAAAGAGATTTTGCTGATGAAACAGCATAAACTGTGTGATCCGACATCCATGTAAGCTGTTTCACTCCCACTTTATTATTTAAGAATCTTTAGACTGCGGAAGCTGACACCTTTTCTATTCCGATACAAAATTGGTGTCCCAGTGCATGTTTCTTAAATACTCAAATTTTTAGACTGTTCATGTTACTAGGAATCGGAATTTCGCCGTATAAATTTCTGACTTTAGTTTTAATTCAAAATATTTATAAGATTAAATATTTGTAACATATAGCCATAAGAAAATGATGCAGTTTTTTTTTAAATGAAAATTCCATGGTAAGTCTTTTTTTAAGTATACTTAACAAATAAAGGGTAAAATTGAATGTGTCAAAGTAACAACTACTACAAAAAAATACCATCAGCTTCGGCTAAAATTGGTTAAAATAACATGATAAATGTACATACCGGTATGCACATGTACTCTTCACAAAACCATATGTTACTACTTTGTAACGCCCTGTATAATTTATCAATGGCATATTATCCGTAAAAAGCTCAAAAATGTGTATGAACTAATCGGTTAAAGCAAAATGACAACAATAATTATGACAGAACTATGAATAAAGTTACTATGACTTTGTTCGTTTGGTAAAAACTGATGAATGCACACTACATGTATGTGTTTTGAAATAAGTCCTTTTATAAGTAAAATGATATCAATAACTGTGACATAACTATGGTATAACTATGAACAACTATTACATTGTTCGTTTTGTTTATACTGTATGCACTATGTCGTTAAATGAATGTGGCCTTTTTTGAAATGCAGATTATTTTAACAGGACTTCCTGATTGTATAATTATATGCATGATTTTGTGTTTTTCATTTAGATTCATGACATGGTAATTAGTTATTCAATCGTATGACTGTTCACAGCTGTTACGTGATGATAGCTAACATGGATTTTGCTTTTTTTGATAATGGAAATATAAACAGGATAACCTTAATTTCAATACTTGTAGTTTAAAAAAGCACACAAGTCGAAGAATATACACCTATTTATCACAGATTCTCAGAGAACGCTTACGTCAGTCCAACAGTAAAGGTAAGTCCTATATACGTACAGCAAGTCAGTTCGCTGAGTGGTAAATTTTTCACATTATCCATCGATTAAATATTTTATTTCAAAGAAAACAATACTTCCATTACATTTTAAACACAGAACTCAGCAATACCACTGACTACTGACCAATCGTAATTAATGATTGTTTGTAAGTTTTGTAAACAAAGAATACACGAGGTCATGCAGTCAAAGCCCGTTTTACTAATTACTATGATCACAACGTCATACATTGTAATTTCAATCTCCTTGACAGTGTGCATGTATACCAGTAGCAGTGTAATGTTACTGTGTAACGCATGGCTTCCTACTTGGATTAACCCTTAAGCTCCATCGGTAGAGCACTGGACTGGCATAGGCCCCGGGTTCAATTCCATTCGAAGGCACAAACATCTCTCTGCTACCTTACTAGGTTCCTTGTACATTCCTTGTATATTTTCTTCAATTTTTTATGTTACCTCCACCCGGTCAACATGGTCGATATACAGTTGAATGTGACACTTGATTATACTGGACTGTGACTGATCAAGTAGCTGCTTATCCATGTATACGACAAATGCTGTATTCATAAACAATCATTCAATGTGATTCAACGGTATTCTCATGTTACTAGTAAATTTTGAGTTTACTGCCACCCGGTAAATTCAAAATTTACAACATGACAGTATTATCAGTGGGATAGGGTTCTGTGTTGTAAATACAAGTAGTATTCATTTCATCAAAATTGAACATTAAATCGATGAGTTATATTAAATTCATTTAATAAAAATTTACCACACAGGATTAAGCAACTGACACTCAGTTATCTGAATGATAGTAGAGTTACTTCTCTTTATATTTTGTATAAAATAGTTTTTTTTTCTGATGCAATAAAGACAAAAAATGCTGAATGATTTTTTTTCACTGAATACTCTTGCAAATCTACGTTTCTTTTCTTTCTTGCTCAATGTCCTTCACACCATACCATAAATCTTTACATCACCAGAGCAATGCTCAGGACATTTTGGGACCCATTGTAAGTATTTGACGAAGGCAGAAAATACAAATTAAAAACAGTCAAGTATCATTTTTTAAACAGCTTCACCTCTAAAATTAATTGATTCTACTTTGTTTTGAATATCTATTAAATATACACAAATATTTTTTTTAAGATAAAATTAATGTCATAAGAATATTTTGTTTACATATATTATTAAAACTGTTTTTCAACGATAGTTATCTCTTTCGATGTGAAGGTCAGGTCAGATTGGAATGTGACACATTTAGAAAAGTACATTATTTTCCATTATTACTTTTTTTGAGATTTGCCTGTAGGATCTGCCTTACTATTGGTGACTTGTTTATCTCTTCGTGTATTTTTTGACAATTTATGACGAGGAATGATGATACCTCCTCATTACTAGAAATTTACTTTGTCTATTATTAATATCTACCTGATTTTTTGTGACGTTGTTTACCTACTGAACATAGATATGGTGAACATTCATGGAGTATTTAAATGGATCGTTACAAGAAATCTTAACCCCTCTGCATGTCTCCATCTAATATAAATAGAAATGAATGCATAGCACATATATTTTAATTTGAGATACTATAAAAGGGATTGAAACCAATACCGGTATTAATAATTAATATTTTACAACATTTTACATCTTTTGGCTTATTGATATTAATTTTTAAACAAATGTTTTACTTACGTACACTGTACGATAAACCTTACCCTTACTCTTAAGGCGGTACATGAGAGGAAAACTACAAAATTAATGCTGTAATGATCAACAAGTTTTCATTTACAGTTTTACTATGGCTAAAGATACAAGAAATAAAAAGAGAATTTCTTCAAACTTTAAAGTTATTTTTGTTAGCTAAAAAGAGAATTTCTTCAAACTTTAAAGTTATTTTTGTTAGCTAAAAAAAGAATGTTAAAAGTCAAAACAAACGTCTGTCATTTTCAAAGAAATCAAAATAGTAGAATGTTTTAGGAGTGAGGGACTATATACTTGTATGTTTTTTCTCACAAAGATGTATGTAAATATACTGAGCACAATAGCTATACGCCTGCACACTTCACAAGTGAAAAGTAATTCTATCGAGTCCGTAAATTTCCATGATAATGCGAGTTGGAAAATAATTGATGACACGATCGAATTTCTCAAATAAAGGAATGTGCACTGCACAAGTTTTAAAGAATCCACCATTTACGTATATTAACCCCACTAAAATTGGCCTTCTACTCTTTTCAAGAAACTGCTTTCTCCAGATCATCATCAGGAAGTTTAAGTTCATCTGAGGTCACATGAGATTCTCATATCCATCCTGCAAGACATAAACTACATAAAAAGTGAATTTTCATTGAAGGATTCGAGTTGAAATACATGAAACTGTAAATTTATAACCCTGTGTCCTAAATCGACACTGAATGATCCTGTTTTGAACAAATTGAAAAAAAATGGAAAGGATAATAAATTCATTATAGTAAAATCCATCAAGACTTTTTTAATGAAGAAAAATCAACTATATGGTGATCATATTTCGCACTTCTTTTTATATAATGTGATTTTCTAATAATACAAACGTTAAATATTAATAAGATCCGATCAATAAGGGATAATATTAGATCCTAAAGAAATCAATAAATTACATTTATTACGATAAGCAAATAGCAAAGGTGAGTTATTAATGGATAATATCACGTTTCTCAGCACGGAAATTTAAACAACAAAGATATTCTATAAATAGTTGAATGAAGGAAAATCCTCAAAACGAACATTGAAATAAATGTTTTAGTTCTAGTGCTGGTGTACCTATATATGTCAATACACTAATTATTCGAGTATGCATTCAGTTTACAGCTTTCCTTTTAAACCTCTGATTGGCGGATTTCCCGACTCCTATTGAGCAGAATCCTTCAACCAGAACACTAAGCTTCAATATCACGCTGGAGAGATTACCCTGTTTATTCCGGGTCTAGATTATACAATGGAAAATCTGAAATTGTGTTGACCACTATCTACAAGAAAAATAAACAACAGCAGAGCGGAAGGAGGGCCAAAATGAACAGGAAACTGATTTTTATGATCTTCGTGTTGGCAGCATTTCTGGTTCTTGCGGATGGTAGACGAAGGTAAGTTTTTCGACCTATTCAAATGGATTGTTTATAGGCAACATCATGACCCTGAACAATAAATGTTTTTGAGTCCTATTATGGTTGTCACGTTTTAGGTTAGTTCTTTTACATAAACAAGTAACATAAGTAAAATGATATGTTGGAATGAAAAGGATTTCTATCATCTGTCGTCTATATTTTGCAATTTGAAGTTAAGGAAGAAAGAGAAGGATGAGGTACAAATATAGTATTCATTATAACAATATGAGGAAAACCAACAACAAACTTCAGTTTCATATTGCATATGTAAGTGTTTTGAGCCATGTGATTAATTCATTGATCATCACTATACCACTGCGTACATGGAACCAGATTTTTAACATATATTGCTGCATATTTGAAGTGTTTTAAAGTGACATATTTGGAGAGATGTTCTAGATATTATCATCATTTTAATCGATTTATGAGTGATAGAGCAGGCTTCACAAGGGTTTGTAAGAAGTTTTTAAAAAATCAAGTTAGTCGGATTTTACTGACGAAACACCAAATAACAAAAGAACCTATCATAAGTTCAAGTGCATATCACATTCTAAGAAATACCATATAATCATACGAGTGTAATAAATGTTTGTTTTCTCACTATCCGTTCCCACCTTATGTAACCACAAATCGCCTTATCCTTCAATTTCAAAGAAAATCACCTGTTTAAAAGTCATTGTTAGGCTCCGTTTCGAAACAGACTCCTCTCTCAAAAATCAAACTTAAGGTACATCCTGCTAGAATAAAAATTGCTGATCATCACATGTTCAGCGCAGTTTCAGAGTTCTGTTCTCAAGTTCATGGATTCTAATTTTTTTAAAAAAATCTGGATCTCTTAGTTATATTTTGTACTTTGAAAGCGCGGAATTTTTTCTTTACTTGATTTCGATGCATTGATAGGTAGTGTGTCAGTGGATGTGTTTATTAAAAGGACCATTTTCGACATAAAATGATATACATGTAGTTTATACGTAGTTCTAAATACAAAGTGTATATTTTCTTTTTAAATAATATTGTGTATCTTATTCTGAAATCTGGGTTTTCTTTTCATGATAATAAATTGTCCTCCTATTAAATTATTCAATTTTGAAAAATCGAAAGGTTTAAACGTGGATGTTCCGAGGTTAGTCTCTTTGGATTGGTTATTTGAATGGATACAGCATCATTTTTTATATCTCATACCTTGATTTAGGGAGAGGGCTAAAATAGGCTGAGCCTGCTGCCCAATCCTATTCACTCTTACATCTGTGAATAAAATATTGTTTGAATTAAAATCTTTATATCTTGTACGTATTCTAATGAATATACATAAAAATATATTTTTTACCATGATTCTCAGGAAATACAATGACACTGAAGGTCAAAGCGTAAGTGTGGGTTAATTCACAAAGTATTCACAAATATTCAGATTGCGAGAAAAGAAGTACTGAAGTGCTAACATTTTTGTCCGTACAGTTGTTAATAAGAGATTTATATATAAAGAACAGATCTAACAATGCAGAAGCATTCCAGACATTTTCCAAACATGTGATTTTACTCAATAAATCATTAATTACTAAGCAGAAATCATATTAGTTGTTTTAATTCAGAATTATAGTTTGAAATTTCATATGTTTTTCTTAACTTTTTTTGTATGTAAAAACGAATATTGATAAAAATGTGTCAGATACGAAAGTGTTAAGAGGTCACATATGTTTGTACCCAGAGAAAAGTCTTGTCGCATGCCATACACATATGAAATATGAAAGCTATAGCTCCAACCAATCAACAGTTATGGCCAAGGTTAAAGTATTTGTGGACAAAAAGACAGATAGACACAAAGAGACGGGCGGACAGACCAAAAACTGTATTCTCCCGAATTTTCGATTACGAGGGCATAAAAATATGCAAAAAATATATATATAAATTACAAAAAGATGGACTTGAATACGCATGTTACATAACTGTTTTTATCACTTATTTAGCAGATTGTAGTTATAGAACTCTTTTTTCAGTTAGGAAGTGCATGCAATTATGTATCACGCTATCTGATTGTTATTTAATTAATTTTCAGAATAAACTTCCTTATCTAATAATGAATCTTTGAGCAACTATCGAGTTTAGAACATTACTATGAGAACATCATTATTTTTTAAAAACAATCAGAAATGTATATTTTCTCAATAGTCCTCAATATGTGTCAAAAATGTGGTACATGATTTCGTATGATATATCAAAAATTCTAGTAATCTAATCAGAACCCTCTTGTAAGGGGGAGGTGGGGGATCGAGTAACTTCTTCCTAGCTTGAAAAAGGGCTGTAGAAGTTTAAACATTCCCACAGGGCGTTCTTAAATGAAGGAATTTTTATGTGCTTAAAAAATAAGGTTGAGTCCAATTTTGAGGATAATGAGGAATTTGCAAAACAGCGTTTGAATTGAGATTTTGATTTTAAATCACAAATCTCGTATTGTTGACATATTATTCTAGATATATGTACATGCATCAACTGATTTTTCAAGTATTATTTTGAATCTTGATAAAAAATGATTGTCTACTTGAAAAGAAAATCTCTAATTATATTTTCTTTCAGTTAATTTTCTTTTCAACATCGTAAATGAAAAAAATATGCCGTTTCGTCTTTAGACACCAAATTGATATCATAGCCTTTCGTATCTTAGCAACAAGAAAAATCAGGAAACTGAAATGACTAAAATTGATTTTACTAGCTACGAAATATGAAGTATTTCTACTGCTAAGTGCAAAGATTTAAATTCAAGATACTGCAGACCGATTTGAAAATTACGAAAGGGAGTTTTCGCCGATGCGTCACATACATATTATCATTGCTTGTACTTTCAGTATGTTAAATTGAGTTTAAAGTGCAACAGAATTTCGCTTGTCGATCATTAAACTTTTAAAATGTTTTAATTAGGGAGACATGTTCTTTATGCTTAAACTAGCAATATTTTTTCTGCCTTTTTGGCTGCGAATAGTCATATTACAGCAGGTTCATTAAAAAAAATATTGCAAAATTTATTTTTTAAGCTATTTATATCCATCTGAGTTGTATGACGCAATTTATTCATATATATATATATATATATATATATATATATATATATATATATATATATATATATATATATATATATATATATATATATATATATACATGTACATAGCATTTCGTATACATACCTTTCTTTTTTATATTATTCTATTGTATACTTTTTTTCAGGTCATAGATATGGATATCTTGTGAAGTGTTTGAAGGACAATAATTTACTCTCTCTCTCTCTCTCTCTCTCTCTCTCTCTCTCTCTCTCTCTGGGGAATTCTGGGAAAAATTAAACCTTTTCAAATTATTCACAAAACAGTCACCGAGATGAGAATAATACGTGTTATTTAGCTGTAAATGTACCCTTCACTTCATGAATTTGTAATCCTTACTTTAACGCTTTTTAATATATGTAGTTTATCTTTTACATATTTTTTTTTTAATTTTTTTATGGAAGAAACCCCTTTGGCGTGGATAATTACACAAGCAGTTGTAATATAAGACATCAAACTGTTCCATATACATACGTGTACATGCTGTGTCATTGGGAAAAATTCTTCTCTTTGTACTATAAATATAAATGTTTAGTGTGCTATAATTGCTCAGTTTTAAACATAACTGCCTTGGTTAAAATTCAGAAGATGAGCAAATAAGGCATGCGAAATGCCTATAGCGCGACGAACATGAAGGTGAAAAGTTAAATCTCAATTATAACAAAATTTTCTTTGATATTTCATCTAAATTAAAGTATACTTTTATGTAGAATCTCCACAATTTGCAAAAATCTCGCAAAGATTGAAATTATTTGCCTATGAAATAGCATACACATACTAAAGAGGACAAAAAAGATCATTTTCTTATACTATAACAAAATTTTTCGATATGAGTGGGTCTTCGCTCCATTTTTTTAAAGTTATCCTCAAAGTATGCATCAAAATATACATTTATTGGTTAATAAAACCATGGAGCAAAGACCCACTATACCACCTTAAAAATACACTTTTATGACACATCATTCGCATCTTTCCGGGAAATAATTGAAGTCCATTTAGTCAAATGGTCATATCACAGCATGATTTAAATGTCATCATTCATCAGGAGCTCTGTGGTTATATTAGTCTCAATAAAAGATGGGGGAAAAAAACGGTGTTAGTCTCAAAGGAAATTGATGTACATGTATACTTAGGATTTTTATTGCTAAGGCTCGAATCCCACGAATACCACACATTGTTTTTTTAATAACAGAATAATTTTTGTCCAGAATATTTTCCTCAGAAAAGTTTTGTTTTTCATAATTTCATAAATTTCAATAATGAAAACTTTATTCTAAATACTTAATTAACAAATTGAATATGATTTTTATACATCTAAAGCTATATTGACATTCTGCACGTCCTGTTCACCCATCTTTTTTTTTTTTTCATTATTTCCATTAAATCGACAATTCATGTTCACTGTGGCTTGAATAAGTGAAGAGTGAAATTGGGGGGAAAACGTGCAGAATGAACAATGGTATTTATTTCAGTTGGCAAATGTAAATCTGATATGTTCTGAATCTGAAAGATTCGTTGTCCCAAATTATTTAGGAAAATACAGGGTAATACTGTCAAAAGCATTCTAACTTGAATGTTTTTGAAAGGGACTAAAATAGAATTAAGAACCAGTTTACAAAAGCAGATCATTTCGTGTTTAATAGATGAATACAAATGTGTGTATACTGTAAATCTAGCAGCTAGCTTCTCAAATGTATAACACAGAAAGGTTCATGAACTTCTCTGCACAACAGTTTAACTATCCTTAATTTTTTGTGTATAGATATTCAGATAAAAGAATGCTAAATGCATGTTTCAATCGATATACGTACCGGTTACATGAATTACGTTCATATATGTCATAATGAATTCAATATTGTGGCAGCTTCATTTGGTATAAAGGCAAACAAAGTTACAGTACAGAGGTGTGCAATTAGCATCGCCCGACGCCCGGGGCTACCATTTTTTGGGGTCGGGCTATAGTGGTTTTCTGCACGGAGGTAGCCCCTTGGGCTAGTAAAAAATAAAAAATGCCAATGAAACATATGAAAATCACTACCGGTATTTTCACTCATATTTTGCTATTTAATTCCCAACCAATGAAAAATTTCCAGGCAGCATGCTCCTGTTGTTCGTAAATATCCATAATCTTATCCAATTTGCAGTACTTCCTGACTTACTTACTTCCAAAAATGATCGTTTTTTCCCAATCCGAATTTCCTCCATTCCTCTGTTTATATGGTAAATACATGCTGAAATCTTAATAAATTATTTACGATTACTGAATCAACTGAAAGATAAGTGTTATGTGATTTACATAAAAATATATTTCCAGTAATAATTCAAAATGAAAAAAAAGATTATTTCAATTCATTTTAGATGAGTTAGTGCAATGCACAGAAAAAGGAAAAATAATTTATTTAAATTAATTTTTATTTTATATTATAATTATTAATTTATTTATGAATCAATTTAACTAGTGAGAATTAATCTTTGATTTTAAAAAGAATAACCTTAAAATCCTGGTCTTTTCACCAATAAACTACTTTTTTCCAATATTAGTTACACCCCCCCCCCCCCACACAATTTGGACTAGTAACTTTTTACTTGGGGCTAATAACTTTATTACTGCCACTAGCCCGTGGGCTAGTACTTGATTTTTTTAATTGCACACCCCTGCAGTATACCTTAACAAATCACGAATCACACATAATCATAAACAAAAACACTTATTATATTTTTTGTTATCTGTTCAAGTATTTTTTAAACCACGTAAGATTCTCAGTGAAAATTAAAAATAAAGAAAGTCATGCAAATATTTGGACGTAATACGGCCAGGATTAGTCAAGTTTCCTTAATTCTTTCCTTAATTTGGAAGCAGGAGTTTCATACTTGTATAGGCCTACATATACTACTTTTTATGAATGGAATATATTGTAAAAGAACTTTTGAAGTTGATAAATTACTGTACTGTTATGACTGAATGTAATTTATAAAATACGTAATTTGTGATTTCCAAAAAATTAATGATTACAAAATACTTGTACCTGTGATTTACTGATAGACGTCGGCGTAGCTGCCCTAAGACAGATGATGGTTCTAATGGCGATCATTGGTGCTGTGACGTCAAAACCAAGAACGTGACGCACTGGAACTTGATTTGGTGGCCTTGTGACGAAATGGACGCTCTTCAAGAGGACCATGGTGACGAGCATCCATCTGAGGAAGAGTGGAATTGGTGTGGAACTGATGGAAGTGACCGGAGACGTAGATCATCGGGGGACAGAAGGTTTAATATTCTCATTCTTTTTCTACCAAAGGATAATGCTACTGGTCGATATATACAAGTGTTATTTAATTTTTGGATGAGGAACCATTACATGAACATGCATCAGGAAGGGGAGGGGGGGGGGGGGGGGGGCTGAAATATGTCATTATAAACGATTGATATTTTGTGTATTGAAATTAGACTATAGAGACTCCAGAAATTTTTCTTTTTGACATTTCTTTAAGGATATGATTACTATAGACCTTAATTACTTAATTTAAAATATATTTAAAAGTCCCCATCAAGACAGCATTACATGAACTTCACTATAAACACTTGTGCGTGTTCTGCATTGTATTTATAATTCAGTGGTGAATTTTGTGCCGTTAGAGTGGTCTTCCCTTAGAGACCTAAATAAAATACTGTGTATTAAATAATGGGTACTCAGTTCAAGCATTCTTAATATTTGCATTTTATTTGACTAAAATAAATTGATTGAACATTTTATTTGAATAGTATTTTTCCCTATTTTAACATGAGAATAGCTGTGATTTCTTCGTTGTCTTTGAAGATTTTCCTGAAAGTAAATGGCCGGTACATACCTTATAGCTATATGAAAATGAAAAAGACAAACTAAATATTGACACCTTAATTTTCTTTATGCCCGAAAAATATTTTCATTAGTGTATAGAGGGTCCTTATATTAAGCACAGTAGTTCAAGAAGTAAATGAATTTCATAAGATCTTTTATATTGAACGATATGTTTAAAACAGGGTCTATGCTTTATGTTTCGGATCAAGAACTTTTAAATTTTCTAATAAGATTACAAATTTTATTAAATTCACACCATTATTGGACGTTTAAATCAACCCTTGAGAAAGCATTCAAGAATTACAAAATTAAATCGAAGTGCATGTTAAATTGCTGCATAACAAGTCATAGTACATGTACTTTAGAGCTTGATCTATAATTAGAATTAGGTAATCTTTCTCTTCTTTAACTTTTCGACTTCTTTCTCTTTTAGGTCCTGGTATAACCTCTGCCCTCTGTGGATTGCCTACAATGTCACTGTGAGTTATAACAGCTGGAATTGTTGTAAAGGGTGGAATAAAGATGAATACGGCGATTGTTCTATCCGTAAGACTGCATTTTATAATTAATATGTATCATAAAAAGTCTTACTCATGACCTTTTGTTTTGTATTCTGTCAAGTTTTGGCAAAAATCGGGAAATTTTCTGTTCAGCATTTTCTTTAATCATTAAAGAATATGATTATCGTAAGTTAGGATATTAAAACTACATGTGTCATGCATCGATTTACTTGTCACACATAGTCATTTAATTAATATCAGGTTTACTCAAGGCAATTTCAGATATAATTATGCTTTACATTATCGATACTGAATTGAATATGTTAGACGACATATACTTGGTAATCTTGGTTGCAGGTTGAGTTAGATGACACCAACAATATAAAATCGTATTTTTTTATTTCTATAAATAGCGGATAGTGGTACTGGCCCCTTGTATTGTGATAATGGCGGTTCTCTCATTGATAACGCATGTGTCTGTCCTGATGGGTTCATAGGAACTCACTGCGAGACGCGTAAGTATTTTATTCACATGAACATATGATGCAACAGGGGAATTACCAGGCGGATGAACTTAAAATATTTTTTTTTTCCAACTTTGAAAAAAAACAGTTTATATATTTTTGTATATATACATTTTGCTATAATAAAGAAAATACTATAGTTTATAGAGAGAAGCCAATAAGATATCTAACACAGTTTTTGGGTAATCAAGTTTTTGATTCAAAGTAAATGAAAAGAAAAACAATAATACACAATAAATGAATAAAGTACGTCACTAGTTAATACTTTCGTTGAGTTTTGGAGATAAAAGCTTAAGCTAAAATTTCAAACTATTTCGTTCATTAAATCAAATACGAGGAATTTTTAAATAATTTTTTATCAAAGAAAATATTTAAATTTTAACCCTTTATTCCAGGACCTTTGAGACATTGTACATATATTTTTTTTTTTCAAACTAAAAATTCTTGTGTTTATATCACCTATTTGAACATTTCCCTTTTAACATTTATATATGTATATTCTTTACAGCTGTTTGCAAACCAGAATGTAAAAACAATGGCCATTGTGGAGCTAGAGACGGGAAACCAATTTGTGTTTGTCCCGAAAATTTCGGAGGCGACCAATGTCAAACACGTAAGTATATATTAAGAGTATTTATGTTGTCTTATATACATAATTAAAGTGAATTTAGTTTTGTTTACAATTTACGTTAGTTGTCATGGTATGTTTTCATTGGAAAAACTTATGAGCGCAATAAATATGTGTTGGTGTTGGTTCTGTCATTTAATTTTAACACAATTAAAATTTCATTTATATATATTTTGAGCACGAGTTTCTAAAAAGTTTCAATCAAATTTTAGCAATCTGTGAAAAGCCATGCCTGAATGGCGGACTCTGCGTGGCAGACGCGTGTGAGACTAGATGTCGTTGTAAAGCTGGATACGCTGGCAGATTCTGCGAGATAGGTAAATATAAATATTACCCTTTCTGGAAAAATTTTATTTTTGCATTGCTCAATGAAATGAAATTGCAACATGAAACTGGTTTTTCAGTTATCAAAGAGGGCGACTGTCCGATTGACACGTCAAGTATCATGTGTGATCAAGGATGCAACACAGATAACGACTGCGCAGGCGTCAACAAATGCTGTCCTCACCATAGCTGTGGTTATGAATGCATGAAGCCTATCAATTCGAGCCGCTGTGTTTACAAGAATCATACATACAACGTAGGAGAGCAGATGAAGAAAGATGACTGCACTACTTGTATATGCCAGGGAGAGGGGATGTCATATGACCCTACCGGGTTTGACTGTTACACCATTGACTGCTTCGTCACTTCCTGTCCCGATGGAATGGTGTATAAAAGGATCCCTGGACAATGTTGTGGACAGTGTGAAGGTATTTCATTTTATCAAAATATTTGCGTTAGGTATGTGAAGTTAACAATATTTATCTAAACGTCTCTTGCAAAGTAAAGGTAAACACAATCACCTAATTTTTTGAGAAAAAAAAGTTTTGACGCAAGTGATAAATTCTCATGGTAATTTTATGCCGTAAATTTATATACATATATATTTATCTCAGTACTTTGTCAAATTTGTAATAATTTTCAACCTAAGATTCAAACAATCATTACATTTCATCATGTTCTTTTCAGAACGAACAGTATTTTAATTGCATTGGACAAGGAATACTTGTTAAACAAGTCCGCTCCTGCAATTTAACAATTATTAAATTTTCTCCGCCTCACAGTAAAAAGTCTTTTGCATTAGATCTCAAACATACATAACATGCCTTTCACACCAGGTTCAATCAATACAGCTTTCTGAGTAACCCTCAAGGTCAACTAGTATATATTGACAGGAGAGCGAATTTAAAGTGACCGGTTGGCGGCAGGGAATGCTTACTCCTTCTAGGCACCTGATCCAACCTCTGGTGTTTCTAGGAGGTCCGTGTTTTTTGCCCAATTCACGATTCGGTTTGCTCACTGGATTTATGAAATTGATCACTGTTCGTTATCTTCACTTAATACATTTATACGTCACACTAGGATGATTTCGAAAATAACGAATACTCCCTTGTAAGCGTGACAACAACTTTGTAAACTTCTGTCAGCTTTGAAATATCGAGTCATGTTTAATCTGTTCGTTTCAAATTGCTTAATATATCAATCTGGCTAAAGTTGTTTGTAGAATTATAAAACCTTTTAAAACCTTATACTTTTAATGATATTTTCTTTGAAAATAAGTCAAAGTTTCATTGATATCTTTTAAAACGTTTAAAATGGAAATGCTCATTTTGGACAAACTATAACAAATTAATGTATATTGAATATTTTTTTAATATCCTCAGCAATCGAATGCCCCACCAGTTGTGGCCAAGGTCACTGTAGTCTGGTGAACGGAACCCCTCAGTGCGTCTGTCCCACCAACTTCCGGGGAGCATCATGTGAAACACGTGAGGACTTTATTTACATGTAATGGATTATCAGGATGTAGACTTCCAAATTATACCTGATATAAGATCATATTAATGTCTAATTAAAGCTTTCAATTAATTGCAAAGTACAATTGAAATAATATTAATTTACAAATTTACCGAGTAGAAATAAAGGAAGGTTCAATTTTTGTACATTTTTAGCCGTTTGTGACAAGCCTTGCCTGAATGGAGGAACCTGCATTGCTAGAGGCACTTCTGCCGTCTGTCTCTGTGGCCCAGCCCACACCGGGAATCATTGTGAGAGTAGTGAGTTACTTTAGCTACTGTTTAAAAGTCAGAAAAAACAAAGGAATTTTAATTGAATTTATTCTCTCCATCTTCCTGTCACAATTTTTTGTACATTATTGAGATGTTTTCCAAAGCTTAATTTTACAAATTTATATCTAGGAATCCCTGACAAAGAGGGAATATGCCCACGGGTTGGCAGCTCTCACCTCTGTGGAAATAGCTGTAATAGTGACTGGCATTGTGCAGGCTCAGACAAATGTTGTTTGACTTCCTGTGGCCATGTATGCGTTCCGCCATTGAATCCCCATATTTGTATTCACCAGAACATGACGTATGGCATTGACACCATTATCACTAAAGAAAACTGTACTACATGCACGTGCAAAGGACAAGGTAATACAGAGGACCCGAGTGGATTTTCTTGTAGACCGACGCCCTGTCCCCTTATGGTGGATTGTTTGCCAGGATATACATACAAGAAGCTCCCTGGGGAATGTTGCGCCAGATGTGTAGGTATGTAGAACAAATCTTGTATTAAAATTGTATGAATATGGACTAAATAATATATTTTTTCAAGCAACATTGGAAATTTCATCTTGTTCCTACTCATTTTACAGAGATTAAATGTCAGCAGTCTTGTCAGCATGGTGGAGATTGTCGATTAGATGAGGGCTCTCCAAAGTGCATTTGTTCAGAATATTTCCAGGGAGAATTTTGTGAAATTGGTAAGTATTTTTAAAAGAATAACATACTGTTATAAAGAAACTTTTCCGTTTTAAATTAAATACACCTACAACTTTCGAAACAGGTTAATGTGCTTTTTTTAAACACTTAACAAAAAAGAACCCGACTGCGTTACATGTTTATCATTAAAATTCTACGCTAGATATTAAGAAGTGCCCAACTTAAGGACTGCTAATCACTGCTGAATAAACTTCTTAAATGTAAATTTTTCACAGCCATGCTGTAATTCCGCTGTTTATACCCCCGAATCTCAGGCCATAAATGTCAGGACTATTTACATTTATAAATGCTGCACTCTCATTTAAACCAAAATCTAAACTAGCTATCATGACCATGTCATATACAGCCATGTTTGTAAATATACTACTGCATATTGCAATTAAAAACATTTACGGCTTGTCTCGTCTACAAGATTAAGATAATTCAAGCATATGAATTAAAATTTTGCAAACAATTTCACATAAAATCATACATTAAAAGATAAGATGGTTGGTCCTTTCTTTCATTTATTATAGTATAGTATTTTCTTGGTTTATTACATTAGCCAGATGTCCAGTTGCTTGTCAAAATGGAGGACGGTGCGTTCCAAATGGTGACCGCAATGTGATGTGTGCATGTCCTGTCGGATTCTCTGGCAAATACTGCGAATCAAGTAATGTGATATAAGTTTTTTTCTCTGAACAATCATTTTTATCTTCAGACTGAGGGACTGATAACATACAAATGATGTTATATGTGTTTCTATTATGTCTTATACCTACAGGGGTTGATGAAAAGAAAGGAATTTGTCCATCCACGGAGGGAAGAGTAGGAATTTGTGTTGAATTGTGCTCTCATGATTTGCAATGTACAGGGGATAAAAAGTGTTGTTCAAATGGATGTGGTCATGAATGCAGCATCCCCCTAGACCCAAACATCTGCAAAGTTGGAAACGTGACTTACCGGAAGGGCGAGCAAGTTCAAATGTCAGTATGTCAGAATTGTGTATGTATGGGTCAAGGTCAGGGATCCGATGACAGTGGCTTTATATGTTCTATGATGGACTGTCCACAGATCATGTGTGCACCAGGATTTGAGTACAAAACATCAAAAGACAGATGCTGTCCATATTGCGAAGGTGGGTATGATGTTTTACGCAATACATAAGTATTAAGCAAATGTTGATACACATTTGAAATATCCTTGATTTTTTTTATTTCTTATAAAGGATTGTGAATGTTATTTGATCTACATTTCCTCTGATACATAAATCACATGCTTAAATCTTTAAACAATGCTCATTCATTCTGAAATTCTATATTTTCAGAAGTCACAGTTTCTCGTAAGTATTTATTTGCTATTAAGAAGATTCCTTGATGTAATAATTAAAATGGACATATTTTACATTCTACCATTTTACTATGAAACATCATTAAAAATGAAAATTATTGATGTTTGTTAAATGATGTTTAAAAATCTCTCATCTCTTTTCAGCACCTAAATTTCAGCGGTGCCCATCACACATTACGTTGGAGGTCAATTCATACGATAAATTAGTCGACCTTCGGAAATCTCTCTTGCCAAAACTTGAAGTCATTGATGGTTGGGGCCAAGCTTTGGAAGTTTCCCTTAGTGTATGGCAACTTGAGCACTGTGTTTGTCCACACAGTCAACGTAATATTCACAATGTTGTTGCAACATCAAAACCAGACAAGTTTGGACGTATCGCTACATGCGCTATGGCTGTGAAAGTGAAGGGTAGTGTTATTGTAATACTGAGAATTATTTGAGAAAGATTCAAAATTGGCCAAGACTTTCATCCATTGTTTGATTCGTCTTAAAATTTGTGATTTAGTTTTGAATTTTATACATTAAAACAAGTGATTTCTTTGAATTTTCAGATGTTCATCCGCCGATTTTTGCTTCTTGTCCTTCCAACATCGAGCTTTTTACCACAGAATTTGTAATGTGGGACAGGCCAACAGTCGCTGATAATGTAGGAATCGGTAGTATCGACTTCCTTGGTTCACAAAGTAATAATACCAAATTTCCCAGTGGAAACTATTTGCTGGGTTACATTGCCAGAGACTTTGAAGGAAATGTTGCTGTATGTCAGTTCAAAGTTTCAATCTGGGAGGAAGGTAAGTAAACTAAAATTATTTGCTTTAAATCAATTATTGACCATAGGAAAATCATTAATAGCGAGCGCAGCGAAGCGCCGCTCGTCACTGCAAGCTCTAACGACAACGCCTGGGCGAAGAGAAAAGTCGGACAACTGCACATTCATTCAATAGATTTTTTTTCCGCAGTAATTCTGGAACGACAATGCATCGCTTGTTAAGCTGCGTTCTCGCGAGAATAACAACAGAAGTTCAACAAAAATAAACTCGCCTTGATTTAATGAATATATTGCAGATAGATAGTAAATAAAAGGTTCTTCATTAAAATCAGCACTGTTCAGGCTTCGGTTTGGTAATGCAACTTACATACGACGTCATGTGACGTCAGAGTCTAGACGCACCAAATGTCACGTGCGGTTTGAATACATTATAAACAACTAGACTTTGACCCGTGCGTGCACGGGTTGACATTGTTATGAATGCATCCATGTGCATATCGGACATTTACAAAATAGATACATCGACACATTCATATTATAAAGTATTTTTTAAATAAACAATGAATGTGAATATAATTCTGTTTTGTTTTTTGTTTTTTTTTTTGGTGTTTGTTTTGTTTTTGTTTTTGTTTTTAATTGTTGCGTAACGGCGTAGCGCAGAATGGGTTTGACCACCAGTTACCTATAAATCAAGTCTTGAGTTCGAATCACGCCGGAGCTTACATAAATTTCACCCTTCCAAAGAAATTTAATAAAAGAAATTATGGATGTTCATTGAAAATATGACAACAGCAAAGAGTTGAGCACACTGCTGATATATATCAAGCAAAGTAATGAAAATGAAGAAATGTGCTAAGCTGGTATTTTTACACTATCAGTTATTAAAGTAAAGGTGTAAAAATTTTTGTAACAATTTTAACACTGCAGGTCTCAACTTGTTCAAAATATGACCTCAACAATAAAAGAGTTAAGCACGGCTAATACATATACATGTACTTTATATATACACAGGTAATAGACAGGTATATAATCTGTAAAAGACTGTCTGTTTTGATAAAAATTAATGTAATATCCTTGAATTAGTACATAGAAAAAGTAATAAAAAAAAGAAGCTTAATTGAGAAAAAATAAAAACAAATTGGTAATCTTCAAGTACCAATGATGTTTAAAATATATAAAACAAAAGACAGTATTCTTCCGATTTATCGGTATTAAAGGCCAAAAATTCGAGTCTATAATTTTTATATAGTAGTTATTATTGTAATTTTTGGCGGAAAAAGAATGCCTACTTCAATAAGATGTGATTCTAACTGGAGTTGTAACACCCCCCTTCAGTTCCCCTCAAAAAAGCATAAAAGAGGAGGGATAAAATAAATCGGGTAGTTACATTAATGTTGCTCCTACGATCATGAGCTTTTTGCCTCCGTTGAGATGGCCAGAGATATAAATAACATATAATAAATGTGTCTCCGAGATGGCGAATGATTACCCACGTGGCCACAGTATCACATTTGTATGGATATAAACTCAGAAGCGATTACAATAATACAAACATAGGCATCAGAAGCAAATTGAAAGTTAGTGGGGTGGCTATTTGAAAGTTGGGGGGGGGGGGGGTAAACCAACGAAAAAAGGTAAGTCCCAATTTTCAATGCCTATATTATGTCTATCTTTGCAAAAAAAAAGGGGGGCTAAGCCCCCCTAGCCCCCCCCCCAACCCCCCAACCCCCCGGTTCCGACCCCTATGACAAATACTTTTAAATTTTCATTGGAAATTTGCTATATATTCTGTTCATATATATTACTGATTTCTTATTAGAGAAATTATACAATAACAAATATACATCTACTTAGTATTTACTTTTGTCTTCTCTGATTTGAACACACTCTCGACCAACGGCTCATACATTCGTGTATGAGAGAGAAACGAACGACAACTCTGCAAAGGAGATTGATTTGAACACCGTGATTTAGCGTGAATGTAATGCGCATGCGCAAGATTGTAAAATCCAAAAAATCCAGTTGATTTCCGGAATTTTTTGAGGAATTTTCGTTGATTATTAATAAGCGAAGCTTAATTAAGAAGAAATAAAAACAAATTGGTAATCTTCAAGTACCAATGATGTTTAAAATATATCAAACAAAAGACAGTACTCCTCCGATTTATCGGTATTAAAGGCCAAAAATTCGAGTCTATTATTTTAATATAGTAGTATAGATACACTGAAAAGGTATCTGCGCTCGCCCTACGGTCACACCGTCAACATATTGAGTTATATTAAAAATCCGTAAAAGTGATGCAAAAAACCTTTTTGTCAACATACATCCACATGTACTCTTATGTGCATTCAATTATTTATATTCCACCAGCTGCTGTTGATCACATTTTAAACCGTAAAAATTGTGCTTTTGCATACTTTTGGCGATGAACAGTTATTCAATTAATTAGTAAGGAAGCATTTTATGTAGTAAACCCTGAGATTCTCTTTTCTGTGTTAACGTGCTAACGCAATAGACCTAGGATAGACATATATATACGTAATAGAAAATTTTGTTCCATCTTCCTCCAAGTTGGTTTATGTTATATCAATATGTATCTAACAATATATATGCAAAGAAAGACTTATTAAAGAGCTCTTAAAAAATTAAAAAGAAAATTATCACGAATTAATTAAACTGGAATTTATTATTTTTTCCCCTACCAGATTCCACAGATATCAGTATGCCTCATCAAATGAAAAAAGTTAAAGAGGATACTGTTGAGGGCAACAAAATGTTCGTCGGTAAGTACTTTTAACTTTATAAGGGCTAGTGTTCTTATAGATCGTCTTATTATTGGTGTGACCGGTTGACAGGGGGTGCTTTCTCCTTTAAGGAACCTGATCCCACCTCTGAGTGATTGCTATACTCCAAATTTGTATATATATGTCCGATGGACTTTTAAGCTTTATTACTGTTCGATATTTTCATATTTCGTTACAACGTATTAATTTTTCTATTCTCGCATTATGATTGTAAATACGTTCTAAATCTTTGCTGTGTCATAGAGTTGATTTGTTAGAGCAACTTATTTTGATACTTCAATTTTATTTATTTATTTATTGCTAACAGGAATTGGCGCAGCCCTTGGAGCTCTTATAACTCTTGGCGTTGTTGTTGTCCTTTACATATGCTGTCGAAGGTCTGCTGCTGCGCGCGCAGCCCACAATAGATCCAGGTCTCCATCGGCTTCGTTCAACAATGGCTTTGATAATGGAATTTACGCCATGTATGGCACGCCACCTCCGGAATACGAGGATCCGGGTAAGGGAAAACTTCCGGAATATTCCAACTCTGAGCCTCCAGTTTATGAATCCAAAGATCCTCATCCACAGAAATCCTTTGGAGTGGAAAATCTAGCATACGTCAGTACTATTGATGTCAAAATGGACCTCGACAACAAGTATAATGAAAACGTAAGCGGATAAAAATTGGAGGAAAGACTTTCGACAAAACCTGCATGTGCTCCTTATGTATTTGCTTTTAACCAACGTGTATGGTTGATTTATATAATTTTAAGTGTTTTATGTGCTGGAATTTCTTTTCATACTTGTGTGCATTAACATTTTGCTTATGCCCAACTCGAGTTTTGAAACAATCTTCAATAAAAGCGAACCAGATTATAATTTAAGTTGACATCTTGCAGGAGCTGTTATATATTTAAGCATATTTTTATCTATATGTATTTTTATGAATTTTGATTTCAAACATGAGTTCTAATTTTTAGACATTGCTTGACTTGTATAATGTATACGGATTTATTTATCGAATTTGTGTTTGTTTGGGTTTTTTAATATTCTTTTTGATTGTATTACCGTATAAGCAGAAATTTTTAGCGAGGATTCAATTTTGGCATTTTTCGCGAGAGTGATGAGATCGCTAAATTTAGATATCGCTAAAAAACTTTCCGCAGTAGACGTTACTGTTATCTTTCTATAAACCATTTAATCGCAAAAATTACTTTTAGCTAAAATTAAATACTGATTTTTAAGGACAAATCGCTAAATTTGCGTCTCGCTAAAAATTCCACTTATACGACATATCGTCTTTTTTATAACCTTATTCAAATTGTATGCATAAACATTAATATCTATATGCATGTAATACATGTATCACAAAATGTTATGATGCTCAATTATTTTTCATTATTATATTTTCTACAATTTTAAATAGAAAGAAAGCCTTCTCCCGTTGTTCCACATTTTTAAGCATAATATTTTTTTGTTGAAAATTATATCTTGTTGCTTGGCTAATCGTTTTTTAAGCAGCCGGTCTGTTGTTAAAAAGAAGAGAAAATGTGCTCTTTGGTTGTATATATTTCATGTTTTTACTGTTTTTATGCAATATACTCAATATTTTATTAAAAACTACATATTAAAAGCTCCTGTGTTAGTTTATTTCAAATATTCAGTAAATATGGTAAAAGGGTAAGTAGGATTTATAAGTTTGACATGAACAATGGGGAGGATCACTCGAATTCAGACGGGAGAATATAAGTAATACATTATTTTGCCTCGGTCAATTTTAGAAGTGTAACTGGATTGAAGTGCTGCCCAGTGTATTGTGACCTATGAATGTCATAAACTACGGTTGCAATACGGTCTAGAAAACTGAGAGTTTTCCCTGATGACAATGAAGGTAATCATAAATCAATCAAATCGAATTTTAGAAAAATTTTGGAAGTTCTTTTCAATACAAGTGGATAAAAATTCGAGGAACTATGTTCTAATTCCGAAACGTTAAGAGAAATCTAAATCGAAAATTATGATAGAATGGCAGATGCCAAGATCGAAGAGACTTAACTCTTTCAATAGTTAATGGTTAAGAATTTTTTTTTTATAATGTCGATATTGTTATTTAAATTTCTGAACAGCTGTTAAACTGTTGAAATATAATATTGATATGTTATTAGCAGATCTATTTTTTGTCAAATGAATCAGAATTTATTCAAATACTTCTACATGAAAAGAATTTTCTTACTTTGGCCTTAATTCGACATTTAGCTAAATCGACGAGGTTTCATCAATTAACAATATTCATTTGCATTCCTACATTGATTCGATATGTCCCTTTGAACTCAAAAGATACAAAGAGTCTTACACATCTATTTCATATTTGGACATTTTACTAGAAAAGGACATAAATGGCAATCTATAACAATAAAACTTGATGATAAATGTGATGACTTCAACTTTTTATTGCTAATTTCTTTATTTATGCAAATATGCAATATACCATTATCCCCTGTATATGGAGTTTATGTCTCCCAGTTAATCGATGCGCATGAGCATGCTCTAGGTAAGAACAATTTCTAAATCGATGGAACTTTTGACAAATAAATTGATGATACAAGGATATCTGCAGTCTCTTCTAAAGTTAACATTTCACAAATTTTATGGTCGATACAATGACCTTGTTAGCAAATACTGTATAGGGGGAAAATAACTCGCGGTGTTAATATTCGCTATATTCACGGTGTTAATAAATCCGTGAATTCAAGAAACAGTGAATAAGTTTTCAATAACCTCCATGTTATATTTGGAAATTTGAGAATAGACTACGATAGGTATATATACGTGTATTACATGGTCATTACAGTAATTACGAGTCGCACAATTATTTTAATTATCACGCTTTACTTTAATTTAGAGCAGTAGATAATAAACCCGTATTTGTTTAAAAGCTGTTTTAATAGCCCACGCTACATCAATCATAACACGTGGGTCATTGATTTTGATTACCCGTGCATAACTATGTGACCAAGTGTATTTGTTACCTGCATTATCATGCGCATTAGTTTTTATCGACATTTTGTTTATAAAATCATTCAAATAACTTTTGAACTTGCTGAAGATGTGGAAGGATATTATTTCTTCGACCTACATTAGCACATTTCTTACCGTCTAGTGGTTTTTCGCCGCGATGTATTATCCCTTCAGAAAGAAGATCTTGGGGTGTACATGCGCTCATCGTAATAGTATATAAGAAAGTCATTCGACGTTTATAGTCAAGGACTTTTATTATAACTACACTTGTTTTAATTAGTCGTCAATTAATTATTAAACCTAACTATTTTATATAAACCTACCCTGTTGTTTTTGGAGTGAATACTTAACGCCGATTAATGTCGTTCTGGATTAAAGAGATATAGACAAGGGAGGTAACTTTTATTATCTACCGTTAAGTCAAATGTTTTTTTCATACAAATTGTTAGACCATTGTTTTCATACTGAATTCTCTATGATTTTTTTTTTCGTTTACCCGATCATGACAATTAGCACACGTTGGGCGTGACAGGTCGACAGGGGATGCATACTCCTCTACGGCACCCGATCCCACCTCTGGATGTTTTTGCTTTGTCATATGGAGAAATGATGCACAGTTTATTCATGAGGTTGCTCCCACTTGATTTACTTCTCATTAATATTCATAAGATCCTGCATAAACTCGAAATATTCCTTTTCTTAAAATTTTTATATCAAAACCTGCAAGCACAGTTTGTTTTGTTTTTTTAAGCCTCCGTCATAGTTATTTGGGCAGAATTTGGGTTATTAACAGTTGACAACTCATGAAACCATCTTTTTTTGGTAATAAGTAGGTCACACTGATGCAAGAAATTGTCGTTTTCAAATTATAAAGGCGGTCGTAACTCTTAATGAAATGATAAATCATCTGTATTTTATAAAAATAGGCATTCGTCTGCACCTATTAATCGGCGGAAGAACTCTGTCAACTTATGATAAACACTTACATTTAATCACCAAAAATGATAAAGACACCAATTCTGTGCTCTTTCCTTCATTAAAACATTATACTCTCGCTTCGGAATTTCAAATCAAAAAGGCGGTCGCAACTTTCACTTTGGCATCAACAATATTGTCATTTCCGTAAGAAGATATTAAGAAAAATCTAAACATCGGCGGAAGAACTTTATCCGAAATAGTTAGTATATAAAAATCTGAAGGTTTTTATTCGTTCTCTATATAAACCTTTATGGAATCTGTCGCCATTATAGCTCCAATATGGCCGATATGTAAATGAGCAGAATGAACACCATTTCTCCATATGTTCCCAATTTGTATTGCTCCAATGGACTTTCGTGCTCAATTACTGTTCGTTATCTTCATATTTCATGTTAATACAAAACACATTTGATAATGAGTGTCTATAGAAGTGGGAGACAAGATCTATAGTGCGAAATATGTTATAAAATTACTACTATTTAAGAAACTTGTATTGATTGAATTCAGTGTACTCGGGACTATAAAGACTATACGGACCTGGTCATGTACTAGATAACCCCAGCCTTCGGACTCGGTCAATCAATACCTGACCAGGTCCGTAAAGTAACGAGATAATCTAATCAAAAGTCAATAACTGTATAATATCACACAAAACATGCACTAATTATGTATTACATTTATATTTAATTGAATTCACTTTACAAAGATTAAAAAAAAAACATTACAGCAACAGGTTACAGCGTAATGACATGATAATAATTTACCACCGGAAAGTTTAATCTTTTCCTCTTAATTTATACTGAGGTCTCAAAACTATAAACTGAAAATTACGACTTTTAAACCACTTTGTTGCAAGCAATAACGATATTCAAAGTTTAAGCTAAATTGACATGTCTGTTCTGACAATATTGGCTTGGTACCTTCTTCGTTTTCAAATAAATACAAATCTAAACATAAAAATAATTTTTCAGCTTTCTTTATATCTTTACAAAATATCGTAATTTGTCCATAATTCTTCATGTGAAAGAAGTGAGTTGCAAAATACATAAATACCAGTAGTAATTTTTTTTCAGTACAGGGTTCATATAATAGTTTTAAAATATTCAGAAAAAGCATATCAGGAGGTCTGAAAATAAGCAGTGTTAATTTTAGCTGTATTCGCTTTGTATTTGCTCTTTTGCTAAAATGGAAAATTAAAAAAGAAAGATAAATAAATAAAATTGCACATAATATACCTTTTTAAAAAAAAAAAAAAAAAAAGTAGGATAACATATACATTAAAAACATGTTTTATATTTACAGTTTCAAACACACCATTTTTGGATGCACAAGGAAAATAAGCGAATTTCCCCTTCGCGAAATTACTCCTCTATGCATATAATATATATAATATATTTATTATAATACATTTATTATAAAACTCTACATAAAATTTCATCAAATAAACATGTACACAAGATTTTTAAAAGTTGTATAGCTAAAATAAACATTTTTACTGTGTTGTAAGAACAGATTTTCATTGGGGTAAACTTGTAATGAACAAAAGCACGAACTCTGTTACTTGTTAATGTTTACGTTTCACCGGGTTTGTTGAATTTGTTAAACTCTGCACACATCACTGAGCACTGACTGACATAACAGGTGAGTTGGTTTTGCTTTCTCAAATTTCTATTCTGAATTTTCTGGATTATAGTTTTAATATTTTTCTTAAATACACGACAAAATTTCTACTTTTCTTAAGTATTAAGGATAAAGTTTACATCGTGAAAGTGCAAGTTTATGTGTCAATCAAACGCATCCCGAAATTTGTAGTTTTAATGCTTTCCAGATAAAAGAAGTTTCTGAACACGCTTTTATTATATTTTCATGTGAATTGCTATAGCAACATATAAGCCATGATATTATACAAACAATTTGAGAAAATATTAATTTCAAATCTGTGTTCCATCTCCTATAAAAATTCACAGCAATTTAAGCGACTTCTTTAACAGTCTTAAAAGTTATTCAAATATTACGTTGTGTCTGTGGTATTGTCCTATTGCTATACTGACATCTTACGAAATATGTTTTAATATAAATAAACACAAGCACACCAGCAATTGCTAAGAGACAGATGATGCCCACAGTTATGGAATTTGATTGTTCGCTGTTAATCGGGTTATTGCTTTTCGTATCTTTATCCTTGCATCTGATAGAACTTTTAGACGAATGTTTATGAAGGGCTATTGCTGAAAAAAATAACATCATAGCCAAACAAGTCATGCAAACATCTCCAGATTATATACCAACATCATATTCCAATCTCTTCTAACAACTAAAGATAATTACAATTTATGGAATTAAAAGATCCTTTTTTATTTGTTCATTCGTTGTATTTGGTGTTCAACTAATGTTCATCCTGGTTTAATTAACTAAAATTTTGCTTTTAATAACTGATTACGATTTTTTAATTATATTAAGTCCATCATTTCCACTCACCACGTATGTATTCCGAGTATTATGATTTTGAAATAAAATGTCCGCTCTTAACCCTATACATGTAGGTTTTCAGATGTCATATAGATCTGTGGTACATGTATCGTACACCTAGTGGACTATATGTTTGAAATACATTTTATTACATTTTCAACAGTGAAATACTGTGATTTATTCATGGAATAAAAGTAATATTCTGTCACAGTTTGAAATTACACTAAGTGATATTCTGTTTCAGTGTGAAAGGATATCAAAGTAAGAAAAATATATTAATTAATATCTCGCTTGTAATAAAATTGAGATAGTAACTAAACTATCTTGATAGAGACTAAAGCTGCCAATTTGGTCCCAAATATCTTGCTAAAATCCATATTACGAAGTTTTCAATCTCACAACTGCTAAGCTATGACGTCTCATCTGCTCACCTATGACGTCACAGCCTATGACATTGCGTTAAGAAAAGACAGAGACAAAGGGAAAATCAAAGAAAATGTAATAAACAGAAAAATCTGTTTTATAGCTAGATATGGAATTTATTTCATTCGGGAGACAGGATCTATTATTATATTTTCACGAGTGCGAAGTACGAGTGAAAATATATATATAAAAAAATCCTGTCTCACTCGTGAAATAAATTCCATACCCAACTACAAAACATTGAATATCCTCTATGTACACAATTATTAATCAAGCTTTTAAAAAGAATAAATTGGGTTTCTTTTAAAGGTGAAAACGATGAAGTACATACATGTAATACAAATGGATTATTAAAGAATACAAATCAAAAATTATATAATATAATTAGAAATAATTACAATACACATTGATAAACTGTGTAATATACAATACAATACAAAAGGACAATTATAGGTTTCAAAGGAAAAGTTTGGATATTGCAATTAATGCCTGACATACCATACGGACTCGCTTTAATTTCAGCTTCTCTACCTCTATGCCCAAGCATGTTTCTGGACTGGGTTTATAAGGTCCCATCCAAAAGACATGTTATTCACTTGCCGATTACATATGTGTGAAGAACAATCGTTATAATTCGTCGAGTCGAAAAGTTTATATTTTGACCTTAAAAACACGAAGAAAACCCCCTGCTAAATGAGCAGTGGCAGGTGATGCAAACGAAGCGAAATACTACAAATTTATTGACTGAATTCGAGGGTCACATGCTCGAATGCAATACCAATGGCCTTAGCCAAACGGTTTGCTTCAACAATACGCATTTTACCTGAGATTTCAGTCAATATATTGTTTTGTTGTACCTATGAAAATTGTTTTTATAACAAATCCTCTCCAGCATCAACTTTTAAGATGTAGATGATAATTTTTAGAGTAAAGTAATTTTATTTGGCCCAAGATGGCTTTAACTCGTTCAGTTCCGTAGCTGCTATATAGTGTCAAAGACCAGAATATCATTTTCACTCGAACCGAATGATCATGCCTTACTTAAGGATTAATAAATGCCATTTATGGTGTGACATTTAAAAAATCTCATCGAACTGTCCAATACCTCACCGACCTGTCCAACATCCTATTTCTTGGACAGCGAGGTAACAAAACAAGAAACGTTATATATTTTTAGCATCCATTAAACAGGAAACAATTTTTGAAGGAATATCAATCTACTTTATTAAACATTTAAAGTAGTTTGAGATTTTGCATCGAGATTTCTTATTAAATAAATCAAATGTGTATTGTTATTGAGGGTTAACCGAGAAATAAAATATTCCTTTGTGAGGAAATTTCTGGGAACTTGTCATTCATCGTTGTCATAAAGAGGTACGCTAAGTTTACCTTCCTGTGAACTCGAAGAATATGTAGACGATGCATCATTTTCTGTTGTTTTCCTATTCATGTTGGTCCTTATGGTAGATTGCTTGTATTCAGCTGGAAGAAGATAAAATAATGCTAAAAATTCTACTAAGAAACTTCAGTAGACATTCCTTATGAAACAGACTACATAATTATAAGCTTAATAGTCATAATAGTTACTATTTTTTTGTGATGTTATTACTTGACAATTTTTTTGTTATCGTTATGATTTCTTTTTGTAGTGTATATTAATGTAAAAGGTGAAGGTGACAAACAGTAATGGATCTCATAGCTCCGGTATGCATTAATCGATAAATCTAAATGTCGAGTTGAAGGCCACAGCAAGTGTTTACTTCTTCTCTCGTAGAGGTTTTTTGAATAAATTCTGCTTCGTAAGAATATAAAAACAGATCAGCTTAGAAAGGGGCACAGTTTTTGTGCATCGCAATTCCAACAGATTTTTGGAAGATCTGGCCTCCGAAGGCTACATAGACATTGTCAATTAGAAACCACAGCATCTTTTTAATATCGACTTCAGGTTACTTGTATGTAGAATTAGAATGATTTTTAACAAAGTAACTTTGTAGATGACCAATCAAAAGATATGAAATTAAAATTAACGAATTACATTTTTATTGAGAGGCAGTTGCCTATGATTTCAAAAAGCCTGCTTTTTAATTTTATGTGAGAAATGATTGTATGAAACGTAGACAAGTTGAGCTAATCAAAATATATTTTATGTAAAAAAAAAAAATGTGCTTTTTCTCAACATTAATATTAATCAACCCAGTACTTAATTTAGGTTTGTGCAACTTAAAAATATGTGATGAATAAAAAGCTGTGCATGCAATCTTACTTAATGAAACCAATTCCAACCAAGTATATTCAATTGATTGCAAAATATAGACTAAGTGCACATTTATTAATGATTGAGAAGGGAAGATTTACTCACATTCTTAGAGAAAATGGATTATGTTTTTCTGTCAATTAGAGGTTGAAGATGAGTACCATTTTATTTTGAAATGTTCACTTTATCATGAGTACAGGAAATTGTATTAAAAGTATTATTGGTATAGACCTAGTTTGTATAAACTTTTACAATTATTATCAACTGAAAATGTGAGTGAACCAAGTAATATAGGGAAATTCCTACAGAAAGCAGAAGCACGTAGAGATTCACATCTGTAAACTAAGGATTTTTTTCTTTAATATTTGGTTTGAAATATTGTACACAAATAATATTATGTTAACACAAGTGTATGTAAATATTTTATATATGTACATTTTGGATTTTGTAATTGTCTAATGTGTATGTAATCTGATAAGCCATATGGCTTAAGGAATAAATAAACAAACAAACAAACAAAAATAGATAAATATTAAATAAAATAAGAAAGATATCTGCATAGTTTTAATAAACAATTATGTTGTTTATATAGGTTCAATGATGCAAAGTGGCCCTACATTCAACATATCGTGAAGAGGCAATTCATATATGACATCTAAGCAAATATTTTAAACAAAAGTGATAGGTTACAAATTATTAATAAGCAACTCCCGGTACAAAGTATCATTGCTCAAAATAATTTAATATCTTGATGTGTCAATGAGACATTTTAGTATGAGTAATGAAAGGAAAGCAAAGTACCTTCATAATGTTGTATACAACCATTTGCATGGTGGCAATAATAGTTTATGCTACAGTTGCAAAGGGACTGACAATATCTACCAAATGATGGTGGTTTACATTGCTTCGTGCAGTTTGGACCAAAGTATCCGATCTCACACTCTATTATAAATAAAAAGACCCGAATTAAAGTTTTTGTTTCCCATTATCAGCCAACGAAAACAAAGATACAAAACTAAAACAGCTTAAAGGTTTTTCTCTAAAAATTTTTCCACAAATTTTATTATGGAAAGGGTGATATATTGCAATTTAATACATTTCTTAAATGAAAAGAAGTATTATTTCTGTCAATAAACAAGTAAAATTACAACATTGACCCCAAGAAAAAGATTCGGAGAGGTATCCAGAAGGGTATCCTAATTCTTGTAATGATGATGTTGAGGGTAACAGAAAAAAAATACACAATATGGTAAAAGAGACTTTATTAGCTTATTCCATGTAGCTTAACGTACCTGTGCAGGATTTCTTTTCTTTGTTCCACTTATACCCAGCGCAACAATGATGTAGTCTAAAATGGAATTACAAGTTTGATGATAATTACCCTTTCCTGTAGTCCTATTCAAATGTAAAACTGGATAAACATTGATAACAAATACTGTAGTCAGAAGGTACATGTATGGTTAAATAAATCTTAGTATCCATCAATACATTTACATGTACTAGTATATGAGGCTCTACGGATGGTATTTTTTTCCATTACATGTTCAATTTACATCAAATATTTTTCTGCTTCTGGGACCACCAAACAAAAAAAAACAAAAATATATTTGATGAACTAAGAATAATCTCTTTAACATACTCTTAAAATTTATAAACAGTGGGTATTTTTCCCCTTAAATTATCTACTCAAGTTTTAATACTAAGAATGCACTATCAAGTAATAAAAGAAACTCTTACATACCCTCCACAAAGCCTGAATTCCGGCGAAACAGCAAAGAACGAAGATACATAAATAAACAAAATTGCGCGATAATATGAATGCATTTTAGCAATAGCAGAATATCATTTAAAAATATTTCTCTTCCTGACTACATGGAAATAATTAATATACACATCCAGATGAGATATCTTCACAATGTAGTCGATTGCATCGATACTTCGGCTTTAAACCTATCAAATTTATCATTCCAAACGCTGGTACTATGCGGAAAATTATTTAATAGTATTTATACTTCCTCAAAATGATTGACATATAATGAAGGTTTTTGTTTCCTGCAAATATCTGACACAGTGAATTAGGTACTAATATGGAGTTATCCAGAGTGAAATGGAAATCCATATTTGGGCTCAGCTTCGCATATGCATCACACACTATGTTTTTTATATTTCCATTTCACACCCTGGAGGACTCCCGTGTTACGAATTAACTGTTGGAGACTGCATAGTTCAGTAACAAATTAAATAAGAATATAACTCAAACTATAATTGAATATCATATATTCTCAGTATTACATCATCACAGTTAAAGGTACATGTACATGTACGAACCTAAGTTTCAACAAACAAAGGATTTGTTTACAACACATTGAAGTAGAACAGAACAAGCCTGATGTGTAATCTACCCCCTTGCTCGAAGACTGTGTATTGAAAAATGTCAGGGCGTCCTGAGATCTGTTTTTAACCAATAAGTATTCTCAAAAATGTCTGAAGAGGAAGAAATCGAAGTACTGTTAAGGCGTACTACGAAGAAATCAACAGAATATAAACGTCCATAAATACATACCTTTGTAAACTGAATTTATTTTTGTAAATTATTATTATAATATCACGAAACTTTAATATAAATTGAAAAAAAACATTGTATATCCCACTCTGTATTGAAGTTGGTGTGGTCACATTATTTGACAGTCACATAATAAGTACTTACATGTATAATGTGTACTGTATGTAGGTCATAAACACATTTCAATATCGCAAAGGCATACCCTAGTTAAAATTAAAAATTTAAGTAATAAAATGTTTCTTCATAACTTGTAGTTTTTGGAAAGTGCTGCTGCTCTAAAAAGAAATCGCAATTTCTCAGGTTTAGATTTCAAGTAATTTGGCTCTAGTTGAAATGTGTGTGACCTTTCAAGTATTTTATGTATTATTAAGTAATGCTTTCGATTTCTGGAAAGCAGCAGCACTTTTCAAGCTAAGGAATATTTCATTCATGTATATGAATGCTCTCGATATATAGTTTTTAGATAATGGCACTAAACCAAGGTTAAAGATTTGTAGTAATGGTCTACCTAAGAGTTGTAAATAATATTCTGTTTAATAATAAAATGCATTTTTTCACTGTGAAAAAATTACTTGATCCGCCTCTCACTGCACATAAACTGTGTCAAAATTTACCATGATGATGTCATGTCGACAAGTGAATTGTGAAGAGTGACGTTTTTATATTTGCTGTTTGAGATTTAACAAGCGACAAAAATGAATGCAGCGGTAAGTTTTGATGAAGTTTATTGCTCGTATGCAGTTTTAAATCGCAAATTATTTCATTTTCTGTAATTGTGAGGAATTGCTTTTTTGTGTGTGAACACAGTAAACATTTTCCGTAAAGATTAGGCCCCGCCCTCTTTATGTAGCCTTAACCGTGCTGCGATGTATAAATGGTTGTTTTGTCTAGAGCTCTCTTCCTTCAAGATATATATATCTTAATATATTGTACATATAAATAAAATTCTAAAAAAAAAAAACAAACATTTATTTAAAGCATAACATAATTGATAAGATTTTGAGAAAAAGTATGGTAAAATAAGCATGTTGTTATTTTTCCTCCGGTAAATTAGCATAAATTATTCAAAGAACTGAAGTGAGGTGACGTCGTCTGTGAATAATGTTTTTATCTATCTCCAAGTAACAGTGACTTTGGAAAAACTTGCATCATGTATATAAAAAAAAAAGAACATTAATTAATGGTACAAAATTGCAAAGTTATAATTTTTCCAACGTTCAGAGACAAGTTATGGTATCCGTAAAAAATGACTAGCATGGATACAATAATACCTTACCAACAGGCACCAACGCGTTATCATCGGATTGGACACGTCAGACCCCTGCCATCTTCAGTTTGGTGTCCCACAGGGATCCGTTCTAGGACCAAAACTTTGTATTTTTTTTTTCTATACCAGTCGTAGGAATTTGTCGTCAATACGGTTTCAAAAATCATTGCAATGCCGATGACACACATGATAATAAGATCCCATGAAAACTGAAACTTCTATTTTAAACGACTCGAAACTTGCTTGCAGGATATAGGCACCTGGATGTCAAATAATCTTCTTAAATTAAACCAGGACAAAACCGAATTGATAATTTTTACAACAAAATTCCAATCTAAAAATGTGCCAGTCTTACAACTTAAAGTCGGAGAAAGCGTCATCAACAGTGTAACATCTGTCCGTAATCTTGGCATTCATTTTGACAGGTTTCTCACCATAGAAAAGCAAGTAGGTTCCATCATTAAAACGTGTAATTATCATCTCCACTACACTGGAAGAATCAGGGGCTTCCTCTCAATAGTTGCTTGTAAGACACTTGTGAGCTCCCTAGTATCTTCAAGTCTCGACTATGGGAATAGTTTACTTTTTGGCAAAAATAAAGGTTTCATGGATAGATTACAGAAAATCCAAAATACTACAGCTCGATTTATTACAAAGAAAAGAAAAAGATATCACATCGCTCCTATTCTCGCTGACTTGCACTGGCTTCCAGTAGAATTCCGCCCTAAGTACAAAATCCTTATATATACCTTCTTAGCAGTGTATTTGATCCAGAGTATTTACAGGAACTGATTACTATCAGTAAAATAAACCGGACTCCTCGAACCGACAGAAGCTTGCAACTCAATACACATAGGGTGCACACCGGGACGTATGGTGAAAGACAGTTTAACTATGCTGCTGTCCATTTATGGAACAGCATTCTAGTGTGTATTCCACAAGCCAAATCCATCCAGTGTTTCGAAAGACAATTGAAAACCCATTTTTATAAATTAGCTTTGATTGACTTTTTAAATTTATGTATCTTGTGATTTTCTTAATTGTTTATTTAAATTTTAATCAACCACATCTTTTTATTTGTTGTAAAAAATTAATGTTTGGCTAATTTTTATTTTTGAAGTTATATATACTATGTTTTATGTCCATTCTATGTAAAGCGCCTTAGACTGATAATTTTATCATATAGGACACTATAGAAATTATTTGTTACTATTATTAAAAGACATATGCACTTTGTAATAATTTTAGATAACTTACTTTTATCATGTTTATACTGTAGTTTTCACAATCACAACAAAGAATCATTGATGTATCACATAAACTTATAACCAAACTTAATCAAGTTTTGAACATCTTCCTTAACTAATATAGGTAGCGTTTTATGAAACACATCCCTTCATCATATAAGGTAATACTAGTAGCCAAAAGTTGCCTATTTGAAATTCTTGTTCATTAATTCATATAAATTAATAATTATTGCATATGAAGCATTCTAGACACAGAGTTGCAACACTAATTATATATCACTGGTCAGTGCATTGATGAGAATAGCTTATGACCAGTCAAAGATAAACCAAGCGCAACCTGTAGCTACGGATATGCTGAGAATATCACACAAAAAAATAAATAAAAATCTTACTTTAGCATAAAACCAAAATTTAATGGATCTATATCTAAAATTTGATAACGACATTTTTAACAGATAAATTTTAGTAGCACTTATGTATGTACAATGGCAAATTGTACCATAGGACTGGTGGTAAATCTAGATTTTGCTTTGATGTTGCTGTGGTGTATTTGCCAGAAGAATCACAGCGCAGCTCTGTTAAGGCTGCATAAAGGGGGCGGGGCCTAATTTATACGGGAAAAGTTTACTGTGACATCACACAAATATAGCAATTCCTCACAATAACAGAAAATGAAATAATTTGCGAATCTAAGCTGCATAAGAGTAATGAACTACATCAAAACTTACCACTGCATTCATTTTTGTCGCTAGTTAAATCCCACACAGCAAGATACAAACAAGTCACTGATCGCAATGCACTTGTCGACATGACGTCATCATGGTAAAGTTTGACGCATTTTATGTGCTGTGAGAGGCGGATCAAGTAATTTTTTCACAGTGAAAAATGCATTTTATTATTAAACAGAATATTATTTGCAAATCTTAGGTAGACCATTAATACAAATCTGAAACGTTTGTTTAGTGCCATTATTTAAAAAATATCGAGAGAATGTATTGATTTATTTCTACCGTGTTTTTGTCTACAGGGTGTGCATGTTTCACGCCGAGGTGCCTCATTAAATCGCCTTTTCGCAAGGGCATACACTTAATAGATCTTGACCATTTTTTGAATACACATAACGGACGTATTCCTTAACTTGAAAAGTGCTGCTGCTTTCCTGAAATCGATAGTATGATTTAATAAATACATAAAATACTTGGTAAAGGTCACACATATTTCAACATTAGCCAGATAACTTGAAATTTAAACTAATAAAATGCGAATTCTATTTAAAGCAGCAGCACTTTCCATAAACTACAAGTTATGTAGAAACAAACTATTACTTTAATTTTTAATTTTAACTAGGGTATGCCCTTGCGATATTGAAATTTGTTTGTGACCTACATACAGTACACATTACATGCATTTATCACGTGACTATCAAATTACGTGACCAAACCAAATTCAGTACAGAGCGGGGTATACAATGTTATTTCAAGGAATGTTAAAGTCATAAGATAATATAGTACCTTTACAAAAATAAACTCAGTCTAAAAAGGTATGTATTTATGCACGTTTATATTCTGTTGATTTCTTTGATGTACGCCTTAACAGTGCTGCGAGTTTTTTAAGTCACGCCTACTTTTTGGCATCAAGCCATACTGTGACAAGACCTTGAATGATGAATGAATGATGTTAATTTCCAGACCTTGGCAATGGCTGATGAATGAATGAAGTCAACATTTTTAATTTAAAAAATACTAACATTAACTTGCCAAAATTCGCCTCGTAATTTTTTCCATATTTTTCAATGCATTTGCTTATTCAGTAAATGATACGTTCTATCTCGAATTACCTTTCCTTTCTCCAAGTACATGTAGCAATTTAACATCCGAAGTCCCTGTGTATTTTTTTTTACTTCACATAGCATTTCAAACTTTCATTAAAATGTCAGAAATCATTTCATGGTGTCTATCAGGGACCTATATACTAGACAGTATATATGTCCCTGTTTCTATACGTCGATTGCCAAATATAACAATTTCAACGGCGATGTTTCCCATTGACACCACCCTCCCCCTTTAAAAATAACGATCTCGAAAGATGAATTTTCTTTCAGAGTTGACGGCATCAGTATACTACATGTAGTTTACAATCTTTACCCCTGTACCTGACCAAAACGTCATGTCTTCTGTGTCTTCAACATTTCGAAAGTACAACATCGTCACATGCACCCATTCCGAATTTTTTATCAGTCATTTGCAGCAGCAGCGCCGTGTCAAAACATGATCCTTGCAGATGGAGACAGCTATTTATAATACAGACTCCGGACCGTGGCATGACACCATGTAGTAGGCGGTGCTAATTATTAACTTGCTTTTCTCTCATTGGTCCTCTGGTACAAATAACTTACACAATAGATATTAATTGGCTATCGGTAAATACACTCACAGTTTTTATTCACTCGGGGCTCCGCCCCTCGTGAATGAAAAACTGTGAGTGTATTTACCGATAGCCAATTAATATCTATAGTGTAACTATAACTTGTATGACCTTCTTTGTAATATTTAATACAATTTTTGTTTTGCGAATTTCTTTAACTTTCATATCAGGTTCAGATGATTAAAAATGAGTTCCGCGTAATTCTTAGATCACAATAAAAAAAGTGAAGATAACGAATAGTGAAGAATCTCATTAATACTTTAAACAATGCAAATCTTGAAGAGGACAAAAACTGGACACATGATAAAAAAAAAGAGATTGCTGACAGCCCGATAACACCTACGTGTTTATGAGTAGTCTGTCTATACTTTTGTCAGATTCTTATCAACATTAATAAATTATCCCCCTTATTTTCCTTCATATTAAACATCAACTACCTAGATAATTCATTTATTTATTGAACGTATGCTACAATATATATGTAAATGGTTTATTTCATATGCTATATCTTCGTTCAGTTTTTCAGCTTACTTGCTCTTCCATTACTTCAGTTAAGTATACCAGGTGGAAACAATAAATGTCCAATTCCCTCCATGTAAGTGTACAATGATCATACACCATATTCATAAAATAGAGTAAACCGTTTCAACATGATCTCATCCACTTATTAAAGTCTCAAAGTAGACAAATAGATCAATGTTGCATTTTAACCCATGTAAAATTAACTTTATCGTGTTGACTTGTACATTATAATAAAATGTATAAAGTTTTAAATCAAAGGACATGTTACATTGTTCACTTATGTCTTCTCAGACATTACTTTGAGTTTGAGAAATTACACTATTTCTACCAGTACATCTCCGTAAAAATATTCCAGCATATATTGTTATGATTATACCAAAAACTGCTGCAAGACAGATGATACTAACAGTTATGGAACCGGACTTTGTGGTCAAAGACAGGTTATCAGCTTTCACTTGTGGATCTTCATCCTCGCATCTAATAACTCCTTTGGCGAAACATCATGTTTTTAAAAAAGATAAACATATATTTTGATAAAATCAGCAAAATACCCTAAAAATAAACACGATGATTTTAATTGCATGATGTTCACTATCTTTTTTCTGCGAAATAAAACCAATGCTGAATAAGGTTATAAGACCTCTACAGCCCAGTAGCTAAGTACTTCTGTACAAGCTTGAAATTACGCTTATATATTTAATTCATGTGGTTAAATTTAGAAATTTATTTCAAAAGTAAGGATTATCTCCCTCACGCAAAGCTCCTTCGACGTATTTGGCTCCTGTCTTTGGAACCCATTTTTCAGCTCTTCAAAGTCTTTTTTTTTAAAGATATTTTGGATTTCTAACGTTTCGATATTTGCATCACTGAAGAGATATCACTTATCGAAATGCGCATCTGGTACATCAAAACTGGTACCGTATATGATAAACAAATATTTTTTATACAGGGTATGTTTTTACAGGGTATATGCATGGAGTGTGAAATTAAAACCATCTCTATTGGTACCCTTGTTAAACATCGTGAAATTTTAGACCATGGAGTATTTAGTACCAAATATGACATGCTTTAACTTGCATGATTTTTTAAATGTAGACTAATTTTCTGCTAAATGGGAAGTAAAAAAAATAAAGCGAGGTAATTTTTTTGCATCTATTTTGCCAATGGAAATGAAATGTTTTTTCCCAAAGCTTCGCTAGATTTAGATCGTCTTTTAGTTGTAAACATAGAAATGGTTAAATCTTGAAAATAAAAACAGAAACAGAGAAATGTTCAGGCATATTTAAAATTTGTCATATAAATATTTTACTTCTTTTCATTCGAGTACTATCAAATCATTATCAAGCGCTTGTTAGTGCTGCATTTTTCCTATATAGTTAGAATCAAAATATGTTCATTTAGCATAAAATGTGAAGATAACGAACAGTCATCATGCTCAAGAGTCCAATTTAACAATACAAATTGTGAGCAGAACAAACACAGACCTCTGAGAAACAATTGGGATCAGGCTCCGGGGCCATAAAACTAAGACAAGCTCACTTTTGAACTCAGTCTCAATTTTTCACTATTATTCCTTTTGTAAAAGTTAGACTAAGATCAAAAGTGAGCTCGTCTAAGTTTTATGGCCCCGGAACCAGGTGCCATGCAGGAGTGAGCATGCCTTGTCGACCGGTATCACCAGCTGTGTGCTCTTTGTCATTTGATCAGGAAAACGGAAAATACCGTAAACAAATCGGTTTGAAAATAATGGCTTGACAATTTTAATTTGGTTTGAAAAATAATGCCCAAACAATTTCAGATGAACTAATGTCGATGCCTATAAAAGATACTTCTTAAATCTTTCCTTTCTTGTCATTGGTTAATTAAAATCAATTTTTGGATTGTTATTGTTAATGGGAAGTATAACTTTGTACAGAGAGTATCTGATTTATAAAATCATATAGACTTGGATAACGTAATACATACCTTTATTTTCTTTTAATATAAAATCAGTTGCTGTATCCCCATCTAAAGTAGGAATTGCGTCGCTTGTAAATGCGATTGTTCTGTTTTCAACTGCAAAGGGTTAATTTCTTAATCTTAACGTGTTAACTATCATTCTAATGATCTAATGACAACATCCTTACCATTATTAAAATTGGAAGATAATAATATATGCCCTGATAATTCTGTCTGCTCCTCGACAGACTTGTTTTTATATTCTAGATTGACAAATAACTTGATTTTTTTAAATAAACAAAGTGAACAAGGTATCAAGAAATAGCTAATATATGTCAAAACTTGAATATGTAACTAAGTAGAATCGATACGTATGTAAGTGTTGTCCGGTAAAACCATAGACAAGTAGTCTAGATTGTAAAATAATCAACGCTGTTTTCTAAAAAATTTCCCTTCTCTTTAGTATATTTTTCATCAATATATATATAGCAAATTTCAAAGAGTTATATGCTTAAATAAACAAAATATGGGGTTTTATATTATACGTGGTATCGCCTAAAAATGTCTAAAGCAACGTTACGTGTCTTCTTTGCTTAGAAAAAGTGTAAAATCCCCACTTAAATTCCGGAAAATTTACTGATTCACACAATCGAGTACCACTTTTTTCTTCCATAAACAGTCGAGGGACCAGTTTCGCACACACATGGAACCTTATGAAAACTTCTATTAGTGAGTTATGGAAGGGACTCTCACTTTCACTGAACTAAAGAGACAGCTTTTTTCGACGGTCTGCAATGTACGCGTCTTTTGTCTTTTCCAAAGCTGATTGGCTGTATGTTTTGATCTACCGGGGGACTCGATCGAAAAGCTCCCGCTTAAAAAGATGCCCATTCCCCTTGTATTCTAATATATTAGTGATATTGTTATCTACTGTTAACATTTAAAGTTTCTTAATCGACATTACTCAGTCAACACATAACTGAACTCCTCTCCGGTGCGCCGTAACTTGCGTTTACCACTTTCCCATTTCAAAGTCTCGGAAAACTGCCAAAAATAAGCAAATTCCTTGACATTTTCCAAATGATGACATAAAAGATAGTAAACTAAAAATATGATAATTTTTACCCCAGCCTTTTATTAAATGCTTTAACTACGAAATAATACTATTCCCTGATAAATCCCTGATTTGTTTGCGCTGTAGGATAATACCCTATGCAATTCAAGTATAATAACATCCTTATTTTTGTCTATAATTTATTAAGAATATTAGAATGTATTTAAATAAGATGAATAAATGTTTGTTGAAAATTTCAGCTTAGTGCGTGAATTATTTTTTTATTAAAACGTGATATCCACGATTTTACGGACAACCCTCGTAGAATTTCTAGGTATCCTGATTGGATGATTTTATCCAACCAATTGCATGCTTTCTACCCCTAGCTTATAACCTTTATAAAAACATTGCAGATTCTAATTCTTTAATCTTCTTTTTATATCGATACAGAAGTTAACTACGAATTAAGCTACATCATAAATGTCCTTTTAACTAGTACTGCTGACAGCGGATGTGTTCAATACTTTCCTCTGCCGGCTCGAGTAAAATTTCATTTTTCTTACATTTTCAGCAAGTGAACTACAGTAATTTATCTAATGAATGAAAGTGATATTTTGACACAGCGTGAAAGAATATCAAAATGATACTAGTATTTTGTCACAGTATGAAAGAATATCAAAGTGAAATTCTGTCACAGTGTGAAAGGATATCAGAAGTGAGGCAAAATTCGAGACTTTTCGTTCCTTTAGGAAGAGTTTGTTAAAAAATTCTTCCATGCCTGATATAAGGTTAGTGTAAATAAACCATCCTGACATAGACTAAAAGTGTTCAAGTTTCTTCAAATGTGTTGTTTAAAACCATGTTTACAATGTTTTGTCAAATATGACGTCACAGCCTATGACACTGTGTTAGGAAAAGAGGCAAAGGGAAAATCAAAGCAAGTGTAATAGACAAAAATTAATATGTTGTAGTTTAATATGGATTTTATTTCACTAGTGAGACAGAATTTTCTTAAATATTCACTAGTGTTTCGCACTCTTGGAAATATCAAAACATTCTATCCGACTTATGAAATGAATTCCAAATCCAACAACAAAACATTGAATATCCTTTATATCTATGCTAGCCCAAAACATTCCTGATTAACCAATCCCTGAGGTAGATTTGGACTATGAAAATACCATATGCGATTTAGGGGATGATAGCTTATTCAAGTAAATTTAAGTGATAAAGCTTACTGAAGTTTTGTTAAGATATCCTAGAAAATTAGCATTTATATAAAATCAATATTTTAAAGTCTATAATGTGAGGTATATGCAAATTACCTTCGGACAATATTTGACAACCATAAGCATGATGACAATGAAGGTTGCTACAGTTGCAGGTGAACTGGCATTCTAGTCCAAATCCTGGAGGAGTACATTGTATTGTGCAATTTGGACCGAAGAATCCGATCTCACACGCTATGATAGACGTTAGAACACCAGCAGCAAATATTACATGATTAAAATTGTTAAGTCTGCCTACTGAAGTACATAAATTGGAAAATATTTCACCAATAAAAAAAATAAATAAATGGAGATCAAAGTGTAAGTATTGTAGTTTACGTGTGCATGACTCCAGTACCGGGTTCCACTTGTATCCACTGCAACACTGTGTTCCAGCTAATCTAGAGTTAATAAAAATATCTATCTGTAAGATTAAATATCAATGACGCTTGTATTGTTTTTAGAGAAATATATTTAATTCTTTATTTTCATTTATAAAAAGAATGATCTTAAGATACAAAAATAACTTTAAATGTGTCATGCAATACGAGGAAATAATTAACGATGATTTATTAAATTTTGAAATCTCATTTGTACCCTAGAGTTACCTTGTGAATCCCAGCAAAAAAAAATATAAATGTCCTTATTTCTAATATTGAATATACATGTATAGTGAAAATATCTACATGTAATAGATACTACATTATACTTTGCTCAGGGGGTTGTGGTCGTTATTTGAATAAATTAGCATCTTAACAATATGATGCTGAATTATACTCATTTGACAAATTTATAGACTTAAGATCACTCTGATACTGGAATGACTCCCTGAAGACGGGCATCAATTTTCTATCACATGTGTTTCAAAATTAGGATATTAAGCTTATTATTAGCAGACCTTTTTTTTGTAGTCATATGAAGCAGAATTTGTCCAAAATCTTGTACGTGAAAAGAAGAGAACACTTGCTGTGGCCTTCAACTTGACATTTAGATATATCGACGACGTATTGTCAATTAACAATGGCTATTTCCATTCTTATGTCGATACGATATATCCTTGTGAACTTGAGATAAAAGATACCCCAGAGTCTGACACATCTGTTTCATATTTGGATATTTTACTTGAAAAAGACGTTAATGGTAATCTAACAACCAAGCTTTATGATAAACGTGATGACTTTAACTTTTCAATCGTCAACTTCCCTTACTTATGCAGCAATATACCTTCATCACCTGCATACGGGGTATATATCTCTCAGTTGATTCGATACGCAAGAGCATGCTCTACGTATGTACAATTTCTAAAACGAGGTAAATTATTGACAAATAAGTTGATGAAACAAGAATATCAGCTGTCTCGTTTAAAGTCATCATTTCGTTAAAGTCACCAAGTTCTATGGTCGATACAATGACCTTGTCAGCAAATACAATTTATCATTGAGTCAAATGCTGACTGATGTTTTTCACACTAATTGTTAGGACATTATTTACACATTGAATTGTCGACGGATTTTTCCGTTATTTCCCGATCGTGACAATGAGCACACGGCGGGTGTGAGCTTGAATACTGTTCGTTATCTCCATATATTTCATGCTGCATATAAAATCTTACCCTAAACAGAAAATAAAACTAAAATTTTAAAGGATTTCCAATTGGTGTCAAATTTGAAACTAATGATATCTACAGACACTATCTCACTTTTGAACAAAATATATATCTAAGGAATGTGGCATGTATTTTAACTGTTATCCATAGTATCATTAAAATGCATAAAAATATTCGTTATCTGACCTTTCTGTATGAAGTTGTAAGTCGAGTAATTGTCCTAAACCTTGCAAAACTCCATTTCATTACAAGTTTAATTGCATAGCAAAATTATTTCAATTATCAAAATTATTTCATTAAATCTTGAATTTAATACCGAACTAATGTTTTATACATATCCCCGTTTTTTCTGTTTTATACATATCCCCTCTTCTTCTGTCTTTGATTTCATAATAATAATAAACATTTAAAGGCAATGAAACATAGGAAAAGCCAGAAATGCAGATAAAGATGCATGATATTTTATAGCTGCAGATACGCTGTATGTAGCTCGCTGGTCTGAAAAAAAAAATGAGATGGTTGTTGAGTCACGTTTTGTCCGCCGTCACATTATGTCCGCCGTCACGAAATGTCCGCCTCTTTTTCAGAAAAATCGTCACGTTTTGTCCGCCGTCACGAAATGTCCGCCTTTTTTAAAAAAAATCGAGGTCAATAGAATTTTTTGAAATCGACCTTTTTGCAGTTGAGGTAAGAACCGGGCGCAACTTTTTGTGTGCAATAAATATACAACATTTTCTATGGGTGGCACTGTAACTCTCCGGTATGTCAATATTATTTTTGGAGAGCTACAGTTCTGCAGCTAGTTATATTATCAATGTACAGCTTTTTACTACTTACCCAGTACATATCTGAAGTGAAGATATGGCTATCTCATTGAAGAAAATGGTCAAAAGAAGGAGAACTTCAACAAGGATAGGTATCATCCTGAATTTCTCTTCAGCAGAACAAACCCAGAATTGCATGACAAACGTTCTTCCTGTTCAAAGTGTATATATTCAACACACGTGTGTATGTCGATTTGCAAAGTCTTCACTTCCTAATAGATTTAATATGTTTTTAATAAATTGTCCATGTGGAAGACGAATCAATTTGAATCTAACAATTTGTGTATTTCCCTTATGATATAGAGTTTATATAGTCTATATATATATATATATATATATATATATATATATATATATATATATATATATATATATATATATATATATATATATATATATATATATATATATATATATATATATATATATATATATAAAATGTTTTGGAATTCGGCGAGTTTTTTCTCATAGATATTCGGTAAAGTCTGTTTTGAAAGACTTTTTGAATAGATAACCACTTTTCGGATTAGATACCGTCTTGGACAGAATGCTTGTATTGTAAGTAAAATACTAATTATACCTTGTAACTTTAAAAAATTCTGAGTCATTTAGGAACATAATGAAAATAAAGCATAACTTCCGTCGATGGAGGAAAAAAGAGTTTTTATTTATATTTATTCTAAGATCAGTAACAAAATATTGTTTTTAAAAAATTAAAGCTATCAATAAAACTGATGAAATAAAAATCAAAATTTTCAAAAATAATAAATCATTCATGAAGGAAATGTTACAATTACTACACAATGATATTAAAAATCAAAGCAGTTTTAATTGTTTAATGTAAGAGTTTTTTCTCTTTTATTTTTTGCGTTTAGACAGCTTTCTAGGGGAAATTGTTGGCATTTAGTAGATATATATAATTTAAATAAAAGTAAATTAATGTTTTGTCTTTGTAATGTTAACAAGTCTATGAATTTGGATATGTATCTTCTTTCATTTTATGATTTTATTATTATAGAATTAACAAACGGTAATATTGAAACCAAAGGTGAAAAAAGTGAGGGTTGGGTAGAAAATACATCCACAAACTTTAAAAAAAATTTTACACGGTAAGTGCTCGATCTTTTTAGTAAAATCATGTATTCATATAAATAGTAAATAATACTTTATAATCCGAACTTGCACTATTTGAAAATTAATGATAGCTGACATAACAGCGCCATTTAATAGAAAGTATTCATCACACTACTGAAATATAAATTGATCTCCATTTGCCTCGTACTTCTTGGTAATATATACATCTTCTGCGTGAATGTAAAAAGGTGAACATAATAAATAGTGATCAATCTCTCCTAAATACTTTAAACAATACAAATCGTGGAGAAGGCATATGTTTGTCAAACCCTGTAACATCAAAGTATTTATAAATAGCCTGTCTATGTTATTTTTATACTTGTATTATTTACTCGGCAACATTCAACAATATCTTCAAAGTATTTTTCTAAAGCTTTTACGTCAACAACATAGAGAAATTATTTATTTATTGATCTAATAGTATAAGAAATAGACATATGTAGACATCTATCTTTCCTATTTTGGAAACTTGGAAAAACATCTGCAGTCGTTTAGTATACCAAAGGAAGCAATCAATGTCCTATTGTCTATATAATCTAGTGTACAATGTAGCATATTCATAAAATGGAGTAAACTTTTTCATTATTCACAGTAATCTGATTATTAATGTGAGAAAAAAGATAGATATTGCAATACTAAATTCTTGTAAAATTAATTTTATTTTATTTTACTGATTTGTACAATATAATATACATGTATGAAGGTTTAAATCAAAAGGATATGTTATACTAACGTTGTTATCAGACGTTACTTTTGGCCTGAGAAATTATTATACTATTTCTACAATTACATTTCTGTACAAATGTTCCAACATGTATTATCACACCAAATACTGCTGCAAGACAGATGATACCAACAGTTATGGATCCAAACCTTGTGTTTAAATTCATTTGGGAGCCTTCATCCCTGCATCTGGTGTCTCTTTGAGGTGATTTTATCATTTTAATTAAAAAGATGAACATTGAATTTAGTAAAATCATCAAAATATTTAAAATAAAATCAGCATTCAGACTTTTGCCCATATATCCTGGGGATTTTGATCTCTTGGGTTTTAAATTTGACAATAGGTACTATATTGATAAATGCTTACCCTTGGGTTGTTCCATATTCTGCAAAGTTTTTGAGGAGTTTGCCACATTTTTAAATTGGTTAACAATAAATCAGTCTGGCTTTGACTCTGTGGATCATTATATAGACGATTTTATCTTTGCGGCCCTTGATGAGCATCGCTGCAAGCAAATTATGTCAACATTCCAAAATATGTGTGGTCAACTTGGGGTACCCTTAGCAGATGACAAGACTGTAGGGCCTACAACTTGTTTGACATTTCTGGGATTAGAGATAGACACAAATAACATGGTAGTAAAAATTCCAGGCCCAAAATCCCTTGAACTTCAAGTACTCATTCAAGACATCCTGTTTAAGAAGAAAACTATTCTAAAACATTTACAATCATTGTTAGGAAAACTTAATTTCTTCACTAGGGCTATCCTCCCCGGTCGTGCCTTTGTTAGGCGTCTATTCGATGCTACAATAGGGGGTAACAAAACCTTACCACCATATTAGCATAACAAAAGCCATGCGAGAGGATCTATCCATATGGTTAAATTTCTTAGAAGACTTCAATGGTCAAGTTTACTTTTTAGACCTGGGGCCCGTTTCATCAAAGGTCGTACGCCCAGTCGGAGCGCTACGCCGGCGCAAAGTCGGGACTAGCACAAAGATTTGCGTTTCATTAAACACTGTATCTTTACACCGGACTAAAGTTAGGCACAAATTTTACGTCTACTCATGGGTAGGCGTAAGTTTGGGCGTAAACATAAAATAAAGTGACTTTACTGATTTGAAAACGATTTAGCCATTCATTCAAGAAGAATAACGGTTCTAAGAAGTGTTTTAGTACAAACGATGCATAATTTCATATCAGAAACTACGCAGATTTGGGAGAGCGGAAATTGGGGAAGGGGTACACCCACTTGGGGAGGTAGTTGACATACAGTATTTACTTAACTTACTTTAATAAATTTCTTCATAAAAGATTGCCTTATTAGGGATTCATTTTAACACCATATCTTAAGTTTTGACAATCCTGCATTTATACGCATTTGATTGTTGTATTTTAAGTATGAGGATGTATTGCAAATCCACTACACGATACAGATATTGTGTCAATCACTGAAAAGAAACCTACTAAAAATGTCTATTTTGGAAAAGAAAAACTATTTTCCCAACATATTTTTTTTTTGGTGGAAAAATGTATTTTTTTTCCACAAAAGCAGAGTTATCTTCTTTAGCCTTTGCATGGTTAATATCTATAATTAAAAAACACATTTTTTTTTAACTCATCGTAAAACCAAGTAGGCTTTTTTTTCTTTAAATTATCGTTCTCGAAAGCTCCATATCTTATTCACTCCACGTTTATACGCGTGGACCTAGAGGGGGTCAGGAAGGGGTCCACTCCTCTTCGCAGCAAGTTGCAGAGTTATTTATGTACGAGCCTCAGGGCTGTTCGAAAATCATTGAGACATTTTATTTTATTCCATAAAGGACAGAGATGAATTCATGAAAATTCGTCAACATTTTATAAAGAACGAATAAAACAAATGTGCAAAATTTCTAATTCATAATTTATATGATAATTAGACAAGTTTCGATGAAATTATAATCATGCATGTATCTATCGACCTAAAGCAGCATCGCTACGTCATTTTAATGTCATCATGCAGTACTGCTTTATGGAACGCGGGTCAACGTTATTTGGTCCGTAATAGTTGATGGTCGTTAGGAGCTTTTGTATTCACTCTCAGTCTGGTTGAAGAAAAAAATATATTAGTGAAAAAATCAAACCCATACACATGTTTTTTCTTATTATCGTTTTAGCAGGTCGTTTAGTGTGGAAAAGAGTTCTCCATAGCGCTACACAAAATTTTATGTATGCTCGATTCGCCGCCTTGACGTCAAAATCCATTTTTTGTCGTTATAAGAGTTCTATACCGTGCTTAAATTTATTTATGATCTCCGTATTTTTGATCGATTTTCTAACAAACTTGCACAAAATGAAGTCAAAATTATATCGCAAAAATATATACATAAATTAAATTATTTTCGGTCTTACTATGGGTTCACCAGGAATTTGAACGTTGGTGTTGCATATTTTCAATATCTGGTTTCGTGACTGCGCCGGGTATCCCTACCATTGACACATTAATATACCATTGAAAAGAAGAATAAAACACTTGTAAATTTTTTTTCTTTGCTTTTATTAATTCTTAGTGTTTGTCCTACGTATGTGCAGTTTTTCACCGAAAGACGTTCATTAGAAAGAAGAATATTCACAATGTCTCAATAATTTCCGAACAGCCCTTGTACAAATCTGGAGTAAACTAAGTGAGAAATGAAAATGACCTTGGACCCCTGTTAAAGAGTTAAGTTAGTACGTTGGTAGGAAGAACCATATTTATTAAGTTTAAGAATTGAACGGACCCTCCCCCCTTCAATAAGATTTTCAGGTATGGGAAAGAAAATTACAATATTTTAGCTTGTCAACAAGTTTCTCAGATGGAATTTTTGTTTACTGATGACTCTGCCCCCCTCCCCCTCTCCTTTGAAAAAAAAATCACGGACCCGCACCTCCGTCCAGAAAAAGTTGTTAACGTTCAAAAAACGAAAAAGATTCCAGTTGATTACGTAATTATACTTGAACGTTATTTTTTTTTCTGATATAGAGTACAAATTAGAGAGAATTACCTTAGGGACAAGGGGCAACAAAGTCACTCGGTAGATTCTGAGAATCAGCTATCAGAGAAACTTGATTCGGAAATGACTGTAATTTTACAATTATTACGCCCATGTATGACAATATATTAATGTTTAAACAATGAATGATACATTTCTGAAAATTTCAAAATGAATATCGATGGTACTTGCCTTTCTTTATCGGGAAAAATAAAAAGAATCCGCATTTAAAAAAAAAATAATACTACAATTTTTAGGAACAAACGGAATGGCGTACAAAGTAATGTCAAAGAAAAATAGGAAAAAAGTCTTTATTTTTTCATGATAATGCATATTTTGTATTATTTTATCGATTCTTAATAATTTAGTAGACTAGTCCATCATATGCCCAGTTACATATATTTACAAGTATATACAATTGTAACGGATTCTCTCTTTCTTTCTTCCTGTATCAAAATCGAGGGAGGGGGATGAGGCGGGGGGATGTAAATATTCCAAAATAAATACATTTACAAGAACATTTATTTCTTTTCTTAGACGTTTAATTTTGAGTTAATCAGATGGTATGTTGTAAGTAGTTAATATTTTATAATAAGTAGATTTAAGATGCATGTTTTCTTCAAGGTCCCTAAAAATTCATGTAGTTTTTCATTTAAGTTAATGTATACGTGACCGTATTGTGTACAATGTATGTAGAACAACATTGTGCGTTGCATTGTACACAATACGTATGTTTATGTTTTTTGCGCATGTGCAGTGCAGCCTTGTCAAGGACTTAGTCCTGAGACTAAGCGTATTGTTTACGACTAGTCTTACGCTACTTCGTGAAACGCAAATTACACCCGACTAAATATTGGCGTAAGCCCCGGAAGTACACCCAAGTTAGGTCTTAAATTTACGACTTTTGATGAAACGGGCCCCAGGAATGGACATCTGATGATGTACTACAATTATTTACAGATAGTTCAGGGGCCCTCACATTTAGGTTGTGGGGCATATTTTCAAGGTGAATGGTGCTACTTTGGTTGGTCCTCCTTTTTACAGGATACATTAGGTGATATGACATTTTTTAGAGCTGGTGCCCGTAGTATTGGCACTCTATTTGTGGGCTAATAAGCTTGCAAATAGAAAGATCATACTTCATATAGATAATCAAGCCCTTGTAGCGATATTAAATAAACAATCCTCAAAATCAAAGTTGGTTATGTCCTTGGTTTGTCCATTTGTTTTTAAATGCAATATAACATCTTATTCCGCGCAGTGTATATTCCAACAAAATTAAATATCATTGCTGATGCCATTTCTCGCCAACAGTGGGACAGACTTCAACGGGCAGCGCCAGAGGCAGATCCAGTTCCACTGCTAGTGCCTTCTTCCTTCACAACTCTCATCTCCAGTTTGAATTTAACAAGTTATTAGATGCTTCAGTTTCACAGAATACACACAGGGCCCGCACTGCAGGTCTCCAGGCATATCACACGTTTTGTAGTAAAAACCAGCTCGATCAAGCCTGGCCACCAAACCTAACGTTAATAGTTCAATTTATTTTGCATTTATCTATCAAAGGTTTGGCCTATTCCACTACACATTCATACATCGCGGCATTATCATATCAATGCAAATTGCAGTGTCGTCATGACCCCACCTCTGAATTTTTGGTTGTCAAACTCTTGCAAGGCATGAAACGAGTAAAGCATACTGTAGATAGCAGGCTACCAATAACAAAAGACATCTTAACAAAAATATTCCTAGTGTTGTCTTGTATTTGTAGAAATACTTATGAGTCAGCTTTGTTTTCAGCAGCATTTTCATTAGCTTTTCACGGGTGTTTAGAGTAGGCGAGTTAGTCATCCACCCAAGTTTACCAGAAAGGGTTATTCAAAGGGATGATGTTAAATTAGACAGAGCAGAGGGCTCAATAAACATAACCATAACATATTCCAAGACTGACCAGATGGGCAAGGGGACAGTACTCAACATTTCTAGGGTGGGGGACATGACATGCCCATTTCGTCACATGGATGTTTTTCTTAGTCTCCGTCCCAATGGTTCAGGTCCATTTTTCTGCCACTTCGATTCATCTCCATTGACTAGATACCAATTTACCGCTATTTTGTCAAAAACAGTTAAACACCTTAACTTACCAAGCAAGTACAAAACGCATTCCTTTCGAATTGGAGCAAGTACAGAGCTCGCCCTGAAAGGGTTTTCATCTGATGTCATTCAAAAGTCTGGTAGATGGAGATCTAGCTCTTACAAATCATATATTCGTATACCAAAGTTTTAATTTTTCATAGATCATTTATATTGTAGATACCCAAATCATTTGGTTGGTGGGCTCCTCAATCATAAAGTGGGCACAAACAGAAGCTATACTTAGACCTGGTGGTTGCAGTTTGAATTTTGATAGGGTAAATATATCATTATGGTGGCAGGGGTACTGTGGTCTAACACTCATGCAAGTTATTAACAAATTAAAATACTTGAATAGATTTGGTTCACAACCGAGTGCCATCCTTCTACATTGTGGTGGAAACGATTTAGGCCGTACTTTTATAAGAAACTTAAGGATACAAACCAAAAAAGTTGCAAAATCTATAAAAATAAATTTTCCTGGAGCTAGGTTAATTTGGTCTTGTATTTTACCACGAATAACATGGCGGTATTCCCATAATAGTGAAAAAATGGAGAATGCTCGTCGACGCCTTAATTTCTTTGCAAGCACTTTAGTTAAGTCTGAAGGGGGGCTGTCATTTCATACACTGATATTACAGCGCAACCCAAAATGTTAAACAGTGATGGGGTCCATCTATTCAAATTAGGTAATTCAATTTTCCTACCATCATTGCCATTGCTTGCACTTATGGTAGGAAACTTGTGGCGATTATGAGCGGCAGTGTCAGATTTGATGATGAAATGTACAAGTCCTTGACCTCTGCACCTCCCAGGGTCAAGCTCATGAGTTGCCTGACCTCTGCAACACCCCCGGGGTCAAGCACTCTTTAATATCATTTTGAACTTTGAACTGCGAATGTGGAAATATGTTTTTGTAACTTGGCCGATGTTTTGTAAATAAGTTGTGTACTGAAAATGTGAACATTTGATGTTGAATATTCTTTTGATGTTGCTTTTGTTGTTTGTTGGGGCCAGCCCTTTGACATGTTGGCGGCCCATCGATTTTGTTTGTATATACAGCCGTGCCCTTAAACGCCATATTAAAGAATTGTGTATTCCTATTTTCTTTGTTTATTCATTGCACTGTTCTGAGATAATACATGACTGTGTATTCTCTACCCGATGGAATATAATGCCGAAATTACACACCCGGTATTGTAAGATGGACCCTCCTCCCCGCTTTTCTCCCGGGAAAACGGGCTCTGATTAGATTTTTCCCCTCAGTACAAAGATGTTCCTAGCATATTAATTCTCCCAAGTACAGAGTCAGACAACGCTAAAATCATGTCGTGTCTGTTTAATCTTTATCTAACACATTAATTTTAAAATTATATTCAGTGAAATTTGTTGTTAATATGCTGATTTCAGACAAACGCTCAATTGAATTAGCTTATCTGATTATAAATTTGAAAACCCCTTTAAAGAAAATCAAATCAAGAAAAAGGCAAAAATAGTGTTTCTAAGAATTAATGGACCAAAAAGATGAAATATACAAGGGTCGTTAGAAAAGTTCTCGGACACCGTGATTTACAGGAAAATTATTGTGTACTTTGAAGAATGACACATGTTTCATTAAATTATTAAATTATTATCTTTTACCGATAAGTATACAAAATATCAGGTCAATTTACAAATATTTTTGAAATATACAATATTGTTTATTTTGCGATATCAGGATTCACGGAGCAACCACTTCAAGTTTTTTGACGGTAGGTGACGTGACAACCTGTCAATCTTTTTAATAATTTTAGATATCTTTCAGTTCTGCACACTTGTTTTGTTTTTTTTTTCCTTTTAAAAATGTATTCATATAGCAAGAAATGTTACTTTTTTCAAATATTTCTTTTGTGGATTTTCGGATATCAGTTAGATTCTAAAATTGTTGTCCACACTGTTTAACATTCAGATATTGAAACAATGCGAAATCCATAGAAGCAATGTTAGGGCAATATGTGGGGTATCGCAGGAGTTGACCTACGAATATGGCAATCCTTTCATCCTTAAAATGCTGCTACCTATCTATATAATGAAAGAATGGAAAAACGTGACCTGCTCCGTGAGTCATATTTTATCTTGATGATAAAGCTGTATATTATTTTTTTCGAAAACATCATATATATTTGTATATTTAATGAAAAATATTTATATTTGTTATTTGCCGAGTTTCATTGAATTCATGCGAATAGCGCGCTCACAATACCATTTGTCCGCGAACTTATCTAACAGCCCTTGTATATTGTGAAAGTTTCCTCACATTGTGAAGATTCAGGTTTTTTCAAACCACACATCTGGGGTGTCTGTGAGGGGTGGAGGTTTAAGGTTAATCTCAATTCGCAATTTGCAGTTTTACATTGAAATTTATATGCTTTTTTAATTGTTTTAAAATCCCATCATGAGTAGCTGATTACACTTAATTATTTTCCTATTGATGTACAAAAAATTTCAACTTTTTAGCTCAACTGACCTTAAAGCTTAAGTGAGCTTTTCTAATCACCTGTTGTATGGCGTCCGTCTGTCTGTCTGTGTGTCCATCCATCTGTAAACTTCTCACATTTCAACTTCTCAAAAACTACTGGGCCAATTTAAACCAAAGTAAGCACATTGCAAGTTTTGGCTGAAGGGGATTTTAAAGAAGTTTCGAGTCCTATTCCTCGGAGGTATAATCAAGAAAAGAAAATGCAAAAATATGCAAAAAAAAAAAAAAAAAAAAAAAAAAAAAAAAAACTCTGCAAGTAAGAGGACTGTGTAGCGTAGTGGTTTAACGATTTAATCGGAGATTTGGTTCGAGTTTGAATCATGTACAATGTATGCTGTTCTTTTTCACATAACTTAATAAAAACATAACTGAAAAATAAGTTATTTATCAATAAGTAATTAAATAGAATAAAAGAATCAGATGAGTAAAAGATTTTAAGCTTATACGAGGGTCTTCCAAAAATACCTAAAAAAAAAAAGTCGCTTTTCGTCATATTATTTTTTTAAAAAATTAAAGATCAGCACATTATCATATGTAAAAAACATATAAGCAGCTTCACTTTAGTTTGTCAAGTGGAACTAATGATAATTCATTTTAAAATTGACATGTTTTGTCACCATGGGCTTATTAACGTAAGTATCAAAAGCATACCGTCAATACAGTTTCTCAAAAATACACCACCTCTTCACTTCACACACAGTCTGCGGCGCCTTACACATTTATCTAAAAAGTTTCCATACCACTTTATACTTAGTTTGCTCACAGTTAAAAGAGTATCAAAATAATTCGTCAATGTGTTTAATGTATTACTGCATAACTTTCACTAGTTCCACAAATGTGAAGAGCACATTTCCATGACGTTATTAACGATTTAACCAGATTTTTACTGATCATTAATTTCCATAGAGGCCAATTATAGTCCAATAAAGAGTCTCTTAAACTAAAAAAAAAAAGCTTTTGACATTTATACACACATGCAAGACTAACTTTTAATATATTTTTTTCTTCCTTCAAGTTTTTTTTAATAGAAATCTTCTGAGTGCAACACAAAATTGTATCGCTAATCGCTGCTCCATGACGTCTCCCTTTTTGACTTTATCAAAAAGCACAACTTGTCTTAAATTGATTTCTTTTCAATGAAACAATATATTACATCATTCGGCATATCAAATGATATAACCATACTCAATTTGAATATTTATCTTTTATTTTGTTTTAACGCCATCTTAAAGAATGAAATATATTGAGATAACGAACAGTATTCAAGCTCAAAAGTCATCAAACAATACAAAATAGGAGCAGAGCAAATACGGACCTTCAAACATCAGAGGTGGGATCAGGTGCCATGGAGGAGTGAGCATCCCCTGCCGACCGGTCACACCCGCCGTGAGCTCCTTGTCATGATCGGGAAATAACGGAAAAATGTCTGTCAGCATTTGACCCAATGATAAATTGTATTTGCTGATAAGGTTATCGTATCGACCATAGAACTTACGAAATGATGACTTTAAACGAGACAGCTGATATTCTTGTTTCATCAACTTGTTTGTCAATAATTTACCTTTTTCTAGAATTGTGCATACGTAGAGCATGCTCTTGCGTATCGAATCAACTGAGAGATATATACCCCGTATGCAGGTGATGAAGGTATATTGCTGCATAAGTAAGGGAAGTACACGATTGAAAAGTTAAAGTCATCACGTTTATCATAAAGCTTGGTTGTTAGATTACCATTAACGTCTTTTTCAAGTAAAATATCCAAATATGAAACAGATGTGTAAGACTCTGTGGTATCTTTTATATTTCAATGATCTCTCATTTGAATAACGAAAGAAAAATTACTGACAGGAATTTGAAAAAATATGACTATGCTTATTTTACAGTGTATTGCGATCAATTACTAAATTTTGACTTGTTATGTGACCTCATTTTGCAGTATTATATTCAATAATTTTGAAATATATCATGATATATTTTAATTTTTATTTGAAATTATTCGAATTTATTATTAAAATATTTCTATCGATTTTGGTCATGATATGACATTAAATAAAAAAAAGTTATGACAAAAGTCAACATAATTTTTGAATGACCCTCGTATAGACAACACAGTTTTTGAAAAATATGACATCCATGAACTTTTAAAATTGAGAGATAATTTGCCTCAGAGCGGTAGATGTCCTCGCTTTTAAAGCCTCGATCCTTTCTTTTGACAAAAAACAGTAAAACACATACAAACGGTATAAAAGCGTTAACCCCCGTTTCTGTTGGTACTTTTCTTTCTGGAGACAACACACAGTCACTTGTTTCCTATAATTTGCACACCTCCTTTTATGAAGTGCCCTGTTTACGAAACAAGTGCCTGTGAGAGAAATAAGCATTACATTTTTTTTTATCACTTATTCTAATTAAAATGTCAAGAATATTAGCATAAAAATACATGTGCATATCGTTCTCCTTGGTCGTAGCTTATTTTACTTGAACAGTGTTTTATCGACCGATCGCTCAACAAAACAGTTTTATTTATCGAAGAACAATTCTATATATAGAAATCATCAGTACCATCAGCGTATAAATAGAAATTTACAATATCCAGATCACATATATATTTTAAATCTTCAGAGGGAGGAAAATTTAATATAAAGTCTGGAGCGAGACCATGCAGGTCTCTAAGTGGCATCTAAAATTTAGGCGCCAGCTGGCGTCTTATCAAAAAAATTTAGTCGCCAATGCAAATTTTTAGTCGCCAGGCAATTTTTCCAAGACGCCAACTTTAAAAGTAAATAGAATATAGGGATCCATGACGTGCCTAAGAAAACATGACATGTCTATTGCTAAAATAATTTCCTCCTCTTTTAAATTTCTTTTCGCTTTTTCAGAAAAAAATTGTTAAAAATGTGAAAATTTCCGGATTTCGACGATCGCCAAATCAATTTAAAATGGTCGCCACTTTGGCGACTTATGGGAAAATTTTAGGCGACAATCAAAAATTTTAAAAGCCATGACGACTTAATTAATCACCAATTAGAGCCCTGCCATGTATTATTTCAAAACGATAAACAAAATTTTCTCTTTTCTCCTTTAAAGGACATATCGCATATTTCTAAATTATTTGAAATTAAAAGCCTACATGTATAACGTTCCTTATAAGCACAGTTTATGAATTTTGAGTTTTTACTGTGGATAAATCGCGGTAATTAACCAATTATTGACTCAAATTAAAACCCCTGATTTAAAAATCCAAGTTAATTAGATACCGATCACGTGACCCTGTGACGGCAAAGACGACAATGGCCGATCAGCTTACTAAAAAATACCCGACACAAACTGAATTTTCTGCGTTATGGACGACCAAAATCACTGATTTTTTAATACGGAATCGAATATCCACCCTTATAAATTTGGACTGTCAGCAAGAAAAAAAATCTGAAAAAGCTGTAAGCATTGTAAAATAGCAGCGACGATAGCGAGGGAGACGCGGCGAAGACGAAGAAACTCGCCATTACAATACAAATTTGATTTGTCATCAAATTACGTGCATTAACCCATTCTATTCACAAATTTAACATTATATGACTTTGTTTTTCATCGTTTTTAACATAATATTAATTTATGCATGTATTTTGTAAAAGGGTGGTGGTCTTGAAAAATTGTTTTCCGATCAGGAAACATGGCCGTCAGAATGTTTGGAATAAAAAAAAACAAAAATATCTCAAAAACCTTATACCTGGGAACTATTTAACGTTTATAAAGTTATTGAAAAGCACTTTAGGAATTGATTTTTTCAGCATTTTTGGTAATTAAGCTGCATTTGTCGTTGATAAGCCCATTAATAGTGTGCAACTTCTCATCTCTCTCACTTCTACCACTTAATTGTCGCCTATGACGTTAGAGCTGTATTTTGCCGAAATCTGATTGAAATATGCATATTGCGGTATTTGAATTTCGGCTCTCACTATCGCTTAAAATATGCTTTCAACAACGTTAATTGTCTTCAGTATTTTAATAAACAGGGTTGTAGATGATATTTTTCATGAAATTACGATTTTTTAAAAATCATGCAATGAGTCCTTTAAGGGCAAGTGTTTCCCAACTGCTCTAAAATAGTGAATTTTAGAAGAGTAGATTGAAAGAACAGTTACAATACATGCAGCTTCAAACTGAATATTTTCAAATCTTTCACTGTTGCAGTCAACTGCGGAAAGGTTTCTACTGCATAATTATTCGAGCAAGGGAGTGGCAATTGCAAGATATATTTCAGAATAATAAAGTTGTCAGGGAAGCTTATTGAACTTAATGAAATAATGTATCAATCAAATCATATGGAATCATAATGAAATAATTAAGCGAACTGTAGATACAATGTACATCGAAATCCTAAGGGTGCATATTTGAAGAGTTGACAAAAAATATTGATTCTCTTTGTGTGCACGAAACAACTTCCATAGGAAAGTTGAATTGAGTTTAAATGTACATATGTATATATATATATATATATATATATATATATATATATATATATATATATATATATATATATATATATATATATATATATATATATATATATATATATATATATATATATATATATATATATATATATATATATATATATATATATATATATATAGATATAGATATATATATATATATATATATATATATATATATATTTCAACACGTTATAATAACATTAAAATGTAATTCAAGTAGATCCAAACTATATGTAAATTAGTTATTAATACATAAGCCTGTATACTGTACTAGAGTTAAATACATGTACATTTAGTCACACTGCAGTTTGTTACGTGGCTGGATATAAGATTCAAAAAAATGTAAGTACGGAAATGTGTTTCATTTTAAAAATCTTATATCATGATAAAATTTGTTCTACATTTAAAAAAAAATTGTAGACATCGAAAAGATTAGACTAAGTGTAAAACAATAAAGACAAGATTTGTCATGAAGTAAAATCTCAGAATCGCACAATAAAGGAACATACATCAGGAATGTTAAAAATATAAATGATATTGATCTATGAATTTGGGTTGCCTTCCTACATTATAAATAACAGCTAAAAGGTTCGTTTGTGTTATTCTGAATTTTTTAGGTAACGTTTAAGTTTGAAATTTGCAGGCACCAAGACCATAAACTGAGAATAGACATAAGTCAAACTTTCGATTTTGAATATTTTGATCCTTATTTAATCAATATATGAAACTTTAGAAAATTTGCAGGTTTGTATAATATTCCTGCAATTGCATTGTTAAATTTTAGCTCTTTCTTTAAAATTATAATAAAAGTCAAACTCATTTGAAAGTTTAATGTATTCTGTTCACAGTGTAAGGTCTTGGGTCCAGTTTTGTTGTTCTGCCGGTGAAAATTTAAAGCTTTGAATTCCAAGTTCTGTTACTTGATCTGAGAGACATTTTTCTGGATATAAATTAAGGGTCAGGATTGCCCATTCCTTAAGCTTTCTATATATATTAAATATATCATTTTTGTGTAATTTATATTTGAAGGTTCTCAACAAGGATATTGATATACATAGCTTTGCTTGTGCCCTTTGAAGTTTTTGCAAAAAAAGACACTTCAAATTTCATTGAAGAAATCAATAGCTACAAAGCTGTCTGTAAAGCGTTGGGGCTTCAAGACAAAAATCAAAACCAAATTTGGAAAAGGACAGGTAAATAAAGTATGATTATGATCATTATCGATTTTAAATTAATTCCTTTTGCAACTAGATTTTTATGAAAATATTCACTATAGTTTCATTAATTATTTTTAGTAAACAGTTAATTTCTTGTCAGTCATTCTTTGAAATGAAACTACAACTACATGTAACACTGAATACAATAACAGCATAATTATTCTTTAGAGCATACGAGATTCGCACAAAACGATAGGATAAACACACGATGCGATAGGATACATGCATTATACGATAAATGCAAAACACTATAAATGCAAAATACAAAAGCAAACAAAACACGATAGAGCTGATGAAAATTTATCACAATACAATAAACGAAACAAGTATTCCTTTCAAAGGAATGATCGGCATGGGATCATAAAGTCAACGTTATAAAATGTCTTCAAATAAGTTTGTAGACATTTCTTTTTTGTTGTAATTGATTTAATATTTTTTCTTTGAGTATATATATACATGTATTTAATTTCAAATTATTTCTCCACTGTGTATGGCCTGTGAAGGATAGTCCCATCAAAATGCTTTTAAACATACCAAACTTAAATTGAAGAACAAATCTTAACAGGGCATTGTTATTTTATATAAAGTAGTACATGTATGACCATATATTATGTTGCCTTCAAAAAAATATTTTGTAACTGGAAAAATGTAATATTGACATTTTATTTAAATCGGGATGGAATCAAATGGGCTAAATCTTTGTAAAAAAAAAACTCTGCAGATAAATAACTTACAGCTGTATCAAACTTATTACAGAGTATTTAATAAAATGCATGTATTCTGTTCAGTTCCGCACCTAGTCAATTTTGTAAACGATTTTTTCCCCTTCTTTACAGGATTAGTAATTATGATCAGGAGTAAGGCCTAAGAAAGTCGTTTAAATGACCTTCTTCGTAATTTGCTTAATGCATCTTTCCTGCTAAATTCCAAAGAATTATGAACCGTGTGCAAAATCAATCGATACATTTCATAATTAGAGATTTCGTTATCCTAGATAGATTGGAGGCAATGTGATTTCATGTTGTGTTATGGCTAAGTGATGTGTCAAGAATTTTTTTTACATCATCATAATAAAATCCAAACTTCATCTAAACTGAAATCGGTTGGATTTGAAATTTCTATATAAACGATAATATGCTGAAAGTCCAAAATATACTAAATAGAACAGGATACATGTGCGTCACGCTTTCTTTCTTCGATTTGACTTGAATATTTTTGTTGCTTTCCGAAACACCAATGAACGAATAAACTTTTTCCTTAACGAAAGTGTATTTCTGAATGAAATTCTTACGCATATAAAGAAACATTAAGGTTTATTCACCATGTAACTGAATAAATGTCTGCATCCTAAGGTAAATGCATCGAAATAGTGCTCGTTAATGCTTAACATGTTCTGAAAGGTTTACCTAAAGCTGTCAGTACATAGTAAACAAAGTAGTGCAGGGCGTAATATGTGCGCAGATTGTTAAATCTGCCGGATGCTTCATATGGAATCAACTGTGCATGATCCACCGAAGCCGATCACAAAACCTTATAGGATGTTTTTAAATACGAAACATTTTTGACAAAATGAGGGAAATATTTTCTATAAGGTATGGTTTTTCTAATTTCAAATACGTCTTGAGTTGCAAAATTAGATGGTAAAAGATATTAAAGATATAGTGATAAAAGATATGCTTATAATTGAAGCTTTTCTTATTAGTGGACCGTCATGAAAGTCAAGCTTAGTTTTATAATTAGTAACTCTTTTTTAACTTGTGCACTTAATTGTGAAATTATACAAATTTTAAATTCGACGAATCGTTATATATAAGTTATGAGGAGTCATGCAATTACCGGCATTTTGAAATACCCTTGAAAAGCAAACTTTTGTAAGAACAGTATGTCATAAGTAAAAAGAAAGGACAAGATAGGTTTTGGCCCCTTTTTGGCGCCTGATTTGTGGTATTACTAACCTGTTGTCATCCCTCTTACAAAATGAGTATTGATTCTATGTTATGGGGTTCACGAAGGTCACAGGAAGGTCACAAAATGTGTCAATTTCTGAATTTTTTCATTTCATGCAAATTTTCTTCAATTTTATAGCACATTTTGTTTCAGAAAACACAGAGCACAAGCTTGCCTATCTACCAAATTTATATATTTCATGTAATAATATCAGATGCTTCTAGTATATACAAATCTCCGATAGGCAAGCGTGTGATCTATGTTTCCCAAAGTGAACAGTATCTCAAATTTTACAAAATTCCATCAGAATTAAGGAAATTCGGAAAAATGTCCAACTCTCTTGCGGCCTCCCTGTATTCTTTGAATAAAAATTATTGCTGCCTTTAAAACAAGCAACATTTAAAGTCCTTACCTGCAAACTATCACAATTTTAATTGTGTTTTGATTTTTACATCAAATAAGGGGCCAAATTCGGCTGTTACCTTGTCCTTTATAAAACAACCAGTACTTAAAAAAATATTAACAAATAATTAATAATGAACCTTATTTTAAATGAAATGCTATCGTAAAAAGGCTTGGCTGTACCAAAAATTCCAGTTAAAAATATGTATTTGAAACAAAAATATTTTTAAATATTTCCTACTCATAATTTTAGGGATGAAAATAAAATTCATAATATGATAAAGTTTACAACCTCTCCTGTTTTGATGTACATTTTTATATGATTGAATAGATATAAATTTTATAATTTTTATATACACCAGTTTGTTCAACGCTGCATTTTCATAGGTGGTGCATTGGAATGTGTTCAAGTATTTACTCCTACAGAAATACAGAAGTTGCAAATATTTAGTTTAAAACAAAGTATTCCAGTCTTAAGTATTTAAATAACAAAAGCAGTTATTTAAGTGTGTGAAGAAAGGAAAGTAAGAAGGAGACCTGCCGAAAGAAAAACGGACAAAACATAGTTGCTGATACATGTTCATGTATCTTCTCATAACATTTTATTGCTTGTTTCTTTGTTTCTTTATTTATTTATTATATATCTACGAAAGATTAGATTGAATTAAAAATATCCCAGTCATATATACAATTGTCTAATTTTGGTAGAATCCTTACCAAGATTGATTCATACAAGTTATGAAACTCAGTTCCGAAAATTGTTAGAGTTATTCAATTATTATAAAATAGGAAAATGAAAAATGGACCTAAACAATCTCTGGTGATATTCTTTAAGGCAAAGATGACAAAATGGGGTTTCTGAATGCACACTACAAACGAAACACATGATAAACGATAGTATTTGATAAATGATCTTCAAGATCAGTGCACAACCTGATACATAAAAAACACGATACAATAGGATATATGCCCCATACATGCGATAGGATTGACGCACGATACGATACAATATACGAAAGAATAGAAAAGAATATACTGTGAAATCACAATTTTTTGTTGGGGTTAATTTTCGTTGCTTTCGAGGTGTGAAGAGACCCATGAAATCATGTCCACCACCAAATGTAAAATTTCATTAATATACCTGCTTAATAATCCTTCATCCATGAAATCAAATCCCCAATCAAACTCAGAATTTCCTTTTAACCACGAAAAATTGACCCCACGAATAAAATGCGATTTAACGGTTATGCTGTAGGTAAACTGTATCTAATTAGTAAATAAATAATTACTATAGTACACGCAATGATAAATGAATTTTCCTCATAGGTGTTATCGCATTCCATGCACGTACAGCAACACTTCAGCATAATCTAGCTTTAAAAGCTGTTGTCATATTCGGGAAAGTAACCCTTAATTCAGGAAAAGCTTACGATGGAAGAACAGGGAAATTCACCGCTCCTGTTGATGGCATCTACTCATTTACATGGACTATAGCCACCTGTGACGGAAAGAGATTTAGTACAGTTATTGTCAGAAATGGTGAAATTATTGGTTATAACCATGTCAATGGTAAATTAGGCAGTATCAATAATGAAAGTGGTTCAGCAACAGCAATAATAAAAATGTTGAAGAATGATAAAGTGTGGATAAGCGTGCATGAATATGGGGAGTATGCCTACGCACTGTGGTCGTCCTTCTCTGGCTTTCTGTTATGAAAGAGATTACATGTAATCAAAATTGCATAATTATCATTAAATGAAGTTGGTTATGGTTCATTTTGATATTATTACTTTTTTTCTTTGTTAGCTATGGTCAAAATTGGACTACATAAAGGTACCACTATACGCTTTAATGCAAAAGGTAAAATTTTACAGATTATTGACCTAATTAATTAGTAATTAACACAAGGATGCTAAATGACACTATTTGCTTGCTGGTGCATCAGTATAATTCTTGACATACTTTTTGAATATATTGTAGTTTATATTATTATTTTCATCAGGATGATGATAATCCGCAGCATTGTTTATTCTGTCTGAAAAAAACACCAAATATGCAACAGTCGAGATGAAAGTATAGTGCAAGTACAAGTTAGAATGTCATAAAAATGTTACACTCTTCAATCCATATGGAAGAAAATAAGAGGAATCTTACAATTAATTACATGTAAATGTCCGGAATACTTAGTGATTCGTTTAATGAATCATTTTCGATAGTATATTTTATTTTAATTAGAACCAAAATGTACATTTTATTCCATAGGGGTATTGTCTGTTCGAACAAGATAGTTAAAAAAACCGAATGCGTTGTTTAATGTCATAAACCTGTACATATACGACGATTTAGCAGTATAAGTATCAAGATAAAATAAAAATATTTTTAATGTTAAGTAAATGAGTTGTGTCTTGATACCTTTTTAAAGCGTCTTAAAAACTGCATGCTTCCTCTTCTATCGAAAAGTAAGAAGGAAAGGACGCGTTTACTCTGTCTGTCTAGCTGCCAACCTATAAGTTCCGAGATATCAACAAAAACAATATATAAAGATTGATTGATTGTATGTTGTTTAACGTCCCTCTCGAGAATTTTTCACTCATATGGAGACGCCACCACTTGCCTATGAAGAGCTGCAAATTTTGTCCAATGCTCGGCACTTACGGCCATGGAGCAGTGAGGGATCTTTTTCGTGCCAGCACCTACTGCGACACGGGACCTTGGTTTATACGGTCTCATCCGAAGGACCGGTCTCCACGTCCCACAGTGGGATTCGAACTCGCGACGTAAGGATCAACTCCTTACTTTGCGACTCTAGAGCAGACGCTCAAACCACTGCGCCACTCGACGACCAATAAATAAAGAAGAATCATTATATTGTGAGGAGGATCGACGAATAATATGAATTTCTTTTAATTTCATTCATCTGCTCCTTCTAACATTGTACATATGTAAACTAAATGTCTAAGAATAGTCAACGGTTTGAAGTCCCCTTCTGAGGGTGAAGGGGATTAAAAAGTATTTAATTGTTTTCATTTTTTCAATATTCCCAATAACCAAATTTCATTAATTACCATACTTATACTGGATTCAAAACTTCTTTTATATCTTGCTAACAAAGAAACATTGCAGGATCCAATTGTTAATGTCATACCAAACCTCTTTCTTTACTCATGAAGATATTACCAGCAGTGAAAATGAAATTACAGCAGTACTGTGTAACAACATACTGAATAACTGCAAGACCTCTGAGCAAATTTCCAAAACCCTTCCTTAAATACTAGTAAGCCAGATTACGTAGTTCTAACATTATAAATGATTTTTTTCCATTCCCTGTTCTTGCAGTGTATAGCACATAAAAATTTTATTGTGAGTTTTTTTGGGTTCAGTGGGGCAATAAAAAGGCAAAGTTTCGTTATATGTTGGGATTTGATGTATTTTTGTCCGTTGCGTTTAGATCTTTAAGATAGATAACAAATTCAAGCTAATGCGTACATGTTGAAGTTATCAACAAACATGCTTAATACGGCAAATGTAAATTTGAGATGCTTGTGACAGTGATTGGAAATATTGAAGAATTCCTCTATCCCTGGTTGGGTTCCGCTGAATATTATAAAACCTGTCGTGTAAGTGAATTTTTCTGGCACGATGGAATTGTGTAACAATGTGTTGTGTGATTTGATATACACCAATGCAACAGATTTCTTGATGGTACCCTTGCTTACTACTAAAATTTGAATTTTTTAAAGCTTATTGTAAAAAATCAAAATTGCATTAAATACTTCTAGCAGTAAATTATTATTTCCTTTTAATCTACAATTAATTCACAACTAATACATTTTCTCCGTGTAAAAATTAAAATGAAAGCAACACAATCACGTGTAAAATCAGGGAATAAAATTAGTTTTATGACTTTAACTTTTCAATCGTCAACTTCCCTTAATTATGCAGCAATATACCTTTATCATCTGCATACGGGGTTTATATGTCTCTGTTGATTCGATACGCTAGAGCATGCTCTACGTATGACCAATTTCTAGAACGAGGTAGGTCATTGACAAACAAGTTGATGAATCAAGAGTATCAGCAGTCTCGCTTAAAGTCATCATTTCGTAAGTTCTATGTTCGATACAATGACCTTGTCAGCATATACAATCTATCATTAAGTCAAATGCTGACTGACGTTTTTCAACTGATTGTTAGGCCATTATTTACGCACTGAATTGTCGACGGATTTTTCCGTTATTTCACGATCATGACAAGGAGCACACGGCGGGGTTGACTGGTCGGCAGGGGAAGCTCACTACTCCATGGCACCTGATCCCACCTCTGATGTTTTGGAGGTGCGTGTTTGCTCTGCTTCTATTTTGTAATGTTTAATTTAAAAATTTGACGAGACTTACCTTGGTTAAGTTGAAGTCAGATTGTAATTCTATGAGTTATTATAATTACTGTAGGGATTATGTGAGAGATAGTAGTACGCATGTGCAACCTCAGTCTTCAAACTTAATCATTTGGTCATAATGTAATCATTTTGTCATAATTACATAATTACCTAAATTATTATTACTTTTTGAATTATTGGTCTGAAATTTATGAATATCTGAAAACCCTGTGCAGGGAGTGGTGGGAGGCACATAATCCCTACAGTAATTATAATGACTCATAGAATTACAATCTGACTTCAACTTAAGCAAGGTAAGTCTCGTCAAATTTTAAATTCTATTTCGTCATAATTACTTCCGGAATTATGTGAGACTTCAAAGCGCATTATGATCAAATGTTTCAAAACACAAGAAAAATACATGATCATAATACTATTCTACTTACTGAGAACTTGTCTCCCACTCTAAATTTTCTTGCAAAGCACACCTGAAGCAAAACTTTCTTTTTCAACAATAATGTCTTTTTCATAGAATTTGGAGAATGTTGTAGCATTAGTCCATTCAGCCTTCCTTAAAATTTCATCTACTGGCACAGCTGCCGATTTTGCTTTTGACACTGAAGCAGATCTTACACTGTGCGATCCAAATTCATCTGTATTAACCCCAGAAAGTTTCATCACCATTTTGATCCATCTGGACACTGTGTCTCTCGTAACTGTCTTATGAGGTTTAACATAACTTAATAAAAGTGATTGTTCTCCATTTCTAATAGGTGCTGTCTTTAACAAATATTCCTTCACCACAACGTATATACAAAGTCTCCTATCTGGAGGGTGTACTTTCATATGTACAACAGGCATTTTATAACCCGGTCTACATTGCTTTAGCAGTCCGGAGTATTCAAATATGTATTCATTAAAGCACTTTTTTTCATATTATTTACAGATATAAGATGAATTGACTGAGCTCGTGCAGCATTTGTCAAAGCAATTAACATTACCAGTTTCAATGTTAATTGTTTCAAACTTAAAGTCTTTACAGGAGACCATTTCTTCAACTGTCATAGAACTAAAGATACATCCCATGTTCCAGAATATTTGGGTTTAGTTGGTCTAATGTTATAAACACCTTTCATATATCTAATAACAAGAGCATGGGATCCAACACTGGTTCCATCTAATTTTATGCCCAACGCTGACAAAGCCCCCCGAGCGGTATTGAGTGAACTGTAACTCAATCCATTTTCAAAAAGTAAAGTCAAGAATTCCAAAATATTATTTATAGATGGTGAAACTGGATTAATTTTCCATTCAGAGCAGTACTGAAACCATCTTTTGATGAACGTTTGATATTGTTTTTTAGTACCGGTTCTCCATGATGCCATAATAATGGAGGTAGTTGTTTTTGAAAATCCAAAATTTCTGTAAGCTCGCCGGACACTTGGCATGCAATCAAGGTCATTTTTTCCCACAGAGGATGAGTCTTCTTTTTGTGAGGGTTTAGAAGTAGATCCTTCCTTCTCGGAAGTAATAATGGATTCTTGACTATACTTTTCATTAATCCTGTGAACCAAGTCTGAGTGGGCCATAATGGGGCAATGATAATCCCTCTTGCCCGGTCTTCCCGAATCTTCTTGATGCACAAGCCCATCAAACTAAAAGGTGGAAAAATATAAACATAATCAAAAGTTCTCCAATTCAATGGAAATGCATCAACATAACTACATTCTGAATCTTGTTTCCATGAGCAAAACACTTCAACTTGTGCATTGAGTCTTGATGCAAACAAATCTATATCTGGACAACCTAGCTTTGAACAAATTTGCAAGAATATATCATGGTCTAATTGCCATTCCACTTGATCATTGAATTCTCTGGATAATTTGTCTGCTTCTATGTTATTTTCCCCTGGAATATGAGAACACTTCAACCAAATGTTTCTCTTAGTACACCATTCCCATATTTCCAATGCAAGTTTATTGCAAATTTGAGATTTTATGCCACCCATATTATTAATATAACTAATGGCAGTAGTATCATCTGATAAAATTCTTACATATTTGTTTTTCACAATATTCACAAATGATCTCAAAGCAAAGTAAATTGCAAGCATTTCTAAGTAATTTATGTGATTCATTTTTTCTTCTTCTTTCCATCTTCCACCAGTTCTGATATTATCTTGTGTGCATTTTGCTCCCCAACCTAACAAAGATGCATCAGTTTGAATAGTAATCTCTGGGTTACCTCTAGAGATAAGTCTTATCTAAGAATGAATATTGGAACACCACCAACTTAGTTCTTCTTTCATTTTTATAGTGACTGGCATTAAGGAATCAAAATTCCCTTTAGCTTCTTTTAAATGCTTTATTTTCTCTGTTTCTAGCAATCTGTAATGTAATTTTCCTAATTCTGTAGCTGAGAAACTCGAAATAATCAGTCCAATGACTCGAGCTACAGTTCTTTTTTTAGCGCGACCTTTATTCATTAAACACTTGCATTCTTCATAAATAATGTCTTTCTTCTCCTCAGTCAATTCAATAGTCATTCTTTCAGAATTTATTACATTTCCCAAAAATGTGATACACTTCTTGGGTTCAAATTGACTTTTCTTTCCATGAATCACAAAACCAAATTTTTCAAGATATTCTCTTGTGATGTTCACATTCATTCTACACTCATCAATAGTATCTCCAACCAGTAAAACATCATCAATGTAAGTCATGCTAAAATAACCTAATGTTCTAAGCTTTGCAAAGATTGGTTTGAGAACCTTTGTGAATATTCTAGGTGCTGATGACAAACCAAATGGTAAGCAGGTATATTGAAATATTTTCCCTTTCCATCTAAATCTCAAATATTTTTGATGCTCCATTGCTATTGGAATTGTATGATAGGCATGTCAATTGATGCCATAAAACAATTTTCCTTGACCAGATTTACTGCAGATTCAAAAGTATCCATCTTGAAATGATGGTATACTACATATTCATTTAGATTTTTTAAATTAAGAATAACTCTGTATTCCCCATTTTTCTTTGGTCTAACAAATATAGATGACAGAAATTGATCTGGTCCAGGAATTGCCTCAACAATAGCTCCCATTTTTAATAAACTCTCAATTTCTTGATCTATCACTTCGGATTCTACTGAATTAAATTTAGGTTCATACAACTTACATTTTGTTGGAGCTACATCATCTACAAATTCTATTTTACAGTTTTCAACCATCTGTAATACATTTTTATCTGATGTAATTTTTTCCCATTCTTTGGAAAAATATTTCAATCTACCTGCATAAAATTCAACACTTTTCTCACTAACCTCGTCATTTATTGAGTCTTGCTTTTCTGTTGAGTGTTGCTCTTCTTGGAGTTTTTTGGATAAAATTGTCCACTAACTCCACCACTGTTTCTGTTCGAATATCCGTAATTTGGATTATATGCAGAATTGCTATAATTTCCACGTCCTCTTGGTCTGCGACCTCTAAATCGTCCTCTCATTCGACCTCTGAATGACTCTCCTCTGTTATTGTACTGCAGCTTATGACCAATCTTACTGCAATCTTCAATTTCTTTTGCCGATTTTGAAATATCGTCACCAAATAACCATGACGTATAAGGTACAGTTTGTGCACACAAATGCAAGTATTCATATCTCAATTCAGGCTTGATAAGCTCTCGTCTTGTCATGTTCACTTGTCTATTTGCATGTCCAAAGAGTGCTAAACTATCATTGCATTTATCTATTATCTTTCCCAATTTCGTTTTATGTGAATCATCCAATTCATTCTCCAAGTCTGCCAATTTGTTTACAACTTTGGCCAAGATAATAGAACCTTTAACAACAGAGGTTTCGATGTTTTGCATTTTTCTATCAATAGTTTTTGCTTCTTGAGATATAATATCCCAAACAAGTTGGTTTGTCTTCACAACTTTTAGGCCTTCACAGTTTTCTGGTCTTGCATTGTTTTCATCTTTAATCAGATCTGAATATTGATCTTCATTCATTCCATTTCTAAACAAATCTGTTATGTTTGTAGCGAAAGTCTCATCTATTTTCACATCACACACATCTCTGCTCTTAAATCCTTTGCTCATGTTCATAAAACGATTTGTATTTTCTTGAACAGCTTCTGTGTCCAACTGATCACTCTTCCTTTTCCCAGAAGCATTATCTGGATTTTCAACATTATCATCAGTACGCTGAATATTACTACAACTCTCGTCATATGCTTGATCATCATCGTAACATTCGTAATCATCACAGTCTTGAAATTCGTTTTCTATTCTATTGACTTTGTTATTCAACGTGCAATAATTTCATCATGTTTTTTCTGGTTTTCAAGTATTGTAGTCAATATACCCATAATTTGACTATCGTTTTGTGTATTATCACTATCGGCTTTGTTATGGACATCGGCCACAACTTTCATAGATTTTTTCGTTCCGCTGGACCTTGTACTTGTAGCACTTACCGTAGTACCAACAGAACTTCCGTGTTTCTTAGTTTTTGTTCCCTGAACCTTGGTTTTATTCTTTTGGTAACCTCGTTACCCTTGAATGTTTCGTCTGTTGTCTTTTCTGTATCTATTTCTTCCTCAGAGCTAGTAGTGCTACGTAATTGTCTCTTTTGAATCATCTGTTCCGCCATTTTTACTACTTTATCATAAAGAAGTCGTAACACCGCTTTATGGTAGTCGTAAAAACAAAACTCCTCGAGTTTTGTAAACTAATAAACGTGTCTAAAAATTACCAGTAACAATACCAAGTAATTACAAAAAATGAGTTAACCACGTTAACCCAGACACGAACTGAAGTTGCTAAAGGAAAGACCACGTCCTTCCCTATTCATAACTCGTACCACACTGAGGTTGCACATGCGTACTACTATCTCTCACATAATTCCGGAAGTAATTATGACGAAATAGAATGGACTTTTGAGCTTGAATACTACTGTTCGTTATCTCCATATATTCACTCCATATTGGAAAAAGGAATACAGTGAAACCAACCGCGAGTCTTCTGTGATGCCAAAGGGTTAATCATATACCTTATCAAATAGAAATACACAAGCAAAAGGTATATTCACATGCATTAGATAAATAATCTAGAAAAAATGCTTTAATTTCGATTTTTCCATACTTTATGAAAACAAAACATTATTACACTTTACATAACTTATAATAAAAATGATTAATTATACAGAACCTGATTGGACATAAGGGGACTGCCATGTACGTCCAGCTGCAAATCGTAGTGTTACACCCTTCAGATATTGTGTTTCACAGAGTAACTCACATTACTGTGACGTCACAATGAGTATGCCGAAATGGTAATAAAAAAACAATATATCATAGCCGCAAATTGCAGAAGTTAAGGCATTTTGTCGGTTTAAATATGCAATATGTAAATAATATGGCTTTTTGTGAATGTGATTGGTGAGTAAATCACACAGACGTGTCACGTATTTCATGCTAGCGTTTTATCTGTTTCATTGCTCTCGTCAAATTTTAAATCATTCATTTCTTTGCATTTTGCTGATTCGGTATAATAAATAATTTGTCGCATGTCATTCAAACCATTTTTTAATTAAAAGAAAACAAACAAACAAACCAAATGCAAATATGTATTTACCATTTTACCATTTAATTCAATTAAGTTAAACGTACAATAGAAAACTACAATGCGTTACAGGTTAAAGCATACTATTCTGTGTAAATAATAATTTACCCATTGATAGCTTCTTCTTTTCCATATTATATGTATTTATGTCTCAAGGACGTAAATTGAAAACTGGCTGTCATAATTCAGATTGGTACATTGTAGAAAAAAATAACATTGTTTGCTTGTATTTCATTATTTTAAAACTTGCAATTTCTAAACCAGTTTATTATACACAAACTTAGATATTCGACAATTCACTATTTGTATATATTTGATTACTGTAAAATCACATTTTATTGGTGGGCATATTTTCGTGGTTTGAGGAAAAAATTGCGTTTTGTAGAGATTTGATTTCGTGGATGAAGAATTGTTAAGTAGTAATATAGGTGAAAAATTACATTATTTCGTGGGTCTCTTCATAACTTGAAATAAATGAAAATTAAACCCCCACGAAAATAAGTGACTTCACAGTATTATAAAACTTGCAATTTCTAAACCAGATGTTATATGCAAACTAAGATATTCCAAATCTATATTTTTGATTTAGTCTGTTCTCACATTATGGACTCGGGAATTCATTTATTACATAAAACTTTAACTTAACATAGTCTTTTATATTTGTTGATATCTGTCCAGAAAATTAGAATATACATATATATGTAGATATGCATAAGCAGAAATGCTTCCCCTGTTTATGTAACAATATACCTTTATCTCATGCATAAGGAATTTATGTCTCCCAGTTGATTCGATACGCAAGACCTTTCTCTACGAACAGTACTAATAATTTCTATACCGAAGCAAACTATTGACAAACAAGTTGATGAAAGAAAGATATCAACAGTCTCGTTTAAAGTCAACATTTCGCAAGATCTATGGTCGATACAATGACCTTGTCAGCAATTAAAATCTATCATTAAGTCAAATGCTGACTGACGTTTTTCATATCAATTGTTAAGCCATTATTTACAAACTGAATTATCTAAGAATTTTTCCATCTTCCCGATCATGACAAGGAGCACACGGCAGATGTGACCGTTGAACAGGGGATGTTTACTCCTTCATGGCACCTGATTCCACCTCTGATGTCTTAGAGGTCCGGGTTTGCTCTTTTCCCGATTTGTATTGTTTCCATGGACTTTTGAGTTTGATTACTGTTTGGTTTCTCTATATCAGGATATTTTATATACAAACATTTTCACTAAAGCATACCTAAATGAAGATAAATCTGGTGTTACTTGTCTCTAAATTCGTTCTCTCAAAACGGTCGAAAATTAAAAAAAAAAAGAGAATGCATATTTAAAAAAATGAATTTGCGATAATAGAATTTAAATAATTAAAAATAATTAAATTAACACAGATTCAGTCACCCAAATTAAGGATACACAAGGAATATAAGTGAAATAAAACACTTCAACTTAACATCCCTCAAATGCATTTTACTGAAAGTCTGTGAATTATTTTTTTTTTCAAATGTGCATATCATTTCATCGACATAAACATACAAGTTTTTTTTATCGATTACTTCATTGTAAAAATATGTTTACATTCAGATAAACTTGTTAAGTAAGCTTTTTTTTTTAAATTACCATAAACAGTTTAAAATAACTCATACATTACTTAGTGTCCGTGATAATGTACTCACACATCTTACAAGATATGTTCCAATATAAATAAACAGAAGTACTCCAGCTAAAGCTAAGAGACAGATGATACCAACAGTTATCAAATTCGATTGTTTGTTTTCATCCATGTTGTCTTCATCCTTACAGCTGATAATTCTTTTTGACGAGTATTTATTAGGTGCTTTCCATAAAAAAATTAAAATCAATTAATGTTAATAAACAATATTCACAATTTTAAATCATATGCTATAAACAATTAATATTTAGTTTATTAACTCCTATGGCAGATTTGGAAGAAAGTTATTAATTTTAAATTAGCCTTGTTTGCTTTTATTATGCAGTCTATTTATAGTTCCTATATAATTTATACAAACGTAAACAGTTCATAACATTACATATTCACTGGATTTGAGGCCGTATTCACAGGAGAGTCAGTGCGCGTGCAGCAGCGATTGTGACTTCACAAACGACACTTCAAATAATGCTGAAAACAATGGTTGCAACGGCCGGAGTCAGCTATATATCCAAAGGAAATCAAAGTACTGAAAGTACTCATGAGAGTTTCACATTGTGTACTAGTGGGGGGTCTAGTGATGGAACGTTATCATGCTTTTAGATACGAATCAATATGCGATTTCATAGAAATACAACACAAAACAAAAGAAATAATTTCAAAAGCATTTTGAATAACGAGGCCCATGAGTTACAATGCTCACCTGAGTGACTATTAACTTTAACTCTGCTGTTTTTTTTTTTATTCAGATCCCCTCCCCCTTGATATCCCCATGAGGAAAATGTCAGCATAAATTAATATGGCAATATCTTAAATCTGAGGGGCTCTTAATCCACACAACATGTAGAAGCTTTAAATTCAATATAATTATCAATGCCTTGCAGATTACTTTTTACAAGGACACCACTTCTGCCCCAGCCCGGGGTTGAACTCTCCGACCTACGGAATCTGTCTCCTAGCAGTACAGGGACAGGAACTAATGTCCAAATAACTGTATCTCACTTCCATTCTCAATGACCGTGTAGTGTACAGCAGCGCCGCGAGAATTCCATTGGCATCGAAAGCAAGTTTTTGACTTGCCTAGATAGCCGAGCGGTCTAGCGCGCTGTTCCTGTACTGCTAGGAGACCGATTCCGTAGGTCGAGAGTTCAACCCCGGGCTGGGGCGGAAGTGGGTATCCTTGTAAGAAGTAAATTTTTTTGTGCTTTCTATATATATATATATATATATATATATATATATATATATATATATATATATATATATATATATATATATATCTTCTTCAGACTATATTCTCTTTACAAAACACAAATCATCAAAGTTGTTAGCAAACTATCTATCGCGAAATCCCGTGAAAATTGTAAACAGAGGAAAACTTAATTGTCAATTAACAATGGTTATTTCCATTCTTATGTCCACACGATATATCCCAGTGAGCTTGAGATAAAAGATACCACAGAGTCTGACACATCTGTTTCATATTTTGATATTTTATTAGAAAAAGACGTTAATGGTAATCTAACAACAAAGCTTTATGATAAACGTGATGACTTTAAATCTTTAATCATCAACTTCCCTTACTTATGCAGCAATATACCCTTATCACCTGCATACGGGGTTTATATCCCTCAGTTGAACCGATACGCCAGAGCATGTTCTACGGATGAACACATTCTTAAACGAGGTAGGTTACTGACAAACAAGTTGATGAAACAAGAATATCAGCAGTCTCGTTTAAAGTCATCATTTCGTAAGTTCTATGGTCGATACAAAGACCTTGTCAGCAAATACAATCTATCATTAAGTCAAATGCTGACTGACTTTTTTCATACTAATTGTTAGGCCATTATTTACACACTGAATTGTCGACGGAACTTTCCGTTATTTCCCGATCATGACGAGGAGCACACGGCGGGTGTGACCGGTCGGCAGGGGACGCTCACTCCTCCATGGCACCTGATCCCACATCTGATGTCTTAGAGGTCCGTGTTTGCTCTGCTTCTATTTTGTAATGTTTAATGGACTTTTGAGCTCGAATACTGTTTGTTATCTCCACATATTTCACTCTTAAATGAAATCGTAATCAAAGTGTTTTATTGAAGTTGCGAGTATATACATGTATTTAATTTTTAAATAAGCGTGTGTTTTAAGTTCGGACTTGATCTACACAAATTACTAGAGCAGACAGAGATGTCAAAAGATAATCATTTTGTTTCTTGCTTATACACGTTTTTTCTTCTTTTTTTTTTTCTTTTTTTTTTTTCCTTTTCTTTTTTTTTTTTATTTTTGGTTTGTGCTGCTGTTTTCATGATATCACTTGCACGTAAGTATCTTAAGAGTGTCGCTGACTTACGAGCAAATAAAATCCTAACTTACAAATCGAAACTCTTAGTGAAAAGCACTTATGTGCTACGTTCACGTTTACGTTTACGTTTACATGGTACTATCTGCTAGTGAAACGGTCGCCAGGTTTACTCTCCAACTCATTTTGACCAAGGTCGCCTGAAGCGCAGTGGTTAAAGCGTTTTCTCTAGAGTCACGGCGTAAGATGATCCTTACGTCGCGGGTTCGAATGAACTGTTGAACGTGGAGACCAGTCCTTCTGATGAGACCGTATAAACAGAGGTCCCGGCCCGAGTCGCATTAAATGTTTGCTATGAAAAGATCCCCTACAGCCTAAGAGCCATAAGTGAGGATTACATTTCTACATTTGCAGCCCTCCAACGGCAAGTTCTGGCGTCTCAATATGAGTGAAAAATTCTCGATGGGACGTTAAACATCAAAAAACAACAAACAAACGTTTTGACCAAGCATAATTCAAGTGAATGATATGGTAAAAAGCCTAGTCCAGGTGTTTTCTGTACTTTTAAACAATGAAAAACTGTACCTTTACTTGTGCTTAAGGGATGGTTGGTTGATACCCCATTTTCTGTTTTACAGTTGTTTGTGTATTGTTATGAGATGTTGTGTATTCTGCTAAAAAGTAATGAAGGAAATTTTAAAAATAAAAAATGATTAATATTTCAAGTTAAGTCAATAACTATAGAATACATGATGTCGACAAAAATTGGAAATTTCAATAAAAATTCGTTTGTGAATAAAACATAAAATTAAAGTTTAATGAATTATTTTGACATTAAATAATTTTAATTCTATCCTCTGAACAATTTATCGTTGTTTTAAATAATCATTGAAATAAGTACATAAGAAATAAAAAACCTTCATGACGTCTTTCACAACCATAAGCATGATGACAATCGTTTTTGCTACAGTTGCACTGGAACTGACAATCTCTACCAAAGAATGGCGGATTACATTGCCATGTGCAGTTTGGACCGTGGAATCCGACTTCACATACTATTTGATAAAAACAAGCCTTATTTTGTTTCTGATTTGCGATAAACTCTTCAAAAAAATAAACAATTCATGAGCCAATACTTTTCTTCGAAATGTTAGACTAATGAAACGGTGTCTCAAAGGGGAAAACAGACAAACCTAATCAAACAACAGGCCCATCATGTACAACAAATTTTACATATTTTTGATAAAGTATTATTTCTTTCTGAAAACGAAAACTTACTTAGAGTGTAGTCACACCCACACCCACACACCCTCACATACTCTCTCTCTCTCTCTCTCTCTCTCTCTCTCTCTCTCTCTCTCTCTCTAAAATTGAAGTGGTATTTTTGTTTGAAATGGTTCACTTTAGAACTGACTGAGAAAAATTGGGGAAAAAATTGATATTTTCATAATTGGATTTAGTTTGAGTGATGTTTTTTTTTTTTCTCTGAAATGGTTCACTTTAGAACTGAATGAAAAAAAATGGGAAAATTTTGATTTTTTCATAATTGGATTTAGTTTGAGTGTAGTATTTTTACTCATCAAAAGAACAAACATGTATTAATAATTAAAAAAAAAAATGTATTATACATGATGTTTTTTCTGTACGTTTTATTCTCTTTTTCACACACTCATTGTCGATAGATTTGCCCCTTCTTTTCTTGAAGGAATCCTTCTGGATGATTTGTCATTATTTCTTTATTTAAAGTTAATTTGTTCTTTAATATCACTCCATGTTTTGAGCGGTGCTGGATTTTGTATGAGTGGCTATAGATGTATGTAGATTTGTAGTGTAGTTTGTGAACTGATTTTTTTTTAATCTAGAGGGAAAGATTCATTCTAAATCTCGTTAAAATATTTGAATTCCTATGACCTGATACAATTAATTATTATCCCTGAAGTTAGTTATTATCTCTGAAGTCGATGCTAAATGATGTGACTTTAGTTCATTTAGACGAATTTCAGTCTTCAGAAACATTACTTGAAAGGTTTAAGAAAATGTAAAACTCAGGATTGAAATAGATATTTCGTGATCGGGAGGCCCGGGTTTGGTTCTCGTTCCCCGCGCCGCGTCCAACCTAAGACGGAAACATCGGTAGTGACTGTTCCTTCGCCAAGCGACTGGCATTAGAAGTTAAAGTCACGTTCTTTCGAAAGAGACCTTAAAACTAAGGCCCTGTAACAAGGGAGGGTTTGCAACGATATAGAATCCCCACTGTTCAATGGCCTTGAGTACCGAGTATAGATCCAAATATGAAACCCTTCACCGGTATATAGTGACGATTCTATATGAGTAAAAATTCTCTAATGGGACTTAAAGCAGCATAGAATCAATCAATCAAATAAATAATAGGCCAAAATGACATGTAGAATACTTTATTTAAACACGATTTATTTCTACTCTTTTGGTATTTTTGAAATGAACATTATTTTGATTCATTTCCTCCGTTATAATGGGCATAATTAAAGCAGCATTTTTTTTTCATTTTTTTTTATTTTTTATTTTTTATTTTTTTTTTTTTTTTTTTTTTTTTTTTTTTTTTTTTGATTTTAGATAAAAATTCTTGGATCAAAATATTGAAGTAGTTTTATATAATGTTATATTTTATCAACAAAAAAACGTTAATTTATGTGAAGTGTTTGGTCTATTCAGTATGGTCTATTCAGTTTGGTCTTTTGCAATGTAAATATTGAAACCTTATACCTATTAAAGCGACACTTGACGCACAAAGGGGAAAATCGACAAACATAGAATTTTTGCATGACCCGTGCAAATTTTGTTCAAATCCTGAAAGTATTAAGTTTCAGAAAATTACAAGTTTGGGAACCTAAAAAATCTATTTTTATGGAGAAAAAATAATTTCTGTATGGCCCAACACGAAAATATTGCTTTACTATTCCCTCCCTATTGTACGCGTGCTCAGAAAAGTTGAAGAAGTTACCATGGTCTCAAGTACCAAAAAATGAAAGTCGGTTGACCAAGAATTTTGATACAATGTCCAAAAAAGATTATTAGAACATATTTCTCCCCTTTGCATGCTCCGATTGAATGTTGTTTACAAGTTTACGCTAAAAATAAAAGTGGCGTGACCTTGACATGCACGATAGCAACGAAATGTTAGATACAACCTTTGTTTTTCCGGCACTTATATTGTGCAGTCCTTTCCTGCTTTGCAGTGCAGTTTAGTTGTCATATCTTCGCTATACTCATTATTTTCATTAATCTTTCGCTTTATGATACAGAAATCTCAAAAGAAACACATGATTTTGACTCATTATGTAACTTTAAATAGACTCCCTAATTATTATAAATAAATGAAACCCCAAGAGTCTGGGGCATTGCTGCCACACGGATCTTAGGAATAAAGTGCTTAAACTTTCGAAGTTCAAAAACTTCAGGAGTCCATAATTGATTCAGTGACCCGAATAGAGCAGAAACTGTTTTAAGTTTGTGGCAGATAGTGTATTCTGTCAAAGGGCACAGAACTGACAATATCTCAGGGAAAATAATAATGCAAAGGTAAGGGGACGAAATAGAGCGGACATATCCTTGGTAAATGTACTTTTTTATCGGATATAACTATGAGTTAAGGTTTGCCTCCTTTGTAGCAGATCATTTGTAGCATTCAATTCTGTCTGGACTTATGCTGCAAGTAAGGGATACTTGAACTTGATAAAAAGAAATCGAATTAGTTATATACCGTTTTTTTAATTATATTAAACAAAGTAAGCGTTAGAACTCATTTACGTATAACATCGACTTACTCATTGTATTGATTGGATCAAATATAATTCTAACTCAACTCGGTTCCTTAGGCTTAAATTTGCCAACAAAGGAACATCAGTAAAATTCTTAATCATTAAAATGTTCAATCTTACATTCCAAGTATTAATAGACCAAATATCTATCCTTTCCTGTGATTATCATTTCTAAAGCCCATTTTGATTCCACTTGCTTACTAGTAAACTTCGAGAAAAAAAATATTATTGATTTTTCCTAAGTATCATTATATCATATATACTATTCAAAAAAGTAGGGGATACTGGATTTACAGACAATGAAATGCAGATCATGAGGTTAGGAAGGAAACAAATTACAGAAAAACATTAATGAAACATTTGTCAATTTATTCGAAACCCTATGTACAGTCAGAAAAGGACAGATTCTCCAGAATAAGGGTCGACACCAACACAAGGTCACAAAGCAAATTTACCACCATTGTGAAACAGAGTCAGTAACGGGTAAAACCCTCTCGGTTGCCCAGACAAGCTCGGATTAGGCGTGGCATACTCCTAAGGAGACGTCCCAGGTTTGGGGGGGGGGAAGATTATTCCATTCCTGTTGGAATGCTGCTGCAAGTTCGTGGACATTGGCATGAGGTTGTTGACGTTGGTGATATTCTGCTGTTGGAGATAATCTGTAACGATCCTGGCCCTATGACATTTTCATCTTGAAAAATGAAACGGCGGCAAATTTGAGGCACAACACCCTTGATCATCAGTGGCATCCCATGCAAATCGTGAGAGTGTGATTGATCTATTTGGATGATGAATTTCTTTGGAAATGCGTCCTCGTTAAGGAACTATACAACATGGTTTCTTACCCCTTTGTATATGTGAACATTTTGTTCACAAACTACAGTATCCCCCTACTGTTTATTAATAGTATATATTTGAATTTTTAAACGTTATAAAGCTTTTATTTACATATAAGACTACGTTTAATCTGATTTCAAAGACATTTTTCTATAAACTAAAAGTGAAGAAGAGTCAGAAAGACAGATAGCTACTAATTTAAAACATAACATGATGGTTAATTATTCTTACACTACTGTAATGATTTTCTCTTAGATTCAAAAAAAATCCTTACTTTCCCCTGTCAGTCCCTGACATTTTCCTGTCTTCCCCTAACATTCTCCTATGATTCCCTGTCATTATACCTGACTACCCTGTCTACTCCCTGACGTCCCCTGACATTGCCCGTAAAACTAAAACTATATTTACATGCTATACAAGACGCCATAAATTAGTAATTTATCCTTTTCAAAGTAACCGGCATTTATTCTCCTTAAGATTTATCTGAAAAGCTAACAATCAATCAAGACAATCATATTTTGAAAGAATTTATTAAAGATATTTCAAACAAAAAAACTAATGATTTAATCCGTATTTTCACCAAAAAATTTGCTAAGAGTAAGGTATCAATTTTCTCACAAGTAATTAGCAACAAAAACACAGTTTAACCCTTTTTCTTGGTCAAAATGAATGTCAGGGGACGACAGGGAGTGGACAGGGTGGTCAGGGACTTAGTCAGGGGACATCAGGGAGGTAACATGGATTTCAGAGAATGTCAGAGGATATCAGGGGTTAGACAGCGGTAACAGGGGCAAAGCAGGGGACGTCAGGGAGTAGACAGGCTAGTCAGGGACAATGACAGGGGATCATAAGAGAAAGTCAGGGAGAGACAGGAAAATGTCAGGGACTGACAGGGGAACGTCAGGGGTTTTTTGGAATCTAAGGGGAAAATCATTACATAAGTGTTACTTACCCATTACACCTCTGAAGTGAAGCTATGGTTATCCCATTGAAGAACATGGTCACGGTAATGAAATTGGTGACAAGGTTAGATGTCATCTTGAACATTTCTTCAACAGAACAAACACAGAATTTCATGACAAACTTTCTTCCTGTTCGCAGTATATATTTACAACACGTGTATATGTTTATATGCCAGCGTGTCCACTTCCTAGGGGAATAAATATGTTTTAAATAAATATTTCCCTGTAGAAAAAGAATTCGTCTATTATAACAAGTTGTATATTTCCCTATAATGATGGATTTTAATGGATGGAATTTGGGACAGACTTTCTATTACCGGTTTGTGATAAAGTCTGTTTGCATCAATGAAAGCATTCCTGAATAGATTATAACTTTTCTGATATGATAAATTTTGGAATAGGTCCTTTCATCTTCTTAGACAATTGATTTGCTCAGTGGAAGTAATGCAATTGAGGAATTTCTTCCACTGAGTATATCAGCTTTTAAACATTATATAAAACTTTTCCCTTTTTTTCTTGATGTGAAAAAAAATGTGAGAAATTGAATAACATTTTCTTAAACATGATTTTTTTTTTAAAGTTTATTTACTTTATTTTGAAATAAATATCAGAAGATTGTGAGAAGTTATATACAGTCAAATCTCGAATTATCGCCATTCGATTCTTCGCCATTCTCGCATTAACGCCATGATTTTCCAAGAACATTTTTCCTGCTATATAAAATTCTCTTTATAACGCCAAATTCGCATATCGCCATCCGCCACCCTGTTTTCACAACAAACGTCCATTTCAAAGTGTCAATTATCTCGATATACCGCCACAGGTGCATGTGGTCAGTGAAGCGGCTAATTGGTTGGCACTATCTAGATCACCGTTGTAAAGCGTTTAAAGCCAGACAAGGTACTTGTAATTAAAGAAATTTTAACATCAACTGTTATTATAATTTTGTTTCTGTTTGATATAAATGATTTAGTCATGGCTTCGCCACAAAAGCGGTTGTTGCTAAATTGCCGACAACGATATTATTTCCATGATCTCTATATGTACTTGAAACAATGCAAAGTTTGCTATAAAAATGACAGAGTATTAGTTGCGAAAGTTTTAGCAACAACGATGCCATAAAAAATGTATTTACAGGAATTCATTTTACATACTATCAGCAATATATCACGACGATCGACATGACATTTTTTTTTCAATATCAGACGAGCAGATTTACGTGCATGTACATGTCTTTATTTCATAATTGTGTATTTTGTTTTAAAAACATACTGTGCATAAAAAAATATTAATTGAAGCATTTTCAAACTTAGAAATATGTTTTTATATAATAGTAAGAAAAGAAACGCTAAATGTTGTATTTCCAAGAACGGTAACTCTGTTTCGTGTTTCCCCAAAGATGGGAAATTCCATTCATCGCCAAATTCGTCATACCGCCATGATTTCCAAATTACAAAAGGCGGCGGTTTATCGAGAATTAACTGTACGTAAAATAACAAAATTAACCCAATGTCTGTAAGTAATTCAAAGGGATATAAAAAAGCGAAGCATTTTTACAAACTATTTTACAGAAGAGTTTCCTCTCTTTATTCATGTATTCGTTTACTTTTAGATAGCTTTTTGGATAGAAAATGTGGGAATTAAATACAGATTGAAAATTGAGTAAAGTTAATTCATGATTTGTTTCCTTGTAATCTTAAAAAGTCTCTGATTTTAGACATATCTTATTTCCAAATATTACATGTTATAGGATAACTTTATTGAAAAAAGAATAGTAGGGTTGGGATCTTGTCCTTTATGAATATTTGTGTGTCAATTTACTTTCATAACATGCAAGTTTCACACAATATCAATAATCAAATAAAATCTATGGATTACGTCCAATAAATTCTGTTGAATTTGATTTTTGTTAACATTAATACAGACATGTAACAATGAATATTATAATAGTATCATTTGGTGAAATTATCACGTGCGTAATACAAGCATGGGGTGATTTTATCTACTGTAGATCATTTATCTTATCTTGATATACTATTTTGTTTTGAAATGGTATTTTCATTTGCGTATAATATCTACACAATTCTTTGTCTAGAAATCAAAAAGATGAAGAAGTATAATTAATCGTCTTGACATACTTTGAAATCACTTATTTTTGTGAAGTCAAATATTTGTAGTTTAAGGGAAAATATATTATTTTTTTTTAGATTTGGAAAAATTTTATTTAGATTTGACCTCCTAGTTGAAAAAAAATGTAAAGATACAAGTATCTTGTGTTTAAAATTTTAACTTCATGTAGGACATCAATTTGCTACTCTCTTCATACCAGAGAAAATTGACAACCCACAAAATTTTAATGATTTCACAGATATCATTCTCATATTTTTTAAAGGCATTTTCCCTGGTACCATTATTCTCTTGCATGTTAATCAAACGAAGTTGCGTATGAACATAAAGCTGTATGTTAATGTATATCATTACTACAATATATGTAATTATTTTTTCTGGACTCAGACAGTTGGACATACGAGAAGACAACAAGACAGTCGATTCATTCCCAAAGCACGACTTATACAGTCACTTCAGAGCAAAAACTATCTTATCGTACCAAACCCAACGGTTCAATGCAGAATTATTCACAACTACCATGATATAATATTATTTAAAAAAAACAACGAAAATGACAAGATCATGATATCATGATTTTGAAAAGATTAACATTAGCGCTGATGAAAATCATCATTTCAAAACAATTATTCTAGTTTTTCTTTAAGAAAAGAACTCTTAAAATTGTTTTTATAGAAGTGTTTTTATTATGCTCTAACTTTGCCATTTGTGCATATTGCTTTCTAAAGATTTTAAAGTTTTGTCTTACCTGCGCAATTTATGACAATAGGCAATAAAGTCTTAATATCGATATGCTATTTTTAAGCTAACATCCAATTTATGCCTAAATGCAGTATGAATTTGAGTGAATTAGACAACTGCATACCACACTGTTACATGTATTCACATGATGATTTCCTTAATTTTTAGATACACATTTAAACAAATGAATACAGCTGCAGTGTTTACCCACATCACAGTAATCGTGAAATATATTATTACTATGTTTTGTCCCAAAGTCGTTAAATCTTATGTTTAAACTTTTACAACTCCTCCATTAGAAAATTTTTTTTGATGTATCTATCATGCATATTAACTAAAATTAGTTGCATGTCGACATCATTTTCTTGCTTATAAACTGATTTTATGCACATATATTGAAACAGTATATAAACAATCACTTTCATACTCGATATAGTATCCAAGTGAACTCGAAATCAAAAAAACACCACGGAATCTGTCACATTTGTTTCATATTTTGATATTTTACTGACAAAAGTTGGCAAACTAACAACTACACTATATGACACACTGGATGACTTCTTCAATTTATGTATTTTTATTCCACTGTCACCTACATATAGTGTTCAAATATCACAAATGATTCGGTACACAAGAGCGTGTTCTGAGTACGATCAAGGTTTTAGCCGAAGCAGGTTACTGAGAAATAAGCTGAGGTTATAGAATTTTTTTAATGTCGATTAAAGTAATGAAATATGTAAAAAAAAAAAAAAAAACGAACAGTATTCGAATTCAAACGTCCATTAAGCATTACAAAATAGGAGCAGAGCAAACATGGACCTCTAAGACATCAGAGGTGAAATCAGATGCCATGGAGGAGTGAGCATCCTCTGCCGACTGGTCACACCCGCCGTGTGCTCCTTGTCATGATCGAGAAATAACGGAAAAATCCGTCGACAATTCAGTGTGTAAATAATGGCCTAACAAATAGTATGAAAAAGTACAGTCAGCATTTGACTTAATGATAGATTGTATTTGCTGACAAGGTCATTGTATCGACAATAGAACTTACGAAATGATGACTTTAAACGAGACTGTTGATATTCTTTTTTCATCAACTTGTTTATCAATAACTTACCTGGTTTTAGAAATTGTTCATACGTAGAGCATGCTTTTGGCGTATCGAATCAACTGAGGGATATAAACCCCGTATGCAGGTGATTAAGGTATATTGCTGAATAAGTAAGGGAAGTTGACGATTGAAAAGTAAAAGTCATCACGTTTATCATAAAGCATTGTAGTTAGATTACCATTAATGTCTTTTTCAAGTAAAATATCCAAATATGAAACAGATGTGTCAGACTCTGTGGTATCTTTTATTTTAAGATCACCGGGATATATCGTAAGAATGGAAATAACCATTGTTAATTGACAATACGTCATCGATATATCTAAATGTCGAGTTGAAGGCCACAACAAGCGTTTTCTTCTTTTCACGTAAAAGATTTTGAAGAAATTCTGCTTCATATGAATACAAAAAATAGGTCTACTAATAACGGGAGGGCAATTGGTACCCATGGAAATTCCAATAGATTGTTGGAAGACCTGGTCTCCAAAAACCACATAGATATTATCAATCAGAAACTCGAGCACCTTTTTAATGTCAACTTCAGAGTACTTGTGTGTACAATCAAATTGTTTTTAAAAAAAATAATTTTGCAAATGACCAATGACAAGGTAAGTAAATTTACGAGTTCCATTTTTATTGAAAAGGCATCTGTCCACGATGTCAGAAACTCTGGACTTTAATTTATCGTGGAGAATAGTTTTATATAAAGTTGAAAAGTCGTAGGTTTTTATGTTGTTGATTTTGGTAAAATTTTGTAATTTGAAATATTCTAAAAGTTCCTTGGAATTTTTTAGTATTCACATCTGATTAACATCACTTCTCGAATATATTGTTGCACAGTACTCTTCGAGTTTTCCTTCACTTCTGTTAATATCTTAGTGAGGATCGAGTAAAGAAAGAGGCTTGGTAGAATATTTACTGGAACCCGCTATGTATCCTTGTAAGGATTTTTATGAAGTTTCGGAATCCAATATAGATACTGTAATTCAAATTCATTTTGGTTGTTGGGAATATTAAAAATATTCAAAACTGACATGATTTTGAAGAATTTCCTCCTTAGAAAGGGAGTTATGTGTATAAGTTGGATTACCACTTGTAGAATTAAATCCCAGCTCCTCTAAAATACAATTTATATAAAGAGCCTTACAAACATAGACAATGTTGTTACCTGCTTTGTCAACAGGGACCAGTACGTACTGATCTTGTAATCTATCTAATTCTTTTTTTTTTCACTTCTGATTTATTGAATACAGAAGGATAGATGGTTTTCATACTGCCCTCAATGCGAGATTTTAACATACATCTGATACAGTATAATTATTTAGGATTATGTTTAAGATATTCGATATCCAGGCCTTGTAAAGTTTTCTTGTAATTAAAAAGTTTGGAAGCAATAGTCGATGTATATTTGTAGGAAATACAAGGTGTAGGCTTCAACTTGAAATATGGTGGAATACAAGACTGGACCCTTTTGTGACTAAGAATATTACTTATATTAACCGCGTCAATTCCTTTGTTGGGATATTGGAGTTTAAGGGGAAAACCGGTTGTTTTAGCTGCATTTTCCTCCGTAAAACGTGGCGGTTTAAAATGACTATGATTTGCAACATCCATAATCAAAGGATCCGAGTCTGTATTCTGATGTCGAGGAATCAAAAAATGGACTTTTCTTGACCTTTTCAAGTTGACTATTCAAAAGTTTCAAAGGGACAGAGTAAAGTTTGGTGCGAATGTAATGAAGACCTAACTGTTGATTTACATAAGGTAGTAACGAATCAAAAGAGATATCGTGTACTAAAGGTTTATTGTAAGACCGATGTCCTTGACTAAATTTACGTCTCTGTGTATGACAATGACTTTGTTACACTGTGGACTGGAAAGATTCCCAACACTATCAACATTGTCGATGCATCCACAGGGAAAGGCCGTCCCTAGTTTTCTAATCCAAAATTCTTCTCGTTGTCTACGGAAATGTGTACTCAGTGATGGAATGTTTGTAGGATGGTAAATCTTTTCTAGAATTATAACTTTCATTGACAAAATTGAATGATCAGGTAAATTAAAGTGCTTGTAGAGAAGCTGCTGGCCCCCGTTGTTTATTTGAAATCTGTAACCCGATATTCTTTTATGAACTGAACCCTTGGTTTCCCCAACATAAATAAACCCACAAAGATTACATTCTATTCCGTAGACAACATTAGATGATCTGCAGTTAAGATTTTCCCAAGTTTTGGTATAGAAGCTCTGTCCAGTAAGACTACTAGTGAAAGAAGTGTAAGTTATCAAAATGTCACATGTTTTAGTTTTTCACAGGACATTTTGAAATAGAAGACATGAGATCGGAAAAGGAATCTTCTCTTACAGAAACTTTACATTCTTTCAAATTTTTGTATGAACTATCGGTTCTATACCAAAACTGGGAATCTGAAGACTGCACATATGACATATGTTTAATATCCCTGATGATTATCTCGGTTCTATACCAAAACTGGGAATCTGAAGACTGCACATATGACATATGTTTAATATCCCTGATGATTATCCGAGGGGCACCGAATGAACTCTTCGAGTCTGTGTCCCTTATAGACTCAAAAGAGTGACGCCTTTTTATACTGGGCGACGCGTCTGCCAGTATCATATCGTTATTCTGCGTACTCATGAATGCATAGGTACCGAATGACAAGTATCCTCGGGGACAGACTGTCCACCAACAGATATACATGTTCGGTGGTTAAAATGAAATATGTGGCGATAATAGATAGTTTTCATATGACATATTTTCCCTCCGAGTTATTTCCCTTGGCCTCCATCTTGGTGTCAACCTGGTAACTTTTCCTCTTTGTCTTACCAATTAAATCTAAGAGGGTGTAGCAGAAATATTTGGGGGAAAATCTTTATAGAATAAAAATAATGAAATAAAGGAGGCTTTAACAAATGTATATTTTTCAGAAAAACAATGCTTCCTACCCCACAATGGACAGTATAAAAAGTTAAAGTTGGTTGAATTATGAAGGAATATGAGCATGTTGACCTCCAATATGGCGGCCGACGGGAAATAACTCTTGCTAATTTGGGCCAACTGAAAACTATCTATACATTTGCAAATGATACGGTCGCTATAATGACCATATTTGCAAATACAGTCTTTCCTTGGATCGCATTTATTTATACTAATTATTATGCCATTGTTTTATTCCTATTTTGACTACGGTTTACTTCGTTCACCTGGTCAATACATACCTCACGGCATGCAAACCTGGGGACAGGGAATGCTTACTCCTCCAGGCATTTGATCCAACCTTTAACGTTTTTTCAGGTTTTGCCCTGTTCACGTTTTGTATTGTTTACAGGAATTATGAGATTAGTTTGTTATCTTCATATTTCAGCATTCTTACTCGTCATCTATCAGCATAACATAAACGTAACTATCTTGCATGCTGACATACATAAGTTTCATTGAATGTTAGTGGTCACAAGCCGCAACAATAAGGACTAACCTGTGACCAACAATGATGATTTATTTTCCAGATTAGGGATACAGTAAGTACGCTTCAATACCGGCTCATCTGCTATATAGATATTAATCTTGAATCTGAAAGACCAAGACTTAGTCCGTCCAGCATATGAACAACTCTACTCAAGTATTTTTCATGTTGGTGCCCTTATATAATTTCATTCTACACATTATCATGATACACTTTTGAAAAATGCATGCATGTATCAAACGTTTAATTTTTTATATTTGACATTCGTTCAATTCGTTCTGACAATCAATATACCAATTACCTCTCTTTAGCCGTTTCAAGCTACAATCCAAGAAAATTTCATTGCATCATTCTTGCATTTTGCGATAAGATATAATTTAATGATTCAAAGTATATACCTGGTAACCGTTTTATATATTTTTCTAAGAATGGCTTTTCGTGCAGTCTAAATTAGTTTGAATTAGTACATTTTTGACATTTTTTCGCAATGTTTCAATGAATCAATTTACTACAAAATTTTATCATACACCATTTTCATCCTTGAAAATGGGACTGTAATTAAATTGCGAATGTTCAATTCATTGTAGTATTACACATAGAAGAGAAAGTAACTAGTCTATCACCAAAAGACAGTAGAACATTTTTTTTAATTATGCTCATATTAAAGATTCTCTAAACAATAATGAAAAATTGGGTTTGGGGGTACTTTGAGAAAATTCTATCACATAAAGTGTTTCAAGTTAATTCTTAAAATAGGGATCCTCTCATATTTCCCATGGAAAAATGTTCAAAGACAATGAAATATTAGTGAACAAAAATCACTGTTGGTTACATACATTGAAAAAATATCTAACAAAAAAATTTGGTCTAATAAAATGGTAGGAATACTTTAATCTGTTACAAAAACTGTGCCCTTCACTACAGATTTCCGTATAAATCTAATTGCAGATCATTCTAACTGCACATTACCACTCTTCTGTGTGAAAAGTTTATAGCCTCTATAAAATCTTAAAATTATTAAACTTGAAAATGTTATCTCTGCATAGTGGAACAGTCCTGGCTATCACTAAAGGTTTGCTACATGTATATAGCCAAATTTCACTATATTAAATTTTTCAAAAAAAATTCTGATATTAATTAAGATTCTCCTTCTTGTATTTTCAGCTGAGGTTGACATAGGGACAATTAAGTTTCTTTAGTTTAAATATGTTTTCCTTGTGGACAACTTGAAGAAGTTTTAGCAAAGCATTTCAAGTCCAACTCAATAATGAAATTTACTCATGTCCACTCATTGCGTTTTTGGATCTCATCTTTGATATGAATTCATTTTATAAAAAAAAAAAAAAAAAAAAAATATTGTGTATTATTTGATAGGCGTTAGCAAGGCATTCCCATTCAGATTTATTGGCCTTCTGTAAAATTTCAATATTTTAAATTCTCCAAATGATAAGTCAACAAGATGGCATGGGGTACAGACTTATGTATTGTTCAGAAGCGTTATAAGGATCGGTGTTCCAAATTTAATTTCTCTGGGATATAGGCAATTATCACTATTTTTTAAGCTTAAAATTTAATATCATTCTTATATTTAATTCAAAGCTCTGGTTATAAACTGTTCTTTTTAGCAAGAATCAATGAATTTAAATTTTGGTGTGAAAGTTATTATTCTTTAAATATTTTGTAAGGTGGTATATATATATATATATATATATATATATATATATATATATATATATATATATATATATATATATATATAGTTTGACTCCTCTACGGACACATAATTTTCTCCTTCTCAACAATAAAAACAAACTGTAGACGCCACAGGAAAAATTTAATGATCCAGTTTTAAAAAAGAATAATATTGCTTGAACAAATCGCTACAAAATAAAATTATATGTATATACAGCACAATAAAAAATAACAATATATACAAAATACAATTCACTTTCCCTGAATTGCTACGTATCACATAAGGATATTCAAAACAAAAATAGATATTTACATTTTCCTCTGACATGTAGAATTATGCATCAGAAAATAAGATCAATTTTGCGATACTCGTATAAGTTTAACTATAAGCAAGAAAATAAATTGATTCATCTAATTGTTAAAATAAAAAAAATAAAAATTTTTACCCAGTAAACAAACGTCATACGACTACATACATGTTCAGTAAAAGTTTCAAAAAGCTGTCATATTTAGGCAACATCTTCATTCAAATGGCTAAAATTGAAAACAAGACAAAAATGTGATTATAATAAATCCCAAGAACAGACCAGAAATTTCAATCTTGACAAGGATTCATCTATTATACAATACTTCGTCACTGTCATGTCCTAATGCTGTTTAATTTAGTCTTTGATTGTTCTTATTTCATGATATGAAAAAAATGCTTTTTCATGAAAATATTTAATGCAATTCGACAATAAATTAATTCAAAGTATTATTTAACATTAATGTATGTACAAATGAAATGTATAACATGGTTTATGAAAATGCATTTCAACCAGCAAACTAAGACACGATGTACTTTTGAATGAGGTATGCAAGAAAAAGGACTGAAATCGTCCTTAAAAATACACTATGTCTGCTTTTTCTGTCTAAATGTGTCCAGTAATAATGTTGAGATTGTGTTAGCGTTCATGGCGTTTACTGTTGACATATTCACACCCAACAATTCCGCCATTCCTTTACTGTCCATACCGGAAGCAGCAAACACCTTAAAAAAGTCAATCTCCTTCCCGTTATACTGGTTCCGGAAGGTGGGACAAAAGCTATTGCACCACTGAGGTAGGGGGCACTGTTCTATCAGATGATGGCTGCAGTTACTGACATTTTTAGCTGATCTCTGGGATCTGTTCTTTTTTCTATTTTCTACAAATTGACAGAAAACATTAAGGATAAAGACTTTTTATGATGTACAACAAAAGTTCTATAAAACCGACAGAAAAAAACTTTATATTTTATGTGAAACTCAAACTTTGAAATTATTTTATAAGCGTTTCTGTTTCTGCTTACATAAAATAAAACACTACTTACTTCCTTTTCCCTTTCTCTTCTTCTTCTTTCTATTCTTTCTCTTATTTTTCTTGTTTTTTCTATTTTTATTTTTTCGGTTTCTATTCTTCCTCCGTCTCCGTCTTCTCTTTTTATCTTTCTTCCTCTTCTTCTTTTTCTTCCGCTGGGATTTTTTGTTTTGTTTTTTAGTTTTGACAGGAGCATCACCATATGGGCGTATTAGTTTAACACTGAAAATACAGTACATACTTGCTGTTAGTTCTAGAGAAATTGTATGAATGTGAAAAAAAAATTGCGTTTTGTAAAAGTTATTCCTATAATTGGATCACTTCTTACAAATTTGAAAGTAGAATTAGCAGGTTCGTAAAAGTGAGTTGCTTTGTTTTACCTCGTGCTCCCATTTGTGGCAGTTATACATTTCTCTCCTTCAAAGCTGTTTTCCCAGCAGTAAATAGACTGAGACAGGGATATCCCTTTAACAGATATAGAATGCCAACTCCTGTGAACGGTAAAAAAAAAAAAATTGAAAATAGCTTCTCTGCAGTATAAATTTGTATGAAAAAATATTGTAAATAATTTCGTATAATAAGTTAACGTTTTGTGTGTGTGTACTATTTTTACAATGTATACGACAGAAATTAATTCCTTCAGTAAAGTTGGTCTTACTTTTTGAGTAAAACTTCATGAGACAAGCAAGCTGGCGCAAATACTGCCCTGTAACAAAAAACATTTTCTTAAAATATATATCAATTAAATAAAGAAATAATATAACCCAAAAGTCACATATAGTTAACATGAGTGAAAATGATTATTATCTATGCTAAACACTTTCGTGAAGTTATTAACTTACGTCACGTTTTCAAGCGTCTGTTTGACCTTCTCTCCAAGCTTGTACAGATACTCCCACTGTTGTTTAGATAGAAGTTCGTTGCTTCCATTATAGTTCATCAGTTTGTTTTGGTTTATAACATTATTCGCTAATATTTGCGCTTCGTCAAATAAGTATTGCACAATAAATACAGGAGCTGAAAGGAAAAGGGATATTCAGTATAAATGAAAAAGTAAAAATTGGTAATTCCTTCCCTGAGTGGCCTAAAATAAAAATCTTAAACTTAAGTGGCACATACTTATCATTGTAAAGTCATAAAAAAAAGTGTTAAAATTTCGATTAAATATTTTTGTATTTCTTACTTTTTAATGTCGGATACATCCGGTATCCGAAATAGCATCGCCATTGTTCCTGACCCGGATATTCCTTTTTACAAGCTTCCGGTACACGACCTCCCCACTGACTATAATATAATGTAAAAAATAAATACTATTACTCCACATTGGAATAAATAGTAGTTTTTGCATGCACAGAATTCATCGATATGCGCTAATTAATTATTGATAAATGGAAATGGTGAAATATAAAAGAGGTCTAAGCCCCGTTTTGTTCCGAATTCCCATGGTCAAGCAACAAGTTTTCCAATCACAAACATCAAAGGAAAACTTCAAATATCGGGTATCTAATTAAATAAGACCATCAATAGTGTATAGTTTTCATAAAGTCCTTTGAACCTAGAGCTGTAAACACTGGGTTATGTCCTAGTAAACAAAGGAACTGTTTGGGAGAAAAAACTGGAACATGTTAAAACGATCGGGATCGGAAAGATGAAAGCAGTTTGCACCTGACACAATTTAAGGGCGGGAATCAAGATTTAATTTAGTCTAAAATTGGAGGATATTTGTAAATCAAGCTCAATTCAATTACAGGCGAGGGAAAATAAAATAGAGTGCTAGAAATCCTTGTTTCATTTACTTCAAAGAAGATTGATATGAACTTGTTGAATATGACAGTTGTAGAAATATTCCTTATTCTATTGGTTTTTCGCAATTAGCTAATAGTATGTGCTTTGCTAAAACTAAAGAAGTAAATTTTAGGAGGGGTGGAGGATCAGTATGTTTCCTAAATTTATATGCAATTCCGATTATTTTCTTTCAATAAAGCACAAAATCAAAAGTCCTATTATCCCACCAATTGCTAAGACAATGTACGCATGTACAGTAACTTATTATTGCCTGATATTCTTAATATATTAAAAATCATACGTTCGATTTATCAATTTTCTGCTTTCATGCAAATATTATCTTTTAGTTTATAATTTTATGACTTTTTTTTTTGGTTACTTAATAAACAGATATATACGGAAACCTTTTTGAAGCGTTTACTAATATTAAGTTCTAGAAAGGAGAATATCATCATTACATGTTGGAAAGATGGGATGGGGCGGGGTTACTCACTCGAATCCCTTCCGGATCCCGGTGGTTGGGGAACAAGACAAAGGCTCTGTGCACGGTTTTTCGCTGAATTGTGGAATGTCTAAAAACCAACCGGAATCGGCGATCCCTCGAACCTCGACCCCTGGGGCCAATGTTTTCATGAGGTCTGCAACGCGGTCAAGGTTCATTAAGACGCCAGTGCCACCAGCACTAAATGAAATCAAAGATGAGCGCCAAATGAGGTATAAAACTAAGAATTGGTTTTTGATTATTTAACCTGTAATTTCGAACTCATTAATTTAAAACAGTAAACAGTTCTTTAATTTATGGATTTTAAGTACATTCACAATTTGACAGCATACTCGAGGAATTCTAGAAATTTACAGTCCGTATAAGTCTTGTAAAAATCACTCACCTTGTTCCTGTTAAAAACAGCTTTTTCGCCTTAGCAAGGCCCCGTGGAATCAAATTTCGAATTACTTCCTCAATAATATAGGACCCCAAAAAGGCATATCCGTGCCCTGCAACAAGGAATTCGCCATTTTATTTAGAAGCATTAGCAGTCATTTTGACAAGTAATGGGCAATTATAAGAAAATATACACAGGATCTTAGTTTCCATAAACTGTTTCATGATTTGCTTGCTATGAAATAACTGACATTCCTGTACAAATTTTGTATCAGAAATCAAATTTTTACAGGTTGCATAGTACAACTTCATTTGTTTACCGGATGGGAATATGAAATATATAGCCATTATCGAACCAAAGCTATCATATTCAACTATATAAACTTGTCATTGTCAAGGTTAACCATGCAATATTAAATTGCATTATATTAATCACGAATTACATAAAACTAACAAGATTTTTACTAGCATATCTAAAAGCATATTCCGTCAGAAAATCTTCCAATTTAGTTATTATTTCTTTTAAACGTTTTATATATAGTTCAACTCAGTTCGAAGAATTAATAACAAAATAAATTAAGAGGGCTGGGTGGTTGTGGCCATTTTCAGACTATATTGATCTCCTTTAGAAGAAGAGCTCCATATAAGATATACAAAAATGATCAAATTTTAAAACTAAAATGTATGAAATTTTTGTTTGCAAAAATGAAATGATAGTTGACAGCTTAAGATATCATATCTAAAAATTAAGTTATATCTGATGGTTAATTTGTTGACCCCCCAGCCTCCTTAATTAGTCTTGCTATAACGTTTATGCGTTGCATCCCATATCGGAAGAGGAAGTAGTTTTTTTTTTATGTAAACTTTTTTACACCGGTAGAGGAAGTAGTAAATTTCTTACCGTTTTTTGCTGTCCCTGTCCAAGAGTCACTGGAACAATATGGGACATATCTGGAAATTAAAAATAACGAATTCCTATTGTTATCGAAAATGAACTTTTTTCCTAAATACACAAAATTTTAATTATTTGCAATGCAAAAAATAGTTATATAGATTGTAATCAATCATTAAAAAAGGAATACATGTATTAACAATATTTTCAATTTATTTTGTAATTGACAATACCTAGTATACTTCGTATTGCAATACTCACACTATATTTGCATTGAAGTAATATGGATTTTCTTTCGGATCCCAAGACAGGATTCCGCTACCTACAGAAATAATAGTAAATATTGAAATTTTCAAGTTTTACCGAGCTCAATTCCTATAAAATAAGATGTTTAGCAAAATACGTTTGATGAATACGTATAAAACAGTATATTATCATTTCTAAGCATTTTTTAGGGGAGTACCAACATTATATCATAAATCAATTGTAATCAGCACATTAAACCAAATATTCATAAATTTCACATCATCAAATGGAAATTTTTTCGATTATTTGGCGCCAATAAAATTGCTATTGTTGTATAATTTGTCTTTCTTCCTATTTGCAAGTCAGAACAATTTCAAATATTTGATATTATGTTAAAATTGAAAGTTTTCAGAGCCTTCTCAATCCATGTCCATTTTATGCGATCTGAATTGATGCATTCTAATGTGTCATTGCGTCAATATTTAAAACGACTAAGTAGATAATGTATCTATATTTATAGGAATTAAAGTTTTATGATCGGAATAAAGTGAGAGAGCTTTTTGCGGTCCATCAATGTGTCTCCGATTTGTAGGCGTGTATTCATCGCTGTAATTATGTGTCACCCTATCCTTTCCTTAAATAAAACATGGAGTCCAAATGAAATCTTTTTTTTTTTCTCGAAATATGCATGCTGATGAATTCTTTTTGATTTTTTAAATGGGGCTATATATTTCTTGTTATTTGTTGGCCCTATTTTTCTATTCAACCCTATACTGAGATTTCTTTCCCCAATTCTAATTAATATGTAAACTTCATTTATTTTTAATTACAAATTGCTTTAAGAAAAAATTATGTATATATTTCATAGTAAGAGGGCATCTGTAGACATAATAGAAAAATAAAAATACTTTGTATGATACAAAAATAAGGCAAGCTTAAACATACTTTGTAAATGGGAAAGTTAATTTCAAAACTAAGGCTCTGGTTTTCGATTCAAGTGGGGGTGGACATTTTATTTTATTATTTTGATCAATGGGAAAAAGTACAATCTTATTTCATAAAAACCATTACTACAGAACACATGCTACGTGCAAGTTCGGCAATTACAAACAAAAGCACTACTAAGAGACCGATACAAACATGTACTTTCTTAATAAAGAATAGATTCCGAATTCATTTGCTGGTTATTTTGGGGGAGTAATCTGCGTCAGTTAGATAGCTAATTGTTGTGAGAGTAGACATAGAAAAAATCTCCTGGAGGCAACATCGCACAACGGGCGGATTTTTTTTAAACAAGATAAATTAATGAAAAATCAGGATTTCGTAAAGTAAGACAAGAACCCATAAGTTCAAACATAAAGAACGGCGACACGTTTTAAACGACCCTGTGTTCTTATATTGGCCATAACGGTCGTGCCCTCTTAAACTTTTCTTCTGGTTTTCTTAATGACGTCGGTTAATTGTTTTTTTTTTTTTTTTTTTTTTTTTTTTTCGTTATCTTTCAGTGATTACGAAACAAGGAATCGCATGTGCTGATCTTGTATGTACATTGGTCTGAGGCCACCTAGACCTCTTGTAACAGCAGAAATTCCGTGATAGACCAAAACAATCCCTGAAAACATTTGGTTACCGCGAATAAAACCAAAAGACAAATTCTTCATGGGGACCTATTGAAGGTTCCCCGTTGTCATAATTGGTTGGGAACTGTCTCTAACTGAGTTCAAGAATGGTGTAACACTTTGAGATATGCGGGATTTTTTTTTATCACGAACGTAGGTGGGATTTACATGTTTTCTGTATTGAGCTAAGCGACCTTTAATTAGGGTTAATCTTTGTTGACTACTTGCTGAGATAAACGCTGCTTCAAGTTTATTTAAATTCACGTTTGGTGGTCTGCCCCTTACCAGATTAACGTTTTTAACTTTTTTCTAACTATTCCGCGTTCTTCGGTGCAAAGAGTGAGAACACCGTATTACTTGGCGAGTAACAGGCCACAATAAACTTCTCATTTCTAATGAACCAACACAAATGCGTCATCGAACATTTGAACAGAAAAAAATGAAAGTTCAAAACTTCCACTGGTATTCTTTTTTTAGGAGCTTCCATCGACGTTAGCGCGTAACTGGGGATTGACAACTTCATTACGGCACCGCAATACAAAAATAATCTTGTTTAAACTCTTCATTACGATGGTTGAGTATTTACACAGAAGTTCTTAAAGATCATCAAGGGTTGACTTTTCTAATCCCTATTCTCAAAAACCCTTTATGAGTGATAATAGCATTGTTCGCCTAAGCTCTATCCAATCCTAACATATCCCCTAAATCGGCTAATCCAATCGCGGTCCCTTTGATCGCTGTCGACAGGTGTAGATTTGAGACTGTTTATTAGGCCTTCAAAGCTACCATAATCAAGTATTATTCCATAAGTGGTACATTGTTCTGTATGTCCCGGATTATATTCACTCCAGGATACTCGCATGACGAAAAATTATCGAAAAATGAAGGCGTATAGGCTCTCAGAGTAAGGTTGCGTTACTGTTTTCTTGCAATGGTTTCAAATTACACAACCCTAATATTATACATGTAATATTCCGACATACTACATAGTCATATGAGGGATATTTTTCAAGAAAATAAACTTGAGATGTTTTTAAAATTTATATTGTCAATATCAAGTGATCTTTTCAATCCCTAGGGTCTTTTTTAATTGTGTCATCAACAGATTAGTAAACTTTTACTTACCCGTTTTGAATTCTGGCCATCCTTTGGACGTCATATACTTCCTCATTTTACTGCTCCATCGCAGTTCGCAGCTAAATCTGTCGAAGCAATACCAGCCACCTGAAATTAATTTATAAATCAGAAGATATAATTATTTTGATTTTACTGAAAGAAAGCAAGCGTAATAAAATAGGAAATGTCTTTCAAGAATTTATTGCCCAAACTTCTAAAAATATGATCCACCTACCTTCTAAAAATATGATCCATTTTTTGCTGCCATGAGATTTTCTTAAATAATACCTGAAAGAAAAGAAATTGTACCGTAAACATTATTTTTATAATCAAATTGTTAAAACGTGTTTCCATAAAATTCCAGCTTTGAAAAAAAAAAAACAAGATAAATAATAGACCCAAGATCAATTTCTCAATGAATTCACATTTTCTCTGATCTTGAAAATAATTGAACAGAACGTGGTTAAAAAAAAAAATGATAAAGGAGAAAATGTCATCTGCACATATAAAACTTGAGTACTCAAGTTTAAATGATTTTTGCGTTTAATAGCCTTTCCTCAAATTTCAATCTTTACAAAAATTAATAGAGAAATCTTGAGATAAACAATACATAAAGAGAGTCATTATTTTCCCTGAATTTTCAAATCAAATTAGTTGAACAAAAATATATTTTGTGAGATGAAATTTTTATGTAAATTTTGTATATTGGAATAATTCCTTTTTACAAAAAAATATGAATAATAAAACCTTGGAGAATTTAGTTTCACGTTTTTTGAGAACTTCCAGAATTCGTTATCAACTTTACATTGCCTTTCCAACGCCCCTAGGTATCTAAAAAGGTCAAACACCGAAACTGTGCAGCAGATCTTTATACTTAACCTTCATTGCGCTATTCGTTAAGTTGTTTATGAATGAAAAGTGAAAATACACGGTTTGTTTACACGCACGTGTTTGCATTGCCGTCGATCAGTTGAAAATAAAGACTTTAAAATGCGGATAGAAAACTCTAAAGTCGTACTTGAGATGACAATTTAACCTCAGGGTGTAGTTAAAGAAAAGATGTGATGTATTAAAGTAGACGATGATTTATGAGCCTAGCTTCACAAGTATTTAACAAGTACATCGTTCAATGAAAAAAAAGATAGGCAAATTCGCACGACTCTAGAGAGCACTTGAGTATTTAAGTGTATGATATCTTAACAGTTATCAGATCTTTAGTCATAAGCTTTTGATTTCAAGCTAGAATCAAACGATTATTTCCAGGACCAAATCCGCGAAACGGGCAGATTAAAGGAGAGAGAGCCATTCTCTCGTCTGTGTTGTGCCTCGATATAGACTGTCTGACGTCTGTTGGTCCATTTGGGACCCCCTGGAGGATTTTGGGTCATTCAAATTCCGTAGAGACTATTCTTTTTTTTCAAAACAGAAGAAGCATCGACGTCATCTGGGTGACTAGGAACCACCATTTTTCCTCTTGCGAGGACTTAGTGACGTCACAACTCTGTTAAAATGGCGTCAGTCCGCCTTTGGGTATGTTGTGAAAGAGCAGGTCTCTAAGGACGTTAAATGGTTTACAGCTCAAAGTTATCAAACTAATTTCCCATCCTATATTATACAAAAGTTCAATAAAATTTTATTTCATGAGGGAAGAAAACATGGTTTTTACAATCCCCATTTCCGATTTCCATCGAAAATTAGCTACATTATCGATATGACTACATTTTAACGAAACCAATAACAACCACTATTTCTTAACAATCCTATAAACTTATTGTGAAGAACTGTGCCCTTTTTTTACTAATACAAGACAATTTTTTGATACTTGTTGACGTGGACTCAGCATGTCACACTATTTCTTCGCGGCTTCAAAACTCCGATCCGAGAGGAGCGCACTAATTAGCGACTCCATTATCAGACTTCAAAGCCGCGCTATCTGACAAATTGTCTTCCTCCGCGTTTGAAGTAAATAACCTACTGTGACATACAAAATCTTCTCCTCTATATTATAACCAAATCTAAGATAAATTTATTATTTCAAATGTAAGAAAATGATCTATTTTATAAATGAGAAAGTACATCCTCTCTTCAAAATTTCATACAGTGTTCTTTTTTTTCTTTCTATATATACGTTGATTTTAAAACATCAAAGAGAGCAAGATATATATTTCTTATCGCTCTAAAAACCAGCCTCAAATCATTTGTAATGATTTTATCGTAGTTAACCATCGTCATAAAATTATTATTTCTCAATTACTGTGATAAACGGTGCTCGTGGTATTTCTATTAAAAGGAGTTCTGTTTGAAGCTCTAGACCACATTATCGCCTGGAATGATTTATTGTTATCCAGAAATAACACACAATCCATTGTTTTATCCCAGCTTTCGTTCTTATACTTAATCTTCCGTGTTTCTTATGCGTTCACATAAAAGCAGCCGTTTTGTCTTTGTTGTGTTCAAACATTTGCCAGATTCTGTTATTTCACTCAAGCGCTTGATGACCTTTTCGGCGGCAATTGCTTTGATGGTCGAAATAGTTTATCAAAATTTCGACAAACAATTTGTTCCTATCTTGTATTTATTACTGAATATTGCCTATTAATTGAAATAACAGGCGGCGATAAATTCTAGGAGAAAACTTGAAGATAAATTTTTACTGATCAAGAGCTAATACACTATGAGAATTTCACAGTTTAATCAAAATTTTACGACAGATTTTTTTTTTACATTTAGAAACATTTTTGCACTTGTAACAAATTCAGAACAAAACGATTTAAACACTTTCCTAACTCTCCGCATATTATAAATTTCCTCTATAAACGAAGGGAAATTCAGTAAAATGGACGTTGTTAAAACTTCGCCGAAAATAATTTTATTTCATCCGCTATACCGAATGAAATACTTTACATATTAGAATTCAATCAAATCAACACAGAACAGAATAAACAAAATGAATAATTTTGTATGTAACTCAATAGAATAACTATGAAGACTAAACACGAAAATCATTCTCGTCGATTCATGGTCGTTTTATCCAACGATTCTTATGTTTCCTCTATATTCAAGTAAAAGTAGAACAATTTAAGATTTAGAGCAGTTAGTAAAGTCTGTAGGCACATAAAAGTCAGCAGTACTGTTAGTGCCTTTGTACTAAGAAACTACGGAGGTGAAGAGTCCGCGGTGTCTTTGATGCCAAACCCTTCGTTTCTTCGCGCAAAACAGAGAAATCACTTTGAACTTTCTTCTCCCCATCTAACTACATGTTTTACTTGGCTTGGATTGTGAGCAAGGCTTAAATGCGGACATGAAAGAAGACAGGGCATATATCAGATCCGTGTTGGGTCTATTTGAAGTCATCGAATAATTGACATTCACCGTGTTTATCGCTGGAAGATGAAAGGTGTTTCTTAGGATAGAAAATAAACAGTGTTTTGAGAACAAAAGGCAGGTATTTACACCAACACGGTCTTAGAGCCAACAAATTAAACGAGAAATTTGTCAGTTGTGTTTGTTTGTTTTGTTTTCGTGCAGATTTTGTCTTTGAAATAAAACAATTCTTTTTTTTCAACTTATCGAACTTTTTTCTTGCGAGGTGTTGATTAATATCAAATCTGAAGTGTTTTAAAAGAATCTCACTTCAGGGTTGTTTTTGTCTTAGAGGGTTTATGAAAAGTTTTGAACATTTTCATTCATACTTAAGAGTGCAAGCTAATATGCATCTCGCGCTTTAACCTCTGCAACATGTTTGAAAGTAGACTCAATATTCCCTAGCAGTATTTCAATGAGGACAAGGCATATAAAACAATCTCCGAAAGTCACCTTCGTAATTTTTAAATTGATAAATCTGAAACATAAGCCAAATACCCTCAATAATTTATATAAGCAGAAGACAGGATGTGTTCTTTGATACCTGCAGATTAAAGATCAGAACTGAATGTAGACACCTGTGTTGTTTAAAAGAGATTAGAAACTACCAGGTGTTTTAGAAAACTGCAATTTTACCGACATTATACAAGGATTACAATATTGTACATTGTCCCTTTTCTACTTTATAATTTTAGAATTTGAGTAAGATCGAATTTCGTAATTACGTTCTTAGCTACTTAGCAGGATTATATAGGTTTTTGATAGCTTTATGAATGACCAAACGATATTGACTCTCGACTTAGGGGGTGTACCCCAAAAACTGCGAAAGACCTCGTACAAAGGAGACGGTGTTTTCATAAATGCAACAAGCTGGAATTTTGAGTAATATAGGATCAGTTTCCAATGCCTTATTACTATTGATTATCAAAATCTTTTCTCTCATTTTTGCAACGCCTAGCAAGCATTGTATGTAATTTATTAGATTTATTTCATTATACAAAATCTCGATGAATGATGTAATATTAAACACCGGACGCCAGATTACACCTTTAATTTAGACCGTCTATAGGTCCTTTCATCTCGCTTAATTTAATATTCATTTTTATGAATGAGATTCTGAGCGAAATTTTGACTGTAAAACTAAATCTCCAAGAGTAATCTCGTGATGAAGGGAAGACTCATTTCTCGTTTACTTCCTTTGTCGAAACTCCAAGAATCACTTTTCATTATGGTTCCCTGTGACAGAACAACACAGCTCATGCCGACTCGCGTGGTTCGTTGCTAGTGAGACAACGATCTTTATAACGTTCCAACAGCGAAGGAAATTAAACAAACAAATGTTTGTACACAAAAATATGAATGAAACACGAGTGCTATAGACAGATGAAAGGCAGAGATTTTTGGGTGAATATCTCGCAAACGGTTCGACTCGCGCCCAGCTCGATGCCACGCGGATGGAGGGTAAACATTGATAAAGATGGCCCCCCTAACATGCTTTGATCGGATACTTATTTATCTATTAAGCTTTATCCAAAACCAACGATTTCATTTTTGAGGTATCTTTCTGAAGTTGAGGTGATGAAAGAAGCAGGTCTTAACACTTATACCTGTGCCTAGCGCTTCCTCAAGTTTGTAAGAATTTATTGTCGTACCATTTAAGCGGAAGTAATGAAATAAAACGAAACGTCTTGTCTTTACAACAATTAGTAAATTCGCGCATTCCTAACACTCTTTAGAGAAGAGAAAATGAGTGACCAAAAAGTACTTAATTAATTCCAAACAAGGGGGGCTTCAGTTTAATTATACAGAGATTAGACTAGTACAACCAAACACGAGAAATGTCAGAAATGTAAGCTATTTCACCACCGGACTCTCGTTCCGACAAATCCTTGCTGAAATACAGCCGTTGCGCCTTAAAACATTACACTGAACTCTTGAAATATATGTATAGATAGGACAACATTATATGAGAAATATTTATCCGTGCTCCTCTGCATTGCAGACGATTGCCACACACAAATCGCTTAACCTGGAAATTCTATAAAAGAATGTGTATACAAACAATTGAACTGCTGAAGGACACTGCTGTGAAACTATGTAGCATTTGTAGGTTGCTGCAATCGATAGGCTTATCACATTTGTGTACACTTTATTCCAAATGTTATTCTACAGGGGTATTTTTTCAATCTTCTTTTGCTAAATTTTGATCGAGGAAAGAATTGCCAGAAAATTTAAATTATGACGTCATATTGTCGTCTATTGGGTTATGGATGACTTACCCTGCACGAGACCCATCATTGCAAGTCACAGTTGTATTCCTGAGGTAGTGTCGACGTAATTTTGGTATTTCTTTCACGCCGCAGTTGTGCGACTTTTGAGCAATGTTTTTCAAAGATTTCATAAGAGTATCTGTATTTCCCAAGCTCTCCAGTTTCTTTACATCCAGTGGCATGTCTAACCGCCTCGCCATGCTAGATGCTTCATAAATTGCACAAACCCAGATCGTTAATACAAAATGTATCTTCGTCATTCTAACTTCTTTTTCACTTATTTAACAAAAAAAAATCAGGATTTTATGGCAATGCTTTGAAAACCGAAAATTCACTTGATGAACTTTCCATGAAAAACGCCATGTCAAATATTACGAGAAAGCAAACCAATGAAGTAAGTTGTGGTCATTATGCAAAAAGTGTTTATCAAGTGAAATTGAATATTTCCATTCTAACTAATTTCACAGTTTTAGCGAACAGTGTGTCGTTCTATTGTAGGTTGCTGAAAACGAATGATTTGCCAAAGTTTCTTTCTTGATAATGTCGTGTAAGTTAAAATCAGGTGGCATTTCTGTAAAATACCTGCACATATAATCCACTGCTAAAACTTCACGCCAATATAAATCCCCCTCTAGGACTTCTTTTATATGAAGATTCTAAAGAATACCAAATCCAAAATCAGTTTCCATTTAGCTGTGAATTATGGACAGATCCAAATAATAAACGCTGAAAAAAAAATCCAAAAAAATTGTTCCGTCAAACTTCAACACAAAATACTGTTTAGTTGTACTTCAACAATCAAAGATGTTGAGACAAACTTTTCTGTCTCACTTCAAAGCGAAGATAAACGTTGATTTGCTCCTATTTTATTTTTCTTCCCTAGTCCCTAGCCTGGTCACTTTCATACTATGTAAAACCCCGAGCGCAAGGTTTTTATACAAATAGTTTTTATTCGCTAGATCATTTGTCTCCTTTCATCTTTTATCTTATAAAGAAACGTTTATAATAAAATTACTACAATGAAAAACAAGTATTACTAAGGCACCGCCCCTTCTTTTGATTCTACCTGTCATTTGTATGAATATTCATGAGGTCGCTCTCTGATTCGTTCTGAAATCTGTCCAGTCCCACTTTTCTCATGTTATAAATCAGAAAACCACGATTAACCGCGATAGAATACTTGTTGCACATGTGTTTTCTGTACCTTTCGGCAAGCATCAAAGAGACCGTGATCAGAGATGGACATGGTGATTTTTTGTTTCTCCTTTACATGAAGAATATCGGAGAAACACTTTTTATAACCCCAGAAAAGCGAGGCCATTTTTTAACCTTTAATGCTCGAGTGTAACAGAACATAACATTGTTAAACCGTGCCGTAATTATCGGGGCCATTAACGATTATGAATGAAAACGAACATTACAAATGGCATTCACGAGCAGAAAGAATTCTCGCAAAGTTAAAATTATTTTAGTGAAACGATCAACGTGTGTACGAGCATAACTCGCACTGGCTCTATTTTATGAAGAAAATAACACATTTCTGAATGGATTTAATGTTTTCCAGATATAAAGTTTCATTAAAGTGTGAATACCATTATAGTAGCATTATTTATATTTGATAGAGATGGGGTATACCAAGTGTATTTTGATTGTGAATTTCTTCATTAAACTCCAGAGCAAAGCCTATGTATCTCCATTTACAAAGTGGAATTCTCAATTTACCATTACCGCAAGCTAATGACTTTTCTCGCTTCCTTGCTCTTCGCACAGAAGCTCCAGTGAAACACTAATAGTTCACTGTATTTGTCAATGAAATAATTATAGAGGCATTGTAACTTCAATCGATTTGATCAGTACTTAACGTGTTTAATCTAAACAGGTAAAAATTTATACACAGCCTTTCTCTGTGAAATCTAATTTAAAGGTCCTTCGACGACAAAATCGCCGTCAATTCACAAAATACACAAATTGAACTAGTGAAAGGACGAGTTTATCCCAGTTGTAAAGTATTGGCGACGAAAAGTTTTGAGAAATATTAGATTAAAGTTTTATCTCGAATGAAGAATCAGAGACGACGGTGGGTCAGTGAGTGAATTTTAATCCATATATTGATGTTTTATACGAGATCAAGGAAGAGGCCGCATGACTTCTAAGAGAATCATAATATTTGATATTTCAATTCGATTACTGGTCGTAATTGTTAAAAGTAAACAAAAATACAAACAAATAGTAGAAACCAGATTCGCACTTACAAGTATTCATATGAATATTTTACGCTTAGAGTGTTGCTTTTTTAAAAAGGAAAACGACATATATATATATATATATATATATATATATATATATATATATATATATATATATATATATATATATATATATATATATATATATATATATATATAAATTAAACAAAATCCAATAAAATTATTACGATCAAAGAGAAAACATTAATTTAAAATAAAGAAGATGGGCGAACAAGGATAGATAAATGCCTATGTGCGACAAATAAGAAGGTGAAAAATTAAAGCTCCATAATAACAAATTTTGTTTGATATTTCATCTATCACACTTTCTATAAAACGCTCCACAATTTGCAAAAATCTCAACAGATTGAAATTATTTCTCTGTGAAATAGCATACACACCAAAGAGGGCAAAAATGGTCATTTTGTCACACTATAACACAATTTTCCCATATGAGTGTGTCTTAGCTCCAAGTATGCATAAAATGTATTTTTTTTGCTAAACGAAAACATGGAAGAAGGACCCACTGTATCCTAGAAATACACTTTTATGACAAGGAGCACACGATGCGTGTGACCGGTTGACAAGTGGGCTTACTTCTCCATGGCACCTGATCCCACCTCTGATGTTTTTAGAGGTCCGTGTTTGCTCTGCTCCCGATCTGTATTGTTTCAATCGACCTTTGAGACTGATTACTGTTCGTTATCACTATATTTTCTATTATGACATAAATTTCGCATCTTTCTTAGTTATATTTGAAGTCCAGTTATTCAAGGCATATTACAAACAAGATTTCAATGCTGATACCTGTTAAGAAGTGTGTGGTGCAGTACTAAGTGTGACAGTCTCTAGGGCGGTAAACTGATACTTAGGACTTTTATTGCTTGGGTTCAAAGCCCAAGAAATCTTCTCTTTCTTTTTTTACTATAGAATATTTTTTGCCGAGAATTTTTTCCGCAGAACACTTTTTTACTGTCATAATTTCATGCCCTTCAGGAATTAAAACTGCTCCAAATTCAAAGTTCACAAATTGAATTTGATTTTTATGCATTTGAAGCTACAGGCATATTGCACATCATCTTTGTAAATTTGAAAAAAGTCAACAGGTATTTGTGTGGCAATTGAGTTACTTTCATATTTCTATTTTATTTCTCTAAAAAATAAAAAAAAAAAATGATGCATTTTGTTTATTTTCAAACTTGTAGTTGTCTAGTATAAAAATAAAATTTATAACTATAAATATTTCAAAGTCATTCGTTAACTTCGAATGATTTTACAGCTGCGGTATAGGGTTATAGCCTAAATAATATAAAACGAAAATTTTGAGTTCTCTGTACAAATTTTCTATGTATGGAAAACCATCTTTAAAAGATTGTTGTTGACACTACATAAAAAAGATATTTGCATCAAGAAGTTGCTACCCTGAGTATAAAATGCTTAATCTATTCGGATCGAGGTGCTTAATTTGGAGAAGAAAGAAAAAACAGTTTCTAGTTACTTATCCTTTTCCTGAAGCATTTACCAGGCATTAAGTTTCAAAGACAGAATGCTTTCGTGTCTTGTAAAACTTTGTCAAATCTCGGTGAGAGTAAGTGTTTTCTATTATAAAATTAATGACATTCCATAACAAATTTCTAAAAAGTCATATTTTTTAAGTCATTTCCTTCAGGTTATCAAATAGCTTGATACAGACGGAAAATTTGAAGCAATTTATCATTTCAATCTTGCATAACACCCTTCTTTTTGTCACTTGAAACAAATTCTTATAAAAATTCAAGAGATTTTTGGCCATAAAACTTGATATTATGACGAGCAGGTTAATTTCCGGTTTTTCTTTTTTCCCCAAAAAGTCTTGCACTAAACTCCTACCACATCTAAAGATGTCACAAGAATGTAAAAGGTCGTGATATCCTCACGAATCTATGTTATGCACCTAAAATCCTTTCTTCTATTAGCTTTTTACTACAACAAAGGATTCTTGCGATAAAAATGACCATTATAAAAGAATTCAGCAAAATTTTCATAAGAGATGAAGAGACAGGTATTATCTCGATTTGAAGCCCATGAAACGTGATGGCACCTACAGATGGTTTTTTCCCCCTACTGGATAATGATGCCTTTTTTTTCTCTTGTTTAAGATTACACGTAAGTAAGTCGCCAGTTTTTTTTTTAATTTTCTGTTAATGCAAGCATTTTTTTTTTTTTTTTTGGATTTACATCTGTGTTTGATGGTGTACATGTATGTTGTGTTCTTCTTAAGTAAAAAATTGGGATATTTATATTTTTTTCTTTTCATAATTTACATTTTTTCCAAATTCTTCAAACATAATCTTATGATGTTAAGGTACGTTTCTTTATTCAATCAATAAAAAATATTTATCCCCCCCCCCCCAAAAAAAAATTCCTAACTGTAGATCTATGTTTTGTTTCTATTTATGGCTACAAATGATAACAAGAATGTATGACTTTCTGAAAATATGAAAAATGAACACTATAGAATTTCTATTCATTTTATTAAACACAACTCTGGATTGTGAGTGCTTCGTCGGACAGGTCTCAAAACATATATACATATATTCATCATGTATAAGACTATTCTAATGTCTGCTCCATATCCCTATATGTAATGTGCCATTTTCTTATAAAAAAAAAAAAACCTTATAAAAATAGAAAATATAGGGAAAAAAATGAATAAATCACAATACATGTTAATATACAATTATGGAAAAGTTATCAATGAGAGCATGAATAATAATGCTTAAAAGCACTTGATAATCACTTGCCATCAAGATGAATTTAATGTCAACCGTCTTTTCTTATCCAATTTAGAGAACAAAAGAGTTACCTACTTTATTGCTTACATGTACGTATAAATGATATGACACAAATAATATATTTTCACATATGCAACAGATATAAAGCAACATTTTTAAAAATTCTTGTTTTGTTTTGAACTATTTTATTGATAAGTATTTAATAGGATTGTAAACAAGTTCTTTCAACTTACAAATTCCTCACCTCATATAATTCACAGTTGTCATGCAAGAATACCTTCAAATAAGTATATTTATAAAAAATAATAGGAATCTGAAAAAGCTTTTTGAACATACAGGATTTAACTTTATATTTGTGTAAAGTTACAAAACTCTAAGGGTGTTTTCATTGCACCAAAGTACGACTTGTATAGCCATATCAGAATATATCTGCTTTACTGATTGATGAAACATATTCTTGTGAATACCGTTAATATAAGCAGAATTTAATTGTCGTTTTTCTTTTAACGAATAAGAGTAATAAGTCGCGTAAATGCAAAATTGTAAAAAAGTAACATATTGACATTTTTTTCACCATTTTTGGAAATCTGAGTAAGAAATCAGTCATACAACGAAATACATGTATCATATTCCGTATGTAATTAGGGAGGACCCAAGGCTTATGTGACTTGCGTCATATTCCACAGATTTTCCGATCTCCCATTCACAAACGGCTTTTGCAAAAGATACAGTCATTTGGGCCTAAAAATGAAACGTTAACATTTCGAACACCCATTGATATATATTCTATAGCACATTCGTTTTCATTTGTATCTAAGTCAAAGTTTATCAGCGATGCTGTTAAATCCTCGGAGACTCACAAAAGACAAATAATTGGCAATGATGACTGTGTGAGGGCGGCGACAGGGAAAGATGACCCGAGATATTTTGTCAGCTTTATCATATAAAATGTTTCGAGGAATGGCAATGATGCATGCGTAGTAATACATCATGGCTGCAACTCTGTGTGTAATTTGATTTGTTTTGTTTATACCATAACTAACTCATATTTTTTTCTTTACAACTTATGACAAAATTAAGGTTCAGTCAGTAATTTCATATCCTTATGATATTTTGTAGATTATTTGTGGCACGAACTTTCATTGGCGTTCAAAACACAGGTACACTTAGTTTGTACGCAAGCAACCAAAGGTATTTCCATACACAAAAAAATATTCCACAGTTGTTTCATTAGAATCATTGGGGGGTTCTATAATATTGCGGCAAATACAATGGCTAGGACTTCACGACATGCAATTGGCATATTTTATGTATCAAAATTATATCAATATATTGTGAAGTTAGGAATTTAACATATGATATATTATGATGCAACAAACATTGTTTTTAAGGAGAAAATGTTTGTATGAGAAGGAAAAAGACATATTTGGTAACTTTACTCCATTTTTTCTCTCTCTCTAAATTTCAAAATTTGTCTTATACGTAGGAAAACAAAAAAAGCTTGAAAATGAATCAAATCTCAAAGGCAATTGATCTGTTAAATGCATGATACTGACAACAGGAAAGAGCCATTTTATCCTTAGTTTTTTACGAATTTTATGGGGGAAAAATATTTTGCACCAGGTGAGTTTATATTTCCTTTTTTAATATAGGAATTTATTTTAATACTAATGCACGAAATATATTCATTTGGCAGATATAGGCTGGTTTTCTCTCTCTTTCAGAGCAATACATTTATGTACTTTCAAATTTAAAACCAACAGCAAAAGCCTAATGAAACTTTGGAAAATCGGAAAATAATCAAATTCTTAAGATATGTTTAAAAATAAAATTATTATTCATTTACAAGCTGACAGAATCTCATGACTATGGTCTTTTAACTATAGCATTCTCAGTGTCTTCCAAAAAGGAAAGTCAAAGGTAAGTTCCTCATGCAACGTCTTCTCTCCTTAATTTGCCATATTCAAAGCGCTCTGTTGTACATACGTGTATTTCAAAGTCTTTCTGCGTCTTTTATATAAAATTAACTATGATTTGTCGGTTACACGCCCATTATAGCTCTTTCCCCTCTTTGATCTTTATTTTGCAAATCAATGATATACACTTCTTATAAAAACTACATTACTACACAAAAAATTCATTAAAACAAGATAAAAAGCATTATTTTATCATTATAATCTAGCTACATTATTTGATCACATAAATTCATCTGAAATCAGTTGACTTTTATGGAATTCCATGATAAATTACTCTGTGTTGTGTAGTGTTTTATTTGAGCATTAGGGTTTTTTTTTCTATACAATCATGTATAATTCAGATAGGAGATGCTTTTAATGGAATTATAAAATGAACAATTTAGGGACATCACGTATATACTTTTCTGCACTGGCAATTTGGAAGTTTTTCTTCTCTCGTAAAAACTGCAATTGTTTTCTTTAGAAGTCCCTCAAATACAAAATTCTTCCTAGAAAAATCAGAGATGATTAATCTTTCAAAAATGAAAATCTTTTCTAAAAAAGAAATTCAACAGGCGGATGAATTATGGCTTATTCTTGAAACAAATATATATATATAAGTACAGAGAGGTTAAATATTTACTACTTGAAGTAAACTTAGAGCACATTTTTTCCACGAGCCCTCATAAGACTGATAGCTATCAGAGGGCAAAGATATGATCAAAATTACCTGATTAAACACGAGGATTTACACGCATTCTTCTCTTTGATGTAAGCAATGTAGTGGTCATCGAGGATCATGATAGGTAGATAAAGTATATAAAAGCTTTGTTTGTTTGTTAGGTTTTTTCCCCCTACATCACGTGAGAAGTTGCTCAAAAACAACAAAAGATTTATTTATGATTTTCTTTTCTCGATCAAGAATTTTCATCTTATTAATCTAAAAGTTCGAAGAGTTTTGTGACTAATATTTCTATGCATTTAAAAGATCCTTGGTATTTTCGTTTCATGATAAATTAAAGTACATGTACATATACATTACCAAAACCTTGTTTGTTGATTGTACTTTCATTCTTCTTTTTTCAATAAGAACTGTTTGTAAATTTTCAGATTACTCTAATGACCACTTTCTAGAATTCGCAGCATGAAATGCGGAACGATTTTTTAACATTAACAGGACAGACGAATAAAAAAATATAAGTATGATATTCTTTTTTTTTTTTTCTTAACTTTCTGTGCTGACTCTAGACCAGACTAGAGCCTGGCGGGTTAGAAAATTCAAGGTCAGTTTTTTAATGTAATTTTAGGAATTACCTGATGATACATGCATATAAATGCTTGTTATATCAGCATAGAATAAGTTTATAAACTCTACGAAGGATATACTCAAAATATGTTTCCATTCTTCGTGTAAGTTTATTTCTTTTCCCACATGGTAGCATAAATATTGTAACACGGACAGAAAATGGATAACTTTGATCTGAAAAGATTGCAGCTAATGATGATCATCAACTTGCTCCCAAGTGTTCTAAATAACAGACTCCATAATCCGTGTGGAAGGCGATTATCCGGAATATAATTGCACTCTGTGATTTGGACAACAATACATGTCTGGCACATCGGGGTACACATCGATTTGATCATATGTAATACGAAATTCTTCTCTTTAATTTACTGACGGCTGAAATATGATGATGTGAAAAAAACCTACATACGTTACCTTAGTTCAAAACTCTGACCTTGACAAGCATTTGCGATGCTGTGTATTCATATCGAACATAACTCATTCGTAATATAGATGTCGCAAGATTAAACTTTTCTGTCAATTTCTCTTTAATTTTTTCTTCACTGTTGTAGCCGATTATCTCTGCTGTGGTATTTTTCATATTGTATCTCTTTGAAAAAGCCTTCATCTCCCTTTTTAGGATGCTTTTATCTTATTTCATAAAAGCGGAATTTTAACCATTCGGTATTCTGATATCTTCAATTACAATCATATAAAATATGGAGATAAGGATCTCGCCTCCAAGTTTAAATTCAACGTGAAATATCTATTGCTTAAAAGTTTTGTAGATCAATTAGTGGTCAATGAAGCAATCTTTTTTTTTTGCTGGTAATTTCGACTTCGACTTTTCTCTTCATTTTTCAAAACTGACTTGTTTTTATTGATATATCATTTGCCTATATTATATAGGCGTCTCTATAAGTCCTGTAGAACAAGAATTTTTGGTTTTAAAAATAATCTTATAAATGAAAAATAAACTCACACAGGGTAACCTAAGAAAATCTGAAATGATAGTTTTCAATCTCTTCAAGAATATTTTACTTCTTTTGGACGCCAATTGCCAGTGGAAGGCTGAAAATTTAGACCTGTACTCGACACTTACGGCCAAAGAGCAGTGAGGAATCTTTTTTGTGCCAGAATCTACTGCGACACAAAGCTAAGGTTGTAAGGACCCATTACTACCATGTACATGTACTCATAAAAATTTTACATAGTTTCAAAACATATGGTACTGATAGCGGCTTTGCAAGAATATAAAATAGACTCTTTGATATACCTCGTTAATTGGCCTTTTTCATTGTGAAAGGGTCCGAAAGGGGTTGACGACATATTGATCAAGCAAACAGAGGACATGAAACAGAAACAGATTGTTTGAAATTTAATCTTCACCTCCAACATCAAAGGGTGTGTTCTGAATCTTCAAACAGTATTCAGTACTTTGTTCTGTTATTATAGGGTGGACTTTGAAGAAAATACCCCGTGTGATCCCTCAGAGCAGTTTATTTATAGACATTGTGTTCGTTTTATCAAAGATATTGGGATTTATTGGTGAGTTTTTGTTCAGCCAAGTTTGAACCTAAAAATATTAATAAAGAATTAGAAATAAAAAAAAAATTTTAAAAAATATATAATGTCAGTAATAAACACAAGTACAGGATCTTTAGATTAAGAAAGTTTATTCTAACTAAAGCAAATGATTTACCAATTAAAAATGAATTAAAATAATAAACAACAATGATAAATTGATGTGTCACCTTTTGATTCTTTGAATATGGCTATTCAGTTCCTTATTTAGTTCATCAGTTCCTTCTTTAAACTTAAAATAGTAAAAGAACATTTAAAATGAAATTCCACCAGTTTTAACTTTTCCCACATTTTTTTTCCTGTATGCAAACTCTTTTCCTAACAACTCTGATAAAACCTTATTTAATCGATATATTAACAAATAAATACATTTTCTGATAGTGTGTATCTGTGATGAAATCGTAAACAAGTCAAATTGAAAAGCTTTGAAGTTTACGATCGAGGCAATACTTCTATTATAACAAATAATAAACCTTGCATGAAGCACATTATGTCCCATTAACGAAAATTAAATAAAGAATGGGGACTTTTCTTTTGATCTGTGATTCAAAACAGATTAACTTATTATCGTTCCCCTTTACTTGTATTGAAATAGGGCAGTTATCATTAACCTTTCACAAGCTTACTGATTGTTGTGTATTTCGGTATAGTAGAAGTAAACTAAGTTAATCCTATCAGGACAGATTCAGTGCTACTGGCGCTAAACTCCAGTGGAAATATTAAGATATTTCAATATCGGGTTGGCCTGCTATCTGTAGTTCCGCTAAATATCTTCCTTAAAGTACAATATCCTATATTGCTTTGATGGTGTGAAAAGGTTATGCATGTATACGATTTTAATGCAAACAAGCATTGATATTCATTGAATAATCAAAACAATTAAAAAATACGTAGAAGCACATCGGTTAAATCTTATTAATATATATGTCTTATAAATAAATGAAATGATATTTAATGTCAAAATAATTATGCTTACTTTTTGCTAATATGACATTGTATTACTAGTTACAAATAAATGGTAAACCCTTTAACTAACCTCCCATCCTTTATTAAGATTGTACCCGACTCTATACAGAACAGTCAATGGGTCCTTGTTCGTTATACTATCTACAGTCAGGTGATGCTTCTGCTCTGGCATCTGTTTCTTAAACAGAATTTGGTTTATAGTTCATTGCAATTGGTTATAATGGTAAATGTAAGTTTTTTTAGTACAGTTTTCTAAAAATTGTGGTGTTTGCAGATATAAATTGAGTACTTTTAGTTGTGTTATAAGATTGTTCAGCTACTGTTCTACTTCAAAAATGGCGACTGTTCAAGGCAAAAGAAAAGCATGAACCTTTTTAACAGATCGAAACCACTATACTTAAAAAAAATCTGTAAGATAAAAATGCTTGCAAATGGCTCGTTTATTACTTAAATTGCAGGTTGTTTTATTAAATAAGAGTATTTTTAACAAAATTCTCAACAACATTGCTTACAAAGTCAAACTTGTGCCATCGACTGCTAAAGATGTAGAAAATAGATTCTCGAAATTAAATTGATAAAATAATACCGATGGATATCTATTTTGATACTTTAGTGTATCGATGGATAATTCTTTTATTGGGTAATGCATGATTGGAGTGGATTGAAAATTTTGCATATTACTGCATGATCTTTACTGAAAATTTCTTATACATTAATACAAATTGATTTCATGAAATTCATTATTTTGTAATGACATTTCATACATCCAGCATTATTGTTAAAAATTCACTTGTGTGATATCTTCCAATGAAAATAAACAAAAAAGGAAAAGGGGGTAGGGCATTATTGAGTACACAAATAGACTCAGTAGACATACACCAAAAACCTTCTGGTGAAATATTAACAGGTTCACTGGTTCCCCTACAAGATTTTATCTGCAATCATTTTTTATTCAGAAATACTAATCAATCTTTTTAAACAACGTATTTTACGTACATATCAAATATTATCATATCACTGCCTCTTTTGTGCTTATATTTCAATAATAAAATGCCATATTGTTACATAAATCGTCTCTCAAGTTGGGTTCAGGTGGAACTACTTTACTATCCAGAAGGTCATAGAAAAGTAAGGTAATTTTGAACAAACATGCCAAAAAATAAGTTAAAACTTTAAACAAAATATGTAACTCTTTGAAGAAGTAGTTGTCGGTCAATTAGTCTATTCTGTCAAAGTCAATAAGGCGGTATTTTTTCCCCTCCTTACCTCAAGCTGAGTCTAGGGATAATTAAAATTCATTCTTGCCTACCGCATTATTTGTTATCATGTAAGAATAGTATGTCTTTTAGTAAAAGAAAACCTACAGGTAATGTGAGCACGAAAGTCAAAAAATAATAACCCCGCTCCCATATGAGTGTAATGGCAAAGTCTATTTTTTGGAATTGGGAATCCCAGATATTTCTCCCATCGAAACGTACAATTGGAGGTACACAATGCTAGATTCTGTGAAAGTCTAATTAAATTCAATTCAGTATAGGAGGAGTTGCGGATAAGAGATGAGTACCCATGTAACTATGGCACTATGTATTAAAGATTCTGTGAGCGTCTTATTGTTATATCCCCCGCTTGAAAAGTTGGGGTATATAGTGGTGGAGGTGTCCGTCCGTTACACATGTAGCCATCCCTTATCCGCAACTCCTCCTATGCCACTGAATAAAATTTAATGACTTTTTCACATGATCTTTATACATAGCGGCATTGTGCACCTCCTATTTTACTTTTCAATTAGACACATATTTTAGGTTTCCATTAGGAAAACATAGACTTTACCATTCTTTCTATACATCTCTTATCCGAAACTCCTCCTATACCACTGAATAAAATGAGAAGACATTCACAGATTCTTTAGTACATAGTGCCGTATTGACCTCTTGATTTTTGTTTCGATGGGACAAATATTTGGGGTTTCCCATAGCAAAAGAATATATATGGGGTATTGATCTCTTATTCCCCACTTCTCCTTTACCATTAAATAAAATTTATTGAGACTCTCCTGGAATCTTTTCTTGAAAGTTCTTTATTGCACCTCCTAACTATACGTCTCAATCGTGCAGATATTTTTGCGTTCCCTATAGAAAGCATGAACATTGCCATTTTTTCTATATTGAGGTACCCATCTCTTATCTGCAACTCCTCCTGTACAACTGCATAATGTTTAATGAGACTTTCGCAGAATCCTAGTTTCAAAGTACCATTGTATACCTTCTATTTGATGTAAAATTATGTGAGCTCAGTGTTCACAATGCTTCTAGTATTTTAATCAGTGGTATAGGTAAAGTTGGGTATACCCTAAATATTATGGGAAAATGGTCAGGGTCCATGTTTTGGTCTGGTAAACCTAAATATGTGTCAGATTAAAACATATAATACGAGATGCACAATGGCACTGTATAATAAAGATTCTTTGAAAGTCTCATTAAATTTTATTCATTGGTATAGAAGGTGGATATGAGAATGGTATCCCCAGTATTATAGAACGAATGGCAAAGTCCATGCTTTGCTATGGCAAACCCCAAATATGTGTCCAATCGAAACGTAAAGTATAGGAGGTGCACAATGACAACGCAATGAAGATTCTGTGAAAGTCTTATCAAATTCTGAGGAGTTGCGGATCGAAATGAGATGTGTACCTCCAAGTATAATTATTGATGGAAGGACTGACACCTTCATCACTATATATCCCCCAAACTTTTCAAGCAGGGGGAATAAAAATATTTATCATTATCATTTCTGATCATGATTTTATTTATAATTCGTATTCATGATATGCATTTTAGTTGTATTCACAGATAAAACATCGTGAATTAGCTATCAGTAATTGTTATTACTAGTATATTGTTTGTAATATAATCAACCGTTTTGCATGGTTCATAAATGAATTGACACTTACGAGAGATTATAGAATGAAAATAAACAATACGATATTTAGTTGAGAGAAAGCTATTTTATCCAATGAATAAAGCTGCTGTTTCTATTGCAAAAAAAGAAAAGAAATGTAAAGGATATAGCACATAATACTGTTCCAATACAAAGAGAAGTCACTTTGAGTGACGGATTTCTAGATATGCCCGCTACAACGTGGTAAAAACAGACAGAATTAGGGCAACTGCTCTAATTCTCCTATGCAATACATATCTTCCAGGAGGCCAATGAATATTTATACTTGTATAATAAGAGCTTTTCATAGATACAAAATCAAGTCGGCTTTTTACACGAGTCTTTACAATGTCCTAAGCGTATTTTTAATGATGTTTGATAATATGTATTTGGCGAATACAGATTCAAGGGCAAAGAAGCGAAATGAGAAAATAAAGTCCGTCATTCATTCTTAACAGGGGGGTCGGATTTAACATGAACCCATGCAGTGATTTCACAAGAAAAAATTGTAGTAATTAAAAAACGATCTTTTTAACATTTAATAGTTTGCTATGGGTCGACAAACCTTGGCGATTTTGTTGCTGAAAGAGATATTTCTATGACAAGAATATTTCCCTTTAATCTTTCAGATGAGTCCTAAAGAAAATACCCACAGCTTATTAATCATATTCACAGGAAAGTTTCATAATAAACAGTTGCGACCTATATGTTTCCTACTAAAAATAAAACAAAAAGAAAATAATCAAAACACTCTACAGTATATATATTTTCCTACTTTTTCACTTCCGTTTTCATTTAAAGAAATTTAGATTGGTTTCTAAAAGAGTTTTAATGTTTGTCTTCTACGTATTAATTCTTACTCATGAATTCTTATATGAATGTAATGACCGTCGAAATATGACTGAAATACTTATATGAAACAACAAATAATCAATCATTAATCAAACGTAATGAGGAATTACTGTACCCAATTTATCATATCATTCAAACTAAACAAATATATCAGCACCCAACTTTTGACTCAATGAAAGTAAAATAAGATAGTCAATGGATTTCACGGCTATTCTGCAACCAGATTTGGGAGGACTTCATAGATGATACATAAAGAAAACCTCCAAAAATTGAAAATCCTTTTTCTATCTCTTAACCATTTATCTTGACATTTAAGGGCTTCAAACTTATCAAACTTATACGGAATCCTTTTTTTTCTCATAACTTAAATTGCTGGAAATGAAGATCAAAGAAAACTAAAAATCATATAAGGGAATTAATCACATTTTGTAAATAATTCCGGAATTTCTTTAAGGACACACGATCTCTTATTACATCATTAAAAAAAAGAAGTCATATACCGTAGATAAGCCAACAAAACCCGCGGCTGACTTTTTATTTAACTTATTAATTTTATCTGTCTTTCATGGGATACAAAGTTCAAGAGAAATGTCAAAGAAATACACACAAAAATGTCCATGTTTTAAAATCAAATATCTTGTCCGTAATTTTTTTAAATCCATTTTAGCTTACTGCGATTGTTAAAAGTATGACATCATCTCATTTTCAACATCTTTCTTTTAATCTTTTCATTTAAGAAATGCCTGTCAATATGATATTTTGTTTCATGCACATTTTATCATCAATATCAGTTACAGTTTACTAGAATTTACTCCATGCTTGAACATACACATACAGGAGAATTTCTAAATTAATTTTCCTTTCCTTAGACATAGGAATAATATGTTGGTGTTTTTTTTTTTAGTTGAACTACATGAATGTTATCTAAGTACCCCAAAATTCAACATATCAGGATCAAATTATACTAAATGCAAGTATTCTTGTGTGAATTACACAGATAAACACAGAGATATATATATAGAGAGAGAGAGAATATTGCAGTAAACTGTGGAGAAATATTTTCATTCTTTGGAGCTTAAAGCTTGTCTTGAAAAATTCCATGTCGTGAACATGTGTACGGTTCGAGTTCATAGTGAATAAGTTAGTATCAGAGGTATAAAACACCTGGGATTTGAGTGACAATACAAGCTACAGGTGTGCAACCGTTCATACTCACTCTTTTGTAAAATGGAAAGGCCATTGTAATGTCAGATGCTCTTTGGGTTTTTTTTTTTTTTTTGGAAAGAGTGTTTGTCCCTGCCCAAATATAAAAGTCACAATGTTCAAATTAATCAACAAAAGCATTACATGTTTATTTCGACAAATAACTAAATACAAATAGGTAATAATAAAAAACTTCTTTCATTTTCTCATAAATATGATGAACAACGCTCCACAAGGATGAGATATAAGTTATTTTACCAATATAAAATTACATTACATGACTTTAATAGGGGGTTAAACCTTTTGATCTTGGCATATCAAACTTTAAAAGTCACAGAAAGGAAAAAGTCACTCGAGGTAATATTGAATGATCGGCGCCTATCTTTCGCAAATATTGAAGAACGAAGAATGTTAGCGATTTAATTTATCTACACAACTGATATTAATTTTCATATTTAGTGGTTTTAGATCTCGACAGAAAAGTTAAATTTGAAGTTGACCATAAGATGATTTTGTAATCCAAGTAAAGTAAATTTGAATGTGCGTGTTTTCCCAAGATATTTGTAGAGCACTTAACTTATACATGCTCTTCAGATCGAACTGTCTATGGGGTAACGCTGAGAGACCATACCTAAAACAACATCAAATAAAATATTCGAATCCCGTACCTTTCAGAGATGATAATACTATAATTAGTCCAAAGCAGTTTGTCATATTATCTTTCATGGTCTTTGATCATGCTGGGCCGAGATTAAACGAGATGTGGTATTTCTGATCAAATAACTGAACATCACGTGTAGACGAACGTCCATGTTCTTTGATCAGCTAAAATGTGATTTTCAAAAGTTTGTAAGTTCATTAAATGCCCAAAGGGAGATAGGGAAAAAATAACCATATAAAGTCACAACCAGATGTTCAATAAAACTTCAAACGGACGGTCAGTGTTGGTCTTCTTTTCTACAGTCAATGTCTCATTACTCATTATTCTCTGGCAAATACTTGCCTTTAAATATTGATTAGAAATCTAAATATTCAAAGAGAGAATTGCCCTGTTTAAACTTTTCCCATCAAAGGTCATTTTTTACAGGAATGTACATGTAGAGAAGACAAAATTTCTTGTATCAATGGGGGATCTAACCTTCTAAGTGTGTGTTTTATGGGTCAGATCACATCCACGCCTTTGATACCTATTCAAAGATGAAATCATTCCTTGTTTTTCTGCCTTCAGATCAAAGCGTTTCTCTCACCTAGATCGTACGCTTTGAGAAACCAGCAGTTCCTGTTACTTAGCATGCGTGAATCTATATGTTCCCCACCATCGGTTCCAGCTGTAGGCAAAAACAGCTAATGTTAAGAGAAGATAGGTGGAAACACCCAACAATTGCTGTTCATAAAGCCAAACATAATTCAAAAGTGAGGCATGTAATATTTAGCAAATTATCTTTTTATCTCTGTATCTGTTAGATATCAATATATAACACAGCAAAGATAAACTAAGGTAATGCTAAATATATTATTGGGGGTGTAAAGTGCAAAAGTAAAGAACACTTATATATGAAAGATATTGAAAATATACACTGTATAAATACAATTTAAATATTCACCATATCATCCTTACAACATTCAATAAAATAAAATTACATTTTTTTTTTCTCTTTTTTTTCATTGAATACCATTAGTTAAGGTTAGATGTAGAAGATGGGTGTTTTGATTAAAAAAGAGAAACTTTGGTTCCATATAATATAGTGAAGAATTTTCCCTACATTATGAACAGTATAATAAAAGAAGTATCTTTTCCCTCCATTTCTATAGAACATTGAACATAAAGGTAAAATTCTATACTGCAGACAATATGTAAACAAACATCAAAACATATATTTTCACTGCAAACCGTCATTTTTCATTTTCAAGCACCTTTCATCAACACGGATTAGCGGACTGTGTGACAGAATTATGGGATGGTATGTAGCGAGCAATACACACTTAAATATAGGTAACACAAAACCATCAAAGAAATCACAGGTAATAATCGGGTTACCTCTCCAGACCCTCTTGACCCTGAATATCTAGAGAAGAATTGTTTCGTTGTTGTGGAGTGCTTACCCAAAAATGTTTATGAATTACATAACGTTGTGGAATTCAGAGAGGCCTTGTTGTGTTTAAACTGGCCGCACTTTCATGTTTATAACATAAATTTTAGCATGTTTTATGTATTTAAGGAATAGTTTTAATAGATACCCATGTTTACTGTAAAATCTGGGTGGAAATTTACGTAAAGCGGTTTATTTAAGAAATGAATTTAATTTGTGAGAATTCATGAGGTACATGAACTAGAATGCTTCACGCCTGCATATTTTCTGCGTAAGTCAATGTGACGTACATGTAAGCAACACAGGTTATACGATATAAACGAATTTTTCTATCCAATCGAACGGTGCGTTACAGCCAGTATCAATTATATAGCATTAGTAGTAATATTTAATAGTTGGTAAGTTGACCAAGGTATATTTGGGTAATTCGTTTTTAATTGTTGTGATTTTAACATCGAAAATATCAAAGACAGATGATGGTAAATTTGCAGACAAATGAAATTGCAACGGATTTAAAGGAAGAATGCTTTGCATCCATTAATTCTACAACCATCACCTCTCACGTCTATCGGCAATTGAATATTTGTATCCAAAACAGAAAGATTTGTAGATTAATTCATTTTTTTTTTATAGAGGCTGATTGATAACTAGTATTCATGAGGTCTTGTCAATTAAATAAGTCAACATTGAAAACTTTTTTTTTCTTTTTTAAATAAAGGTCATTATCATTTTTCATCTTAATGATAAATATAAATCATGAGCGTTCATAAAAAAAGAGACTAACTTCACTAGAGATGTTAAAGAATCAATTGTAAAGGCCATAACACTTCAGTACTCTCTGTTTCTGTAGACGTAACGTCTTGTTCTGCTCTAAACCCATTTATCAACAATTTGTAAAAGGGGAATAACACTTACAACTTACAACCATCAAGTGTCCGGCACTCAGTCGTGTTTTTTGAAATATTTCGTCAGTGATACCACGTTAGCGTCATCTTAACAAACAAAACGAAATGACGTTCATGAGAAAGTCTGCGTTTCGCAGAATCCATGGCTCGATTCTTTTGAATTGTGTTCACACGGCCATTAGTACCTAGACAGACAAATCTTACATGAAACAGTAGAGGAATAAAACGATTGAGGTCTGATTGATATTTCGTTGATCTTCTGGGATTATTTAGAATTGTTCATTGATTTTTTTCTCCTCTTTTCTACGCATTTTGCATCACGATCGTCTTTTAAAACAATTGTGTCTGATTTCACGTACAAAAACCACTTGATGGATAACCTGTTACGAATAATACGATTCAAAGAAGATGCGAAGTTTATTTGTCTCGAGATACATCTATTACTTTTTCCTAAACGTCTGTTAAACTTTCATTTACTTGAATCGTGCAAAACACTTTAAAATGATATAAACTCAAAGGATCCTCTTTAATCTTATTTCTTCTAAAAATCTCCCAGACAACATCTTTCCTGAAAATTGATCGTCTGCAACTGCCAAAATATTTCACTCCAATTCTAAAACAAAACCTAAGTATTGACTTACGAAGAAATGGAACATCAAAGAAATAGGAGAATTTGTATACATGATCAAGTGAATTCTTTTATTACAAGTCGTATAGAAAATCTGCTGGGGTGGAGATTGGCCAAACGTCCGTGACATGGTGCCAACTTCTTTCTTCTTTTTTAAGATGTATGGCGTTGTACATGCTTTGTGATTCAGCTCGTGAATTCCAACAATTCATCCACTATTATTTCGTGTTAGTTCTTTGTAATTGCTTTTGTCCGAATGTCTTTGATATCGTTTACAAAGCTCTTTGTACAAACACTTCTATCTTTTTACATGGTCAATCTTAGAACTTTTATTTGTCTGAAAAGAAGAAAACAATTCCTATATATAGTTTTGTGTTGATTTCTGAAGATTAAGCAGATTTATTTATTTGCAAAATAATTTTTTGAAAGATTAACATGGTGCCAGTATTTCAGACTTTTAATTCATCTTTTCCCTTAAGCTGTATGAAATGTTTTGCAACGTCCGTCCCATTTTCGACCGAACTTGTACATTGTTAACCATTACAGGAAAATGTACGTAACGCCCACGGTTGAGCATTGTTTTAAACTTAATTCCTGCAACATAAAAAATTCTATCAAGTCTCCAAATAATTGTAAAAATTGTATATTTTTCTCGGATAGAAATCAAAATATTTAAATGCATAATATAACAACTTATGCTTATTCGCTGTAACACCCCCTCCCTTTTTTTCTTTTTTTTTTTTTTAGATTTGCATCTATCATTGCATGCATAGCTTCTGCAATTTATCATTTATTTCATATAATTTTAATCTCAGTTGACACTTTATATTCGTTTGTTATAAAGGATTGTTTTAATACAACAAGGAAATTGGAAAAATCACAAGCACTGGGTTTTATGAATTCTATAATCATTATAATATTGTTCACAACAGTGTCCTTTTACTTTTAAAGACGACAAAATCACCTCAATATGTTATTTTCTCATCAAATGATCTTGAGCCAAATCTGCCCAGGCCACAGGGTGAAGTACTTTTGAAATTAGTTATTATAACTGATTGAACTTTTATCGATAATTTTTCGACATTTATGATATCAAATATGTTGCTCATCACTTAGGAGGGTATCTCTTTTCTATAGATTCCTAATGTTTAAGTGGGCAGGTGTAGTCGTCTTGCTAAAGGAGTCTAGAAATTTTTCACACAAAACTGTGTCAGTGAATTTTTAATATGCTTTAGTGAGGGATTAAGGAAAGAATAGAAGGGTCCTATGTCCATGAAATAATGAAATCGCTTTGTCATGGAACATTCATATCAAAAACCATATCCTACCAAGGCATCTCAAATATGCAATTACCTGTATAATTGGTAAAAATCAAAACGATAACATGTCCTACTAGTAAATAGAAAAGCTGAAAAAGGGATACAAGAGATTAAAGTGTGGATTAAGAAGTATAATCGGTCCTATAGGATAATTGTTGATGTCTATCTAACTTGACAAATCATTCACATTGATATAAATTGTTGGTTTTGTCAAAAGGAGAAAGGTAGAGTTTGGTGCATTTCTGATTTATTAGGTTTAAAAAGTAATTATTAGACAGTAATTAGTAAACAAGCAGAGGAAAAGAAAGTTGATATATAAAAAAAAGGAACTGGACTGAAAAAAAATATATAGATACAATGGGTTCCATGGGTCTACTTCGTCTTAATATGACAACAAAATTGAATGATAGGATGGAAATACATTTTTTACACACACGAGGGAAATAAAATTCCAGCACTTCAAAAATGAATTTCAACCTTGATTTCCAAAGTGTTTTGAATGATGAGATTTGTTGAGATGCGTTTGAGCATACAAAACGGGACTTCAAATTTTAAAATGAAAATATCTGAATAAGACTTTCTAACATTTCCTTGTAAACCCCTCTTTTTCTCTCTTTTTTTTTTCTCTCTCTCCCTCTCTCAGACCTACCACCGTAAATTTCACATTTCATATCTGCAGTTCATCACATGAATACAATTCCTTCACCCGAGGTCTCGTTTTAAAATCTTAATTGACTGATAAAATTGATATGATCATGGATCTCCATTCAAAAGATTAGGAGAGATTGATTATACATAACCAAAGATTAAGTATTTTTTAATGGCTTTGAAATTTTCCGTGAAATTATTGACGGATGTGAAAAACACACGAAAGTGGGATATCTCTACCACAATGAGTTCAAATGATCCATCGATGTGGATTTTTGATAAACGCCAAAAAAAATATATTCAGTTCTTAATCAGATTCTTCATTAAAAAACTTTCACAGGGTCATTTTAGTGCACATATTGGTTGGAACAATCGCCAAGTAATTTGCCAATTTTCTCACATGTGTTAGAGTTATTTATCACCTTTTTTCAATAACTTCTATCTACTTTTTTATTTGTAGATGTAATATCCGTGTTTTTTATTTGCATTTTAAATTTCCGGAAGATACATAACAGTTCCATTGTCTCAAAATATGTGTCAATATTTATTTCATTTAGTTTGTCCACAAACATATAAAGAAATGTTTAAACACTTAATACAAATTGACAATTACACATTTAGGTATATTGTCAAACTTTCCATCTTGAGAAATTTCATCTGAAATGAGACAACGCCCGAACATTAAACAATTCTAGCATCCGCCGTATTACTGTAAAAAGAAAATTGTTGAAAATTTTAATTAAAAAGAAACACTGGGGTAATTACGTACTAAACCAGGACCATGATAATACTCAATACCGTGTAATGCAACTTATTTATTTTTCAAGGTGTTTTGAATGTATTCCTTTCAGTTTTATTTTCATAAACTAAGATTGCTGAATAAGCTAAACAGTGCAAAATAATATAACATTAAAACACTCCTATTTGAAAACCTGGATCCGAACAATCCCTATCATTTATTCTATTTAATTAATTATGTACCAATACACAAAACATACAATGGAGAAGTTGGAATTCTCTTTGTGGAGTACCTGTTTTGACCTAATTGAAATGAGACAGGTGATACTTGACCTAAATTTACCCTTTGATTGACATGTCATTCTATTTCAAGGACACACGTATAGGGCTATCTTACTTGGGTTTTACGAAGATGGTTTAATCGCAAGTATTTCTTATTACATATTGTCTTTTAGACAAAATGCCCAGTGGTTGTGTAGGCTGAGGGGGTCGTTGTTTTGGGATGGGTTGAGATGCTGTGGCACCGCTACCCCCGACCTTTTGTGTATTTAATACCTTCAAATCATTTATCTATTCATATACTAGATGTAGAGGTTACCTGTTTATACATGTATATTAACCAGACTGAATACATAGCCATATATTGTACCTTCTCTCTCAAACGAATTATGAGGGGATTACACTGAAATCACCATGTCCACCTGTCTGTCTGTAGAAACTGGTCTTTGAAACGGGGAATAATTCTTTTGTTTTTCAAACTTTGCAGAAATATTGCATGCAAATTGAATATATGCATCTTTTATTTTCATATTGATATATGTGAATTTAAAAAAAGAGAGAGATTTTTAAATAGAAAAGTTATGGCTTTGGAGGGTTCAATGTTACACAACTTCTCTAATCAGGGATAAGGAGAGTAAAGTTCTTGGGCATATTCTATCCTTGAAATCGAGCAACCTTAGCAACTCAAACTTAATGATTAAGGTACTTCGAGGTGCATCTTGACCCTGGGCCAAGGTCATTTTGGACAAGGTCAATGTCACAGAATACAGAAGTATGAAATCTTTCAACAGCTTAGAAATGGGTGAAATATTTTTATTATTGAGACAAAGGTTACTTATTATTCAGGGGTTTGTTTTGACCCTAACTCAGAAGAATGTAGACAAGATCAAGATCAAAGGCCTTAGACGTGTAAAATGTTTGTCTTGGTCATTAATTTGCAGCACAGAAACATTAGAAGATTATAGTAGACACAAAGGATAATCGTATTTTCATACTCGAAACAAAAGTGAACATTACAACTTTCAACCAGTAACATTTCAACAAGATTCAGGTAAATCAAAATGTGTTTATTTATAACAAATATACAATACTTATAGAACCTATTTCTAGGAAAGTCAAAATTTGATATATACACATCCATATTGTATAGGGAAACATCTGAAAGGTGATGAGGCTCCAGTAAACGCTAAGGGATAATTATAAATTTGTCGTCATATTTCTTGTAAATAAGAGTTGCACACAACAGTTTCAATTTAATAAGATTTTTCGATTTCCAGACAAAGATTTTTACCGTGCAAGCACCGACACAGAATCTCCGTTTTCAAGGTTCTATGCGAAAGATCTGCGAGCTTTAATATTTAGGGTACCTAGAGTATAAATTAAGTCCAATTAATATTTGAACTTCAGGAAATCGAACTTACAACCTTCGCCACACTATGTTACTTGCTGGTAAAAAATTGAGGTTTGAAATACACTATTTTTTTCAATGTTATTAAATGTCCTTCCACTGATAACATTTCTGAATTTGACATTTAATTAAAATAAATCACCTTTTTAAAGTATTGATTTTTAGTTCATCATGCACATGAATTTTTTTAAATAAAAATTATTGAGTTTTTGTAATTAAATGACCTATTTTTTATATGTTTTCATGGCGAAATGTTTCGTGACATTTCAAATCATTAATATCCCATTTCACAGGAGGCCCTATAATTTTTAGATTTTATATTTTTAATCTGGCTGCATATTTACTGAGGCTACCATTACTTTGCAAAAAATATGCATTTTAATAAAGTTTCTGAAAAAAACAATACAATATGTATTTGTTGTTACGACTTCATCTTAGAAATCTTTCTACTGGAACAACCGCACTGTAGTTAAAGGTAGTTTTAAGTTCATTATGACGTCAATTGGACAACACCACTGTTCCTTTGTGATGTTCCGCGGACGAAACAAGTCCTTCCTTCCCATGTTACATTTCGCCACCCAAATACACATCACAGAGAAGCAAATTCCAGATGCTTGTTTTACAAGCTGTACAAACGCAAATCTAACTCCAATCAGACACGTATATATCTGGTTATCTAAGACAAAAATAAAAGTTCATTTAACTGTTCAACTCCCCGAAATACTTTTTGTCTTTATTATGAATGAAATCGCGGAGTTCGCTATCCCCCAAATCGCCGAATTTCGTCTCTTGACAATTATTGCCTTTAAAAATGACAAACATGGTTGATTTGTGTTGTTCAGAATGAAATAAAAGATTTTTTGAAAATAGAAAAAGAGAAAGCTTGAAAAATATGTCATTTTTAACCACAAGAATTCTTGATACCCCTCCCACGATCTAATTACTTGTTCAGAGTTCACTTGACATGATTACAGGAAGATTTGCAACTCTGAAACACCAATGACAGATTTAGTCAATGAAAAATCAAGGAAACACACCACTGCAATTCGGTGTTAGAATTTTGAAACATTGTCTTTTCTCTCTAAAAATAATGGAAAGGATGTAATTGTTTATTGAAATTCATATGTGAATATTTTAAAAATGACGTACGCACAGACCGTATAGTATTCAAGATGGTCAGGGAGAATGGTAGTGCTTGCCTTAAAAAAAATCAAAAATACCTGAATAAACACATTTTTCGACTAAACTTGGCGACCTTGCTTCGTCTAGCCAGAAGAATAACATAGATTAAAGGTAATTCTTTGAAACATCAAATAATTTCAGCTGGGATATGACGGATGAGACGTGTGGGGTACAATGATATTAATTCTTCCGTCACAGCATCCCGTGCTCCTAAGCCCGATCTCGTAACATATTCTCGCTGAGATAATTCCTGCAGAAATTCTCCATTTTTTTTTCTACTTCAAGTACGAGATGATTGGAGCAATAATTACGACCTGTCAGTTTGACTTCATCCTTTACAATAGAAATTAATCAGAAAGGCAAACTTCATTTATAACATTTGTTTGAAGTCAGATTTTAACGACTCTCTTAGGCAATGAAGATAAAAACTGATAAATGAAGAGGAGTCGACTGCTGATAATAGACCACAGACTCCCACTTCCCGCCTGGAACGAGCGAAAGCACGGGAGGTTTTTTCTTATCAAGCCGGTGGAATAACAGCTAATTCAACATTTCAATGCTTGTTAGTGATACCGCCTCACTCCTTTGTAAATAACATGCCTGAATTATCTTAATAAACTGATCTTTATTGATATAAGCAAACGTACACATAACTTTCAATTCGCCATATTGTTTTCATCCGCGGGGTAGAAAAAAAAGTAGCAAAAAAAATGTACACAGTTATTGAGGAAGGTCGTTACTCTGATATTCTTGATCAAACAGACAGAAAAATTGAAACATAACACAACAGATGAATAAAGATTTCCCAACACCTGTCACCTTTTCTTGTTAAGAACAAGTTACCATTGATCTATGCGGACCTTCGTTTGTTTTGACATCTTCAAATCCTTTAAATCATCTTCCGCTGCACGGCAAAATTAGTAGAAACTCTATCCCCTTGTGGTTGTCATCATCAGAAGAATTCTCGGCGAGAATGCAGGCAATAACCTCAGAAACCGCTAATTACTAGTTCATTGCCGGTGTAAACAACGCGACAGCACAGGTGTCTTATTTTGACGGATGCTTTAATACTTGCATGTAGCTTGTCAAGTATACTGTCGCTGTCACAATCGCGGAGCAAATCGAAAATATAATGGCTCTTTTTATGGTTAGTTTTTATTTATACAGTATAAAATATTTGTTTTCCTGTTGATGTATTGATTATATATCTGTAACTGCGAGCGCATCTTAAGCGTATTATACAGATTATTGAATAATAGCAGCAGATTTTTATTGAATTTTACTTGATGGAGATCAACTTAAATCTCTACCATAAGAACTGTACTTAAAGTGCATGTGAAATTACGTGCAGCCAGCTGCACTTAAAAACATGTGAAAACTTCTATTAAGGAATCTCTAAACAGTATTATTTGTACTTTGATGAAATTATTTCATATAGTGAGTTTATCTAGTATCTAATATTTTCAACATAAAGTACCTGTCATATTTTGTCTGGAAAACTAGTTTGATTACATTGGGGAAATATATGCATGTAAATACAAATGAATTATTTATAATTACTTTATCAAAATCTATTGCAAATAGTGAGCTGCTATTAAATTTTAGATTTCCATGCATTTATTTTATGTTCCATCTAAGGCCAGACCAACTCAAGTGCATAAAATTAACATTGGATTATAACTCGGTGATTAGAGCCTACTAAATGCATGTTTCATTTAGTAGTAATCATTGCAGAAAACACACAGACCCCTTTGTTGTAGAACTTATACATTTCTTTTACTTTTATTATAATATAAAACATTCTATTACAAAACAAGAATGTATTCTTGATTTTAAATATTTTTTCGTGTAGTTTATCGAGAAAATCACATTTGAAATTCATTTTCACCAATTGATTTGAGGTGATTATATTTGAATGGTGACTTTGCACGCGCTTTGCTTAAAAGCTACCCGAACTTCAAATTACTGGAATGCACCTTTAACTTCAAAGTATGGGTCATTCACACGAATTGGATAGAGGTTTTGATCTTAATGGGAAATCTTAAACGGTCATGTAGCAGAAAATCTGAAGAACGATTTCAAAGCAAGCGGTAAAATTCATATTAATCGTCACAAGTCGACCGCTTTGGGAAATATTTAAAGAAGTGGTGTGAACACTTCTATCAAAGGTAAAAATCTGTTTGTGACTTCGGATATGAATTCTGTTAATGATATTATTAAATAAAAAGGGGGAAGTAATCAAATTCTTAAAATTTTCTTTGTAAGAGAAAAGCCTTCAGTATTAATAACGTTTGAAAGTCGTCATAAATAAACAGAAAAAATTTTCATTCATTTGAAAGAAAAAATATCTGATTTATGTTGTACATATTCTCTCTCTCTCTCTCTCTCTCGATCGATCGATCGATCGATCGATTATTTTTATTTCTTTAGACAAAAGTTCATGCACTTGATCGCTGCCCTAGTATATGTATTGGAAAGTGATTTCTTTTTTAAACAAAATTATTTTCTTTCATGTTCATGTATGCTTCGGCGAAGTTATTTTCCCTTCTAAATCTATATTCTAAAAGGGGGGGGGGGGTGGGTGGGTAATAAAACACTCGAGATCTTGCCTTAAGTTTGTTTAAAGAAAGATGACATTGTTTAATTTTAAGTTTATCATTTTTTAGTCATATGTGTTGATTTTATATCATGATTTTACAATTTTAACTATACAGGAAAACGTGCAAAAATCGAAACATGACAATTTTTTGAAGTTACACCCTATCTAAAATTTTGTTTTAAAAATTAGAACATGACACCTCATAAGGTTCAATTTAAAGATTTCAATTCGAACTCTTGTATTTCATGAAATCAAAAAAATTTAACAAATATTCAAAAATTAAAGATAAAGGACTAAATCTTTTTAATTTTACATTGCTTATAAACTCTGCGCATGATTTTGCTAGAAATATTTGGAAAACGATTTTAAAACTGGGAATTCGCTTTTGTAAATCCCAAAGTTTGAAGTCTCGTTTATCAACAAAGAGTAAAAATTAACCCTTGTCGTAACAAAACTGGTAGTTAAATAAGATAATCACTTTTACCGATTTTCGTCCCTTTTCGAATGTAATGGGTCGTGAGGACTAAATGTATTTTTCCTTTTCAGCGGATACGTCTACATACAATTTTAAAGATGCCTTGTATCCGTTTACAGTAGTATCAAAGTGCCGTTAACATTTATTAACTGAGAAAGAGTTGGGTGCAAAGGAATCTGTCAATTTCTTGTACTTTTACTGTCGCCAGGGGTGAAATTCATCGAGTCTGCGAACATAACCTATTATTTATAAACAATGCCCCGTGAAATAAGTCAAATAAAATGTCGATATACTTATTCTTCTACAAAATACTTCAAATTGAATAATTTAATTATACAGATACTTTTGATTGGGGTTAGAGAGTATAATTATCTTAAAATGGGGAAAGGTGAATTATAAAACAAGTGGGGAAAGACTCAAAACACAGGGCCGTAGGAAGCAATTTCAGTGGGGGGGGGGGGGCACAGCCATACATTTTCAGTTGGGGGGGGGCACTATAAAAATTCCTTGACAAACAAAAAAAGGTCATCAGACGTTTTTATTGAGGAGGCACAAGCATATACATGTAGTAGCTATGTTTTCTATATATCGGCAAAATTATTGGGGGGGGGGGGCACGGCCCATCGTGCCCCCCGGTTCCTACGGCCTTGTAAACAGAAGAAATTTATCATTGAATTAACGATTAGAAATACCTTCCCTTGATCCACAATTGCAATTCATTATTCTATGATATTGGAAGGAAAACGATTTTTAAGTGACCTTGAAAGAGTAAATCTCATGAAACTCAACTATACATTTGTTATGTAAATTTTGTATTGGCTAATACAAAAATCCTCAAATTAACACAACATCAAAAGCATATTTTTATGTGAAACCTAAAATTGGAGGGAAAAATTTAAGGTTTCGGCTTTGCTTTTTTTTTCTTTTCTTTCTTTTTTTTTTTTTTTTTTTTTTTTTTTGCGAAGGCATTTCAAGGTCAACATATTTCTCTCAGCTTTCGTCGCATGAGCAGTAAAAGAGCTTGGCAAAGCATGCACGTACACTTGAGTTACAAATATCTATTCTTTAAGAAAATGAACTAATTCTTTTTTAATGGTTACATTCTTTATGGCCATATTTATTTATCATTTGTATGAAGAAATGAACTGAATAATGGAATCATAATTTAACCTTATTTTTCTTTGAAAAAACAAAATCTACAAACAATACAATTCTGTGAAGAGGGCATAAAACACGGACCCCTGGAAATTCCGGATGTGGTACCAGGTGTCTAGGAGGGGTAAGCATCTCCTGTTGACCGGTCACACCCGCCGTGAGCCCAATGTATTGGTAAGGTAGACGGAACATTCAGGATTGAAAGAAAGGCCTAACAATTGGTAAGAAACAAGTCAGCCAAAATACAACCCAATGATAGGTTATATTTGCTATCAAGGTCATTATAACGACCATAAAATTTACGAAATGATGACTTTAAACGAGGTTGTATAAATCCCTGTAACATCAACTTATTTGTCACTAGCCTGTATCGGTTTAAAAATTGATCGCACTAAGAGCTTGCTCTTGAGTATCGAAAAAGTTGGGGAGATGTAGGCACAATATGCAGGTGATAGCGGGATATTACTAGCCTACATAAGGAAAGTTGACGATCGAAAAAGTTGACGTCATCGTTTGTTCATATAATTTTGTTGTTAGTTGGTCCTTATCGTTTCTTGTAGTAAAACATCCAAATATGAAACAGATGTGGCAGACTCTTCGGTGTCTTTTATTTCAAGTTTACTGGGATATATTGAATCGACATTTGAATGAAAGTAACCATTGTTAATTGATGATATATCATCGATATATCTAAAAGAAAGGATTAACCAGACATTTAAGGAAGAAGTAATATATGGGAACGGCATCAAAAATGGCCGTCGGGAGAGAATTAACCTAATAGAAATAAGGTTGTTGAATAAAAATAGGCATGCATTGGCGACCTTGGTACATGTAGCTTCTGCGTTAGTATGTTACATGCTCTTTCCTAATAAAGGTGCAACGGATATAAGTATTAATCAATCCACGACATGTTGCATGTTGACGCATTTCTGGCTCAACACAATGGGGCTTGGTGTTCAGCCCATGTGATTTACAAGATTATTCCTTGTGAAATATGCTCAAAGACGCACTTTTGGAGAATATTAAGCGTCTTGAATTTCTCATCAGTCCAAGGTTATGTTACCTAATGACAAAAAAGAGAGAGAATGTGTCATGCCAAGGTCAAGGTCAAAGCATTCAAAGGGTGTATTCCGGAACAATAGCATCGAGTGTTCTTTAAGTTTTAGTGATGCAAGGTAGAGAGTACTTATCGAAATCATGTTAAATTGTTAATAGCTTCCCTGCAATCGAACTGTAATAAAAACAATAATATTGTCTTTGTTTTGCGAACAATATGTTGACGTGGAAATTAGGTTAGTAGTAGAGGAAACGTTTCATTAGCTTCCAATCAGGAAATTCTTTCATCATGTAAGAAGAAAGGTTTTCTTCTGTTACAGATCGAAGGTAGACTATTGATCGCAGACACATTTTTTATTCTTTTATTCCTAAATTGACACAATCAAACATGAAAGATACTCACCAAATAAGAAAATTATGCAACATAAAAATTCATCTTGCCATAAACAAATAATGTAATTACAAAACAATGACAAGTGAATTTGAGAAGTTTATAATAAATTGGGTTGGCATGTTTTTCAATATGTTGGACTGAGGTCACGTTTCAGTGATATTAACATCTGTGACCTTCAAGGTCAAATTTCTTAGGTCAATAAATGTACATGTATATTAGTGGATTATGACAAATTTATGAACTGTAAAGATCATGCTCAAAAGTTCTATCAAACAACACAAATTTGAGAGTAAAGCAAACAAGGACTCCTAAAAACACCAGAGGATTAAGCATCACCTATCGACCACACCCTCCGTGGGTCCTTTGTCTTGTTCGAACGGAATAATCCATAGACAATTCATTATGAAAAAATTGGCCAAAAAATTTGTTTTTAAAAACGTCAAACATTGCCTAATGACAGGTTGTATTTGCAAATAAGATTATTGTATCTAACAAAGAGACTTTGGCAAATGTTGACTTTAAAAGAAAAATTGTTGTTACCCTTGTGTCATCAACTTCTTCCCCAGTAGCGTGCCTTTGTTTAGAAACTGTTCGTAAGTAAAACATCGTCATGCGTATCGAATCAACTGAGAGACAAAAAACAATATGCAGGTGATCGGGTTATATTGCTACTTAAGTAAGGGAAGTTGATGTTGGAAAAGTTTGTCATCAAGTTTATCATAAAGTTTAGTTGTCTTTCTCTAGTATATCAAAATATGAAACGTGTGTATATCGATCATGTCATACTGTCTTTTCACGGAGTTAATTCATTTACATTTTATAATAATATCAAATACTTCCTGTTGTAACAAGGTCTTATAGCGATCTTAATTATTTTGTTTGTTTTGTTTATTATTTAACGTCCCTCTCGAGAATTTTTCACTCATATGGAGACGCCACCACTTGCCGGGGGAGAGCTGCAGATTTTTGACCTATACTCAGCACTCAGGGCCATTGAGCAGTGAGGGATCTTTTTCGTGCCAGCACCTACTGCGACACGGGGCCTCGGTTTATACGGTCTCATCCGAAGGACCGGTCTCCACATCCCACAGTGGGATTCGAACCCGCGACGTAAGGATCAACTCCTTACTTCGCAACTCTAGAGCAAACGCTCTAACCACTACGCCACGCGGGCGACATGATCTTAGTTAAGTTTACCCAATTAAGTTTTCAACTCTATAGGTAAAGGACATTCCAGATTATTCTGTCACGTCTCATATGTATTTTGAATACATGGATAAGGAAAATACAAGAAAACTGATTACAAGGAGCACGTGATATAATAGCAGTTTACAACATTTGGATCAAAAATGAATACATGATTATTCATAAAGATTCTTGAATTTACCGGTACTCTGAAAATCGTTCAATTTCATTTTTTTTTAATCAATAATGCATGTAGGTTCATTCAATTTGCTGATACATGTCTGAATTAGTGCATTTTTATTAATAATTATATCTTTAAAATGAAAGCATAAAATTTAATATTATAATTTTTTTTTTTAATAAAAACGTTGCAATTATTTAAAAAGTCATAAATGTGTTGCATTGAATACCAAATTAAATCAACAAGGAAAATCAAACAAAACATTTCTTTACACATAAATGTAATCATAAGGCACCTGACACCACTTAATTAAAATCACGTATACTAACCCCCTACCTAGCAGATAAACAGTGAATGAAATAATGTAATGGTATCTCATGCGACAGCGTTCTAAATGTTCGAGCTACGCCAGCCCAACCTAAACCCTTTTCTCGAAGCTTTTTTCTGAGAACGTTCATGGGTATAGGACAGTTTGTACCTTCATTGAGGAATTAAAATGTGGCTTTTGCATAAATCAATTATATGATTGGATTTTTCTTGCTTTTTTTCTTTCTTTTCTTTTTTTTGTGATATTTTTTGTGGTGATATTTTTTTTTTTATTATCTATTTTAGAACTTTTCAATTTTTGTACAAACGTGGCTTAAACAAGAGCCTTATACACTTTAAAGGTTAATTGAGGTGATAATGTCTTGGATTTTCAACTCCATTATAAATGTGTACAAAACTATCTTAAAATTTTATGTTTACATGTATAATATATAATAAAGGGGGGATCTGCCATTTGCTGATATCTTGACAATATTCGTGTAAAGAATACTGCATTGCCGAACTGTGGAACAATACAGTTGGGAAAAGAGTGATAACTCTAAATTTTTAAGGGAAGGAAATATGTTTATCCTTGGTGGATGGAAAGGGGGGGGGGGGGGTCGTATAACTTACATGAAATGAACAGCACTTCAATTCGTACTCTGAAAAACTTTCCATCGCCATCTAAATTAAGCATTTAGGCATCTGAAAGACTAATCCCACTAGCTGACAAACATGGACTTGCATTTTTACAAGATATTCTTTACAGGTATTTAATATTAAGAAGTATGCACTTTCCAGATTCTAGGCAATCACCAATTTAATTACCAAATAGAAATCCTTTCTATACAAAACTATAGATTTTTATAAATTTTATTTACGTAATAAAATTTCGAGAAAATCCTATGATAAGACCTTAAAAATCAGAACCACAAGAACTTATATTTGAAGAATTGACTGTATTGGCGTATCTATTTTAAAAGCAACAATGGTACTGATGAACCCCGAAGTGAAAATGCTACACTTTGTTGTAAAAATCCAAAGTATATCTGCATGATGAAGGAACAAGAGGCACACTAAATACCGAAAGTAACCGAAAATTAAATCTTCTTAGTCAAAGGTATGGTGATTCCGATAATTACGAAATTTTAAACATGGTTTCTCACAAGAAAAGGGAAATAAAGACAGGACGAAGTTTGGTGAACTCTACAGATATGATTGCAAGAAAATCTTCGTGTTTCAAATGCATGTTTACCCTACATAAGTAAATAAATAAATATTAAATAAATGAAACGTACATTCAACGTACGATTAACATGTATGATTCCCATAAAAATTGAACATATTTTCATGATATACGAGTATATTTTATATGGTGTTCCGTTGGGGGAACTCGCACCATCGCACTTTCGCCTGTAAGGTGAAAGATGCGAGAGTGCGAAGTTGCGAAGGCGAAAGTGCGAAGATGCGACGGCGAAGCGCTTATAACTAGGTGCAAGGGCGAAGGCGCGATCGATACTATATTATCGCTCCTTCGCCTTCGCAACTTTGCATTTTCGCCTTCGCACTTTCGCCTTTTTTTGTGGCGCTCTCTATCATTTGAAGTTAATTTAAACCATCGCTTACCATCCATTTTGGCCCCGTCACACAAATCTAGCGCATGCATGGGTACCAATAACATCCGAGAGAGAAAAAAATACTAGCGCAAAAAAGGCGACTCCGTGATCGGAAGTTCATGTGTTCGAATCACGACCGCGACTGACCTAAGTCAAGGGCTAGGCACTTTGAAGTGAATGTTGCGGGTCATTCGGATGAGACCTTAAAAACCGAGGCCCCGTGTCACGGTAGGCGATGGCACGATAAAGAACCTTCACTGCTCAATGGCCCTGAGTGCCGAGTAAAGGTCCAAAGAACTGGGTACGTTACGTATAACAAGGCGGCCCTGTCTCCAAATTTAATTTCAGTTTTATACAAACATGCCTACGATGTGTCCTTTCAAGATCATTTTATTTTTTTAAATTATCACATACCGTTTTTCCGTCAGATATCTCGAAAAATGGGGAGTTTTCTTTAAAAATTACAAATTTTGACGTGATAACGTCATCACGGCGTTACTGATTTTAACGTTACGTTAAAAGAAATCTGTAAATTCTCTGAACTGAAAACTATTTACTTTTTTCTGCCTTAGTTCCAGAAAACAATTTTGAACTTTTATTTCAATTCATTGTATATGTACCTTTGATAGCTGGAAGGAGTATAATAATTTGTAGGAAAATACATATAATTTTATTACAAATGATTTTATCAGACATGTAATGAAGCTTGATTCATCCATACAGACGAGACAAGGTACGTACTTCTTTTAAAATTTGTATCATGTATATATCTGCGCGTATCAAATTTAAAACAAGAGGCCCATGGGCCACATCGCTCACCTGAGCACACTGGCTAGACTAATGCACAAATCAGTTCAGTAATGAACGGGGGGGGGGGGGGGGGCTTGAATTTTAAACTACCTGATGATGCTTTCATGTCAATATAACAAATGAATTTGTTGTACTTGAGAAGATTTTAAAAGAATTTTCCTATTTATTCCTTTGTAAAAATTTGATCCCCCATTGTAGCTCCTCCCTATCTCAGGAGTCATCATTTGAACAAACTTGAATCTACATTACCCGAGGATGCTTTCATATCAATAAGACTAACATAGCTTTTCTGTTCTTGAGAAGAATTTTTTTTCTATATGTTCTTATGTAAAACTTTCGATCCCCCATTGGGCCCCACCCTACCCCCGGGGGTCATCATTTGAACAAAATTGAATCTACACTACCTGAGGATGCTTCCATATAAATTTGACTCATCATGGCTTTGCTGTTCTTGAGAAGAAGATTTTTCCTATATATTTCTATGTAAAACTTTGATCCTCAATTGTGGCCCCGCCCTACCCCCGGGGGTCATGATTTGAACAAAATTGAATCTACACTTCCTGAGGATGCTTCCGTATAAATATGACTCTTCATGGCTTTACTGTTCTTGAGAAGAAGATTTTTAAAGAATTTTCCTATATATTTCTAAGTAAAATTTGGATCCTCCATTGTGGCCCCGCCCTACCCCCGGGGGTCATGATTTGAACAAACTTGAATCTACACTACCTGAGGATGCTTCCGTACAAATATGACTCTTCATGGTTTTACTGTTCTTGAGAAGAAGATTTTTAAAGATTTTTCCTATATGTTTCTATGTAAAATTTTGATTCTCCATTGTGGCCCCGCCCTACCCCCGGGGGTCATGATTTGAACAAAATTGAATCTACACTTCCTGAGGATGCTTCCCTATAAATATGACTCTTCATGGCTTTACTGTTCTTGAGAAGAAGATTTTTAAAGATTTTTCCTATATGTTTCTATGTAAAATTTTGATTCTCCATTGTGGCCCCGCCCTACCCCCGGGGGTCATGATGTGATCAAAATTGAATCTACACTTCCTGAGGATGCTTCCCTATAAATATGACTCTTCATGGCTTTACTGTTCTTGAGAAGAAGATTTTTAAAGATTTTTCCTATATATTTCTATGTAAAACTTTGATCCTCCATTGTGGCCCCGCCCTACCCCCGGGGGTCATGATTTGAAAAAACTTGAATCTACACATCCTGAGGATGCTTCCCTATAAATATGACTCTTCACGGCTTTACTGTTCTTGAGAAGAAGATTTTTAAAGAATTTTCCTATGTATTTCTATGTAAAATTTTGATTCTCCATTGTGGCCCCGCCCTACACCCGGGGGTCATGATTTGAACAAATTTGAATCTACACTACCTGGGGATGCTTCCATATAAATATGACTCTTCATGACTTTACTGTTCTTGAGAAGAAGATTTTTAAAGATTTTTCCTATATATTTCTATGTAAAACTTTGATCCTCCATTGTGGCCCCGCCCTACCCCCGGGGGTCATGATTTGAACAAACCTGAATCTACACTACCTGGGGATGCTTCCATATGAGTTTCATCTTTCCTGGCCCTGTGGTTCTTGAGAAGAAGATTTTTTAAAGATGCTACTCATTTTTCACTAATTCTTAATTATCTCCCCTTGAAAGAGGGCGTGGCCCTTCATTTGAACAAACTTGAATCCCCTTCACCCAAGGATGCTTTGTGGCAAGTTTGGTTGAAATTGGCCCAGTGGTTCTGGAGAAGAAGTCGAAAATGTGAAAAGTTTACAGACAGACGGACTACAGACAAAATGTGATCAGAAAAGTTCACTTGAGCTTTCAGCTCAGGTGAGCTAAAAAAAAATATTTAAAAATTTGCTAGATTTCTTCAACCATTTTTCGCATTGTCTATGAAGTTACATTTAAAATTTTAAAGATACCTGAATCAATTAAAAAGAAAATTGGAACGTTCCATATAATTAAAATTGTCAAAATTGGATTTTTGGCAATAAAAAACCTATCATCCCCTTTTTCCATTCCAATAAATGAGAAAAAAAGAATTTCGTATCTTCTATTGATAAATATATTAATTACTCACTATTTCAGAGTTATGAGGTGTCTGTTAAACTGCGTTAATTTTTCTTTGATGTTAGGATTTCTTTTATAGATCGTTATTTATTCATTCCAGTGGATTCGCTTTACTGCATGGTTTATGTCAAATGCACTAACCAGGAATAATCCCCAACATACTTACATACATGTTAAACCAAAAGGGGAGACCGGTTATAAGATGTTACTTGCGGAGTCCTGATTGATGGGGCGATTCCAAGTTTTTTCTTTGTTTAGCGTCCACCCTATTTTCGAAAACCTGTCTTCATATCCGGGAAAACCAAAAGGGGAAAAACACAACATTTTCAGAACAGTTGTAGAATTTCTTATTATCATTTTGGACCTCTCCTCGCAGTAAAACTAAGTTTTAAACTACTAGTTTATTGAAATAAAAAATTAATACACCACTTAAACAAGAGGCCCAAGGGCCTTAACGGTCACCTGAGTATGATACAACAATTTCAAGGATGCATAGAGTATAAAATGAACTGAAAGGTGAAGCTTTGTTGCCCAAAAGCAAGAAAAATAGGGTGATCATGATCAACAAAATAATTGGTCTTAATATTCATTAACAGTTCATAAATTAGGTTCTAATCTGTTCCCCATTTATCACTATCACTATACAGTATATTAACAAATTATCAATGCTTCTGTACTATTTTAATCCTTTGTTGAAATCTCTTACATTGACATCTCTTGGTCTTTGATGAATATTTAATAAGACAAGTTATTTTTGTCTCATTTTTATTTATCAACTACTTACAGGTCTATCTGATCATTAAAACTATGAAAGTACTTTTTGTATTATACAATAAAAGTTTTTGCATAATTCTCTTGTTCTATTTACCTTTCAAGTACATTATTTACAGTGATAAATTATCAAAAGTAAATGGCAAAGGGGAATAACTCCTCTCAGTAGAATACAAACTAATAGAGCCCTGGCCAGGACCAGAACACTTGACCAAATGGTCCAGATGTTCAAAAATCTGGTAAAAATTCCCTTCCTTATAAAAACTTTTACTCTGTTAGCCTCAGATATGCCCAGGTGCGGAGAAGATTTTTAAATAAATAATGCATTTTTACTACAGATTCACTATATTATCAATAGAGCCCCCCCCCCCCCAACCCCCAAAACACCAGAGCTTCTGACCCTGGGACCATATGTTTGCTCATCATTACTTTGTTTATCTGCTTAACACTAAGGAGCAAACAGGATTATTTAATAGAATTAATGCATTTTCACTAAATTATCAAGAGCCCCACCCTCACATCAGCACATCTGACCCAGGGGTCATGAAATTCACTACTCTGGAAGAAGCACACTTGCTCATCATAACTATACACTTAGCTTCTTTGCATTTTTAACCAGAAGAAGAAAAGAATATTTTCAAAGAAATTTTGCTTTTTCACTTTATAATCAATAGAAGCCCCCCCCCCCCCCTCACCAGAACCCTTAAACCTGGGGTCATAAAATTCACAATTTTGGAAGAGGCATCCTTGTGTATCATAACAATGTACTTTAGTCTGTTTAAGCAATACCCAGGGGAAGAGAAGAAGATTTTCAAAGAAATAATTCACCTTCACTATAGGATCTATATAGCCCCGCCCTAGCACCAAAACTCCTGTCCCCGGGGCCATGAATTTCACAATTTTGGAAGAGGCATCCTTGCTTATCATAACAATGTACTTAGTTTGTTTAAATAATACCCAGGTGCAGAGAAAAAGATTTTTAAAGAATTAAAACATTTTCACTTTATAATCAATAGAGCCCCGCCCTAACACCAGAACCCCTGATCCAGGGGCCACGAATTTCACAATTTTGAAAGAGTCATCCTTGATTATCATAACTATGTATTTAATGTGTTTCAATAATACCCAGGAGTAGAGAAGAAGATTCTCAAAGAATTAATGCATTTTCACTATATAATCAATAGAGCCCCACCCTAACACCAGAACCCCTGACCCAGGGGCCATGAAATTCACAATTTTGAAAGAGGCACTCTTGCTCATCATAACTATGTACTTAGTTACTGAATTTAATACCCAGGAGCAGAGAAGAAGATTTTCAAAGGATTAATGCATTTTCACTATATAATCAATAGAGTCCCGCCCTAACACCAGAACCCCTGACCCAGGGGCCATGAAATTCACAATTTTGGAAGAGGCACTCTTGCTCATCCTAACTATGTACTTAGTTAGTTTATTTAATATCCAGGAGCAGAGAAGAAGATTTTCAATGAATTAATGCATTTTCACTATATAATCAATAGAGCCCCACCCTAACACCAGAACCCCTGCCCCTGGGGCCATGAATTTCACAATTTTGGAAGAGGCACTCTTACTCATTATAACTATATACTTAGTTAGTTTATTTAATACCCAGGAGCAGAGAAGAAGATTTTCAATGAATTAATGAATTTTCACTATATAATCAATAGAGCCCCGCCCTAACACCAGAACCCCTGCCCCTGGGGCCATGAATTTCACAATTTTGGAAGAGGTACTCTTACTCATCATTACTATATACTTAGTTAGTTTATTTAATACCCAGGAGCAGAGAAGAAGATTTTCAAAGAACTAATGCATTTTCACTATATAATCAATAGAGCCCCGCCCTAACACCATGATAACCCCTGCCCCTGGGGCCATGAATTTCACAATTTTGGAAGAGTCACTCTTACTCATCATAACTATATACTTAGTTAGCTTATTTAATACCCAGGAGCAGAGAAGAAGATTTTCAAAGAAATAATGCACTTTCACTATGTGATCTATATAGCCCCGCCCTAGCACCAGAACCCCTGACCCTGGGGCCATGAATTTCACAATTTTGGTAGAAGACTCAATGCTTATTACAATGATGCCAACAGTTCGACTGCTTGATGTCCAGGAGTAAAGAAGAAGATTTTTAAAGATTGCATTAATTTTGGTGGTTTTAGCCCCACCCCTCAGGCCCCAGGGGGGCAGGGACAATGAAATTCACAATTTTTGTTCCCCTTCACCCATAGATGCTATATGCCAAATTTAGTTGAAATTGGTTGAGCGGTTTCAGAGAAGAAGCTAAAAATGTTCAAATGTGAACGCACATCGCACATCGCACGACGCACGTCGCACGACGCACGCCGACGGACAAAAACGGATAGCAATAGGTCATCTGAGTGACTCAGGTGACCTAAAAAGAGAGATGTCAATCCCAAGAGAGTAAAATGCATCTCAGAGATTCGTATTTGTTGATTTTATTTTTAGTTAACTTTGTGTTTGCTTTTCAAAGCTTTGTATTTGTCAATTTTAATTTGTGTTTGTTTTTAATTTCATAACCTCAAAAATCAATCCGACCGCATATACGCTGAACATAAAAAAAAAAAAAAAAACTTGAAACGGCCTTTTCATAACGCGCATTACAGACCTTGAAAATTTTTGCTTCAAATTAAAACCGTGAATCTCCGAAGCCTTTTTAAAAAAGGGTATGCGATTTGTTTAGACCCATTTCTCGACGAACAAAATATTTTATATGGCCAATGCTAATAATTTAATTTTTTAGAGACAAACACACTACTTTGCATGTACATACTCATTATTTGATGAACAAACTCGAAAATTACATGCCTAAATCTGCGTAGTGAATTCGACAGGAAATGCACATGAATTCTCGGGAGGGGATTCAGATTCAGAAGGGATTCAGAAGCCTCTAGTACACTCTAACGGGCATAATTCACTAAAACTAAAATTTATAAAAGTAAGGATATAGTATGTGTGTATGATTTACATACAGAGTTAATCCACGTCGAATATGAAAATCTCTGCGTGTCGTCTTCAAAATTAAAGCAATGCAGCATGAAGCGGCAGACACTTGCATTGATATCGATCAGTAAAAGATAGATCAACGGTCACAGTCGAGTGGAAATTGGTCCTCATTAAAGTACATGTATAACTTGATTATCAGTAACACCCCCCCCCCCCCAACAATCACACACTATCGAAATGCAGAATAACAGAAAACACATAAAAGAATCAAAATATTCACTTTCACGTCCCTTTTGATATGCTACATAGAGATTATATTTCTAGTTCAGTTATCAAATTATACGAAATCTTATGTTATTTTGTTACTTGTCAGTTGTGGGAACAATACGCGAAATACGTCACAGTGTTTCTTATAGAGTTTTCCTTGCAATTCCTGGATTATATCGCTTGATTATGTTTCTTTTTCATGTTAGTGTCTGATAAAAAAAAAAATCTTCAAAAATATACATAAACTAACTGCAGACATGTATTACATGACTATACTAAGACAAAAAAAAACTGCTTTAAAATAGATAATGATTTTGCTTTAGAACACCTCCTAATGTTTACATGTTACACAGCCGTATATAAGATATTTGATATATTTCAGTGACAATGATAATTTTATCACTTCCTTCGGATACATTAACTCTCTGGGGCATTTCCCCTATAAATCTTTACATTTCTCCTTGTAGTAACGATTTAAATATTTTTTTCCGGAAAGGATTATCATCATAGACGGACGACGTTGAAATCTTTAAAAGTCAGAGATAATTTCACAAAGGACCACCCCCCCCCCCCTCCCACCCTTCTCTAACCCCGATAAATATCCATTGGAATACTGAACATATTTCCTATGACAAACTTAATGTGTTATTTCATGGATAATCTGGATAAAATCCTTTTAAAAATACTCGCTTACTTCAAGATTATCAATATATACTAGTAGTGTAGTTAAATATGTACATTCGTTTTTATACAGGAAAATATCTATAGAATAATCTTTTTTTTTTTTTTTCATTTTTCATTTCAAGACTTGGAATGTCCTAAAAATGTATTAGAAAAATAATTTCTGAAAAAAAAAAATAATCCAGTTAAATCATCGGTTATGGAGCGGAAAGGGGGGTGTCTTGTCCACAAGTAATGAATGATCGTGTTTGTATTTCTTACAGAACTGGGAACAGATAATCTTTATTTATAGACAATAGAAAAGGTTGAGTGTACCATGTTTTACTTAAATTTTGGTAGAAAATGCCAAAAACGTACACCACTGTCTAGGATTATAAGTCTTATAAACTTAGTTTGTCAACATAATTAGTTTTTCCTTATCTATAAAAATTCCTTGTAAATTATAAATTAAACCCAATTTTAATTGAAAATACTGATGTCAATATTCCGATCAGCATGATAAATGTATATATAATTAATAAGTGTAAATAAGAATAAGACACTAGAATCCTTTCTGACATAATTAATTTTGTCAAATAAAAATCTGCAACAATACAGTGACAAGGATAACAAGTTTTGGAGAGAAAAAAAGTTCAAATGGTGATTTCTACTAGTATACGCCAAGCTTCCCTCCTACCCCCCCCCCCTCCCTTTACCTGCCCCGATCACTAACTACATGTATTGTCTTTTGATATTTATGAATCCCACACATATATAAATTGAAAACGAATAAAACATACTTAAGAAAGCTAATGATTTTTAATAAAAAGGTAAAAAAAAAACCCCAAACTTTTCTTGAACAGTCAAATAAAGTCCATGTCCACTATGAAGGAGACGCGCGTTTTAATTGATTGGAGGTACATGTATGTAATTAAATGTAAATTAATCGTCTGAACCAGCCTAACTTATGTTTTTATTACTTTTTCACGCTGTAAATATTGATTGAATATTTATCATAGTTGCGAAGAAGAAATATGATTGCTCTTTGTGACGTCATTTTTTCAATGCATTGCGTCATTAATTACATGTAATGTCCCATAATAAATTTCACTGAGAAAGGTTTCTATGGTTTTCATTTGCATAAATTGTATCAATTTTTTTTTTTCAAATGCAGAATTGAATTTAAAAGACAATAAAAAGAATAATAAAACCTTCAGACAAAGTATTAAACAATTTATTTCTTTAAAAGTATAGATTTATTGTGGAGAAAAGTGACGTCTACGCAAAAATGCAGCATTTTCAACTTCAATTTTTGGTAAAAACGGATGTGGCCGCACATTTGTAAGGTCATTTTTTCTTTTTAATATTAGAAATCGGGTTATATTTGTTCTTTCTGTGAAGTTTCGCATACATACTCGGATGCGGCCATATCGAAATATAGGCTTGAAGAGGAGGAAAACGTCCAAAATAAGGGAATTCCGGAATATAAGACCGGTTTTAAACGTTATATAAATGAAAGGGCGCTTGAGTTGAGAAAAATTGTTACCCATTTCACACACAGGGAAACCTCAACAGTAACTTGATACACTTAATAAAATGTAAACCTGCGTTTCATTTTTGCCGATTTTACAGGGCCGATTATTGGGCTTACCGTACCCAGTTCTTTGAAGCCCTTCACCGGTATATGCATGGTGACGTCTCTATATGAGTGAAAAATTCTCGAATGGGACGAAAAACAACATACAATCAATCAATCAATCAAAAAAGGCGAAGGCGAAGGTGCGAAGGCGAGAGTGCGGTAAATTAATGAACCTACACACAGTAACTCTAAAAATTCACTGGATTTAGCGCACTAAAATGAACTCATAACGATAAAGAGCTCCATTAAAGTTAAAAAAAAAAAAAAAAAAAAAGCAAAGGCGAAAGTGAGAATCGAAGTTCCGAAGGCGAAAGTGCGATATAAGTATCGCTCCTTCGCCTTCGCACTCTCGCCTTCGCATCATCGCGCTTCGCCGTCGCATCTTCGCACTATCGCCTCCGCAAATTCGCACTCTCGCATCTTCGCCCTAAAGGCGAGAGTGCGAAGGTGCGCGTAGCCCCAACGGAACACCATAATTTTAACAATTCTTTGGAATTTGACATACATGTATGTGCAACATTTGCTTGTTTGCTATATATACGTTTTTCACTCATGTAGAGTCCAATCAATTCCTGATGGAAGGCTGCAAAATTTTGACCTACACTCGGCTCTTACTGCCACCGAGCAGTGACAGAATTTTTTCGTGCCACATTTACTCCTACTCAGGACCTCGTTTAAACACAGACCTCGGTTTTAATGACAGCAGTCTCCACGTCCGGCAGTGGATCCGAACCCGATAGGTTAGGATCTGCTCCTCACAACATTCCCGCCAGAGACGATTTATTTTCTAAATTAGTTTTTTCCCAAATGTTTCCGAAACTTATGGCCGGGGGGGGGGGGGGCATACTTTAAAAAAAATCCAAAAACTAAATTTCCACTACCAAATCTTCAGTGTGTTCACTGCATTTCATGGCATCAAGGACGTTCAGCATCCGTTGTCCTTATAAGGTTAACAAAGTGAATACTTCTCAATTTCTTGTACAGTTCCTCTTGCGATAAAAAAAATATGTTTGTGGGAATAATCTTTGTAAACCTTTGACTTTGCAAGATGACGACATACAGAGTCCAGCCTAGCCCGAGGGGAATAGTTCCTGTAACGGGTTTGGTAACACTGGTAATAGAACTTTCCACAACTCATAGCTAGTGAATAAACAGGTGTATTCAGGGTTGTGAAGGTACATATTATCGTTCTGTACAGTCATATTGTCGTGGGCGACATACATGTACCTACCTTCCTTTACTGCACATTGTCGTGCATCGGTACATGATGTCGCCAGTTGAAAGTAACACATGCATATATTGTCGCTGGCGACATTGTGAGCCTACCCTTCTCAAACAAATTGTCGCCCCACAGATATTTTTTTTCTTGTAGTTTTGTGATGTAATTGGTGTGTAAATCACACTGACATGTCTCGTATGCTATATCATGCAAAGCGATTGTGACGGTACATACTGTATTTCTGTTCGAGGCTCCCTATTCATATTGTCGCCGGCGACAATGTCTACCTACCCTAACTGCACACATTGTCGTCCATCGGTACATGTTGCATGACATGACAATATTTCATAAAAATATGACTAATCATTTCTTTGCTGTTCTTGATAAGATTTTTAAAGAATTTTCCTAGTAAATAGTCCTAAGTAAAATTTTGATCGCCCATTGTGGCCCCATCCTAGCCCCGGCGGTCAACTCATGATTTGAAGAAACTTGCATTTACTATCACAGTTCACAAGGGTTTTACCACTGATGGCATGAGGTTGCCACCAGTGAATTATGCAGTAACTGGCCACCAAGTGCTACCATTTTGAGCAGTTTTTCCCTGAAGAACTATGGACAATTTTTGGTCCATTAATTCCTTATAATTGGTAACCAATTGTTACCATTTCAACAAAATGGGAAAACTTTTCATCTAAATAATTGAAACTTACAGGGGATTCGTTTTATGATCTCTCCCTGCCCATAGCTAATTGTAAACCAATAAACTGCGGGGTCAGAAATAATTCTACAAGTAAGAGCCTCGGTTAACGTCCCTACGCTCCTTCTATACCTCATACCCAAAAAGCATCTCGCCGTGAACCTCCAGCATGCTAAAGTAGGGTAAGAAGTGTCCTTATCAGGGCCTTTCTTACAATGCATGTTCCTTTGGTTCTTAGATAAAATCTAAAAGTGTTCAGTTTTCTCTAGATTGCAAGTAAAATAATTCAACAAATCGTATTTTGTTGATTTTTCTTTTGATGGAGAGACGTCTTAGGTTTCTAGAAGTCAGATTTCGTGACTGCTTCGATTTGTGACATAATACTAATTGTGTGCTCCATTCTGTCAGTTTTTGTTTAACACATTCAAGCGCTTTATCAAAACGAACGAAGAACATTTTCATTCGTTGGATATTGATGGTGCTGAAATAAATCATGTGGTAATGCATAATTTAACTTCTGTCAAACCACCATATTGCTAGAGAAGTTTGCCGACCTCGTTCAGATGTGGAAGTAGACTAACTGTTAACATAAGTATTCCGTTGTTACCATTTGTAACATTTTTTTTAACAATTGGTGAACTTAAATTCCATCATTTGCAGATGGGGAGAACCTTGAACACATACTTCATGTACTTAGCAGTTCATTAAAACTGATAAAAACAAATCATATACAGTGTATGAAATTCATCAAGTAAAAAAAAGAAAGTAAAGCCAATAAGATGCATTTATATTAGACTTTATATTCTACATACTTGACAGCATCATGCTAATTCTCAACAATATCACAACTGATACTTAACAAGAAACAGCCATACAATTCAGTCTATGTAACCAAGGAAATGACCTTAAAGCAGGATGTCAAGGTCAAACTGACAAAACAAATATTTTTTCAATCTAATCAGTTTTTTGTTACATATCATCTTGAACAGTTGCAAGTCAGGACAATTAATGTGTGCTGCAGATTATTTAGGCATGCACTTCGTAATAACATCCATTTTTCATAACAAAATTAAAGTTATGATAACTATGTTCATGAACAAAAAATATATAAAGATATACCTTTGAGTCTTTGAGAAATGAAAGAAAATATGGTACATGTCAATTGCAATGCTGATAATCTTATTTTTAAAAAAATGAATATGTTTCAGTTTTAGAAAGAGCAAAATCTTCTCACACAATTCACACAACTTTCGCTCACACCTTCATTCAAAACTACGAGTAATGCCAACATTAGCACTGTAAAAAAAAGGAACACAGTGAAAAAAGTAACAACAAAATCTTTGTTCTGATATAGAATGAAAACTGTGAGATCATATGAAACAATGCATGAACAAAAATAATTTGGAATGCATCTACAGTCATAGCAAGATGAGCAATAGGAAAGATGGCGCTGTTTTACATGTATATATACTTTATTAGTTTCATATGTATGATTTGTTCTTCTAAAGTTAATTAAGACAACAAGGGTAAAATAAAATTTAAAATCAATACACTACATTCCATTTTATTTTTCAGAATGAAGACTTGTACTGTTTTTCATATCAAAAATGAAAGGCTGTATGCAGACTCCATCAATATACATCCATTAGAGTGTATAAATGACCATTTTTTGTTCAGTATATTATAGTGTGAAGCTACCATAAAGGAAGGGTCAAAGACATAAGAAAACAAAGCACTTAAGGGAAAAAAATACCCAGTAACCAATGTGTAAATAAAAAATATATATACATTGTTACTTTATATGTACAATAAATATAAATATTCTGACTTTGAAATATACATATATTACACGTCTGATTGCTATTGGTTGCTTTTAAAAGTGTAAGTAATTAACCAACTAATCAGTAATTAACAGAATCTGATTATAACTGATGATTTAGTGAATGAGAATGAAGGCTAAAGACAAGTAAGTGAAGCAATATAGTGTCCTTTTGGGAGAAAATAAAATGTAGCCAGAGTTTACAGGTTATATCCATTCTAGTTAAGAATCTTCAGTTCTAATTTAGTACACATTCTTTTCATCTTGATTTGGACAAATTTACAAACAAAACTAAAATTCAGACACTTTTAGATACTTTAAAAACAACAAAGGGAACCAAAATCCAAATAAAAGTAAAAACCATACAAAACACGGTTGGACAAATAGGAAAGCGCATATACATGTACATATTTATTTCTCAGGGGCCATACATACTCTATTTACAAAATTTACATTTTTACAGTGTCTAAGCTAGATAATATATATTTTACTCACTATATACAAGTATTTATATAATTAAATATTTACAACCAAGCAAAAGGAAACAGACTTGTTTGAAAATTGTTTAAAGTCTGAATTTAAATAAATCCAATAATGTATGCAAAAAAAGAAAAGTTTTGAGTCCCAAAAGTTTGTAATTTGCAACTTTTTCCCTAACAAACATTGATTTAAAACTATCATACATGTACATGTACTCACCAAGTTATAACGAAGATTAATAAATTTCCATCATCATCAGAGACTTAGATCATTTTATTTATTTTACTAGATTTCCTTCTTATAAAAAAAAGAGGATAATATTGTATATGATGTTTCATCTAAGATTAACATTATGATATACACTTTCTAACAAATGAAAAACTTTACCATTTCACCAATCTAGTATAACTTAACTACTGTGAAGAAAAATAAAGTTTCTTTGTCAAGATCATTGCAGTTTCATTTGAGGAATGCAAAATTAAAAAAATATTTCTTCCCCCAGAACAAAATGATAATATCACGCTGAAAACAGTACACACATAATAGACATGTGCCACCTCTCAACAAAACAATAAACAAAATATTGCACATAAGAGCTTTGTAAAGTTATCTAACAAAATTATCACTGATTCTTCTTGATCCTCCTTTGAGTACCAGTAATGGTAGATATATTTGGATATGATAAATAAAATATTTTTATTTAATGAAGATAACAAAAAAAGACAGCTGAATAAGAAAATCTCTATATGGAATATTTTCATAAGCCTCATTGATACACAGAGAAAATGTGGCCATGGAATTCAAACGTCTACATCTTACCCCCCTCCTTGAATCTATAAAACCCACTTCACACCAGCAATACACCATCTTGCATAAAAATCCTTCACGCTTTATCTAAATCTCCATTTTCAGCCCATGTCCAATAGATGAACATTCACTGCACCTGATCACATCTTTGAATGGACATGATGGTTTTTTCATGCGATTTTTCCCATGAAGAGAACACTATTTGGCTGTTGTGTTTAACACCCTAAATGGCTGTTATGAGAAATATCCTGATACAGAGCTGTTACCATTGGTACCATTTTTTATTCTTGTACTTCAACATCAGTGCTCTGGAGTCGGCAGCAAAATTCTCAGCATGTTCTCTCATTTGTTCTGAACGTTCTCCAAGCTCTCCCAATTTTTCACCTCTTTCAATGAAGTTCTACAGAAAAAAAAGGAACAAGATATCAAGAACATGTATTGCTATCTGCTTTTTTAACATTTAAAATATTTTATTCTTTTAGAAGTAGAATTTTAGGAATCTGAAATACAACATAGCTTGTTGGTATACTGAATTTCATTTTTAAAGTCAATATGTAAGTAATATCAAACAATAGGTATAGTGCCACAAGCTATTACATCAAAACAAGAGGCCCATGGGCCATAACGCTCACCTGAGTCACTTGACTCTGTTGCTCTGTTCTTCATCAGCAGATTTCTTTAATTTCCCTCTTTAATTTCATAAAAGTTTTGACTCCATTTTGTTGACAAAATCTAGCCCTAAGAGAGCTATGATTCAATCAAAGTTGAATCCACTCAACAATGGGATGCTTCGATATCAATACAATCAATATGGCCCTGCTGTTCTGGAGAAATTTATTTTTCTGTACACACAAGACACATGCATTATGTTAAGTTCCATCCTACCCCCAGGGGCCATGATTTGAACAAACTTAAATCTATCCAACCTGATGATGCTTCCATATAAATATGACTAATAATGTTCTTGAGCAGAAGTTTTTTCTCTTAGCTATCATGTATATATTCTTCAGGGGTCATGTCTTGAATATTTGAATATACTATACCTGGGTAAGCTTTCATATTACTATGACTAATCATGGCTTTGCTCTTCTTGAGGATTTTATTTTTGATGATATTCTTCCTTTATATTCCGTTGAAAAATGTTGATCTCCTTTTGTGGCCCCATCCTACCCCCAGGGGTCATGGCTTGAACAAATTTGAACCTGCACTACCCGAGGATGCTTCCATATTAATTTGACTAATCATGGCTTTACTCTTCTTGAGGATAAGATTTATAATGGTTTTTTTTTTTCAATATATTCCTATGTTAAAATTTTATTGCCCATTGTGGCCCCACCCTACCCCTGGGGACCATGATTTGAACAAGGTTGATTCTACACTATGTAATGAAACTTTCACCTAAGTTTCATCTTTTTTGGCCCAGTGGTTCTTGAGAAGGTTTTTAAAAGACACCATTAAATTTTCACCAAGTCTTTATCATCTCCCCTTGAAAGAAAGCATGGCCCTTCATTTGAACAAAGTTGAATCCCCTTCACCCAAGGATACTTTGTTGCAAGATTGGCTAAAAGTGGTTTTGGAGAAGATGAAAATGTGAAAAGTTAACAACAACAACCACATCAACACACATCGGACAAATTGTGTGATCAGAAAAGCTCACTTGAGTTTTGGCTCAGGCAAGCTAAAACACTGGCTACCTATAAGTACCAAAAAATATAAGTGCTAGTAACATGAGGTTTTTACCCTATGAGCTCTGGCTACTTCTGAATTGCCACTTGCAGCTTGGGATTGTACATACTGCATACCTCCCTTGCCCTGGAGCTTGGTAGCTAGACCTCGAGGTCCCTTACCACTGGCCTCACCAACTGTAAAACACAAAGTTATGTACACTGTTAATTGCTGCTCATCAATGAAAAACATTTTCCACATCTTCCACTAACAGACATTCTAACAGTCACAAGACTGATTATGATTAAGGACTATTTATACACTAAGAAGAAAAGTGTTTTATTGAACATCGACAGAATAATATTGTATAAAGTTATACACATTGAGTTTATACAGTCTGTTTTGAGCAAATGGCAGCAGCCATTTACCTCCAGAGAAAATGTTCAAAGGTAGCGAAGTACATGTATTGATGAACAGATATTAGTCAAATCAATTTAAATTGGCCTAATAAGATGTTAACAGGGAATTTCATCCCCTCTTACACAGCTCTTCTCTATCAAGTGTGGACTGTCCTGATCCAAACCAATTCTTGAAGAATCCTTGCTTTGGGGGTTCAGGTGTCTCACAAGGTTTAAATAATTCTCCCAGCATCTCATTCAAGTTATCACTGAAAATTTACCAAATTTACACGTTGACAAAAAATACATAGCTAAACTTATTAAGCAAAGCTAATAAATGCCTTAACAAATGATTAGAACCTGCTGTTCATATAAGCAGATCTTTTATCATATTTTTTAATTGCAAAAATATTTTTAAAATATATTTAATGATAAAATGATTTAAAGATTGAAGACCCCCCCCCCAAAAAAAAAAATCTGCACAGCATACCTCATATCAGCAGAGAATGTTATCTTTTGAATTTCTGTAGCTGAACAAAGGTAACTGGCATGGCCGTTCCTACTAAAACAAAACGTGCGAGCGATCCTGACATCATTCAGGGGTAGGAAATCAATGTCAAGGAGAGGCTTGAGACTCGGCAAGCTGAATGCCATGATTCGACCATTAGCCACATAGCATGCAAGACAAACTGAATCTGGAAAAAAAATGAGAAAATCTGTACATGCATGAAATTTAATTTTTTTCCAATACAGTCCAACCTCGTTATCTCAAACTCAAAGGGACCAAGATTAAACTTCGAGATAACAAAAGATTTGAGATAACGAGAGTAAAAACTCAAAGAAAAAAGTAGTTGGGACTGCAAAATCACTTCGCCATATCCCAGGTGTTCGAGATATTGATGTTTGAGATACCGTATGTGTGGAACCAAATACTGAAAATATTTACATAACTTCATTTTAAAAAATTTAATTAAGTACTCAATTTTGTGGGGGCTGGTATTTATCAATAATTCTTTGTGTATGTGTGAATTTCTGTGGTAAGTAGGGGATTTTTGCTAGTCGCGGAGAGATGCAGTTTAATATGCTTACAATTTACTGTTAAGCATAACAGTTGTTATTTACAATCAAATCTGAAAAACCTTCTAGTTAATGTGACCCAGTAAAAATTATAAACCTACCTCTAAGTGTAACTACATCAGCCCTGACTACAAATGAGGAGTCTGTTATCCTTGTCTTATAAGGACATTGTTGTGAAGGTAGTGAAATCACCTGTAAGAAAAATCAGTACATGTACAGTACAATTCGTTTTTTATCATACCGGTTTTATATCATACTTCTTTTTTTATCATAGATAGTTGAAACACAAAACCATTTCTTAATAATTCATTATAAGTTTCGTCTGTTATTATCATAGGTAAAAGTATACACTTCGCTTACTATAATAGAAAATTTTCGTCCGTAATATTTTTTTTCACACCTTTTCACTCTTGGGACAATCAACAAAACAAAAGATAACACCTATCTACACCTGTGGTTCATGCACTGTCGCTTGTCTATACACAATGGCTTGATTTTTCAGTTTGAAATTTGCCGATAGTGAAAGACCGGGGAGATTAGTCACACTTCAGTGCACTTACCTGAGCGATTTACATGAAGTCTGTTTATTTCATGAAGTACATGACAGACTAACACGAACTCTTATTTTTCATGATTTATTTTCTTCTTACGTTAATCCTGAATAGGAGGTTCGTAATGAATCGTTTCACCAAATGTGTTGAAACTAAATTTAGTGTCAGTATTAACCCAAACTTTCTTACGCTTGGTGTCAGGATCAATGTTCATAGTTAATTACATTTACAGAACTACCCAATTAAGAAATAATTAAGTGAAATTAGCTCTTTCATCAGTCTGTCCAAGCAGCTTTGAATTTATACGCTCATCAGTGTATCAATTAATTTTAATTGTACGACGACATTAAGTGTAAATAGGTAATTTTTTATGTCTACTTCGGATGAATAAATTTAAAGAAACAATGTGAATGCATGCTTTGTTGCTGTGTTAATTTATTTAATATGTGACCAAAAAAAAAAAAAAACTAGTAAACTAATTGTTCAGAGAACAATTAGAGGCCTTTCCACCTTTTTAAGTGTTTCCGTGTCATCTGAGCTGAAAAAAAAAGAAGAAAAATGCAAAAAATGAAAAGAAAAGAAAAAAAAATGCTCCTCCAGCTGGGCTCGAACTCAAAACCCTTGGATTGAAAGGCAGGTGCGCTAACCATTCGGCCACGCATTCCGATAACATACATCAGTTAATTGTTTAAGACTATAGAAGAAATGCAAGCGTATTTTTAGAATCGGTAGGGGAAGAAAGAAGTTCCGTAAAAGGAAATAGTTCCTGAACTTGCAAGCAGTATATAAAATAACAAGGGACGGGCTGCGTGAGAAAATGTTAACACTGTTCCCTAATGAAAATGTATTAATGGACTGTAGACCGATTCATCGATATTGTGAGCATGCTGAATTTTTTGTAAATAGCTTCGTTGTAAGCTGAAAAGATCGGGTTCGGATTTTAACATTTCTGACTGAATATCCTGAAATAAATATGAAACATTTAAATAAGCATTTCTTTGGGTTAAATTAAATATGTGTATCACAAATTAAACTCCCAACATGCATTTTTAGAAGGGAAAGACGACAATGAAAGCGAGAATTGTTTTAAATCTACCGAAAATCGCTATTTCTGGAAACTGATTAATTCTAAATAAAAATCAAATAAATTCCAAATGTAAAAGAAAGAGAGAATGCTTGGTATTAAAATGTCGTATCATATCAGGAGAATCGAATGCTGCTAACGACATCTGAAGAAATAGCCGATAAAAGGTTTAGATCATTTCTTCGTTCACCTGCACTTTAATTACAAACACAACAGAACTTGTAGTTTTTGCCGTGAAACTTCAAGGCTTCTATAAACTTATAGGACTCACCGTAAAACTCTCCAGAAACTTTCTCTGAGGTCTATACTACAATTGTACCAAATATGGTGTCGATCCGAGGTCTGGTTTGAATTTGACAGACATATTCTACGTTGTTTTTGATGTGATTTTTTTTTTTTTAAGAAGGGGGGGGGGGGGGAGGTTAATTATTTATTTTATGCCTGTTTTAAACTAAGAATTGTAACTACTTCCACATCCTTAAGCCTGATTGTGACCTTGGGTCAAGGTCAAAGGTCAAGGTCAAAGGTCAAGGTCATAAAAAAAAGAAAAAAAGAAGAAGAGAAATCTTTACTTTTCTATGTTTTTACCTGATACTGGAGCTGAATGCATGTCCTTACTTTTCCATTTGACCCAAGGTCAAGGTGAAAGGTCAAGGTCAAAGTTCAAGGTCATTTGGTAAATCGCCATATTTTACACATATATAAGGAATTTCTAATGTTTTTAAATGACCTTGACCTTTGACCTTGACCTATATTTCAAGGTCAAAGGTCGAACATGCCCATGCAGTTGATCCCATGTCTCTACGATACACCGTTTTAAGAAAAAGTTCATTAAATGTAAGCAGCGTAAACTTTCAGGGGCAGTAACTCATACAAGGGACCAAAGAATGCTTTCGCAATGATAGAATGAAGAGAGTACTAAATGAGTCGAAGACACTGATGAAGGTTTGGAATCTCTACGGTTTACGGTTTCGGAGGAGTAGCGATAACAAGGTTTTGTTGCAAAAGGAGTGACAACTTTTGAATGGGTCAAGCTCGGGGGACAAGAATGAAATCTTTGAAATAGTTTTAGAAGGACATATTATAGATGCAAAGATATTCAGTATATGTTGAAAGACAAAAGAGATATTAAAAAAGCTAATTTTCTCATATTTTGAATGACCTTGACCTTTGACCTCTATATAAATTTCAAGGTCAAAGGTTGAGATATCCAATGCCATTGGTCCCATGTCTCTACGATTAATCGTTTAAAAAAAAAAAATATTCGTAACCATCAAAAACTTTCAGGGGCAATAACTAATTAAAGGGGTTCATGCAACCTTTCGCACTGAAAAGATTGAAGAGTCTACTAAATTAGTCGAAGACATTAGTGAAGGTTTCGTATCTCTAAGGTTTAAGGTTTCGAAGGAGTAGCGATAACAAGCTTTCATTGCGAAAGGGGTTATAACTCCTTGAGGGGTCAAAGTTCATATACACAGGGTCAACTGCAAAAATCTTTTACGAAGTACATTCTTATGGACTATAAATCTTTTCGATAACTTATGAAACAAAAAATCATTCGGCGGAAAAATAATAATAATAATAATAACTAGGAGACTAATTGTTCAGAGAACAATTAGAGGCCTTTCCACCTTTCTAAGTGTTTCCGTGTCATTTGGGTTGAAAAAAAGAAGAAAAATGCAAAAAAAAAAAAAAAAAAAAAAAAAAATGGACCTCCAGCTGGGCTCGAACTCAAAACCCTTGGGTTGAAAAGCAGGTGCGCTAACCATTCGGCCACGCATTCCGATAACATACGTAAGTTAATTGTTTAAGACTATAGAAGAAATGCAAGCGTATTTTTAGAATCGGTAGGGGAAGAAAGAAGTTCCGTAAAAGGAAATAGTTCCTGAATTTGCAAGCAGTATATAAAATAATAAGGGACGGGCTGCGTGAGAAAACGTTAACACTGTTCCCTAATGAAAATGTATTAATGGACTGTAGCCTGATTCATCGATATTGTGAGCATGCTGATTTTTTTGTAAATAGCTTCGTTGTAAGCTTAAAAGATCGGGTTCGGATTTTAACATTTCTGACTGAATATCCTGAAATAAATATGAAACATTTAAATAAGCATTTCTTTGGGTTTAATTAAATATGTGTAGCCCAAATTTAATTCCCAACATGCATTTTTAGAAGGGAAACACGACAATGAAAGCGAGAATTGTTTTTAATATACCGAAAATCGCCATTTCTGGAAACTGATTAATTCTAAATAAAAATCAAATAAATTCCAAATGTAAAAGAAAGAGAGAATGCTTGGTATTAAAATGTCGTATCATATCAGGAGAATTAAATGCTACTAACGACATCTGAAGAAATAGCCGATAAAAGGTTTAGATCATTTCTTCGTTCACCTGCACTTAAATTTCAAACACAACAGAACTTGTAGTTTTTGCCGTGAAACTTCATGACCTCTATAAACTTACAAGACTCACCGTAAAACTCTCCAGAAAGTTTCTCTGAGGTCTGTACTACATTTGTACCAAATCTGGTGTCGATCCGAGGTCTGGTTTGAATTCTAGAGTAATATTCTACATTGTTGTTGATGGGATTTTTTTTTTTTTTTTAAGAAAGGGGGGGGGGGGTGAATTATTTATTTTATGCCTCTTTCAAACTAAGAATTGTAACTACTTCCACATCCTTAAGCCTTATTGTGACCTTTGAGAAGTGGTCAAAGGTCAAGGTCAAGGTCATTCAAAAAAAAAAAAAAAAAAAAAAAAAAAACAAGAAATCTTTACTTTCTGTATTTTTACCTGATACTGGAGCTGGATGCATATCCTAACTTTTCTATTTGACCCAATGTCAAGGTCAAAGGTCAAGGTCAAAGTTCAAGGTCATTTGGCGAATTGCTATATTTTACACATATATAAGGGATTTTTTTATGTTTTTTAATGACCTTGACCTTTGACCTTGACCTATATTTCAAGTCAAAGGTCAAATATGCCGATGCAGTTGGTCCCATGTCTCTAGGATACACCGTTTTAAAAATAAGTTCATTAAATGTAAGTAGCGTAAACTTTCAGGGGCAGTAACTCATACAAGGGACCAAAGAATGCTTTCGCAATGATAGAATGAAGAGAGTACTAAATGAGTGGAAGACACTGATGAAGGTTTGGAATCTCTACGGTTTACGGTTTCGGAGGAGTAGTGATAACAAGGTTTTGTTGCAAAAGGGGTGACAACTTTTGAATGGGTCAAGCTCAGGGGACAAGAATGAAATCTTTGAAATAGTTTTAGAAGGACATATTATAGGTGCAAAGATAATCAGTATATGTTGAAAGACAAAAGAGATATTAAAAAAGCTAATTTTCTCATGTTTTGAATGACCTTGACCTTTGACCTTCACAAAAATTTCAAGGTCAGAGGTCACAAAATCTAATGCAGTTGGTCCCATGTCCTTACCACTTATCGTTTAGAGAATTTTGTCATTATTCGTAAACATCAAAAACTCTCAGGGGCAGTAATTTATTAAAGGGCTCGACAAATCTTTTCGCAATGAAAAGATTGAAAAGTCCTCTCAAGTAGTCGAAAACATTGGTGAAGGTTCTGTATCTCTACGGTTTATGGTTTCGAAGGAGTAGCGATAACAGGCTATTCTTGCGAAAGGGGCAATAACTTCGTAAGAGGTCATGGGTCAAACTCGGGGGGTCGTTTTTCGAAATAACTTTTAATGTCCAGTATCATGAACTATAAAGTTTTTCGATAAGTCTTGCGGTTTCAAAAGTCCGGGAAGAAAAAGAAGAAGAATAATAATAATAATAATAAACATAAGCATTTCAAGAGGTCTTTCCACAGAAAGGTGGAAAGACCTAATAAACAGAACAATTTCAATAGGTCTTTCCACAGAAAGGTGGAAAGACCTAAATACGAAACGAAACATTGGTATTTGAATTGCCCATAAATTAAAAATGAAAGTAGATCAAAATAAACAAGATGGATGCCAAGGGATCTAGAAGATTGAGTTTGAAGAGTATTAAGCTTTATTTAAGTGAATTTATTCATAATAAAAAGTTGAAACAGTAAGTAAATATTGTGAAATGATGTGTTAGTTAACTTGTATTTCAAATTAACCTAAAAAATGGAAATTATATGTAACGTAACATGTATACACCCAATAATTTACACAAACATCGTATCATGTCAAACGTCCGACATGAATTTCAGCCAACTATGGTTATTATAAAAGTTGCTTATTATAAAGTTTTGGCCTGACAAATAAACTATGATAATAAACGAATTGTACTGTACTTAAAATCTACTGATGTCACTGGTATCAATTCATTTATTAGACAATCATTTCAAAGCTAAATATTAATACAGCATACTAAATACATATATCTTAAACTTGATTTTCTTAGGTCATGCAGAACATCAACCAACCAAACCCACCCTCAGCCCTACCAACCCCAACCCTGGGAAAAAAGGCAAAGCAGTCAATGTGACAGCAAATCAGGTTTCCTTCGATATGAACAGTTCTAGTACAGTGTGGTATTTCTTACAAAAATTATACAAACTTATTATTCTGAAAACTGCAGGAGTTGACACCCAGCAATATTGACGTACCCTATATGAACATATTTTGCATAAAATTGATTTATAGGTTCAACAACTGGTTTTTTTTTCTGCATTAATGATCAAAAATGAAACATGCACATCTCTGAAACATGCACAATTGATCTGCAAAATAAAAACTTCGTATCTTGAAAGCTGTAGTAGGAGTTATCTGAAAAAATGGTGTGCCCTATCAGCAATATGTATTTACATAATATTAACCAAGTTTAACGACTGGTATTTTTCAAATTATCAAAATTCAAGTACCATGCACATCTCTGATACATGTACAATTGATCTCCAAAACAAAAACATCCTACATGTATCTTGAAAACTGTAGGAGGAGACAAATGATGCACCCTTCTGACAGCTGACTTCTGGCCTGTCATTTGCACCATTTAAATAACTGGATTTTTCAATTGTGATTTAGTCAAACCAAACAAGGGACCGATGGGATACAAAGACAACATGCAAGAATCTTTTCTGGCCCAGTGTCTTTTAAATCAACCAAACCATTTTCACAATTTAATTATCTCTCCTTGAAAAAGGGTTTAGCTTTTCATTTAAAAAAGCTGGAATCTACTTCAACCAAGTGTGCTTTGTAGGAAGTTGGTTAAATTGGCCTGGAGAAGTTGAAAATGTGAACAATTTAAACACACAAGGTAGATGACAGATAGATAAGGGAAACTTTTATTAACAGAGCAGCTGTATGCAGCCTTTGGTTCACATGAGTTAAAAAAAACACAACCTACCCTTGCTTGTTTTTCTGAGCATATCACAACAAACTGTTTGTCACCATTGATTTCTGTTGATGAAGTTGGAGAGATTTTTGGTTTTTGAGACACCGTGTTTTGCCCTGGAATGGAAAAATATGAATATTAACACAGTATACAAAACCCTTGTTTTATTCTTTCTATAAATGAAAACATTCAGAGTCACCCCATAAAACCTCATAAAGAGCTTTCTTTGAACCAAATATTATCCACATCTGTTGATAAAGTCAACCAACTTTCTTTCAACTGACTGCATGTGTAAACAAGTAAACATAAAATGCTTGAAAACTTGTTGTCTCAATAAAATAACTACATAAAGCATGTAAAATGTGTATTCTATTACACTATCATTCAATGTACTTGTGCACATAGCTGCAAACAAAAGTTGTCTTTTTGGCACTCTCTTCCTTCAGAGGATAGAAACAAGCGAGTTCAATGTCCTACACATTCTATACTGAATGAACAAAAACAGGTGAGATAAAACTTACTGAAAGCTTTCTTCTCTTTCTCCTTGTCTGGGTTGTCCCGCCACTGGTCAGACATACTAGGTATTAGCACCCCATAACAATCAAGGAAAGACATAGTGAGTATTGCTCCTTTTAATCTAAACATTGTACCTAAAATAAAATCAGATGACACATTGATTTTTTAACATGATACTCAAGATGCTGGTTTATCTTTCTAGAATTAAAGCAAATCCATTTTGGATTCAGAATAACACTCAATGCAGTTTGTATCTAAGATGTCCATAAAAAAAGAAAAAGCATCAAAATGTTCAAAGCATACGAAATCACTTTGCAAGGATTGAATACAATGGTAGTAAAGATTTTTGCTTCACAAAATAATTTTGAAATCTGCACCAAATATGAGGTATATATCTGCAATGTGACTCTAGATGAAACAGTGCAATTGCCTGGTACAATTTCATTAAATTAAAAATGCTGTAATTACAGATTGGGTAAACATTCATTTGCTATTTCACTCAATCACATTGCCAACAGAAACACTTCTGTCTCTCCAAGACCATGAAAAGACGTAACACAGTACATACCACTGGGAGACACAATGACAGGCTGGTCCAACCGCTGCTGTCCTGGGGGAGGTAGATTCAGTACTATCACAATCACAGACCCTAAACTGGTTCCCACCCAAAGACAGGGACACGTGAAGCTATCTGTGACAAAAAAAAAAATAATCAGACATTAGATGCCATTGACGTATGGAATGATTTGTATATATAAAAGTATTATTGATATGGATCAAACTTTGATCTCAACTTCAGTATCTCATTCCAATCTAATGTATACATTTTCCTCTTTGCTGTCAAGGACTTGTTTGGTTAATGATTTATCAACACTACTGTCCTTCTTAAACAATTTTTTTTATTGGAAAGGGGAGGGGGGATAACATATAAAATGAACACCTTTAATAAGCACTATACCTGTTTTTCCTGTATAGGAATCTGAGAACACTAATGATTGGATGGCTTCCTTAGACACGTTGTCGAGGCTGGACATACTAGAACTACGTGATCGCGAGAAGGACGCCGTGTCATTCTTATCTGAAAGTTAATATCAATCGATGCTGAACAGTACAGGCATAATAATGTTATCAAATAAATGAAATCTTGTAAAATACTATCAGAATTCCTTGACATTTCATATCAATAATAACATGTTGCACTTTAAACGAATTTTACATTAACAATAACTTTTGATAAATCATTAAATAAGCATTAATAGCATAAGTGTACATGTAACGATATTCACACAAAAATGAATTGAAAATATGAATTTGAGAAAGGCAATCATCTTTAAAACTCAATGCAAATTAAACATCTTGCAAAATCACATTATAAAAGTATTCAATCATATGGAAAACTGCAGCAAACCTTCAGAAAATAAATCATGAAATCAAATGAATTGTAAAAATGTAGAGATTAATAGAAATGTTAATATTCTGACAACAAGGTTAAGGGGAAATATGTTATCTATCGTTGTGTTAACTTTCATTTAATAATGCTTCCTTTTTTTATATTGATTTACAAGTGTACTATGGTAACTTGCCAGTACTATAACAGTTCATATTTCCTAGAAATTTAATTGTATGTATTACAGAACCGTTATCATGGTTGTATTAAACAAATGTTTGAAACTTGATAAAAATTGATTTTACAAAAAATAGAAGAAAAGAAAAGAGAAAATACTTCATGCAAAAAATTTTTAAAATTGAAATGTTTTAAGGGAAATATTGATAGACAATAAAGGGTTTATTGCAATGAACATCATTAGAAGTGCACTGAACACTTGATAAAACTGTAAGAACACTTGTTCAGGTTCACTTACCACAGTTCTCGGGTTTAAGGAAAACTAATGTAAACATATGTTCATATATTAATTTGTTATAAGTGTTATTTAACGTATGTTCAGGATCATAAACTTTGATGCATTAAAAAAGTCAACTTTAAGATTTTCTTTGAAGATAAGAAAAGTTAAATAGGTGAATGGCATAGTAAAAAAATAAATTTCTGTACATTTACCAATTGAGATTATGATTAAGTTGAATGAGTTTTATTTGGTTAAAAAAATGTGCAATCAAATTTAAAATCAGTCAAGTACATGTTGTAATAGATGAATTTTCACTGTGAAAACTCAAGTAAGTTTTGAAACTCATCACCTTAATTAGCTTAGTGCTTTCATAAGAATTCAATATATGTGCATGCCAGATGATCTGTGTGCTCAAAAACTGCAGAAAAATTTAAAACTTTCTTCTTTTTAGGAAAATATCAGAATATTTAACAAGATGCATATGAGAATATGAGATGCAAATTTGTGTCTGCACTTAATAAATATCAATGATTGTTATATTGACACTTGTTTCTGTATAACATTTTTTTTATTACAGAAACAAGTGCCTGTGGATTGTTATAAAGTCTTTTTAACAAATTAATTTTACTTGTAACATATAAAATGCACATAATCCATGATTTCTTGTACATGCATATTATCAAACACCTAATGCCTCCAAAATACCAGTGCCTCCAAAATACCATGGCAGTGAGTACTTAAATAACAATTACTCCAAATGCTTTTGTATGCAAATGGTTTCATCTAAATAATTGAAATTAAAATTATTTTGCATAATTTATTTATGCTGAATATTCACACATGTGTAACAAATACACATTATGATTTTTTTTCTCTACCTACAAAACTAAAACTAACAGATCTGACACAACAAACCCTTCACTCTGTTACTAAAACCCTTAACATATGGTTAGAAGCATTTTATCTTACTTTCCTGTGATACTCTTGCATTTAAATAATTAAAAACCTTTTAAATTCTCACTTTTTGCTGCAATTCAAAATATAAACTTTCCTTTTCAATGATAACAAAACATATTCACCCAATTTCGATGAATGAAAATGATCCTCCCAATTTTGATGAATGAGAATTTGACACATATCACGGCAATGATACCTCCATCATTAAAACTCATTTATCAATACAAATTTATCAATACAAACATTTCGATTTCTCAGTCAATAACTAATAGTTTATTGATATGGTCCTTCACAGAGGTATATTTGCCATCCATACAAAATCTACCCCTTAGTCTTAGTATCACAGAAAAGTAACGAAAGGCCAACATAAACACGGATCACACCTCCACCACTGAACGAGCCTCCTCCACTAAATGAGCCACTTCCATTGTTGGCCTCCTCAATGGAGGCCACACTTTGCACTTTTTGTAGACGACGGTTGGGTTTACTGCGTCTCAGCTCGGGAGGGGGTGGTCTCTTAGGCTTCGAACAAGTGGGGCTTATACAAACACCATTAATCTAGAAATCAAATTGTCACTGGGCATTAGTCTACCTGTTAGTAAAAAAATAACTCCAGTTTTGTTCTAAATGCAACAGAAGAAACATTCAAAGCATTGGACCTAATTTCCATCATGTTCTGTGTTTGAATTTATAGAAACATGCAAAAATAAAAACTCATTCATTTTTCAAAGAATGGAAATCAGTAGATAATTTGGAAATGCATCAATTGATCTTTTGCATGAATGTAAGAAACATTCATTAGAATTTAAGGTCCAATGCTTGGTAACAATGCAACAACAACAACATTCATTCTCCTCAGCTACTGTCTAGGTGCAAAAACCTGGTCTGAAACAGAACTCAAACTAAAGCAAATAAGGCAAAATGTTAGGTGCTGCAAGCATGTAGTGCTATTGACAATGATTAGAAAAACATGCATGTGTTAATTACTTCTAAAGGGAGAGAAATCTGGTCGATTATCAAGAAAAAAAATTCAAAAGACTGAAAAGTTTTCACATCAGACCAGATTTCTTTCTCTAAGCACCACAAGAAAAAGGTTTGCAAAGGACTTATCGGCAGATCTGGTGATTGTTAAACATGCTTGATAAGAAGGCAGCCTCACCCTGCAAGGCAAGAAAGAAAAAAACACATGGTAAATTTGGCTGAATACTTCAATCTTGGTGTACTTAATAAGCTACTGGGGTGACATACCAGGTAATATTGCATTCTGAAGTTCATCCACGGACACTCTTTCGTGGCAGACCTTCCCGTTGTCGTTTGTTAAATCAATGATATCGACTTTGAATTTCTTCTCTTCTTTTTCATTTCCCATGACAATATTTTTCATTTTGACGCTCATTCTTCTGAGAAAGCTTTTCGGTGGTGGATGTTCATCTATGTCACTATCAGAATGTTCGTCACTGTGAAAGTCATGAACATGCGGGTGGGCGGACTTGCTTTCATCATCAGATTTCCCTGATGGCTCGCAACCATTACTTGATTCACTTGAATGTTTTTCTTTGTGTTTGTTTTTGTGTTTATTTTTCTTGAATGTCAGAGCAGTCAGAGAAACTCTTCTTGTTTTGTGTCGAGTATTTTGTTCAGCATGTTTCAGTTCTGACACATCAGCGTCTGGGTCAGATGAGGACCTAGGTCTACTTTTAGTGCCATCATCATTTTCAGCAAGTAGGCTGTTATGGTGTGAGGGGTCTGACACAGTTTTGGAAGCCATTTTCTTTTTTGAAATTGCCCCCTCAGAAGAAGCTTTGGAGATACCCTCTTGCTTTGGAGAGGGGGGACTTGGTACTGAGGCAGCACGTTCTAAATGTCCCTGACCCGGGAACTTGCTAAAGTTCTGTAACTGATTCCTCATACCTTTCTCAAAATAATTTTCATCTAAATTATTAACAATATTGTCCAACTCTTCTGCAGGGACCCCTACCTCAACAACGTCACTGTCATTGTTATTTTTCTCTTGCACAATCAAAGAATCATCAATTTCCTGAGAAAGTCTCTCGTGAATTGCTTGCATGGGAACAAGTTTTTCGTGCGAGTGCTTTTTCCGGGGTTTAACGATTAAATTGGGACTTGATGGAGGACTAGACTGAAAACAGGAAGCAAAACAGAAAAACGTAACATAAAGAACAAAACGTAAAACACATAAAGGCAACCAAAATCTTATTTTCCTCTTTGAAGGGTAGGGGTCATGACTTTAGTTCCCCCAACATAATGAAGTTGTAAAAATATACAAACAAATAGGGGAAAAAATTAACTTAATCACAAAATTAAAAAAACTAACATTTGGAAGTTTTTCTTTAAAATAAAAATGTGCACTACATACAAAATTAAGAAATTCTAGGGAAACATAACTCGATTTATGGAAAATATACTACACAAACAATTGTACACAAAAAGAAAGTTTAATAAAAACAACATTAAATAAAGGAAAAATTTTATAAAATAATCTCTTTTTTTTCATAATCTATTTATCAAAAATAACGTTATAAAAATCATTTGTCCTCTTAAAAAAAGGGGAAAAGAGAAAAAAAAATTCAGGGTTATGTGACAATTGTTGTGTGAATTTAGCAGTCAGACAGATATACATTAGACGAGACAACATGTTATACAGTGTTCATATTTTCTCATGTAGATCAATTAAAAGACACAGGTACATGTACATAAGCAAGATGAACATCCATAAAACATGTAATAATGGGATTAATGAAAATCATGACAATTTTTGCAATCTGCATTTCATTTTTACAAAAAATCAAGACAATTCTTTTAAATCTGTATTGCGAGAAACTATTCATCCTAAATCTTTTCATTCAAAGCATTCCATTACTAATTCATGGCTTTTAAGTTAATGAATAAATGCAGTTACCAGACCTGTTTACCCACATTGTTGTCTCTCAGTATTTTTTATTAGATTTGTCAGTGGGATTTGGCATTTGCCCGTAAGATTTCACTTTCCATCGATTTTACATATATTACTAGAGAACAAGTACATGTGCATTCTGATTACCTAAACATGGTTTAATAACAAAAAAACATCATAACTTGCTTTCTTTCGAGAGGTTTCTGTCATTTTTTAAAAACCACCGCGTTTTGGCAACCTGACATCACCTAAGTGTTTGAAATCTATCTCATTTTTTAGCGATTAAAAAGTGTCAAACTGAGACATATAATAACGAAAATTATCAGCTAAAATCCAAACGAATGGATTTCCAATTTCCGTATTTTTATAATAGCAAAACGTGAGTCGTATTTTGGACTCAAAATCCGTACAAAATACGGCGAAATCGTAAGCGTAAACAGGTCTGCAGTTACTTACTACAGATCAATATGTTATCAGTCATAAGTTGTTATATCTATTAATCAAACACCAGGTATCTGGCTCAGGCATAAAACCCACCTGATCATTAGTGGGGGATCGTGCCCCATCCTCGGTGCCCGATCCATCTGTGGGAAACCTCTTGTTCCTAGGTGATCTTGGACCCCGATTGTAAGGATCCATGGAACCTACAAGGAAAGTTGTGGATTATGATTAACACTGCATATACAAGCATTCATGAACGCTAAAATGACTGAAGTGCAAGAACTTCTCTTAGCATTATTTTTTTTATTGGCAAAAATAAACTTTTTTCCCCACATCAATCTTAATTCCTCAAAAAATTTATAACTCCTCAACAATGCAAACAATCTGGAATACATTTACCTTATCTAACCATGTTACCCAAGTTTATAAGACATTTTCTGAACATTATATGATACATCACTGACATATATAATATCACAAATTCATCAAGACACAAACTAAACAAGTTCTTTTGAAAAAAAAAAAAGTCTTGCAACATTTTTGATACTAAACAGTGAATATATATATAAAAAAAATGTGACTCATGAAAATCAAATTGTGAAATATGTAGTAAAACTATGGAATTGAAATAAACTCTGCACATAACTTTTTAACATTGAAAAAAAAAATAATCAAATTGTGATCTACATACCTTCAGTGTTACTATTAAAAACTAATTAAAAGTATTGAAATTAATTTTTTAAGTCCATTTATATGATAATCAAACAGGACTGCATTAGCTATATTTATCTCTGTTTCTTACCGTACAAATCAGGAGTGCCCAGGTTTAACAGACAAGTTTTCTGTATATAATCTACTATTGCTAACCCAGACTCATTTCCAAATGCCAGTCTGTAAATAAAGAAGTTTGACGTATATAAGAATTATAAGCATCCTTCTATCTTTTATAAAAAGTTGTGCATGAAGATATATTAAAATAAACTTCAGAATAAAATCAAACATAACTCATACTTTAAATTTCTATGTTCTAAAAAATTTCATAAACAATGTGAATGTAATCTAACTAGTTTTCAACTCATGCAAATAGGTATAATGGAATGAAAACAAGTAATATGGCATGTTGATCAATAATTAAATGGTCTCCCACCCTTAGGCTAAGTGAGTCTCAAACTTGAAAGCACCAAGTATCATTCATAATGTGGATTAAGCAAAAGCGTTCAATGTTCTTGAGGGTAAAATCATTGTTTTTTTTATAGCCAAGGAGATACTTAACAAGCAGAAAGCAAGGCTTATAAGCTCTATGATTTCAAAAAGATAAAAGTATTCAAAGGCCATATATGTTGTTCAAACATTACTCACAGCCTACAACATGTACAAGCTTAAGATCACAGACATCTTGCCTAATAGCTAGGCTAGTTGCTAGGTCTACTGAATGCATTGTATTATCCCTACAGAGCAGCTAGGCTAGCAAATCATTCAACATTGTAGCTCCATGTTGAGGTACTTTGTACTTAAATGCTGCAATCTTGAACATAGCTCAAGTACTTACAGGCCACATTATGAGTTCATAATAAGAGCACTTGAGCACTACTAACAGACCATTTAAAGTTCAAAATGGGAAGAGTTAGTACTTAGCGGTCATATTATGATAACAAAGAGAACTTCATACTTACAATCCATATGATGAGTTCATGGAGATAAAGGTGATATTGCCGGGGTGCTCCTTGCCCTCCCCCGGCTCTTTGCTGTCTAACCACTGTAATACACACACCAGGTCTGGGTAGTAACCTGCTGAGTATTTTCTGCTACCAGACCGCACCTTTACTGCTGTCCAAGGATCACTCTACAATACACAATTGAGAAAATATGAAATTTTTCTTTTTCAGGTTTTATGCAGACCCCATACAGTTTGAGTCATTGCCCGTGGATAGAAAAAGTTGGGGGATATAGTAATGCACTTGAGTGTGAGTAAGTGAGTGGATTAGTGAATTCGTGTACAACATATTAAGTAAAAATTTACATCAGGATGGATGTCATTTTCTAGCTTGTGAGGGGATGCTTGTTATCCCCTCGCATTGAAGTTGGGGATGGGATAAAGTAACGCACTTTGTGTGTTTGTGGGTGGGCTAGTTGTCCTATGTGCAAAATGGAAGTGACGTAATTTGCACCAGGATCAAATGTTGCCTTGATTTAGATAAATATTTATTCATCTATTGTCTGATCTTCTCATATTCCAATCACATAAACAAAATTGAACAAGGGGATAATAAAATATTACAGTATTTGCTTTTCCAAGTGTAAATGTGTGCAATCAGGTTCGAAATTTTTGTTTATATATCATATTTAGCTACGTAGCTTGAATTACCTATGTACAGTGAAGTCGCCAATGATTTACATATCTACAATTATTTTGGTATTTTTTACGCTCCGCTTTGCTGTGCCCTTGTTGATTCTTCGTCAAACTAGTTATGATAGTTACAAGCCTATAGATAGTTTTCATATGACGTATTTTCTCTCCAAGTTATTTCCCTTGGCCGCCATCTTGGTGGGTAATTTTTCCTTTGTCTTTCCAAATTAATAGGGTATAGCAGAAATATTTGGTGAAAAATCTTTAGAGAATAAAAACTATGAAATAAAGGAGGCGTTAACAAATGTACATTTTTCAGAAAAACAATGCTTCCTACCCCATAATGGCCAGTATAAAAAGTTAAAGTTGGTTGAATAATGAAGGAATATGGGCATGTTGACCCCCAATATGGCAGCCAATGGGAAATAACTCTTGCTAATTTAGGCCTACTGAAAACTATCTATTATCATTAATTTAATTTAAAACACTCTGAAAAAGTTTGGAAGAAGTCCATTCTCTGTTCCCGATATCTATTATGCCCTCATCACCAAGACAACAGTATTTTTGTACACACAATGTTTTTGGGAAAAAAATTCCACAAGAATCAACTGTGTTTTATCCGGACTAAATGTCTATGGTAGCAGTCAATATAAGTAAGTTCATCAAAACTAAAACCTACTTATAAAAAGGAAACATAAGGCAGTCAAGGAAAACACATCTTTGGTTGGAAATCAGCAATCTTGTGAACTTGTCTTCAAAAATTGGACTTTGGAGAATATATACTTGCATGTCTCTCCAGTAAAAGTACACATTAACCTCATCACTGTCAGATATATTGATTTCTTATCGATAAAACATTTCAATTCAACAGAGACCACAAATAGACCTTAGTTTGTTTCTAAAACAATAGTAGGCGACTATTTAGTACATTAGAACATGAAAAATGGAATACCTTCATTATGTAATGTTATCAAAAATTTCCATCTTCTTTTTTTTTTTTATAATCAATTTACAAAAAATACTTTACTTGCAAAACATTTTTAATTATTAATGTCTATCATAGAAGTTAGTGAGAAAATGAAGACTGTATATTTGTTTTCCTCACACTGACAAATGTGAGAGAAAATATCTTTAGACCATCTGATCATCATGATCATGCAGTGATAATATAAATCATTTACAGATAATGTACTTTGTTTGAAATTTGAACCTCTGCACAATCAATGAAAGTTTAAACAAAGTATGATTAAGAATTTTTTCTGTATGGCTTTTGCTCCAGAAATGTTCACAGAAAAGCTCACCTTCTACATGTACATGTGGGTTCAGCAAACCTAACGCAGGATTGCTTCTAAATATACATCATCCTTAGCAGTTGGCAACATAAAACCTCAAATCAAGGCCGTTGTTTAACCTTGTAGGGATGATACCCCACAACATAGAAGACTTTTAACTCTCCAAGTAATATACAAAGTATTTATAATCTTAACAACAAATCTAACATTACCTTCAGTTTAATGGCATACAGTAGAATTAAAATAAATACATAATGTAATTGCTCAACTTGTACACACTGTTGACACAGTGTATTTGAATATTAAATTATGATTTTTTGTAAAGAAGTTTTCCAGCACTATCATTTTTGGGTCTAACCAGTTACACAACCAAGTGAACATCAGGTTAAGTATGTAAAAATATTTATATGACTGTACATTCCGTATACATACATCAAACGAAAAAACATGTTTTCAGGTACAATGGAGGTGTTACCTTGGAACTGTGGTCAGATGCATTGCTTGAGTATGACTCCCTGCTTCCACTTTGAATCTGTGCTACAACCCCTAAACATGGCCGGTAATGGTTATCTATGTCTGGGGACTCCATTTCGTCCAAAATATCATGATAAATAATGGAAAACTCTAAACTCTGGAAAACAAAGTCACAAATATATCAACACTGTAAAGATGAGAAAAATAAGAAAACACCAGGAAAACTAAATCATAAATCTCTATTAAGTTTAAATCATCTAATCGGTAACTCATCTAATCAACTGTACATCTCAGACTAGACTGTAGCTCAAATGAAACAGACTTGATACAGGAGTAGCATTAGGAATGAATTTCATAGGTTATCATATTTTCAGTAGCCATGGCAACACTGTTCTTTGAAATTGATAATCACTGTATTGAATCATATGTTCTTCGTGATTTTACTTGCATACAACTTCATTCAAATTGGACCAAACCTGTACATGTATGAGTGACATGGTTAAATTTTGAGAAAATTGGAAGTTAATTACCATAGCTAAAATATTTACCATAATCATAAATGGATAAAAAGAATTATCTGTCTTGATATAGTTTAACAGTGTACCAAGATTTATTGAAATCAGTCCAAAATGACTGGAAAATTACTACTTTAAAATATTTTTGATAACTCTGATTCTTAGTAACCCTGGCAACATATGTGAATGAAACTGAGAGCTGAAATACAGAATTCTGCAGTATGATGATGATGTGGTTTATCTGTGAATCAGTTTTTTTTAATTTTTGAAAAACAAACAAACTTCTAGTATAACTAATATAATAAGATCTATAATGAAATTGGTCTAAATTCTGAAATCTTGTCTTATACGATGTAAATTTTAAATCCCTTTCAGTAAATTCAACTGTTTTAAAATGTTTAATCCAGAATGTTGCCTAATCCGGCCAATTTTTATGGAGCCAGTGGTCTCCAGATTAGAAAAGTTTTACTGTATATTTTAAATTAAATTTTAAAGTAATTATATATCTACAAAGTTTTGACTGGCTTATAACATATATTTTTCTACTTAGTTAGCATTATCTTTTTACTGTCAAATGTACCTTTTTCAATGCACCTTTTTTTTCGGTCTTACAAATATGTATTCTTATTTGTGAGAAATACTCAAGATTTCCTTCTTCGAATGAATTTCCAATTTATTTCATCAAAGTTTATCACGGTTACCGGTAATCTTCAGAAAGACTTCAGGTTTCTGAGTGAATTGAACTATTCTCTTTCAATTCATCAACTCAAAACAAATATAACCTATTCACTTACATTTCTAACCGTCCTGGATTTTATATATTAAATTTTTAAAAAAAAAAAAAAATTCATCGTTTACACCAAATATTGAAAAAAAATTAATACAAGATCAATGTCAAAATCTCAGATACTGTACTTTACCTGTACTTCCACATTTAATTCCTGTTTGGAAAATCTACATAGCACTAAATGAGTAGCTCCGGCGAAGCACAAAATCCTAGACTCGGTACACAAATGTATTAGATACACTGCAAAGGGGTCAGGGTCAGATTCAGAACCGTCTTTCTGGTTTTCACCGACAGTGTCACGGTTTTCACTACGAGATTCTTCTCTCTTTTTTGGTTTCTCGAATATTTTGGCAGTTTTGAGTTTATATAACACTTGTAATGTCACTGAAAAAACAAGAAACGAAAATTGAACTACTGTTTTGCAATAAGTACAGAATACACAAAATCCGAGACAAAAAATATCCCAAATCAGAAGTAAGTGCAATGTATTACATGATCAAAATTGTTTCAATGATAAAAATTTAGTGTTTGCAGAATTCTATATGAATAAAGTTAAATCACTTTGGCAATGAGTAATTGATTCCTGATGGTAAATATATTTCATATGGATTTATGAAGTTTGTACTGCATACACCTCTCAGGTATTTCTCTCACACATGGAAAAAAAATTGTTTGAAGAAATTTTGCAGAAATAGAAAATCGATCCTTACCCGAGGAAGCATCCCAAAATTTTAAAGAACCATCAGCATGCCTACAATCATAAATATCTTGGATTAACTTACAAAAAGGAAAAATTGACCAATTATGCTATTTATATATAATACGAACCAAAAAAGGAGCTGAAGTACCAAAAGCAGTTTAGAGTTAATCTTACCCAGTGATAAAAATCTCAGGATAACTACATGTGGATGTACCCCACTCTCCACCATTTATTGGCCAGGACTGTAATGAAAAAAAAATTCCCAAATGCTCTGAAATGTTGTAACATAATTAATGTCTCAGAGTTCATACACAAGAACAAAAGAAACTTAGAAAATTTAACCATTCACAGTAATTTTTCAAGTGAGGAAAATGCAAGTACTCTTGATGTCAAGTAAGAATACCAACTTTAAATAAATTTGTCTACACTGATACTCAACATTAAATAAATTTGTCTTCACTGATAGATATTTAATCAATAATTAATATCACTCCTTTCACTCTTTTTCACCTTATTTATGTACAGTAAAACTTTGTTATATCCGTAATACATTATATCCATATAAGGAATTCGTAAAATTTATATAGCTGGGAAACCAAGAAAACTTCGCTATATCCGTGAATTTGCTATATCCGTGTTCGTACTAAATGAGTTTCACTGTAGTTTTTACATCATGTATATGTACATGAATGCAAGCTACACCTACAGCATTAAGCATAATTTCTGTTGTTGCAAAGCCTGGTGGGTTGTTTTTAATGCATGATAGGGTAAGACACCACTTTAAATTCTGGAAATTAAATGACTTAGAAATGTTAGAGTTGATCAAAATTCCACTCTTGACTACTGGACCTTACCTTTTCACTGAATCCTGAGCGTTTCTGGCGAGATGACCCCACAGAGTAGAAAGCAGGAATGAGATCAGGCGGGCAGTTTGCATAATACTGACATGCTGTGACCGGCGATTCGTGAATGTCCATGGGGTAGGGGTTTTCAAAACAGGGGTAGTTAGGGGAGGTCAGGTCCACTACCACAAGGTCATACTGCAGGAGGACCACAATGGCATATGGTTCCTGAAAGTCTATCAAAATAATCAAAGGGGGATCACTTTTAATACATTTAATATTGTAAAAAATTCCAAATACACTATAGTTCACAATACACAAAATTTCACAATCAGTTCTGCGAGCAGTTTTATCCATATACTTTGTCTTAACTCTATTTTTCTGCAATGTGTTTAAAAACTGTATCATACAAAACTCTCTGTACCACATTGCCAAAACTTTCATCCCTTACATCAATAACATGTAATATACATTTGATATAAATTTAATTTAGACTGTTTCCTCCCTACATTACCATTTTGCCAGGGTGTTTCACAAAGCACAACAAAGTCTACAATATTGTGCTCCATCTCCAGGGCTGTGGTGCTCTTGCCATTCATTACAGTAATACTAGGTGTCCTCCCTGCCCTGTCATAGGACATTCCCCCAGAAAAGATGATCAACGGCTCTCTGTATAAGCAAAACATCAACAATCAAATTAACATTAATATTCCTGCGGGCCTAAAAAGAAGAAAAGGACAGATGTCTACTACAGTGTATCCAATTTTAAAAATGTGACCTTTAAAAGTTGGATATCTATGAAATAGAAATGTACTAAATTTTACAAGACAATCTTCAGATCTTGAGCAGCTTTCATCCTAAAAATACAGTTGAACTTTGGTATCTCCAACACGAATATCTCGAAAACCATGGATATGTCGAAGTGATTTAGAAGTTCCAACCCCTTATTCTTTAAGTATTTTACCCTGGATATCTCAAATCCTCAGATATCTCGAAGTTTTTTCTCGGTCCCATTGAGTTTGAGATAATGAGGTTTGACTGTATATTATATGGACAAGTGAAATTTAGTTTTACCCATTTTTCACTGACTTCCACTCCACTTTGGTTATTGGTTTACATGGGTTGAGTTTGCCATCTTTGCCCATCTGAGCTAAAAAAACAAAGAATACAAAAAAGGTAGTAATAACAAATTGAAATTATGTTTTGCACAAAAAACAAAGTTAAAAGTTAAGTGAAATGCATGTCTCAGTTACAGGTTTTCAGTTACTTAGTAAAACTAAGAGGAACTTAAAGAGCTTAATTTTATTACATTGTATCCAAGAGGAAATCCCAATATCTTGTTAGTAAATATGGCATATTTTTACTGACTGTACTTTTGAAGGATTATATCATTCAGGAAACTGATATTCAGTTTGCATAAAGGTCTTGTTTCAAGTGTGACTTCTGATCCTTTTTCAGCTAAAAATCAGTACATTGTAAAGGCTGATGCACTCTTACAAACAAAACAAACTGAATCATATTCCTTACATAACCTCCTAGTGTTTACAGAACCTGTTAATGTCTTAGGTACAAATCAGTCAACACAAACAAATAGTTGTTAAAATTTCAAAAGCACTATTTGTTTTCACCACATCACCAATTATAACAACCTTCCTATGCCACAGTTCCTCAACTACGTTGTTGACATTAAGTTTACGGTCAACGTCATCTCTTCAATTTACTTGGCATGATAATGATGTTACATGCTGACTTCTGATAGAGGGAAGATGAGTTTGTTGCCCAGATACACTGAATAAGGAATTATTTCAATGATTGTTTTGTAATCTTCTCTGTTTATGATGACTAAATTCGGGAAGTCTTATCATATAAGACTTACTGTTTTGTTTCCTTTAAAAATAATACAAACTTTCTGTATGTGAAAAACAAAAGTCATATTCAGTCCTTTAAGGGAAGATTTATCAAGACATCTGAAAATGTGAATGATAAACTTTCCCTCTATCATTGTCTTTTACAAAGTGTGGTATATTTCTTCATTAACGACAAAGTATTAAATGAAACCATACGGTTACAAGCTTAAGGTAATGTTTAATATAAACCAAGATTGAATGTAAAAATCTTCCAAGAATGTGAATGACAAAATGAACTCTGTCTTCATAGAAATTCTGCTCAATTACTTCTTCAACGGAGCTTTTCCAGACAACAAACAAGGAACGATCATATTTCTGACCTTGACATTATTACTAGATAAATATTGTGTCTCACAATTAGAACTTATAATGACCACAGTTCAACAACCTTTACTGCAGCATCCACTAAAAGACAGAGTCTTGCCTGGGGAAAACAATTTTTTTTTTTCATTTTGAAATTTATTATCAATTGTGACTTGAAAATTAGAAACCTGATTTGTCTACAGTCCCTATTTCTACCTTTGTTGTTATTGTTACCTGTTGAATCTTTGTTGATTTGAACTACTTTCTGTGAACCCGGAACTTTAATTTGAGACAAACTATTTTAATGGATAGACAGTCCCAGTATATTACAAGGGAATTGTCTGCTTTTAACATCTGCTGCTTGACTAGAAGTTTCCGTCTGTACAAGTCTCCTGAGAAGACAAAGTTCCTTAGCTCAAAAGAAGTTCTCTTAAACTTTAATTCATAGACAGACCTCAATAAATCTCATTTGATTAGCCATGTACTTTTGCAATCAAATCGGTATTTTCTTCATTAGGAATTGCAGTAATGATCACATTAAAGGGCAATTCAATTTTAGAGCTTAAGAGTGCTGCTTAGATCAGAAAAATGGATATGAAGAAGATTTTAACTATGTTCTATCACCATCAATATGGTACTTCTTGCCCTAAATATCATGTGGCATTGTAAATATGGCAACATTTATCATATTGCAGCAATTCTTCAATTATGTAGCAGCATCATCAACAAGCCAACGATTACCATATTGCATCATCAATATAAAACAAACCATGTGAAGTGATAAGGCAGCTTTTCCATGTGGTATGGAAAGGCAGTAAAACAAACCAATATATTCAATTATCAATGTGGCAACATTTACCATAAGGCATTATCAAATAGAAAACATCTTCCAGTATGCCAACACAGTGGAGTTTAAATGACAAAATAAACCCTTTGTCATCAATAACTAGGATAATTATAAAAACGGAAACATCTGCCATACTGCTGTGATTAATATGGCAACATAATGAAATTTATGAAAAAATTGATCATTTGCCATCAGTAGTATGGTAACACCTACCATGAGGCATCATAACACTGACGGGCTTCTGTGGATGTTTGACGTTGTACGTGGTGATACTCCCGTCTGTGTGGCTACACATGAACTGTTTCCCTTCATGGTGCCAGGACACAGAACGCAGGGCCTACGAAATGAAAGATATTTCAATTATTTCGTAAGAACATTATCATTATAATTACACATTAAACAGTAGCAATTACAAAAGGGGCAATGACAAATTACTTGTGTATTACAATGTAATAGGATCCATACATATTTTAATAATGTAGTCAAGGAATTTAACAATGGCAAAGAAAGAATGTAAAATGAAACAGGATGTCTATAGTTTGGCTTTATGTTACCACTAATGAGAGGAGAGTAAACAATTCATGAATATATAATGCTCCTCTTTATCAGGTAGTACATGGATGTGCAATATCATGTGATTCTATTGGGGGTGTTATACAACTAGTAATAAACTATAGATAATCCATGAATTACAAATACATTTGTATTAAGTTAACATTTATAAGCCCCCTCCCCCCAACCCTCTCTTCCATAAAGAAATTATACTTTTATAATTAGTTATTTGAACAAGAACTTCAGATTTACATGAACCAACATTTCATTTATTTTTTTCAGACACCCCCCCCCCCTTTTTAACATCAAATTTATTTACCTCTGGTAAGTTATATCTGCACTCTGCTGTTTTACTCTTCAAATCCCACAACACAATGGTCCCAGTCTCAAATCCTATTAATAACTGCAAAAGTAAAGGTGAAGGTTACATTACAGAACAATACGCCCATAGGCCACAATGCTCACCTGAATCACTATGACCTTGCTGTTCTTCATCAGCAAATATTTTTCATTATGTAAAACTTTGATCTCATACCATGACCCCACCCTATCCCCTGGGAATCATGATTTGAACAAAGCTGAATCTACACTATCTGAGGATGCTTCCATATTAATATGACTTATCATGGTTTTGCTGTTTTTAAGAAGAATTTTTTTTCATGATTTTCCTATATATTCCTGTCTAAAACTTTGATTGCCTATTGTGGCCCCACCCAATCCCTAGAAGTCATGGTCTGAAAAACTTGAATCTACACTATCTGAGAATGTTTCATATCAATATGACTAATTATGGCTTTGCTATTCTTGTAAAAAAAAATTCCTATATATAATCCCATGTAAATCTTTGTTCTCCTATTGTGACCCCACCCTACCCAGGGGATCTTGATTTGAACAAACTTGAATTTACACTACATATTAAAGTTTTCACATAAGTTTCATCTTTTCTGGCCCAGTAGATCTTGAGAAAAAGTTTTTTTAAATATGCCACTAAATTTTCAAGAATTATTTATCTCCCCTTAAAATAGGACATAGCTCTTCAGTTAAACAAACTTGAATCCCTTTCACCCAAGGATACTTTGTAGCAAATTTGGTTGACATTGCCCCAGTGTTTCTAGAGAAGTCGAAAATGTGAAAAGTTTAAAACAACAAGACAGATGGATTGTGGACAATTTTCAGTCAGAAAAGTCATTCGAGCTTCAGCTCAGGTGAGCTAAAAAGTAGAACCAATGTAGCTTTATTTCACATACTATGTTTCCTGCCTCACCCTAAAATATGTAAACTGTATTGATCACAAAGATTGCCCTAAATATGAGGAACTTCTTTGCATTGCCCAAGAGAGTTCAAATGGAACATATGCTGACAAGAATGAGATTTTATGAAGGAATCTCACATATTTATCATTATAACCATATCTCTAATTTCTACAAATGTCAAAACAAAAATACCATGCTTTAAGCACTCAACAGCTTACAAGGAAAGAAATTTTGACAGAAAACTGTCTTGGTATTTCTCCATTATCATTCTTTGCAAAGACATTTTTTTGCACTGGATTGTACCATTATCAGTTTCACAGCCAATTTTTCAGATCATCTTTCAAAATTCCATTAAAGATGTCTGTAACAGTTTCTTTTAAAAATTTGGGTCAATCATTATATTTCCTTTCTGAAATTCATTACCTCCGAAATTCTTGAAGGAGCATCTCAAATCAGAGGGCAATGCAAAAAGACATTCAAGAGAATACAAAACGCCATATTAGGTACGGTAACTGGACCATGCTGCCAAAGATCATCCTATTCTGCCATTAACCTATAACACCAGCATGATGTTCTTTTTTCTTCCATTAAGCCACACTAGTTATGTATATCTTTGGAGGTGGACCTTTGGGAAAATGCTGGAATACTCTTTTAACTGATTGAGTTTCTATAAATGGAATGTGGATCAATGGTTGACCTCAAATGGGAAAATCTAAATAGCCAAAATTTTAACACACTACTACATCAGAGATCCTCATGAAATAGTATGATAATGTTTAAAATGATCTCATTTAAAAAAAAACAAACAAGAACAACATATAGTAATGTATTCATTGTCCTACCAGAAGGGTTCATCAGGTTTCAAATATACAGTCTCAAATTTATTTATGCAATAAATTGAAATTTACTTGTACATGAAGACTGTTAACTACTCATCAAGGTATTTTTTTTTAAAGATATTGATACAGGTACAAATGCAAGAATACACATTTATTTTTTTTTCTTTATTTGTGCATCATTTTTCTTCTCTCAAAATGAGATACCATTCAAGAAGCAGTTAGAAACCCATTCCATGACACTCTCTGAAGAAATGAAGTGTAAAACACTCCGATCCCACTGATAACAAACTGTTCTGACAACTTATTGATCAAACAAACTAACTTGTTTAAAATGCCCTTGTTTGCCTCCTTAATGGCAAAGATGAACTTTGTTCACCCCGGAAGAAATAATCATTGATCCACCCTTCATGAAAACTCATTCCTGGTCTGATTTAGAGATCCTTCGCAAGTGAGCACTTTATTTTAAGAAATATTGATGCCCCAGGCCTACATGTACCTGGCAAATATCTAGATAAAATTCCCTGATGAACCTATCTACAATTTCTTACAATTTAACCTTTTTATTTGTCATTACTAAATTTACTTGTGAAGGTGATAATTCAAGCATGAACTTTGTGTAAATGAACTTCATTGATGTAATAATGACGATTTAATATTTGGTAGTTTTTTTTTTTTCAAAAAGATATACATACCCAGGGTATGTCTATCTATATAAATTTAATTGTAATTAAGTGCTCATTCAATTGAGATCAAATTTGAAAATCCACTTTAAAATAAGTTTTACCTCATTGCTTTGAAAAAGTTGACACTTGTCTTGTTGATTATAGTATATTTTTAAAATTTTGGGAATGTCCTCACCTTATTGGGATCTATAGGACAGTCAGTCAAACTGACCACTGGGCCAGGGTGCGTCTTCCTTGATCTGAAAGAAAAAAAGTTTGTCATATAATTCAGCACAACTCAGAATCATGGAAATAGAAGAGAACAGGCAATCATTATGCAAGATTTTTTCTTCTAATGATTTTCATGTGCCACTGATGATGTGGAGGGAACAGTCTATAATCAATTTAACCTTCATCCTTCCAGTATGTTTTCTATCTCATTACAAATCTTTTAAACCTACAGTGCACAAAAACCCAGCCCAGATTGAGATGTTTTTGTCGTATTAGGTCATAGATGGATTGAATCTGCCCGTTATACATGGTTATAAAGTAATCTGTTGTCTGGTTGCATCACTGCAGTTGAGGAGATCAATAAATATTAGTATGTCTTTCACAGGGCCTGCTCATTCCAGGACTCTCAATTAATCAAATTTGACATTTAGAAATTTCATTGATTTTCCTCAAAAGAAACTGACTGCAATTTCTTTTCAACTCTTTTTTGTCTCATTGTGTCACATTTGGAGGCTCTGGTTGAAGATGCTAAAGTCTTGATGCCTCTTAGCCACCTACGTAAATTACAGTGTGACTGGACAATTTCTCAATCAAGACCTTAGTTCTTCAGAAATAAAAAAAACAGTAAGCAAAGTAGCTAGAAGTCTAAAGATTATGTAATTCTAAATTTAAGGACATACACAAGATAGTTTTGAACTTTATTTTCTTATTCCCTGTATAATTTTGAGTTCCAATAATCGAAGGAACTTTGTGCAATTTCATGATGCCTGGTAATGCTGTACACCTCCTCTAGCTGCATGAATCAGATTTTGAGGAAATACCAGCAAAAACTATATTTTTGTTAATTTTTCTTGTAAGAACACAAAGATTTTCATCTTTTGTTATATATCTGTTTAAAACTCCTGGCAATGTGTATTGTTTTTTCGTCCAAAAACATCTGATGGTATCACGATTTTGAATTAAGAATATTTTGAAAAACTATCAGAATTACATCATTCAGGAGCGAGAGTGAAATCCATCTTTCTGAAAATGATGATTACTAGTCACAGATTAAATTTTTGTTATGACTAAAACAGTCATAAAAATTTAGAACTTTTTTAAAATATAGAGTTACCTCTCTTTGAAATTTTTTAGATCCACCAAGCAAAAAAGTGTCAATGAAAATTGTGAATAAACTTCATATCTCCAACTGATATATTTTTAAACTAAAATACTGTCCATCTTGACAGTGTTAAATTCACAAGCTAAAGGAAGAGTTATCTGCCAATTTATTTCATAAAATAGTAAAGACAAAAATTATGATATTTCGTTTGTTTTAACGAGCATGTTACTTAATTTTGTTTCAATATTTTGTAACTTTAGACATTTCTCTATTGCAAGACAGTGTATGCTATGTTATTATTATGGTTAAAACCATGAAAAGTTGTAAATCAGTTTTACTACAAAATCAATTGAATATTTTAACAACAAAATAACAACATTCACCTTCCACATTATTGTACTAGCGCACAAGGTCATCAGTTATTACTGACCCGGATGAAATGAAACTCTCATAAACACTCCTCTTTTAGTGGTAAATTCAAAACCTTGCCAAGTTGGCGATAATCCACCAATTTTTTTTCAAAATGATGGACTTCACTCTTGTCCCTGTCTGTACATGAGAAGCAGAGTCCCAACCCATGTTAAGTTTGTGATGCCCCCTAATAGGGTGAGTTAACCATGCATCGGACACATACCTTGCTTCGGACAACTTTAAGCAATAAACTTTCATTGAACCTCAGTCTCCCCGTGTTTTACTTGTTTCTGTCTTAAAGGTGAAGATTTAAACTTTTTAATGATGCCCGATTTTTATTTCCATGTTGTAATAAAAATACAAGAATGGCCTTGAAATTACATCATATTTTGCATCATCATAGGGGAGTAACCAGAATTTTACGATTTTGCAATTTTTAGAGTTGTCGCTCTTTTAAATAGACTTCACCGGAACGAGTCGGACCTAGGTAAAATTTGTCAATGATTGATAATTTTAAAGAAATTTTTCAAAAATTTTACTTTAATGTTTGTACAATAATTTTTAGAGTAGTTTTTACTAGTATGTTTATTTCACCGTAAATCGGACACAAATTAACCATGTATCGGACACTTTCCGATGCATGGGTAATCACTTCTATTTTCTTATGAGACCCAAATGGCAGCCGTTTTTAACGGAAATAGAAAATAAAAACTCTAAATCTGAAGTGAAAATACAAGATATGACGACTAGAAGTGGACCCAATTTATTTCTTTAAACTAGATGATACTAACCCACAAGACAAAGGCGCGAATTGCCATATTACTTGCATTGTAAAGCCTTTCTAAGGCAATGTGGTGCACCTAAAATCTCTTAACATTTGTGGATCGAAATAGTCATTCAAATTTAACTAGATTTAGTTTAATTTTTTAATAAAAGATAAAAATGTTTCGATATCACTAATTTTAAAGCACCGAGATCAAGGTGTGATATTTTTCTGGTTTAAGGAGGAGAAGGGCCTTGAGCTGAAAAAATACTTGTCATTCAATTTTTTTCATATTTCGTGTATTTCTAATTAAGTATGTCCCACATATCTTAAAGCAGTTATATCATTAGGTTTCTAACCTTATTTTGGAGATATTGATTGACAAATACTATGCCCTACAGTATCTAAGTGGAGTTTTAATTCTCCATGTTTCCGGGCTCATTACTCTGTCAATAATGGGATTTTTTAAGCATATATAAAAAATATCAAAGTGGACATGTATCTTGTAAAATATTTCAGAGTATAACTAGGATTTAAAATTCGAAAAAGGAAGTTTTGTCTATCACACTGCATCTGGATAGGGAAAATTACACACTTTTTAAGACAACTTAAACAATAAAAAACGTAATTTACAAAAAATTCTATCATTCAATATTTTTTAATTTACGTTGAAATGCAAATCCTTCAAATTATTGATTAACTGTAAAAATTTCGAATGGTGAAGCTGACCTCAATATTGCACAGGACATCGTTAAAGAGGACATAAGCATGACAAAAACGTGTCATGTTACATTTCTCGAGTACGGGAAAAACCAACTATGACGTCACACGTAAGCTAAATAAGCGAAATAAGATATACCTACATAAGATTTCCGTCATCAGCCATGCAAAAATAATTTTTGTGTTCCCCGTTTCTCAAAATATTTCATCATATACTAATTATGACCTGTTTTTACATAATGACACCGCCCCTGTATTCACCGAGTATGATCTTGCTGTACTAACAGATCGTGTATGACGTCACCGACTTGTTGGACGCGCAGTTTAGGGAAACAGAGGAGTGGATCAAACTTTTTCATAATTTGTTGATGTTTACAAGAATGTTAAAAATTTTCATTTTTTTTTTATATAAGATGGTAATTAAAGTTAAAAAATTGTCAAAAAATTATACAATAACTGATGCTTTACACATTTTGCACTTATATAAACGGAGACTACATATGACGTAGTTAAACAGAGTCATGTGACCATGTGTCCTTCATCCCCTTAAATACCGTATGTCTAATGCATGGTGAATATTGTCTGATCCATGGTGAATTCTGACTTATTTAAAAAAAAAATCGGGTTTTAATGATATTTTCTCAATAAAGAGCACACAATTGTGTCAAAAATTTATATTTTAACCATTTACTACATGTTAAGTTCCATTTTGATATCGGTAGCGATATCACTAGAACTTGTTGAAGTGCGAGGGTGTACAATGCATGGTGAATTCACCCTGGCTAGTACATACTTTTCAAAATAAAAAAATGTACTCTCTTCATGAAAATGATAATTTTCACTTTCAGTTGAACAATTGGTCGAAATCTGAATATGTTAAATCGGTTGAAAACTTAAGAAACTGATGCAATGCAAAACTTAAACCATGTCTAAAAATCCCTAAACCTTTTAAGACAATCATAATTTCTAAAAGCCTAAGGAATTTTGTTAGCATCGTAAAATTCTGATTTCAGCTATGTCACTCCATACTGCCCTAAAAGTAATTAAGCCTCATATATGTAATTAATTCTAAGCATTACATTGTTTTTATTGTCATGCAAAGTTTGACAAATCCTTGTTTATCACAAAACTCCCAATTACATCTCAATATTCAATATGATCCCTGAATTATGCATACATCCCCTTTTCATCACCAAGATTGCAATTTTATTGATGGATCAACAGCGAGTGATGAATGCGGTAGATAACACAATTGTACAGACTCCATCAAAGGAGAAAACAGCGGCCATCCTTGTATGCTTGAACTTATAATGATATTGTACAAAACAAGCATATATAGTTACGCTGATTATGTCATACACTATATAACCCATAGTATTACGCAACATGCCAATAACTATACTAATCATCCTGTACCGACAACTTTGATTTACTAATCAAATCCATCAATTTAATTTACTCTGCTACCTCATTTCCCCATTTCAGTTCTTTTTATTTGCAGAACCAGTATGTGCTTGGTGGCAGCTTTTGTGTCTTTTGGGGAATTTGTTTGAGGATTCTGTTAACAACACATTGAATAATGCAACATACAGCCTTGAAAAATTTAATTTATAAACTAATTTCCATTAAAATTAACTAAAATATGTCAAAATGGTTTCATGATTCTTTATCAACCCTCAGTTTAAAGACTAGTTACTAGTGTGTCTATAGTCCCAAAGTTATTGGCGATTTCAAAGATCATTTATTCCCCTTAAGTACCAACTCTCCCTGGTTAAGAACAATCTTTCACACAATATTACTAATTCCCTTCATAATTAATGTACAGAAAATGTGGATTATGACACAAAGAAATAAAGAACTTGACCCTTTGCAAGTAGAACATATTTTAAAGAAGAAAAAAAAAAGTGACCTAAATAATTACTGGCACATTGTGGAAGGGATAAATAAAATGACAAAATTTGGCTGCAAAGGGATATTTGTTGACAGAATCTTTGACAAGGAAAATGATCTATCAGGCAATAGCTATATTTATATTGATCTCTTAATGTAAAATTTATTCACCATTAAAAAAAAACTATTACTAATGTAAAGCGGACTAAACGATTTATATGGTGTTCAATCTATCATGTTGCTTGCACTTTCCAGTAGCAAACACATAAAGATAGATGTGCCTTAAGTGCAAGCTGTTTCCTCCTCGAATTACTTTTCACACAACATCCCACTGACTGGTCACATAGCCTGGTCAATAATTCCCCGACGTGTAAAAAAAGATGTATTTTACTCTCAATAAACTACAGTCTGATCATGGTATTTTCTTGGGTCCTTGTACATTTTGAAGGATTGATCATTGGTCCTACACTGCAATTAAATCCTCAGATGTGCAATGTGTGGGTTGTGGTATCAGTAGCACTGTTATGAAATACTCTCCAAGCTGTCGAAATTTCATCAATAATGGACCAATTAATGAAGACAAAATAAACTCTGACCTACACCTTAAGCAACATTCTTTCTCATCTACTGTAACCTTTACATAGACCTGGATGTGGTAAGGACTTAGAAATTATAGCCATGTATACTTGAATTGACAAAACCTAATGAATTCGAAGTGAAATATCAGAGAGAAAAAAAAGGGGGAAAAAATGACTGAAGATCACTCTGCCTAATGAAAACCAATGCAACGCTTTCTCATCTAAGAAACTGATTCAAGAAGCATCTTTATTAAGACCATTAATGGAATCAGTGACTGCTATACTCACAGTTCAATAGCCTTGTTCCAATTGATGACATAACCAGAAAGGGTAAATGTTTCAATATTGGCCATGTGGACATTTCCCCTCTCTGTGCCTACATACAGCCATTTACTTTGGAAAGGCAAGTGGCAAAAGGTTATCCTGCAAAATAAAGAAAAGCATTATCAGCATATATTTTCATGTCCTTTTCAAAATGAAAATTGATTTCTATTATGGGAATTTATTCAAGGCAAACACAAGTTCTTTTATATTGACACATTACAAACTGTTTTGTTCTTCTTTGCTATGTTGATGGCAAAAAAAAACCTTTTCATAGATCTATATTAATGAAGTACATTTAAGTCAGATTAGTTTTTGCTGATGCATCAAATTATTTATCCATGCTCAATTTCATCTCTTTTACACTATTACAGGTATGTAATTCATGCTTTATCTATATAACTATTATCAAACTTCATAAAATCTATATAACCCTATCAAATTATAACATGTTGCACACACAGTTACCATTACAAGATACCAATCATAAAATTAATGTGATACTAGCTAGAGTATCCGATTTTCATTATTAACGCAAGTTAAGAACACCTTTTTTTCTGTGACAGTCTGTGCAACCTGAGATAATCATGGCCTCTATAGCAAGAATAACTAGACCCCTTCAATGCCAAGACAAGCATCATGAAATCCAATACAATTGATCTATGTGTTTTGTGCAGGAATCTGGGTCATTTCATCATAGTTGTCCATGAAAATTTCAAACCCAGTCATTGTTCAATTGCTGCATAAACAATGGATTCCGTCTACCCGGAAACAAAGTATTACCGATAAAATGCAGAAAATTGTCCATCTAACTCCTCAATCAATATTTCTCTTTGACCTTCACCTGAAGTTTCTAAATTATCATATTCATCTTGACTAATTTTTTTTACCACTTGACTGCACAAAACAGAAGTTCAATGAATTAGAAAGCTACTGTTTGTCACATCATGTGGCATACAAAAGACAGTTATTGTGCTACATTTTATTGAGCTAAATCAATTATAGCTTTACTCATAGCCACTGTCTACTGCAATCATTGTTGAAGATGTAGGACTCAGATGAATAAATATTTACCTTTACTATAAAGTAGTGGAGATACTGAATCAAGTGGGTTATGATGGCTGGTGGATTCCAGCAAATAGAAGAGAACACTGCACCACTTATATTTTTTTTTAAGTAGACCAGACCATACATACCGTGATAATGCTTAACATAAGGACAACATAATAATAAATACTTGGATGGACTGTCCTTAGTATAAGTAATTCATAAAGCTGTGACTGAATGGGAGTAGTTCACATAATAATTTAATCTCAAGTTTCAGCTAGTGCACATATATATATATCATGTATATGTAAGTGTACACTTTTTGAAATTTTAAGATTTTAAAAATCATCCTTTTTTCCTGCAAACCAAATAAAACATCGATCATTAATGTAATATCGAAGTAATACATGGGTGGAGCTTTTATATATATTTTTCAAATTGAAAATAATGAGGGTGGGTAATAATAAGGGCAGTGGGCATGGAGGTACGGGCATTCATAATGTTCAGTATTCATGCAGTTGCACAAACATTATCAGCGCTTGTCAAAGAGGCATTGCCATGATGTCCAAATGAACAACACAGCTGTTCATTAAGACTGCTTTTTGGAGGTATAATGATACAGTAATTAGTTGTGTGTTAATTGCCACAATACGCATATACTGTATCACCACTGTAGTATCATGATACGTTTTAGAACTCTATCCCTAATTAATTAAAAGTCAAATATAACTGATTTGTATTTTTTCCTCAGTACAGGGTTTTGATGTTTTTTTGGTATGCTGAAATGTGATTCGGCAACAAAGAACATGGATTCCGAAGACAAATATGGCACATATCACTGATGGAAAGAACCAAATGGACCAATTTTTAAGTTGGCAGATTATAAATTCTTTAAGTAATGAAACTTTGACTAAACAATACAGCAACAGAATTAAAACCTAGACTAAGGAATATATGATCATAGCACATTACAGCTCAATCACATGAGTTAAACACAATCATATAAGATTGCCTCTCATCTCTGATAACAAGAGATTTCTTCAAACACTTTGGCTACAGGTTAACCAACAGAAATGGTCTTGTTGCAGTGCAATATAAATAACTTGTCTCCATAAAAAATACAATACATTTTTTAACTTCATTATTGGATCAATTGTGATAAGCTGATAGAAGACAAGAGTAATCAAGTTTGAGTAATCTGGCTAGCATGGGAAGATCATTTTTTATAATTTAAGTGTTGATAAATATTTGTTTCACTTTCACATTGCTGTCATGCATATGCTACATGTCCTTAACATACATGCATAATACAATGCTGGCATAACCATGGGGTTTGTTGGGAATGTTATTATATCACCTTAGAGAAGTTTTATGTATTTACCACTAATAAAATCTGACTTCTATCAAGAAAAGGGAAGATTTCTTTTATCTTTGTAAAGTGCCTAACTTACTTAATAGATGTAGTGTTGGGCATTTATCTTTTCAATAATATTGAATGTGCATATTGTATATATATATTTGTTTAAACCCTTTCTGACTGAAACACCATCAATGACCTTTAAGGAGGTTGGATCCCGCCATCAAAAGTAATGAGAATTTTTTATCAAGTATATTTTTAGAATTTATACACATAGCTTTATTAAAAATCAAAACAAAAAATGGGGGTCACTGCGCTTCTTTTGGCGCTACAGAGCATTTAGTTTGACCTTTTTGCACTGTAAATACGTCTTACACATAAATCAATTTTTAAAGTTTTTCCTACAATATGTTTTGTTCAAATAAATTATGGTGAACAAACACAGTCTTATTTCATCTTAAATGAAAACATTAAAATTTGTAACAACGAAGAAATTTTCGAATTACTCCACATGTTCAATTATTTGACCTTTCTGCACTCACACATTTTCATTTTTCTGGCATTAAAATTTAACAAGCAAAAAAATCATTTGAAAGTAATGACATTTTACTGACGTTAAGAAGAATGGTTAAAAGTATCGTATATATTCAGAAAAGAAAGTTAAAAGTGGGGGTCTGTGATGTTAATTTTTAGATATTACTAAAATAGTGCTAATTTTAAGCTTAAATTAGGGCTATTTTTTTTCTTCATTTCCACAATATATTTGCTATATTTATCAAATATGACGATAGAATTCATGACAGTTTATTTAATAGATAATTTAGGACCAGTATAAAACAGTCCACTGCACAAAATAACTATGTGTGCAGACTGCATGTAAAAATAGGAATCCAAACTTAACATACTTTAAATACTTCGAAAGAGAAAAAAATGATCATTTTCTTCTAAAAAACCTTCCGCCACAAAATATAGTTCCTCACTTAATGCTTTTGGTATGGAATTTAATCATGGAGTTTTAACTGAATATAGTTAAATTGGCATTGTAGAATCTAAATTTATTGTAAGAATTAAAACATTATGCAGAATTTTTGAAATATAGGTTAAGATAAGAATCTGCTCAAAAGCTCAGGAGCGAACCTCGTTAAGAGTTATTAACACTATTAAGTAAAACTTGATTATAAAGAACTCACTTATACAAAAATCTGTTATAAGGAACTTTTACGAATCCCATAGAAGACTTTGCACTATATACCTAATAGAATATACCGTATAATCCCTATAAACCGCCCCGAGCACTTAGAAAATTGCGAAAAGGGGGTGGGTTTTTTTGAATTCTAGTAATAATTTTTTATGTCATATTTTAACTTCAAAAAATCTTTTGAAAAAAAATAAATTCAGAGAACCACTAAAATATTGTCCAAATTTCCTTGAAGATAATCCATCGAAATTATGCTATATGATTCATTTTTCCACTGAGAAATTAGAGAATACAAAAGGAGAACAAATTTTGTAGGTAACTTTCACTTTCAGAAATACATAATGATTAGATTGTTCTAAAAATCTTTCACTTTCAGGAATACTTTAGAAATGAGTTACCCAATAACCAATTTTCATTTTCACTTTCTTCAAATTATGGCGGACTTTTGATACGATTCTAGATGATTTTAATCACTGTACATGGGGCCCTTATTTTCAGACAATTGAAAAAGACCTAGGGGGCGCTTATAGGGGCAGGGGCGGTTAATAGGGATTATACGGTATATAGAATCTTAGTTACAGCATGGAACTTCATATCTCGAACACATCATATCTCAAATACAATGAATATCTTGAAGTCAGTTGGAAGTCCCAACTACTTTTTCTTTGTGTACTTTAACCTCAGTATTTCAAATACCCGGATATCTCGAAGTTTTTTCTTGCTTCCATCTAGTTCAAGATAAAGGGGTTTGACTGTATACTAGCAAGCAAAATTTGTAGTTCCTATGACTTCCTCATAACCAAGTTTTACTCTACATCTTTCATAAAACAGCAAAAATCACTGCAAAATTGAAATTTGCCTCTTTCATCTCCAGCAACTTTATACCACAATGAGACCTTGTATACCAATTTGCAAGACAGGAAGTCATTTCTTAGAAAACAAATCGTTCTTAATCAATAACCTCACAAGGAATGAAAAATCCCAAGCAATAAACCCATCTTAAATTCAACATTAAAAATGATTGGAGAGAGATGTAAGTCTGATTGTTTCCCTCCAATTTCCCCTTGTTATTTTGATGCTGGAGATAGAAATTTCAAGGTCACTGACACAGCCAGGGCAAATTAATACAATTGATTTTTTCACAGTTTGGTATCAAGATCAGATGCCTGCTGACACTGTATTACTTTAGAACACCACATTTGGTTTCATTAAGAGCACTTAGATGGAGATTATGTACAGAAATGGATAAAACCAAGAGAGTGACAGCTAGGCTCTTTGTTGACACTCTCAAATTGGGCTCAAATTAGCCCTGCCTTAAATAAGTCCAGAATATTGATATATTTTCTCAAGTTCCAATTGTAAGGTACAGCATTCATTTTTTTTTTAAGTTCTGAACTTCTAACTGTAAATCTCATTTGTCTGCACAATTATTTATCATGCAATTCCTGCAGAAATTGAGCAAACTCAGAATCTGCATTTAAATATTTTGCAGAACTCATAAACAATAATCTTAAGTACACAACATATCAAGAGTATGAATGTAACTGGAAAGAAATGGTCAAATATACTAAAACTGCATCAAAGAGCCATGCTTCCACATAACATGTACTATAAATGGAAGTTCCCAAAAAGAATTAATGGCTTTTAAGCATCAGGTTTCCTGACATAAAAAGAAGCCTTTAATGACCTTAATGACTTCGCACATTAGATAAAAGCATCCTGGTTACATACAAGTAAAAAGAACCTTCTTACACACTACACTGCAACTTCAACATTCTTATCTCTTCCTGTAAACACCATGATACGTCCTGAATGAAACACGTTTTGAAATCGATGAATTTCGCTCTTTGAGTCTTCTGGGAATTATTCGTCATAAAATCTTAACAGGGACAACAATGGTTTTGTGTGTGGAAAAAATACTACATTTTAAACTGCTTACTATCAGTTTAATTAAAGTAATTTCAATGCCACCAAAATCAATTTCACTTCCATATAGGCAATATTCTACGCTGACCATGTTAGACCCTTTATTCCAATTCTAATGTTTCCATTCATTGAAATATTGAACCTCTAATCACTGACCTCTGAGCTCCTTTGACATATACTAGTACTTAGTATATAAAGATAAAAAGATTCATAGATCAACTGCCCTTTTTCATCAAAAACCATATACATGATGTAACATCATTCATGTAGGAATACCATATATGGTACAATTATATCCATTAGTGTTAAATAATTGGAATATCCTTATAATCTATCATTGGTTATAACTGACAGAATTAATTCAAAGAATGATCAAATTAGCAAATTTAATAACATTATTATTCCAGTGGTTTATGTTGAAATGTGCAGATGCAAACTTCTTTAAAAGCTAGAATCAAAGATTTTATCACAGGTTCCTTTGCCCAACCCATCCTCAGTCTAGGCTGCCATTTTATCTGGAATATAGCAAACTATGCAAAGTTCATTATATTTCTTCAGTGATGATTATGAAATTTGTAATAAATGACCAGAATCAGTGAAGCCCATTACTATGGAAGACCCATGGTTGGTGACAATGGTATATAAAAAATGTCATCATGTGTGGCAAAGACTTTTACCAGGCCAATAAGCTTGAAATTAGATGACAAAACTGTATGAAATTGATCTCCATTATAGGCCAATATATCAATGCTATTCCCTTATGCTTTCTGGGTATAAAATGCCTTGTAGCCGTTAACCTTTCAAACTTGTTTTAAAAAGACTTTTTTTGTCTTCTCATAAGTCTCAGAATAAACATGATAAATGCACTTTCATTATTTATTCTGAGAAATCAATTTCTTTTCACTTTTGTTTTCCGTACAAAGATCTTTTCAGATGTTCATAATTCATTACTAATAATAAGATTGAGTTGTCTCTCTTTTTCAAAAATATGCTTTTATCGAAGTGCCAGGGACAAATTTTGTTCCCTTACAAAGTATGGAAATACAAAAAGTTTATAATACATCTTAACTACAGCGAATGAAAATCACTTCGTTGTTAAGCATGTTTTCTGTAACCATGTTTTATTGTGTAAGCAAAACAGTACAGGGATAACTAGTGTTGCTTAAATAACAGCAGAGATAGTTGAGAAACATTATATTTTTTATGATTTATGGTTGTTATGCATTCAAACTTTGTCAGAAAGACTTGTGATAGGAAAATAGGCAAGACTAGTTTGTGCAATATCACTTATCATCATATTTTTTTTAACAAAGAAGCCCTACATGCATTCCAAGATCTGCACAGCAACCCAATAATCAAAGACAAATCATACAAGCTAAATCTGATAATATTTCAATCTGCTGCAATTGTGAAAAATGATCTCCATACACCATTTTTTTTAATAAGCATTCATATGGATTATCGTTCATAAATAGTAAATAAAGGATTTTTTTCATGATCAATCCATTTAAAAACTTTATCCATTAAAAATACAAACCTTTCTCTTTGGAATTTGAGTGTGTGCACAATTTCTGGTCTTTTCTGTCTGTAGTTCCAAAGGTGTATACTATCATCTGAGCAAACAGTAACAAGTGCACCCTACAAAATGAAATTATTATGTTCAAAAACTATACAACTCTATCAACAAGCATTGCAAGTCTTCAGGAACTGTGTCCAATCACCAGCAGTCATTAGGACTACCACTGTCTTGAAAAGCTGGATAAAAATATCTTTTAATAGTAGAAATGTACTATATCAGGATGACACATACTTTACAATGTGCATGCTGATTGCAGCAATTTTCCCCTTACATGCTCAAATAAAATATGATTTCTTAAGAGTTAATTCTTCACACAAAAAAAAGACTATAAGCATTTTATTTGTTATGTAAAAAAGGCCATTGTAGGGTAAATTTTTACCTTTTTTTGGCTTACACACTGTAAGTAAGCATTGCTTAAATGTATCCTACCTTTTTTTCATATTTCATTTTCACAAAGAAATGTATTTCTTTCTTTCTCTTTTTTCCCCCTTGAACAGCAGATTGAAAAATTATACAGTCCTACATAGGAACATTATCTCATACCACAATTTTTCAATTATCGAAGGGAAAAGGGAACCTAAAATAGATTTTTTTTTATCAAGTGAGGAATCAATTACTGCTTCTCTACTAGTGACCTTTGGATAAATGAACCAGCCTACTGAGATGAGCATTTTTTTCTTCCATCAACAATTCTATAAATGAAGACCGATTCATGAAGTCTTTTTTTTTTTAACTTACAAAACACTTCAGGTTAAATCCCTTATATCAAGTATATGCAAACCACTGAAATAATTTGAAAAAAAAAGTTTATGACAAGGTTACAACAGAAAATATATATTTTAGCTTCAGTGATATCATGGATACAATTTGAGCATGTTCGGGCAGGCATATATTCCAATAGTTTTCTAATATTTGTTTGTAAAGTACAGATGTTGATACAAGAGGAACTTCTGGATTTCAACAAGTTACTTGTTAATATTGATAAACTTACAACTCTAAATGGTAATCAGACTGAGTAAACATTCTAAAGATTTCATCATAACAAAAGGTGCATGGACTGCAATGCTTACCCAAGTCAAAAAAAAATCCATACATTCAATATATGTATTAGATACATTCGTGCCCATGGGTGCCAAAATTTGAATCTGTACTATATATCACAATGCTCTAATATATCTGCATATTAGTAAAACTCTAATATTGTGGCCCTAGTTATTTTTAGAATATGATTTTTTGTAAAAACTTTTCCCAATATATTATTCATTTATTTGTTCAAACTATTGAATGACAATTAGAGGAAGTGTAAAAAATGTTGAAAACAGTTAAACAATGGCATCAAAACATGCTTTATATTAAATAAGTAAAAATTTAAACAGTAAAGTTATGTTTTTATAGCATATTTTAAAGAAATATTATGGAAATTCATTTGAAATTGTAGTAAAAAGTTGTGTAAAAATATCATGATTTATCGTGATATTTTTGGGAAAAAATCATGATATATCACGATACGAAATTTTTGCCGATACCCATCCCTATTTATTAACAATTCAAACATATATATAAGATCATCAAAATCTGTTGGGACTTGTGTTTATCATCAAAATCTGTAAGGACGCGTGTTTTATTCATATGGTAATCCTAGATCTTCCTTTCCTTCATTTGATAAAGCTCTGACCTAAACAATTATTGTTGGAGTTTTTAACAAATTACTAAATTCTTCTTTCAGAAAAATACCGAATTATCCCGGACTCGCTTATAATAGGACATAGAGGTTCGGTCCAATATTTAACTCCCAAAAATCTGACTTATAGTTGCATGAGTATATATGGCAATATGACTAGTAAGTTTTGTCTTTTCTGGCTGAGGTCTTGAGAAGAAAAAATTTTAAATGAGTCAGTCTACTCCTTTTTTTTTTAATCTCCTCTTTAAAAAGACCCTCCCCCACCTTTTCAATTACACTTAAATCCCTTTACCTAAAAATACTTTGTGGTAAGTTTCGTTGAAATTGGTGCTTCAGTTCTTCAGAAGGAGTCCAAAATGTCAAAAGGATAGACAACAAACTTTGAACAAAAGAAAAAACCCTGACCTTTCAGCTCAGTTAATTAAAATGGGGGAGAAGAACTAATTAAGACAAGCTTCCCTCTGAGAAAATTTAACTGCCTGCAATCTATGAACAATACTAAAAGGGGGGCACTAAGGCAGATGAAATTGAACCTTATTTTGGTCATTTTCGCATATACTGCAAAATACTGCATCTTTATGGGAGAAACGTTACCTCATTGATAAGGAAGAGGATCTGAATGACAGCCACCTCTGTCCCATGGCTACAGTGGATGTCCACACCAGGTCTTCCCAATCTAATGCTGTGTCAAGGAAACTTTTATATATATACATACAATGGCATTTATCACTTGGTATGAATGAAGGAGCTTTTTCTGTAGTAGATAAAATTGTTTGAAATTTTTTATAATTACAGTAACTGTATAAAATCATAGAAAACAATCAACTCTAACTCCACCTCTCTCTCTCTCTTCTCTTTCTCTCTCACTTCCTGCATTGCAGTCCATACAGTTATCTCAAATTTCTAAAATAAGAATGTTATTTAATTGCAAAATTTTCAAGCTGTAAAAATTTTATTCATTTTATATATGTTCTAGCTTGTAGAAACATGCAAAAACTGAGAACTGTATTACATGGTATGCATGTTTGTATGTGGATATTTTTACAAGGTAGAATTTTATTATGTCTGCATTACAAATCATTTGTTTGGGGATCATCTTTACTGAACTTAAACATTCACAGAGTCATGAACTCCAATACCATACCTATTTTCAAAGTCCATGGTGAAAATTTTGCAATACATTACTGATCACAAAATTTGCAAAAATTTCCCACTTTACAGTATTTTATCAATTTTATACCATATGACCAAAACATCTAAAGAAAGATCAAGCCAATTAACATTTTGCTGAAAAATTCAGCTTTTACTTGCATTCAAAATTTTCATCACATAAAGAGAATCCCTCCCCCTTTTAATTACACTATTCTTACACAAATCCACTGCTTGTAAATATTTATTACTACAGTTATGTATTTCCAATAAAGAAAGTAAATATAATTTAAGTGTTACTTAACCTTTCACTGAATACAAAAAAAAAATCTCTTCTCATAAGGATTTTGATTACAACACTTGAACCAATATCAGGAAACAAACCTCAGGTGAATTTAAAACGTACTGAGAATAATCTCAATTTACAAAAAAAAAAAACCTACTGTACAATTTATGCTACTGACATGCACTCAGAGGCTATTTTAGTATGTGACCTTTCTTAAATTGCATGGATTTACAAATATGTGGATGCATCACCTTTTAAAATGATTGCTTCACATGGTTTAACAACATTTATCAGTAAAGTCACACCTTGCATTAGACCATATCAAGGCTATTCACGGTCTCCAAATCCGTGAACAAACACAGGATAGATGTAAACTTTCATTAAACTTGCTTTGTATTGAACTTCATGTTGACATACATACTTCAAAATCTTTAATAGATTTCAATACAATTCAATTTTGGTAAACTTTATTGGGTTTTCACCTAATTTGACCATCACAACAGTATAGATTTTGATCTTCCACAAGGTTATTATAACCCACTACATTTCTACCCACAGTTGGTATGAATATATTTTGAAATATGAAAATTAATATTGAAAATCTCAAATCCATAACATGGATACTGATGATGAAAATATTCAGAACTGGCCATGATGCCACCCATCTCGCCTATTGCATTTGGGAAGGGGGGGGATCAAGACTGTAACTAAGATACTTAATTATTTCTTTCTATTTAAAGCGTGGATGATACATTAAACTTGGCATTAAGTCTTAAATATATCCAGATAGCTTTAATCCATCAAAATGGCTTCCAATTTAATGATTTCACTTGCACCCATATATTGTGACCCTACCATTTCCTGGCGCAATATTAATATGTTAAAAACTTTCCCCTATTACAAACCTCCACCTACGTCTATTTTTAATTACCATACGTTGTTAATTTTTCATGGTGAAATATTAAACCTTTTAAATATTAGATGTACAAGATCAATTGTATTTCCAAGTCAAAAGATTTACTGCAGGGTAAGAATCAATAAGTATCTTCATCAACAAATTGACTCACAAATTCATCAAAAAAAAAAATCCAAGCTCTTATCAGTATCAATTCCAGTTGACTGCATATTGCTATGCACAATTTAAAAAAAATGGATTTTCACAAAAAGGTAGTATTTTAACACCTGGAGACAACTTGAGAAAAGATATTATCTATTAATTATTTCTATATAAATCATACCAATATAATTATTTTCCTGGACTTCTATCTCTGAATTCAGCATATTAGGTAATATTTTATACAGGAAAATGTTTACTTTTATTCAAATTGGGATTACCAGTTTTGTAAAATTGTATTTTCTATTAAAAATGAATCTCAATTTCAATCCATTTGTTTCTGATCAATATTTCATTCCAAATTTATAAACTTGGCTCATATACTGCAGAACCACTAAAAGCAAAAAAAGTGTATTACAACATTTAGAACTTTCAAAAGTGGACATATTTATCATTTCTTCAATCAAATTGCAACTGTATAATTTAACAAATCTCTAACTGCATTTAAGAGCACATGGTAGAAGAATAACAAAGAACTTTCAGTCAAAAGTAAACAATTATCTTGAATGAGTTCTTCGAGACAAAATCTGGATCACAGTTCCTACGAGACAGCTTAATTGCACATAGTGATGCCTCATCACCTGTCACTTCCAAACTCTCGCAAAGGTAGAAATGACGCAAGGAATGTCACTGACTGTGACAGGCTTTCTGAAGAAGATTCATTTCAGGGCCTGGTGTTCATGACAATATCTCAAAGATCAATATTTTAGGCTTTTTATCTCACTTCAATAAATTTTACCAGTATATATGGTTATCATGAATTAAACAATATTTAATATGGCTAAATTTAACTTACAGCTTGACCAAAGTTTTACTAGTTTTGGGGCACTGGGCTAGTCTTTTTGGCACACACTGTTTAGAGTTGTCAAAAAATTTTGGTACTGTTGGCAAAGCCGGTAAAAATTTGTCTAGATTGATAACTAAACGACCATTTTATTTTGCATGTACAAAATTGAGCCTTATGCAAATTTTAAAAAGATCAAGATCAGGGTGCACAGGTGAAGGTCACAAAAACAGCAGAGATGGCCATATGCTGATGATGGTTGACCAAAATTGTTAAAGCAAAGACATAAATCATTGTCATTTATGTCTCTCAGATTAAAGAAAAGAAACTCGTGAGATCAAAGGCTGTTGTAAATAATAAAGGACATTTTGGTGCAGTTATTTATTTTCCTTTCTTAGCATACAAAATAAGGTATGGTACATGTATCTTGTCTGACAAAACTTTGTCTTGTCCAACAGAACTTTGACTTCGTCAGACCAAATATCTAACAGTGATTTAAAAATTTCGACAACTCCGAGTGCTTGCAAATTGATAGAACTAACAAAATTATATCCAGGTTTGCATTTACTTGCTTAAGTTAAGTGTTTTTCACAGCAATAAAATTAAATCAAATTACAGTTCTACCAGTATTTACAAGTATAATTAGAAAACTTGGTTTCCTCTTTATGGCAAATTCAATAATCCACGTTTTTATGCACTAGTCAGAAAAAAAGGCATCTATTTCTCTTTTCTGCAACACTGCAGCAAGCACATAGCATTAGACGCCAGACTAGATGGAACAAATAAACATCTTTGATTCATTTGGTTATGCAGCTAAATTGAATCAGTAACAATTTGTCACCAAACACTAAGTCTGGTTCAATTTCGGTCCATTTCCTGAAATACAGTGCCTGCAATTGACGAGTTGATGACATTCTACATATAATCGTGTAATCACAGCTATGTAACACAGTGGGCCTTAGCTTCTGTTATAACAATATTCATCAATAAATTGATCTGTTTCGACTTTGTTCAAGTGTCTCATCCACAAAGTGTGTGCGGCTAATGTGAACTTTAGCTGTATGTTGCAGATCGAGACAAACACCACCAGTCATTGAAATTAAATACTTTTAAAAAAGTATATGTGTATGCATATTTTCTGGGGCATCATCCTTGAACCTTAAAAAAAAAATCAGAGATATCATGAAATCTTCCCCTATCTACTAGCTGTAAAGACTAATGATAGAAACTACAAAGGTATTTCCTTTGGTATCAATAGAAAATATAGCCCAATAATGTTAAAAACTTAGTTTTAAAAGAATTTTTCAGCAAAAATAAAACAATAGCACTTCTGATTATTGAGTGAATGATTCTTTAAAACTCCTACATGTCCTATATTGAAACTTTATGTTGTAATGGTCTATAATATTTTTACAATGTTTGAAAGCAACATCATATGGGATTAGCAATAACAATGCCACTAAAACGTTACCTAAACAAGGGAATATGTTTGATCAAGTTGAGGTCAATATATTCATCCTGTGACAATTTGATTCAACCAACGTCATTCCTAGTCTTTTTGCAAGAACCTAACTCAATAATTGAGAACAATCAATTGGTTTCTACTCAGATGACAAATATAAATGTTCATAAAATATGGATCTCTCTCAAAAAAGTAGCCATCAATAAAAAGACAAATTAGAAAAAAGTAAATATTTGACAGAACTGTGCAAATATGACAAGGCAAAAAATGTTACAAATGTTCAAATAATTGGCACTCAAAACCAGGAAGCCACCTGATTCATTTACCTGGCTGCCTTTTCACCTTTTTATTTAAAAAATATTCACTTTCTTACATTAGACACAGTCCTTAATTTTTGAAAATCGACAGCTTTTCAGCAAGATACACATGGTACGAACTTTGGTGCAATCTCCCAATTCTTGTATAGATCTTCAATATTTTATAAGAACGCATCATGTTTACTCCTTCATACAATGGATATAGCTCACAGGATATTGTTTTCATATCCACGATTGTGACGTCACCATAGTTTTTGCATGAATTTGATTGCAAATATTGTGGATTTACCTATAATGGTGTTAAACATGAAATAGCTATGTGTAAAACATGTGATGATAAGAAACTCCCATGATTTTGGTTAGAAATGATTCTTTACATTCACAATTTTTGTTCCCCTTTACTCATAGATGCTATATACCAAATCTTCTTGAAATAGTTCCAGCAGTTCAATAGAAGAAGTTGAAAAAATTGAAATCTTGATGGACAATGTGCAACACTCAACGGATGACAGATTTGTACAGCTACCTACCATGAATGATATTGCCATGAAGCATACCAAATAGGGCTGTCATGGTTCCCCGAAATAACCAAAAACCGCAGTCCAAGTTGTTCGGTTCAGTTTCTGTTCTATTTTTCCATTTCCATTTGGGTCTGGTTTGTATAATAGAATCTGTATTTACATGTATACAAAATGGTGTTGAAATCAAATGAATGATACGATGATGATAACAGTGATAAATAAACATCACAACTAAAATCTACTTCATCCATGACAAAAAATAAACTTGTCATGAAATTATGGGACAATTATCAAGCGAGCAAGAGTGGTCATGATGTCACTAACAGTCGGCCTAGTAGTGACAGTTCTAAAACCCATATCAAGATGTTAACATGGATAAAACATGTTTTTAAAGGTCAATTTATGTAACAAATAAAGACTTTTCAAGTTTAATTCATGAAATTAAAGTATAAAATAGATGTACAGAAATGAACCAAAAACACAAAACCAAACCAAAAATTTACTGAGCCGACCCAATCAAAACAATTTTGGAACCGTGGCAGCTCTAATACCAAACATTGGTACACTCCAAGGGGAACTATCTTATTTTATTTTAATTCTACATATATCTTACAAACAAATATGATGAATTCTTTTTGGCCTTATGCATGCATGCAGAAAAAAAAGGTCACTTCAGCTGCTTCCGTGGTCTAAAAAAAAATGGGTCTGTCCAAGAATTTCCTTTTTATTCCGATATTTAAAACTCATAAATAAATAAAGCTATGAATAAACAAATATAAGTAACAGCCTTATGGTCAATGACCCCTCACAAGGTTATTGCAGTTACTGTTTCCACTAATCACTCTTACAACAGTATAATACATGCAGTTGAGTACACATACTAATTTCTAACAGAGATCAGCATTGATTAGGGAGACACATAAAAGTCTAAGGTCATTGTTTGCTCTCAGATTAAACAGAATTAATGTTCAAATCCTTATAATTATCAATATTAAGTAGAAAACTGATAACAATCAAGGTACATGTACAAATATCTGACATGGCATAAATATCATTTCATACTGTCATACTTTCATACTGTGATCATGGTGATACTTTAGTGGGTAAAACATCAATGGGGTCTTCACTATATATATATATATAAACAAATTTGTTAAAATCAGGTTTTCCTGTAATATCTCCTATACAACCTTCACCTTAATCAGACTTTTCTACTCAGTATATTCAACCACCATTATCCAAGACAATCAGTACAATAAAAATCCTGTACATTATCACGTACATCCATCATATCTATATTTGGTACCACTTCTATTTCCAGACACTTCAATCTCTCTGCAGGAGATAAAAATTATGTGATAAATACTTTTTAAATTATTTATAAAATATCATATGACTAGGTGCTAATTGTTAAAACTGTTGTCATATGCATATAATATATATGTATGTCTGTTACGTATGTGTTTAAGATAACTGTTTACATAGTACATAAATGATAAATGGTTAACATCTTAGCAACATTTCAATTTCTTCCTTATAATCACGCCACATACACAAATTTACTACCTTATAAAATCGAAGCATGCAATATTGGACATTTTTTAACTGTTATAATATATATATTATTTAAAAGTCATTTTAATGTTAATTTAGTTACCTAAAAGTTCATACTCATTGCATGGTGATAATTAATTTAAAGGGTATTATTAAAAACATGTGTACTAGCAAATTAATAATTATGTAGGAGTTCCTCATTTTAGAAAGTAGAGATAAAAAGAAAAATGGGAAAACCGTGTATTTTTAGGTAGACATTGTGAATAACAATCAAGCCTTTATAATTTATTAATCACAAGAAATTTGGAGAATAAAAAAAACCTTGGAAATTCGTTCATGTCCACTAGGAGATTCTGATTTTCTTCATGTTTCTCTTCCTACATCAGTCTTGTACCTATGCAACATTTAAATAATTCAGCGCATACATCTCGTTCATCATAAATTCATATGTTTTCTGCATATAAAGAAATTTTTTACATTACATGTTTGTTCAATTGCATATTGACTTTGACCTTGCATTTCATTAAAACACAGCCCATGTCTATCATTAAAATAACATTCATTATCACATGTACAGGGATAAATTCTTAAAACTGTATCTATGCAGGAGACTTAAAAGATCTACACTTTAATCCTGCAGAGCTCCAAAATTTATTCTGAGATGCCATTCTCTAAAGTGTTAATTGGTAGAGCTTTGTGTGGCATTCACAAAATAGAATACAAAAATTGAAATCAAATTTTGATTATCAGTCTCTGGTCAGTAAAAGGATATTAACTAAGTACTCATAAACACCACACTTACTTTCCATTTATAGCATTATTATAAACAGATGTTTTTAAATCATATCTTAATTTTGAATTAATTCCTCATATGGTTAAATTAATGGTAAACTAATGTAATGGATTAAAGTACATGTGAACTTGATGAAGTTGATGTACTTGCACTTGAATTAGGACGATCTTAATTGGTTCAGTCTTAAGATCTACAGGTATGACCATATTAAGTAATTATCTTCCAATCTTTTTTATGATGCTCAATACTAAATACTTATGATATCATGATTTATCATGTTTATATTTGCCAATGTTTTGTCAATAATAACAAGTAAACTCGAGGGTTATGCCTTCATAAAACTATACTGCCTATTGTATGACCTCTGAACTCTATTTTCATTATCATTAGTTCAAAAGGAATGGTTAATATTTAAATCAACTCTATCAAATAGGAATAAAAATTGAGTTCATTTTGTGTGTGTGTGAGAGAGAGACAGGAGGGGAGGGGGGGTTAAAAATTACCTTTAAGATGCTTCAAGTCTAATAAACCAGCCTGTTGTCCGATCATGTTTAGGTATTTTGTATAAATATTGAATAAAATATGTTTTAAATTAATTGAAATGAAGATATAGAACCATAAAGAAAAGAAAAAAAAATCCAACAAAGGTGTAAAATTAATACCTAATGATGAAAAAGGGTCATTCAATTCATAATTTGCATACATTTATCATGTGTTTATCAGTTTCATTTCTAATTGATTAAATATCACTTCTCCCCTTGTAATAAATTATGCCTGTTTAAATAGTTTACACTGTATTTGTATAGCTAATTTGATGCAGCAATCATCAATTTTGATTTTGGCTTGTGACTTTGCACTAGTACAACATTCAAGGCTTGTGTTAAATAAATTCATTACTCAACCTTTTGACCTCCTTGTCTGTGTCATGGGGTTAAAAATGCCAAAGCTTTCAACACATTTTGTAAGGAAATCACATATCCTATATATTTATATTACATATGTATGATTAAAACTGCTGGTAAAAGTAACATATACATACAATAGAACACCTCCCAAATACTTGCTAACCCTGCCTTTAGAAATCAATACATGTATAACAAGTGAAAGCTGTATTTGGCATGTCATTGATATGAACATGATATTTAACAAGCAAATTCAGAGAACTGTAGTCCCCCACTTTCAGGGTCTTGTTGGTTAGGGTGCAATATGGTCTATGTGGCCAGGGATGGGGTCAATTACATAGAAAAGTAATTAATTAAATTACAAATTACATTTAGAAACTTATTAAAAAAAATTATATTCATATCAGACTCAGTTAAGTTTTTCTTTTTTACATTAACATTGTTTAAATGTTAATGAAATTCTTAAATATTTTGTGTCCCCCTAACCTATATCTATTGGGTTTAAAGATTTCCTGCCAAAATGAAGATATTTTCCACTGGGGCATGTAGGTCAATCTTCAGGGTCAAGGTCATGGGGTTAAAATTCAAAAAAATATTGAGAGAGGTCTTGTCTTGGTAATTAATGCACACTTTAAATATGAAAAGCCCTGTCCTCTCTCAGTCTAGTTATGACCAAGGTTAGAAGTGTTTTGTGACCAACAACAGACTGACAGACAGAGGAAAGAGATCTAATCATGGTAATGTTCTGCACATTTGCAAAAGAGAGGGACAACAAAACTCAGAGAGAAATTTCAGTATTCCATCATAATTTATACATGAGCTGCATTTTATCACAACTTATCACAGAAAACCCCTTCATGAACTATTAAAAGCTTTAGAAGTATACCTATTGTAAAATGGTGAAGAAAAGCATGTTAAGTGAACAATCATTTAATGCAATAAAAAAAAATGTTAAGAGCTATCATCTGTCATATCTGATTGATAGGAGTTTGAAATCCACAACAATATTACAAAGTACCTTTAGACGCTGAATCAAAAGAACAGCATATTATACATTATTAGTTGATATCAATGACTTCAAGTCCCCTTAACCACTTATAAAACACTTAAAGAGATAAGTATCAGAATTCATAATATAAAAATATCCTTAATCTCTTATTCTTTTTATCATCATGAGTAATTATGAAACTGTTACCATGATTCATAAATTTTTGTTTAAAGTATGACCTCATGACTTGATAACCTACACAAGATGTATGATTATAAATGCATCATGTATACTTTATATGGTACGTGTCAAATATTTTACCAAAAACACTGCCAGGGCTTGTCTTAACAACACATACTTGAAATCATGGTATATTCTTCGATTCTTTTAAAAAATATTTTTCTAATTATAGTATTTCATTTAAATGGCAAATGCCATAAATCATTTCATTTTGTCATTGAAAAGTCTTAGCTGCAAGAGAAGCTGATCCCTTTTTCTGTTTTTTTTAGCATATAGTTTCCTCTTACATACATGTTTAATCATGTTAATGATTCCAAAGGAAACCAGAAGTCTCTGATGAGACTGTAGCTCTACTGGTCTGTTTGTATAACAAAAGAAAAGTAGCACTTGGATTTGAAACATTGCAACATGCAACAATAAATAGAATTATGTATCTTAATGTAGTCTACTTTTGTGACAAGTTATATTGAAATCAAATGAAAACTAGGAGTAGTAGCGTTTTGAAAGTATTTCACGGAAATTTCTATTTTTAGTACCGGTAACCATGACAACACCACTCACCCAAATAAAAAAAAACAGAAATACATATTATGTATCGTAGTGTATTCTAACTGTGTGCCAAATTAGATTGAAATCAGACCAAAATTGTAGGAGGAGTAACGTTTTAAAGGAATTTCACAAAAATTTCTATTTTAAGTAACCATGGCAACACTGTTCATCGAATTCAAAAACCAATGCAATAAGTTATGTATCTTAGTGTAGTCTACTTGTGTGCCAAGTTATATTGAAATCGGACCAAAACTGTAGGAGGAGTAGCGTTTTAAAGGAATTTCACAGAAATTTCTATTTTTAGTAACCATGGCAACACAGTCCATCGAAATCAAAAACCGATGCACTAAATTATGTATCTTAGTGTAGTCTACTTGTGTGCCAAGTTATATTGAAATCGGACCAAAACTGTAGGAGGAGTAGCGTTTTAAAGGAATTTCACAGAAATTTCTATTTTTAGTAACCATGGCAACACCGTCCATCGAAATCAAAAACCGATGCACTTAATTATGTATCTTAGTGTAGTCTACTTGTGTGCCAAGTTATATTGAAATCGGACTAAAACTGTAGGAGGAGTAGCGTTTTGAAAAATTGTTTACAGACAGACGGACAGACAGACAGATGGACGACGGACACCTTACTATCGCATAAGCTCTTCTGGTCTCTGACCAGTAGAGCTAAAAATTAAAATTAATTCTACTGAGTACAGCAAGAATAGGAATAAATTCTTTCAAATATCATTCAATTCATTTTAAACATTATGCAACTAATACAATCTTTTTTTTTAAGTTATTCACTCAACTTTTACACAAATAATATATAGTGCATGTATTTAAGGAACTAATTACTTTCTCTTCCTATTCTTATTCATAGTAAGTTAGATCTATGAACCCAGACAGAGATCTTATCACATTAATCATTTGTTATAATAACTTACAAGTTTTAAACTCATTATTTCATTGTGAACAAGCTGGAATTGCTCAGTAAGAGCTGACTGTCATTTTAGACACAATTATATTGACCATTCGTTCTACTTCACATCTGATAAAGCAATACACACAATATATTGATTTGCTAAACATGAAATGTAACAGCTACTCTCCATAATATCAAGGCCACTTACTCACCGTTCCTTTCCAGTCGTGTACAATGGGCTCCAAATCAGATTGCTAACTAATTTGTTTTTTTTTAATCCTCCCTGTTAAAATAAATTTAGAAGGATACATTCGTAGCGACCCTGATTTTGTGCCAATCGCTAGGAGATGCTGAACAGGATCGAATGCTACTGATGTCGGCTCGTATGGAAATCCATATCTGACCGTCTGCAATAAGATTCACAATTCCAAAAAGTCAACATTGCCATAAAAATGAAAAATAAATAGAAAGAGATATTGACGTAGAAATGCTTATATAAATCTGTAAATGACAATCAAAATAACGAAGACGTCAAATTACCTTGCACACTTGAAAATGATCGGTGCGCAATGTTTCTTCCACCCCACAATCTGCGTTTGGGGGTGCTTTCAGTTGCTCAAATTTTGTAAGCACCCTATTCAATGTCTTCTTCATCTTAGACATCGAGTCTGAATCAGTGCCCACTCCGCTGAAGTAAACACTTCCATTTTGTCGACGAAATCACATAATCTATGTCTCTGCAATATATTATCATTGCGGTTTGCTGGGAAAATAATATAGCAAAGGCCCGGATGGATATCCCGCTATGCTCTAAATAACTAATGATCCAAATTTACGATTTTTAATTTTATAAAACGAATATATTGGTACTTTTAAAATGTAGTCATGAATGTTTAAGCAGGGACCTATTAGTTTATACAGTGGTCACAAATATAAGTTCCAGTAGGTCCCTACTTGATATATTCGGTTTATGCAGTGCATTTTCCTTGGAATCATTAAAATACCCCCCCCCCAAGATACCACTTGTTGAACTGATTACCTTACATGTAATTTCCTGAAAGCAAAACAACTTTATATCAGGTCGATCTATTTATTCCCTATATATTCTGTTACACAAATTCGTAACTATAGTGTTACATGTGTAGCCATACATAAAAGAAATGGCAGAATTCCAACAATAACTTCAAACTATGAATTAAAAAAAAATCAATGCTTAAGGTAACTTTTTTTTTACCAATTCGTCTATACGTATACAATATATGCCGAGAAAAACATGACAATTCTCGTACACAAAATTCAAACACCCCCCCCCCTTTCCCATCTAGCTGTAACTTCTTCTGCCATTAAAATGCAGAGCCTTGTTGGCATCAGCGCATTTAATGTTTGTTTTAAAAAGGACAAAAGCGCAAAGGAGAGTCCTCTGTTTACAACATTTTTAAAAACTTGTTAAAGAGTACTGTCACTTAATGTTTGTTGATCTTTGTCAACCCTGACTTGGATATAACTTGAGTCAAGGGTGTCAATGTTCCACAGACTACAGATCCCAGATGGAAAAAAAAGATCCTTTGAAAGTGTCTCAGTCTGTTCTGGCATAAGGGATTCGCAGTTATGTTGATGGCCCCTATAGTAGCAATGCTCACCGATAGGATGGAAGAAAGATGAAGATGAATCGAGTGACTACTAGGGATATAAAATCTTGAAAACAACTACACTCCTTTAGTGATTCCCATAACCCAGAGCACCATCAACAAGCTGGAGGTGGATGTACAGCGCAGGGCAGTCCTGGTGGACGACCTGGCTCCGGGGCCAATGCAACCTGCTGAATTATGAATCATCATCTGGTGGCCAGGCTTCGGGGCCATAAAACTTAGACTAGCTCACTTTTGATCTCAGTCTCACTTTTACCAAAGAAATAAATAGTGGAAAAGTGAGACTGAGATCAAATATGAGCTCTTCTAAGTTTTATGGTCCCGAAGCCTGACCACCAGATGAAGATTCATAATTCAGCAGGTTCCATTGGTCCCGGAGCCAGGTCGTCCGCCAGGACTGCCCTGCGCTGTACATCCACCTCCAGCTTGTTGATGGTGCTCTGGGTTACAGGGGTCCCACACAGAACAGGCATATTACAGTTAGAGTTTGACCATCGATCTGTTGCAGATGGCTTTTGTTTTCCGGGGGAACAGAATGGAAGATTCTTCCGAAGAAAGACTGTGGTGGAGTTTGCCTTCTTAAACACATGCATGAACTATGTGCCGGTGGTTCCAGCTAAAATTGTTTGTGGTAGTAGTTACACCCAGGTACAGTGTACTTGGCGTCGCTGGTCGTGTTCAATACCTGGTTGTGAATAATGTTGTTCCCCTGGATGATTTTCGTTTTCTGTGTAATGCTGATGACCTCATCCTTGTCAACCAGTTACTAGTTTTTTAGCCAGTCGCTGGTATGGTACTTTGTCAAATGCATTGGGGAAGTAGGAAATGCATGGCATCAATTTGAATATTAATGTCATATGAGCTTAGCCTTTATCTCAAAAATATATCGACATTTAAAATTGCAAGGGCACAAAATTATGTCGATAAAGACATATATACACAATCTCTAAACTTGCGTTCTAATAACACCAAACATCATTTTAGCCGCTATATACATGTAGCTGTGCCTATATATATACGTACCGAAAGTAATTTTCGAGTAAACACAATCGGAATACATCCATGATTTATTTAGTGATATATTTAACTTGATATGACGTCATTTACGAGATATCTTCTCTGGACACTGAAATGTTTAATTAAACTCATGCGGGGATACAGGAATTTTTTTTAAGGGGTTGGGGTTCCATACTAAATTAAAAAATTAAATGCATTTGGAAACATAATGATCTTGGATCTTGGAATCTTGGGAAAAGTGGATCTCCAAGATATATTCCTAGAAAAAAAATTCGACTTATTGAAATAATGTCTTCCTACGAGGAAAGTGATATGGTCAGTAATAACTACGTGATTTAAGTTAACAATTTTTAAAGAAAATTTATCACATTGTAATACTCATATAACTATAATACGACACCGTAATTTCAACCACTTTTTAAATAACGAAACAAGTAATAGCTTTTGAAAAAGCTTGCCTGACTAATCAATCAATATCTATGGAACGTATATGCAGGAGAGGTGCTAAACGTTTCCGTCATCAAGGAGCGACATAGTTGCGATACTTCATTATACAAGATTTACAGTTGACTTTCTCAAATTTCATAACCAAATACTACAAATTAACGAATATCTGAGACATGCCACTATTTGGTCATTTATTAGTTAGCCCACGGGCTGACTAGTTACGTTGGGATGAAACTGCAAGTGCGCTATAGCGTAGATTATAATCAAAGGCGGATCCAGCACAGGCGCGCCGGGCGTGCGCCCCCCCCCCCCCCGTTTGAATTTTTTGTATGTAGAACTTATATGTTCATTATCCTAAAATCAAGGAAAAAACACCTCTTATTTGTAAGAATTCGTCATCTTCCGGGGGCGAATCAGAGCTTTGCTCTGGACCCACTGAGGTTTCAATACAGCCCCCCAGACCCCATGCCTTCTACTGCGCCCTCCCGTTATGAAATTCCTGGATCCGCCACTGATAATTCTGGGAAAATAGTTAGATGATTCGTTTTAAAGAAATTCATATTACATGTTCTCTCTTACTAGATGGCGCACTTCTTCATGGTCAGTGATAGATTGATGAGACGGCCTCTATTTATAGACTGGTCTGTTTTCCGTCGTAGTAAATTATGAACAGTTTTAACTGGGAAAGTTGTCTTGAAGTGTTTGAGACAAAAATGCTTCAATGCTACTCTAGAAATCAAAGTAAATAACCTGTACACTTTATCATGTTTATAGCTAGCGCAAAACAAGATACTAATAACCCCCCCCCCCCCCCCGGACAAAACTCACGCGATGATGGTCTCACTATATACATGTATTATAAATGAGCTTAAAATACATCTTTATATACAGTTTTGAAATTGTAAGTTTTTCTTTTCATTCGATTTCAGGACCTTTCTCATAATTAAAATAATGTGCTTTTTTATGAAATGAAAACCAGTACAGATATTGATGTCTTCTTCATTTTGCCGATTCTTTACTTAGAACCTCACGGGATTGAAGCCCATTCCGCTACGGGTACTGACCTACACTCTTGTCACTGTATTAAAAGGAAACCCTTGTTCCTCACAAAGCATGAAATAATATGCTACTCGCTGACTTTCTACGCTTTTTTAAAAAACCCTTACCTTGTAACGTACATTATTAATAAATGTAATGTTGAAAGGTGGAAAACAGAATCAAGAAGGGATGTCCCATTTACTGGGTGGAGGGAGTTTGTTTATGATTAGACTAGTCCACTTATGGAATAAATAGTAAGAATAATCAGCAAATTCATTGCTTTAGTGTTGCTTGTCCATATACAATGTGTTCTCTTAAAAAATGAGATAAAATTTACTGTTAATAAAAAATCTGGAGCTTAAGAATCATGTTAAAAGAATAAACTTTATTTCCATAGAAGTTATCACACCCATTCAATAGAACAACCCAAGAAAAAGGCGCGAAGATAATTTACATGTGACACTTGGCGCGAAATGATTGTGTCACCCCTTTTGTAGAAGGCAAATGGACTGATCCAGTAGTTTAGAAACGCAGAAAAAATGTTACACGGACATGTTCGTACAAAGAATCGCAAAGAATAAATATGTGCATGCAAAAAAATTGAAGGAATTAAACACATCATTATTTTGCATCAGTTATATGATTCTTTCTTCTACAAACTGTATTTGTTTAAATGCAGGTAACAAATTCCGACGTAAATCAGCTTGCAGAAAATCTAGTTCATTAAGAATGATCGCTTAGTTTCGGATCCCTGAAATATTAATCCTTATACTGCCTGACGCACGTGGCGTCAGGCAATAATTATGACAAATGAAAAGAGGGTGTTAATTCTATGCGGTTTTATATGTGAGACAACTCTTGTTATAGACTATAGTTTCTCTCGGTTTTCTTTGTATTAAACAGAAATGTTGTTATTCTATCCGGCTATAGGTATTTCCATCCTCCTATATGATGTCATAGGTTTTTGCAAAAACTGCATGTTTAGCTCTACTGGTCAGAGACCAGAAGAGCTTATGCGATAGTATGGTGTCCGTCTGTCTGTAAACAATTTTTCAAAATGCTACTCCTCCTACAGTTTTGGTCTGATTTCAATATAACTTGGCACACAAGTAGACTACACTAAGATGCATAATTTAGTGCATCGGTTTTTGATTTCGATGAACGGTGTTGTCATGGTTACTAAAAATAGAAATTTCTGTGAAATTCCTATAAAACGCTACTCCTCCTACAGTTTTGGTCTGATTTCAATATAACTTGGCACACAAGTAGACTACACTAAGATACATAATTTAGTGCATCGGTTTTTGATTTCGATGAACGGTGTTGTCATGGTTACTAAAAATAGAAATTTCTGTGAAATTCCTATAAAACGCTACTCCTCCTACAGTTTTGGTCTGATTTCAATATAACTTGGCACACAAGTAGACTACACTAAGATACATAATTTAGTGCATCGGTTTTTGATTTCGATGAACGGTGTTGTCATGGTTACTAAAAATAGAAATTTCTGTGAAATTCCTTTAAAACGCTACTCCTCCTACAGTTTTGGTCTGGTTTCAATATAACTTGGCACACAAGTAGACTACACTAAGATACATAATTTAGTGCATCGGTTTTTGATTTCGATGAACGGTGTTGTCATGGTTACTAAAAATAGAAATTTCTGTGAAATTCCTATAAAACACTACTCCTCCTACAGTTTTGGTCTGATTTCAATATAACTTGGCACACAAGTAGACTACACTAAGATACATAATTTAGTGCATCGGTTTTTGATTTCGATGAACGGTGTTGCCATGGTTACTAAAAATAGAAATTTCTGTGAAATTCCTATAAAACACTACTCCTCCTACAGTTTTGGTCTGATTTCAATATAACTTGGCACACAAGTAGACTACACTAAGATACATAATTTAGTGCATCGGTTTTTGATTTCGATGAACGGTGTTGTCATGGTTACTAAAAATAGAAATTTCTGTGAAATTCCTTTAAAACGCTACTCCTCCTACAGTTTTGGTCTGATTTCAATATAACTTGGCACACAAGTAGACTACACTAAGATACATAATTTAGTGCATCGGTTTTTGATTTCGATGGACTGTGTTGCCATGGTTACTAAAAATAGAAATTTCTGTGAAATTCCTATAAAACGCTACTCCTCCTACAGTTTTGGTCTGATTTCAATATAACTTGGCACACAAGTAGACTACACTAAGATACATAATTTAGTGCATCGGTTTTTGATTTCGATGAACGGTGTTGTCATGGTTACTAAAAATAGAAATTTCTGTGAAATTCCTTTAAAACGCTACTCCTCCTACAGTTTTGGTCTGGTTTCAATATAACTTGGCACACAAGTAGACTACACTAAGATACATAATTTAGTGCATCGGTTTTTGATTTCGATGAACGGTGTTGTCATGGTTACTAAAAATAGAAATTTCTGTGAAATTCCTATAAAACACTACTCCTCCTACAGTTTTGGTCTGATTTCAATATAACTTGGCACACAAGTAGACTACACTAAGATACATAATTTAGTGCATCGGTTTTTGATTTCGATGAACGGTGTTGCCATGGTTACTAAAAATAGAAATTTCTGTGAAATTCCTTTAAAACGCTACTCCTCCTACAGTTTTGGTCTGATTTCAATATAACTTGGCACACAAGTAGACTACACTAAGATACTTAATTTAGTGCATCGGTTTTTGATTTCGATGGACTGTGTTGCCATGGTTACTAAAAATAGAAATTTCTGTGAAATTCCTATAAAACGCCACTCCTCCTACAGTTTTGGTCTGATTTCAGTACAACTTGGCACACAAGTAGACTACACTAAGATACATAATTTAGTGCATCGGTTTTTGAGTTCGATGAACGGTGTTGTCATGGTTACTAAAAATAGAAATTTCTGTGAAATCCCTTTAAAACGTTACTCCTCCTACAGTTTTGGTCTGATTACAGTCTAATTTGGCACACAATAAGAATACACTAAGATACATTATATATATTTCGGTTTTTGATTTCAGTGAATGGTGTTGTCATGGTTACTAAAAATAGAAATTTCTGTGAAATACTTTCAAAATGCTACTCCTCCTACAGTTTTCGTTTGATTTCAATTTAATCTGGCACAGAAGTAGACTACATTAAGATACATAATTCTGTTTATTGTTTCTTGTTGCAAAGTTTCAAATCAAAGTGCTACTTTTCCTTTGTTATACGTACAGACCAGTAGAGCTACAGTCTCATCAGAGACTTCTGGTTTTAATTTAAATTCATACCCAAAAGAACAATATATTTTGAAAGAATGCTTTTCAGTAGGGTAATGATAAATGTTGTTAAGTAGAAGAATTTAAAAAAAAATGTTTATTTTCTTTATTTAATCAATTATTCAATCTTTTTAAAATTAATGTTGACTAGGGCAATAAATCCTTCTCAGGTATCTACATTCAGGCATTTTCTTGATTGTACTTCTAATGTAAAATAGTGTCCCCCATATTCACAGTTCAAAATATCTTGTAAGTAGTAAGTATTTTGGAACTTTCAGCATCAGAATTATGCAATTGAACCAGTTTTCACATAATTTTTATAATATTGTGTACTAAAAATGTACAATCTGTTTTTTTTTATGTTGACATATAGATCTGTTTATTTAAGTCTCCATCTTCGCTAGCCAAGGGTTTCTGATACGCTACTCTCCTCATAAACACTTGGCATACGGTGCTGACCACAGAAATTCTCATACCTATCAATTTTACCGAAATTTTCAGTAAATGTAAAAAATACGTAATACCTATAATAATAATGTGTTATTATTATAGGTATTACGTATTTTTTATATTTACTGAAAATTTCGGTAAAATTGATAGGTATGCGAACTCCTGTGGTGCTGACAAAAGACGGGATTGTTTTTGTCACGTGATCATGATTCTTACCAGGTATTTAAAAAAATTTGTTTTTAAAGAATAATTAACAAGAAGGTATTGAGTTATGTTAATTTGTTATTCAAACATGTAAAAATGCAAATCTACATCTTCAGTATAGATTCTTAATCACATATTTTGCACGTAGCTTTAGATATCGAATGGCACCATATAGCTATTCATTGAATAACATGTTATCTTACGGATCATGGTTTACTCAGTGTTACTTGCGTTTTACATTACCGATATTAAAGAGTCAAGATATATCCTTAACGCAAATACCGTCATTTACAAAAAAACAATTGCTGATTATGTCGATCAACTCCAATCACAACTTGAGAAAAAAAATCCCAACTTTTTTTAACCGGCACCGTATGCCAAGGGCTTATGAGGAGAGTAGCGTATCAGAAAACCTTGGCTAGCGAAGATGTTAAGTCTCTCATCTTAAAAAATATGGTAACCAATATATATATGTATATATTTTTCCAATAATTGGTAAATTTAAACTATATTAAGTGAAAATAAATGCAGTTTTTGTACTTTGAACCATTGAAATTGTGAGGGTGGAAATAGTGTTTTTAGGTGATTCCACGAATATGCGCTTTCAAGTATGTTATATACGGTTGTATGTTCGTGCGCCCTAAAACTTGTTCGCCCTTGACGCCGTTCGCCCTAATTCCCGTTCGCCCAGAGTTCGAGCGCCCTAAAACTTGTTCGCCCAGGGTCCGTTCGCCTTATTTATATTGCAGAAAGTTGAATAATGACCCAATGGATTTTTTAAAATAAATTATATGTACTTTGGTACATAAATTGCGCACGGGAGACAACAGACGTATGCATGTGGTACCTGTACTATCAAAGACCCGGCAGACCAACAGAAAATTAACGTCTCAGTCCTTTAATTGTTTTCAAAACATAACGCAGATTGTATGATCCCCTAAATTACAGTGACATTATTAAGTATAATTAAATCAATTAAGCATGTAAAGAGCATAAATATCAAATTTGAATTATTTAATTAAGATTACGGTAAATAAAAAAAAAATACCCGTAGCAACATTTGAAAAAAAACACAAAGTCGTAAAATATTGAATAAAATTAATAATAAATGTTGATATTTACTATATACTGTATATATATATAATAGGGCGAACGAGATATAGGGCGAACGAGAATAATGGCGAACGGACCCTGCGCGAACGGACTCATGCGAACAGGTAGACAGGGCGAACGAACCTGATACCGTTATATACAGGGATAGTCATGATAGTCGGGGTGCGGATAATTATTAGGGTAGGTTATAAGAAAGCAATCATTATTGGGAGTTTACGGGGTATAAGATTGCATCGGAGATCATTTTCATTGTTAGATTGTTCACTCTTATTCTTACACATTATTTGAAAAACTAGTTTTCGAAACAAATTAATCGAATAAAATGATTTTTGTAGATTTAATAGTTTACATATTTACTGTATTTATAAAATTAAAAAAAAAAAACACAAATAATTTTTCCTCTGCATAGTAAAGGGCATCTCATCATTAATCTAAATCATGTAAATACATGTAGTATTTACTTTCATTGACATCTAAAATATCACTATATACATTATCAATGTGCCAAAAAAGTATGAGGTTGATTGTTGATAGTCTGAAAACACCATATTCCTTTAAAGAAAATATGGAAAAGCAAGTACATGTACCAAATATTGAGGGACTGTATCCTTTCTTCGTTTTGGTAGAATAAATCTTAAAAACAAATGTAAACAAATATGGCAGCGCCCTGTGTGTAAGAATTGACAGTCTGTAAGTTTAACATATGGAGGTTTCCAAGTTTAATTTTCAGACTTTATGACACTACCTTCGATAATTTTTTCTGAGAATGTTTCAGTTATATGCATTTTACACTGATATTGTACTGAGTACCTCAGCATGTCAAAAAAAGTGATGATGTGTCATTCACGATTCCCATATCAACAGATCAAGCATGTGCTCCTGTTTTACATGTAGAAATTTTTTTTGTCTAATATAATCTCCCTTTAATATATTTATGACTAGCGTACTTTCAGAAAGCTCTCGCTTTGGTCTCACTCGTCGGTAGGGCTGGGTCTGTGGGCATTTGCTAGAGATTTCGAATTGCGATATGTACTGCGATATTTTAACTGTATTGCGATATGTATTGCAATATTTTCAATAAAAATTAAAATGGTATTTTCTTATTTTATTAACTTCCATTTACATGGAGAATGTACATATCATCATGATAAGTGGACGTAGAAAAAACATCTTGTTGATTTAATAATAGTTATGCATCAAAATGAACCCATACAATGGCTTTGCCTTTCTGTGGCACAATCGCACACATTTCTGGCAATTTTTACTTTATATTTTAAAACTCCCCGTTTGAAAAGCGGAAGGTGTATAGTGATGGGGGTGTCCGTTCTTCCGTCCATTGTGTTTTGGGGTACCCATCTCTTATCCGCAACACCGGCCTCTTATACCACAGAATGAAATTTAAAATGAGGCTTTCACAGATTTTTTTGTAGCATAGTGCCATTGTGCACCTCCTATTTTACTTTTTTTTAAAAAAAATTTTCATTTGCCTCTCAGTATTATGTTAAGCAAACCAACTTGTTTGTCCTGTCATTTTTAGGATTATGATGAAGAATTGAGTCAATTTTTTTTATTTTTGGTTTGAATATTTAAAATTTTCATCACAGTGGTACATTTTTATCACTTCATAATGATTTAACTGAACTCTCAGAGCCCCTGTGTAGAGGATTATGGTATATGTACATGTAGCTTACTTATATGCTATACCTTTAATAGTTACATTAAGTTGTAGCTATGTGGACTAGTAACATGTGGATTTTATGTGCTTGGGGATCTTGTGAGACCCAATATTACCTGGTAATGTCCCCCTTTCATGAATTTACTATTGTACCATATTTCTTTAATGGATTTAGTGCAATGAAGGGGACCCTCAAACCTAAAGAAGGATTGGGGTTTCAGAGATTGTTAGAATCATTCAGGCTTGTAATACTGAGAAATATCCTTAGTACAATCAAAGAGAAAAAAAATCATTGGAAAAGGGGGAATCAGAAAATGATTCATTTAATGTATAATTCCCTGATATCCTTATATTTGTGGGAATGAAAGCTGCTCTGCATCATGAAAAATACTTAGGGGACCTCTTTTCCAGCTTGAATGGGTTGGGGGGGGGTTTAGAGAGAGTCTGAAAATCTTAAGGGCTGGATATATCCCTTGCCACTTAAATCTGACTTCTTTTGTCTTACGGTAGTTTCAATTTCTTAAGTGTGGTGCAATAAAGTAACCTTTATCTTTAACATGTATTCCTCTGACAATTAATGTCTAATTGTTCTAAGATAATTAAATTTACCAATACACCTAGTTGCATAAAAAAAAAAAAAATAAAAAAAAAATAAAACCAAATATTGATATAAAGTAGGAACCCCTGCATATTTCTACAAGGAAAACTTGATATGAACTTCAGCAATATACTTTCTTTTATTGGGGTTTACCAGTAATTTTGAGATATCTGGGTATTCAAATCATAAAGATAGAAAAGTTTTAAACTTATAGAATCAAAAATGACACTCTCAGTGTCTCACTTGGACATAACCTTAAGCTTGGTACTGTTAATAATTTTTTATTCGTGAGAACTTTATTTTACGCGCAATTATACAAGACTGTCTCCTTGTGAAATTTTCCTTCTCGAATATATTTTATTAGTAAATTAAGATAATATAGGAAAATAGTCAAAATTCGTGAAAATTTTGTCTCTGATCCCTTATAAATGCAATATACCCATCTCGTGAAAATAAGGTGTTGTGAATACTTGGTGATCTACAGTATTAGACATACCCATTTTTGAGATATGCAGTTAATCTATAGGAGGTAAAGTCGAAATTCCTAAATTTGCAAAGTATTAATTTTTTTACCAGTGTTTTAATCAGAATTCTTTTTTTTTGGTGGTGCTGACATTTTTTAAAAAAAAAAAGAATGTAAGTGAAATTTACTAATATTTTTTTATATACATGTAATACTATACATTTATTGACTGGGTTCGAGGGCAACATGCGTTTATCGGATCCTAGAACCAAACTGTTTGCCTGAGGCCGTTAGACCTCAGGCAAGCAGTTTGGATCAAGGGGTCGACAAAACGCATTTTGCCCAAGAACACAGTCAGTAATTGTTTTGTTATACCTTTTACTTTTTATTTTGACATAACATGATGTAAATTTTGTTTACCCGCACTGCGGTTTTAAACTTGGTCAATTCCGTAAAGTTCTGTCCAACTCCAACGAATGCAATTAAGATACAGCTGACCTCGCCCACACTGTGACGTAAGCGGTCCAACATCTCATCGACTGGTCCAATATCTCCTCTGCGGTCAAACATCAATTTTTTTATGACCGCTCAGTAAACATTTCCAAGGTTTTACTGAGCGGTCATACTTCTATATTTTTTAGTATTAAATTATATAGGAAACAATATTTAAAGATATAACAATATGTACATGTATTTTTGTTTTTAGTGATGACTCAGTTTGAATCACATATTATTCAATCATATATATACACACATTGTATAATGTACTAAGTGTTTTTATGCTCAGATGTCTTCCATATTTGGTAAAAAAAAACACACACCAGAAATTAAGAAGGCAAAAGGAATGATGCATTAAACATATGGTATATTATCTTTATAATTTATTGCCTATTATCAGATTATATAATTTATTTGTTTGAAATTTAAGAAATTATCACTGTTTGGTATAAAGTCAATATCACGTTATAAGTAGTATATGGGAATTAATAAAGGTACAAAAGAAGGACAAATACATATATGTAAACACTGTACTAAATTCTTTTATAAAGATTTATAACAAAATATAAAGATAAACTTTTCAGTACATTGAAAAAAAGAGACATTAGATTACCAATAGTTTTTTTAACACCAGAAAATATCAAAATATTGTGCATGACTGTTAATACTGATGTGCATTTGCAGTTATTTTTATTTAATGTGAAATAAAAATGTTTATAAAAGATTTCTGTGAAGAATCTTGATACATTTACTTAAGAATATGATTCAAATAACAAATATTTACTTTTGTAATCAGAACTGCATGACCTCTACTTGTTAGGAGAATTATCACTTGATGGCCACAGTACAGGAATACTATGATTCATGTTTCCTGGTAAATACGGCACCTGTAAAGTACAGGCTTAACTGGTTTGACCAGAAATAAGTATATTAGTGACATAAACAGGTTTTAAAACAAAAGAAAACATGTCATTGGGTACTTGTAGTACTTAAAGGTCATGCAATTGTTGTGTCAGGATATTCTATATAGTCAGTGGATCATATGTTTTCTAACAGGATTTTTTCCAGACATTTTTAGACATATGATAAAGGTAGAATGCATATAAATACAATTATTTGTAGTCAATGGTTATTACATAGTCTAATTAAGGTTTTGGTATCAGAGTAGAGGAACTTGCAAATTTCACTGAGCATTATCCTTCACTATAAAATAATTAATATCAATCTCATTAAAAAAAATTATCAACTTAGAATTGCAGGAAAAATTCTAATTTGTCTCTAGTGGGATTTCATAGCAGTGAAATTTGCAAGTAAAATGGAAATAAAACATCCATATGTGCTACTGTATTTATGTCTTTCAGAGGAGTTATTTCCCTTAGAGTGTTCACTCTAAAGCTAGTTGTATTTTATGCCATGTATTTTAAAGTTTAAAAAAATTCTTGTATTTTCATCTGTTGAATTATTTGCTTTGCAGAATGACAGAGAGTAAACAAAAATGAAACTCCTTCGTACAGCTTTGATAAGAGCGAGAACTGCCTACAGCTACAGTACACAGTTTGTATTGAAACAGGGGCATAGGAAATTGTTCTTCTGGTAATATCACACACACACACACACACACACACAGAGAGAGAGAGAGAGAGAGAGAGAGAGAGAGGCAGGGGAGGGGGGTGACCCTGGTCTTTGCATTAGAAAATCTAGCTCTTATGCAAACTTCAGGTTTTAATTTTTTGCAAATATTGCATTTCCCTGCCTAAAGCATGGTATCCTTTAATACAATATATATATCCCCCCAACAATTGTTACTTCCTTTTCCTTTCAATGGTTCCAGACAGCCCTCTGTGGCCTTGGAATGTCACATTTTCTATCTCACTCCTTAACATAAAGGGGCATAAATCTTACCAGCTTTTACTATATAAATTATACTTTAACAATAATCACAAGTTAGAGCTGTTGAAAGGTATATAAATAGGAGTACAAGTGAAAAAAGATTTAATTGCCATAAACTGGAGGATTTTTTTTTTCAGTTGATGGATCTGTAGCTCTATGGTATATGTTTAATTTTATTTCCCAGAGAGCTACAGTTCTGAGCTTGTATTATACCATGAGATCTGATTAATGACATATTGCATAAATTAACTAAATCCTTCAGTTAGTACATTGATACAAAGTTTATTTCATTTTCATTTTTTTAATTTTGCTTGTTACAGGTCATGTGGTGCTGTGTCAGTTGGAATTGCTGGAGTGTCAATCATATGTCACCATAGCAACAGCAACACGGTGAGTTCAAGTAAACCAGCTACGATCTGTAGTGCTATAAAATCTATTTTCAGTTAAAAAAAAGTTTCTGAAGCTGATTTCTTAGTTTAACCAAGTTATGAGGAAGCATTATCAAAGAAGATTTGATATTGCTTCCTCATATCTCTGCTTCAAAATTGATATAAATTCATTATAACCTTGTTTGCTATAAACAAGCTTCACAGTAGAATAATTGAGTTGTACAGACATATATACTGTGGAATTATTTTAATTCATGGGAGTCAATGTTTTTGGGCAAGCTAAGTTTTACTTGTTCGTGGGGATGTAATTTCGTGGGTTACTCGTTTATATGGTAGATACAATGAATCAATTTTCTACAAGATAAACATTGGCGGGGATGTAAATTCGTGCATAAGGGTGACCCATAAAATCCATGAACATTGGTCCCCCACCAACAATGATGATTCTGCAGTATTTCAAGTTCTGAACTAGAGATTTTGATGCAGTTTGAGAAATACACTTATGATACTCTGATGTTTTATATAAACTTTCATTTTAGGTATTTGCTAACAGTGGTAGCAAACTTGATTCATCAAAATGGATGGCTGATCCAATTACAGACAAGGCACTTCTAGAAAATGTATGTTTGTTAGGACTGGTCAAGATTAAGATGCTTTATACCAGAAGATTTTTGTTCATTTTTTTAAATTCATGTTTTAAATTCATCTTATTTACCTGCTTTTATATGTAATCAAATTCTACAATGCAGAATGTATTCAATCTATGACACAAAATATTTTGAGTGTGGATTCATTAGTAGCACAATATTTTGAATTAAACAACATTCAGAATGGACATTATACTTTTACCATCATAAAAGAGTGAGATATTTTCCTCATTGTCAGAGTATTTTCAGAATTTGTGCCTCATCAAGAAAACGCAAAAAAAAACCCTTTTCATTAATACAATTGTTTCAATTTTTGATGATTTTCTAGAATAGTACCATAAGATCTGAAGATTTTTGTTTCTTATTTCAGAGGAGTTCAGACATGAAGTATAAAATGGAAGCCATGGTGATGAGAATCCAGGTATTTTGATAAAAAAGTCCCTGACCTATTTCTTTGTTTAAACAGAAACACTGAGACTTTTTTCAACTTTATGATTATTGAATATTCTTCCCATAATACTGTGTTGCATATTACTTTTCAAATAAAACTTGTTCGTTTAGTCAGAAGTTTGCAGAAAACTGGAAGAAATTGATGGAGACCAGAAATTTTTTGTAGACAGATGGACAAGAGCAGAGGTAATGGACAGAATGAATGATGATACCTAGTTAGCTGGGTTGACAACCTGTGTTTCAGTCACATCTTCTTAGTCAAAATGAAAATTCGGGGTCAGGGATTTGAATATCTTAAGGTCAGACACATTTTGTCCAACTTCAATGAAATGTACATTTTTTAACATATCAAGTGGGTTGTGATATTTGGTAAAATTACTAAAGGAGAGGGGTAATAATGTTGGTACACCGAAGTATTCAAACCAAATCCTTTTCATTGAACTTGATTGAAAAATAATATTTTTTATTTATTAATAAACATGTACATCATATCATGTAAACGTATACATGTATATGTTGTCAAGCTAAACCATATAAGTCAACTACTATAGAAGTTTTGGTTTCATTGCAGTGAACTTAGTAATGAATTGCTTATACAAACCTCTAGCTATTATGAACTTTTAGATACGATCCAAAAGCAAACTTAAGTCAAATGGGCCACACATGAGTTTTATGAGTTTGAGGAGAATTCAATTGAATTTCACAATATGATATTATATAAAACATAAGCTGTTTTATTTGTTAGGGAGGGGGTGGAATCAGCTGTGTAATGAAGGATGGCCTTGTTTTTGAGAAAGCAGGAGTCAACATCTCGGTAGTACACGGAAACTTACCCCCTCCAGCTGTGGCTCAAATGAAAGCCAGGTAAGATTCTTTTTATTTAATATAATAGTATTGTTGTTCTCAAATTCTTGTTGTTTGTTAGCTGAATTTTTTTATGCTTTTGTAATGAAACATTTAAAAAACAAATATATTTCTGTTGTAGAGGTAGGGCTTTGGAGGGCAAGACATTACCTTTCTTTGCCACTGGAGTCAGCTGTGTCATACATCCTGTAAGACTTAACATGTAATAACACTGATAGTTTACACCCTTTAAGTTTTACATGTACATGTCATACCACTGAAAGTTTACATCCTGTAAGTTTTACCTGTACATGTCATATCACTAAAAATTTTCATCCTGTAAGTTTTACATGTACATGTAATACATAAGTTTTACATGTACATGTAATACCACTGAAAGTGTACATCCTGTAAGTTTTACATATACATGTAATACCATTGATAGTTTACATACTGTAACTTTTACTTGTACATGTAATACCATTGATAGTTTACACCCTGTAAGTTTTACATGTACATGTAATACTACTGATAGTTTACATCCTGTAACTTTTACATGTACATGTAATACCATTGATAATTTACACCCTGTAAGTTTTACATGTACATGTAATACCACTGATAGTTTACACCCTGTAAGGTTTACATGCTATACCACTTGTAGTTTACACCCTGTAAGTTTTACATATACATGTCATACCACTGAAAGTATACATCCTGTAAGTTTTACATGTACTTGTCATACCTCTGTTAGTTTACATCCTGAAAGTCTAGCGTAATACCACGGAGAATTTAGTTCCTGTAAGTTTTACGTGGACATGTGATACCACTGATAATTTACACCCTGTAAGTTTTGCCTGTAATACCACTGAAAGTTTACACCCTGTAGGTTTTGCCTGTAGTATCACTAATAGTATACCTCTAAGTTTCACATGAAATCAACCTGAACTGTACACCCAGTCCCTGTAAGTTTTACGTACAATACCATTGGTAGTTTACATCTTGTAAGTGTTACTTGAATACCACTGCATGTTTACATCCTGTAAGTTTTACTTGTGATACCTGATAGTTTACTTCTTGTAAGATGTAAATAGGAAATACCATTGATAGCGTAAAGTATCTGATTTCATCGATTACACAGATCAAAGAAATACTAGTGTTTAATGGAATTTATGAATTACATTTGAATACTTGAGGTACATGTACTTCTGAATTCCAGAGAAATCCTAATGTGCCTGCGATCCACTTTAATTATCGGTACTTTGAGGTGGTGGATGAGAAAGGAAAAGTCCACTGGTGGTTTGGTGGAGGAACAGATCTGACACCAAATTATCTCTATGAAAAGGTTTGTTATATGCTCAGAAAAAATGCTTTCATGCATAAAGCATATTTAAAGTTTAGAATCTTTAGGTTGATCAGAGTATTATTTGTGTAAAATATCAATCTGGACCCCATTTTACAAAAGAACTTACAAATAAAACCAAAATTTTAGCTGCTGTCTTTGAAAATTAATCATTCTGTTAAAAACCGCTTGCATAAAAATATCTTTCAGAAGTCTTTTTAAAAAGATAAATACTTTTTTTTAATTAATGCACGGAAGAAAGTTATTGCAAGTTACGTTATGGTCTTAGTAGTAAGTTCTTTTGTAAAATAGTACCCACTAGATCCCAACTCTTAATGGATTTACAGGTCATTTTTTTTTAGAGGTAGTATTGTTAATATGAAAAAAATTGTACTTGATAATTTTTCTATGTGTTTATTAATATGAACATTTATTTGCTAACTAAGAAAGTATGTTTTATTATAAATGCTATAGAATGGCAATTTATGAAGTTTAATCTGTCCTCAGGATGCTGTTCATTTTCACAAAACACTAAAAGAAGCTTGTGACAAACACAATAAAACATTTTATCCAAAGTTTAAGAAGTGGTGCGATGAGTACTTTTATCTTCCTCATAGAGGTAAATATTTTCTTTCTACATGTCTATAATAATCTGGATTTGACTTTATTACAATGATACTTTCCATTTTGTTTTGTGAATTGAAATCTTAATGTATGTATTGTAGGTGAAACACGGGGCATAGGAGGAATTTTCTTTGATGATTTAGACAACGAACCTCAAAGTGATATGTATGAGTTTGTACAGGTACATTACATGTCCATTGAATTTACATGTATTAGGATGAAAATTGAGAGGAAAAAAACATTGCTTACAGACAGATTTTTTCAATAATTTTTTTTTCCGATGCAGCTAGCACATCATTTTTTTTCTCACCAAATTAGATCAATAGAAAATACAAAGCTGTTGTTTTAGAAATAATTATCACTTACTGTTCATTTTCTGAAAAAAAAGAGAGTAATCCAAAATTTAAAGAACATTTATGAACAGAGTTGTCTCTCTTGTTACAGACTTGTGCTGATGCTGTTTTACCGTCCTACATTCCAATCGTAGAGAGACACAAAAATGATGGCTACTCTCATCCAGAAAGGTAACAAATGTCAACATTAACCTCCTTCAAACCTCCTTGTTTTGTCTTTGCTAAGCAAAACACCTCTTAAACAAGAGGCCCAAGGGCCTTAACGGTCACCTGAGTATAATACAACAATTTAGAAGTTAAATAAACTGACAGATGACGCATTGTTGCCCTAAAGCAAGAGAAGTAGGAAGATCAGGATCAACAAAATAATTAGTCTAGTATTCAGTATCAACTCATAAATTAAGTTCTCATCTGTCCCCACTTAACACTATCACCATGCAGACTATTAACAAACTATTAGTGCTTCTGTACTATTTTTAAACCCATATTAAGACCTCTAGCATTGACCTCTCTTATGGTCTTTGAAGAACTTTTAATGAGATAAGTTACTTTTGTCTCATTTTTATTTATCTATTACTTACAGGTCTACCTGATTATTAAAACTAAGAAAGTACTTTTTGAATTATACGATAAACATTCTTGCATAATTATCTTATTCTATTAACCTTTCAAATACATTATTTACAGTGATTAATTATCAAAGGTGAATGGAAAAGGGGAATAACTTCTCTCAGTAGAATACAAGTTAATAGAGCCCTGTCCAGGACCAGAATGCTTAGACGAATGGTCCAGATGTTTAAAAATCTGGTAGAAATACGCTTACTCATATCATTTAAACTTTTACTCAGTTTGCTTCCAATATGCCCAGAAACAGAGAAGAATTTCACAGGTACAATGCATTTTCACTACAGATTCAACAAAGCCTTACCCTAATACCAGAACCCAAGACCAAGGGTCAAGAAATTTACAAATTTGGAAGAGTTACCCTCATCATCATAACTATGGACTTCAAAGAATTAACACTTTTCCACTATATTATCAAAAGCCCCCCCCCCCCCCCCCCTCGTTATGCCAGAACCCCTGACCCTAGGACCACAAGATTTAAAAATTCTGTTCAAAGTTCTCATTTTCATCATAGCTAAGCAATTTATTTATCAGCTCAACACTAAGGAGCAGACAGGATTAATTAATGATTAATTAATAGAATTAATGCTTTTTCACTATACAATCAATAGAGCCCCCCCCCCCTCCTCAAGAACCCCAAAAACTGAGGCCATGTATTTAAAAATTTTGGAAGAAGCATCCTTGTCTATCTTAATCATGCACTTAGTTTGTTTAAATAATCTCCAGTAGCAGAGAAGAAGATTTTCAAAGAATCAATGCATTTTCACTATATAATCAATAGAGCCCCATCCTAACACCAGAACCCCTGACCCTGGGGCCATGAAATTCACAATGTTTGAAAAGGCATCCTTATACATCATAACCATGCACTTAGTTTGTTTAAATGATACCCAGGAGCAGAGAAGAAGATTTTCAAAGAATTAAAGCATTTTCACTATATAATCAATAGAGCCCCACCCTAACACCAGAACCCCTGACCCAGGGGCCATGGCTTTCACAATTCTGGAAGAGGCCCACCTCCTCATCATAACTATGTACTTAGTTTATCACCTTAATGCCCAGGAGCAGAGGAGAAGATTTTCAAAGAATTAATGCATTTTCACTATATAGTTGATAGAGCCCCGCCCTAACACCAGAACCCCTGACCCTGGGGCCATGAAATTCACAATTTTGGAATAGGTACTCTTGCTCATCATAACTATGTACTTAGTTAGTTTATTAAATATCCAGAAGCAGAGAAGAAGATTTTCAAAGAATTAATGCATTTTCACTATATAATCAATAGAGCCCCGCCCTAACACCAGAACCCCTGACCCTGGGGCCATGAATTGCACAATTTTTGAAAAGGCACTTTTGTTCATCATAACTATGTACTTACTTACTTTATTTAATACCCAGGAGCAAAGAAGAAGATTTTCAAAGAATTAATGCTTTTTCACTATATAATCTATAGAGCCCCGCCCTAACACCAGAACCCCTGACCCTGGGGCCATGAATTTCACAATTTTGGAAGAGGCACTCTTGCTCATCATAACTATGTACTTAGTTCCTTTATTTAATGCCCAGGAGCAGAGAAGAAGATTTTCAAAGAATTAATGCATTTTCACTATATAATCAATAGAGCCCCATCCTAACACCAGAACCCCTGACCCTGGGGCCATGAATTTCACAATTTTGGAAGAGGCACTCTTGCTCATCATAACTATGTACTTAGTAACTTTATTTAATACCCAGGAGCAGAGAAGAAGATTTTCAAAGAAATAATGCACTTTCACTACATGATCTATATAGCCCCACCCTGGGGCTAGAACCCCTGACCCTGGGGCCATGAATTTCACAATTTTGGTAGAGGGCTCAATGCTTATTACAATGATGCCAACAGTTTGACTGCTTGATGTCCAGGAGTAAAGAAGAAGATTTTTAAAGATTGCATTATTTTTGGTGGTTTTAGCCCCACCCCTCAGGCCCCGGGGGGGCAGGGACCATGAAATTCATAATTTTTGTTCCCCTTCACCCATAGATGCTATATACCAAATTTGGTTGAAATTGGTTGAACGGTTCTAGAGAAGAAGTTAAAAATGTTCAAAAGTTAACGCACGACGCACCAAGACGGACAAAAACAGATAGCAGTAGGTCACCTGAGTGACTCAGGTGACCTAAAAATGGAGGAACATACATGTGGTTCTAAAGTAGGGATGTCAACGAATAGTTGACTATTCGACTATCAGTCGAATGGACCGACGATCGAATAATGAAACGACATTCGAATATTATTTAAACTAAATAAATGCAATAAATGAGTGATACATGAGATGGAATTCTCATCAAAAAAATGAGAAACAGTCTTTTCTCATAGACAGTCATTAATTTTCCTCAACAAAAAACGGTAGATTTTCCATGTACGTATAGAAAGTACAGCAATTATAAATGCTTCACTACATGTACTGCGAGAATTAATTGTCAGTTACTGCCTGTGTTGTTTTTGTAATAAATTACCAACCAATATAATGGGCTTTGTTTGTAAAATTATTCACTGGACAATTATCTTTTGCTATTTTAAGTTTGCTCAAATGCAAGGAATAAAGCTGTTTTGATACTTCGATAATTATTAAAACAATGCACTTACATTTTAAACTGTTTGAGGACATTTTGACAGCCCCCCTCCTCCATTCATAATAAGCTTTAAAAAATATCGGCTGGTAATTTTTTAATGCTTACTCAATAAAAAATGACCGCATGTACAGGCCGATTTATGAATTCTATTTACAGGGAAATAATAAATTTTGGAGAATTAGGTTTCTAAATTTATTTCATAGAATCATGCTATCCCTATCCATGCGTTACGTTACATTAATTTTGATGTTACTTTTTAAATAGATTTAAGTAAAAAGGTTTCTGAGTATGTACCAATGAAGTATAAAATAAAATTTTATTTTCAGAAAATGTTCCAAATATTCGACTATCGTTCGAATAATGCAATCAAATGATCGACTAAGGAAAATAAATATTTTGACATCCCTATTCTAAAGAATAAGTGCAATTGTGTTTGAACAGGAATTTCAACCTTTGAATTTTGTTAATGAATAATTATGTATATGCGTTTTTTTTATACACCATACTCAACAGTTTGGGTATATTAGCTAATCAGTTTATTATCAACACACATTAAAAAGTACGTTATTAGCATTTGTTTCTTTTTGTAGAAAATGGCAGCTTTTAAGGAGAGGTCGATATGTAGAATTTAATCTGATCTATGACAGAGGGACAAAGTTTGGTCTACAGACTCCAGGAGCTAGATATGAGAGTATTCTAATGTCCTTACCCAACACAGCAGTAAGTGCGATGATGGAGAACATATTTTATCAAGTGCTAAAAGCTTCTGGTATTTTATGTAATTGCGTTTCTCCCAATGGGGATGGGGGTAGAGCTGAGATTTTAGTTTGGGAGTACCTGTATTTCTGTCTGCCACAAAATCATGTTAAGAGCATAATTCTTGAACCCTTAATTGGAAGGACTTCAAACTCAAAAATATATGTATGTTGTTGCCTACACCAATAGCATTATGATTATTGAAGGTACAGTGTAAGTGAAAAGTCTTCCTATCAATCCAGAAAATATGGGTTGGGAACTGTAAAAAGTCAAATTTTATGCTATCTAGTCCATTGAAAAGATTCTTTGGTTTACAAGAGCTTAATCTGTGCACAATCAATTTTCAAACTGAGGTGGATGAATGACAAATAAGTTGATATCACAGGGATTTCCCAATTTTTGTTTCACAAATTCTTTGGTTGTTATACTGACCTAATTTGCAAATATAGCCTATCATTGAGGCAAATTTTAACTGATGTGTTTCATACCAATTGTTAGGCCATTGCATTTAAACTAATCCTGACTACAGACTACTCCATATACCTGATCAAAGCAGAGGACTTACAGCAGGTGTGTCCTGTGGACAAGGGATGCTTACTCCTCTAAGGCACCTGTTCCCACCTCCTATGTTTTCAGGGGTCCATGTTTTTGCTTTGTTCTTGATTTTAATATTATTTATAGGATTTATGAAATTGATCACTGTTCTTTATCTTCATCTTTTTTCATTACACACACGTCATTCCCAATAGTCAATTCTTAAGAAACAATGACACATTCAAAAAAAAAAAAAACCTTCAATCTGATTGGCCTCAATTTAAGCTCAATGAATAAAAAAGACAAAACAATTAGACACCATGTAGTTGTACAGGTTTTTTTTTTATCATTTTATATCTACATTTTTTCATATTATTAGGTATTTGAGGCTTTTTATTTGTTTTGTAGAATTGGGAATATAGACATGAACCAGCTCCAAATTCAGCTGAGGAGAAGATGGTCCAAGTACTAAAACAGCCCAGAGACTGGGTGTGAAAGATAAACATTTAGTTAAAAAGCCAAATATTTCTGTCTTTTGCTTATAAATATGATATAGCTTACATATTTAGTTTTAAATGTCAGTGTGGTAGATTGATTAATTTTGATTTCATTTTTTATTTATGTTTCACAGTTCACAATGATGGATAATAGGCATATTATATTACCCCGAATCTTTCTTGTCCTTTTAATCTATTTCCATTTCAATAACTCTTTCTGAAGTTAAAACTTTTTTTCCCTTTCTATGGGTCTATGCTTAAAGTGATGTGGCAATTACATTAGCCTGTCAGACCTTTTGTTGGATGCTGTTGTGACATAGACATGAATATGTTTTAACCTTTTAAAATTTGTTTTCTTTTTCAAAGTGGTATATATCCCTTTTTTACCAGATGTTCTTTATTTCTGGACAGACTTCTGATAGTTCAAAATTGACATGTTATTGCTTTACTGAAAGATAATCTATGATTTGTATACCAGCCATCATCACCAGTCATGACTTTTAACCTGAAGGTTCATACTTGATTTAAATTCTTTTGTAAGTTTATGAAAGTAGCATTATGGTTTCTCACTATAATACTTTTGTTACCTATGCATGTCTTTTGATCTTGGTCATAAAGGGGCTTGGACACAGATTTGAAGCATATTCAGTATAATGTCATGACTTACCTATTGATAGAACATTTCAGAATGATATTAGAAAATACTTCTTTTATCTGAAAATTATTGAAACTACAGCTTTTGTCTCATGTTTGATTTACATACATCGTTGCACTTTCACCAAGTAAAATTTATCCTAATTTTTTTTTAAAAAAGTGGAAAATATATTGTGTAGTAATCAAAAATATTAAAATTATAATCCAGAAAATCAACACACCAGTGTTGTCAGTTTATGTTTAGTTATGTGTGCAGGTAAAACATAACATTAACAATTATAGATCTCTTACCCATGTGTACAAACACAGATGTTTGACATTATGTTATGAAGAATATCGTTGATCAGAAATTGAATTTTAAGAATTTCCATGTAATTTTAATTCATTAAAGTTATTTTTTGAATCAAATTAGCAATTTAAAATTGTGAACAACACGGCAATGCAACTGTGCCCAGGCCCCTTTAAATTATCAGTTTTTCATAAACTGCCTTTATAATTTGTCATGATTATATCTTCCAACTTATATGGTGCATTACTTTCATGACTAACCTAAATAGCATGTTAACTTTATTTTTTTACATAATAAATGTAAATTATGAAATTGAATTGAGTATCTTAGTGATCTTTATCCAGATATGTGAATGGTGTTCATCATTGAAAGAATTTTCTTCTTTGTCTAAATGTGAAAAAATAAGAAACGCTTGATTTGTTCTGAATGATATCATTATCATCATTCTATATGATTGTTTATGAATTCTTTAAAAGAATTTCTTGACTGTTGATTTTACAAAGTTTATGAGATGTTTATAAGACATGTACATTTATACATGTATCTAGATCCTCTATATAACTAATCAGAGAAGATAAATGTAGTAAAGATAAGTACCATCAGTAACATTGTTACAAGATGACATATTAACATTTCATTTCTCATGTTTCTTGAGCATGTACATGTAAATTTAGTATTATCAAGATATATTTTATACAAATATATTTTGATTAAATATGCAGCTCAAAAAATGGATATTTATACAGAGTATGTCATGTAAACTAAATATATCAATTCATCTTCTGATCATCTGAAAAAAATAAATAATAAAGCTGTTATTCCTGCAGATAAAATGACAATGAAGATACATGTTCAACAATTTTAGTAAAAGTGCAAAATGATTGTTATTTTTGATGATATGAAAGAAGTATATCATGCATATTGTTAAAAAATGCAACAAAATATTCAGAATGGTACAGTGTATCTTGTTACAAATTGACTTCAAATTACTGAAGTGTATCAAGTGCATACCTGATGACCTTGTGTAAATTTTGTACTCTGAAGAAGTACAAGTACTTATATTTCTCTTGATGTGTTCTAAAAATGACATGAATAAATTTTCTAATTGTTTTAAGTTTTTATGTTTGCTGCTTTTTAAATATATCTGTGCCTACATCTCCATAGGAAATATTCACTTCGCCTTTTATCTCATTATAGGCACGTAATATTGTTTTAGAAAGGGGATGAGAGCAAGAAAAATAATTGACAACTTAGATTCAAAATATAATAAATAATTGTTATTAATTGTATTAGAAATTTGTACATTTGTGTATGCCATCAGGATCGTGTCATGATGACGGGGGGGGGGGGGGGGGGCAAAGGAATAAAATTGGTGTTTTCCTCCCTTTGTACCTAGAATGCAGCCGAAAAGATGACTAGAGTATTGTTACCCTGTACAGGGTATCAAAATACATTATTCATTTACTTTAAAGAAAAAAAAAATCAGCCTTGGTGCTTTTAATATGACGGATCTAAATTTTAAACGTTGATGTGGTTTTCATTTCATAGAAAATAGATTTATTGTTTTACCTTGAATAAGTTTTGTACGTATCTGCTCAAAATAAGATTTGCTCTATATTGCTAAAACGATAACATTTCTTTCACCTATGGGCCCTTTTGTTTATATCATTTTGATAGATATTTCCTGACCAGTTGTCAGAATGATGCTGTCATGACACATATACCCTTGACCTCAGAGATATACGTTTTTTGTATGATTTCATTCTAGAATCATTTCTCCTCTCAGAGGTTTTAAAAGTTGGTATTTTGGATAGCTACTGAAAGAAGTATATAAAAAGACTAAGTTTCTGTTTTGCCTCTTTAAAAAAAAGCTATCGATTACAGACACATATAGTACCATAAATTACAAAAAAATCAAACCCTTACACGTGAAAAGAAGAAAACACTTGTTGTGGCCTTCAACTCAACATTTAGATATATCGACGACGTATTGTCAAATAACAATAAGATAATAGACATCTTTCGTTTTTTCAAGTGTTTAGATCCTAAACATTCCCCAATTTAGGGAAATTTACGGTGGAATCACTGTTCTTTGGAGACCAATATAAGATCGTGGATTTCGTAGGTCACCCGTACCCACGAATTTACATCCACACATTTTTTTGTAAACGTATTAATTCATTAAATCAACCGTATAAACGAGTTACGAACGAAATTGCGTCCCCACGAACATGTAAAATTTTGCTTTCCCACGAACAATGATTCCCTCGAATTAAAATGATTCCACAGTATTGGAATAACAGTAGTTCTCTTGGTACAGAAGCATGTACAGGCCATAACATTTTAACCCTTGACTGGATTAATTGCTTGGGTGGTTGTTAGCGTCGTTTGGGCCCTTTTGTTTATACTATTTTGATAGATTTTGCCTGACCATTTGTCAGATGCTGTCATGACAAATATGCGCTTGACCTCAAAGATAGTTTTATCCCCCTAGAGTCATTTCTTATCATAGCGTTTTCTAATAGTTGGTATATTTGAGCGTTACTGAAAAAAGTATATAAAAGTTTTGCCATTTAGAAATAAACTATCGATTACAAACATATATATAGTACCATAAATCACAAAAATGCAAACAGAATGTAGTAGAAATCTTTCATTTTTGTGCGTTAGAGCCTACAGAACTACAGTGTACAATTGGAAAATGTTTGCTAATACTAAGTAACTCAGGTTCCATAAATTACAACGAACTTTATGAATGCTTGATTGTTGACGTGCGTCAAGTGTTAGAAAAATGAGTTTAATTTATTGGATATTGGTTTGTTCCTGATTATATAATTCATACTTAGTCATTGCTATTGATTTGCTGAAAATAGAGAAACTGTTATACTCATGCAGATACTAGTATGGAAACATATTTCACTTGTATTAAAATTTTCAAATTTATGGCCAATATTCGATTAAATCATGCGTTATTTTCTCATTAAAATGGCACAAGTTAATTTTCAATTGTTGCATATGTAATTGTAGTTTTCTTCATATATTTATCGGTGAGATTCATTTCACATTTTCTCTGTTTGTTATTCTCAAAGAATCAGACAATTTAATGTGGCTAACATTTAGTGACATGTTTGCATAAATCATATTGCTGCATTTATATAACGCCTGGCACATATTTTATTTCTTATTTATCATCCTTAATTCTTACCTGTACATCTAAGGTCTGCATGTGTATCAATTTTTTCTTTTATATTCACTAAAATTCACCTGCTGAATGTTACTGGTAATTAAAACGGCATAAGAATTCCTTGATAACAATAATGATTACAATTATATTTGGGATATAAAGCGTTATTTTTATTATTAGTAGGGAAATGAATTGATTCGTGAAAATAATTAGCTTATATTTGAATGAAATATATGGAGATAACGAACAATATTCAAGCTCAAAAGTCCATTAAACAATACAAAATAGGAGCAAAGCAAACACGGACCCCCAAAACATCAGAGGTAGGATCAGGTGCCATGGAGGAGTGAGCATCCCCGGCCGACCGATCACACCCGCCGTGTGCTCCTTGTCATGATCATGAAATAACGGAAAAATCCGACGACAATTCAGTGTGTAAATAGTGGCCTAACAATTAGTATGAAAAACGCCAGTCAGCATTTGACTCAATGATAAATTGTATTTGCTGACAAGGTTATTGTATCGACCATAGAACTTATAAATGAACTTAGAAATGATGACTTTAAACGAGACTGCTGATATTCTTGTTTCATCAACCTGTTTGTCAATAATTTACCTCGTTTTAGAAATTGTACATACGTAGAGCATGCTCTTCCGTATCGAATCAACTGAGAGATATAAACCCCCGTATGCAGGTGATGAAGGTATATTGCTGCATAAGTAAGGGAAGTTGACGATAGGAAAGTTAAAGTCATCACGTTTGTCATAAAGCTTGGTTGTTAGATTACCATTAACACCTTTTTCAAGTAAAATATCCAAATATGAAACAGATGTGTCAGACTCTGTGGTATCTTTCATCTCAAGCTCACCGGGATATATCGTATCGACATAAGAACGGAAATAACCATTGTTAATTGACAATACGTCGTCGATATATCTAACTGTCGAGTTGAAGGCCACAGCAAGTGTTTTCTTCTTTTCACGTACAAGATTTTGGACAAATTCTGCTTCTTATGAATACAAAAAAAGGTCTGCTGATAACGGGGGCAACTGGTACCCATGGAAATTCCAATAGATTGTTGGAAGACCTGGTCTCCAAAAACCACATAGATATTGTCAATCAGAAACTCAAGCATCTTTTTAAGGTTAACTTCAGAGTACTTGTGTGTACAATCAGAATGTTTTTTAACAAAATAATTTTGCAAATGACCAATGACAAGGTAAGTAAATTTACGAGTTCCATTTTTATTGAAAAAGCAGCTGTCAATGATATCAAAAAGCCTGGACTTTAATTTATCGTGGGGAATGGTTGTTTATAAAGTTGAAAGTTTTTAAGCTGTTGATTTTGGGAAAATCTTGTGATTTCAAATTTTCCAAAAGTTCCTTGGAATTTTTAAGTATCCACATCTGATTTACACCACTTCTCTAATATATTGTTGCACCTTTCATGTAGCACCGTTTCATACACATCGTAAAATGGACTTCACCATATTAACTGTGCAAGTGCTTATTGGAGCAAATTCAATTATCGAAATTGGATACTGCTTTAAGAATTCTTGTCCTTCCGACTAGGTTTAGATAAATCATTAATGATTATGATAAGCATTAATACAAATCACTATTGCTTTTCTATTAAACTTTTATGGACCTCTCATAGAAAAAAAATCGGTATCCAAGTTAATACCATGTTCGTGTTGATGTACATATTATTTCTACAAAAAATGATTAAAAAAATGTAGATTTGATGTATTTTATTAATTTCCTTTTCCTGGCTACAAGAAACAAAACATTTGAAATATGTGCCATGCTGTTTGAAACATTGTCAAAGTGCTTCCCATTCATAAACAGTATGAAAATCTTACATATGACAATTATCATTTCAGAAATTTAACTTTTTTCATTAATATTACAAGTAAATTAAATTTGGTAATTGACGTTTAGAAATATTTGAATGATGCACTTATGTAACAAACTAAAAACGTTATAAACATGTACATTAATCCTCTTAAAATTGCCAATGCTTATTATTTTGCAAAGACATGGACTTTCATTATGTACGGTATCACAGATGTTGATGGCTTCTCTTTGACAAATCTTATTCTTGGATATTTTCAAGACATGATCAATAAAAGAAAGCATCAGAATTATCTTTCCAATAAATCTGGTTATAGTAAATGAAACTGTGCGACTGTTAAAAAAATTATGGAAATGTGTTTTTGTCGCGGCATTGTAGATGACATTGTCAAATTTCCTGGTTTTGCTATTAATTTATACCTTGCTTGACAAGCAACAAGTGTCATCGAGTTCACATCTTGCAGCGTTTGTGGTCTAACTTTCTTTTTTAAATTCATTAACATTCTACTTTATTCGTAATTGTCGCTTGTCAGCTCTTTCTCCTCTAATACAAAGGCATTCACTTCTATGTACGTCATGAACTTTCTTAAATAATGTTAATTCTAACTTAACAATGTTCTGGCCAAAGCATATGTTGCACTGCACACATTTATTTATAAAGTTTGATTTTCTTCACTTTGTTGGTGACAGGTTCTGTAACGTATAGCATGTCCTCACTATCTGCACAGAGATCTCCTGGTCGCTGTAATTTACAATTGTCTATATACATGAGAAATTGTCCATTCTGGTCAATAACATGCAACACATCGTTATATTCGTCTGCAACAATGATATTGCTTTTGCTGTCTGTGGTAACGCCCGAGCAGCCAAAGCTCTTGTACCTCTCTGGCTGGAGGTTTCCAGTGTAATTGAACTTAAAAATGCCGTACTTGTCAACCACAACGATACGTCGTGCTCCTAAGTCAGATACGACAACATCAAGGTTTTTGTTTTCATCGATGAAGTCAGCTCGGCAGTACAGCTTCTCGCCCCTGACATCGTACTGAATTTCTTGTTTGACCGTTGATCCACTGTAGCGTACTACCTTGCAGGTGGCAAGATCCTGCGATTCCATTGTAACTAGCAGGTCATCAACGGATGTGCTGCAAATGGCCATTGGAAACCATTTTTGCAATTTGATCAAGCTCTCTATTCTGCCATTATTCTTTACCAAGTTGATGCATTTTCCATTATGATCACTGAAGATAAGCTGGGCATCTCTTGTGAGTGTCAGGTCAAAGGGTTGATTTCCAGATTCAATGGTAGCTTTCTCTACGAATTTACCCCCAGAGGTCATCTGTTTTATGACTTTGTTATTGCCACAGATGAAAATTTGATTTGTACTCCTGGCACAAGCGATTTTATAGGTGTAAGTATATCCTGTTTCATAGATATCTATCACTTTGGGTACATTAGCAAATATTCCACTTGCGTCAAGAGAGTCGCTACGCACACCCCTTGGTTTTGATTCTATTTCCGACAGGGTACTAGTAATTTTGGTAGCATTTGATGTAGATTCTGCAAAACTCACGAGATCTGATCTTACTTCTGAGCTTGATTCTACTGACGTTTTGACCTCTTTTTTGGCACTTTGGCTCGTACTTGTCAAATCGTTTAGCTTTTCTGTCAAGTTAAAATTCACAGGACTTTCTTTGGCGAGTTCTGCTGTCGCTTTTGAGTGGAAATTCAAAGGGACATTAATTTCTGTTGTAACTTTTGGGGATTCTCCAGGACTCCCTTGTTCCTTTTTTACTTTTGGATCAGTCTCACAATTGGGAGCTTTAGATGGTTTCAAAGTCGATGCAGTAGGAACATCTATCTCCAGACTCTTTTCAATAGAAACGGTTATCTCTGATTTGGTTTTGTGGTCTGATTCCTCTTTCATGTGGCCGTTATGATCTGTGGCTGTTGGTAAGCTAGAGACCACAGGACTGCTTGGCCGATCTGAAGGCTCTGACTTGGATTCGATGTGACCATTCAAGTTCAAAGTCGGTTTCATTTTGGATTCCAAAGGGCACTCTACCTCCGTTGCAGTTTTTGAGCGAATGTCCTTTTGTCCCTTTTGACTGGTTGGGATTTTTGAGCTGAATTCTTTAGGAATAGAAAGCTTTTTTGTTACCTTTGGGCTCGTGTCCATGGGAGCCATGTCTTTTGTGGCCTGCGAAATGGAATCCATTAAGTCATTAAGCTCTGTTAGCCTATCAGCCTTTGATTTCTTTTGCTCGCTTCTTTCGTTACTGACTTTCGGCATTGTTTCAGCAGGGCTATGGACGTCTGTGCTGGAAATTAAGCTGAGTTCCGCATCAGAAGCCTTGTTTTCCAGAGCCTTTATTTCCTTCCTGACAGACGATTGTAGAGATCCAACTATTTGACACAATCTTTCTTCAGTGAGGTGGTGTGGATGGAACCTACTGACAGACAGCTCATATCTTGTGGGCATATTCTTGAATTTATTATTCTTCGATTTATATTTCGCCAATTTTTTATTGTTATCTGTAGCTAGAAATTCACGACACTCCTTTATTGCTGCTTTTATTTCTGACGTTGACAACTTGAATTTCGATTTTATTGATTGTACAAAATCTACATCTTCCTTTTCCATCTTTCCTGCTTCGGACAGATATTTGTTGACGACAAGGTCAACAACCTTATGTAATTCATCCCCTAAATCTAAGATAACATTCTTCCTATCTTTGTGCTGTTTGATGACTTTGGAAAGCAAAGCTTCAACTTCACCTAGATTTGAATCATACTCAGGCCCGATGTTTTCCTCTAAATCTAACAAATCTGCACGTATTTTCTCCTTTTTGGAGCCACCAAGTGAGTCACATATATCCGACAAAAGTTCTAGCTGGGAATCTCTCCAATTGCTGGACAAGATACACTGCACACACACTGGCGTATCATATTCATGTTCACACTGTTTTTTGGCATTTTCCATTTTTGGAACTTTGCTGGCAATCTGTCACAGTACCTTAGTTTTATTTATGAGCAGCTAAATGAAAGTTGGAAAAAAATATTATTTGAATATGATTTTGGTGGTTAGATTTTCCGGATTATTTCTTTTCCGAAAAAGGATAATTCAAAATCTTTAATAATACTTACATTTGTTATGAATACAGAATTGTCATGGTGGATAAAGTGCACGTTGACATTCAATGTCCTATCATCTTATGTGAATGTTCTGAAAATCAGAGCTAGATGCCTGACTAAGCGATATAAATGTACACGTCACAGGATGACGTAGGGCACGTGCTCTGCACAGAATTACCTATGAAATTTAGTGTACATACCGACTTTTGATATTTATGAAGAGCTGCAGAAACATCGTTGTTATTGTTATTTTCCGATTTTTCTTTTTACAATTCGTTTATTTATTACACGGGTTGGGATAATTTTTTTTCTATATATTCATGTAATATTTTAGTTTAGCTTTTTATTAAAATTTACTTACTTCAGTTCGAAATACTTTAGTCAAGAAAAAAGTCAGCATTTACTTCTTTAACGTTTAAAAGCAGAGAAGAAATTTGTGTAAACATGAGAAAAGTAAACATGACCATCGTGTGATACTGTAGTATTCCCTTCTGTTATACAAATAGCTTGTCACTTATGTCAAAATGCGCATTGACAAATAAGTGTCTGCTGGAAGGTGACCTTAACCACGTCAAATTTATGATTTTCTGTATCAAAAAGTGGCATGTGATTGCTATAAATCAGAAAAATCGTATTGTTTTCATCTTGTCCTTTAATTTACGAGTATTTTAGGAACAGTAACGACAAAGGAGGTATATACGTTTCCGACGGTATTTAAGATCAATTTTGCTTTATTTTCACACGGATTATGAAACATTAAAATTAATTTTTAGTTAGATCAGAGTTCTTTCACCTCTAAATTTGCCTTAGATTATTATAGCAAGGAATCTTTAATATATGCTTTACAAAATACTATTCTTTTTTTATTTTTGAGAACGAGGAGTTTAATTTAATCATCCTAATTTCAAGAAACTCGCTATCTTCTTCTCTAGTGTGTCATTCGGTGTTCTGTGTGTCCTTTATCATTGAGAAACACCAAGTGCAATTCGGGAATAAATTATCATGTAATGTAATGCTAAATAAATAAGGAGCCACACGTGCATTCATTATCAAAGTCAGATAACTCGATCTGAACACACTCTTTACTAAGAATACAACCCTGAATTAAAACATACAAGTTTGGTCTTGATAGGAATTACAGTAACTATACTATAAGAAAAAAGATTACACAATTAATACTCGATATATTAGTATTTATATCATAACTACATGCTTTGGAATGAATTAATAAAAAATCTTTCATGGAATTGTAAATGTTTGTGTACATTATTTTAGATCTTACGGGATTAAACAATATTCTTCTGTTACTAGGGAATATAACAGACCTAAAATATATAAACTGTTCATTCACCTAGAAAATGCAGGTCAGATCAAGGCTCCAAGAATGTCTGTCTTGTGCATCCCTAGCTCATCATCCACGCAAGTTTCATCACCATAGGGCTTACACAGGGTTCTCCATCATTTGAAATGTTACTGTGTTGCAGGCTTTACGTGAAGCACTAATATTCGCGATATTTTTGCGATCAAATTCGCTACTGAACCATTATTCATTATAATTACAAAAGCCTACACACACACACACACAACTTTTTTGAATCAAGAATTTTTTTTACACAAATGGTATGGTGACCGTCGAACATATTAATAAAAAATAAATTAATGAATATTTAAAACAATTAGAATGTCTCCATATAATAATGTACTTACAATATACTATTAGACAAACTAACTGTACCCCCGACTTAAAAAAAAATAAATACGATTGAAAAAGATATATATAGTATACCTGTATCACTATCTACAAGTTGTACGTGTATATTAAACCTCGCTGTTTTTGCATATATATTTATAACTTCACATTGTACACATGTGATGAAGAACAGACTGAGGAAATTCTGGTCCATATAAAGCTTGACCTGTTCATTCATCAAGAAATGTAACCTGAAACAAGACCTGCCTATCATCCATGCAAGTTTGGTGCAAGTAGAGATTTAATCTTTTTACTTATCGATCTGGAAAATTTAAGTCAATTTTATCCAACAAACCGGGTATTGTGCATCCCTAGATGCATCATCCATGCAACTTTGGTCTAGATTAGGCTTACAGTTATTTGAAAATTAACTTGTTCCAAATCTTTTCACCTGTTCACTCAACCGAAAATATATTTCCAATTCAACATTCAGTTTGGTAGTATGCATCCTTAGATGCTTCATCCATTCAGATTTGGTCACCAAGGTTTATAGATACTTTAACGTGGACACTCATCCAGAAAATGTAGGTCAGATGCAGTATCTGAAAGCCAATCTAAAAGTGTGCATTCTTAGATGCATCGTATACATGCAAGTTTATCCAAGTAGGTCTTACAGTTACTTTCGAATAAAGCTCCTCCAAACATTATAACATGTTCTCTCATCCGGAAAATATAGGCAAGATCTAGTATCCGAAGCCAATCTGATATTATACATCATTAATGCAAGTATAGTCTCTACAGGCCTTATGGATACATAGGTGTGAACCTGCTCCAAAACCTTTTACCTGGTCACTCATCAAAAACATGTAGGTTAGGTCCAGCCTAAGAAGCCAGTCTGAAAGTGGTCATTCCTAGATGGATCATCCATGCAATGTTTATACAGGTAGGGTTTACAGTTACTTTGGAATGGACCTGCTCCAAAACCTTTAACCTGATCACTCATTTGGAAAATGTAGGTCAGATCAAGCAATCCGAAGCCATTCTGGCAATCCCTTCTGTGTATCCCTAAATGCATCATCGATGCAAGTTTTGTCTCCATAAGGCTTGCTACATTGAAATGTATGCTCCTGAAACTTTGATTTGCTCAAAAATTTTTAACCTGCTTAAAAAACTTTAACCTGGTCTATCATCCAGGATTGTATATTGTTTTTACGTCCCATTCGAGAATTTTTCACTCATATAGAGACGTCACCATATACCGGTGAAGGGTTTCAAATTTTGACCTTTACTCGGCACTCAGGGCCATTGAGCAGTGAGGGATCTTTATCGTGCCAACGCCTGCCGTGACACGGGGCCTCGGTTTTTAAGGTCTCATCCGAAGGACCCGCAACTTTCACTTCAAAGTGCCGAGCGCATGGCGAAGGAACAGTTGCTACCTATTTTATCGACTTAGGTCTGTCGCGGCCGAGATTCGAACTCACGACCTCCCGATCACGGAGCGAGCGCTCTACCGACTGAGCTACCGTGAACGGTATATCATCCAGGAAATGTAGGTCATATCTTGTATCCAGAGCAAATCTGGTAGTTTATATATCTCATAATGCATGATCCTTGCAATTTGGTCCAGGTAGGGCTTATAGTCACTTGCGGATGAGACCTGCTCCTAAAACTTTAACGAGGATGCCAACGCCGGATTAATTGCATAAAATATAGATGTATAAGCTATAGAACTCTCCCCTGGTGAATTGAAAAGGAAATGAAACAGTAATGACCGAAAAAATCGAAACAACAATAACCAAAAAAAAAAAAAAAAAAAAAAAACAAACAAACAAACAAACAAACCAAAAAAAAAAAAACCCCAAAGAAACAAAAAACAAAAACAACACACACACCAACAAAACAGACAAAAAAGAAAAAAGAAAACAAACGACACCACAAACACAAAAGAATGCCAAACAAATAAACAAGTCCAAATATATTTAAATTTGGTTTAATTAACTCGTAATTTATTCTACTGTTACTTATAATTGTACAACAAATTACTAAAATGTTTATGAAATATTCATATTATAAAGTCCACCATCACCACATAAGATTAACATTACATCACTTTCAATTTTATTTGAGAAGGAACATATAATGAAGAATAAAAAAAATGAACTAATATGACACACTTTGCCCCTTTCTCTCTCGCAACGTTATAGATATCTATCTATCACATGAACGTAATGAAACTTTAACTTAATAAAACATATCAAACACCAAGTCCTTATATTTTCTTATGTTCTTTTGGGTTCTATATTTTAACGAAAATATTAATTGAAACAAAACATACAATGATAAATATCAAACATCAACAAAATAATTTGCATACCTAGATACAACATTCCATACAAGTTTGGTCTGGATAGGAATAACAGTAATTTGGGTATGTACCTATTGCAAAAACCAGTCAATCATCATTCAAAGGTCAAATCCAACATCCAAATCAGGTCTGGTAGTGTGAATCCTTATATGCTAGTTTGTCTGACGAAGACCTTTAGTTATCTGACATAGTTATGTTTAAGTAACTCAAACGTAGTCACTCAGAAGGAAAACAGAGGCCAGATCAAGCATCCAAAGCTTATTTGGTAATGTGCATCCTTACAAGACAAATGTACATCATCCATGCAAGTTTAATCACCGTATGGATTGAAGGATTTTTGGAAAGATTTTCCCTGAACGTCTAACCCGTTTAATCATCTGGTAAATGTAGGTCAGATCCAGCATCAGAAGCAAGTCTGATAATGTTCATCCATGAAAGTTTGGTCTAGGTAGGGCATATAGTTACTTTGGAAAGGACATACTACAAAAACTTTAATCTATTCACTCATTCGGAAAATGTAGGTCAGATCAAGCATCTGAAGCAAACTGGTAGTGTGCATTCCTATATTCATTATCCTAGGTAGGATCTGCTCCAAAACTTTTAACCTTTAAGGTTTTCACCCTAGGGTTTACAATTACTTCGGAATAAGACCTGCTCCAAATACTTAACACGTTCATTCACCTGGAAAATGAAGGTCTGATCCAGTATCCATAGCAAACTCTAGATGCATCATCCATGCAAGTTTGGTTCCAGGTAGTGCATATTCTTACTTGTGATTGAAACCTTCTCCCAAAACTTTCATCTGCTCCATAAACTCCAACGCAGTCATCCATGTTGAAAAAATTGGCTGCAAATGCAGCATAAGCTCCCATTGACCTTGTCTCAAAGTAAGATAAACAGGAAAGAAACGGAATTAAAATAAAAAAAAAAAGAAAAACAAAACGAACAATAAGAAACTCACATACACCACAAAAAATAAACACATAAAAAAGTGCATTCCTTGTACCATCATCAAAGTTATAAATCAACCTTCTCCCCATACCTTGGCCTTCTTCAACCATTGTTTTTCGACTAAAGCACATTCTCTGTTCTTAATCTAAGCACATGTACTTTCATTTTGTGCCAATTTGAGTATCTCAAAATTCATTATTACATGTAATCTATGACTTTTGAAGAAATGACCTTGGTCAAAGTCATGAGAAGTTTTCTAGTTATTTACCACCCGAAATCAAATAAAAAAATCCTTCTGTTAACTTCAAACAGTAATGTATACGTCAAGTAAAATCACTTTTTTTTCATTTTTCAGACACTGGTGTATTTGTACAATACAGAACAAAATTTATTTTTGAGATGAAAGGCAATGCTTTTTTATGGCTGTTGAAAATAAAAAACATGTTGAGGAAATGATAAAGCCCTAAACTTCACTTTTAACATCTTTTAAACCAGGAAAAACTGAGAATGCATGCAATACTAAATAAATTACAATGTAGTATTATTAGGACGCATACGTGTAAAAACTTAGGACATGTAGAACATAATTTGTTACACAGAGGAGTTTAAAAAAGGATGGAGTGGGACATATAAAGTTATTTGATTGATTCAATTTTTATTCCAGTGACGGTTATCATTCATTGTCCCTAGAAAATCTACAAGAGTCATGCGCCTGATGTGTTCGCACTCAAGAAAATTGCCCTAGCTCATTTTCCAGTCTGAATACGTCCATGAAATTAGATTTTTGTACCATTAATGGTCACGGTTTAAAACATTCTCGCAAGTTTATATACTAATATATATATATATATATATATATATATATATATATATATATATATATATATATATATATATATATATATATATATATATATATATATTTATTTATTTATTTACAAACTTTGCAGCAGTGCAATTGGGCCCAATTAATAAATGTACCATTCATGTACATCTGATTTATATTAACCTCAAAATAGGGCTTAAACAGTCTTAATGTTGTACATAAACACAGAAATACTCAGGCATAAAATACAGCTTTTTATGCATTCTTCATAAAAAAGTTACACTGAATAGAAATTCAGACAAGCTCTCATGATGCTTCAGTTGACTGAAATCACAAGTAAATCCTTTGAACTACTCTGCATTCATGAACAATTAACTTCTGGCAGCATCTCTACCAGCCTCAAATCTATCCTGCATTATTTTCATAAGCAGAAGAGCCTTGAACAGAGTCTTCCTATCATCCTGCTGTAAAAAGTTAAAGCGCTTACTGTAGTAAAAAATGGGGTGTTCACCCTCATTCAGTTCTACAGATCCAGGTCTATTTCCAGGTCTATTTCGAATTTTCTCCAAACTTGGTTCTTTAACTTCAAGAAAAGTAACTCTAACCTGAAAAAAAAAAAAAAATAAAAAGCTCTATATGAAACTACTGTATACAGGGTTATTTTCGTCATTTCATCATTGCAATCAATTTTGCCCCATTTTAAATTTGCCCAGTCACAATTTTATTTAAGAAATTATACCGTGTTCTTTGAATCTGCCCCGTTTTAAATTCGCCCACATGTGAGTAGGGCAAATGGGGTGAAAATAAAGGGGGGGGGGGATTTCACTGTATACAGTATATAAAAAACAGCCCATGAGTATTGATTTTCCTGTTGGCTTGTATTGGAAAGACAAACATGTTTTATCTCTGAAGTATGATCTGTGCTCACAAAAATGCACAGTCAGATCTATTTAATGGTATCTTTACTTATTCATTATTATAAATTTACCAAATGATTACACATTTTGGCAAATCTAGATTCATTTCTTTTGAATTATAATTTTGATTGAAAATTTATTTGCTAAATGAATTCAATCTAACATTTAACTGCAATAAAGAAAAACTTTGCTAGAAAAATGTCAGTTTAGTGTTGTACTGGAACATGTTTTTGTCAGGCACTTTATTTAAATACAGTTATTTAAGAAACAAGCATTGTGAAAGTATTGCATAAGCAATACTTGTCTCCTACCTGCAAGTGTAACCTGGTTACCCTAACAAATTAAAAAGGTTGTGAACTTGGAAAATTGGCTAAATTTTAAGGAAAACCTGTATTGGGAAAAGAATTATATATTAAAACTCATCATATCTGGGTTTTGATAACATTTAAACTCACCTAAGTCAGATTTTTGGGAGAAAAATTTTGAACCTTTACTCTATGGTCAACTTAAAGGCGAATCCTAGAAAATTTGGTAATTTTTTTCTTGAAGAGGAAATCTCATGCAGGAAAAGAAGATCTAAGGTTACCACATGCATATAACACTGCCTACAGATTTTAATGATCTTGTTTTTGTTTGAATTGCGTGTTAATAAAAGATCAAATATAGATGTCAAAACCCGAAATATACTTTGAAGCAAAGGTACATACAATAGAATATTAATCTGAAATTGACTACAGATTCTGACAAAAAACTGGGACAACTTGTAAGTGGGAAAAATCTTTGATAAAGTACCCTGCCACAGCATGATAGGCGAGTCAAATATTGTTTAATTATCATAAACAGTTTAGAGTGCAAGAAAATCATGTAAACCTTGGTAGAAATATTTCAATGATTTTTCCATTCCTTGTTACAGTAATGTTTGATCTACATACATCCTATGTGATGTAGGTATCAATTTTAACAAAAAATACAGGTAACACTCGATACCTCCAAGTCCGCGGGACTGAGGAAAAACTTCAAGAGATCAAGAGTTCGAGTTTTCAAGAGTCCGGAATTTTATGGGTTTGTTGACAGGTTTTAAAATTAGTCTTACCGGATGTAATGATTTTCATGCAGTGCTAACCTTTTACACATGGTTTTTATAAAGCAAGGATATTTTTTCCTAATTTAAGTGAATATTTCATTAAACTGAGTAAAGCAAAAAATGTATATCGTCATTTCATGTATATTTATTTATTCTTTGTAATACGGACATCATACTACGCATTCGTTACATGAAAATGACATTTTACAGCGTCGTACATAGCATTTACTTTTTCAAACATGATCATTGAACACAGTTCTGTAAGTATTTGTCCAATAATAGTCGTCTTATTGACATTGAGACTGTTTCTGCTTTTTCATATTTTGTTTAACTTTGACACTGACTCGAAATAAAAATCAAATTTATTTAGTGTTTCGTCTTTGATTTAATTACTACTTTTACTGACACAGCGTCTCTAAATTATCGTAAGACAGTCGATGATAATTATTTTAATAACATATAGGCAAAATATGTTTAATTATAAGTCAATTATCACCTTGCAGCATGTGTCATCTGAATAAACACCCCATTCCACGTCTTCTGCCTGGCGCCATTTAAATGTCCAGGTAGAGGTGCTAATTATATAACCTTGTATACACATATAGCCACTTCGAGGTATCGAGGGTAATTAAGAAATGAATTTAATTTTTGAAGATTCATGAGGACATGAACTACGACGCTTCACGCCGGTATATTTCATGAAGCGCGTTAGCGCTTCATGATAAATATGCCGGCGTGAAGCGTTGTAGTTCATGTACCTCATGAATTTTCAAAAATTAAGTTCATTTCTTATATTTACATTCATTTCTGATGAGTTACCACTAATTACGCCATTCAACTGTCATTTTTAAAGCAAAACAGTTTGCACTATAGTTTTGACGTCAAGTACGGTATTATGACGTAACAATGGAGATATTCATGCTCATCCATGGTAGTTCATGAGAAAATGAACTGTATTCTAATTTGCAAAAAATCTTAAGGTAAAATATTTGGAAATGTAAATATATTCTAATATATATGCACAGCGGGACTGCATTTTGACTTCGAGGGATCAAGAGTTTCAAGAGATCAAGAGTTCGAAAATTAAAAGTAAATTTGCTTAGTTATATAGGGGGAGAATTAGTTACCGGAGACTCACTTCGAGCAATCAAGAACTTTGAGAGATCGAAGTTCGAGCCATCAAGAGTTACCTGTACACCATATATTTCTCAGCTGATTGTGTTAGAGCTTAATAAATGCCTATCCTTAGCTTCAATGTTTATTGCATATTTTATGATTGATTAACAATGCTGCAACCTAATAAAACATCAAAACAAATTATGTTTATTCTTAGTCTATAAAATTGTCATCTTAGTGAGACATGACACTCTGCAATTTGTTGTAAAGATATAAAAATTAAGGATGTTAAGGTTGTAAGGATGTTACACCAAATTTATTTTGAAAGTTAAGCTAGTCAAGAAGAACTATTTAATCCAACACAAGCAATTAAGAGATTGATTCCTTTGCCTAATTCTCAAGATATATAGGTTACACCAGCTTGATCAGAGATGCTCTACAAGTTATCTCCTCCCACTAAACTCATTAATTTATCTCTAATTTGACATGCATTTTTCTTCTATCAAAATTCTTCTTGACCAGTGCTTGATAATTACACCCATGGGAGAAATGGAATTTCTCTATAACATTACATTTGTTACAAATTGTTGTAAAGTATATCATGAAAAAAATGTGTATTTTCTTGTTTTAACAATTTTTAATAAAGAATATTGCAATACTCCTACATTTTTTGGGAATGTGTAACAGTCATTCTACAAAAACATGACCAATTAAGAATTTTTCATGTTGCTTACAAATTTACCGTTGTAATATCTTAACTATATATTTAAAGGTCGATTTCAACTCTAAGACTTCACATACACACATGGTTTCGTAAATATTCACCGATATATATGCAGTTAAAGTTTTGATATGAACATAATGTAATGTTGAAAAACGTATTCTACTGCAAATCTTAATGTCGCTTCATTTGTTTATAAATTTCAAGATGAAATTTTCAGCCGTAAAATCGTTCCGAATAGATTGCAATGAATATTAAAAACTGTCTTTTATCCTATATAAAAAGAAATTAAACCACTTCTCGCAAAGAAATGCATAGATCTCCATTCATGCGAATTCATAAGCATGTCGCTAAAAATCGATTAACTTCCGTAACGATTTTATTTTAAATTTCACGCATAGATTGCTGATTTCAAAAAGAACTGAAACTTATCTGAAAGTGACCACGGAACCTTATATCATCGATTCTAGTTGTGAGTCAGCTATTTTAGACGATTACATTTTCGACAAAACAAAATGAAATAGACAAAAACAGTTGTCTCTCTTAAAAATTTAACTTCCGTAACGGTAATTCAGGAAAGTTTTTGTATTAAATGTTTGAAATTTTTTATTATTTTGGGAGCGAAATGCTTTATACTTTTGTTTAATATCCTAAAACAAACTTTGATTTTAACTATTAAAGAGAATTTTAACTTTTATTGCTGGGAATTAACTTCCGTAACGATTAACTTCCGTAACGATATTTTTCCCGAAAATTTAATTTAAATTCGGATTCATGCGAGACTTCTTGAATCATACTTTAGCGTTCTTTACTGAACATCAGAAACAAAAAATTGGTCAAATTTAGCTTTATTCAAAAAAAATAATGCTTGATCAAGCATTAACTTCCGTAACATTACATTAAAATCAATTGTATCTTGAAATTGTCGTAAAAAGTTAACGATACCAGATTTGTGGACAATTCTTTGTTTTCAAGTTCACTGATATGTCCTTTAGAGAATTATGATGTTCATTTTGCTATTTGAAACAATTATTTTTTTTTCATGTTTTTTACTCTGAATTGGTTCATTTATCGTAGAATGACTGGACTAATTCAAAAGGTAAAAAGACACAGTTTTTTTTAAATTTCACTTAAAGGTCTCAGTGACCTTTTTGATTTTGACGATTCTAGGTCTAATAGTTTTCTAGTTATGAGCCAGACATATTTGGCCACAGCATCTAAAGGACAGAGCGACCTACTTTTTGTGTGTGGCACACGTTCTACCAGGATGTAGCAGCTGACAAAGTTTGATAATTCTAGGCCTAATAGTATTAAAGTTATTAGCTGGACACAAAAAGCTAACAGACAGACAAACGGACAGCTAGACAGATGAATGGAGATGAACGCCATGAGTTATTAGATGGACACGAAAAAGCTAACAGTAAGACAGACAGACAGACAGATGGACGGACATGAACGCAATAACATAATACAACCTGTCATAAGATGGGCAAATAAAAATCTGAAATCAACATGGTGTATTAAACATAAATCTAGGGGAATATATTGAAAGCACATCTTTTTATGATACTGTGACTTTACATCCTTTAACTGAGCCTTGAATTTATGATAGGTCCAATGAAAGCATTATCAACTTACATTAAAAATGGAATTTTGTCTACTAAAGTAAAGATTTAATTTAATACCAGTGACTTTTTGTTTTTTGTTTTCAGATATTTTTCTGTGCAACAGGTCTGTGTAATTTCTGAATGGCCTTTATATTGACTATTAAGTTTTGATAATTTATTAAGAAAAAAAATTTTACAAGAGATCTAAGGGCCTACTTTGGCTAGAAAAAAGCAGATATCCGTTTGTCTGGAAAGTTTAAATATAAAAGCGGTCCTAACATTTAATCTTCTATTGAAGACTTGCCATACCCCAGGGACTTGATTCAAACAAACTTGTATCTACTCCACCTGAGGATACTTCTGAATTAATTTACTAATAATCATGGTTTTGCTGTTTTTGAGAAGAAAATTTTTATCAATACATCTCTAACATGTATATTTAAGGTCTTCCGTCTTCACGGAAGACCTTATAAGTAATTCTACTGTTTCTTCTTCTTATTATTATTTTTCTGACCATCTAATTTTGTGCACGCGATTTCTCAAAGACTACTGGATAGATTTTAATGAAATTTGCAGAAACGATGTGTTGTAATCTGAAGTTATTTTATCCGAGAGAATTTTTGGAAATTCCTTTTCAGTGCCAATTTACGGACCATTTTCTGAATTTAAAAAGACATTTTGTCCACGGATAATCTCAAGAACGGTAAAAGATATCAATGTGAAACTTTCAGGGATTATAGATCGTTATAAGTACTAGCCGGGACATGACTTTTTGTTCGTCATCATTACTTCCGGTCGTTACCAGATGCAAATTTAAAAAGTTGATTTTTTAAAACTATTTTGATTTCAATATTTTTCTTCGATAGTAGTAGTGTTAATAGAGGCACTTCTGAAAATGCTTAATATATAATTTGTTTTCAAATTGATAAATCTAAACTCTAGATATTCGCATTTTAAAATTTGAAGCGGGTCCCAATGGCTGCTGTCTTTGCAAACTCCGACGAGTAGGTTGGCACTCGGAGTTCCTCGGATGGCTCGTTCCTCGCACACTTACCTCAGACGTCAATGGTGTTCTACCATGTTGCTGATACAGTCACGTGATCTTATTTGAAATTCCTCCAGATGTTATACCTTTAAAGTCTGAGTTACTTTGAAGCATGCCCAACACTATGTTTTGCTTTCAAAGACTACTTACATGATGTTGTGATCAAAACCAATATCCAAGGAAGAATTAGACAAGAGAAAAAAAAAATGTTTGAACTTTATGCAGAGTAAAATATGAAATAAGTTACAAGGCAGTTTTCCGGCGGAGAAATGTAATCGATTTGATGCATTTTTCTCCAATCACATCCGAGGTTTGTATGGAGCATACTGGAGTCAGTCAAGGATTGTCGATTGGCAGGTTTTAGTTTACGGAGACATCCGAGCGTTTTGTTGAACGAAACTACCATAAGGATCAATGAAATATGAAGGAATTGTTGGATCTTTCAGATTATGAAATGGATAATCTGTCTTCGAAAACATAAATACTCTGATCTCCAAATGCAATAAAATGAGTAATTTGTACGGTACATACAATTATAATATATATGAGAATGGAGACCATTCAATAGAACATACATTTCAAAGAAAAGGCGCGAAGATTTACTCGTGACGTAATGTATCCTGACTCTTCTTTCATAGTAGAAAAATGGTCTGATGCAGAAGTGCAGAAAAAGATTACAAAGACCCGTTTGTATGAAATACAGGTAAATGGAATGGCATGGAATAAAAAGTTGAATACACAAAGAATAAAGGAAGTAAACAGTATCATCAGTAAAAGATTATTTGTTATTGTTTAAACTCAAGTAACGAATTCCGATTTGAATCTGCTTGCACAAAATTTGGCCTAAGCTAGCTCTCATTCTATTATTCCGCACTATATAAAAAAAAACTTTTAACCTCCCTGACGCTCGTTACTTCAGGCAATGATACAATGTACAAAGTAAACATCGATGATGGCTGGTAAAATTGCGCTTGTATAGTGGCTTCCATATTGAATTTTCACGAGGGCGATCTGGGTTTAATCCCAAATTTGTTTGCTTAAATTTACATTTTCAACTTTATAAATGATGTTGAGTGGGTTTTTTAGTTAGAGATGATAGAACATGATTTCTAGATTGGCAAAGGGACCTTTTCATGCGTCGTTGTTAGTTCCGGTCGCTTCCGGAAGCAAATTTAACAAATCTTTTTTTCAACTATAATATTTTTCTGTAATATTTGTAAGGTTAAGAGAGCCTCTTTTCAAAATACTAAATATATAATATAATTTCGAATTGATAAATCCAAACTCTTGATATTTGTCATTTTCACTTTGAAGCGGGAGTTGAAATGGCGTAATGGTTAGCACGTTTGATTTTCACGCTGACGACCAGGGTTAAATCTCCAGTGTGTCTGAATTTTTTTTCACTTTTTCAGCTTGAATTTACATTTTTATTTTCAAAATTGGACGGAAGACCTCTCATTGTTCGCAATGAGTTTCTATTTCTTTGTATTATTTTGATCCCCTGTTGTGGCCCAATCCTACCAAGGGGTTATGATTTGAACAAACTTTATTCTACACTATCTAATGATGCTTGCATAAAGATCAATCATGGCTTTGCTGTTCTTGAGAAGAAAATTTTTAAATAATTTTCCTATGTTTTCTTATGTAAAAATTTCGTTGTACATTGTAGCCCCAGCCAAGCCTGAGGCCATAATTTTAACAGACTTGATTCTAAACTACCACAGGATGTTTCTATTTAAATATGACCAATAATGGGTTTGCTGTTCTCGAGAAGATTTATTTCCTATGTATTTCTTTGTAAAACTTTGATCCCCTTTTGTGAAACCACCGTATCTCCTGAGGGTCATGATCTGTACAAACTTAGATCTACACTAATGGAGGATGCTTCAATATATGACTAATCAAGGATTTGATGTTCTTGAGAAGATTTTTAAGGTGAAATGTCCCTCTGATAAGAGATAACTTTGCAAAGAAATTATTCCAAGCTGTCCAATGAACAGTGATGAATTGTCCTACCAGAGTTTAATACTGAGGGCCATTATATAGTCAATTCAATCCAATCTGATATATATTACAAATATTGATTTCTATTTTCTTTTGCCAATATTTTTTAAAGTGATTTATAATACTGTAGGCCCGAGTGCCTTAATGGTTCCTAAGTATAATACAACACTGTAAAGGATCCAAAGAAGTATATAACAAAAATAACTGACAGATAAAGCTATGTTGCCCAAAAATTTCAAGAGTCAGGTCAAAATACCCTTGCCTTGACCTCCTTGGGATCGTACTTGGTTTTCCCGAGTCTTACAGGGATGATAATGAATGCAAAATATACAAACACCAGAAGTCTCTGACGAAAATATAGCTCTACTGGTTTGTACTTATAATGAAGGAAAATAAAAGTAGCACTTGGACCTGAAACTTTGCAACAGCAATAAATGATCCTTGGTTTAGTCTCTTTTTGTGGCAACATTTATTGCAATCAGACTAAATTTGTAGGAAGAGTAGCCTTTTGTAAGAATTTCACAGAAATTTCGATTTAAGTAACCATGGCAACATCATTCAACAAAATCAAAAAAAAAAAAAAAAAACAATAAAGACAATTATGTATCTTATGCCCGTATTCATACCTATGGATTAGGTAAGCTAGGTTTATCAAGTAAGCCCGAGTCAGGTAAACTGGGTTTAAATCCCACTTGAACTGAGCTCACATAAACCTTACCTGTGTTTCACTCTGAAAATAAAACTGGTTTTACCTAAACTGCAATCAATCTCGTGTTTTGACAGCATTTGATATAATAATATTTACATTTCCAAATATTTTTTCTTAAGATTCTTTGCAAATTAAAATGCTGTTCATTTTCTCATGAACTACCATGGATGAGCATGAATATCTTCATTGTTACGTCATAATACCATACTTGACGTCAAAACTATAGTGCAAACTGTTTTGCTTTAAAAATGACAGTTGAATGGTGAAATTTGTGGTAACTCATCAGAAAACTAGTGCTAATTGTAACGGGAACCGTTACAGATGTTCCCCAAACGGCTCCCCAATCCCTTATGATGCCCCATTCCCTACAAGCTTCAATAGATTAGACATTACTTTTGTAATATAGATGGACACTTTATTTTTAAGGGTATTTCATTGGAAAACTACTCCGATATAGCCATATGGGTATTAGCCAATCAAGTTTCAGCGCATATGCTTGCACATGTTTTCTACATTTTTCACATTAATTTTCTTATAGTGTCTCACAATACATACATTTGTGTAAAATATTAAAAGAATCTCATTGAAAAATAAGAGAGATGTAACTCTTTAAGTATTAGCCAATCACAATTCAGCATACGCGCATGCATGGCCTTGCATTCAATTTTGATAGTACCATAATGTAGGAGTTCTATGTGCCTATCCATGTCGTAAATTTCATCCTATTTTGTTGAAAACCAAGGGAGTTATAGACATTTAAAGTTTCAACCAATCAGATTGCAGCGCACCTGCATGCGCGTGTTTTCAAGAAATTTCCTATATAACATGTTGTAGCACCTTATAATATATACTTATATTCTAAATTTCAAAGTATTTTGTCAAAAAACAAGGAAATTATTGAGATTTTTGTATCAGCCAATCAGAGAAGAGCGCACGTGCATGCGCGTGAGTTCACGCTAATTTGACCATGTTTTCTTGTCTAGACTAATAATATATCTTTATATTTTGAGTTTCAAAGCAATTCATCAAGAAATATAAAAGTTACGGCTTCATCAAGTATATCAGTCATTTCACTCATTGCACGTGCGCGCAAAATGACCTTCGTTCCGAACACCTACACAACATGCCTATTAACCCTAAAAAGGTTTCATGTCAATCGGATGAGTGGTTCTATGAGAACACTCCCGGACAAAAAAGTACCGGAGAAGAAAGTAGAAAAAAAGAATAATAATAATAATAATAACTAGTTATAATTGTAACGGGGACCGTTACAGATGTTCCCCAAACGCTCCCCAACACCCTTTTGGTGTCTTATTTCCTGTAAGCTTCATTAAATAAGCCAATGAAGTATATTGATAGGTTTTTGCATTTCACGCGCGCGCACGTGCATGCATGTGCAGGATGACCATGTCATCTCATCTATACTATTAATGCATCTTTATATTCTCAGTATTAAAACATTTCATCAAAAAATAAATAAGTTCCAGCTATATCAAGTATATTGGTCATCTTAGCATTGCACGCATGCGCACCTGCATGCATGTTCATAATGACCATGCCATTTTGTCTACACTTATAATATGTCGGTTTATTCTTAGTATCAAAGCTTTTCATAAAAAAATATAAAAGTTATGGCTACATTAAGTATATTGGTCATTTAACACATTGCACGCGCGCGCATGTGCATTCATGAGCATGATGTCCACATCATCTTGTCTAGACTTTCAATATATCTGTATATTCTTAATATCAAAGCTTTTCATAAAAAAATATAAAAATTACGGCTATATTAAGTATATTGGTCATTTAACACATTGCACGCGCGCGCACGTGCATGCATGCATGTGCACGATGACCATGTCGTCTTGTCTACACTTTTAATATATATAAAAATTTTGAGTATCAAAGCATCTCATCAAAAAGTATAAAAGTTACGAGTATATCAAGTATATTTGTCATTTTACGCTTTGCGCGTGCGCACACGTGCATGCATGTGCATGTTGACCATGTCATCTTGTTTACACTTTTAATATATCCTTATATTCTGAGTATCAAAGCATTTCATCAAAAAATATAAAAGTTACAGCTATATCAAGTATATTGGTCATTTTACGCATTGCACGCGCACGCACGTGCATGCACGTGCGCTCATGCATGTGCATGTTGACCATGTCATCTTGTTTACACTTTTAATATATCCTTATATTCTGAGTATCAAAGCATTTCATCAAAAAATATAAAAGTTACAGCTATATCAAGTATATTGGTCATTTTACGCATTGCACGCGCACGCACGTGCATGCACGTGCGCTCAAAATGACCTTGATTCCGCAAATCTACATAACATGCCTATTAACCCTAAAAAGGTTTCACCTCAATCGGATGAGTAGTTGACAAGATCACTCGCGGACAAAAAAGTACCCAGGAAGAAGAAGAAGAAGAAAAATAATAATAATAATAAGAAACAGAGTAAAAACAATATGTTCCCCAACTTCGTTTGGGGAACATAATAAGAAACAGAGTAAAAACAATATGTTCCCAAACTTCGTTTGGGGAACATAATAATGTAAATATAAGAAATGAATTTTAATTTTTGAAGATTCATGAGGTACATGAACTACAACGCTTCACGCCGGCATATTTATCATAAAGCGCTAACGCGCTTCATGACATATGCCGGCGTGAAGCGTCGTAGTTCATGTCCTCATGAATCTTCAAAAATTAAAATTCATTTCTTAATTAACCAGAGAAAGAACCGAAGACACCGGAAAATGAAAAGACAACATATATCTTCATAGAAAACCTTTCATTACTTCACAGAAAATGTTTTATTAGGAGCATCCTCCTATTTTGAGTAGAGACAATGTTCTCACCATTTCTATCAATAAATTAATTCATGAAATATAACAAAGGCCTTCACTTACTCTATATTTACATTTTCTAAGACAGCAAAAGACCAAATTCAAGGGCAGATTCAGGAATTTTTCTTCTTAAGGGGCACGGGCATACCCACTCAAAAAAAGAAACATCTTCCAAATCAAATTCAATATTTTTTTAAGGACTAAAAAGCACCAATACTTATTTGTCACTTTCATTCTACGTGTACACATAGGCATGGGTTCCTATCTACTAAGGACCAGTTAGGGGAGGGGTGGAGGGGTTTCTTAATTAAAAACTTGCAATTTCATTTGTAAGCATTATCTATGGGAATGCAGTTTTGAAATCCAGATATTTGACTAAATTAGTCCAAATCCAAAGCCAAGTAAATGTCTTAAAGTCTTAAGGTCAGACGACACGTTCCTAGAAAATATATATTTTTTCCCAAGAACTAGTCATTGAAGTTTAACTTCCTAAAGAAGTTTCCTCATCAAAAATTGAGGAACCTTACCAGGCATTTGGGCAAGATACCAGAGGGCGATATTTCTTATATAATCCTTATGGGCAATCTTTTGAATTGCCGATGTCACAATTTTTGATGTACTTATTATTTTAAACATATTGAAAACAATTTAGAAATCACGAGAGAATGACAATTATGAATAAATTTTGATATAATACCAAGGTCTACAAAATATATATTTGAGGAACGTGTCGTCTGACATTAAAAGAGAGCGAAGTTGCAAATTGGAGACAATGTAGAATCACCTTTAAATTTCCACCTGGGAATGGCATTGAACATTGATGTAAAACACTTCGGTATGTTCATAATGAGCAGAACAGTATTTTGAGAGACGTTCAAGGTCATCATATAAATAGATTTGAATTCTGTCATGAATAATTTTGAGTCGTCTATTAATTTTTCCAATAAGATCCAGCCTCTTCATCTAATCTAACCAGTCCTCCAGTGTGAGAAGAACAATAAATCGAGATTTAAACCTACCCTAGACCAGGTTTAGGCTTAGCCTAATTTGTGAGCTTAGCTCACTTCTGAGAAACAGGTATGAAACTGATTTAAAAAATGTAAGCTGTTCTTAGTTGTAAACCTGGCTTAAACACAGGTGTGAATACGAGCATTAGTGTAGTCTACTTGTGTGCCAAGTTTTACTGAAATCACTCCAAAACTATAAGAAGAGTAGCATTTTGAAAGTATTTCACAAAAATTTCTATTTTTAGTAACCATGGCAACACTGTTCATCGAAATCAAAAACCAATACATAGAATTATGTATCTTAGTGTAGTCTACTTGTTTGCCAAGTTTTATTGAAATCAGATCAAAACTGTAGGAGGAGTAGTGTTTTGAAAGTTTTTCAGGGAAATTTCTATTTTTAGTAACCATGGCAATACCATTCATTGAAATAAAAAAACGATACACAGAATTATGTATCTTAGTGTAGTCTACTTGTGTGCCAAGTTTTATTGAAATCAGACCAAACCTGTATAAGGAGTAGCGTTTTGAATGTATTTCCAAGAAATCTGTATTTTTAGTAACCATGGCAACACCATTCACCAATATCAAAAACCGATACACAGAATTATGTTCTGAGTGTAGTCTACTTGTGTGCCAAGTTTTTGAAATCAAACCAAAACTGTATGAGGAGTAGCGTTTTGAAAGTATTTCCCAGAAATCTGTATTTTTAGTAACCATGGCAACACCGTTCATCAAAATCAAAAACCGAGTTAACCATGCATCGGACACATACCTTGCTTCGGACAACTTTAAGCAATAAACTTTCATTGAACCTGAGCGTCCCCGTATTTTTACTAGTTTGTGTCTTAAAGGTGAAGATTTAAACGTTTTAATGATGCCGATTTTAAGTTTCATGCTGTGATAAAAATACATCAAGAATGGCCTTGAAATTACGTCATATTTTGCATCATCAAAGGGGAGTAACCAGAATTTTACGATGTTGCAATTTTTAGAGTTGTCCTTCTTTTAAATAGACTTCAACGGAACCAGTCGGACCTAGGTAAAATTTGTCAAAGATTGATTATTGTAAAGAATTTTTTTTAAATTTTACTTCAATGTTTGTAAAATATTTTTTAGAGTTGTTTTTTACTAGTATGTTTATTTCACCGTACATCGGACACAGATTAACCATGCATCGGACATGTTCTGATGCATGGGTAATCACTTCCATTTTCATATAAAAAACAAATGACAGCTGTTTTTTGTGGAAATAGAAAACAAAAACTCTAAATTTTCAGTGAAAATACAAGTTATTGACATATGACTACTAGAAGTGGACTCAATTTATTTTTTTAAACTGGATGATGATAATCCCACGAGAAAAAGGCGCGAGATGTGGATCGAAATAGTCATTCAAATTTTACTATAAGGTTAATTTTTAAATAAAAGATAAAAATGTTTCGACATTACTAATTTTAAAGCACCGAGATCAAGGTATGATATTTTTTCAGTTCGAAATGTCGTATGTCCGATGCATGGTGAATATTGTCCGAACCATGGTTAATTTTGACTTATTTCGAAAAAATCGTTTTTAGTGATATTTTCTCAATAAATAACACACGATTGTGTCAAAAAATAATATTTTTAACCACATACTACATGTGAAGCTCCATTTTGATAATATTCGGTGGGTAGCGATATCGCTAGATCTTGTTGAAGTGCGAGGGTGTCCGATGCATGGTAAATTCACCCTACACAGAATTGTGTATCTTAGTGTAGTCTACTTATGTGCCAAGTTATATTGAAATCAGACCAAAACTGTAGGAGGAGTAGTGTTTGGAAAAATTGTTTACAGACGGACGGACAGCTAGACAGACAAACAGACAGACAGACGGACGACGGACACCTTACTATCGCATAAGCTCTTCTGGTCTCTGACCAGTAGAGCTAAAAATGGACACTTTCCTAGTGTGTAAGGTATTCAATATACACAGATATGTTTTGTCACTTGCCTAGTGCTACATTTAAGTACACAAAGAGAGAACTGGCTATACAACGTGGCTATTTGCCACTTTTCACTAACTAAAATGTCCCCTAGTCAACCTGGCTCTCTGTGATCACTTATTCACTTTGATAAAGTATAAAACAACTTTATGCATTCTCTAGCCAATTAAACTCTTGATCTCCATGACTTTACCTGACAATAACTTATCTATTAACTATTAAACAGGACACCACAGTATACAGTACGAACCAGACCCAACCTGACACCGAAGCAGTCCCAGAAAGCAGTCCAGGAGCCTGCTTGGAAACTGCTCTGGGACCCCTGTGGGAATGCTCTGGGATTGCCCTAGAAAGCAAACCTAGCAGTCCCAGCAGTCCCGGGGACTGCTTTTTTGGACTGCTTTGTTCACTCATGAAAAAGGTTCTGAGTGAAATGATATAGTCCCTGAAATGTTCTCCCTTCAATTTTTCTGTTCTTTCACCTTTCGTTCAGCATGCTTTCACTGTTCATTCACCATGTACTCTCCGTTCACAGTTTTGCATTCAGCGTTCACCTTGCGCTTGCATTCACCATTCACAGAGTGTTCAGCATTTGCTCTTTGTTTGTTTACTTTGCATTCAACTTACGTTCAGCATTCACTTATCGTTCAGTCTTCATTGTCATTTGGAACTCAGATGTGAAAGGACTTATTTATGAAAGAGGGTAAAAATGAGAATGCCAGCATCTACAGGTTTTGAAATTTTATGAAAAATAAATTATCATTTTATGAAAAATTATTATTTAATTAACTTAATTATTATCTTATTTAATTATTTTATATACAAAATAAATGTTGTAAGTATATTAATTTAGAAAGATACTGAACGATTAAATTAAAATATGGCAATATGTACAGATATTTCAAGTGCAGCAACATTTTATTGTTATGTCAAAGATGACAAATCATTGATAAAGATAATAATTCAAGTCGATTGAATAACCACCTGCAGCATAATTACGAAAATATTCATTTCTAACACATTTTCCAGTTACTATAGAAATACATGTAAGAGCTAGTTCTAAGAATTATAGATAACATTATGGATTAACAAGATGTGTTTGTGAAACACTGATGGTTAAAGTTTCTTAAGTGCAAGTCAAAATCCAGGCCAAAAGATAAAAAAATGTTGGTACCCAAAGAAAGGTCTTGTCTCAAGGAATATACCTGTGAAATTTGAAAGCCCTAGCTGCGACTGTTCAAAAGTTATGGCGAAGGTTAAAGTTTTTTTAAAGTAAGTTAAACGTCAAGGTCAAGGTCAAAGTTGTTGGTATCCAAAGGAAGGTCTTATCACAAGGATTACATATGTGAAGTATGAAAGCCCTAGCACCAACCATTCAAAAGTTTTGGCCAAGGTTAAAGTTTTTCAAAAGAAGGTCAAACTCCTATGTCAAGGTCAAAGGGTCAAAATGGTTGGTATCCATAGGAAGGTGATGTCACAAGGATTACATATGTGAAGTATGAAAACCCTAGCATAACCATAAAGTTTTGGCCAAGGTTAAAGTTTTTCAAAAGTAGGTCAAACTCCTTGATCTAGGTCAAAAGGTCAAAGTGGTTGGTATCCAAAGGAAGGTCTTGTCACAAGGATTCCATATGTGAAGTATGAAATCCCTAGCACCAACCATTCAAAAGTTATGGCCAAGGTTAAAGTTTTTCAAATGTAGGTCAAACTCCTAGGTCAAGATCAAAACGTCAAAGTAGTTGTTATCCAAAGGAAGGTCTTGTCACAAGGATTCCATATGTGAAGTATGAAAGCCCTAGCTTCAACCGTTCAAAAGTTATGGCCAAGGTTAAAGTTTTTCAACAGTAGGTCAAACTCCTAGGTCAAGGTCAAAGGGTCAAAGAGGTTGATATCCAGAGAAAGATCTTGTCACAAGTAATACACAGTGAATGTTGAAACCCCAAGCACCAACTGTTCTAAAGTTATGGCCAAGGGTAAAGTTTTTCAAAAGTAGGTCAAACTCCAAGGTCAACGTCAAAGTTGTTAATATCCAATGGAAGGCCTTGTCACAAAGAATACACATGTGAAGATTGAAACCCCAAGCACCAACTGTTCAAAAGTTATGGCCAAGGTTAAAGTCTCATAAAATTTTGCAAAAGTGGGTCAAACTCCAAGGTCAAAAGGTCAAATATGATGGTACCCAAAAAAAATCTTGTCACAAGGAATACATATATGAAATATGAAAGTCATAGCTCCAACCAATCAAAAGTTATGGGCAAGTTTAAAGCTGACAACAGACAGACAGACAAACAGACAGGACAAAAACAATATACCCCCAGGATCTTTCGATCCGGGGGCATAAAAATATCTACCATGTGATGTACATTGATAGTGTGGTTAAAAAATATTTATCTAAATTATAATACACGGGAAAAAACACACTAGCAAAGTTATGGCGTTGCTAAAAGGGAATAGGCTTTTCTATATATATACAGTAGTGTGACATAAATGAGTTCGCAAAATGGCCGCCGTCAACGTAAATATTTCAGAAGGGTGGTAAATCAGTTGCTGAATTAACGTAACCGCTACTTTTAAGGACAAAATATTTTGAATGAGTTTCGGTACGACTTAATTAAAACAGTCCATTGATGTAAAATTGGATTATTCCCCTTTGATAAACAATTATCGTCTGCTTGGAGACATGGCTCCCCATGGTGGAGAACCGACTAGTAATCTAAAAAAAATAATCATACAGATGTCAAATGAAGGTCTTTCAAGCTATAAAATTGAGAATTTAACCGGAATAAACAGTCGTACCATCCAAAAATTTCTCAAGCGTGTAAGGGAAAGAGGTAATACAGAAAATTTACCGAGAAGTGGGGTGAAATGAAAAACTTCACAGAGAGATGACAGGGTTCTTTTCCGAAGCATTAAAATCAATCGTCGTCAGACTTTAAAAGACATTACAACCAGATTCAATGCTAGGACAGGATCTAATGTGTCACTCAGAACAGTTCACAGACGATTATCGGAGGAAGGTTATAAGAGGTGTGTTGTTTCTAAGAAAACCACTGTTTCACGCGTGAATAGAGTGAAGAGAACCCGATTTTGTAGACAGAAATTGCACTGGACAGTAAACAATTATTGGTCATCCATAACATTCAGTGATGAGACTAAGATAATTATTGGAAAAAATGATAAAGTTCATGTCTAGAGGAAGAGTGAGGAAAGAATACCTCCTGAATGTGTCGGATTGCGTGGTGATTGGGAAACGAACTGTCGGGCCTCCCTCATGTTTTGGGGTTGCATATGTTATTATGGAGTCGGCACCTTAAAAACTGTGGATGGGAACATGAATAGCGAGAAATATGTTACAATTCTTGATGAGTGTCTTTGGCCTGTGATCGCTCGTCATTTCCCAAACCGGCGTTGGACTTTCCAAGAAGACAATGCCCCCTGTCATGTCTCCGCCTTCTCAAATCGTTGGAAAACAACAATGTTAACACTCTACCGTGGCCCCCACAAAGTCCTGATCTCAATATAATCGAAAATGTCTGGAGAGTGCTCAAAATCCGTGTACAAAGGAGGACACATGAGGTCAGAAACGCGAATGATCTGGAGCGAATCGTCAATGAAATATGGGGTAGCCTCCCTTTGCACTATATTCAAAGCTTATATGCAAGCATTCCCAGGAGAATTCGAAGTGTTCTATGCTCTAGAGGCCATATAACAAAGTATTAAAACAAAAAGGTAAGTTTTAATATAATTTTATTGATAAAAATTAGATTCAACATACCGCAAGCGCACCGCACGCATGAATGACGGCGGCCATTTTGCGAACTCACTTATGTCACACTACTGTAGTCATAGTTTTGGGTTAGAGAGAAAAAAAATGCTTTTCTACATTGCAACTATACATGTTTCCCGTTCCAGGTGAAATTAAGAGCCCCCCCCCCCTCCATTTTTTTTAATCAGCCACTTGCGCAATATTTTGTAGTATATATTTAATTAACATTAAACAAGAAATCAAAGAGTTTTATGACATAAAAATGTCAGTCTCAAAACATACATCTATCCAAGAATTTTATTTGGGAATCGTAGTTCAAAATACACGCGTGGCAGTGGTATTTGTGTATATCAAATTCATGCATCTTAATCATTGCAAGTGTTTAATATGTCCAATGTAGTTTTGTTTTTTTAATAAATGATGGATTCAGATCTAGAAATGATCAGGAAAATGTATAAAACTTCTTGGAAGTACTAGGACTTCCGCTTCATCGTGACGAGACTTACACAGACAACACAGTTTCATATGATTTTGATTGACAGGACAAGCACATGGACTTTGTGTGAATTTGAACTGCAGAAAAAAAAAGTTAAAAAGACTATGACTGCCAAAAAAATGGATTTGTTAATAAAGAATGGTTTAATAACACTGTCTGATATATAAAAAAAATACAACATAGGAGTTTTTGTTTCATAGAATGCATGCATTGTGGGAAGGGTGAATCTCTTTTTCTGTATAAATTGTCTGTCTATTTAAACCAGCTATGACAGCATCACACTTAAATACTAAAATCTGAAAATTAAATCTACAATAAAATTTAAATGCCTCTCTGTATCATCTTGCCCGAATACAATTACAGAAGGGGGGGGGGGTCTAAGGATAGTATTCTACCTAATAAATGCTAAATAAACTAGAAATATGGCCATAGGATATGAATGCCCTGCCAAGGGTATATTAGTAATGCAACATGAAAATGTATTAATTTGTATGAAATTTGATGAGAATTTTAAAATTGAAAACTAAAAAGTTGGATATAGATGATAAATTCTAACGAAATTATGAATAAGCTTACATAAATATATCTTAAATGATTTCTTTAAAAAAAACTTAGCAAAATGCAAATTTAAGAAAAGTGAGATCAAGGTCACAGAAAACTTAATGATCAAACATTTTTGATGCAGTTGAATAGTTCTCACAAATATGTAACAGCATATTAAGTTTAATAAAAATATTTTGAATGGTTTATTTAAAACAGAGCTAAACATTTACTTAAAATAAATGAAGTTAAGGTCAAAGGAAAGGTCAAGGTCAAAAAATGTTGATGCAGTTGAAAAACTTATATCAGTATGTATTAACATATGAAGTTTGATAAAAATATTATGAGGCCATACCAATTTGCAATATAGTTCGTCAGATTCGCCGCTTCTATTTGTAACAAATCCAAATTATAACACATGTATCATCTAAAAAAAATATGTCTGCCCGCGCATCCAAAAATATCCAAATACATTTTTTTTACACTTTACACCAAACGCACAAAAGACTTCGGAACATGTCGTTGAGGAATGACAGAAAAATTCGTACTTCGTAACTCATACTGTGTAACAATGTGTGAAATTTTTCACGATGCCTGCATGTCTATAGCTACTCTTTATATGTACGTTACGTCAATAGTTAAAAACAGTGGATGTGAATTTTTTCCTTTTACTGCAATCAAACTAGTACGAATTATCTAACTGTGTCTCGGGACAAGCCCTCACCACAGTTAGAACTAGAAGCCGAGGAAACTTTTGAAGCACTGTTCAATGTTACTATAAAGAGAACATAGAAAAAGTCCACGGAGGGTTTGGTGAATATTGATGATGTTTGCTCTATCAAAATAAAAAAAATTCTAAGAGCAATGTATTTGAGATTTCAAGACCGAACATGTCGCTAGGAATTTGCACAGAACTGAACAGAACGTTTGTAGAAATGAAACTATAAATTGCAATGTAACACATACCTCATTCAAAACACGACAAACAGAAAGTAGACGTGTTTTCACATTTTATGAATGCTTCAAAAAATTATTCTCTCCCTGGAAAAATTACAGGCAAACGAGATCACAGAATTTATTTAATGATTTGATAGAATGGGCAACAAATTGGAGAGGAAATTCTTCAAAAAGACCTTATTTAATATAGCAAAACATTACCTGTTATGAAAATAAAGTCTTTGAAACCTGAAACTTTTTATTTATTGAAAACAATATCAAACAAGAGGCCCAAAGGCCTCAATGGTCACCTGAGTATAATACAACAACTTAGAGGATCCATAGAATATAAAATAAACTGGTAGATGAAGATTTGTTGCCTAAAAGCAAGAGAAATAGGATGATCAGGATCAATGAAATAATTAGTCTAATATCTAGTTACAACTCAAAAATTAAGTTCTAATCTGTCCCCATTTTATCACTATCACCATGCAGACTATTAACAAACTATTAGTGCTTCTGTACTATTTTTAACCCTAATTTGTAATCTCTCACATTGGCCTCTTTGGGTCTTTGAAGACCATTTTAAAAAGTTATTTTTATCTCATTTTTATTTATCTATTACTTACAAGTATACCTGATCATTAAAACTATGAAAGTACTTTTTGTATTATACAATAAAAATTCTTGCATAATTCTCTTATTCTATTAACCTTTCAAGTACATTATTTACAGTGATTAATAATGGAAAGGGGAATAACTCCTCTCAGTAGAATACAAATTAATAGAGCCCTGGCCAGGACCAGAACACTTGACCAAATGGTCCAGATGTTCAAAAATCTGGTAAAAATACTCTTCCTTATTAAAACTTTTACTCTTTTTGCCTCTGATATGCCCAGGTGCAGAGAAAATTTTTAAAGAAATAATGCATTTTTATTACAGATTCACTTTATTATCAATAGACCCCCCCCCTCCCCAGCAAGAAACACCAGATCCTCTCACCCTGGGACCAGAAGTTTGCTCATCATAAGTAATCACTTTGTTTATCTTCTTAACACTAAGAGTAGACAGGATTATTTAATAGAATTAATGCATTTTCACTATATTATCAAGAGCCCAACTCTTACACCAGCACATCTGACCCAGGGGTCATGCAATTCACTACTCTGGAAGAAGCACTCTTGCTCATCATAACTATACACTTAGCTTCACTTTCCACTTTATATTTGTGTTTCATATTGTTTTTGTTATGTTTTCATGTTGATGTAATGTGCACTATACTAAGATGCAATAAATTAAGGTTGATTGTGATGTTGTCTTTTATACTAAAATGTAACTGATGATTATATCAAGCATTTCTGCCAATTTGATCAAATTTAAAGAAATTTTTGTTTGGACCCCCCTGCCTCCATAAATAATTTCTCTGATTATTTATTAATTATTGACTTTTTAACCAGCAGCAGAAAAGTATATCTTCAAAGAAATTTTGCTTTTTCACTATATAATCAATAGACCCCCCCCCTTTCACCAGAACCCTTGACCCTGGGGCCATGAAATCCAAAATTTTGGAAGAAGCACCCTTGCGTATCATAACAAAGTATTTAATTTGTTTAAATAATACCCAGGAGTAGAGAAGAAGATTTTCAGAGAAATACTGCACTTTCACTATATGATCTATATAGCCCCACCCTAGCACCAGAGCCCTTGACCCTGGGGCTATGAATTTCACAATTTTGGTAGAGTCACTCTTGCTTATCATAACTATGTATTTAATTTGTTTCGATAATACCCAGGAGTAGAGAAGAAGATTTTCAAAGAAATACTGCACTTTCACTATATGATCTATATAGCCCCGCCCTAGCACCAGAACCCCTGACCCTGGGGCCATGAATTTCACAATTTTGGTAGAGAGCTCAATGCTTATTACAATCATGCCAAAAGTTTGACTGCTTGATGTCCAGGAGTAAAGAAGAAGATTTTTAAAGATAGCACTAATTTTCATGGTTTTAGCCCCACCCCTCAGGCCCCAGGGGGGCAGGGACCATGAAATTCATTACTTTTGTACCCCTTCACCCATTGATGCTATATGCCAAAATTGGTTGGAAATGGTTCAGTGGTCCAAGAGAAGAAGCTGAAAATGTTCAAAAGTTTACGACCGACGGACGACTGATGACGAAAACAGATAGCAATAGGTCACCTGAGTGACTCAGGTGACCTAAAAATAATATTTGTAAAATTATTTCACCCTCATGCCTAACTTTTTATTTTTGAAAATCCAAAGAACTATTTTACAAATTGGTGTGGCCTGAATGGTTTCTTTAAAACAGAGCTGAACACAAATTGAGAAAAGTAAGGCCAAGGTCAAATGAAAGGTTAAGGTAAACTAGAAATATGTCCATAGGACATGAATGCCCCGCCAAGGGTATATTAGTAATGCAACATGAAAATTTGTGTAAGTGTATGAAATTTGATGAAAATATCTTGAATAGTTTCTTTAAAATTGAAATCTAAAAAGTTTGATATAGATGATAAATTCTCACCAAATTATGTATAAGTGCATAAGCTTACATAAATATATCTTAAATGATTTCTTTAAAATCAAGCAAAATGCAAATTTTAAAAGAGAAGTGAAGTCAAGGTCCCAGAAAAGTTCAAGGTCAAATGTTTTTGATGCAGTTGAATAGTTCTCATAAATCAGATCAGCATATTAAGTTTGATAAAAATATTTTGAATGGTTAATTTAAAACTGAGCTAAACACTAACTTAAAAAAAATGAGGTTAAGGTCAAAGGAAAGGTCAAGGTCAAAAAATGTTGGTGCAGTCGAAAAGGTTACATCAGTATGTATTAGCATATGAAGTTTGTTAAAAATATCTTGAATGGTTTCATTACAACTGATCTACACACTAATTTAAGAAAAGTGTGGTCAAGGTCAAAGGAAAGGTCAAGGTGAAAAAAGCTTACATCAGTATGCATCAGCATATGAAGTTTGACACTAATTTAGGAAAACTGAGGTCAAGGTCAAAGAAAGGTCAAGTTCAAAAATTGTTGATGCAGTTGAAAAGGATACATCAGTATTTATTAGCAGATGAAGTTTGATAAAAATATTATGAATGGTTTCTTTAAAACTGAGCTAAAATCTTATTTAAGAAAAGTGTGGTCAAGGTCAAAAGAAATGTCATGGTAAAAAAATATTGATGCAGTTGAATAGCTCTCATCAGTATGTATCAGCATATGAAGTTTGTTAAAAAATATCTTGAATGGTTTCATAAAAACTGAGCTAAACACTTATTTATGAAAAGTGAGGTCAAGGTCAAAAGAAATGTCAAGGTAAAAATGTTGATGCAGTTGAATAGCTTAGATCAGTATGTATCAACAAACAAAGTTTGATTACACCATCTTGTAATGAATGTTATCTTTAAAACTGAGCTAAACACTAATTTAAGAAAAGTGAGGTCAAGGTCAGAGGAAAGGTCAAGGTCAAAAAATGTTGATGCAGTTGCATAGCTCTCATCAATATATATCAGCATATGAAGTTTGATAAAAATATCTTGGATAGTTTCTTTGAAACTGAGCTTTGAACAGAGCTAAACACAAAGTGTGACAGAAGGACAGACAGAAGGACGGAAGGACAGAAGGACGGAAGACGGACATGACAAACACTATATGCCCCAGCCATATTCATAGAGGGCATAAAAATATTGATGCAGTTGAATAGTTTACATCAGTACGTTTCAGCAAATGAAGTTTGGCACTAATTTAAGAAAAGTGAGGTCAAGGTCAAAGGAAAGGTCAAGGTCAAAAAATGTTGATGCAGTTGAATAGCTCTCATCAGTATGTATCATCATATGAAGTTTGATAACACTATCCTGAATGATTTCTTTAAAACTGAGCTAAATGCTAATTTAAGAAAAGTGAGGTCAAGGTCAAAGGAAAGGTCAAAAAATGTTGATGCAGTTAAATAGCTTACATCAGTGTGTTTCTGCATAGTTAGATTACAATATCTTCAATGGTATCTTTAAAACTGAGCTAAACACTAATTTAGGATATTTATTCTGCTTCAGCCAATTCTCAGACTGCCTTACTATATTCTTTGGACTGTATATTCCATACACAAATCTCTACGTAAAGGTGTTAGCAAACTATCTATTGCTCAATATCACACGATATCCCAGGCAAATCTTCAGAATCTGGGTCATTTCCCCCCCAGTGCCTGTTCCACCTAGGTCATTTCCGCCAAAGTCATTTCACTCCTAGGTCATTTCACTCCACAACCTAGGTAAATTCACTCCAAAAATGAAAATTGTCGATTTACCTTTGGATATGAATATTTTAAGTTAATTAATTATTTGTTTCAAATTTAAGGTAAGGTTTGCGACCCCCTCCAAATTTTATTGTTTTAAAAATTGTACACGTCATAGATCTTTTTATTTGGGAAGAATAGCTTCATTATCTAACACAATTTCAACGGATATTGTCTGTCTCGGTTTTTGAGTAAAAGACGCCAAATTTGAGGTATTTGACGTTTCACACATTATTTTCTATGAAAAAATTTATTTATTTTATAAACTATCATATCAAAATAAATAAAATGACATGAATTGTTATATGTTATGCTTAATTTTTTTGGTTATTTAAATTGTAAAAATTTGGATAAAAAAGAGGATTTTTCAATTTTCCTTAATAAAGTGTAACCGTTTCCATGGCAACAAACAAGTAAAAATCACCATTTTCTATATCTAATGATTCCAAAAAAATCCAAGAAATTTTTAACTGGATCATTTTCATTACCATGAACAAAAAAAATATATACGTCCCCAACACCATTTCCATGGAAACAGAGACTATATAACAGGTTTTGTACATAAAAATCGGACTTTTTTTGCATCTAAAAAGTAAACATTGATACAATTTTGAGAAGGTATACTTGTCAAACTAAATTTTATATGAAATTGTTTTTTGGCTGAAAATTGACCTCAATAACACTCATTCTGTGCTACTAAATAATCAGTTCATGGAAAGACTTTTGGTATACTTGTCCTACTTAGAGCACTTTTACAAATTGGTCGCGATTTCAACTGGGCGCTTGCTAGATGAAGTTCGAGCTCCAAGAGCTCGACGCCATAAAAATCAATGAGATGCTGAAGAGATACGTGTTAAGCACACTGGGCAGTACTTAAAAAGGACCATAAAGTTATATGAGACGTATATCATGCTTGCTTTCATACACCAATGAACTTACATGCTATCTTCTTTTTTTTCCCCTGTCTACGACTTTCTGGGACAACCCTCTTATATACAATTTTATAAATATCTTAATTTATTTTTAATTTCAAATTATTTTAAAAAGAAAAAGAAGGCAATTATTGAGATTTTCATTTCAGTAATTTGGAGCAAATTGCACAAGCATGCACATGAATTATATCTAACTTGAGCATGTCATTTTGTCTAGACTATAAATATATATTTAAATATTAAGTTTAAAGCATTTCATCAAAAAATGTAAAAGTTGCCTCTATATATCAAGTATAGATATATTTTTTAACCATCAAGCTTTTGGGACCACCACTTTAAAATGAAAAATTACAAATATCTTTAAGTATAGCTTAATCATATCTTATACAAACTATACACAAATCATTCTGAAAAGACTCTCTATTTTTCTTACTAATATCACAGAAAAATCCCCCCCCACCCAAATTAAAATCTTGACATTTGAAATTCACTTCCTTAATATCTTCATTCTCCTTCACCCATAAATGCTATATGCCAATATTGGTTCAGCACTTCAAGAAGCTAAATTTGTTCAAAGTCGACAAAGGACAAAAACAAATTGCAAAAGGTCACCTGAGTGAATCAGGTGATCTAAAACCCAAATTTTCATGTCATATGCATACCCATGTCTTCTCAATGGTAAAGCCAAGAATTCCTTCATTTCTTGGCGACTCGTCCATGTATACAAAAAGTTCTCCAATATGCTGTGACCATAAAGACTGGTCCCCAATGTAAGTATCTGTAACTTCTTTAGAAGATGTAGCTCGAAGTTTTTTCCTAGGTGGACTTAATTCATCAGCTTCCTCAGCTAGAGTTTTCTTGACCTATGAACGATGTGATTATAAAAAAAAAATACATTGACTTCATTTCTGATATTGAAAAGGAAAATAAGATTTGAGATCTTGCTTCATCTGTAAATACACTAAAAATAAAGAAGGTATAATCTAAATATAGATAAAAGATAAGACACTTGTAACTGCATGCAGGCAAGTGTATACAGTGACATTTTATTTGAAGAAAAAACAATTGCACTGATTATATTGTAACAAACATAGATTAGGTTAAAATGAGTGCACTATTCATTTAGTTTTTTATATTAACAGCAGATTCACATTATTCTGAATTTCTTTACACTGTATACCATGTAGAATTTTTTTTTTTTTTTTTTGCTATCTCCTGCTTTCAAACCATTTTATTCCTTTAAAAAGGCACCCATAGAGACACATTCCAAGAAAAATTAAACCATCTCATTTGAATGTGCCAATGATATCTTGTATACAGTGAAACTTAATACAAACCTCTGTTAATCAGGTCGGGTACACTACCTTTTATGGAAGGCACTTTTCAACACGTGACTATGTTTTCGTCAAACCCATTCCCCAATCAATATTGAATGAATCGCAAAGCATGACGGGCTACTATGTGTTTACGATTCAACAGCGACATGTGGTTTTTTTCAGTCTACTGCATAATATTTATTTGGTTACCGGAAAAATGTACAGTTTCTTTTTCACTTTATAAGGCTAACATTGAAAGATTATATTCCAAAGACACTGTTCCCTGTTCACATTTAATATTGGAGTTGTTTTAGATGATTAATAGTTGCTTCAAATACCGTACAAACGCTTTGACATTTGAGTGTATACAAAAAACATTTTGATGATATTGAAGAGTTAAATAATAATTGCGCACATTATACTGCTGTCTAAAACAATGAACTTGTATATCATGTGGAAAAAATACGCTCACTGCTTAATCAACACAATATCACCTACGTCTCTTTGAACAATAGTTTACGCCGTTGTATTACAAGTTGATATACGGCTTCATAAAGAAAATTTTGTAAATGTGAGCATAGAAATGAAAGATTATACATCATTTCCAATATTTCTTTCATTAATATCAAAAAAGAATTGAAAATGAGTTTCCAAGGGACAATTAAATTTCCTCTTTATTTTCAATACACCTGAGTTCATATTGATTATTGTAGTAGCCCACAATGCATTGCGACTCATTCAGCAGTCGGTAAAGTAAACAGATAGCAAATTTATGCTGATGTCAGAAAATCTACTGGTCTCAACCTGCTAGTCTTAGACTTTCTGTAGGGCATTATATTCTAGACCCTTGATACTTAACATCAGTCAAATGATGATCTAGATTCTTAATTAAGAAATTAATAACATCAATAACTTTAGATTGTTGTTGACAAATGATTGAGATGACTTAAGCCCCACCTCTTTACCATATGAAATGCTGTCATTGGTTCCTTGCTACACTCGTTGTCATTTAAATTGCCAGAATTTCTATCCTATGTATATTTCACTCGTGAATGAAAAAACTGTGTAAACAGTTTGTCTAGCACAATAAAACGAGAAAATATGGCGCCCCTTACAGATTTGCAGCAGATACTGCAAATGCAGTATTTGCTGCTATAGCGCTGCAATTGTACTTAATGTCTACTGCAAAAATGAAGTATATTTGCAGTACTTATTAGCATAATGTACTGCGCAGCAGTATATTCTAATAATCTACAGTAAATATACTGAAAATGTGCTGCAAAAACTTTTCGTATTTTCTTTTCAGTGACACAAAATTTCATATGCTGCTTTTGTACTGCAAATAAGCTGCATTTCTACTGCATTATCTTTATTATTGAGATACTGGTATTAAAGGTATACTGCATTTCTGCTGCATTATCATTATCATTCACAAGTCTGTCATAGGTGTACTGCATTTGTACTGCATTATCTTTATCAATTAGACACTGGTATTGATGGTACTGCATTTGTACTGCATTATCTTTATCATAATTAGATATATGTACTGGCATCAAAGGTACTGCATTTGTACTGCAATATCTTTATCACTTAGATTCTGAAGGTATACCATATTTTGCCAATATATTAATTGGCTGTATTTGCATTATCTTAATAACTGTGAAAAAATGCAGCAATAATTAAAATCTAATGTTTATTACAGCTGTTTTAATGGTGACTTTTTAATAAGATATATTATATGATGTCTTAAAAACATCTGCATGAAATTTGAGACCAAATTAAATACCAGGTGTTCAAAGGGATTTGTGGGAAATGCAAAATACATGTGTAAAAAAACTATTTGTTCTGACATTGAAAATATACTAATAGACATGATGTTTCAATATTAATGTATCTTTTATTATATCATTTTCAATAATACTTGGATAAAATTCTACATAGTTTTTCTTATCAATATCCATGTACATAAAAGGTTCCTCAATATATATCCTCTATATGCTAGCATAATATTTGGTATCCCAATGGACACTTAATTGACATACATTTGTACTACATTTTTGTACATGAGCTTCATGACAGTTTGTGGTAAATGCTAGTAAGTACAGTGTATACAAAAACTCTTGGTCTGACATTGAAACAATCAATGGACAACTAAATATATTAATCTTTTTCAATAAGATTTGGGGAAAATGCCACCTGCTTTTTTCTCTCATCAATATCTATGTACATGACAGGTTCCTCGAGTTCATCTACAAGTATTACATTTGTTACAGTGCAGGAAACTAATTTTGTTACAGCATCGATGCTGATTTGAATGCTTCCTTTGCTTGCTGATTTGAATGCTTCCTTTGCTTGCTGATTTAATGCTAGTAATCCTTATCCTGATGCTGTTTTATAATTAGGTCATTGCTACCGGAAGTAGCATCATGCTACCGGAAGTAGATAATGAATTTCAGCATTGCCGTTTAAAGCAATAAAAGTGCCTTTTACAATTATTTGATCATAATATCTCACTATGTTTCAATAATGTGAATACTTTAACCAATATTCTTTCTTTCTTTTCTAATTTTTTACTGAATTAAAACTCATTGAGTTTCTGATGCTAGTAGGATAATGCTGTATTTATGTAGGTCAATGCTGGTTTTATCCTTTGCTTGCTGATGCTGATCCTGGTAATGCTGTTTTTTAAATGCTGATCCTGATGCTAGCTCGATCCTGATGCTACTAATGCTTATGCTGATGCTGCTTTATGTAACAAAATTAGTTCCCTGCACTGTAAACCAATGGACACTTGACAAACATTTGTACAAGATTTCTGTACATTAAGTATTCTAGTAACAGCAACATATGTGTATCCATTTTCAGTTGCACACTGTAAAAAATATCTAATCTGACAAATACCACTCTTGTTCTTACATGTATAGGAGTTTCTTTTTTTTACAGGCTTGTACTCCTCACTATAATACATTATCTTATTGTGTAAAACTCTGTAGAGGATATGATATTCAGCAACATTTCCAAACTTATTTTCCAGTAATTGTGTAACATGTTCCTCAGGCAAAAAGGCCTTTATAGAGCCAACCACAAAAGTTTTAAGTCCAATACATATCCTAGTAAATGACTGTTGCAAAGATGACTGCATCTTTTGATAAAAAGACTTCACAGAACCTATTTCTAATTTGTCAACAAGTTCAGGAATTTTATTTTGAATGCATACAGCAGTTACAATTTGGAGATCAATTTTTTGTGTACCATGGAAAAGATTTCTAAGATCACCATTCAATCCTTCATAAAAAAAAACAAGACTGGGACCAAAGTGGTCCCAAATCTTCGACTTTTGAACACAAGTGTAAAAGACAATGAACATTAAATGTAGCGTAACACTCCGTATAAAGTTCTTCTATACCAATACAAAATCTTTTGAAACAACATCTCGCTAATTTCAGATCAGTCTGTGAAATTGAAGTCTTTAAAAGTAAGAAAATGCCAAGTACTAAATTACAAAAATGATCATAATATTTTGAAGGGAGTACATCTTCCAAAAGGGGTACAGAGTAATAAAGAAGAAATGTTCTAAATTCAGATGCTTTCCAGTCACCATACTCATCAATTTTTTTTGGTAGGCGTGAAATCAAACAATGTGGTCTTAGTTTTTTGATTCTATCATTAAGTACATCAATATGGCTTCTAAGAGACCATTGCTCATTTTTGTGATCTAGATCAATCCAAAGCCCTAGGATCATCTTAACAACACCAAGCAAAACACAGTGCATATAATCTATGCCAGTACCTTTGATTAAATCAAACTTTGGAAATGACATCAAAAAGGATATTCCTTTGACTCCCATTTCTGGCACAGGATCTCGTCTTCTTCCACTCAAATATTCCGTTTCTACTCGATGCGCTGTAGCTTTGGTTTCCTCCATTGTCCTTAACTTGTCATGGCCTTCATTACTTTCTGACTTGTAGGGGTATATATGCGAGTTCCCTGTTGCCGATATTGCAAATGTTTCTCCAGGAGATAGACAACAAGGACACCCATAATTACAATTAAACTGGACAAAATCCATCATTAAACATCTCGCTGGTGCATCAGCTGTGCAGCTAAGAAGAATGGCTTTAACTGTTAACTGTTCTTCTTTAATACTCATGGGAATGCCTGAAAATATTTAAAAATATTCATATTTACTGATATATGAAATTTTGAACAACATATTTATGGCATGGAATTGCAATGCATATTTTGGGGGGATTTTTACTGTTCACGGTAGCTCAGTCTGTAGAGCGCTCGCTCCGTGATCGGGAGGTTGTGAGTTCAAATCTTGGCCGCGACTGACCTAAGTCAATAAAAAATGGGTAGCAACTGTTCCTTCGCCATGCGCTCGGCACTTTGAAGTGAAAGTTGCGGGTCCTTTGGATAAGACCCCAAAAACCGAGGTCCCGCGTCACCGCAGGCAATGGCACGATAAAGATCCCCCATGCTCAATGGCCCTGAGTGCCGAGTAAAGGCCAAAATTTGAAGCCCTTCACCGATGTATGGTGACGTCTCTATATGAATGAAAAATTCTTGAATGGGACGTAAAACAACATACAATCAATCAATCGATTAAAGGTTTTGTTACATATTGATTTATTTGTTTGAACAGAAGATTTCTCTTTTTTTCTCAAAGTCCAAGAGACATATTCATACATGTAACTCTGTTAAAAATCATTGGATCAGAACCAAGTTCAAATTTGACCTGAATGGATTATCAACTTTATATATATATACATCCCTTCAGCGGAAACTAAAAATATCTTCAGGACGGAATGATGGAACAGGGTAACAGTTTACACCATATGCACCCCTGCAATTTCATGGCAGGGGCATAAAATATAACATACACACCTGTAAAAAGCAAATTGAATTCTTTCAAAAAGGATCCAAAAAGTAGTTTCATATTTGGTTTCTGAGTTCCAAACCATAGTCCTAAGAAGATACGGTTTTCTCTTGTGAATCTAGCAATAAATTTTAGAGAAAATAGTGTAAAGTTGTTAACAGTAGAGTTATTTACAGTAAAGCTCGGTTATAACGAAGTCATAGGGACCAATGGTTTTACTTCGCTATCTCCAAAAAACTTCGTTATATCGAGATATCACTATATCTCTGTTCATTATAAACGAGTTTTACTGTATGTTTATCATTGAATTAAGTTTTACTGTATGTTTATCATTGAATTGTGTTTTACTGTATGTTTATTATTGAATGTTAAGAGTACCGTAATTTCCGAATTCATATAATTAATCAAATTGTAACTGGTACCTTGCATCAGGTGGCAATTCATTGATAACTGCATACACAGGCCAAACACCAAATTTAGATGACTTGAACACAGCAACTCCATCAGTGTTAATTTGAAAAGAAAGGTGCAATTGAAGATTCCTCTCTTCCTTGGTTGTTCCATGGAAAAAACCACTACTATCAAAATGAGTTTTGTATACATTTCCATTGTAGACATCTTCAATAATGGATGTGTTCCCAAGTTCACTCCTTTCAATTTTGCTTTTTCTTATCATGTCAAGAACGTCTGGTCCTAAAAAATACATCATACAATATAAAATGAAATCATCAATATATTTGTTGGATATACATTAAAGTGAATTTTACATTGTTACATTTTTTTTGCCATGGAGGGAATTTTGTGGATTGACAACTATCTATTGTATGTAGTATTAAATATGGCAGTATTAGAGTTTGGGTTTATTTCTAATTCTTTCACATTCATGTTAGTGCAGGGCCCCAAAACAGTCCTTCATGATATTAACACATGGCCAAAATTTTTATTATATCATTGATAATCACTGCAATAAAATTTATGGTTAAACGTTAGTTACATCTTACTTGCAAGCTAGAATGATAAAATAAGTCTAAAATGAAAATGACTCACTTTTCAAAATTGTTTCCATTTGGTCCTTTAGGGGTATGGTGATGAAATATTTTATGCTAGTCAATGAACAGTTCGGACATTTTTCATATTTTGCATCCTTTTCAATGCTGAGGAAGCACTTTTCACAAAAATAGCTGTATATTAGAGGCGTTTTCAAATGCCTAAAAAAGTCTTGGTACATTGTAAGGGTTGCCCTGCATATATTATCTGGAGGACAATGCACTTCAATCAATAAGATTTAATAAATCACAAAGGGCAACTCCTGATAAGTTGTGTCTTGTAGCAAATGTTACAATCAGCAGCATACTCATGCTAACAGTAAGCCTGCTTCCTTGATATATAGGTTCATTGTCAATATTTCTCTGATTATCACTACTTTTTTGGTCTAACTTCTGTTTTTCTTCCTCCAGCATTTCTTCCACCATTATGTCAAATTCATTTGGAACTTCATCATTGTAATCGGTTAATTCTTCAATTGTTTCTGAAACTAAAGTAAATAGTAATACATTATTGTAATGAGATGAGGTGGATAAAATAAAATAGAAAAAGTTGATGCTATAATTATTATTATTAAATGTTAAATAAAATAATTCATCATCAAATTTATAACACTGTTTTCATTACTATATTTTTTTCTTTGGTAAAGTTCTTAGAATTGTAAAGTAAGCTGCACATATTAAAATTTTTCTTACTCTATTGTTATTTTTAAAATAATTTATAGTTATTCAGGTTCATTGTATTTCAAAACTGACTTCATGACTGGTGTATATAAAATTATAAATCACTTATGAACTGCATTATACCCATCATTTGATTAAAATTTTGGGAAGGAGGGTTGTACACAATAAATTTGCCGTCGTAGTTCCACTCATTAATTTCATCAACGGACACCCTTTTTCATTATTATTTACAATACCAATAGAGTGACTCCCCTTTCCAAATGTATGCACGTAATTAATTAATCAATAAAATTTATACAGATTCAGAACCGTTTTACTACCAAAAAAACTCTATATACCTGCAATTTCCTCAACATTTGACTCGTGTTCTTGCTCTTTCTCTTGTTTTCTCCACTTCGATGTCCTCGATGTTCCTGCATATGGCCCGCGTTTTTTTTGACGCCATTTTTTCCTTGGTCAAATCGTGCATAAGCTATTTCGTTTCGTAACTTATTCTTCCAAAGTTCCAATTCACGGATATCTCACATTTCTGATAATATTTTTTAACTGAAATTATTATAAATAAATTGTGAATTAGTCAGTTTACTTTCGTTTATATAAATAAAAAACGGTGGATGCGCACAGGAACATCGTACGATGTATTTAACCACATTTAGTTCCGGTACGTAAAGTTCCTAGTTGAAAGCGCGGCAATATTTAGGCCTAGACAACGATGTCAAAATTATTACTAGCCCTTGTCGAATGGCAGGAGGAAGGATTTCCCCTCGGTGTGATAAATTTACGTGCCATAGATGACCCTCGTCTCCCATTTGAAGATTACACAGTTGGGTTAGACGTTTATGCCAAATGCCAAGGATTCCCGGGGTCACATCCCGCCAAAATTTTAAAGATCGGTGGTAGGTTCACAAGATTATAAATTATGAGCAATATGATCTTTCAAATCATGTGTCTCATTTATAATTTATTGTACATTTCAACAGACGATAAATATCTTGTTTTCTTGTTTTAACACTATTTTAAATGATAATAAGAATAATGTTGAAAATCTTGAGTTATTTCCCTTATTTACTGTGAAGTCTAAAACGGCTTTCACCCAAAACATGCAGTGAGAAGTCATTATAATCATGCATAACATATAATACTCTTGCTATTAAAATTTTTAATTAGTTTTAATTCAAAGGAATATGAAGATAATTAAACTCTTTCTAAATGTTTGTAACAATCAATATACATATAACTGTACATTTTAATAGATGACAGAAGAGAACTACACAATGAAATGGATCTGCTTAGGACAACACCTAGATTGTGTTCCACTGAAGAAGAAACTTGGTAATTATACTTATTGATTTATTTATTGATTATGGTCTATTTGACTGTATTGAACTTGAAAAAAAGGGGGGTAAGCATAATTTTTTTGTTTAAATGGGATTTGTATCCAATATGTTTCACAGTGTGATTGCATGCAGAAATTAAAGATATTTTACTCTATAAATACAACATTTTTTATAAATTAAAATTAACAGTGACTCCCCCCCCCCTTTACTGATAAGTTGCTAAAATTTACATTTTCAGTCACCTGAGTCACTCAGGTGACCTATTGCTATCCGTTTTTGTCCATCGGCATTTGTCGTGCGTTTTGCGTTAACAATTGAACATTTTTAGCTTCTTCTCTGAAACCAGCAAACCAATTTCAACCAATTTTGGCATATAGCACCTATAGGTGAAGGGGAACAAAAATTGTGAATTTCATAGTCCCTGCCCCCCTGGGGCCTGAAGGGTTACGGGCTGAAATCACCGAAATTAATGCAATCTTTAAAAATCTTCTTTACTCCTGGACATCAAGCAGTCAAACTGTTGGCATGATTGTAATAAGGATTGAGCCCTCTACCAAAATTGTGAAATTCATGGCCCCAGGGTCGGGGGTTCTGGTGCTAGGGTGGGGCTATATACATCATATAGTGAAAGTACATTATTTCTTTGAAAGTCTTCTTGTCTGCTCCTCGATATTAAATAAACTAAGTACATAGTTATGATGAGCAAGAGTGCCTCTACCAAAATTGAGAATTTCATGACCCCAGGGCCAGGGGTTCTGGTGTTAGGTGTGTGTGTGTGGGGGGGGGGGGCTCTATTGATTATATAGTGAAAATGCATTAAATCTTTGAAAATCATCTTCTCTGCTCCTGGGTATGAAATAAACTAACTAAGTACATAGATATGATGAGCATGGCTGCCTCTTCCAAAATTGTGAATTTCATGGCCCCTGGGTCAGGGGTTCTGGTAAAAGGGTGGGGGTGGGGCTCTATTGATTATAAAGTGAAAATTCATAATTACTTTCAAAATATTTTTTTCTACTCCTGGTTATAAAACAAAGAAACAAGTGTATAGTTATGATGAGCAAGGATGCTTTTACAAAATTTTTAAAACTTGTGGTCCCAGGGGTTCTGTTGTTTCTCGGGGGGGGGGGGGGGGGGGGGGGGCTCTATTAGATTATATGGTGAAAATGTGTGAATTCTTTGAAAATCTTCAACTAATTGAATAGTTAGGATGATGAGGGTACCTCTTCCAAATTTGTAAATTTTCATGACCCTAGGTCATGGGTTTTGGTGTTAGGGTAGGGCTGTGTTAAATAGTGAAAATACATTATTTCTTTGAAAATTTCCTCTGCTCCTGGGCATATTGGAAGCAAACAGAGTAAAAGTTTTAATAAGCAAGGTATTTTTACCAGAATTTTGAACATCTGGACCATTTAGTCAAGTGTTCTGGTCCTGGCCAGGGCTCTATTAATTTGTAATCTACTGAGTGAGGTTATTCCCCTTTGGCATTCACCTTAAGTTTGATAATCAATCACTGTAGATAATGTATTCGAAAGGATAATAGAATAAGAGAATTATGCAAGAACATTTATTGTATAATACAACAAGAGGCCCATGGGCCTTGAATCGCTCTTCTGATAAACTGTACAACCTATCACTTCTATTTGAAGCCTCGAAGTATCCTGTATATTTAGATAAACCCTTGAAATTCCAATTCACACTCTGAGAACCCAAAATGATTCTAAGCCAATTAGTACCTGAAAGTTGGTCATGGTGACCTACTTATCACTTGTCATTCTCTGAAGACCCATCAACTAAGTTTGATGATTCTAAGCCAATTAATACCTAAAATATTTTTTAAAATTATAACCATAAAATTTTATAAGTAGGTCAAAGTGACCTACTTTTCAATTGTTTTACTCCAAGGACCCAAGATGCAAAAGTTTGATGATTCTAAGCCAATTAGTACCTGTAATATTTAATTAAAGCCATAAATTTTCAAAAGTAGGTCACCGTGACCTACTTTTCAGTTGCTGTACTCCGAGGACCAAAGATACATCGACTGACAAAGTTTGATGATTCTAGCCAATAAGTACCCAAAATATTTAATTACAGCCATAAATTTTCAAAAGTAGGTCACGGTGACCTACTTTTCAGTCAACCTACTCCGAGGACCAAAGATGCATCAACTGACAAATTTTGACGACTCTAAGCCAAATAATTCCTGAAAATATTAAATACAGCCATAAAATTTCAAAAGTAGGTCACGGTGACCTACTTTTCAGTTGTTGTACTCCGAGGACCCAAGACGCATCAACTGACAAAGTTTAAAGATTCTAAGCCAATTAGTACCCGAAATATTTGACTAAAGCCATAAATTTTCATAAGTAGGTCACCGTGACCTACTTTTCAGTTGTACTCCGAGGACCCATGACGCTTAAACTGACAAAGTTTTATGATTCTAAGCCAATTAGTACCCGGAATATTTAATTAAAGCCATAAATTTTCAAAAGTAGGTCACGGTGACCTACTTTTTAGTCGACCTACTCTGAAGACCCAAGAGGCATCAACTGACAAAGTTTGATGATTCTAAGCCAATTAGTACCTGAAATATTTAATTATAGTCATATAAATTGAAAAGTAGGTCACGGTGACCTACTTTTCAGTTGACCTTTTTTGAGGACCCAAGATGCATCAACTTACAAAGTTTTATGATCATAGGACTTAAAATGTCCAAATTATGCCTCTAAAACGCTTTGAAATCGAATGCCTGCAGAGTTCCAAAAGTAGGTCACTGTGACCTACTTTTTAATAAATATGTTTTATGGCCCCAAGATGCATCATCTTACAAGATTTAATGATTCTAAGCCTCCCCGTATTCGAATTAATGACCTTAATTGTTTTAAAAAAGTTTAGCCATAAAATTCAAAAAGTAGGTCAAGGTGACCTACTTTTTAGTTGATGTACTTTGAGGACCCAAGATGCATCAACTGACAAAGTTTGATGATCATAGGCCTTAAATTGTTCAAAATATGCCTCTAAATCATTTTGAAAAAGAATGGCCGCAAAATTTAAAAAGTAGGTCACCGTGACCTACTTTTGAGTCAACATGATATGAGGTCCTTAGATGCACCAACTGACAAGATTTGATGGTCCTAGTCCTTATAGTAAGCAAAATATCAACATTTTAATAAAATGTAATTTTTGGTCAACTTTGAAGTGACCTTGAGACCACGCCCTTTGCCCCAGGGTAAATCCCCGTGCAAATTTTAATCTACAACATATCCTCATCCCTTTGTGTAAGTTTGGTGATAATCTGCCCAGTGGTTCTTGAGAAGAAGATTTTTTAGCAACCAGTACTTTTGTTTCTATTTTCCTAATTATCTCCCCTTGTTAAAGGGTCACAACCCCAGTTTTAGTATAAAAGGGAGCCCTTGGGCCAAGGATACCCTGTGACAAATTTGACAATAATTGGCCAAGGGGTTCTTGAGTTATGGCCCATATTCTAAAAAGTTTACGCACACCGCACACCGCACAAATGGCCATAGCATTAGCTCTTTGAGCCTTTGGCTCAGAAGAGCTAAAAAGTACTTTCATAGTTTTAATAATCAGGTAGACTTGGAAATAATAAATGAATAAAAATGAAACAAAAATAACTTATCTTTTTAAATGTTCTTCAAAGGCCAAGTGAGGCCAATGTGAGAGGTTATAATATAGACATTTTGTTAAAAGTCTGCATGATAATAGTGATAAATGGGGGACAGATAGAAAGATACTAGACCAATTATTTTGTTGATCTTAATCATGCTATTTTTCTTGCTATTGGGCAACAAAGCTTCATTTATCAGTTTATGGATCCTCTAAATTGTTGTACTCAGGTGACCGTTAAGGCCCTTGGGCCTCTTGTTTTTTTTCATGCTGGGTATGAATGATACATGTACAAACACTGCTAAAAAATACTTTAGCCTCTACGTTTACATACTAATATACCACTTACAACTAATTTTGTACATTTTTTTAATGTAACTTAAATTTTTGACATGATGATTTTAGCTTTGAGCAATATTGTAAATTTTCTATTCATTTTTCTAAAACATTTTACAGCATGCCTCAGGAAAAATCAGCTGAAAAGCAGCTTCAGGGTAAAGATAGGAATAAGAAGCAGAAAGTTGAAAAAGCAAATAAGAAGAAAATGGAAGAAGTCAATCCGATTGATAAGAAAAAGGCACAGGAAGAAATGAGAAAAAAGAAATTTGAAGAGAAAAAAAATGAGGCAATTCTGAAGAAAAAAGCCAGGACAGGACTAAATACCAAAGTTTTGCGAGAGTTGAATATTGACTTCAATAGGTAAACATTTTTTACAGCACTATAGTATTATACATGTATAAAAACAAAGAAATAGAAATTAAAATAAAACACAGTTTCAGTATCAGTGTATAAGGAAAACAAGGTATAAACCAGGGTTGTCCCTAAGAATTGAAATAGCAGGTGACATTAAAAAAGTAGAAGGGGTTTTGGGGTTCCTCCCTAACAGGATGGGGGGGTTGAGGAGGAATACCAGAATAACCAAGGGATTACATCATTATAGGCGGGGAAATTCCCCTGCCCCCGGGTCTTAGGGACAACCCTGATAAACTCTTACCAATTGGCTAACAAGCAGTTTGTTACTATTTTTCAGTTAATTTGGAAGTCTTTTCTATAGCTAGCAAACTGCTGCTTAAAGCCTTAAGCAATTGTTAAATTGCATACCCATTATGAATTAATAATGTCACATTTTTTATCAGTAGCAAAGAATAAGTCAGCCATTTCATTGCAAAAAATATTCTCTTAAAATATTGACTGGTCAATATTTTTGTAACATTTCAATTATTGACTGTTGTTCATTCATATTTTATTTATTTGTAGAATTCAAAACGAGAACAAAGACACTGAGGAAGACTTACTACCTCTACTACCTCTTCAGGACATTGACTTTACACAGTTGTGAGTAATAGTTCTCAAAGATATCTCCTCATCTTAAAATAATATGTATATTTATACAATATTTAAAAGTAAAACAATGTTAAAAATTTAAAACAAATTGCTGTGAAATTTTGAATAATATGTAACTTGTTTTTACTTGGTGTGGTAAATTAACAGTTACACATTTTTTAACACTTAGACTAATATGGTAAATCATTCTTTTTTTAGAGCTGATGACTCTGATCATGAGGAGGATGCTCTCGATGCTGAATTGATTGCTTTAACGTAAGCAAAATAAGTGATTTCACATTTGTATTAGATTGAAGTTTTGTTAAAAATCTGAGTTTGCATCAAAAGAGGGTTAATTGAGTTATTCAATCCCCTAAATAATGAGTGATATTTTATTATGATGTAGGTTATTATTCTAACAAAATATAAGTTTGTTCCCGTTACATTGAATTTAGAGTAATAATTGTTATCCTTAGTATCAATGGCTCAATTCAAATTGAAAATGTTTATGCTTCTGTAGCAAAGTATGATACATTGTATTGTGTTTATAGGGACCTGCCAGTTCAACAAGTGAATGCTAAAGGGCACAATACTGTGGCTCAAAGAGCCCCACGAAACCGAGCACTGGAGGTGAAATATGCTGAAGCAATTAAAGAAAATGGCATTCTAAAATGCAGTAGGTTAAATTAATCATTTCAAATTGTATATCGATGCAAAATTTTTCTGTAAATTGTACAAGTCAAAGTTTAGTTATTAGAGAGGTTGAGATTTAAGACGTGTACAGGTAACGTGTACGTGTGTTACATGTATAACTACATGTACACGTACCCCTTTTTGTAATTTATCAGTTGAGATTTCATAACCTGTAGGATATAAATGTGTACATGAATTTACTTAATTAACTTCAAATAAATGGTGAATTCCTTAATCAATCTGCATGCAAATAAAGTTTAAAAATCTAATTAATGTATCACAAGAATATATTCACTCATCAATTAGATTATTTTTGTTGTAAAAGCACAAGTTTGTACTTAGTGTAGACGACACTTTTCAAGTTTAGAGATTTAACTCATAAAAACCTTCTCGTCACAAAAACTGAGGACGTAATATGCGATGAATTTAGGTGATTCCCCTTGTATACGTTTGAAATCTCAGCCTCTCTAATAATTATTTAAATTACAGCTTTTTAGGGTTTCTAAGTTTTGACTTTTTTTTGTTCATTTTGAATATGAAAATTGTGCAACTTTTTTTTTTTAGAACTTTCAGAGGCTTACAAAGAGTTGGAGGAGTTGAAATTGAAAAGCCAGAATATGTCAAAAGAAAATAATGGTATATCTCATTCTGTCATTAATTACAGTTAAATTAGTGTGACAATGCAAGTTTCAATAGTCATTAAAATTGTATTGGTTCAGAATCTATGGAACTACATAAGACTAAAGTAATCATGTATAAAGTAAACACATAACAGTTGTTTAATAGTTTCAATGTGTCTGCATTAAAAAAACAGAAACTTTGCAATTGTCATTGAAACCCCACATTTTTAAAAAATTGAATTATTTTACAGAGGATTACACCATGCCAAAGCCCGGTAAACTTTCGAGTGATGTGGCAAAAAGATACAAGGTAACTGATGTATTTAAAGTATTATAGGTACTAGCTGTCAGGGTTAGAAACTCCCTAAAATTACAACTCGCAAATAATTGCGAGTACCAATAAAGTGAACTCGCAATTTTATAAGACTACTCGCAATTTTCATATAAAGTTAAATTTATATAAATTAAATACATGTAACTTAAGGAAAAAGTAACTACTGTACAATACACAAAATACAACTACAGTATAACTTTTATTTAAATTACTGATTTAAATCAAAAGTATTGTGTTCTGTCATATTATATAATTCTGCTATAGTTTCAATGCAAAAAAAACTCAACTCGCAAGTTTTTGTGAGTTACCTAATTTTTAACTCGCAATTTGGGAATTCTAACTCGCGTTTTGCTAGTTGTATATAGTGAATTTCGAACCCTGGCTGTTATGATTCAAATAATAAGTTTTAAGGGGAAAGTTTAAACCAACATGGCTGACCTTGTTCAAAAAGCCATTTAAGTTTTAATTATTAAAATGGTTTTCATGACCATCTTGTTCAATGAACTCCATAGCCGAGTGGTTAATGTATGGAATTGTGAACCACACATCCCGAGTTCGAATCCAGCTTGGGCTTTTAATTGTTTGTATTTACTAAATTGAATTTTTTGAAATTTTTTATCCCCAAAATGCAAAACGTTTTGCTTATTTGACACATGTACAGTTTATTCATCATGATATCTTTCATAATCAATTATCTGCTGATTCAAGGGACTTTTTCCAGATGTAGACAAGGGCCACAGTATGATATAAAAATATTTAATCAAGATGTAGACATAAATAATTTCATTGATATTTGATTAATGTAGATTTTTTCTGACTACATCTTAAAAATACAGACTAATCAGTAATCTAGTATTATTTCAGATGGTTGAACTAACACCTGGATCAGGTGTGTACCTCTATCAAGATGATATTGACCACGTACAAAAAGTGCGAGACCCTTCTGCCCAAGGAACAGCTGCCTATGGTAAATGGATGGCAAAACTCCTCATGAATATATTCTTCACCAAGAAAGACTTTCCTGATTGCAAGCTGTCTCCCAATGCTAAAGGCCATCTACTGCTAGATGAAACCATAACAAGTGCATTTATCAGTATGTTTTCATTATATTGTTCTTTCACATGTCAGTCATAACATTATGGCTTTACAAATTGAATAGTCATTATTTTTAACAAAGTATACAGATTAAATAGTCATTATTTTTAACAAAGTAAACAGAGTAACATATTTGGAATTAAAAAAAAGAAAGAGATTTTGTATCTATCTCTTCTATTTCATCACTGGATATCAGTGTATGTACATCTAACCCTTTTTATACCTCCTTCCATTTATAAAAGAGCTCCATCTGTCTTTTTCATTTTCGTATCTTTCTGTATAAATACAATTTTTAATAGACCTGCATTTTAAGAATCACCTTAGACCTGACATTTTTTTAAATTAATGATGTTTAAATTTAAATATCTATTATTTTCATTGATTTGTTTTCAGATTTTTCAGCGCAGAAGTCATGTGCCACAAAAGGGGCTATTCGTCAAGCAATGGCTGCAAAATTATCATCTGCAAGAGCTAAGAGCAAGAAAGTTGTGCAGCATGTAGAGTAGACTTCAATATACATATGTGTGTGATAAAAGAATTCACACTAGTTGTTATTAATAGTTGTTGTATTTTACAAAGGCTGCCAACCATATTCATGGTATACATCAGTTCTGTTTTGCTGTCCTAACGGGTACTTGAAATATTTGAAACACGCTGCATCTCTACTGCCAACCAAAGCTTCCATATTTGGGTATACAGTACTGCTGTGCAGTACTAATTTAAATATTTGAAACATGCTGCAACTCTACTGCCAACCAAAGCTTCCATATTTGGGTATACAGTACTGCTGTGCAGTACTAATTTAAATATTTGAAACATGCTGCAACTCTACTGCCAACCAAAGCTTCCATATTTGGGTATACAGTACTGCTGTGCAGTAGATGTTTGAAACACACTGCAACATGTCTACTGCTTAGCAGCACAAGTACTGCAGGCCAGTAGACTAGAGGTATTCAAGAATTACTGCAGGGCAGCATATACTGCCTGGCAGTCTTTTTTGCAGTACAATTGCAGTCTTAATTAACATATTTGAAACATACTGCAAGTCTGCTGCTTCATTACATTTTTCCATTTAAAAGCTCTGCAGTACATTTGCAGCACTACTGTAGCTCTACTGATAGTCTACTGGGATTTTATACTGATAATGTGCTGCATATGTACTGCAATTATGCTGCAATTCTGTAAGGGGCACTACTAATTTAAGCTCGTTTGGCACAAGTGCCTGTGAAAGCTAAAATTTAATATTATACTTTCATGTAAATTAGTTGAATCTGCTTCGTCGAGAAACATTTGTTTAAAAACACTATTACCCTGGTACCCGCTGAATGATGAAGCCATGCCCTTCAGCGTAGCAACACTCAACATTGCTTGACGATGGGTGATATTCCAAAAAATAGTGACTGTGCGGAATTTATGCGCGCACAGGTCACTGTTATATGTACTTGTATAAAACATTCAGTATAATATAATAAATATTGCATGTAGTTTAGTGTAACATTGAAAATTTTCACCCCTCGAAAACCATTGTCAACCTCGGCTGCACCTCGGTTGACAATGGTTTTCTTGGGGTGAAAATTTTCAACTTTACTCTCAACTACATGCAATATTTATAAATGTGCGCTTACGGATTTCTAAATATTAAAACTTTTTTGTGTTCAAAGCAATCACTTAAGTACATATAAACTGGAATGCGCGATTATGTAATGTCGTAGGGTCACTGTATTTTTGTTTACATACTCGCACTGGTAAACTGTAGAATCAATCGAGTCATGTGTCAAAATATGTTGATTCTTTGAAAATAAAATATGAATATTTATTGCTAAAATTATTTGTATGGACTGTTCTCCTTAGCTAGCTTAATTAATCTCACCTTTTGCTTGATCCATTTGAATTAAGGAGGCTGGGGGGTCAACAAATTAACCACAAATTAACCACCAGATTTAACTTAATTTTTTAGATATGATATCTTAAGCTGTCAACTATCATTTGGCAAAGAAAAATTTCAAAAATTTTAGTTTTAAAAATTTGATCATTTTCTATATCTTCATATGGAGCTCTTCTTCTAAAGGAGATCAATATAGTCTAAAAATGGCCACAACCCCCCAGCCTCTTTAATGTATGTATATATGTTTTTACATGTTTATGAACCTCATGTACCATTTACGTGGTTTTGAGAGAATGAATTGAATTGAATGAATTGAAAAAGTTCTGCTGAATAATTAATTAAGTAAACAAATGTTAGTTGTTACCTGGTACTTATCATTAGCACCTTCATAGTTTGGCCTCTCACCGTGTCAATCATCTATGGCCTCGAGGTGATAACAATGCGATCAGGCATGGCAATCGACCTTCTCAGACAATACCCTGATTATGTTTACAAGTTATCCAAGTAACTTTCCTTCGATGGTTTGAATATAAATAAAATACTAGTACGTGAACACCCCACAATCATTTATTGAAGTTCCACGTCCATGTGCTTGCAACACCATGAATAAGTGAATGAATGTTTTACCCGTGTACGTGAGTTAGAAATCAATGCTATTGTGTTAGCATGATTGACTGACTACAAAATCAAATACGGGTGTGGACCAAAGGAAAAAAATATCACATTTACATATTTTCATAACAAGCGCAAGCCATAAAATTCATTTGCATCAATGCATTCCCACTTGCACATGTGCTAAAATATGTATGCGCCTAACTTTCTCGTTTTACAGTTAAGTAATTTAACAGAATTTCAAATCAAATTTAAAAAACCCTCGATCTCTTGAAAAGTCATAAAATATTTAAATATAGTCTTATAAATTGAAAAGTAGGTCACGGTGACCTACTTTTAAGTCAACCTTCTCTGAGGACCCAAGATACATCAACTGACAAATTTTCATGATTCTAGGCCAAGTAGTACCTTTAATATTTAAATATAGCCATTAAATTTCAAAAGTAGGTCACAGTGACCTAATTTTTCAGTTTACGATTTTCGAGGACCTAAGATGCATCAACTTACAAAGTTTTATTATCATAGACCTTAAAATGTCCAAATTATGCCTCTAAACGCTTTGAAATTGAATGCCTGTAAAGTTCAAAAAGTAGGTCACTGTGACCTACTTTTTACTAACTATGTTTTATGGCCCCAAGATTTATCATCTTACAAGATTTAATGATTCTAAACCTCTCAGTATTCAAATTAATGACCTTAATTGTTTTGAAAAAGATTAGCCATAAAATTCAAAAAGTAGGTCAAGGTGACCAACTTTTTAGATGACATACTCAGAGGCCCCAAGATACATCAACGGACAAAGTTTGATGATCATAAGCCTTAAATTGTTCAAAATATGCCTCTAAATCATTTTGAAAAAGAATGACCGCAAAATTTAACAAGAGGCCCATGGGCCACATCGCTCACCTGAGCATATTGGCTAGGAAAAAAAAAGATGCAAAAATCAGTTCAGTATTGAACAGTTTACCGGTGGGGGGGGGGGGGGGGGGGTAATTTTAAAAGCAGAAGATTTTTTCCCATATTTTCATTTGTAAAAATTTGATCCCCCATTGTGGCCCCCATCCTACCCCCCTGGGCCCTCATTTGAACAAATTTCATTCTACACTACCCAAGGATGCCTCCATATCAATAATCAATTTGACTAATCATAGCTTATCTGTTCTTGAGAAAAAGATTTTTTCCTATATATTCCTCTGTAAATTTTGATCACCCATTGTGACCCCACCCTACTCCCGGGGGTCATGATTTGAAAAAAAACTTGAATCTACACTACCTGAGGATGCTTCCATATAAATATGACCAATCATGGCTTTGCTGTTCTTAAAAAGAAGATTTTTAAAGATATTCTCCTATATATTTCTACGTAAGACTTTGATCCCCCATTGTGGCCCCCCCCTACCCCCGGGGGTCATGATTTGAACAAACTTGAATCTACACTACCTGAGGATGCTTCCATATAAATATGACCAATCATGGCTTTGCTGTTCTTAAGAAGAAGATTTTTAAAGATATTTTCCTATATATTTCTATGTAAAACTTTGATCCCCCATTGTGGCCCCACCCTACCCCCGGGGGTCATGATTTGAACAAACTTGAATCTACACTACCTGAGGATGCTTCAATATAAATATGACCAATCATGGCTTTGCTGTTTTTAAGAAGAAGATTTTTAAAGATATTTTCCTATATATTTCTATGTAAAACTTTGATCCCCCATTGTGGCCCCATCCTATCCCCAGGGGTCATGATTTGAACAAACTTGAATCTACACTACCTGAGGATGCTTCAATATAAATATGACCAATCATGGCTTTACTGTTCTTAAGAAGAAGATTTCTAAAGATATTCTCCTATATATTTCTACGTAAGACTTTGATCCCCCATAGTGGCCCCACCCTACCCCCAGGGGTCATGATTTGAACAAACTTGAATCTACACTACCTGAGGATGCTTCCATATAAATATGACCAATCATGGCTTTGCTGTTCTTAAGAAGAAGATTTTTAAAGATATTTTCCTATATATTTCTATGTAAAACTTTGATCCCCCATCGTGGCCCCACCCTACCCCCGGGGGTCATGATTTGAACAAACTTGAATCTACACTACCTGAGGATGTTTCCACATAAGTTTCATCTTTCCTGGCCCTGTGGTTCTTGAGAAGAAGATTTTTAAATGATGCCATTATTTTTTCACTAATTCCTAATTATCTCCCCTTGAAAGAGGGCGTGGCCCTTCATTTGAACAAACTTGAATCCCCTTCACCCAAGGATACTTTGTGGCAAGTTTGGTTGAATTTGGCCCAGTGGTTCTTGAGAAGAAGTCAAAATGTGAAAAGTTTACAGACAGACGGACGCCGTACAAAATGTGATCAGAAAAGCTCACTTGAGCCTTCGGCTCAGGTGAGCTAAAAAGTAGGTCACTGGAACTACTTTTGAGTCAACATGATATGAGGTCCTTAGATGCATCAACTGAAAAGAGTTAATGATCCTAGTCCTCATAGTAAGCAAAATATCAACATTTTAATAAAATGTAATTTTTGGTCAATTTTGAAGTGATCTTGAGACCACGCCCTTTGCCCCAGGGTGATTCCCTGTGCAAATTTTAATCTACAACATATCCTCATCCTTTTGTGTAAGTTTGGTGATAATCTGCCCAGTGGTTCTTGAGAAGAAGATTTCTTAGCAACCAGTACTTTTGTTTCTATTTTCCTAATTATCTCCCCTTGTTTAAGGGTCACAACCTTAGTTTTAGTATAAATGGGGGCCTAGGACTGCACAAATGGCCATAGCATTAGCTCTTTGAGCCTTTGGCTCAGAAGAGCTAATAAACAGGAGCCCTTGGGCCAAGGATACCCTGTGACAAATTAGACAATTATTGGCCAAGGGGTTCTTGAGTTATGGCCCATATTCTAAAAAGTTTATGCATACCACACAAATGGTCATAGCATTAGCTCTTTGAGCCTTTGGCTCAGAACAGCTAAAAAGTTTATGCACACTGCACAAACTGCTATATCATTAGCTCTTTAAGCCTTTGGCTTAGATTAGCTAAAAAGCTAACTTGAGCTTTCAGCTCAGGTGAGCTAAACACAAAGTGTGACAGACAGACAGCTGGACAGACTGAAGGATGAACATTACATTTTTATGGTGGATTTTTAATTCTGAAATGCAAGACAATGATAAATGATAAACTTTTCATCGTTTGGAAATTTAGACATAATATACATACCTCACAAACACAGAGCACTGGCCCTTCTAATGCAGGATCTTTTCTATAACAGATAACATCAGCCTTAGATGTCACAGTTCTTCCCATGATCTGTGCCTTTTTTGTACTAATGAATGGCTGGGTACTACAAAAAAAATCTTCCTGTTTAAGAGTTATACACATGTTAAAAAACATAATTAGTGTTTTTTTTCCTTTTGTGCCATGTGGGAGGGGATTTAGCAGTCACAAGAGACTTAAGTCTAAGACATGAAATAAACTGAACAGGAACAGTACCTACATTTAAAGGATACATGATATGATATGATACACGCAAGGTACGATAAACGCACGATACGACAGGATACACATACGATGTGACAGGATGCATGCACAATACGATAAACACAAAACATGATAAATTGAAAATATGATAAACACAAAACACAAAGACCTGATAAATGATATTCACAATTGGATAAAGGGAAAACCTGATAGGATTGTTTCAAAATCCAAATTTTTTTAGCAAGATGAATTGTTTCCTTTTTTGATATACTGTAGTATGCTAATTTTAAATACAGGTAAACTTCGTTATCCCGACATCGCCGGGACCATCGGAAAATGTCGAGATATCCGAGGTGTCGAGATATCAGAGTTGAGACTTGACGTCCAAGATTTCACTCCATAACCAAACAAGCTTATTATACGTACATGACTTCAATATAGACTGTAGGTCAACTTATTTCAGCAATCCCTCTATTTTTATTAAAAATATAAGATCTTATTTTTAAAAATCTTATTTATAAAACCTGTTCTTCCTCTTTATCGAAATCGTTCTAAATTTTTGTAGTTTTCCATCCAGCATTCGCGTGTTACTTGCTTTTTTGTCAGAACAGGATACAAAATGCGCTCTATAAACTTCGAACCGTACCGTATAAACATGATAAAGTTGACATCCGAGACACGAAAACATATTAAATGCATATTTTTTTTTTCTTATTTCATTCAGGAAGAATGTGCATTAATATTAATTTTTTTTAAAGAGATTTGTGTATCAAAACTAACGTAGTGATTATACAGATGCATGAATTACGGATGATTCGGTTAATCGTGTCGTTAATCGGATTATTTCCTGTTGAATGCATTTTAAGTACAAAATATTATTAGAACATCGTTTAATTCTTTAGTTTGAATTTATTCAATATGTTTATTATTCTTTGTAATTTAGTTATCTTTTTCAATTTTAAAAGTTATGTTAGGTTTCGACATAAATAAACTCCTGTAAATTTAAGCAGAATCGTGTAGATTTATCAGTGATATTACCCAAGCTGAACATTAAGCAATTAACGTCTCAAAGACGCCGAGGGGGCTTTGGATTCACCTACAAACACAGTCTATAGAATTAATTAAGCAGCGTGCAGTCAAAACATGGGTGTGAAAGGTGTGAATTTTTGACGATGTCGAGATACCCGGAGCCGTCCGTGCGTGACGAGCGACCCTATCTGACAAACAGTTAGGTTCAGTGGAGCAGAAAATTGCCGATGTCGACATATACCAGGTAAATTTTGCTCTTTGGACTGTGAATATACGTCGAGATAACCAGGGTTGTCGAGATTACCGAGGTCGACATATCAGAGTTTTTGCAAATAATTTATATAGTAAATACTGCCGGGACCGCGGACGGACATCGACATATCCCAGGTTGTCAATATATCCGATGTCGAGATACTGAAGTTTACCTGTACTTGCAAACCTGCAAGTTTAAATGATAAAATAAATTAAATTTATTATACACATGTAAAACATTTGATGTAGCTATGCTTTGTAAAGAAAACCTGTTTATTTTTTTTTTTTCAATAATTTAGTGGATCATCATCAAATTCAAACTGTTATTCCACTCAATGGTGGAATTTTTCGATTATTATTGTCTAAATTTTCATTAAACTTGAATTATGAGTTGTTAGAATTAATAAAGCTTTAAGCACTTGACTTGAAAAATGTTTATTGCTTTGACAATGACTGCGCACTGGACTGTGATTAAAACATCACTCCTACAGAAATATATCACACATCTGGTACACAAATATAGAAACCATTTACATAAACGAAAGTGGTTTTTCCAAGTACATACATGTATAAATGAAGAGAGACTGACTGAAAGAAACTGACATAGAAATCAAATTTAACATAATTAATAAACTAGTTTTTTCCCCTGAAAACTAGGTGTCTTTAAAACCATTAGGACAACTTAAGTATGAAATTCAAACACAAACAATTGTGCTAGAATTTCATACTGAAAATGTGACATAATTAATTAGTTCCTTTCACATAAAGTGGTCAGGACAATTATTCAAAATTAAGAAAATAATTTACCAGTATTTAAAAATTTATGAACTTTTTAACACTTAGTGATGTACAGTACCCCCAAAAATTGAAATTATTTGCAATCTTACACTAAAATATCATAAACCTTTCAATTTATTTACTATTTTGTAAAGATTGTCAGAACAAAATAATTAAGAAAATGGATACAAATTACTAGTATGGTACATAAAAGCCTTCGTTAATGTGTAAAGTGATACTGTTCCTGTATTTCAAGAGATCTTAACAAATAAACAAGAATACAAATTTTACATTTTCTGTTCAAGGAAATTCTGAAAGAATTCCTATGTCTCAGTCACGATTAAAAAATTAAGACTTTTATTTGTCATGTTTGTTAGGTCTTAGAATTTTACATTTTCAGTTTGAGGAAATTCTGTAAGAATTCCTACATCCTATGTCTCAGTCATGATTAACAAGAGGCCCAAGGGCCTTGAATCGCTCTTCTGATAAACTGTACAACCTATCACTTCTATTTGAGGCCTCTAAGTATCCTGTATATTTAGATAAAGCCTTGAAATTCCAAAAGTAGGTCATCATGATCTACATTTTAGATAAACACTCTGAGAACCCAGGATGATTCTAAGCCAATCAGTACCTGAGAGTTGGTCATGGTGACCTACTTATCACTTGTCATTCTCTGAGGACCCAAGATGCATTAACTAAGTTTGATGATTCTAAGCCAATTAAAACCTAAAATATTTTTTACATTATAACCATAAAATTTCAAAACTAGGTCACAATGACCTACTTTTCAGATGACATACTTCAAGGACCCAAGATGCATCAACTGACAAAGTTTGATGATTCTAAGCCAATAAGTACCTGATATATTTAAATAACGCCATAAATTTTCAAAAGAAGGTCATTGTAACCTACTTTTCAGTTGTCATACTCCGATGACCCAAGATGCATCAACTGACAAAGTTTGATGATTCTAAGCCAATTAGTATCCGAAATATTTAATTATAGTCATATAAATTGAAAAGTAGATCTCGGGGACCTACTTTTCAGTCGACCTTCTCCGGGGACCCAAGATGCATCAACTGACAAATTTTGATGATTCTAAGCCAAATAGTACCGGAAAATATTAAATACAGCCATAAAATTTCAAAAGTAGGTCAGAGTGACCTACTTTTTAGTTATTGTACTCCGAGGACCTGAGATGCATCAACTGACAAATTTTGATGATTCTAAGCCAAATAGTACCCGAAATATTTAATTAAAGCCATAGATTTTGAAAAGTAGGTCACAGTGACCTACTTTTCAGTCGACCTAATTCCAAGACCCAAGATGCATCAACTGACAAAGTTTGATGATTCTAAGCCAAATAGTATATGAAATATTTCATTAAAGCCATAAATTTTCAAAAGTAGGTCACAGTGACCTACTTTTCAGTCAACCTACTCTGAAGATCCAAGATGCATCAACTGACAAAGTTTGAGGATTCTAAGCCAATTAGTACCCGAAATATTTAATTATAGTCATATAAATTGAAAAGTAGATCACAGAGATTTACTTTTCAGTTGATATTTTTTGAGGACCCAAGATGCATCCACTTACTAAGTTTTATGATCATAGGTCTTAAAATGTCCAAATTATGCCTCTAAAATGCTTTGAAATTGAATGCCTTCAAAGTTCAAAAAGTAGTTCACTGTGAACTACTTTTTAATAAATATGTTTTATGGCCCCAAGATGCATCATCTTACAAGATTTGATGATTCTAAACCTCTAAGTATTCGAATTAATGACCTTAATTGTTTTGAAAAAGATAAGCCATAAAATTCAAAAATTAGGTCAAGGTGACCTACTTTTTAGTCGACGTACTCCAAGGACCCAAGATACATCAACTGACAAAGTTTGCTGATCATAGGCCTAAAATTGTTCAAAATATGCCTCTAAATCATTTTGAAAAAGAATGACCGCAAAATTTGAAAAGTAGGTCACCGTGACCTACTTTTGATTCAACATGGTATGAGGTCCTTAGATGCATCAACTGACAAGATTTGATGATCCTAGTCTTTAAAGTAAGCAAAATATCAACATTTTAATAAAATGTAATTTTTGGTCAACTTTGAAGTGACCTTGAGACCACGCCCTTTGCCCCAGGGTGATGCCTTGAACAATTTTTAATCTTCAACATATCCTCATCCTTTATGTAAGTTTGGTGAAAATCTGCCCAGTGGTTCTTGAGAAGAAGATTTTTTAGCAACCAGTACTTTTGTTTCTATTTTCCTAATTATCTCCCCTTGTTTAAGGGTCACAACCCTAGTTTTAGTATAAATGGGAGGCCTTGGGCCAAGGATACCCTGTGACAAATTTGACAATAATTGGCCAAGGGGTTCTTGAGTTATGGCCCATATTCTAAAAAGTTTATGCACACCGCACGCTGCACACCGCACAAATGGCCATAGCATTAGCTCTTTGAGCCTTTGGCTCAGAAGAGCTAAAAAACTGAGTACTTTTATTCATAAGGTCTTAAATATATATTGGCCTAGATATACATATTTGTTGTTGTAGTAATCTTGATCTGGAGTGACAGTGAATGATTTTACAAAAAAAAAAACATTTATTTTCCTGTTCATCATTTTAGGCCCTAGATACCTCAGACACTTGTGTCAATGAAGCCCCAAATTCTCAACAATCTTGATCATATCCTGTAAAGCTAAAGTTGAATCGCGATCATTGAATTGTGAATTTTATGAGGTTGGAATTATTCATTAAAAATTTATTCTTGAAACTTTCCTCTCGCAAGTTGTAGCTGTAGCCTTGTACAGTAGTTGTAGTACGTACTTGATCAAATAAAACTTCCATGAAAAAAAGAGCACACTCAAGGGAAGTTACTCTAGATCATGTAGATACCGGTAGTTGTGATAAAATCTGTAGTACGGATTTTGCTTACAAACCCCAGCAAAATCCCAATGACAGAAATTTAATACATGTAGCTGGCAAAATTTCTTGTATCGGTGGTTAATTTTGCCAGTTGTTGGCTCTTATTGAAAACACTGCTAATATACCCCCCCCCTTCCAACAATAAATTATGGCTTATGACTTTTGTTTGCTCGTCAAAATATTTCTTTGTAGATGCTCCTCACAAAAAAAAACTTCCTACTTATGTCTGCATGATAAATATTTTCAATCAACAGAATATGTATCTATTTATATTGCTGTCTATGGTCATGATCATGATGGTAACCTTACATATACAGTACCAACCAGACCCAACCTGATAGACAGCAGTCCAAGAGCAGTCCTGTGGACTGCTTTCTGGGACTGCTATAGCAGTCCCACAGCGGTCCCAGTAAGCAGTCCCAGCAGTCCCAGTAAGCATGATTAATAAATCAATGGGCGGAGCTTAGTCATAGCTGAGATTACACAGTGTATCAACAATGTCAGTAATATAAAGGCAGTTGAAATTTAATAATAATTTGAGAAAAGTTACATGTACAGCATACTTGCAATTCTTATGTAATTTTTCTGAATAATAAACAAAATTACAGTATACATAAGAAACAAGCTAATTCAGAGAATTTGTGTCCCCCACTTAGGGAAAACAGAAGAGCATGCGCAGTCCCCCCCTCCCCCTGGATTTGTAGAATTATTAAATGTATACGTGTACATGTATATTGAAGCAAATAAAAATGCCAATATGGATATAAAAATTTGATTGCTTATTCTTTAATATGTGTATAGAAGATTCTTTTTATATAGAACATTTATCAAACTGTAATAATGATTTTATGATTTTGTTTAAGCCAGACGTCATAACTTTTTCATTTCACATGCTGAATACTATTATTTAATAAATCCAAAAAAAAAAAATAAATTAAAAAGAAAACTAGAAATATGTCCATAGGACACAAATGCCCCGCTGAGGGTATATTAGTAATGCAACATTTTAACACAAATTGAGAAAAGTGAGGTAAGGTCAAAGGAAAGGTCAAGGTCAAAAAATATTGATGCAGTTGAATAGTTAAGTTTGACACTAATTTAAGAAAAGTGAGGTCAACGTCAAAGGAAAGGTCAAGGTCAAAAATTCTTGATGCAGTTGAAAAGGTTACATCAGTATGTATTAGCATATGAAGTTTGATAAAAAAAATTATGGTTTCTTTAAAACTGAGCTTAACACTAATTTATGAAAAGTGAGGTCAAGGTCAAAGGAAAGGTCAAGGTAAAAAAAATATTGAAGCAGTTGAATAGCTCACATCATTATGTACTAGCATATGAAGTTTGACACTAATTTAAGAAAAGTGAGGTCAAGGTCAAAGGAAAAGTCAAGGTCAAACAAGAGGCCCATGGGCCACATCGCTCACCTGAGTAACTTTGGCCATGCTGTTCTTTACCAGATTTCCCCCCTTTTAATATACCTATTGTGGCCCCGCCCAACCCCCGGGGGTCAAAATCTAAACAATTTAGAATCTACACTACCTCAGGATGCTTCTAAATATGTCTCAGCTTTATTGGTCGAGTGGTTCTTGAAAAGAAGATTTTTAAATATTTTTCTTATATATTTCAATGTAAAACTTGGATTCCCTATTGTGTCCCGCCCTACCCCCAGGGGTCAAGATTTGAACAATTTATAATCTACAGGATGCTTCAATATAAGTTTCAGCTTTTCTGGCCCAGTGGTTCTTGAGAAGAAGATTTTTAAAGATTTTTCCTATATATTTCAATGTAAAACTTGGATTCCCTATTGTGGCCCCGCCCTACCCCCGGGGGTCATGATTTGAACAATTTAGAATCTACACTACCCCAGGATGCTTCCATATAAGTTTAAGCTTTTCTGCCCCTGTGGTTCTTGAGAAGAAGATTTTTTAAGATTTTTCTTATGTATTTCAATGTAAAACTTGAATTCCCTATTGTGGCCCCGCCCTACCCCCGGGGGTCATGATTTTAACAATTTAGAATCTACACTATCCCAGGATGCTTCCACATAAGTTTCAGCTTTTCTGGCCCAGTGGTTCTTGAGAAGAAGATTTTTTTAATGAACCCACCCTATTTTTGTCTTTTCTTGATTATCTCCCCTTGTAAGGGGACTTGGCCCTTTATTTTAACAATTTACACTCCCCTTCACCCAAGGATACTTTGTACCAAGTTTGGTTAAAATTGGCCCAGTGGTTCTTGAGAAGAAGTTGAAAATGTGAAAAGTTTACAGACGGACGGACAGACGGACGGACGGACAGACGGACAGACGGACGGACGACGGACAACGGGTGATCAGAAAAGCTCACTTGAGCTTTCAGCTCAGGTGAGCTAAAAATGTTGATGCAGTTGAAGAGCTCTCATCAGTATATATCAGCATATGAAGTTTGATAACACTATCTTCAATGGTATCTTTAAAACTGAGCTAAAAACTTATTTAAGAAAAGTGAGGTCAAGGTCAAAGGAAAGTTCAAGGTAAAAAATATTGAAGCAGTTGAAAAGCTCTCATCAGTATGTATCAGCATATGAAGTTTGTTAAAAATATCTTGAATGGTTTCATTAAAACTGAGCTAAACAATAATTTAAGAAAAGTGAGGTCAAGGTCAAAAGAAAGGTCAAGGTCAAAAAATGTTGATGCAGTTGAATAGCTTACATCAGTATGTATCAACATATGAAGTTTGATTACACTATTTTGAATGGTATCTTTAAAACTGAGTTAAACACTAATTTAAGAAAAGTGATGTCAAGGTCAAAGAAGAGGTCAAGGTCAAAAAATGTTGATGCAGTTGCATAGCTCTCATCCATATCTATTAGCATATGAAGTTTGATAAAAATATCTTGGATAGTTTCTTTGAAACTGAGCTTTGAACAGAGCTAAACGCAAAGTATGACGGAAGGGCAGACGGAAGGACAGAAGGACAGAAGACGGACATGACAAACACTATATGTCCCGGCCATATTCATGGCGGGGCATAAAAAGGATCGTCCGGGATTTAAACCTGGTACCTCTCACTTGCTAAGTGAGAGTTATACCTCTTAGACCACGGAGGCACTTGATTATACAGGAAATTAAATGCAAACATTAGGTCACATATAATGTTTATATTCACGTTCGATATTGTCAAAATTTTACACAATACATGGTGTCTAATTAAGCCTTTACTAAACAGTTCTAATAGATGTAATTAGAATAAAAAGTCCGCCGACAATCCGTATTATGCATAATAACTCTCCACATGCCCCTGTGCTAAAAATAGTGCCAAGCGACTTTTAATACAATAAATAAATTAAAAAAAAAAAAAACGGGGCGGGGCACTTTGAGAGGGGCAAGAGAGGCCATAGGGAGTTTTGGAATAAAATTTCATTGCAAAAGCTTCTTGAGATATCGCCTGGATACGAAAATGATACACGCAGACGGAATGTATGAATTAACGACCTTGAACTTTGACCTTTTGACCTCAAAAACAATAGGAGTCTTCCTTAGGCCACAGGGAGTTGTTAGGTAAAATTTCATTGCAAAAGCTCAAAAGATTCTCGAGATATCAATCGGAAACGAAAGTATTAAAACAGACAGAATTTATTACTTTATGACCTTGACCTTTGGACCTCAAAATCAATAGGGTTCTTCTTTAGGCCATAGGGAGTTGCTATGCAAAATTTCTTTGCGAAAGCTCAAAGGGTTCTCATGATATCGCACGGAAACAAAAGTATTAAAGACAGACAGAAATACAGACGGACAGATGGACAGACACCCAAATTAATATAACCCACTTTCAGTGAAAGCGGGGGACAAAAATAAATAAATAATAATAATAATAATAAAAGAAAAGAGACTTTCGCACTAAATACACTATAATAACATCTGTAGCATATTAACTTAAAACCAAATTAAACCATTGTTTATCAAAGGACAAGATAGGCTAAGATCCCTTTTTGGCCCCTGGTTTGAGTGTCTTTTGGAATGATGCAACAGTTTATCAATAAAAACCTGTTGTCACCCATGGCACAAAATGAGTATTGGTTCTAAGTTATGGGATACTTAAGGTCACAGGAAAAGTCAGAAAATTTGTCAATTTCCGAATTTTCTCATTTTTATGCAAATTTTCATCGATTTTACGGCACATTTTGTTTCAGAAAACATAGAGCACACTCTTGCCTATCTACCAAATTTATATATTTTCATACACTAGTATCAGATGCATCTTGTGTATAAAAATCTCAGATAGGCAAGCTTGTGCTCTATGTTTCCCGAAGTGAAAAGTATCTCAAATTTGACGAAATTCCACCAAAATTGAGGAAATTCGGGAAAATGCCCCACTTCTGCACCCGATTGTGACCTCTTTGTAAGCTTTGAATCAAAATTAGTGCTGGTTTTTAAACAAGCATCATTTTAAGTTCTTAACTACCAACCATCACAGTTTTAACTGTGTTCTGATTTTTACATCAAATAAGGGGCCTGATTCAGCTGTTACCATACCTTGTCCTTTATTTATTGACAATGGCTACTGTACATATATATATATATATATATATATATATATATATATATATATATATATATATATATATATATATATATATATATATATATATATATATATATATATATATATATATATTTATAGAAAATTAATCATGTGCTAAATAAAATGAATGGCTTATTTTTAGACTAGAATTTAATGACTGAGAAATAGATCCTACAATTATAGAGCAAAGCCAATTCCCATATTACTCCGTATATGTTTTCCACTGACATTGAAGCTTGAGAAAATATACATGTGTATCATGAATCTGACTTTATCAAATTATAAATACATTTATTACATTGAACACTTAGTTCTGTTACGTGTATATATGTAAGTATACTTACTACTTTATGTTTAAGAATCTATGATAAATAAACCAAAAAGAAGTTCTACCTCTTGTGAATCTGACTGTTCAAAGAAAATTACAATATTTTTATTTCTGACAAAAAAAAAACTAAATAATTTCAACAAATCGATGAATTAAAACTAGAAATATGTCAATAGGACATGAATGCCCCGTGAGTGTATATAAGTAATGCAACATGAAAATTTGGATTAGTGTATGAAGTTTGATGAGAATATCTTGAATAGTTTTGTTAAAATTGAAATTGAAATCTTAAAACATAGGTAATCAGAGATTACAGAGTTCACCTCCACGAATGTTGTCTCTAATTAAGGCAAACCACACGAAACTAATAATCTACTAGTGTGCATCCCTAGATGCAACATTTATGCAATTTGGGTCTGATAGGGCATGCAGTTACTTGGGAATGGACTTATCTAAAAACTTTAAGCTAGTCACTCATCCAGAAAATGTAAGTCAAATCCAGCATCTGAAGCAAGTTTGAGAGTGTTCGTCCCTTGATGCATCATCCATGCAAGTTTGGTTCAGATAGGCCTCATAGTTACTTGGAAATGAGATCTGCTCCAAAAACTTTAACCTGGTCACTCATCCAGAAAATGTAGGTCAGAGCCAGCATCCAAAGCAAGACCAGTAGTGTGCATCCTTAGATGTATCATCCATGCAAGTTTGGTCAACATAGGGCTTATAGTTACTTAAAAATAAGATCTGCTCCAAAAACTTTAACCTGGTCACATATCCGGAAAATATAGGTCAGATCCAGCATCCGAAGCAAGTCCAGTAGTGTGCATCCTTAGATGTATCATCCATGCAAGTTTGGTCAACATAGGACTTAAAGGTACTTGGAAATGAGACCTGCTCCATAAACTTTAACTTGCTCCAAAAACTTTAACCTGCTCCAAAAATATTAACCTGGTCATTCTTTAGCTGAAATTGCAGCATCTGAAACCTTGACTGGTACAATGAAACACACTAGAAGCATCCCCCATGCATCTTTGATTAATATATGGCATAGAAGTACTTGAAAAGAAAACTGCTCCCAAAACTTTAACCTGGGACGTCGACACCGACGCGGAGGCTATTACATAAGCTCCCCCAACTTTGTTGAGGTGAGCTAAAAATGGATATAGATGATAAATTCTCACCATATTATGTATAAGTGCATAAGCTTACATAAAAATATCTAAAATGGTTTCTTTAAAACTAAGCAAAATGCAAATTAAAGAGAAGTGAGGTCAAAAGTCACAGAAAGTGTAAGCTAGGTCAAAAGTTTTTGATATAGTCAAATAGCTCTCACTAAAAGGTATCAGCATATTAAGTTTGATACAAGATGTGTTTGTGAAACACTGATGCCCCTGTATGGCAGCTTATGGCAAAGGTTAAAGTAAATTTTCTCATATGCAAGTCAAAATCCAGGCCATAAGATGAAAAATGTTGGTACCCAAAGAAAGGTCTTGTCTCGAGAAATACCTGTGAAATTTGAAAGCCCTAGCTGCAACTGTTCAAAAGTTATGGCGAAGGTTAAAGTTTTTTAAAAGTAAGTAAAACGTCAAGGTCAAGGTCAAAGGTGTTGGTATCCAAAGGAAGGTCTTGTCACAAGGATTTCATATGTGAAGTATGAAAGCCATAGAATCAATCATTCAAAAGTTATGGCCAAGGTTAAAGTTTTTAAAAGTAGGTCAAACTTCTAGGTGAAGGTCAAAGTGGTTGGTATACAAAGGAAGGTCTTGTCACAAGGATTACATATGTGAAGTATGAAAGCCCTAGCTCCAACCATTCAAAAGTTATGGCCAAGGTTATAGTTTTTCAAAAGTAGGTCAAACTCCAAGGTCAAGGTCAAAAGGTCAAAATTGTTGGTATCCCAACGAAGGCCTTGCCACAAAGAATACACATGTGAAGTTTGAAAGCCCTAGCACCAACTGTTCAGAAGTTATGGCCAAGGTTAAAGTCTCATAATTTTTTTTGTGGGTCAAACTCCAAGGTCAAGGTCAAATATGATGGTACATAAGGAAAGGTCTTGTTACAAGGAATACACATGTGAAATATGAAAGTCATAGCTCCAACCAATCAAAAGTTATGGGCAAGGTTAAAGCTGACAACAGACAGACAGACAAACAGATAAACAGACAAACAGACAGGACAAAAACAATATACCCCCAGGATCTTTCATTCCAGGGGCATAAAAGATATTTTGAATGGTTTAGTTAAAGCTGAGCTAAACACTAATTTAAGAAAAGTGAGGTCAAGGTCAAAGGAAAGGTCAAGGTCAAAAAATGTTGATGCAGTTGAATAGCTTACTTCAGTATGTATCAGCATATGAATTGGATAAAACAATCCTGAATGGTTTCTTTAAAACTGAGCTAAAAACTAATTTAAGAAAATTGAGATCAAGGTCAAAGGAAAAGTCAAGGTCAAAAAGTGTTGTAGCAGTTGATAGCTCTCATCAATATGTACCAGCATAAGAAGTTTGATAAAAATATCTTGAATACTTTCTTCAAAACTGAGCTTTGAGCTGAGCTAAATGCAAAACATGATGGAAGGAGAGACGGAAGGACAGAAAGATAGAAGGACGGAAGATGGACATGACAAACTCTATATGCCCCAGCCATATTTATGGCGGGGCATAAAAATGTTTTTAAAATTCCGTAGGAATTGAGAAATCATATAACATTGACTAGTAGAAGTAATTTTTCTGCTTCTAAGAACTTAACATTTGTCATCTAACACAGCAAGTATTAGAAAATTTATAAATATTTAAACGAAACGCAACATTGTTTTTTAAAATTACCAAGTAGAGGGACAAAGGTAAGGCTTAAAAAAATGATAGTCTTGTTTCCTGCTACCCGACCGACCCTATTTTTTTGCACCCGACCCTAAAGTTTTTTTTTAGTTTTGAAAAAAAAAAATTAAAAAATTTAGGAATTTCATGTTCCAAAACTAAAAATATATATATATATATATATTCAAGTGGTATTTCATGAAATTGTATGTTTTAAATATGGACTTTCATAAAATACCACTTGAGTTGTGCATCAAAAGACATTAAATTTAATTTCAAAAGATAATATTGACCTATGACGTGTTTAATTTGGTTTTATATTAGTTCATATCCAAAAATACCATTGGAAAAAAATAAAATTAAATTAAAAAATAAAATAATTTTCCTACCTACCCACCCTATTTTTTTCAGGTTGGTAGCAGGAAACAAGACTATTATTTTTTTTGGTCTAAGTAAACTTCATTGATGTGGTATTTCATTGTAAGGTAGTATTTTCCATGTGTATGACTCTCGTTAAGCTGTGCTCAATCGTCCAAAACAACTTGACACTGGGAGGAAAAGTTTGTTTCTTTGCCATTGGATGTTAATATGTTGAATATTGGTTATGATTTTTAATGTGACACATAACAGACTACATCTGACTTCGCTGGTATGATCTGAACAAAATTGAATCTACACTAACTAAAGATGCTTACATATTTCTTTAACTAACTGTGACCTTTTTCCCTACAAGTTTGAACTTTTATTATGGTTCCATCCTACTCCCAGGGGTCATGATTTGAACAAATATGAATCTACACTATCTGAGGATGCTTCAATATAAATATGACAAATCATACCTTTGCTGTTCTTGAGAAGAATATTTTTTAAAAAAAATTACTATGTATTCCTATGCATAACTTTGATCATCAATTGTGGCCCCACCCTATCCCTAGGGGGTCATGATTTTTATCAAACATGAATCTACACTACCTTAGGATACTTCCGAATAGTTAATAACCAATCATGCTTTGCTGTTCTTGAGAAGATTTTACCTATATATTCCTATGTAAAATTTTGATTGTCCATTGTGGCCTCATCCTACCCCTGGGGGTCATGTTTTTAACAAACTTGAATCTTCAATACTTGAGGATGATTCCACATGAGTTTCATCTTTCCTAGCCCAGTGTTTCTTGAGAAGAAGATTTTTAAAGATTTTTCCTATATATTCCTACATAAAACTTTGAACGTCCATTGTGGCCCCACCCTACCCCCGGGGGTTATGATTTGAATAAATCTTAATCTACACCACCTGAGGATGCTTCCATATAAATATGATCAATCATGGCTTTGCTGTTCTTAAAAAGAAGATTTTTAAAGATTTTTCCTATATATCTCTATGTAAAACTTTGATCATCCATTGTGGCCCCAACCTACCCCCGAGGGTCATGATTTGAACAAACTTGAATCTACACTACCCGAAGATGATTACACGAGTCTCATCTTTCCTGGCCAAGTGGTTCTTGAGAAGAAGATTTTTAAAAGATGCCATTAATTTTTCACTTATTTGTAATTATCTCCCCTTTGAAGAGGGCATGGCCCTTTATTTGAACAAACATGAATTCCCTTTACCCAATGAAACTCTGTGCCAAGTTTGGTTGAAATTGGCCCAGTAGTTCTGGAGCAGAAGGTGAAATTGTGAAAAGTTTACAACGACAAATTTCTGTCAGAAAAGATCAAGTGAGCCTTCAGCTCAGGTGAGCTAAAAATCATGTGTAGTTGCATTTTGCGGTGCGCTGCAAGGCGCAGTGCACCATTGTTGCATTGCACCATTTTTTGGCAGTATGCCATATGGCGGCCCCTTCCTAGGCCCTGAATTACTTAATAAAGATCTTTTCATGGGGTCATCACATATGTGATATTGTTCCTCTTCACAAACCCTTTACAAAGTCGCTATATAAAAGTCTGGCTAATAACCTACTATTTCATTTGTTCCCAATCTAGGACTGGAACCAATCAGAAAACAGCTTTTAATGTAGAATAAGTTTTGTAACCAAATACATGTATGACTTTTCTTTAAAATGGAGTGTCAATATTGTGGGATTTGTGACTAGTAATCAATCACAAAAGATGTGCCTTGGATTTGAGCCATTTGAAAAGGACGGATTTGAAAGATAAATTCTCACTGGTTGGTTTATAATTAAATATTACCTCATGTTATCACAAGATCAAATTTTGTTGAGGGTAAAGAAGAGGAACAATATCACAAATCCTTGGCATTGTGAAGATGCATGGGGGTTTAATTTCTGTTGTTTTCATGGTATGAAGAGACTCACAAATTCATGTCCTCTAGAATATGTAAAATTTCAAATTCATAACAATTCAACACTTTGTTAACAATGAAATAAAATTCCCAAGAACAGACCTTTTTTCCTCAAAACATAAAATTTCTGAACCTCATAAAAATATGTGATTTAACACTATATATAATTTATGAAATATATCAATATATATACAATCATATTAAAAATTAAGCTTACCAAGTATAAATACCAAATAACTGCAGCAACTTTTCAAACAAGGATTGGTATTTCCATTCTGATATTGATGTGCTGGGCTTATTTTTTGAAATTATTTGAGCTAAGCAGAAGTTGAATTCATCCAGTTTGAATAAAAACCTGAAAGAGAGATAGAAATTGTTTTCATAAATCAAGATAGAAGAATTAGCCTTTTTTTAGGTCACCTGAGTTTACTCAGGTGACCTATTGCTATCTGTTTTCGTCCATTGGCGTGCGTCGTGTGTTAACATTTGAACATTTTTAGCTTCTTCTCTGAAACCTCTCAACCAATTTCAACCAATTTTGGCATATAGCATCCAAGAGGTGGAGGGGGACAAACTTTATGAATTTCATGGTCCCTGCCCACCTGGGGCCTGAGAGGTGGGGCTAAAACCACCAAAAATAATGCAATCTTTAAAAATCTTCTTCTTTACTCCTGGACACCAAGCAGTCAAACTGTTTGCATGATTTTAAGAAGCATTGAGCACTCTACCAAAATTGTGAAACTCATGGTCCCAGGGTAAGGGGTTCTAGTGCTAGGGTGGGGCTATAATAGATCATATAGTGAAAATGCATTATTTCTTTGAAAACCTTCTTCTCTGCTCCTGGGTATTAAATAAAGTAACTAATAGATAGTTATGATGAGCAAGAGTGCCTCTTCCAAAATTGTGAATTTCATGGTCCCAGGGTCAGGGGATCTGGTGTTAGGGTGGAGCTCTGTTGATTATATAGTGAAAATGCATCAATTCTTTGAAAATCTTCTTCTCTGCTCCTTGGTATTAAATAAAGTAACTAAGTACATAGTTATGATGAGCAAGAGTGCCTCTTCCAAAATTCTGAATTTCATGGCCCCTGGGTCAGGGGTTCTGGTGTTAGGGCGGGGCTCTATTGACTATATAGTGAAAATGCATTAATTCTTTGAAAATCTTCTCTGCTCCTTGGTATTAAATAAAGTAACTAAGTACATAGTAATGATGAGCAAGAGCGCCTCTTCCAAAATTTGTGAAATTCATGGCCCCAGGGTCAGGGGTTCTGGTTTTATGGTGGGGCTCTATTGACTATATACTGAAAATGCATTAATTCTTTGAAAATCTTCTTTTCTGCTCCTGGGTATTAAATAAATTAACTTAGTGCATAGTTATGATGAGCATGGTTGCCTCTTCCAAAATTGTGAATTTCATGGCCCCTGGGTCAGGGGTTCTGGTGTCAGGGTGGGGCTCAATTGATATATATATATAGTGAAAATGCATTATTTCTTTGAAAATCTTCTCTCTCCTGGATATTAAATAAATTAAGTACATAGTTATGATGAGCATGGTTGCCTCCTCAGAAATTGTGAATTTCGTGGCACCTGGGTGAAGGGTTCTGGTGTTGGGATGGGGCTCTATTGATTATATAGGGAAAATGCATAAATTCTTTCAAAATCTTCTTCTCTGCTCCTGGGTATTATTCAAACAAAGGAAGCGCATGGTTATGATGAGGAAGAATCCCTTTTCCAAAATTATGAAATTCATGGCCCCTGGGTCAGTGGCTATGGTGAAGGGGGGGGGGGCTCTATTGATTATATAGTGAAAATGCATAATTTCTTTCAATATATATTTTCTACTACTGGTAATAAAGCAAAGAAATAAGTGTATAGTTATGATTAGCAAGGTGCTTCTTCCAGAATTGCGAGTTCATGGCCCCTGGGTAAGATGTTCTGGTGTAGGGGGGGCTTTATTTATTTATTTGATAATATAGTGAAAATGCATTTCTTTGAAAATCTTCTATGCTTCTGGGCATATTCGAGGCAAACGGAGTAAAAATTTTAATATGCAAGGGTATTTTTACCAGAACTCTGAACACCTGGATTAGTCAAGTGTTCTGGTCCTGGCCAGGGCTCTATGAACTTGTATTCTGCTGAGCAAAGTTATTCCCCTTTGCCATTCACCTTTGATAATTAATGACTGTAAATAATGTATTTGAAAGGTTAATAGAATAAGAGAATTATGCAAGAATATTTATTGTATAATACAAACATAGGTAATCAAAGATTACGAAGCTCACCTCGACGAATGTTATCTACATGTAAGGCAAATTTCACATCATATTTTTTTTCTAGTTAGGGTACATCCCAAGATCAATATCCATGCAAGTTTGATTTAATTATAGACCTGCTCAAAAAACTTTTGACCTGTTTAGTAATCAAGAAAATTTTGGTCAGTTCCAACATCCAAAGCAAGTCTGGAAGTTTTCATCCTTAGATGCACCATCTATGCAAGTTTAATCATAACAGGCCATAATATTATATAGCTACTCCAAAAAAATAATCCTGGTCACTCTTCTGGAAAATGTACATCAGATTCAGAATCCAAGGCAAGTCTGGAAGTGTCCATCCCTAGATACATCATCCATGCTAATTTGGTTAAAATATGGCTAAAATTCACTCATGTGGAAAATCTAGGTCAGATCCAGCATTCGAAGCAGGTTGGTTAGTGTACATCCTTAGATGCATCATCCATGAAAGTTTGGTCCAGGTAGGGCTTATAGTTACTTGGGAATGAGACTACTCCTAAATCTAAACCTGGTCTCACATGTGGAAAATCTAGATCAGATCCAGCATCTGAACAAGTGTGGTAGTGTCCATCCCTGGATGCATCATCCATGCAAGTTTGGTCCGGGTAGGGTTTATAGTAACTTGGGAATGGACCTGCTCCTAAAACTTTAACCTGGTCACTCATCTGGAAAATCTAGGTCAGATCCAGCATCCGAAGCAAGTTTGGTAGTTTCCATCCCTACATGCATCATCCATGCAAGTTTGGTCAAGGTAGGGCTTATAGTTACTTGGGAATGGACCTGCTCCTAAAACTTTAACCTGGTCACTCATCTGGAAAATATAGGTCAGATCCAGCATCAGAAGTAAGTGTGGCCATGTCCATCCCTAGATGCATCATCCATGCAAGTTTGATCAAGGTAGGGCTTATAGTTACTTGGGAATGGACCTGCTCCTAAAACTTTAACCTGGTCACTCATCTGGAAAATATAGGTCAGATCCAGCATCCGAAACAGGTGTGGTAGTGTCCATCCCTAGATGCATCATCCATGCAAGTTTGATCCAGGTAGGGCTTATAGTTACTAAGGAATGGACCTGCTCCTAAAACTTTAACCTGGTCACTCATCCGGAAAATCTAGGTCAGATCCAGCATCCGAAGCAAGTTTGGTAGTGTCCATCCCTAGATGCATCATCCATGCAAGTTTGGTCCAGGTAGGGCTTAAAGTTACTTGGGAATGGACCTGCTCATAAAACTTTAACCTGGTCACTCATCTGGAAAATCTAGGTCAGATCCAGCATCCGAAGCAAGTGTGGTAGTGTCCATCCCTAGATGCATCATCCATGCAAGTTTGGTCAAGGTAGGGCTTATAGTTACTTGGGAATGGACCTGCTCCTAAAACTTTAACCTGGTCACTCATCTGGAAAATCTAGGTCAGATCCAGCATCCGAAGCAAGTTTGGTAGTTTCCATCCCTAGATGCGTCATCCATGCAAGTTTGGTCAAGGTAGGGCTTATAGTTACTTGGGAATGGACCTGCTCATAAAACTTTAACCTGGTCACTCATCCGGAAAATCTAGGTCAGATCCAGCATCCAAAGCAAGTGTGGTAGTGTCCATCCCTAGATGCATCATCAATGCAAGTTTGATCCAGGTAGGGCCTATAGTTACTAAGGAATGGACCTGCTCCTAAAACTTTAACCTGGTCACTCATCTGGAAAATCTAGGTCAGATCCAGCATCCGAAGCAAGTTTGGTAGTGTCCATCCCTAGATGCATCATCCATGCAAGTTTGGTCCAGGTAGGGCTTATAGTTACTTGGGAATGGGACTTGCTCCTAAAACTTTAACCTGGGACGCCGACGCTAACGCCGACGCCGACGGTATAACATAAGCTCATCTCGACTTCGTCGAGGTGAGCTAAAAAGTACTTTTATAGTTTTAATGATAAGGAAGACTTGGAAATAATAGATGAATAAAAGTGAGGCAAAAATAACTTATCTTTTTAAATGTTCTTTGAAGGCCAAGAGAGACCAATGTGAGAAGTAATAATATGGGGTTAAAAAATAGACATTTTGTTAAGTAGTCTGCACGGTAATAGTGATAAATGGGGGACAGATAGATTCTATACCAATTATTTTGTTGATGCTTATCATACTATTTTTCTTGCTTTTGGGCAACAAAGCTTCATTTATCAGTTTTTGGATCCTCTAAATTGTTGTATTGCACTCAGGTGACCGTTAAGGCCCTTGGGCCTCTTGTTAATCTATAAATTAACTGTTTGAAGTATTTTTGCAAAGGTTAAGGTCAAGTGGAGTGTCACACTGGTAATTTTAAATAATATCTTATGACAAACAGTGCACAATATAAACATGATAAATAGCAAGACTTACCTATTAAATGTCAAAAATAAGCTGTATATTTGCAAAGCATACCATTTTGAAATGTAGGTCAAAGGTCAAGTTTAAAGGTAAGAAGTAAGTAACTATGGCATTTTATAAAAGCCATAGAAACTAGCAATATCTATGCAAAATATCAAATACATACGTCTTACAGTTCTCAAGATACAAAGTGTGACAGACGGAGAGACGGAGGGACGGAGAGACAGACACTGGGTAAAGTGATACCTGATGTTCTGCTCTGCAAGTTATTTTACACATAAAATTTTTTTTAGAATAATAATTTATTTAAGTTACTTTTATATATCCCATTGGGTTATTGATTTTGTCTGAAATCTTGGGGGTTTTGTATTTCCCACCAATATGTATTGCATTTTGGGATTCCACAATGTAATACAAGATATAGTACAGACACCAGTGGAGGATTGGTGATGAGTCCATTTTTACTTGTCACTTTGAGGTGTCATTTACCGGTACATTGTTTCGTTCAAGTGTTTTCCATTAAGTAAACTATTTTTTCCACTTTTCCCAAGAGTTTGAACGTTTTTATTTTCTGAATCAAGCAAGCTTTAGAATAAAACAAGAAACATTTTGTCTTTGTGCATGAGCAAAAACATTTGGTGCACGTGGTGTACAGGGGAATGACACAAAGTAACTTGAAGTTCATACAGAAAACAAAAATTAAAACTTAAAAGAATTTCGAATTCATACTTTTAAGGAAAAGTATTGTTGACTAGTGGTGTTCCAATCATCGATTAAAATCGAAAAGCAGTCGATTGCTGGCATAATTCAAGTGCTCGATTACAAAATTTTTATTCCGATTAATCGAGTTATTTTTTTTTTATTTAAAAAGCTTAATAGTTTTTAAGGATACACCAAAGGTTTCCAAATGCCAGAATTTAATTTGCATGTAATTCTTTCATTATTAAAGATAACATGATAAAAGTATATATCATTTGAAAGCTTGTTAAATTTACTATTTAATTATCCTAATTTAAACTTAAATTAATAACTTATTCAAAAATTATTTAAATATTAATGTAATTCTTAGTGCTTAAATATTTTATAAATCAACTTTTTTGTATTTAACCCCTCAAAGTGGTCATTTTACCTCAAGGTAGATTAAAGATTGAACTTAAAAACCGTATCTCAGATTTTTGATAAATCTTCTAATTCAAAAGTTACAGCCATTTGCCCTTCAATGTTACCAATTTCTTGGCCTAATTTGACATTTCCCTCAATAATTCCAAAACTATGCTAGATATCAAAAATCTGAGATACGGTTTTGTGAACACACATTTGAGAAGCAAACCATCCAATTTTCAGAGAAATTGGTCAATAAATAAGGGAGCTGAATCCTTTGAAATAATACCACAAACTGTCTGATCTTACTTTACAGTAGAGGGCAAAAACCCATTACACAACAAAATCTGCCAAAGCTAGGAATATAAGACACCTTGGAGATTCAGCTTTGGATACCTGTCACTTAGCCATATTTCCTATGCATATTCACAAGAATGGGAGGTTCTTTTCTGTATTTAGATGCTTTTGATTAAGTAAAATAGGTTCAATTCTGAATCAGAAAGATTTCCCGGCAAAATGGCAAGAGCTAAGCTCCACCTCCTATTTTATGGTCATCAGTGATCTGTTAGATCTCTTTCTCTAAATCTAGAGTCCCTGTAGTTTAATTACTGATAACCTCTGTGTGGCTAGTGAAGAATTCCCCAAGTAGTCACAGTGATTTATTGCCTCTTTCATGAGCAGGCAGTCACAGATCAAATCAGAAGCTTCAATAACGGAACATTCACATGTGGTAGTGTTTATGTTTCATTATTGTTAAATAATTAGAAAACCATTTCATAATTACCAAGAATTTTACATGCATTATAAAGCAGTGATTAACTTCTTTTTCTTGGCCAAAAATCTCAAAATTGTTGAAAATCTTGAAAAAAGCCTTTGGTGTATCCTTAAGCCCAATATCCCAGTCGCAACTTGTCTTTTAACTTATTTGTCTATCGTGATGGCGCAGAATACATACCCGGGTAACAGCGCGACGCTTATTCCCAGGTATGGACGTACTTTGGATTCTACAAAAAAAACGAAGAACCAGCTGGACTACGTAGAACGTTCCATCATTTAAATGATATTTTCATACGGACTAGGGCTTGTCCCAAGGCACAGTTAGATTATTTTAACTACAGCTGGGCCACACAGAAAGAGTTATTCACCCATTCTTACCATTAATAAACTAAATTGACAGACTTTTAGTTAGTTACAGTAGCCCGATCATTGATTAGGAAATTCTTAGCGATTCCCATCACTATAGTTGGCACAATTCTGGGTCTAAAAAATGTTTTGTAGGTAGGAAACAATGCAAACAAAATGGATTTCATATTGTAATCAAACTGTAACCTGCTTTGTCCCCGTTTTGCACACACAATTGAATTTCAGGTAATAAAAAAAATGTGTGCAAAATGGGAACTGTCCAGGTGCTGGTAAGATAATTACTTAATTATGTTAATTGCTATAGTCTATATCATATTTATGAAAGAGATTCTACCACAAACTGGAACATGTTAAACATGACATAACACTTATTATTATACCTCATTATTATAATTCCATACAACACGTTATCTGATTGGTTCTACATTATCACGTGACAAGGCCATAAAACTTCATATTTCCCTGTCGTTGTCATGCTTTTCATCATATTCAACCTCTTCGGAGACCTAGTGCATTTTCCCGCAATAGTTATTGTTCGTTGAATGAAAACTCCCGAGAGTAGTAGACGTCACGATAGGGCAAAAAAAAAAATATACTCTTGTTTCCGGTCGCCCGACCGACCCTACATTTTACCCCCGACCCTGAAAGTTTTTTTTTCCGTTTTGTGGTTATTTTCCGGAAATGTTGAAGACGTCCCACAAAATTTTACGATTTAGCAAATGAGTCTCGTACACGTTTGAATACAACACTTGTCAGACCTGTAAATAAGCGCATGATAAACACTGACCATGTAACATGGCGAGATCTGCAAGCGTGCTGACCATGATGTAGTGTTTAATTTGAAGCAAACTAGCATGGCGCAGCGCCATGCCCTTTTTTCCTCGGCGCCATTCCTTTTTTCCAGCGCCATGCCCTTTTTCCTCACCAAAATTAAATAAATATGCCCAACATCGGCAAGATTGACAAGCTGCTCTGTTTATTCAGTGCATGCTGATATTTAATGCATACAAAGGTGTGAACCCAGGACAAGAAATCACTTCTCGCTTGAACGCACACAGCCACCTTGCCTAGTAACATGCCTCGGGCTGTTAGGGTATAGGAGACAACGTGTGAAAACATAATTTGAATGTATTGAATGATTACGCAAGAATTCGCCTAATGTCAAAGATTAACTTGTAAATTATTAAATAATTTATATCAGTATCGTATTTTTAGAACCGAAAGTAAAAAAAAAAATGTAGTTGATGAATAAAATAGTTAAAACAAGACTGCTGATCGAGATTTTAATAAAGCCAACAGTCAACTTACATTGTCCAAAAAAAAAAAAAAAAAAAACTGAATGATACATGTATATGAGAATATATTGGGCTAAGAAACAAAAAAGTATGAAAGTTAGTTTCATGCCCTCTACAATTATTTTCCAAGTGATCCCCCCTTCCCTTCCCCCTAGAAAAGTATTTTAATTTGTTGTTTACCTAATAATTAAACACAAATATTAACACAATCCAAGTAAAAAAAAAAATCCATACCTCCAAACTATGATATTTCTTGGACATGTGACAGTTAGATTCATACCTATTACATTTCTTTAAAACATATCCTTACTAATGTCCTGATTAAAAAAAAAATGAATGTAAATGCATATTTTGATTTTCTGCTTCAATAATTATCCTGCCAATTGGTTGGTAGTGTTGTTATTCTTTTGAACTTGAAATGAAATAAACACATTGAAGTTTTTTCAGTAACTTTACGTTAAAATTGAAAGTGAATTTGAGAGCATGGTGAATTTGAAAATTTATGTTTATTTTTTAAAGTTTTTGCTTGTTTCGGTATAAAAAACAATTAATTGCATGAATGTTTGGGAAACATGAAGATTTATTCAGCCAAGAAATATCATATTCCCCTCGGGCGAAGCCCTCGGGGAATATGATTTTTCTTGGCTGAATAAATCTTCATACAAAATACATACAAAAATGCTTAACATATCAGCTAAGAACATTTTTAATTTACAGAATAAAAATTTCACTAGGTACATGTAGCTACAGTTGAATAAAAAACCTGAGTCCAGTAACAAGACAGTTTATTTAACTTGAACCATGGGTCCGTCTACGGAAAGAAAAGGAAGAAAAAAATGTGTATCTTTGCATTTGATATTTTGATTTATTTCTCGAATTTCATAATTTAAAAAAAATAAAACTATTTTATCTTTATGAAATAAAAAATAGGGTGAAGTGCGATAAGGATATTCATCTAAATTTATATCAACTTCATCTTCAGCTTGGTTTGACAAGTAAAATTTTCAAAATGTAAGCTTTTGAATATTTTATTATAATACAGGTAATTCGAGGTAATTCCTAGATGGAGATCAGACTATAATTAACATTTTTACACCTATTGTTCTATACCTTTTTATCAAATGTGTGCAAAACGGGAACACACATCATCTGGTTCTGGAGAATTTAAGTTCCTATAAAAGTTTTACTCATCATGTGAGCGATTACATCCTCAAGAGTTGGTTGCCCACAGGCAGTATTTGGCGACTGGTTATTTGCAACCCTGTCAAAGTACTTGAAGTTTTTTGGGCTTTATCATGTTTATGAAGCAAATGACTTGTGAGCACACAGTTACTTCAGAATCTCATCATTGAAAGATAAGTATTAATTGATTACAACAGTGTATAAGACAGGTCCAGCACAATACCCTGATAAAGGTATTTAGCTTGATAAAGCTATATAGCTTTATCAAGGTATTACAAATACCTTGATCAAGGTATTCCATGTGATGTAATGAAAATATAAAAAAAAAAAATCTTAAAAAATAAAATTCAAAAGTCGAATTATGAGTTGTGGTCAGTGTGTTCACTCGTGCATGAAAAGTACTCAGGTATCAAAAAGACAGCATAAAAGAACGTCTCCTCACACGACATGCTTTTATACTGATTTCTTTGTGTTTGAGTACTTTACATGCATGAGTGGATTTACTGACAACAACTCAGAACTCGACTTTCAGTATTTATTTTCTAAGGATTTTTTTTGTATTTTCATTACATAAAATACCTTGATCAAGGTATTTGTAATACCTTGATAAAGCTATATAGCTTTATCAAGCTATGTACCTTTATCAGGGTATTGTGCTGGACCTGTAAGAAATAAATATTATAATTTTTTCTTTGTTCGAGGTATCAAAGAAAATATTATAAAATTCATGTGTGAAATCCATAAAAAAATTCAATAACTTTTTACCTTTTTAGCAAAGGTTCCGTCTGGATGACCCTCAACTGTTGAGAACTTGGTTCCCATCCACTGGCAAACTTTTCAATCGGGGTAGTAGTGTTTGGTGGCAAAGTCTCTAGAGAGTCGTAATTCAACTTCAAGTTGCAGGCACTTAAACATCGCTCAACTTCTAAATGGTCTTCTTTGTGCAAATGAAACAAAGACCATTCAAATAGGATTATTCTAAAGGTATCACACCGGTAATTGTTTTCACTATATGTTTCTATATAGGAAAAAAAATCTTAAAAAATCAGGTAAATTAATTCATGAAAAAATATTTAGCAGGAAGTATAAAACATTACCTCTCTCATTAGCCGAGTCCAAAAAACAGGGTACCTACACGGCATTTTCTGATTTTTTCCATCTGCAAACAGGGCTACCCTCAAATCCACGTGTTTTCAATGTGTTTATAAACAGCTCCAGTGCACCCCAGGAAGTAGCCTCCTATGCCCTGAAAAAAATAGTTCCTGTCAAAAAACTTTATTTATTTACAAAGTACATTAAATTTAATAGGCACAGGTACCAAAGTTGTAAAAATAGCCTGGAAGAAAATTAAAAAAATTATCAAAAGAAAGAAAAATTAATTTTATATGTATGGAACTACAATTGACTAAGTTCATTTTGATTGGTCAATTACCAGTGTGATACCTTGAAGGACCCTTGAAGTTGTCAGATTTTTTTCATTTTTGCACCTGAGATTTCTTAAATAACTGCCACCAACATCCTTAAGTTTGGTGATCTAATTCCCCTTATTGCTGGAGATATATGCATTTATCTCCCTTACTCCAGAGCAGTCAAGAATACATACAGAGCACTCTGACAGAAGTTTTTGTGTGCATATTTTGAAGCAGAATTTCATCATTAATAGACTAAGTCTGGCAAACAATTTCTTATCCGTGGAGAGTATATACATTGTTCTTCACAACAAACAAAAAATAGTTCACAAGTCTGAGACCATTATGCAATTATTACATAACAAAATTGCATTTTGCCCTCCTAAGAATGACAGAATTCACAGAAATTGTTAAATATTAGACTGATAATAAAATCTGCATCTGGTCAATTTATGTTCCAAATAAAGCCTAGGTACTTGTCTACAAGCTGATGTGCAGAAGTTTATCTAAAAGCTGTGTTGTAACACAGGGCAGTCCAAATGATATCAGCACCTAGGGAGAATCTGGACAGCTCTGACACTCCATTAAACTTGCTTTGATGATAAGAAAATGGAGGAAACAATTCAGATGTAATTTATTGTTTGGATTTATGTAACTGGCTTTCTCTGCAGACACAAATTAGCCATGAAATTCCAATTGAACATGCATAATTATCCTCTTTTCATTGAATTACTCAGGAATTCCAAAGGTGTTTGATGAATTTGCATGATTAATTCAAGATTACAGCTTTTGGTTTCACCAAATTTACATAAAAATTCAACATTTAAATTTCAAAATATAAATCTTAAACATTTTTATGAGTTTTAACACTTTCAAATGTGAAAAAATGCAACAAAAAGACTAATATCAGGCCATCCTACATGGTTCTTGGGGGTGGGTGGGTGTACAAAAACTGCTGATAAAATTTATAGGAAGTGACATAAGAAAAACAGGGCACTTTATTAGCTGAATTATGGTTATTCTGATATTTTGATTGTGTAAATGTATCAAATTTCTTCATCACTTTAATTTGTAATTTATTAATATTTCAGTATATTAATATGCTTAACAAATCATGCTGAAATAAGCATCCTGACTGAGACTTAATTTAAAAGAGAGAGTCAAAACCTACATAAAAGTGCTAACATGACAAAACACATTCTCCGACAAACTGAAAAATCATGGATGTCAGCTGCGTAAGCATGCAAAAAGTCCAGAGAACCATAACAGGCATACCATGGTGCTAAGTGACATTCTGTACTACATGTGTGCTACATGATTAGAACTCTGAATAAGTATTCACTCTCATGCCCTGACAGTATTTATGCATTTTTTGGTCATAAGCTTCTTATTTTTGAAAAATTCTAAATAAATTTTACTTGTGCATTATTTTTATTAGACAAATTTACCTCATTTCATTATTTATATTCCTCCACTGCAGTAATACATGCATTACTTCAGGTGAATAAAATGAAAGTAAATCCACTCTCTGTAAAATTTATCACTCTGTGAAAAAATGTTTTACTTCTTCACATTTTATCGCAGTTGTCACTTTTGTTGAAAACTCATTCGCAATCCCAGAATTAGTCTTTTCTTGAAAAAATCAGCCTAAAGTACTTTTACGGCAAAGTCTGTAGACACTATAATTGACTGCGGTCAGGTGGTGCACATAGTTTAAAGTCATCTAAAATAAAAAAACAACATTTTCTAACTTCTTTCTACATGTCAGATGCATAATCCTACTTTGAAAGTCATAATTTAAAGTTTTGAGGGTAAAACATGATATATTATAAGTATTTTTCACAGAAATCTCTAAAAATTCAATTCAACTCTACTTCTAATTTTTAAAATATGTGCTTTCACACAGAAAGTTCATAAAATGACATATTTTGTTGAAATATGCCTTTTAAAAATTAAAACAGCCTTTTATATTGATGCAGATGATTTTACACAATCACCTTCAAGGTATCACACCGGTAATTGTTTTCACTATATGTTTCTATATAGGAAAAAAAATCTTAAAAAATCAGGTAAATTAATTCATGAAAAAATATTTAGCAGGAAGTATAAAACATTACCTCTCTCATTAGCCGAGTCCAAAAAACAGGGTACCTACACGGCATTTTCTGATTTTTTCCATCTGCAAACAGGGCTACCCTCAAATCCACGTGTTTTCAATGTGTTTATAAACAGCTCCAGTGCACCCCAGGAAGTAGCCTCCTATGCCCTGAAAAAAATAGTTCCTGTCAAAAAACTTTATTTATTTACAAAGTACATTAAATTTAATAGGCACAGGTACCAAAGTTGTAAAAATAGCCTGGAAGAAAATTAAAAAAATTATCAAAAGAAAGAAAAATTAATTTTATATGTATGGAACTACAATTGACTAAGTTCATTTTGATTGGTCAATTACCAGTGTGATACCTTGAAGGACCCTTGAAGTTGTCAGATTTTTTTCATTTTTGCACCTGAGATTTCTTAAATAACTGCCACCAACATCCTTAAGTTTGGTGATCTAATTCCCCTTATTGCTGGAGATATATGCATTTATCTCCCTTACTCCAGAGCAGTCAAGAATACATACAGAGCACTCTGACAGAAGTTTTTGTGTGCATATTTTGAAGCAGAATTTCATCATTAATAGACTAAGTCTGGCAAACAATTTCTTATCCGTGGAGAGTATATACATTGTTCTTCACAACAAACAAAAAATAGTTCACAAGTCTGAGACCATTATGCAATTATTACATAACAAAATTGCATTTTGCCCTCCTAAGAATGACAGAATTCACAGAAATTGTTAAATATTAGACTGATAATAAAATCTGCATCTGGTCAATTTATGTTCCAAATAAAGCCTAGGTACTTGTCTACAAGCTGATGTGCAGAAGTTTATCTAAAAGCTGTGTTGTAACACAGGGCAGTCCAAATGATATCAGCACCTAGGGAGAATCTGGACAGCTCTGACACTCCATTAAACTTGCTTTGATGATAAGAAAATGGAGGAAACAATTCAGATGTAATTTATTGTTTGGATTTATGTAACTGGCTTTCTCTGCAGACACAAATTAGCCATGAAATTCCAATTGAACATGCATAATTATCCTCTTTTCATTGAATTACTCAGGAATTCCAAAGGTGTTTGATGAATTTGCATGATTAATTCAAGATTACAGCTTTTGGTTTCACCAAATTTACATAAAAATTCAACATTTAAATTTCAAAATATAAATCTTAAACATTTTTATGAGTTTTAACACTTTCAAATGTGAAAAAATGCAACAAAAAGACTAATATCAGGCCATCCTACATGGTTCTTGGGGGTGGGTGGGTGTACAAAAACTGCTGATAAAATTTATAGGAAGTGACATAAGAAAAACAGGGCACTTTATTAGCTGAATTATGGTTATTCTGATATTTTGATTGTGTAAATGTATCAAATTTCTTCATCACTTTAATTTGTAATTTATTAATATTTCAGTATATTAATATGCTTAACAAATCATGCTGAAATAAGCATCCTGACTGAGACTTAATTTAAAAGAGAGAGTCAAAACCTACATAAAAGTGCTAACATGACAAAACACATTCTCCGACAAACTGAAAAATCATGGATGTCAGCTGCGTAAGCATGCAAAAAGTCCAGAGAACCATAACAGGCATACCATGGTGCTAAGTGACATTCTGTACTACATGTGTGCTACATGATTAGAACTCTGAATAAGTATTCACTCTCATGCCCTGACAGTATTTATGCATTTTTTGGTCATAAGCTTCTTATTTTTGAAAAATTCTAAATAAATTTTACTTGTGCATTATTTTTATTAGACAAATTTACCTCATTTCATTATTTATATTCCTCCACTGCAGTAATACATGCATTACTTCAGGTGAATAAAATGAAAGTAAATCCACTCTCTGTAAAATTTATCACTCTGTGAAAAAATGTTTTACTTCTTCACATTTTATCGCAGTTGTCACTTTTGTTGAAAACTCATTCGCAATCCCAGAATTAGTCTTTTCTTGAAAAAATCAGCCTAAAGTACTTTTACGGCAAAGTCTGTAGACACTATAATTGACTGCGGTCAGGTGGTGCACATAGTTTAAAGTCATCTAAAATAAAAAAACAACATTTTCTAACTTCTTTCTACATGTCAGATGCATAATCCTACTTTGAAAGTCATAATTTAAAGTTTTGAGGGTAAAACATGATATATTATAAGTATTTTTCACAGAAATCTCTAAAAATTCAATTCAACTCTACTTCTAATTTTTAAAATATGTGCTTTCACACAGAAAGTTCATAAAATGACATATTTTGTTGAAATATGCCTTTTAAAAATTAAAACAGCCTTTTATATTGATGCAGATGATTTTACACAATCACCTTCAAGGTATCACACCGGTAATTGTTTTCACTATATGTTTCTATATAGGAAAAAAAATCTTAAAAAATCAGGTAAATTAATTCATGAAAAAATATTTAGCAGGAAGTATAAAACATTACCTCTCTCATTAGCCGAGTCCAAAAAACAGGGTACCTACACGGCATTTTCTGATTTTTTCCATCTGCAAACAGGGCTACCCTCAAATCCACGTGTTTTCAATGTGTTTATAAACAGCTCCAGTGCACCCCAGGAAGTAGCCTCCTATGCCCTGAAAAAAATAGTTCCTGTCAAAAAACTTTATTTATTTACAAAGTACATTAAATTTAATAGGCACAGGTACCAAAGTTGTAAAAATAGCCTGGAAGAAAATTAAAATAATTATCAAAAGAAAGAAAAATTAATTTTATATGTATGGAACTACAATTGACTAAGTTCATTTTGATTGGTCAATTACCAGTGTGATACCTTGAAGGACCCTTGAAGTTGTCAGATTTTTTTCATTTTTGCACCTGAGATTTCTTAAATAACTGCCACCAACATCCTTAAGTTTGGTGATCTAATTCCCCTTATTGCTGGAGATATATGCATTTATCTCCCTTACTCCAGAGCAGTCAAGAATACATACAGAGCACTCTGACAGAAGTTTTTGTGTGCATATTTTGAAGCAGAATTTCATCATTAATAGACTAAGTCTGGCAAACAATTTCTTATCCGTGGAGAGTATATACATTGTTCTTCACAACAAACAAAAAATAGTTCACAAGTCTGAGACCATTATGCAATTATTACATAACAAAATTGCATTTTGCCCTCCTAAGAATGACAGAATTCACAGAAATTGTTAAATATTAGACTGATAATAAAATCTGCATCTGGTCAATTTATGTTCCAAATAAAGCCTAGGTACTTGTCTACAAGCTGATGTGCAGAAGTTTATCTAAAAGCTGTGTTGTAACACAGGGCAGTCCAAATGATATCAGCACCTAGGGAGAATCTGGACAGCTCTGACACTCCATTAAACTTGCTTTGATGATAAGAAAATGGAGGAAACAATTCAGATGTAATTTATTGTTTGGATTTATGTAACTGGCTTTCTCTGCAGACACAAATTAGCCATGAAATTCCAATTGAACATGCATAATTATCCTCTTTTCATTGAATTACTCAGGAATTCCAAAGGTGTTTGATGAATTTGCATGATTAATTCAAGATTACAGCTTTTGGTTTCACCAAATTTACATAAAAATTCAACATTTAAATTTCAAAATATAAATCTTAAACATTTTTATGAGTTTTAACACTTTCAAATGTGAAAAAATGCAACAAAAAGACTAATATCAGGCCATCCTACATGGTTCTTGGGGGTGGGTGGGTGTACAAAAACTGCTGATAAAATTTATAGGAAGTGACATAAGAAAAACAGGGCACTTTATTAGCTGAATTATGGTTATTCTGATATTTTGATTGTGTAAATGTATCAAATTTCTTCATCACTTTAATTTGTAATTTATTAATATTTCAGTATATTAATATGCTTAACAAATCATGCTGAAATAAGCATCCTGACTGAGACTTAATTTAAAAGAGAGAGTCAAAACCTACATAAAAGTGCTAACATGACAAAACACATTCTCCGACAAACTGAAAAATCATGGATGTCAGCTGCGTAAGCATGCAAAAAGTCCAGAGAACCATAACAGGCATACCATGGTGCTAAGTGACATTCTGTACTACATGTGTGCTACATGATTAGAACTCTGAATAAGTATTCACTCTCATGCCCTGACAGTATTTATGCATTTTTTGGTCATAAGCTTCTTATTTTTGAAAAATTCTAAATAAATTTTACTTGTGCATTATTTTTATTAGACAAATTTACCTCATTTCATTATTTATATTCCTCCACTGCAGTAATACATGCATTACTTCAGGTGAATAAAATGAAAGTAAATCCACTCTCTGTAAAATTTATCACTCTGTGAAAAAATGTTTTACTTCTTCACATTTTATCGCAGTTGTCACTTTTGTTGAAAACTCATTCGCAATCCCAGAATTAGTCTTTTCTTGAAAAAATCAGCCTAAAGTACTTTTACGGCAAAGTCTGTAGACACTATAATTGACTGCGGTCAGGTGGTGCACATAGTTTAAAGTCATCTAAAATAAAAAAACAACATTTTCTAACTTCTTTCTACATGTCAGATGCATAATCCTACTTTGAAAGTCATAATTTAAAGTTTTGAGGGTAAAACATGATATATTATAAGTATTTTTCACAGAAATCTCTAAAAATTCAATTCAACTCTACTTCTAATTTTTAAAATATGTGCTTTCACACAGAAAGTTCATAAAATGACATATTTTGTTGAAATATGCCTTTTAAAAATTAAAACAGCCTTTTATATTGATGCAGATGATTTTACACAATCACCTTCAAGGTATCACACCGGTAATTGTTTTCACTATATGTTTCTATATAGGAAAAAAAATCTTAAAAAATCAGGTAAATTAATTCATGAAAAAATATTTAGCAGGAAGTATAAAACATTACCTCTCTCATTAGCCGAGTCCAAAAAACAGGGTACCTACACGGCATTTTCTGATTTTTTCCATCTGCAAACAGGGCTACCCTCAAATCCACGTGTTTTCAATGTGTTTATAAACAGCTCCAGTGCACCCCAGGAAGTAGCCTCCTATGCCCTGAAAAAAATAGTTCCTGTCAAAAAACTTTATTTATTTACAAAGTACATTAAATTTAATAGGCACAGGTACCAAAGTTGTAAAAATAGCCTGGAAGAAAATTAAAAAAATTATCAAAAGAAAGAAAAATTAATTTTATATGTATGGAACTACAATTGACTAAGTTCATTTTGATTGGTCAATTACCAGTGTGATACCTTGAAGGACCCTTGAAGTTGTCAGATTTTTTTCATTTTTGCACCTGAGATTTCTTAAATAACTGCCACCAACATCCTTAAGTTTGGTGATCTAATTCCCCTTATTGCTGGAGATATATGCATTTATCTCCCTTACTCCAGAGCAGTCAAGAATACATACAGAGCACTCTGACAGAAGTTTTTGTGTGCATATTTTGAAGCAGAATTTCATCATTAATAGACTAAGTCTGGCAAACAATTTCTTATCCGTGGAGAGTATATACATTGTTCTTCACAACAAACAAAAAATAGTTCACAAGTCTGAGACCATTATGCAATTATTACATAACAAAATTGCATTTTGCCCTCCTAAGAATGACAGAATTCACAGAAATTGTTAAATATTAGACTGATAATAAAATCTGCATCTGGTCAATTTATGTTCCAAATAAAGCCTAGGTACTTGTCTACAAGCTGATGTGCAGAAGTTTATCTAAAAGCTGTGTTGTAACACAGGGCAGTCCAAATGATATCAGCACCTAGGGAGAATCTGGACAGCTCTGACACTCCATTAAACTTGCTTTGATGATAAGAAAATGGAGGAAACAATTCAGATGTAATTTATTGTTTGGATTTATGTAACTGGCTTTCTCTGCAGACACAAATTAGCCATGAAATTCCAATTGAACATGCATAATTATCCTCTTTTCATTGAATTACTCAGGAATTCCAAAGGTGTTTGATGAATTTGCATGATTAATTCAAGATTACAGCTTTTGGTTTCACCAAATTTACATAAAAATTCAACATTTAAATTTCAAAATATAAATCTTAAACATTTTTATGAGTTTTAACACTTTCAAATGTGAAAAAATGCAACAAAAAGACTAATATCAGGCCATCCTACATGGTTCTTGGGGGTGGGTGGGTGTACAAAAACTGCTGATAAAATTTATAGGAAGTGACATAAGAAAAACAGGGCACTTTATTAGCTGAATTATGGTTATTCTGATATTTTGATTGTGTAAATGTATCAAATTTCTTCATCACTTTAATTTGTAATTTATTAATATTTCAGTATATTAATATGCTTAACAAATCATGCTGAAATAAGCATCCTGACTGAGACTTAATTTAAAAGAGAGAGTCAAAACCTACATAAAAGTGCTAACATGACAAAACACATTCTCCGACAAACTGAAAAATCATGGATGTCAGCTGCGTAAGCATGCAAAAAGTCCAGAGAACCATAACAGGCATACCATGGTGCTAAGTGACATTCTGTACTACATGTGTGCTACATGATTAGAACTCTGAATAAGTATTCACTCTCATGCCCTGACAGTATTTATGCATTTTTTGGTCATAAGCTTCTTATTTTTGAAAAATTCTAAATAAATTTTACTTGTGCATTATTTTTATTAGACAAATTTACCTCATTTCATTATTTATATTCCTCCACTGCAGTAATACATGCATTACTTCAGGTGAATAAAATGAAAGTAAATCCACTCTCTGTAAAATTTATCACTCTGTGAAAAAATGTTTTACTTCTTCACATTTTATCGCAGTTGTCACTTTTGTTGAAAACTCATTCGCAATCCCAGAATTAGTCTTTTCTTGAAAAAATCAGCCTAAAGTACTTTTACGGCAAAGTCTGTAGACACTATAATTGACTGCGGTCAGGTGGTGCACATAGTTTAAAGTCATCTAAAATAAAAAAACAACATTTTCTAACTTCTTTCTACATGTCAGATGCATAATCCTACTTTGAAAGTCATAATTTAAAGTTTTGAGGGTAAAACATGATATATTATAAGTATTTTTCACAGAAATCTCTAAAAATTCAATTCAACTCTACTTCTAATTTTTAAAATATGTGCTTTCACACAGAAAGTTCATAAAATGACATATTTTGTTGAAATATGCCTTTTAAAAATTAAAACAGCCTTTTATATTGATGCAGATGATTTTACACAATCACCTTCAAGGTATCACACCGGTAATTGTTTTCACTATATGTTTCTATATAGGAAAAAAAATCTTAAAAAATCAGGTAAATTAATTCATGAAAAAATATTTAGCAGGAAGTATAAAACATTACCTCTCTCATTAGCCGAGTCCAAAAAACAGGGTACCTACACGGCATTTTCTGATTTTTTCCATCTGCAAACAGGGCTACCCTCAAATCCACGTGTTTTCAATGTGTTTATAAACAGCTCCAGTGCACCCCAGGAAGTAGCCTCCTATGCCCTGAAAAAAATAGTTCCTGTCAAAAAACTTTATTTATTTACAAAGTACATTAAATTTAATAGGCACAGGTACCAAAGTTGTAAAAATAGCCTGGAAGAAAATTAAAAAAATTATCAAAAGAAAGAAAAATTAATTTTATATGTATGGAACTACAATTGACTAAGTTCATTTTGATTGGTCAATTACCAGTGTGATACCTTGAAGGACCCTTGAAGTTGTCAGATTTTTTTCATTTTTGCACCTGAGATTTCTTAAATAACTGCCACCAACATCCTTAAGTTTGGTGATCTAATTCCCCTTATTGCTGGAGATATATGCATTTATCTCCCTTACTCCAGAGCAGTCAAGAATACATACAGAGCACTCTGACAGAAGTTTTTGTGTGCATATTTTGAAGCAGAATTTCATCATTAATAGACTAAGTCTGGCAAACAATTTCTTATCCGTGGAGAGTATATACATTGTTCTTCACAACAAACAAAAAATAGTTCACAAGTCTGAGACCATTATGCAATTATTACATAACAAAATTGCATTTTGCCCTCCTAAGAATGACAGAATTCACAGAAATTGTTAAATATTAGACTGATAATAAAATCTGCATCTGGTCAATTTATGTTCCAAATAAAGCCTAGGTACTTGTCTACAAGCTGATGTGCAGAAGTTTATCTAAAAGCTGTGTTGTAACACAGGGCAGTCCAAATGATATCAGCACCTAGGGAGAATCTGGACAGCTCTGACACTCCATTAAACTTGCTTTGATGATAAGAAAATGGAGGAAACAATTCAGATGTAATTTATTGTTTGGATTTATGTAACTGGCTTTCTCTGCAGACACAAATTAGCCATGAAATTCCAATTGAACATGCATAATTATCCTCTTTTCATTGAATTACTCAGGAATTCCAAAGGTGTTTGATGAATTTGCATGATTAATTCAAGATTACAGCTTTTGGTTTCACCAAATTTACATAAAAATTCAACATTTAAATTTCAAAATATAAATCTTAAACATTTTTATGAGTTTTAACACTTTCAAATGTGAAAAAATGCAACAAAAAGACTAATATCAGGCCATCCTACATGGTTCTTGGGGGTGGGTGGGTGTACAAAAACTGCTGATAAAATTTATAGGAAGTGACATAAGAAAAACAGGGCACTTTATTAGCTGAATTATGGTTATTCTGATATTTTGATTGTGTAAATGTATCAAATTTCTTCATCACTTTAATTTGTAATTTATTAATATTTCAGTATATTAATATGCTTAACAAATCATGCTGAAATAAGCATCCTGACTGAGACTTAATTTAAAAGAGAGAGTCAAAACCTACATAAAAGTGCTAACATGACAAAACACATTCTCCGACAAACTGAAAAATCATGGATGTCAGCTGCGTAAGCATGCAAAAAGTCCAGAGAACCATAACAGGCATACCATGGTGCTAAGTGACATTCTGTACTACATGTGTGCTACATGATTAGAACTCTGAATAAGTATTCACTCTCATGCCCTGACAGTATTTATGCATTTTTTGGTCATAAGCTTCTTATTTTTGAAAAATTCTAAATAAATTTTACTTGTGCATTATTTTTATTAGACAAATTTACCTCATTTCATTATTTATATTCCTCCACTGCAGTAATACATGCATTACTTCAGGTGAATAAAATGAAAGTAAATCCACTCTCTGTAAAATTTATCACTCTGTGAAAAAATGTTTTACTTCTTCACATTTTATCGCAGTTGTCACTTTTGTTGAAAACTCATTCGCAATCCCAGAATTAGTCTTTTCTTGAAAAAATCAGCCTAAAGTACTTTTACGGCAAAGTCTGTAGACACTATAATTGACTGCGGTCAGGTGGTGCACATAGTTTAAAGTCATCTAAAATAAAAAAACAACATTTTCTAACTTCTTTCTACATGTCAGATGCATAATCCTACTTTGAAAGTCATAATTTAAAGTTTTGAGGGTAAAACATGATATATTATAAGTATTTTTCACAGAAATCTCTAAAAATTCAATTCAACTCTACTTCTAATTTTTAAAATATGTGCTTTCACACAGAAAGTTCATAAAATGACATATTTTGTTGAAATATGCCTTTTAAAAATTAAAACAGCCTTTTATATTGATGCAGATGATTTTACACAATCACCTTCAAGGTATCACACCGGTAATTGTTTTCACTATATGTTTCTATATAGGAAAAAAAATCTTAAAAAATCAGGTAAATTAATTCATGAAAAAATATTTAGCAGGAAGTATAAAACATTACCTCTCTCATTAGCCGAGTCCAAAAAACAGGGTACCTACACGGCATTTTCTGATTTTTTCCATCTGCAAACAGGGCTACCCTCAAATCCACGTGTTTTCAATGTGTTTATAAACAGCTCCAGTGCACCCCAGGAAGTAGCCTCCTATGCCCTGAAAAAAATAGTTCCTGTCAAAAAACTTTATTTATTTACAAAGTACATTAAATTTAATAGGCACAGGTACCAAAGTTGTAAAAATAGCCTGGAAGAAAATTAAAAAAATTATCAAAAGAAAGAAAAATTAATTTTATATGTATGGAACTACAATTGACTAAGTTCATTTTGATTGGTCAATTACCAGTGTGATACCTTGAAGGACCCTTGAAGTTGTCAGATTTTTTTCATTTTTGCACCTGAGATTTCTTAAATAACTGCCACCAACATCCTTAAGTTTGGTGATCTAATTCCCCTTATTGCTGGAGATATATGCATTTATCTCCCTTACTCCAGAGCAGTCAAGAATACATACAGAGCACTCTGACAGAAGTTTTTGTGTGCATATTTTGAAGCAGAATTTCATCATTAATAGACTAAGTCTGGCAAACAATTTCTTATCCGTGGAGAGTATATACATTGTTCTTCACAACAAACAAAAAATAGTTCACAAGTCTGAGACCATTATGCAATTATTACATAACAAAATTGCATTTTGCCCTCCTAAGAATGACAGAATTCACAGAAATTGTTAAATATTAGACTGATAATAAAATCTGCATCTGGTCAATTTATGTTCCAAATAAAGCCTAGGTACTTGTCTACAAGCTGATGTGCAGAAGTTTATCTAAAAGCTGTGTTGTAACACAGGGCAGTCCAAATGATATCAGCACCTAGGGAGAATCTGGACAGCTCTGACACTCCATTAAACTTGCTTTGATGATAAGAAAATGGAGGAAACAATTCAGATGTAATTTATTGTTTGGATTTATGTAACTGGCTTTCTCTGCAGACACAAATTAGCCATGAAATTCCAATTGAACATGCATAATTATCCTCTTTTCATTGAATTACTCAGGAATTCCAAAGGTGTTTGATGAATTTGCATGATTAATTCAAGATTACAGCTTTTGGTTTCACCAAATTTACATAAAAATTCAACATTTAAATTTCAAAATATAAATCTTAAACATTTTTATGAGTTTTAACACTTTCAAATGTGAAAAAATGCAACAAAAAGACTAATATCAGGCCATCCTACATGGTTCTTGGGGGTGGGTGGGTGTACAAAAACTGCTGATAAAATTTATAGGAAGTGACATAAGAAAAACAGGGCACTTTATTAGCTGAATTATGGTTATTCTGATATTTTGATTGTGTAAATGTATCAAATTTCTTCATCACTTTAATTTGTAATTTATTAATATTTCAGTATATTAATATGCTTAACAAATCATGCTGAAATAAGCATCCTGACTGAGACTTAATTTAAAAGAGAGAGTCAAAACCTACATAAAAGTGCTAACATGACAAAACACATTCTCCGACAAACTGAAAAATCATGGATGTCAGCTGCGTAAGCATGCAAAAAGTCCAGAGAACCATAACAGGCATACCATGGTGCTAAGTGACATTCTGTACTACATGTGTGCTACATGATTAGAACTCTGAATAAGTATTCACTCTCATGCCCTGACAGTATTTATGCATTTTTTGGTCATAAGCTTCTTATTTTTGAAAAATTCTAAATAAATTTTACTTGTGCATTATTTTTATTAGACAAATTTACCTCATTTCATTATTTATATTCCTCCACTGCAGTAATACATGCATTACTTCAGGTGAATAAAATGAAAGTAAATCCACTCTCTGTAAAATTTATCACTCTGTGAAAAAATGTTTTACTTCTTCACATTTTATCGCAGTTGTCACTTTTGTTGAAAACTCATTCGCAATCCCAGAATTAGTCTTTTCTTGAAAAAATCAGCCTAAAGTACTTTTACGGCAAAGTCTGTAGACACTATAATTGACTGCGGTCAGGTGGTGCACATAGTTTAAAGTCATCTAAAATAAAAAAACAACATTTTCTAACTTCTTTCTACATGTCAGATGCATAATCCTACTTTGAAAGTCATAATTTAAAGTTTTGAGGGTAAAACATGATATATTATAAGTATTTTTCACAGAAATCTCTAAAAATTCAATTCAACTCTACTTCTAATTTTTAAAATATGTGCTTTCACACAGAAAGTTCATAAAATGACATATTTTGTTGAAATATGCCTTTTAAAAATTAAAACAGCCTTTTATATTGATGCAGATGATTTTACACAATCACCTTCAAGGTATCACACCGGTAATTGTTTTCACTATATGTTTCTATATAGGAAAAAAAATCTTAAAAAATCAGGTAAATTAATTCATGAAAAAATATTTAGCAGGAAGTATAAAACATTACCTCTCTCATTAGCCGAGTCCAAAAAACAGGGTACCTACACGGCATTTTCTGATTTTTTCCATCTGCAAACAGGGCTACCCTCAAATCCACGTGTTTTCAATGTGTTTATAAACAGCTCCAGTGCACCCCAGGAAGTAGCCTCCTATGCCCTGAAAAAAATAGTTCCTGTCAAAAAACTTTATTTATTTACAAAGTACATTAAATTTAATAGGCACAGGTACCAAAGTTGTAAAAATAGCCTGGAAGAAAATTAAAAAAATTATCAAAAGAAAGAAAAATTAATTTTATATGTATGGAACTACAATTGACTAAGTTCATTTTGATTGGTCAATTACCAGTGTGATACCTTGAAGGACCCTTGAAGTTGTCAGATTTTTTTCATTTTTGCACCTGAGATTTCTTAAATAACTGCCACCAACATCCTTAAGTTTGGTGATCTAATTCCCCTTATTGCTGGAGATATATGCATTTATCTCCCTTACTCCAGAGCAGTCAAGAATACATACAGAGCACTCTGACAGAAGTTTTTGTGTGCATATTTTGAAGCAGAATTTCATCATTAATAGACTAAGTCTGGCAAACAATTTCTTATCCGTGGAGAGTATATACATTGTTCTTCACAACAAACAAAAAATAGTTCACAAGTCTGAGACCATTATGCAATTATTACATAACAAAATTGCATTTTGCCCTCCTAAGAATGACAGAATTCACAGAAATTGTTAAATATTAGACTGATAATAAAATCTGCATCTGGTCAATTTATGTTCCAAATAAAGCCTAGGTACTTGTCTACAAGCTGATGTGCAGAAGTTTATCTAAAAGCTGTGTTGTAACACAGGGCAGTCCAAATGATATCAGCACCTAGGGAGAATCTGGACAGCTCTGACACTCCATTAAACTTGCTTTGATGATAAGAAAATGGAGGAAACAATTCAGATGTAATTTATTGTTTGGATTTATGTAACTGGCTTTCTCTGCAGACACAAATTAGCCATGAAATTCCAATTGAACATGCATAATTATCCTCTTTTCATTGAATTACTCAGGAATTCCAAAGGTGTTTGATGAATTTGCATGATTAATTCAAGATTACAGCTTTTGGTTTCACCAAATTTACATAAAAATTCAACATTTAAATTTCAAAATATAAATCTTAAACATTTTTATGAGTTTTAACACTTTCAAATGTGAAAAAATGCAACAAAAAGACTAATATCAGGCCATCCTACATGGTTCTTGGGGGTGGGTGGGTGTACAAAAACTGCTGATAAAATTTATAGGAAGTGACATAAGAAAAACAGGGCACTTTATTAGCTGAATTATGGTTATTCTGATATTTTGATTGTGTAAATGTATCAAATTTCTTCATCACTTTAATTTGTAATTTATTAATATTTCAGTATATTAATATGCTTAACAAATCATGCTGAAATAAGCATCCTGACTGAGACTTAATTTAAAAGAGAGAGTCAAAACCTACATAAAAGTGCTAACATGACAAAACACATTCTCCGACAAACTGAAAAATCATGGATGTCAGCTGCGTAAGCATGCAAAAAGTCCAGAGAACCATAACAGGCATACCATGGTGCTAAGTGACATTCTGTACTACATGTGTGCTACATGATTAGAACTCTGAATAAGTATTCACTCTCATGCCCTGACAGTATTTATGCATTTTTTGGTCATAAGCTTCTTATTTTTGAAAAATTCTAAATAAATTTTACTTGTGCATTATTTTTATTAGACAAATTTACCTCATTTCATTATTTATATTCCTCCACTGCAGTAATACATGCATTACTTCAGGTGAATAAAATGAAAGTAAATCCACTCTCTGTAAAATTTATCACTCTGTGAAAAAATGTTTTACTTCTTCACATTTTATCGCAGTTGTCACTTTTGTTGAAAACTCATTCGCAATCCCAGAATTAGTCTTTTCTTGAAAAAATCAGCCTAAAGTACTTTTACGGCAAAGTCTGTAGACACTATAATTGACTGCGGTCAGGTGGTGCACATAGTTTAAAGTCATCTAAAATAAAAAAACAACATTTTCTAACTTCTTTCTACATGTCAGATGCATAATCCTACTTTGAAAGTCATAATTTAAAGTTTTGAGGGTAAAACATGATATATTATAAGTATTTTTCACAGAAATCTCTAAAAATTCAATTCAACTCTACTTCTAATTTTTAAAATATGTGCTTTCACACAGAAAGTTCATAAAATGACATATTTTGTTGAAATATGCCTTTTAAAAATTAAAACAGCCTTTTATATTGATGCAGATGATTTTACACAATCACCTTCAAGGTATCACACCGGTAATTGTTTTCACTATATGTTTCTATATAGGAAAAAAAATCTTAAAAAATCAGGTAAATTAATTCATGAAAAAATATTTAGCAGGAAGTATAAAACATTACCTCTCTCATTAGCCGAGTCCAAAAAACAGGGTACCTACACGGCATTTTCTGATTTTTTCCATCTGCAAACAGGGCTACCCTCAAATCCACGTGTTTTCAATGTGTTTATAAACAGCTCCAGTGCACCCCAGGAAGTAGCCTCCTATGCCCTGAAAAAAATAGTTCCTGTCAAAAAACTTTATTTATTTACAAAGTACATTAAATTTAATAGGCACAGGTACCAAAGTTGTAAAAATAGCCTGGAAGAAAATTAAAAAAATTATCAAAAGAAAGAAAAATTAATTTTATATGTATGGAACTACAATTGACTAAGTTCATTTTGATTGGTCAATTACCAGTGTGATACCTTGAAGGACCCTTGAAGTTGTCAGATTTTTTTCATTTTTGCACCTGAGATTTCTTAAATAACTGCCACCAACATCCTTAAGTTTGGTGATCTAATTCCCCTTATTGCTGGAGATATATGCATTTATCTCCCTTACTCCAGAGCAGTCAAGAATACATACAGAGCACTCTGACAGAAGTTTTTGTGTGCATATTTTGAAGCAGAATTTCATCATTAATAGACTAAGTCTGGCAAACAATTTCTTATCCGTGGAGAGTATATACATTGTTCTTCACAACAAACAAAAAATAGTTCACAAGTCTGAGACCATTATGCAATTATTACATAACAAAATTGCATTTTGCCCTCCTAAGAATGACAGAATTCACAGAAATTGTTAAATATTAGACTGATAATAAAATCTGCATCTGGTCAATTTATGTTCCAAATAAAGCCTAGGTACTTGTCTACAAGCTGATGTGCAGAAGTTTATCTAAAAGCTGTGTTGTAACACAGGGCAGTCCAAATGATATCAGCACCTAGGGAGAATCTGGACAGCTCTGACACTCCATTAAACTTGCTTTGATGATAAGAAAATGGAGGAAACAATTCAGATGTAATTTATTGTTTGGATTTATGTAACTGGCTTTCTCTGCAGACACAAATTAGCCATGAAATTCCAATTGAACATGCATAATTATCCTCTTTTCATTGAATTACTCAGGAATTCCAAAGGTGTTTGATGAATTTGCATGATTAATTCAAGATTACAGCTTTTGGTTTCACCAAATTTACATAAAAATTCAACATTTAAATTTCAAAATATAAATCTTAAACATTTTTATGAGTTTTAACACTTTCAAATGTGAAAAAATGCAACAAAAAGACTAATATCAGGCCATCCTACATGGTTCTTGGGGGTGGGTGGGTGTACAAAAACTGCTGATAAAATTTATAGGAAGTGACATAAGAAAAACAGGGCACTTTATTAGCTGAATTATGGTTATTCTGATATTTTGATTGTGTAAATGTATCAAATTTCTTCATCACTTTAATTTGTAATTTATTAATATTTCAGTATATTAATATGCTTAACAAATCATGCTGAAATAAGCATCCTGACTGAGACTTAATTTAAAAGAGAGAGTCAAAACCTACATAAAAGTGCTAACATGACAAAACACATTCTCCGACAAACTGAAAAATCATGGATGTCAGCTGCGTAAGCATGCAAAAAGTCCAGAGAACCATAACAGGCATACCATGGTGCTAAGTGACATTCTGTACTACATGTGTGCTACATGATTAGAACTCTGAATAAGTATTCACTCTCATGCCCTGACAGTATTTATGCATTTTTTGGTCATAAGCTTCTTATTTTTGAAAAATTCTAAATAAATTTTACTTGTGCATTATTTTTATTAGACAAATTTACCTCATTTCATTATTTATATTCCTCCACTGCAGTAATACATGCATTACTTCAGGTGAATAAAATGAAAGTAAATCCACTCTCTGTAAAATTTATCACTCTGTGAAAAAATGTTTTACTTCTTCACATTTTATCGCAGTTGTCACTTTTGTTGAAAACTCATTCGCAATCCCAGAATTAGTCTTTTCTTGAAAAAATCAGCCTAAAGTACTTTTACGGCAAAGTCTGTAGACACTATAATTGACTGCGGTCAGGTGGTGCACATAGTTTAAAGTCATCTAAAATAAAAAAACAACATTTTCTAACTTCTTTCTACATGTCAGATGCATAATCCTACTTTGAAAGTCATAATTTAAAGTTTTGAGGGTAAAACATGATATATTATAAGTATTTTTCACAGAAATCTCTAAAAATTCAATTCAACTCTACTTCTAATTTTTAAAATATGTGCTTTCACACAGAAAGTTCATAAAATGACATATTTTGTTGAAATATGCCTTTTAAAAATTAAAACAGCCTTTTATATTGATGCAGATGATTTTACACAATCACCTTCAAGGTATCACACCGGTAATTGTTTTCACTATATGTTTCTATATAGGAAAAAAAATCTTAAAAAATCAGGTAAATTAATTCATGAAAAAATATTTAGCAGGAAGTATAAAACATTACCTCTCTCATTAGCCGAGTCCAAAAAACAGGGTACCTACACGGCATTTTCTGATTTTTTCCATCTGCAAACAGGGCTACCCTCAAATCCACGTGTTTTCAATGTGTTTATAAACAGCTCCAGTGCACCCCAGGAAGTAGCCTCCTATGCCCTGAAAAAAATAGTTCCTGTCAAAAAACTTTATTTATTTACAAAGTACATTAAATTTAATAGGCACAGGTACCAAAGTTGTAAAAATAGCCTGGAAGAAAATTAAAAAAATTATCAAAAGAAAGAAAAATTAATTTTATATGTATGGAACTACAATTGACTAAGTTCATTTTGATTGGTCAATTACCAGTGTGATACCTTGAAGATATCTTCTTGTTTATAACGAACCCCAAGTTTATCAACAAAATGAGAATCCCAGTCACTTGTCGATTTAGGAAAATGCTCTATATCAGTTGAGCTTGGAGAAATAGTTTTTGAATTATCAAAGTCGTCCGAACATCCAGAAGAAGTTTCTACCTCACTGCATCCTATATTCTCGTCCATCTTGAATCACATTAGAGAAGGAAGTGGTTATTGTGGTATTACTAAATCACGCGTGCATGGAAAAATACACCTACCTTGATAATCTGCTGTATTATCGCTGATTATTTATTTCATTGACATATTCATTAAAATATTCATTAAAAAATACTATGTTTTGATGTTTTAAGTAAAATTACCTTCTTTTAACGTTTCTTAAAATCTAAGACAGAAAAAAACAAGCTTTTTAAAACTTACTATAGTTTTTGTTGAGTTTTAGGGGGAAGGTATAATCAGATAATGTCCTGATAGTATTGTCATAATTTAGAGTTTCACTAATTCGATTTATTTGTGTTATCTTTAAATCATGCATACTGAGCATTTATGAGTCATTCTCTGTAAGCATCAAAGAATATGGGAAAAGATGGGAAATGACATGTCACAGATTTTGATGATATGCTGTGTATAGTACACAAATGACATGTATTGAACATAACTGATATCATTATTTCAATCTGACCTCTGGTTACCATGGCAACCAATCATGTCCCAATGATGCCCTGGTTATACAGAAATCTGACAATTTTTCAAAGAAATCAATCCAAGTTTATCAATATTTTTTTCACATTTCTAATAATAATCAGCAAGTTAGAGTCCATCACAAGATAAGGTAAAATCAAAAGTTTAAAACCTACAAAATATTTTTTGGGGAAATATTATATTTATCTAACAACAGTGTTTTCAAACACAAGAATTTTCTTAATTTTGCAATTTATCAAAATTTGTCATTTTGGGGCATTTTCAAAGCCTCATTTCAAGGAAATGCAAGTGATTTAGCTAAATTAGATAAATTAGGGAGAAAGATCTTTTAATTGTCAACAATATATAAAAAATCCAAGGAGGTATTATTTTTCTAACTAAAATAAATTGAAAATGAAATTGGTTGCTATGGTGATAGACCTTTTTTCCTTGCGAAATTGTATTGTTTTCAATTTTCCTTAGCTTTCCTAAAAATACTTATACACCTGTCCAGAGAAAAGGTGTTCATTATGTTCTAATTATCATTGACATACTACTTTAAACAGAAGTTAAAGAAATAATTATATGTTTATTATAGAACGTTTCTATGGTAACAGAAGACATTCACACAGTTTTTTAAAGAAATCAAATGTTTATTATCATTTTTTCTGTATTTCTGATAATACAAGAGAAGTTAAAATCCATCACAAGATAAGGAAACATTAAAAGATTGAAACCTACACAACATGTTTTTGGAAATATATATAACTTCAAATATTTTAGCAGTCCTAATTTCAAATATAAGAATTTTCTTGATTTTACAATTTATCAACATTTGTTATTTTGGGACATTTTCAAAGCCTCATATCAAATAATCGCTGATAATTTGGCTAAATTAGATAAATCAGAAAGAAAGATCTTTCAATTGTCAACAATATATAAAAAAAAATTCAAGGAGGTATTATTTTTCTGGCTAAATAAATTGAAAATAAAATTGGTTGCTATGGTGATTTGTTTTTTTTTTTCAATGTAAAATGGGATTGTATTTATTTAAGAAATAAACAACAATGTTAAAAAGTTCTCTGGGAAATGAACTTGGTTGGTCACGTGATCAAATCCTGTGAAGCCCGAAGGGCTTCTCAGAAGATTTGATCACGTACCAACCAAGTTCATTTCCCAGTGAACTTTTTAACATTGTTGTTTATTACTTTTATTTACATTTGAGATGAATATTCTGAATAGGACTGCATTTATTACACGAACGGCCCGCCGTATTGCTATGTTGTGACGCGCAATGACCTAGAAGTTGTTTGGTCTTGAGAGTTCGCCTCGCTCCAACATTTGAATACTTACATTGATGTTTAGCAGTCCAGTTCAGGAAATATCTGTTCATAATGAAAAAACAATGATCGCTACTGGGAATTATCTTACTATTATTGTACGAGTTCTTTATATATAAAGTCAAAAGCGGTGCTATCGTCTTCAGTTTACATACCTTCAAAGGAATTTCGGGTTAAAGAGGTAAGCGTGATTTTAGGCTAATTAGAAACATTCTTCACACCGAAGAAAGATCTAACGATCATTTGTTGAACGAAAAAAAAATATATGTTTCAATAATTTTATCTTTTTCATCGCTTTGACGGTTCAGAAGTTCCGAAACCAGTGTCACTGTGACAGAAATATGTAGACAAGATATCGTCTCGCTGTGTGATTCGGTCACGCCATGACCTCTGACCCCCTAATAAGTTCATACAGAATTGAACATATTTTCTCTTCTATAGGTTCATCTAAGAAAAATATTTGCAAATGTAAATAATTATCATTAACTTTCCTTATAATACATATATACACTATGAAAAAGGTGTTCATATTATTCCGATTATCATTGATATACTACTATAAAAGGATTTTTAGAAATATATTTATGTATACATGTGTGTGTTTTTAAGCCCCTGTATCTAAAAGAGCATATACTCGGGGGTATAAAGTTCGTCCGTCCGTCTGTCTATTTGTCTGCAAAAACTTTTATCATTGCTCATAACTTTTGATTTGTTGGAGCTATGGCTTTCATATTTCAAATGTGTATTCCTTGTGACAAGACCTTTTTTTGGGTACCAACATATTTCACCTTTTGACCTTGGAGTTTGACCCAGTTTTACAAAATTTTACCCAACTTTAACCTTGGCCATAACTTTGGAACAGTTGATGCTAAGGCTTTCATACCTCACATGTGTAATCCTTGTGACAAGACCTTACTTTAAATACCAACAATTATAGTCCATTGACCTTGACGTTTGAACTACTTTTGGAAATCTTTAACCTTGGCCATTACTGTGGAACAGTTGGTGCTAGGGCTTTCATACTTCACATACTGTAATTCTTGTGACAAGACCTTACTTTGGATACCAACAACTTTGACCCTTTGACTTTAACCTTGGAGTTTGAACTAGTTTTGAAAACTTTAAACTTAGCCATATCTTTTGAAGGGTTGGTGCCAGGACTTTCATATTTCTCATGTGTATTTCTTGTGACAAGGTCTTTCCTTGAGCACTATTAATATTGACCATTTGACCTTGATGTTTGACTTACTTTTGAAAAACTTTAGCCTTTTTTCCATATCTTTTCAATGGCTTTTGCTAGGGCTTTCATATTTCACAGGTATATTCCTCTGGACAAAGACCTTGCTTTGGGTACCAACATCTGTGATTTGCATTCGAGAAAGTTTAACCTTCGTTATAAGTTGCCATACGGGGCATCAGTGTTTCACAAACACATCTTGTTTTATTATATTATGTTACTATGGTAACAGAAGTGTTAGGAAGAAGCTATTATCAATTGGTTAAGAAATTATTCAAGGTTGAAAACTATAAACACTTTTTTAAAGCAGTATTCAAAATTTATATGACATTCAAAATATGACAAGACATTTAAAAACACACATTATAATTTTTTTCATTTCCATAGAAACAGGTATAAATTCAAGTATATGTATGACCTTTATTTTTTTGTTGTATTTTTTTTTTTGACAATGTACTCACAGGTAATGGCGATAAAACAACTTTTAATTGTTGAAACAATTTTGACTATGCAATAGATCTGATTAGCCTTTTTTTAAAAAAAAATTCTTAGTGAATCTACATTTATATTTACATCTAATACTATCATTTTAATGCAGTTTTTTCCCAAATAAAGTCCTACTTAATCATTGCTAAATTCCTTGAATGCCATACTGTATATATGTTGATCTGTAGCATCTTATGATATTCAACTGATAATACACCACAAACTTTAATTGTAAGGACATTCAGACCAAAGCAAAAATGATACTATATTTAAACTCAAGCCACTCTCTGGGACATGAATGCCTAGAAAACTTTTGCTATAGACTTATGTACAACTGCACATTTTTTTAACTTATAAATATAAGATTATAATAGCCAATGTCAACATTTAACTATACAGAACTCTAAAATGTAACAAAAGTGAGGTCACAGTCAAAGGTGTTAAAAAAAAAACCAAACAACCAAAAAATTAGATGCAGGTGAATAGCTCTCATCAAAATGTATCATCATATGAATTTTGATAAAAATATCTTCAATAGTTTCTTTGAATTTTAGCTAAATGCAAAGTGTGATGGACAGGGGGGAAGGCTGGAAGATGAACATGACAAACACTATATGACCTGACTGTATTCATAACATGTCATATCAAAGAATTCTGTCCTACCCATATAAATTACATATCCAGCTTAAAAAAAATGAATATCCTCTACACATGCAAAATATATGTGCAAAAATATACATTGAATGCTACCGACACTGCAATATGCAAAGAATACTAAAATGAAAGTTAAAGTATTGCATGGATGCTGTCAAATAAAGACTCATTGATTGCAGACTGAGACTTCTTGCACATCCTTGAAAAAAATCCAGCAATTTGCTGTGCTGACAAGAGTTCTTCTAATGCAAATACTCTTTCTCCATCTTCATTTTTCAACATTCGCATTTCTTCAGAAACTGAGACAGGATCTTCTTTTCTTCCAGACTTTAAACCTGCCTTGAATTTGTCCTCAAGATAAGATTTCTGCTTCTTAGTGAATCGAACACACTTTCTTTCTTCTTTTAGCCCCCATCCTTTTTTCAAAATACTGTCATCAGTACTTTCTTTACTAATACAGGAAAGTGTATATTGTTCTCTGTTCTCTTTCTGCAGTATCTTGGCATACTTCTGAATTACTAAGTCATTACTCCTTTCCTTTTCTAACTTTAAGTCACAGCTGCCAACAATAAGATGGTGATCATGTTCCTCAGATGTGCTGAAAGTTGAAACTCAACCTTCCTGGGTACATGTGAACATGTGTTGTTCCTCCTTGCTTAAAGGTTTCAGAACTGTGTGAAAGTGAACTTCAGCACTATCTCCTTCCAATATTTTCAATGATGTTGGCTGGATGTTACTCAAATTTTTCCCAAGAATGGACATACCTATATTTCAAAAGATAAAATTCACTACTGAATGACAGTATTAACTTGCTTTTAATAGTACACTTGTCCAAACTTCTAATATTTCTCTAACAATGAGGCCCATGGGCCACAAAACTCACCTGCGTAACAAGTGGCCATTCTTGTTTTTCATCAGCAAAGTCTTTTTCCTCTATACTCCTTAGTAAAACTTAGATAACCCATTGAAGCCCCATTTTACCCTACACTACCTGAGGATGCTTGCATATAAATGCCTTATCATGGCACTCATGTTCTTGAAAAGAGATTTTTTATAGAAATTTCTTTATATTCCTATGTAAAACATCTATCCCCATTGTGACCCACCCTTTCCCCAAGGGCATGATTTCAACATACTTAAATATACACTACTTAAGGATGAATCCATGTAAATATGAATTACTGTATACAGGGTTATTTTTGTCCCATTTATTTTCGCTCTTTTACACTTGCAAAAAATTTTGCCCCCTTGCTGTTCTTGAGAGGAAGATTTTTAAAGATTGTTCCTATATATATACCCATGTAAAACTTTGATTGCCCATTGTGAGAAAAAATGTCCCCACCCAATTTTTACTTTTTCTCAATTATCAACCCATGGAAGAGGGTGTGGCCCTTCATTTGAACAAACTTAAATTCACTTTACAGTGTTCTAAAGGATACTCTGTGCCAAGTTTGGTTGAAAAAGGCCCAGTGGTTCTGGAGAAGAAGATGAAATTGTAAAAAGTTATAAATGATGACAATAACGACAACAATGACAAACAACGGACAAATTTTGATTAGAAAAACTCACTTGAACCGTCGGCTCTGGTGAGCTAAAAATGATTATGAAATTGGCATAGTTTAATAAAAGAAAACCTTACCATCTCCAATGCCATACTCTCTCCATACTTGTACTCCCTCCTCAAGGAACTTGAAATTGTTCAATGTGGAAATGCTCGGGATTGGTCTGAACTTCTGTCGCTCTGTAGTTTCCAGTTCAACCACTTTCACCTTATATTGTACATTCTTACTGGTTTTCTCTATTGCCTTAAGTATCAAACAAATGCATAATATTTGATAATTAAGAATTGTTTTTACAGAAAGAGAATTTCCAAAATAGCTTAAATTATGTGTTCTTAAACTTGTGTCCTAGCTACATGTTCAAGTATACCTGCTTCATTTGCCGTGCAGTCACTACGTCATGACCTTCATTGACAAATCTTCATTGTTTGCTTTAATTACAGCAGCTGTTCTGTCGCATGCTCCCTTGCCATCTTGTGCCTCACAAAAATCAAATGAATGGACAGTCTTACAGTGATGGTAGATTGTTGATACTGTTTCAGAACTCTTATAACATCCTGCATTATCAGACCATAGATGGATGGTGGTGATATTTGGATACTGTCGATGGAGATTGTGTACCACATCTAAAATTATTGCTGTTGTAACACTGGCATCTTGGCAGATTTGTCCTTCAAATATATGCACATAGTTCAAAGCTTTCAAAATGTCCTCACTTTTAGTAAATACTACTGCTATATGCCAAGATATCCCTCTCTTCCCAAACCAATCCTGGCTGTCCTCTCTGTACTTGTGGGGAAGAAATTTCATTGCCCAGTCCAAGACAATACAAGCATTAGAAATTGATAACGTCCTCAATACCTCCTGTTTTGCCTCTTCTTGATTTTTTGATCTCAAAAGATGAGATTTCCAACAGGAAATACCTAGTTCAGCATACTTAAGTCGAAATATGGTGTCATCTTTGTCTTCCCTTGCACTGAAATCAAAATTATTTCCCAGTTGTTTGACATCACCTAGAACTTCTTTAATCTGTTCGCAGGCCTCACAAAAATGGTTGTGATTGTGATTGCATTGTATAGAAAACAGTTTAGAGTTGTCACTAAGAGCATAACTGCGGCAGTGATCTGCAACATCTGATGTTTCTGCCACATGAATCTGAAATACATATATAAATATAAATTAGATAAATGAGATGGGGGATATGAGGGATGTTCCATATTTCAACTTTTCTCACAGTATTGCCTTTAAATTGAAAAGAACTATAATTAGACAAGGTCTTTAAAATGGAAGATGTTGATTATGAGAACTAAATTTTTTTAGAAATTATTATGCATGGCATCAGATATTTTACGACACCTTGTAATCAGTTTTTAGATATCTTTTGACAGCAAGTAAAACATCTTTTAAGTGCTTTGCACTCTCCTCATCTTTTTCCAATTTGTTGACAATGTCAATAAGAACTTAAAAGCTTCTCCCACCTTCAGCAAGATAATAGTCTAGACCTTCTAGAGATTTGCGAATGGTTGCAGTGCAGTTTTGCAGAATTCTAAACATTGTACTTGTTCCTAGAATATAAAGTGAAAAATTCAATGATAATATTCATAAAAAAAAATTGTGTGTTATTCATATAACTATAAACCTGATCAAAGGATACCTCAGGCTCTCCAGTTTACACAAGATTTTTTTAAACCATTTCAAGTCTAATACATATGGTTCTGTTCTGTTCAAGAAATGTTAAAGGCTCATGTTTAGCATAAAAGGCATTTTTAACTAAAAACTTTCTGAAAACCTCAATTTAAGATCATTTGATGAGTGTCAAGGTCAAAAACTTAATGTAGTGTTATACACTGTACATGTATAATTGTCTGTTCAATAAATTTGTTATGCAGAAATAGCTTAAATTTTGCACAGGGTGCAATATTTTGACACACAATGATTAATAATTTTCAAAATAATTAAGTGTATAAATCAAATATTGAAAAATATCTGATACATAGACAGACAATGGAAAAAGTTTGATAGTCCTGGTCCAGGTAAATTAAGAATGTATCTTATATTAAATCTATGTTCTTAGTGCATGTAACTTGGTTATTACTTTTACATACTGACCAAGTGCCTCTATTTCTTGCTCTTTGCAATACTGATGGTACTGACTGATAATTGCTTGTGGTGCCATGCACCTAATAATGTTTGGTGTCTCTATATTGTCTTTCCCTTTGAAGTTTGAATTTTCTTCTGTCCAAATGGAAGATCTTTCACTATGTGAGAAGATGTAATGAATTCAAGAAAGTTATCCAATTTAGCTTGGTCCATACGCTGACGAATGTCTTCTTTTTCTGGTGGTGGTAGGCAACACCCCTCCAAGCTGGCATGTTTTTTGGCCGCATAATATCTGAAGAAAATTGTGAAATTATTCTTCATTCAATGTAAAATTTTCTTGAGGAAAAATGACTATTAAACACAGTCATTTTCTACATGTGAAATATCAAAATTGACTATCATACAAATTTTCATCGAAAAAATCATCGATCTAAATAAGTGATCATGAAAAAAAATTAAATGTACATTGCACAGTATAAATGTGCATTATGCCAATTCGTAAATTGGAGGAAAAAAACACATTTTTTTTAACTACTATGTACGGAAGCCCGTTGGGGCCAATTCAGAGAAAGAAATATTTTTTATTGCGTTTAAACGCAATAATTATTGCGTTTAATCGCAAAACATTGCGATTAATTGCAATAATCATTGCGTTTAAACGCAAAAGATTGCGTTTAATCGCAATGTATATTGCGTTAAAACGCAAAACACTTTGCGTTTAAACGCAAAAGATTGCGATTAAACGCAATCTTTTGCGTTTAAACGCAATACTTTTGCGATTAAACGCAATACTTTTGCGTTTAAACGCAATACTTTTGCGATTAAACGCAATAAATTTTGCGTTTAAACGCAATAATCTTTGCGTTCAAAGGCAATAATCTTTGTGTTTAAAGGCAGTCATTTGTATCAAACCTTGCAGAGTACAATGGACCCACGCATACCTATATCTTTTATTTCTTTCTCTTTTTACTTATTAGGAAATTGTGTGTTGTCTTTATAGAATCAGATTTCTCCGAGCAAACACTCTCTGAAAGGTAAATCACTAATAAGAATTTATAGAGGAGAAAAAAAAATGTCGGGTTGTAAAAACAAAGGAATCCTAAGAACGAGACATGTCTTAAGCTTATTCTCTACATTTATAATGAAGTTTCGGTCAGTTGTTCTGCTAAAAAAAAAAACTGCCCCATACGTTGCAGTCACAAGTTTAAATCATGTATAAAGGGATTTTTGGAAAGGACTGAGGAAATGTTGGAATTACGTACAACACGATGAAGTATTTAGACTTCAATGTACATTCATAACCCTTCCTATGGTTGCATACAGTAAACACAAGAACACATGTGATGGATTTATATGAGGTTAAAATCAAAATCAAATGAAAACAGATTGATCGATGTGCACTACATGTATCAAATTGACACGTGCTATTAATACCACTGAAACTTTCTCTATAAGTTGTGATACACGTAAGCAATTGAACAGAGACTTCATTAAGAGTTTTGGGTTCTAATACATTTAAGACATTCAGGTTGTTAGGATGCCATTGTTTTATTACAATTTTCAAAAACTGGAAAATTTTGCAAAAAGACACAGAACAAATCGGATCTTCTTAAAGTTGAAGTGTCGGGTCCTAGCACATGTAATTATAAGCTTTGTCTAATTCATATTTGATTTTGAAACTACAGTATCATTGTGTTTAAATGCAAAACAAATCCTTATAAGGAAGGATTATTGCGTTTAAACGCAAAGATTATTGCGTTTAATCGCAATACTATTGCGTTTAATCGCAATACCATTGCGTTTAATCGGAAAAGTATTGCGTTTAATCGCAAAAAGTATTGCGTTTAATCGCAAAAATTATTGCGTTTAAACGCAAAAATTATTGCGTTTAAACGCAAAAAGTATTGCGTTTAATCGCAAAAGTATTGCGTTTAAACGCAAAAGATTGCGTTTAATCGCAATCTTTTGCGTTTAAACGCAAAGTGTTTTGCGTTTAAACGCAATATACATTGCTATTAATCGCAATCTTTTGCGTTTAAACGCAATAATTATTGCGATTAAACGCAATGTTTTGCGTTTAAATGCAATAATTATTGCGTTTAAACGCAATAAAAAATATTTCTTTCTCTGAACTGGCCTCAACGGGCTTCCGTAACTATGATATACATGTATTATTTTTTTAGTTTATCTTTTACCAAAATTTAATAAATAACTTGATTTAAATACATGTATATAGAGAAAGATTATTTTGTCAATTCTAATTATCCTACATGTAGGCCTTGCATTGTATGTTTTTGAAGTTTTGTAACTACTTGCAAGTCATTAAAAAAAAAAAAAAAAAAAAAAAAGAAGAACGCAAAAATGCTTATCACTTTCCTTCGCGTCGATATATATAATTATACAGGTTTACATGTTCACGAACCTCTTACATGTACTACTTGTAATTTTCGAAATACTTTGTATGGATATAAAAAAAATACTAGACGGGTACGTTTTGTACTTGTGCATGAAAAGTACACGTAATTCCAACATTAGTAAATTGAACTTGCAAAGATACCTTAATACGAAAACAAACGAGGGCCGTTCAAAAATTACGCGGACTCTGCTATTATTTACTCTTACAGACGTCATATAGAATTGAAATTTCACAGGAACATATTTCTTAAAGATTCCAATAAATTCTTGGTATTTTTTTTTTAAATTTCATTTAATATCTCATAAAATTATTGCTGTTTTGATACTGCTGATGGTGATATACGGAGCACGGCAATAATGTTGAAAAACAAACATGCGGTATCAAAAATTTTATTCATTTATTTTCTATATTTTACGATATTATTCAACAATTTTCTCTAAAATTTCTTTTTTATTGTTGCATTATTAAGAATCTAGATTTCTGACGTAATATTTGAAGTACTAACCGAAATATTGTAATTTTTCTCCGATGTGACCCCTACGAAATCAACGCCAAAAGTAACGTCTCACGGAGCAGCGCACTTTATCAAATCATGAATCATGCTTGGAAAACGGCCAACAGAGACCCAAAATAAGCCTGATGAAACATGTAGTAAACCAGCAGAATGCCCGACACATCTCTACAAAATGTAAGAAAAAATTTTAGACTGTTAGACCTTAGTCAAAAGGCAATTCTGGAAATATGGATGAAATTCATTGACAAAACACTGATCTGGGCTGTTAAGAATGTGACTGAGATCGACTGACCTCAAAGATGATTTCAGAAATATCTGCAGTTTTGGGGTTTAACACAAACTAGAGCACACAATACTAGTTTTATAGTATTTAAGCTGGATGAGAAATGGTATATGGATGTTTATTCTGAGTGGATAAGGTAACCCAATCTATACAGTATCAAATACTAAAGTAAAATATTGAGAAAATGAAAGCTCCCATTTTGTAAAATGTCCGTGACGTTGATTGCTTTACTGCGCCGTGACTTCATGATATGTCCTGTTAAATCACCTGAAATTGATACCAATTTACAATATTTTGATATGAAATTTTAATGACCATATATGTAAAGATTCTTTTATATTATTTGTGACTTTTTGCTTGATTATGTCGGCAAATATATTTTCTGTGCAACAAGTCCGCGTAATTTTTGAACGGCCCTCGTACATATATTTTTTCATTACATAGGTACCTGTATTTGAACTTTGTAATTGTCATAATTATTTAAATGTAACACTTTAATAATTATAGTTTCAAAGTGAAGCCAAGGTCATCACGTGTCAATAATCATCCACCTGTTTCAGAAAGAATCTGTACTGTTCAATGATGAGTAATGATATAGACAGTAACAACATTGGCATTTTCTATCATGATCACATATATTTGTGATATGAGCAGCCGTACATGTTGTTTTCCAACGAGATACTTACTTTTCCATTTACTTTAGTCCTATCTAAATAAAAGTAAATATAGTATTCAATAAGATATAGCAAAAAAAAAAAAAAAAAAAAAAAAAAAAAAAAAAAAGAGAGAGAGAGAGAGAGAGAGAGAGAGAGCACGTGACTCTGAAATGCTCCCGTTTATAGGACTGTGGTAGAATTAATTTATATGTATATAACAGTCTGGCGCAAATGAAAAAGGATTAATTTTGAATATTTTGTGAAAATTCATAACGCAAGTAAGTTAAGGCTAGGTATAGGTGTTTCTATGCAAATGAACTAATAAAGATATATAAGGGTTATACTTATTATTCAGAGAAGGTTAAAACTTATTTTCTAATACATAGCTGGTACTCTCGACATTTAATAGACAGTATATATTTTATGACGCCATTCTTCTTCACTACATGAGATTATATAGAACATCAACAAAATAGCTTCGGCGCAATGGCATATTCTTATTAAATTTACAAAAACAGGTTATAATTAGAAGCAGAATATTTCAAGGATTGAAGATATTACTGCACAAATATCGACAGTTAAATTGTTTAGTTACTCTTTGTAAAGTTTTGAGTTCAAACAGGGTAAAAATTTACAGTCCAGTGTACGTTTCCTTAATTTCTGATCAAATGAAAAAATGGATGGATTTTTGGAGCAATTTTATTTATCTTTAGAATATTTTCGAAGCATTATTCATCATTTATGCAGAATTAAATTGGATATTCTCTTGTGAGGAAGCTGTTTTGTTGATATGACTTTTACTTCAAGTAGTGAAGAATAATGACTCAAAATATGACGTTATAATTTCAACTGACTATAACATGTCTTGGGCACTAAGAATTTATAAGAAAATGTATTTAAACTTCTCCTTTATGATATATATATACCTCTTATGCATTATCTTTTAGCTCATTTGCATAGAAAGGCTTATACCTAGTCTTTACTCACTTGCAAAGAGGAGAATATTATCTAATTTATTTTTAATCTTGCTTGGGATGGAAGTTTCGCTTTGATATGAATTACGATGAAGAGTGAAAAATCCCCTCAGTGTATGGGTAATTTGGAATTCACATGGAATATTTCGTTCACAAATAATACTACGGCCAGAATTTTAATTCTTTATAATACATGGACAGATAAGGAGGACACTGATGAGAGACTTATAATCTTCAATGAGTTGCAAGATTCTCCATTTCTTTTGGCAATCAATTATATTTATAAGTAATTTTATAATTTGCTACAGATGTTGTTTCTTATGTAATTTTAAATTTTATTTTTAATGCAGATTCCTTTAGTGAAACAATCTGTAATCATAATCACACATTGAAACTCAAGCAGTCTACACTGTTATTTAAAAACCTCTACTGGTAAGCATATTTTTATGGATAATTTCAACCAGTATTTTAAAATTTCATGTATGATTAATAACAAAAAAATGTTTCACCTTTTGCATTTTCTCTCATATACTTTTATTCTTAGATTATTTAAAACACGAAAACAAGAGAACGAATACTTCAGACAAAATGAATGGAAATGTCTGAATCCTTCGGAATTTCAACGATTCCTTATCACTGAAAAAAGAACTAAGACATTAGTGTATTTTTTAAAGGAATTTTTAATAACAGAAGAATTTTTAAATGATATCGATGTCTTGTTGCATAAAAACAGACAGCTATTAAATTATCCTTGCTATCTTCTTCCAAGGAGCAAATATTTAATACATAGGTTTAATTCCCTTTAATGTTAACGTTGTCAATGAGCATATTTCAAATCTCATTCTCTTTACGCAAAGCATTCATTAAAGATAAATCAAAATCTTTAGATATAATACAAAACAGATAATGCTATGTCCTTACATTCCATAGAAAATCGATGCATGAAATGAAATTGTATCTGATCTAAAGAAACCATTCCATATCAAATGTTAACCCTTCAATTTCATATTCCCCGCTGGAAAAATAATCTTCATGATTTTCTTCTTTTCTTTTATTTAAAAACTGACTCCATTCTAACTGTTTCTTCCAGAGGAATTTAAAGTGTTCAGACTCCATAATCACATGATCACATATCAATGTCAACATAGTTTTCTCCAGTTTGACTTCAGACACAAGTCGCTGTACGAGACGAGGATATATCGCTGGATGTACCTTCACAACAAATGGCGAACTTTCACTACAACTATGTCGTCGTACCCTTGATAAAAGAAGAGTCCAACAACAATGTTCAACAAAAAATGCTTGAGATTTTTTGTCCTTTGTACAAATGGACAAAATAACATCCACTAGTATGTTATTTTGAAGTGCGTAGCAATGACCATGTAAAGTATACACATAGCTTTTCATTTCACAATCAAGTAGAGTTTCAATTTCTCTAAGGGATCGAGGTGCATTGGAGAAAAATCGACAAATACTCTCATAAAGTACAGTTCTTTCCACAAACTGGTTAAGAAAGACTATTCCTCCATTAAAAACTACAAAAACTAAAATACAAAAGACGTCTTGATGTCTTGAATCGGATGAAAATCTCATTTCATAAAGAAAGTTTTGAAAAGTGTCAAAAAACCCATTGTATAATATATCTCTTCTCTTCTCAAATAATTTTTTGTTTAGTGAGATCATTTGACTTATCGTATGAAAACGTATTCCCTCTTTCTTTGCAACTTGAGCCAACTCTGGAGCCAACAAACTCATATATTCATCACTTAACTCCCAATCACAGCGTATTAAGTTTGACTGAGTTGATTTGCATTTTGAATTGCAGTTTATTATTTTAAAACCTTGATTAAGTAAATGATTGCGGAGTATCTCTATGGACTGCTTTTCAGTTATTCCCATTCGAACACATCTGCTATCTGGAAATAGCATGCATTTGAAAGGATGGGTTCTTTCGAGCTCTAAATATTTCTCCCAGGTTCCTTCATTTACAGTTAACACAACAAACATAGACCCTTTTGACACATAAGTATTGTAGAGTACGTTAAAAGCAGAAATAACTTCTTTAAAGTGGGTTGGATGAAAATTAATGTCTTCAAGGACATCACAAAGGTATAAAATAGTAACACATTGTTCTCCACCACCATCCTCAATTCCTTGTACAGAAAACGTAAATCTAGACACACACGTTTTCCCATTCAGCACAGTTCTGTCTAAAATTTTTAGAATTTTTATTGCTATGGAAGATTTCCCACTTCCTTTTGGACCAACGATGGCAACGGAGCCAAACTTTAGAAGATACTTATATGACGTAGAGAATTCCTCTGTTTCGTGGAAAGTGTTGTCGTTGTCTAATAGCTGTCTCAAATCTTGAAAAATGACGATAAGAAATAATAAAAGTGAAAGATACATAAAGGTATTTTGAAGTAGATATTGCACTGTTTGTGTAATTAAGCTTCACATGTAATTGTTGTAGCAAAATGATGACGGGAGCAAGCATCCAATCTCACAATGAATTAACTATTTGACGGTTATTAGCTTATCAATTGATGATTTCAATTGTGATACAGTAAATAATAGCCATATCTTTTTTTAAAAAGTAAAGAAAACATCCGTTAACTAATGCATAAGGAACAAAAATTGAATTTAACATTTCATCAATATTATGAAGATCTTGAGAGTTTTATTCTAACTAGGTGTATTCTTTCTTACAAAGTGGTATTTTCGGGAGATGATCTAAAGAGTCGCCGAATGCTGACAAGTTCATCGAATCCTCAAGAAATCCAGATGACAAAGTTCGAACTGCAGAAAATATAGCAGAAAATATATCAGCATTTTAAATTAATTCAATTTTTCTTTCTCTTAACTGTTAATCAATTCCCCCTAGACAATTTTTGTGACTTATACCAAATATTGAAACAATCATTTACTTTTATTTTGTATAAATTGTACTAATTAAGGTTCATCGATACCATGATAAGAGAGATCGCATATGTGTTAAGGCTAGGTATAGGGGTTTATATGGAAATGAGCTAATAATAACACATAAGAGGTATTTTTATTATTCAGAGAAAGTTTTGATTTATTTTCTTTTACATACTTAGTACCCACGATACATTATAGCCAATACACATTATGACGTCATTGTTCTTACCTACTGGAGGTAATAAAACACATCAACAAAACAGCTTCAGCGCAAGAGATTATCCTATTTAATTTTACATAAAAATTATATAATGCTTAGAAAAATATTCCATAGATTAATAAAACTGCTGCACAAATCCTAGGCATTTTCTCATTTGATCGGAATTGGAGAAGACTTATACCGGCCTGTACATTTTTACCCTGTTTCAACTTAAAACTTAACAAGTAGTAATTAAACAACTGAGCTGTTGATATTTGTGCAGCAATACCAGGAATCTTTGGAATACTTTGCTTCTAAATATACCTTATTTCAGTTAAATAAAATAGAGCATGCCCTTGCGACGAAGCTTTTTTGTTGATATCCTTTATAATCTTGTAGAGTAAAAATCAATGACGTCATGATATGACGTTATAATGTGTAATGGCTATTTCATGTCGTCGGTACTAAGTATTTATTAGACATGAAATAGCGTTTCAACTTTTTCTGTATGATAGTTATAGTCCTCAGGGATTTTAATTAGTTTATTTGTATAAAAATGCCTATACCTATCCTTAATTCACTTGCGATAACTCTTAATGACTTATAATTCCTTTATAAATTTGTCAAGTTGAAGTGTCTTTTTTTGTCCAATTTTGGACAAGCTATGCTATGATTGTCCGTATTTTACCTAACAAATACATTTCTTTTGGAAAAACATAAGAGTTAAAGAAACATTTTATATGAGTGAGCAGAGGGTTTATAAACCTTAAATTAAGAAACTACCTTCCATGCAATCATGTTTTCGGGAAGGAGAGGAACATTTTTCATTATTGCCAGGCTCAGTTTGATTTTGCGTCCCTTTGGTCTCTGAAATAGTACAAACTTTGTAAATAATGTCAGTTTATATTAACATGGTATTGAAAATTCAAAAAAAATTCTATGCAAATTTGATTAACTGAGGTAAAAATCTTACCGTTTAAGTCCGCGCGAATATCCGTGAGAATTTCTTTTAATTCTGTGATTTGGCGGGAGACAAAGCAGGCTTCTTCCAATGCTTTCTGGTATTTCTCATACAACTTCTTGTCCAAAATACAAGTTTGCAAAGATTGCAGCTTTTGAGAAAAAATTATTCCAGTCATACTTTCCATTCGTTTACACAAGTCTGATATAATTTTCCAATACTTTGTAAATTCTTTTTCAGATATTGCTGCACAATTGCTGTGTCCAAAGATTTCATTACGTATGATTCTTATTCTTTCCACATCATCACCTGTAGTTGTTTCATTCGTGCTTGGAAGGGCGGGTGCTCCCCATCCATTTGTGGGTTTGGATACTTTTTTACATAGATTCCGAATTAATGTGTAAGATATTGTTATATCGAAATCCGAATATCCTGAAATAGCAGCATTTTTTATAAGTTTCCATTGTTCTGCATTGAATTTAAAGGAATGTATTGATCTTCTTATTTCATTTTCAAGATCCTGTGGAGGGACGTTTGCCGAAAGGATAAAACGAAGAATTTCCGATAATTGTTCTAATATAGCAATTCCAACAAGAGAGAATCTCATGTGATCATCGGATACTGAGCCAGATGCCATATCAGTCAGCAGCCTGGTAGTAAAACAGACTATGTTTATCACATATTTTCATGACAAAAGCTTATGTCAAAATATAAACTAATGCATTTTTCTCATGTAATAAGGCACTACGATATGTTCTACATAACAAGGAAAAAGTCGTATCTAGCACAATTTCACTTTTTATGCATGTCAAGGAATTAGAGCTCGGATTTGTAAAGGAATACATAAAAGGATTTTTACACACACACATCACGCACACACACTACATTATTATGACATTTTTCGGATGTTATATTGAGCATTTTGACCTTTACCTTCGGCTTGATCAGATCATCAAATTTAGCAAATGATGTAATTAAAACATTTTTTAATGCTCAAACTTTTTTTGCATAACTTATAAACAATATACTCTTTCCAATCTTCGTTAAACCTTATCATTTTGAAGATTAAAAAGAAATGTCTCATTATAGATATTATCCTTGCCAGTGTCATTAACTGGTAAACAAGTTGCAGGAGAATTCTAAAATTAGAGAACCACTAAAGAGAGGGCACCAATAAGTACATATCAAAAATATCGCATCTATTCATTGTAGCTTAGAGGTTAGCTCTATTTCATGTCCTAAGACTATGAAACAAAGTTTGATTAAAGGACTCAATCAATGATAGCAATGTAGAGTGATCTTTCATAGTAATAAATGTACGAAATCAATTTCCATCTTTTACCTGTTGTTGTTCATCTAATTCCCCTGTTCATTATTTACCACTCAATTTACTTGTCCTCCAGTGTCTATGCAGAAATGCAGTGCAAAACTAAAAACTAAACAGATATTTCAAGGATTTTTACAAAATGAGAGGGATGGAGGTATATCATATTCAAAACCCATTTCAGGAAAATACATAAATTATAAAATTGGTATTTTTGAAAAAAGATTGCTGAATTGAAGGATAATAATGCTGTAGCTAATTAAATGTAAGTGCTAACAAATAGGAAACTGGACGATAAGTATCACTGTCTCCTCGAACGTTCTGTTAAGTAATTATACGTTTTAAAACTTTTAAAACAAGTGCTTTAGAATAGGAAAATAAAACATATCTGCTTCCTCGAACGTTTCGATAAATGATTGCGGCATGAAAAGGTTTAAAGTTTAGCTTTCAATGAGTCGGATTTGGTTTATTTGTCTTTAGTGAAAATATTTTTCTTTTTCTTTTGTTATTATTTGATTGCATGGTTGATTTTAGGGTGATATATTATTTTTGGACCTGTTTTGCTTAGAAGTGAGTGGTAAATCTCAGCAATAAATTTTTTTTGGGTTGTTGAGGTCAAGGTTTTTTTTATATCATAGATATCTCGTTGTCATTTATTTTTGTACAACGTTCCCTATTCGTCATTCTCTCTATTCCCCCTCTCTCTTGACACTGCTAAATTCTGTAAAAAAAAAAACTCAACTGAATATCACTTTTTGTGATATCATACACATTGGTTTACTATTAAGACTTCATGGGGATCAGGGAACCAATTTTGAATCCAGAATCATAACAGAGCTCTGTCATTTTCTCGGCATTACGAAACCATGGACTATCCCTTAATTCTGTTGGTAATGGGCTGACATAACGCTTAAATAGAACATCAGTGAAGAGGGTAAGAACACTGGAACATAATCAGGAACAGAAATAGAAGCCATACATTCCTACTTAATTACATTCTTAAAACTCCATAAAACAGTAAACCACCACACAATCTCCATATTATCTGATGTTTGCCATGAACTTCGACTTCCAGGAGATATCACTTTCAACACAAACAAACAAGACCAAAATGCAGATTTACAAACTAACATCAAGTCTTTGAAATCCAAACTGTGATCCGAAAATTCAAGGAACAGAGGCAAGTTTTTGACAAATGAGCTGATGAAACAAGAATATCAACAGTACTTTCTTGTATATATTTGAATGAGATGTTTCATATTATACGAATAGTGTACTGTCCGTGATTGTCGTGCTCTAGACACTCATAATAAAACACGTCCGTTCAGTTTAATGCTTTAATTCTAAAACTACATAACTAAGCAATTTCACAAATCGCGTGGCTGAGACTGTCAACACCAATTACTGACGTAATATTAAACATATAACATTCTGCTGATAGAGCACATTCCTATACGTGGGAAACATTAAATCTGAATGAAATATTTAAGATATAGACATGACATCTATAGTATTCATTATTTATTGCTAAGTGATGGGTATTTTAGGATTTTATCATTATTAAATTCATGAACTAGATGTATTGATTAAGAAGGAGGTTAAAATCATTTCTACAGTTATACTGATAATTTGGCCTGGATACACAGTCAGGTATATACGTATTGAATTTGTAGTTTATCTACGGTATGTGATATATCGTTCATTTTCAAAGTCCAAGTATCATTGTTAATTTGCAAAGGGATTTTTTTTCAGGGTTATATAAAGATGTTATATCGTTTATGAAAATTAATGTCTCTTTAATAGCGAATATATATCGTGATTAATGTGTTAAATCTCAAACAATATATCATATCAATTTCATCGTATCTTTATATCAGGTTATATTACGTAACCTTTATTTACAAGTAGCTTTATAAAGAATCGATAGAATGTTTACGTTTTGATATAAATATTTGAATATATCAAAGTACGTGAACTTTTATACAGTTAAGTATTTAGGCCACTTCGATTAATATTTATCTTTTTTCAATATCCTCAAAGTTATAAGCTATTAAAGTAACGCATTGTGAAATTGTATACCGAAAAGTTTGAAATAAAGAAGAGAAATCAAGCTCAAAAGTCCATTGAAACAATAAAAAGCGGGATCAGAGCAAACAGGTAAGGGAGTAAGCATCCTCTGTCGATTTGCCCGCCTTTTGCTCCTTGTCATGATCGGTCAAATTCAGTGTGCAAATAATGAATGACCTTTTCACAAAAAAATCTTTCAAAAAGGAAAACAATGTCCAACTCTTTAAAAAGTATCTAAGCTATGGTAGATCATAAAAATCTATTTCTATTACATTAAAATATATTTTCAATAATCCTGAAGGAAAATTAATATCCTTAATGAAAAAAATCAATGATAAATTGCCATTTTTTAAATCGCCAATTTTTAAATCTTCGTCATACGTTATGGTGTGAAAAGGGCTGCTGATCCAGTTAAACTTTGCTATCTCGAACACCGATATCTCGAATACCAGGGATATGTCAAAGTGATTTTGCAGTCCCAAGCATTTTTTTTTCTTTATTCTTGTTATCTCGAATACTCGGATATCTAGAAGGTTAATCTTTGACTTGTCGAGTTTGAAATAAAGAGGTTTGACTATTAATACGCAAAGCTGAGTAACACATAATCAAACGCAACGTCTGTCTGTTTTGTAAAATGTTCTGGTTACAGAAATTGCATCTTGAACTTGACCTGTAAAATACTTTCAAAATTTTCATAATAATCATATCGAGTGAGACCTAAGTATTTACAATGCTTAACCGCTTTTAAAAAAATGTCGATTTTTTTTTACAATTTGACCTTGAACATAATCTATTGCTATTTCCATTAAATTTTCTCTTATTGTTTGAATGTAGAAAAGTATGATTCTTGATATTAAGCATGTTTCATTTATTTTAATAGCATGCCAGGAAAGAAAAAAGCTTACAATTTGTAATCTGAACAATATTACATGAACAGAAGCAGATAAAAAATTCAATTTTACCATTCATCATTGAAACAGTACGATTGAACAGTAAGGGTTGGATATTTAATATGTTTTAAAAAAGACCTTGTTACTTCAAACTTTAACCTTCGGCGTACTTTAAAGAACAATTTTCCAGAGCCTTTCCTTATCGTTTTTTTTGTTTGTTTGTATGTTGTTTAACGTCCCTCTCGAGAATTTTTCACTCATATGGAGACGCCACCACTTGCCGGTTGAGAGCTGCAAATTTTGTCCTATGCTCGACACTTACGGCCATTGAGCAGTGAGGTATCTTTTTCGTGCCAGCACCTACTGCGACACGGGACCTCGGTTTATACGGTCTCATCCGAAGGACCCGTCTCCACGTCCCACAGTGGGATTCGAACCCGCGACGTAAGGATCAACTCCTTACTTCGCAAATCTAGAGCAGACGCTCTAACCAATGCGCCACGCGGGCGACCTTTCCTTATCGTAAAAGTTAGATTTGATATTAAGCAGATAAATTTGCTTTTAGTAGGGTACTCTTGCTGCAGACCTTTTGACCTTGAATCGAACCTTAATTTTGAAGTTTTTAAAGATGAGAAGAGCGGAAGAGGTAATCTTTTTATTTTAAACGTTACCTACAATAGAATCCAATTTGACATTCCTTTTTGAATATTGAACCATTAATAAAGGATGATTATTTTTTTAATCAGTTTATTAATTGTTACAAGACCCTATAAATAATGAATACTACATGGGCTTGACATTGTTTTTCACCATTCTTTTTTTTCTAGTATAAAATCAAATCTTTGTCAACCTTGATCTTTATTCAAAATTGCATGATAGACATGATGTATGCAATGAAGTTCCTAACAATCATATTATAAATATTGCAAGTGTCATACTCATTCCCTGGAATACTCTAATTGATATGATTACTTTAGACTTCGCACACAGTTCCCTGTTACATTTCACTTTAAAAGTAAAAAAACAAAAAAAAAAAAAACAAAACAAAAAAAAAAAAACAAAACAAAACAAAACAAAACAAAAACAAAAACAATAACAAACAAAAAAAAGCCAAAAAAAAAAAAAAAAAAAAAAACCAAAAAAACATAACAAAACAACCAAACAAACAAAGAATGTGTAAAAGCAGGGTGGAGGTTAAGCATTCTTTTAAAATATTTTAATTATAAATTAGTTAGTTTAATATTCCTGTCTAAATATTTTGCCAGTAATAAAGTTTGGTGATTTGTACCATCTTAAATAATTGCTACAACACCCCCAGGAGATTAGTGAATGCTTCAAGACATGGAATTGGTATTTCATCATTTCTCTAGGATAAAATCAAGTGATAGAGAAAATTGAAAACAAGCAAAGAGTAAGTATGAAATGCGCAATTAATTTATCACAACTAAACAGTCTAAAGTACACAGCTGTCGGCGTGCATTTTTAAAAGTCTCATCTAGAAGGTAACAGCAAATCTCTTTACTATGATCATTTTCAAAGATTGACACAATCAGATGTTTTCAAAAGAATAATTTTACCCAATCTCTTGCTTCGGTACTATTTTTATTCTGCGGCCCGAGATGCCAAGATATTCTTAATGATTTTATAATAAAATAAAAACTATGATCTTACTTAAAAAGGCAAGTTGATAAGTAAACAGTCCGTGATATTCAATGATTAAGGTGCTAACATGGAAGAAAAGTAATACAAAATGGATTATGCTTTCTACACCTTTTATAATAATCAATGAACTAACCTGAGTGTAGGTTAACTTCTGTCCTTAAAATGAATTATCAACAACTTGTAGCCATCTTTCAATAATACATATACACAGGTATATAATACACCTTTATTATCACATAATGCATCCTAAAGGTATTTACATTAGATAGGCAGATGGATATTTATCAACAAGTTTGATTTTACCATGTGAATTTTGGAGGACATGGATTGATAAAACTAGAATGTTTATTGATTAATCTAGATAAGGACATTTCAGAATTTTTCTCCCATTATGGGCACAGTTTGATTAGAAAAATATTAACAAGTGGTTTAATCTCATGATGTTTTTTTACCCAAATAAATATTTTATACTATTATTGATTTGGAAGTACATGCTATATTTAATTAATATAACTGTGTCAGAAACATTAGTGCTTGTTGGTTACATTAACAATTCTATTTGACAAATGATGATTATAACAGCGAAATTGATTTAAAAAACTATAATTTTTATTTGCAATAGACATTGTAAAACGTACACTGTATTCTTGAAAAATTGTATACAGAAGACTTGTCATAGGTAATAATGCTGGGAAAATTTTCATCAGATAAAATCACTTGTTAACATTTTCCACATCAAATTGTGCCCTTATTGGGAGAACAATTATCAGAAAATTCAATTTTTTCCCATATAAATGTTGTGGAATTGCTGCAAATATGTTCTTGTTGGTCAAACAAAACTCAAAAATCACATTTTTCTTCTATGAAGTGTTTAATTTTTCTTTGCAATATCTTGAAATATGAAGATAACGAACAGTTATCAAGTTCAAAAATCTATTCAAACAATAACCGTCACAGTCGCTCAGTCAGTAGAGCGCTCCCCCGTGATCGGAAGGTCGTGTGTTCGAACCACGGCCGCGAATGACCTAATTAAGTAGATAAAAAAAGGTAGTAACTCTTCCTTCGCCAAACGCTCGGCACTTTGAAATGAAAGTTGTGGGTCTTTCGGATGAGACCTCAAAAACCGAAGCCCCGTGTCAAGGTAGGGTTGGCACGAAAGAGATCCCTCGCTGCTCAATGGCCCTGAGTGCCGAGTAAAGGTCTAAATTTGAAGCCCTTCACCGGTATATGGTGACGTCTCTCTATATGAGTGAAAAATTCTTGAATGGGACGTAAAAACAACATACAATCAATCAATCGACTGGTTACACCCGCCGTATGCTCCTTGTCATGATCGGGCAAACGAAAAAAATGGCCTAACTATTTGTATGAAAAAGGTCAGTCAACATTCGACTTAATGACAGATTTTATTCTGACAAGGTCATTGCATCGACCATAGAATTTGTGAAATGTTGTCTTTAAATGAGACGGTTGGTATTTTTATTCCATCAACTTATTTGTCAATAGCTTGTATCGTTTAAGTAATTGTTAGTAGAGTATGCTCTTGCGTATCAAATCAACTAAGAGACACTTCAAATGCATGTTATAATGATACATTACTATATACATGTGTAAATAAGGGAAATTGACGACAGAAAAGTTGAAGTCATCACGTTTATCATAAGGTTCTGTCGGTAGGTTACCATTAACTTTTTTTCCCAGTAAAAAATCCAAATACGAAACAGATTCTGTTGTATTTTTTATTCCTAGTTCAATGGGATATATCAAATCAACGTAGGAATGAAAATGAATATTGCTAATTAATAAAACGTTGTCGATATATCTAAATGTTGAATTGAATGCCACAGCAAGAGACTTCTTCTTTTCACGTAGAAGTTTATAAATAAATTCCGATCCATATGAATACAAAAATTGGTCTGCAAATAACGCTGCGCAATTAGCACCCCTTGGAATTCCGACAGATTGTTGGAAGACTTGATTCCCCAAAACTATATGAATATTGTCAATCAGAAACTCATGCATCTTTTTAATATCAACTTTGGAGTACTTATCTGCACAATCAGAATGTATTTTTAACAAAAAGTTTTTGCAAATGACCAATGACAAGGTAAGTAAATTTGCGAGTTCTATTTGTATCGAAAAAGCAGCTGTCTATAATATCAAAAAGCCTGGACTGTACGGATTTTTATGTAGTTTAGGAATCCAGTACAGGTATTTCAATTTTCAATGTTTGTTGGGAATATTAAAAATATTTAAAACTGACATATGATTTTGAAGAATTTTCTCCTTAGAAAGGGAACTATGAGTATAAGTTGGATTACCACTTGCAGAATAAAATCCAAACTTATCTGATTATTTGCTTCATACCTAGATTCATAATTTGTACTTATTATGGTATTATTTTACTATTTCACTACTAACACTATCATCCTGTAAAAGTTAAAAAGAATGTAAACATTTAAAGCAACGTAAACCTTAAAACTTTGACAATACACTCATTTTTACTAGCTATAATATTAAAGACTATCAAAATGAAAGGCAAGTATCAAAACCCCAACATTACATTCAAATAAGAGTACAGTTTATGCCTTAGTTTTCATTCTATACATATTCATTAAAAGTTCATGTTTTAGATAAGGAATCCAGAGAAAGTAGTGACAGGAGCGTCACTGAACGTTGCATAACCACTGCCATCGTAATGTCGTACCCATACCCTGTCCCCTTGCTGCAGCCGTAATATTACAAGATTTGTTCCTGTCTCGTACTGTTCGTTAGATGCAGAGTTAGCTTCAACCATTGCTCGTACCTCGCTAGATCCGTTTAACACAATGTCTACATATATATCGTTGTCTTTGTAACCTTGGATACTGACATAGAATACGTAATTTCCTACTACAGGTGCAGTGAAGATTCCGTTGATAGGATCATATCCTCCTCCCTCATTGCTGATTACTTTATTGAACACTAAGGTCCCACTGTTCCATGAGCTGCTGTCAGACGTCACTCCAGCAGTAAAAGATACTTTTTGCGTCAACTCTACAAGTTTAGAGTAGTGTCAATGACTATATTAAGGACAGAGCATAAAAGTGAAGAAGTGAGATAAACAATAACAAACAATAACATTTAGGAAAGAACAATACAACAATAATAATACTTAATACAGGTACACCATTAAGATCATGTTAAAAATGGAAAATTATCATTTCTTTTTAAAATTACATTTTGAACTTAATAGTATTTTCCTCTTAAGACGTATACGTGTATTTACCGAAATAACTTCTGGTCATATTTATTCGGAACACTTCCAGAGACGACACGATGGAGGACAACATCAGCTGCTCTGATTGAAATTGTTTGACGTCAGTCCTAATGTCACCAATAGTTTTGTTAATTTTATCTAAAGAGACATTACATCAATATATATAAGAAAACAACCACGAGTCAAATGTTTAAGATTTATTTTCTTTTATAATGTATTTATTGCAATGAGACCGAAATTTTTAACATTTTTTTGAAAATTGATATTTGCTTGACGCTACAGGTATCAGGCAGGTAAAATGACAGACTGATTTTACCATGGAACGGAACTGTGGGTCACACATTTGTGCAAGCAGATTTACATCAGAATATTCAACTTGCGTTTTTATAAAAATAGTTAACAGAAGTTATTATGCAAACATTTTACGAGTTAATTACCTTTAGATTGTTCACATGCAACTTTATATTTCATGCAACTTTCTATATTGACATGTCTGTGTAAGAATTTATTCTGCGTTTCACCTAGGGTTGTTAGAATTATTCGAGGACTCAGTTCTTTTCGTTAAGGAAGTATGATGCACTTAGTATACCAAATGGCCTACGATATAGCGCATTTACAAGCATCCAAAATATTTCATTTTCTTTTTATAATATTAAGTAAATCTAGCTATAAGCAAATACAAATCATACCATTCTTGGCAGAAATATAGTCATAATTATCTCAGACAAAAGCAATGAAATTTACAATTCATATTAAAAGTTTTCTATATACTTCAGTTATCCTATTTTCCGAAAGGACGGGGCTATATTTACACAAAAGACAAAAGTTCTCAATAGCGTGCGTAGCCTGATGGTGTACACTGAACTGTTTTCGTGTTCGGGGTCAAGCCCTGCAAGTTCCAGGATTTTTTTTTTATATTAATCTAAGTTTACGAAAGCCGGATAGGCTCATTTTTGACAAGATAAAAAAAATAATTAACTCGTTATAACGAGATAGTTATCTCGTTATAACGAGTTAGTATCTCGTTATAACGAGTTAGTTATCTCGTTATAACGAATTAGTATCTCGTTATAACGAGTTAGTTATCTCGTTATAACGAGTTAGTTATCTCGTTATAACGAGTTAGTATCTCGTTATAACGAGATAATTATCGCGTTATAACGAGTTAGCATCTTGTTATAACGAGTTAGTTATCTCGTTATAACGAGTTAGTTATCTCGTTATCACGAGTTAGTATCTCGTTATAACGAGTTAGTTATCTCGTTATAACGAATTAGTTATCTCGTTATAACGAGATAATTATCTCGTTATAACAAGATAATTATCTCGTTATAACGAGTTAGTTATGTCGTTATAACGAGACAGTTTTCTCGTTATTTCGAGACTTAATAGCAATATAGGAATAAAAATGGCTGCAGTTTGAAATGCCATTGAATTTTTAGCAAGTAATTATCAGTCAAATTTAACTTGAACAATTGATAAGTGGTTGAAAAATTAATTTGCTCTTGGGTTTACTTATGATTAAATCTTGAACTATCTCGCTGTCAATAATCATAGCAACTCTAAGGCGAATAAATTTACACATTTTCGTGAACTCCTCCTCAAATTGTTGCATTAGGACGCGATATTTTTCTTAAAATAATATTGCCAAACATACTTGCTTCAAACTTTGGCAATTTATTTATGACAACTATTTCTGATGAATGACACTATTTCGATATGTTTTGGACGACTTATACACTTTCATATATCAATTTCTATACCGCTAAAATTAAATATCAGAGACAATATAAGTGCAAAATATCGTTTATGCAACATATAGTATATACGATTACAGTGTGATACTTATGTTACTTTTGAGATTCAGAAACGTTTTGAAGAAGGGGGATGGTGAGACATCAGCAGTTATATCATAGGCGTAGTAATAGAGGGGCTAATGTCCACACCACCACTTTTGAAAAGGGGGCGGTCAAGAGTATCTTTGTGCCCCTTCCTCTATATTTTTTTTACCAGAGTAAATATCTTCCGAAAAAAATGGCAAATACTCGTAGTTGGAATATCAAATCTATTTTTTTTTCTTTTTACTTGACAAATATTTTACTTGGTTTACCCCCCCCCCCCCTTTGAATTTTGTGACTTAGCTTATGCAGATTGTCCACGATAATGAGGAGTGGTGAAACAAAAATGATATTACATCCTTTTAAGTAATAAGACGTTAAATCTGATCTGCTGATATTGACATTTTATCTAATATTCTGTCATGATTCACTGTTTATATTTTTTGCGGGGGGGGGGGGGGGGGGAAGTTGTGGAGATTCACGGAGACCTATTTGAGATGCACGTCTATTTGGCGGATCCTATATGTTTACCACATAGTGTCAGAACGTCAAACCAGAGTTTATGAACAAAAAAAAAAGTTTACAGAGTTTACAAAGCCAGTTCACTTTTATAATCTTTTTACTTAGGATTGATCAATGAATAGGCCTAATACTACATATGTACATGTATATTATTAAAACAACATTGAAGCAATGTCGTTGATTATTTTCCTCATCACAATATTTATTATGTATACTCTACAAGCATATAATTTTTATTTCAAAAAGAGATTGATGATTTTTTTTTTTGGGGGGGGGGGTATAAATAGAGGATATTCAATGTTTTGTAGTTGATATGGAATTTATTTTACGAGTGGGACAGGAATTTTTTTTTATATTTTCATGAGTGCGAAGCACGAGTGAAAATATCAAAAATCCTGTCTCAACATACAATACACATTTCTTGGCAAAATTTATGCTTGAAATACACCTTAAGTAATGCTTATCATATTGTAAACTTTAGTTATTAAACTTTCATTCTATACCCAAAAAGGATCACATGTCAACTGTTTTGACTAATGCTGACCTTCACCTTTTATTGTGGCTTCCGTAGAATAAAGAGCTCTAAAAGTTTTTTTTTAATTCTACCACATTGATAATATCGCAAAAATTACATATTGTACATAAGATTCCATGCCAAATTGGTAAGTTAAAATGTTTCTTTATTTTAATAAAAAAGAAGAAATATATGAATTATTAAGTGATAAGTACAGTATTAGTTCTTGATATTCATCATATTTATTATTGAGGGGAAGGAGGGATTGATGATTAAAACAACGTGAATTTAGTTTTTTGTCAGACATTGAATTTTGATCTTGCCCCTTTAAGACGATAAAATTGAACTGGTATTCCTTGTTAACAGGCAAGGAAATATCAAAATATGATCGTTAAAGCCTAACAAATGGTTTCATATCCACATGATTTATTCGGAATATTTAAAATAATGGGATTATTTCTATGCATTTTTTTATTGCGACAAATATTACGCAAACATTATTATAATTTTAACAAAATCAAGAAAGCTTGAACGGGGCAGTTGCTTCTGTATATTTCCTATAAATAATGGTCTATTCTTTACTTAGATTTATCAATTCTAGATCAATTTTTATCTCGTTATAACGAGATAATTAACTCGTTATAACGAGATAATTAACTCGTTATAACGAGATAACTTACTCGTTATAACGAGATACTAACTCGTTATAACGAGATAAATAACTCGTTATAACGAGATAACTAACTCGTTATAACGAGATAACTAACTCGTTATACCGAGATAACTTACTCGTTATAACGAGATAACTAACTCGTTATAACGAGATACTAACTCGTTATAACGAAATAACTAACTCGTTATAACGACATAACTAACTCGTTATAACGAGATAACTAACTCGTTATAACGAGATAACTTACTCGTTATAACGAGAAACTAACTCGTTGTAACGAGATAACTAACTCGTTATAACGAGATAATTATCTCGTTTTAACGTGATAACTAACTCGTTATAACGACATACTAACTTGTTATAACGAGATAACTAACTCGTTATAACGAGTTAACTAACTCGTTATAACGAGATAATTATCTCGTTATTACGAGATAACTAACTCGTTATAACGAGATACTAACTCGTTATAACGAAATACTAACTCGTTATTACGAGATAATTATCTCGTTATAACGAGTTAAATATTTTTTCGTCTTGTCAAAAATGAGCCTATCCGGCTTTCGTATAAGTTATAAGTATATGTTCAATTATTTTTTTTTTACTTTAATTAGTTAATTTTTAATTAATATGATCGTATTTTCCACATAATATTCTCGTGAATTTATAGCCCGAAACAAAGGAAAAACGTAAGAGGAAATCTTTTAAATGATAAGCATTAGTATATAGAAGCAGTTCCGTATATCCAATACGCTAAGTGAATCTATTTATAGTAACAGGTACTTTCCATTTAAACCAAATACAGGGAAAGGTCGCTATATATACCTCTATATTGAGTAATTTAGGAATGGAGTATGTTTTATTAAATATATAAAAAAAATCAGATCCATTTACTTAAAATTTGAAAATTTAGGATTTATAGAGCAACACCTGAAGTTTCCTGGCGTTAGGTGCCGTGCCACCTGATTCCAAACCAGTCAAATTTTTTGTTTTGAAACATTAAATATCTTTCATTTTACGGATTGGTCATTTATTTTCCCCACTTAAAAATGAATTAAAATACCAAGGCATTTAGTATTTTTCTAGAATGCCTTTTGTGGTGTAACGGATATCAGTGAAATCCTTAAGTCTTTAGGATTTAGGTGTGGGAACAGTGTAAAATTCAAAGGATCAATATCCATGCAAAAAGCGGGGTTACATAAAAACTGGTTATCAAAAATGCCAATTCTGTCAATCCTAAAAAAATATTTAGTCCTATATAGTGTAGGTAATCCCTAACAGAGTCTTCAATTATTTTAGTGTGTTTTAGGTTTTTCAGACCTCTAGTTTTTTGAAAGCTCTCTGCTCCAAGATGTTCAATGACGTTGTCACTTTTGACCGTATTCTTAAGCATTGCTCATTGATAAGTAGCGAAAAAAGTAATAACTTCTCCAATTCAAACATTTCTCTAAATGACATTAAATTCTTTAGCGACAATATTATAAATCTTTATGCTATGCAACAGTGTAATTTATAACTTCAAAAAATGTTTAGTAATAACAATGTGCAAAAATGTTGCATGCTCCATGTTATTAGTTCTTTGGGGGAGCTCTGATAAGGGAGATGACTCCCCAAATAGATAATCCTAAAATCTTTTTAAGAGTTTTAAGCTCTTAAGCCGCAAACATTGACCTCTATTTTTTGTCAAAAATTTTGTATATATATATATATATATATATATATATATATATATATATATATATATATATATATATATATATATATATATATATATATATATATATATATATCTCGATCTCCTTAATCCAGTAAACAAAACGAGTCATGGACAGGGCAAAAACACCGACCCCTGGAAAATAAGTTTATTCTGTTTTGATACATGAATGTACTTCGTCGTTTATTTCTTTGATTGAAAAGCACACTTCAACAGGAATTTATTTGGTGGTTTGGAAATTTTCCGCGAAATGTACTAAAACCCTCGTTTTCTACTGGATCAGTTCATTTGTCTTGTATGAAGGGAATAGCACCGACAATTGAAACGAATAAATCTTACAATGTTCTATAATATTGAATGAGTGTGAAGGCTTCCATGGAACAAAAATATATATTCTTACAATCTGATTATTTTTCGAGCTTGGACGTGTTTAATCATCACATTTTACATATTACTTATCGTATAGGAGCAGGTAACTCTAAAGCAATGAATTCAAAGCAGGTTAAATAACCTCACATTGCTGCACACAAGATTTATTTTGATGTGTGCAGCAGTGTGAGGTTATTTAACCTGCTTTGAAGAGCAGAAAAATTAATCCTTGGTTTATAACGATACACACTCACATACAATGAATCAGACTAGTCCACTTTGGGGATAACAGGAAAACAAAATAACTAGGAAAAATTGGAGCTTTTGCGTACTGACAAATGTAACACAGTATTTCTTTAAAAAGCTATCAATTATACTTATAAGTTATTGTATGTAGATTCAAACACAATGAACAAAAATTTTGTCTTACGGAAGTATGCTCCTTAAAGCATCTAAATTCCAAAATGATAGGATAGATATCTATTAAAATTTTATATAATTATCTATTTTCATATTTAAATAAAAACCAATATATACCACCTAACATAATGTTATTAAAAGCCATAATGTCTAATCCTTTTTAAAAGAATTTTCTCCGGATTTTTTTTTCTCAAAATTTTTTACAAACAATACAAATCTTTAAGCATGGCATAAAACACGGACAAACACGGCATGTTATTTTAATCTTTTGCCAACATTTTTTTTTTTTTACTTTTTCTCGTATGACACGCGACTGCGATTACCTTTTCATTAGAATGCTTACTTGTAGATTACTTTAGCATACATATGCTTGTATGTTCTAACTTTTTTTAATTTTCGAAAACACTTATTTTTCTTCTATGAATTGTAAACTACTTGTCGGTAAACAGCCCGACTGAAATTATACTGTATGAACTTGGTAACAATTAAATTTATTCCTTAGGCAAATGTTTTTCAATTAAAATTTTGAAATGCATAGCCATTTTTTTTGTATAAAAACACACTCATTTTACTTTTTCTTTGTTGTGTTGCTTTCAGGATTCAATCTAAGTACTACCCTTGCGGCATCTCTTTAAAACTTCGACTGATTGTGAACTAATGACTTCCGTCTAAGCATTAAAAACTTCTGTTTTATTTAAAATTACTTTTAAAAATTATTCGTTTCTTACCCTAGTTCGATCAATGACGATTGTATACAGGTATTTAAAAGGATAGATTAAAGCGGTGCAACCATGCACGTATTTTGTATCGCAATGAAAGGTGGTTGACAAATGGAATTAGTATCACTTACTATAAATGATTTTGTACATTTCAACTCACCAGGTATAAACATTACTATGCCACAGTGAGGTTTGAATGGTCAGAACATCATTTATAAACTATAATCTTTTGATATGATGAAAGTTTTTACTTGATAGATTGTTTCCAACATAATAAATATACCCTTCAATTTTTTTTAAGTTTGCCCCCAACCAAATTATGAAAAATAATTTCTTAAACTTGTGTTATGCATGAAAAAATTTGCCATATCAGCAGGCGTTACGATCGAAAACAACATCCAAACACATTGACACATTATATACACATATATTAGAATATCATGATAAGGCCAGTATTAAAAATCTTGAGCAGTCAGGAATGAATCAAAACTGGACGGAAGAGATATGATTCTTGACTTGGACAGGATTCAAGGATTAGATGACAAGAATTGAAAATCATGGACAGGTCAGGTTTGAAATCCTGACATGGTCAGGATTGTAATCATAATACGTCAGAGTTGAATAACAATGTGATATATATATATATATATATATATATATATATATATATATATATATATATATATATATATATATATATATATATATATATATATATATAATGAACTGGGGCTCTGTAATGGCTTTTCGTAGGATTTTAAACTCAACTTAGCCAGGACTGACAATCTAGACCTTTATATGCAATTTTTTTATTCTTTGCTACAATCAATATAATATTAACTATTCTACATGTATTCGAGATGAGATTAAAATATGAAAAGTTTTTAAGAATTAGAAATTTCATCTGCATAAGTTACATTTGACATAAATACATTCAATATTTTCATCAGGATTTTTTTCGTTTTGAATTAAGAATGATTACATGCTTTTTAAATTGATTATCCCAATAGTTTTTATCGGTCACGATAGGCTTGTGGTAGGGTTCGTTTCGTGATCGGGAGATCCTGGATAGATTTCGTTCGCCGCGCCGCGTTATCCCCATGACATGAACACAGATATAGATGTTGTTGCATTTCGAACAGGTTTCATGATTATGAAACCTGTTCGAAATGCAACAACATAAAAATATATATTGATGAATTGATACTCTGATCTATTCAATTAAAAATTTACACCTAATTCAGCTTTATTATTTAGATTAACATGTTCACATTAATATCTTCAATTTAATGGACAGTCTGTACAAAACATGAAAAACTTTAAAGAGGAAGGTCTTGAATTTTGCAACTTTAAGGTTGGTAATTTTAACTTTAATCTTAGCTTTTTCAACTTCAAAGTTGGTGATTTCAACTTAAATCGTATTTGTTTCTGATTACTATAGGTTAACAGTTTTTATTTTCTTTTTCTAAAATTCTTAATTTTAGTATTTCGGAAATTGTGGAGGTTTGCGGCAATACTGCATGTATGAATTCATACATACTCAGTTACTTACAATTTCAGTAACTATATCCATCTTGAAAATCGGAAATTTGTCTAGGAATTTCACTACCTAGCTAACCAAGCAGTTAAACGACAGTTAAACTCTGTGTCATTCATTTAATTTGTTCCGTAGGGAAACAGTAGTTCTGTTTCTTTCCTTTTTTTGGAGGGGGGGGGGGGCAAACCTTTCCAGTAAGGAAACTAAATTATATGTCCCTTGTCACCTTGGAAACGAAAAAAAGTCACCTTCCAATCCCCATTCGGAATCAATTGGTCATCATAGTGGCATTACACACATAATCTGATAATAGAATACCGAGCTCATGGTCATGATGATTATTATTGGACAAGTCGACATAAAATCTGACATGTTGACATAAAATCGGACGAGATTATATAAACACATGACAAGTCGAAATGAACATAGAATAGTTGCAAATATATGCTGCTCTAAATTTGGGAAAATTTAATCCATGCAAAACTTCCTGGGTATACAGTTGGTAAGCTGTAAATCAAAATAGATGTAGGAAGAAGTCCTGTAGATCATCATTCTTGTAGCTGATCTTTAAGGACACACCAAAGGTTTCCAAATGCCAGAATTTAATTTGCATGAAATTCTTTCATTATCAAACATAACATAATAAAAGTATATATCATTTGAAAGCTTGTTAAATTTACTATTTAATTATCCTAATTTAAACTTTAATTAATAACTTATTTAAAAATTATTTAAATATGAATGTGAATTGTAGTGCATAAATATTTTATAAATCAACTTTTTTGTATTTTACCCCTCAAAGTGGTCATTTTGCCTCAAGGTAAATTAAAGATTGAACTTAAAAACTGTATCTCAGATTTCTGATAGATCTTCTAATTCAAAAGTTACAGCCATTTGCACTTCAATTTTACCAATTTATTAGCCTAATTTAACATTTCTCTCAATAATTCCAAAACTAAGCTAGATATTAAAAATCTGAGATACGGTTTTGTGAACACACATTTGAGAAGCAACCCATCTAATTTTCAGAGAAATTGGTCAATAAATAAAGGAGCTGAATCCTTTGAAATAATACCACAAACTTCCTGATCTTACTTTACAGTAGAGGGGGAAAACCCATTACACAACAAAATCTGCCAAAGCTAGGAATATATGACACCTTGGAGATTCAACCCGGGTCAATATTCTACGTTACAGCGGCATTGAAAGTAAAAGTAACGGGTCTTTCGGATCAAACCTTAAAAATCGATGTCTGTGTCACTATAGGTGCTGGTACGTTAAAAGAACTCTCACTGCTCAACGGCAATGAGTGCCGTGTGTAGGTCTCAATTTGAAGACCTCACCTGCATATAGAGAGTGAAATATACTCGAATTGAATTTTAACCAAAATTCAATCAATCAATCAATCTTGATTTTTGTTTTGAAATAGTTAGAAATATCCTGTCTTCTTGTAATTTTTGTAAATCGCCGTCTGATGTTTCAAAAATATCAATTTTAAATGAAGTGACAATCATATCCGGTGTCCAGTGTGCTCGGCAAACAAGTCAATTCAGCGTAGTATAAATTTTGATTATAATTTATCTACAAAAGTGTTAATATCTCACCAATCGATGCTGTTTGTCTGCCCATAATCTCTATGATGTTCTTCAATTCCTCCTGAAGTCTTCGGTTTTCATCTGTTACGACTTCAAGTTTCTTTACTAAGGCCTGAAACATTTCTTCTCTTACACCGATCTTGCTACTCTGCAGAGAGTCAAATATTATTTGAGGCGATGTAAAATTATTCACAATATAAAGTATACCTATTACTTTTAAACTATACATTCCTCTATTTTGTCAACAAAACAGTGTATACTCCTGTTAAGTTTCTTTATTTATACTCATTAAAGATTTTTTTCCTTTTAAGGAAATAGAGAAAACCCTTTTTCTACTTTAACGTCTACTTGAACTGTCATTTGAAGAAAAAAATGAATAATTAAGTTTGTAATGATCGCATAACTGAAACAAAGAATGTTGTAACAGTTAAGTTTTTGTATGAAAAAAATCAATTCTACACTTTTAAAAGCATGTATGTACAACGTTCTTTGACAAAATGTTTATATGTAAAATATGTGAAAACTTTATCTGCATTAGGAAAACGGGTTTTTCTCTCCTTTCAAGTCTAGTTAACGCCCAAATGTTACACTGATTGTGGCCATTTGTACATGTACAAAAGAAAGTCAGAAGCGTACTGGACAAATATTTACTCTGTATGGTTTATTTCCGTTTGAAATAAATGAAAAAAGGTGAAGATAACGAAAAGTGATCGCACAAACAATACAAATCTGTGAACAGGACATAAAACACGGATCTCCGGAAATTATCCTATCTATTCTATTCAGCACCAGAACAATTCAATTTTATACGAGGGGTTATCAAAAAGTTCGTGGACTGTTGCGATGAAATTAATACTATGTAGTCTGTGCTTACGAAATTTATAAGGAACATAAAACAACAAAAGTTTAAGAGATGTTGAAAATTTAAGCTGGATACGTTGGTAATTTGCCAAATTATTTCAAAATAAAAAAGACACTATATGATCACCCGGCGCTGTCGCCGTTAAGTTTCATGACGTCCGACATCGTCATTATTTCTCAATTTCCGCTCTCTCTACCTCATACACTTATCTTGATGAGATTACCTGGAGTTAATTAAGGACTTAAGTCCGTCTACTTTTTATGACTTTACAATGTCATTAACAGCTGCTTTCAATGCATATCATGGCCGTAGGAAACGGGGGGGGGGGCACGGGGGGGGGGGCGTGCCCCCCCCCCCCCCAATAATTTTGCCGATATATAGATTACTATAGTAAACATAGATAATGTGTGCTTGTGCCCCCTCAATAAAAACGTCTGATGACTTTTTTTTTTTTGCTTGTCAGGAAATTTTTGGTAGTGCCCCCTCAACGTCAACTGAAAAATGTATGGCTGTGCCCCCCCCCCCCCCAAACTGAAATCGCTTCCTACGGGCCTGCATATAATATTGTAAATGAATCTAAACATAGGAAAAGATCCTAACTTGATTATGCCAGAATACTTAGCTTGTTGGAGTTCAATGTCTACCAAACATGATCAATGTAACTTTTCGACGTGACTGTCTTTTGACACCCTGACTACAAAATTTTTAATCGACATTAACTGTGCATCGTTCATCTCTCTGAATCTTTTTTGGACATTTAAAACAAGTACTCTGCATGCATTTTAGTTTTCTGTAGCCTGTTTAAACATTCCATAGGTCTATACCAGTTTTTCCAGGTGCGAAACTTTATAGAATGTTGGAAAAAGAAACCCCTCCCCCCCCCCCTTTTGACGTTATTTTCAAGCCCTTAATTTTCTTGACACTCCATATAAAATTTACGATAAAATTCCATAGAACTTACCGTATGGGATAAAAATTACAAATTTTACGGAACGATTGTGTAGTACCACATGCCTGAATTAACGGGATTTTTTGATGACAAATGCTCATATCAAAAGAGTTTTTTTAGTTACACTTAGGTAGAAAAAAACGTCATATTTGAGGTTGCGCCGCCTGGACAAACCATTGCTTACAAAAACATTAACAATTTATTAAAAAATAAAACTTACGATTTATGGTTTATTCTATAGATAGACAAAATGATGGCAACTACATGTATTAAAATTCATTGATGTATCTAAAGCGGTTTTAATTTTATGGCGCCAGTCCACGAAGTTTTTGATAACCCCTCGTATGTGGCTTTTTTCAATTGTCGACTATTTTCAAAATCTAAAAACATTTGATATAAAAGAGAAAAAAAAAGAATTCAAATCAAAGTATTTTACAAAACATCTTAATTATTAATAATAACCCTTTTAACTATTTTGTTCATGCATTAATAGATAAATAATATACTTCTTAAATTTTATGTAATTATAAAAGTTTGTTGTGTAAGAATAAGAAATGTTAAGAATTGTAAGCAATTTAATTAAAGTTTAGGGTGAGAGGTAGTACATAAAGGCACACATCAGTGAAATAAACCTATAATTGTTTTGAAATCAAAGATGCCACAGAGTCTGACACATCTGTTTCATATTAGTTATTTTACTAGAAAAAGACGTTAATGGTAATCTAACAACAATACAATTTGATGACTTCAACTTTTCTATCGTCAACTTCCCTTAGTTATGTAGTAATTTACCCTTATCACCTGCATTTGGGGTTTATATCTCCCAGTTGATTCGATACGCAAGAGCATGCTCCACCTACGAGCATTTTCTAAAACGAGGCAAGCAATTGACAAACAAGTTGATGAAACAAGGATATCAACAGTCTCGTATAAAGTCAACATTTTGCAAATTCTTTGGTCGATACAATGACCTTGTCAGCAAATACAATCTATCATTAAGTCAAATGCTGACTGACTTTTTCATACTAATTGTTAGGCCATTATTTAAATATTGAATTTCTATGGATTTTTCCGTTTGCCCGATCATGACAAGGAGCAGACGGCGGTTGTGACCTGTCTGCAAGGGATGCTTACTCCTCCATGGCACCTGACCCAACTTCTGATGTTCAAGAGTTTCTTCTTTGCTCTACACCCGATTTGTATTGTTTCAATGGACTTTAGAGCTTTATTACTGTTCGTTATCTTCATATTTCATTTGTAATTAACGTACATGATCGGGTTTCTAGTACTCCAAGTTCATTATTTTATGAACAACTGTCTAGGTTTTTGGATATGATGTGATTTATCAGTTTATTAACGTCAGGCCTCTAAGTGGCCTCTAAAATTTAGGCGCCAGCTGGCGCCTTATCAAAAATATTTAGTCGCCAATGCAAATTTTTAGTCGCCAGGCAATTTTTTAAGGCACCAAAAGTTAATAGTAATCAATATAGGGAACAATGACGTGCCTAAGAAAACCCGACATTTCCATTGCTTAAAATAAATCCTCTTCTTATAAATTTCTTTTCGCTTTTTCAGAAAAATTGATAAAAATGTTAAAAATTCCGGAATCCTACGATTGCCAAGTCAATTTAAAATGGTCGCCAATTTACGTGATTATTTACATAAACGCCGAAGGAGGACCGCACTCCATATGATTTGGATTTATTATTTTACTATGGAAAATAACCTTCATTACAAAAATAAGAAGTATCTGTGGGTTGTATGCAGGAGAGAGGGCTTCCATGAAAACAAATGTTAGAGAGTAAATGAACATAGCGTAGTAGCCCGCTTAAATTTTAATAGCTAAAATAATCAATATTCTACTTAGTGTTCTTTTCCAACGTGTTAAAACCATATGTCCGCTAAAAAAGTACGCAAAATTATTGAAATTCCTTTGAGCAAGCAAAACGCCAAATGTAGCACCCACCTAAAAACACACACACACACGCGCGCTTAAATGAGCCAAAATTAGTACCCTGTTATACGGTATATCAACATAACATTGAATAATTAGCTAAATTAGGGGTACTGAAATTTATTCAAAAGTTATCAATACTTAATTGTAATTTAAAGACATTCTTAACAATCGTGAAATAGTCAATGGTTCGAGATAAATACTTCGAGTACATACATGTTGAAGCATAAAGTACGTTTGTGGTCTTCTAAATTTAATTTGTTTTGTTAAAAAATGCTTAAAAAGAAACACACAAAAAAACCTTTATCATTAAATCAGTATACACATTGTTGACATATTTTTCCATGAACAGTTATACAGATTATGCAATGGAAAACACAAAATGTTGTCGCTGGTGCGACATTTATATGAGGAATCCAGAAAATGTTGTTATAGGGGCGTCAGTTAATTGGGTGTAATAACCTTTACCGTGGTTATGTTTGATCCAAACCTGACCCCCTTGCTTAAGTCGTAATGTCACCATGTTTGTACCTGTTTCATAGCCAACGTTGCTGTTAAACACTTCCGCGATTGCTCGGGCCTTACTAGATCCGTTTAGCACAATGTCTATCCAAATATCTGCATTGTTACTATCACTTTGGATACTGACATAGAACATATAGTTCCCGCCAGTGGGCGCGGTAAATATTCCATTGGACAGATTATACCCATCTCCTACGTTGTTGATAACTTTGTCGAACACCAATATCCCGCCGCTCCAGGAACTACTCCTTAACCTCACCCCAGCAGTGAAGGCTACAGATACACTATTCGGCAAATCTATAATACATTAAGAGTGGAATAAAGTCGTTTGTAAAAAGAAATCGTACAGGACAACTAAATATCCTATCTATTTAATATCATATCCTTATGTTTTTATGTATTACAAATTACATAAACTTCCATCAGTTATAATTCTTTAGATATAATAAATGACTAAAGCAACTTTAGAAATAAAATGTATTAGATTTTTATCATTCAACTGGAGCCCTATTAAAGTTATTGCAAAACGTTTTACATTGGAACCCATATAAGTCAGGTGACCAGACTAAATTCAATATAGAGTGTGCTAACCTATGTTATTCCCATTAATATTAAAGTCATGTGATAGAATACATAATAAGTTTACATAAAAAATAAATTTAGTTTAAAAGCATACATATTTTAAGCACTTCAATATAAAGTTGGAAGTATGGAATCGGAGAAGTGGGTTTGTGACGGTACATATTGTCGTTTTGTACATATTGTCGACGGCGACAATATGTACCTACCCTCACTGCACATATTGTCGTCCATCGGTACATATTGTCGCCGGCGACAATATGTACCGAGACGAGCCTCATTTTCCTCCTGCATATTGGACGACAAAATGTACAGTCAAGCACCAGCACATATTGTCGTCAGCGACAATATGTACAGTCAAGATCGGCATATATTGTCGTCGATATATTGTTTTGACGAATATTTAAGTACAGGTCCACGTAAGAATCAGGCAATCGGTGATAAGTCGAATATTTCATATTCGGCCAATATTTTTATATTATTACTTGATACAGTACTAATTAAAATAAATCATGATTTTTCCAAAAAGGCACATCCAGACTGTGATATGTTACTATAAATAGATTCGGGCATTTATGGGCCAAAATGTCAACCAAAAAAGAGGAAGTTTAGTACAGAAGTAACAAGTGTTGTTGTTTTTCATAAATTTTCTAACCCTATTTTATTTTGAGAGGAATCTGTATCCTTCTTGTATTAGTTGTCATGGAGTTGGTATCTAGGTCGTATCCATAGTAACCATTGTAATTATATGTCAAGACATTTTGGATGTCACAAACATTGTGAATTTAAAACAATATTATTAAAAACAGCATACACATTATGTAGCTAATTACACATGGAAAAATAAAACAACTGCTCATTATTAGTTTTCCAGTTTGAAAAGTGTGGAAAAATCAATTAGCAGTTTTTAATGAAAAGGAAAACTATTGAGAAATTTTGATAAATTGCTTGAAGTTTGACAAGATTTTTTCCTAAATCTAACTGCATTGTGTGTAAAATTTAACTTTTATTGAATTGTTTCTTAATCAAATTTATCACATTATTATGAATTTTTCTATTCAATGTACCAAGTTTACTCTGGAATTAATTTTATTTCTCTAAAATAGTTTTGGAGAGAATTATGATCGGGATCGAAATTCTGTATATTAATTAACCAACTTTGATGATTCCAGATTTTTTTTCTGGTTTTATTTTAAACAGCTGTTAAAACTAAGCAGGTGCATCCAGTTTTCTTGTATTACTTTTTTCATATAGTAAACATGATGACCAATCACTATCTATTTGGGTGATTCTTCTTATATAAGCATTTATTTATTTATGTTTTTTTATTTAGTTTTTCAGCTTTTACTTTTGTCAAATACTAACTTAATATATATAACAACAGAGAATACATTATGCTACATGAAGACAATTATTATGTAAAAACAAGTCAGAGTATGTTAGTCTCTGCTAGCAATGTCCTAAAACTCTCAACATTTATAGATAAAATTATAAATTCATGTAATAAGTTCTTTGACTCCTTCTAAATCATACTACATGTATATGAAAGGAATGTAAAGGATTTTGTTCAACTGCAGAAAATGATGCAGCTGCAACATTTGATTTACTCTACCATTATATGAGCAGCAATATGATATTTTTAATTGCATATTTAACAAATATGTCATTTTGTTCAACATACTAAACTAAATGTTTTAATATGAAAATTTCCAAGTTTATTCTTAAGAAATCAACAATGACCAATTTGCAAAAAAGGTTTAACATGTTTATTAAATGTTAACAATTTACATGATTTATAAATTACATTGTACATTATACAAAGATCAAAATTTGTAGAAGAAAAGTTGTTACAATATCAGTTCTTTATAATCATCATTCCATCCCAAGATTTAAAAAAAAAAATGCTTTTTAAACTACAGTACTTTTCAAGCAGACATGCACATTCAAAATTCTGAACTTGATTAATTTAATATATGGACTTGTGGTGCTTCTACTTTTGGATGGTTTCCGTTGTTTTCTCATATAGTACTCGCCACTCTAAATCTCAACTGGTATGCTATTCCCTTTGTTTTCAAAAGTTAATGAGCAATGTAGGACTAAAGTTCTACCTACACTACTGTCACTAGCTTTTATTATGGTTAAACACAACAAAAGGCACCAGATTCACTGCTCTATGTGATTTTAGAAAATTCTTTCATTTGTAAAGTTTGTCTCCTCATTTTTCACTAAATTTTGAAGTTTGGACAGGAGAAGAAAACCTCGACTGTTTGAGAAGACCAAAGAACTCTTCTGCAACTTGAACTTGTCTGAAAAATTAAATGCAGTGGCATATTACCCAGTATTTTAAACTCTGAATAAGCATAAAATTTAATATTATGAAACAATTTAATTACTTATCTCTAAAAAACATTTTTAAAGTCTTAAGCAAAATATTTTTTTTAATTGGTAGTTTAAAATAAAATAAATATCTATACCCATTTTATAAAATGGGGTTCTCCTAATTCAATAAGGAAGGATTTCCAAAATAATGATAATTATAATAATAAATAAATAAAAATAAAAAATAAATAAATAAATAAAAAATTAAAGTTAAAGAACGAAAGCCTTTTATATAAAGATGATACTCTATTTCATCATTAAATATGGATATTAACGTAATTGCATTGCTTCTTGCTACAGGATGTCATCTTATTTTAAAAATATTTTTTTTAAAATTGTGATAACTTTCAGTAGCTGTTTTGAGTTATTCATGTTCTTACACTGGTTCGGTTCTCTGGAGTAGGGAGTGATACATTCATTCTGATACTTTTTTCTAACATTTCTTTGCTAGGAGTTTGTTTGTTTTTAGCTTTACTGGTCAGAGACCAGAAGAGCTAATGCGATAGTAAGGTGTCCGTCGTCCGTCCGTTTGTCTGTCTGTCCTTCTGTAAACAATTTTTCAAAACGCTACTCCTCCTACATTTTTGGTCTGATTTCAATATAACTTGGCACACAGAAGTAGACTACACTAAGATACATAATTCTGTGTATCTGTTTTTGATTTCATTGTACAGTGTTGCCATGGTTACTAAAAATAGAGATTTCTGTGAAAAAACTTTCAAAACGCTACTCCTCCTACAGTTTTGATCTGATTTCAATATAACGTAGCACACAAGTAGACTATACTAAAATACTTAATTCTTTGTATGGGTTTTTGATTTCGATGAACGATGTTGCCATGGTAACTAAAAATAGAAATTTCTGTGAAATAGTTTCAAAACGCTACTGCTCCTACAATTTTGGTCTGATTTGAGTATAACCTGGCACACAAATAGACTACACTAAGATACTTAATACTACTTATCGGTTTTTGATTTCAATGAACGGTGTTTCCATGGTTACTAAAAATAGAAATTTATTGAAATACTTTCAAAATACTACTCCTCCTACACCTTTTGTCTGATTTCAGTATATCTTGGCATACAAGTAAACTACACAAAGATACATAATTCTCTGTACAAGTTTTGGATTTCGATGAACAGTGTTGCCATGGTTACTAAAAATAGAAATTTATTGAAATACATGTACTTTCAAAATGCTACTTCTCCTACACCTTTTGTCTGATTTCAGTATAACTTGGCATACAAGTAGACTACACAGAGATACATAACTGTCGTTATTGTTTTTCGATTTTGTTGAATGATGTTGCCATGGTTACTTAAATCGTAATTTCTGTAAAATTATTTTAAAAGGCTACTCCTCCTACAGTTTTAGTCTGATTGCAATAAATCTTGCCACAAAAAGAGACTAAACCGTGGATCATTATTCAATGTATTGCTGTTGCAAAGTTTCAAGTCCAAGTGCTACTTTTATCTTCCTTTTGAAGTACAACCAGTAAAGCTACAGTCTCAGAGACTTCTGGTTTTTTGTTTTTTTTTTTAAATTTGCAAACAAATATCTAGTGAAAGCCGGAGATAAATTATTTTCCTTCCTTTTCAATATATTATATCATACGGGGTTTATATCTCTCAGTTGATTCGATACGCAAAAGCATGCACCACGTATGCACAATTTCTAAAACGAGGTAAATTATTGACAAACAAGTTGATGAAACAATAATATCAGCAGTCTCGTTTAAAGTCATCATTCGTAAGTTCTATGGTCGATACAATGTCCTTGTCAGCAAATACATTTTATCATTGAGTCAAATGCTGACTGACGTTTTTCATACTAATTGTTAGGCCATTATTTACACACTGAATTGTCGACGGATTTTTCCGTTATTTCCCGATCATGACAAGGAGAACACGGCGGGTGTGACCGGTCGGCAGGGGATGCTCACTCCTCCATGGCACCTGATCCCACCTCTTATGTTTTGGAGGTCCGTGTTTGCTCTGTTCCTATTTTGTATTGTTTAATGGACCTTTGAGCTTGAATACTGTTCGTTATCTCAATATATTTCATCAGGATAAGTCAAAACACAACACGAAAATCATAACTCAAATGTATTTAGAAATGTTTAGAAATGTTTTAATAATTATCATAAAATATTCAATTAGATAGATAATTGATTGCGTTTTGAGTAATTTAATATATAATTTTGGAATATTAACCCATGTTGACCGTAACGTATCAAAATTGTTCATGTTAAATTTTTGAATTGATATGCATTTTTCCATTTTGTAATTTAGAGTTAAATGATGTAGCAGCCCAGTTATCATAGGTATTGTGTTCTGTTTGAAACAAAAAAAGACCAATATCATATGTGTGAAAGCCAACTCTTTTGGAAGTTTTTGTAAATATTTGCATATAAAGATTACTTAATAATGGAGAAAGTTTCGTACGATTTAAAAACACATGCTTTGTTTCTGAAAAGTAAAACATCCTGAACACAAATATCACTATAATTTCATAAGAAATGATGGTTCCTGATTCCGTCTAAATATTGATGTTTATTTACATGGCTGTTATTCAAATATCAGTAAATTATTTTTATTCACTTTTCGTGTACAATAACATTCTCAAATAAAGATAAATTGAAGGGTAAATTCCCTCTTGATAAATGATTTTTCTATTAGACGTTGTTTTCTTATATCTAGATGTAGCATAAATAATATTTTCTTAATTACATAATGCAAATGTTAAAAATAAGAATCTATGTTCAAAATCAATAGGAGTTAAGAATTTTCCTTATTGATGTAAGAAATCACAAACATTTAACACCATTTTTAAAACAGGTCTTTGTAAAAAAAAATTCTATTTCTTATTCTTATAAAATATGTCTATACCATTTATCAAAATATCAAATCATGGTTGATTGTTTTTGGCTACCCTTTTAATCCAGGAATATTTTATGAATAACAGAGCTGTTTATATCACACATTTTTATCCTCCTTCTAAAATTACTTGAGTTTTAATTTTTCTTTTAACTTTATCACATTTTTATTTCCATATAAATTCCAAGATTTCCCGTTGAACAATGATATTGCTTCTTTAATTGGATTTGGTAGAAATACAAGAAGACGGTAAATTTTTGGTAGAAGTAAAGTTTACAGAACTGTTAAACTTCCAATAGGAGTAAGAATCCTTCGTTTATTTTGTTGAATTAATGCTTTAATTTTTCGTAATTGAAAATTGTATTTTTTTTATTAATAATTTTATCTAGTTTTCAATTTAGTTTTATTGAGAAATCAATTTCAAGTAAATTAGAAGTTGTGCAACCCCATTCAAGTTTTCAACTGGAATGGTAAAAAAACATTTAAAGAAATGTTTTGAACTTATCCAAACAATTTTGGTTCTTGAGCTTTTAAATTTATGCCCTGAAAATTTTCAGAAATCAATAAAATCTAATGCTGATGAAAGAGATTCATGTGAACTTTCAAGGCCCAGGTAGATATCATCCACATATAGGGATATTTTATATTTTGTCTAACTTATTAACAATTCCTTTAATCTTTTGATTTTGTTTAATAATAATTGCTAGACTTTGAACAAAGAGTAGAAGCAAAATTGGTGCAACAGGATTTACCTGTCTACATCCTCTGTCGATGTTCAGTTAAAGTCCACATTGTTGTAGAGATGTACCAAATTTTGGATTCAATTCTTTTAATTACCCCCAGTTTTTGAGAGCTAGGAAGTGTTTTTTTCTGAAATATGTCATTTATGGCAAGTACTAAAAACCTGTCCAAAACATTTAGCAGAGAAGCCATTACTTTCCCGTGATTTACAGTTTTTCTAAATTATTCCCATCGAGCGTTTTTGCAACATCATTTTCAATTATTGGAACTCTTTCACTTTAATAACTTTAAAAGATCTATATGTGGAAGTTCTATATCTTCACAAATATAAAGAATTTGTAATACATACCGATTCTTCTTAAAATTTCTGACTGGTTGTAATTTCATTTTCTTCAGTATAGACCTTTTTGATAATCTTGTTGAAATTATTATGGTATTTTAGTTTACAAAGAATATGTTGATGAATTTTCTCCATCTTCAACTCATATGGCTTACTTGGACCTTATGTACCTTATAAATTAATACCTTTCTAGCTTTTTGCCGGTGGAGAGCTGCAAATTTTGACCTATATTTGGCATTCAGGACCATTTAGCTTGGATTACGTTTTTATGCAAGTTTCATCTGATATTTCTTTAGATTTTGTAAACATTAACTGTTGCTATTTCAATACATTGTTCATTTTAAAATGTTGCCTGGTCTTGTTTAATCTATTTGCTTAACTGCACTAAAGCTTTTTTTTATCTGTATTGGTTTAATGCTACCTGTAGATGCCCAACAATTTAATTATTATCCTTATTTAGGCATACAGGTAACATATTGGATGCAAGCAAACCAGCAAGGGATTTGTTGGAGAGGGTAAAACAATGTATGGCGTCAAAGAAATGTCAAAAACACAGAAGAGCATTGAAAAATTTATAGCAACATAAATATTAAAGACATACTGTGCTATAGCATATTATAGAAGTGCTGTAAATCAGATTTGGATTTTCAAAAAACTCCAAAGGGTTTTAGAAATTCTGAAATCACCAAATTTTTCAAAAGTCAAAAGCTTCAAAACGTACGACTTTTTTTTTTTATATACTTTTTACAATTATTCCTCACGATAAATTAAAAACAAGGCTTACTGGTATCTTAAACAACTGCTTTCTCAATGAAAATGTAACTCGGAAATTTTCTTGTAATTGGTAATCAGCAAAATTACTTTGTTAAAAATAACTCTGATTCTACACACAAGTAGTTTGATATTTAAAGGATGCTAGAGTTACTCATCGACAACATTTATGTAGACTTTGGAGACCAGGTCTTCCAATAAACTGTTAGAATTCCGAATCGCAATCAACGCAGAATGTAATAACGCAAAGTATAATAACAGACTCTTTAGGATTATTACATTTTGCGTCGAGATTATCGCAGAATGTAACAATGTCCTTTTTGATTATTACATTTTGCGTTATTTGATTTTTTCGTTGAGGGCAAAGCAAAATGTAAAAAAAAAAAAATAAAAATGTAACAACACGAAACAAAATCTTTTTTTGTATTGTGTTCAACGAAAAACATCATAAAATTGATTTAAACATATCTTTAATATTATAAAATATGAATATGTATTGTGCCGAAGTGGATGAGTCGGTTAGGAGTATGAAATGTTTTTAACTGATACTTTATACATAATTTTCTTTTGTTTATGCATTAATAAAGCTTTGTCTCATAGAATTTTGAGTTTTTGTTTCATAGTAAAATTTTGCATTGCACGCTATTTCACATGTGTATTCCTTGTGACAAGACCTTTCTTTAGGTACAACCATGTATGACATTTTGACCTTGACCTTGGAGTTTGACCCAGTTTTGAAAAATTTACCAAACATTAACCTTGGCCATAACTTTTGAACAAACAATGCTATGGCTTCCATACTTCACATGTGTATTTCTTGTGACAAGGCCTTCCTTTGGATACCAACAACTTTGACCTTTTGACCTTGACCTTGGTGTTTGACCTATTTTTGAAAAACTTTTACCTTGGCCATAACTTTTGAACGGTTACTGCTAAGGCTTTCACACTTCAAATGTGTAATCCTTGTGACAAGACCTTCCTAGGGATATCAAAAACTTTGATCCTTTGACCTTGACCTTGGAGTTTGACCTACTTTTGGAAAACTTTACTTTAACCTTGGTCAAAACTTTTGAACGATTTATGCTTCGGCTTTCATATTTCAACTGTGTGTTTCTTGAGAGAAAGCCTTTCCTTGGGCACCATTAATTTTGGCTTTGACCTTGATATTTGACATACTTTTGAAAAAAAAATTTCTATATCTATTCAATGGTTGCTGCTAGGGCTTTCATATTTCATAGGTTTATTCCTCGAAACAACGCTTTACTTTGGGTACCAACATATTCTATTTGCATTTGTGAAAGTTTAACCTTTGCTATAAGCTGTCATACGGGGGCATCAGTGTTTCACAAACACATCTTGTTTATCTGAGGTTTTTCTTGGGCGGCGAGGGAAGCATAGTGTGTTCATTATACATATATTATTTTGCTTTGATTATTGTGGTAAAAACAATAGGGCCTGGCATCGTCTCGCAGCGTGCTTAAATGCATTTTGTACTATTCAGTGAGACATTGACATATGAACATTGTGTTAAAAATGTTTTCATGTATTGTGATATTTTAGTAATTACATTTTTGATACATTGTAGAAGGAAGTTAAAGAATCGGTATCATTGCAGACTTGTATTTTGTAACTGTATACGTCTATTAAATGCTGACAAACAAGCGTTTCTTTCACTAAACATGTGTTATGATTGTAAATAATTTATGTTCGTTTGAGTGAAACGAATTAGAACATAACAACACATCACCCTGTGTGAATGTAAGGCAATTTAATCGGCGTACGGTAACTTGACGAGATATTGTACGCCACCACGTCATTGCATTCATTCACACAACCAGTTTAACGTAATTCTGCAGCAGGACAACGCACGATCGCACACCGCACGCGTTGTTAGTGACTATCTTCAGCAGCAAAATGTGATTGTGCTACCTTGGCCTGCATTGCCACCGGATTTATCGCCTCAACATAATTGTGATGAGATGGAACGACATCAAGGAAAATAGCCACCCCTTCTACGTTGGATGCTTTGTGTCGTTCTTTATTGCATTTCCCAGACATTTTTGCGTAACCTGATTCGTTCAACTCGTCGTAGGTGCGAAGAATGCATGGGTGCATATGGCGGCTATACACGCTATTAAACTTTTGTGAAACTTTTTTGCACCCCCCCCCCCCATCATTTTCAGTGGTATTTGATATTTGAATTGAAAGAAGTGCATTAAATTAAATACTGATATACATTGTGCAACATATTTTGACTCTCTACATAAAATTACTTTTTCCGCTAATATATATCTTTGATTTATAATAAATAAAAGTGAAATTGCCCATGCGAACGGTATAACGTATAATCATGCATACAAATATGTGTTAATATGGTTAAAATGGCATCATATTGTTTTTATTGTATTAATATAAATTATATCTGTTTATAAAATACGAGGGTTGTTTGTTTGGAAATTATTGAGACATTAACTCATACTCCATAAAGGAAAGAGATATATTCTTGAAAATTTGTCATAATTTTATCAAGAATAATAAGACAAATGTATAAAAGTTCAGATTAATAGGATAACTAGATACTAAAGTACATGTAAGTCCCGGTGAAAATATAAACTTGCATATGTCTATTGACCTGGACCAGCATCGCTACGTTATTTTAACGTAAACCAACCGTAGATCTTCTCTCATGTTTAACATGGCCGTAGGAACCGGAGGGGGGGGGGGACGTGCCCCCAAAATAATTTTGCGGATATATAGATTACTTTAGTAAACTCAGATACTATATGCTTGTGCCCCCTTAATAAAAACGTCTGATGACCTTTTTTTAAAAAAATTATTTTATTTATTTATTTTTTCTTTTTGCTTGTCAAGGAATTTTTGGTAGTTGATGACCCTTTTTTTTTTGCTTGTCAGGAAATTTTTGGCAGTGCTCCCTCAACTGAAAATGTATGGCTGTGCCCCCCCCCCCCAACTGAAATTGCTTCCTACGGACCTGTTTAGCTATCGGGAAGTGTTTGCTCTTCCTTTTCTGTCATCACATATAACATTCTAGAAATAAAACTTTTTCTTTTTTAACGGCTCTTTAAAAAAACCAATAAAATATGTGTTAACGTTGTTGCTACCCCAATGTAAAATTACATGAAGTGTCAACAGTACAGTTTAGTCAGTATAATTAAGGGTTGTTACATGGCTTGACAAGAGCGCACTTTGTGTTTGTTGCATGTTTCTTTGTTTCTTGATTGAATGATTACAACTTTTCAGGTAGGAGAGCTAGGCCCTCTTATTAGGCAAAGACACGCACCTGTTGTATATTTCTTGATACAATAATCAATTTACACCTCCCTTTCAGAAAGATCCATGCAGACGGGCAATTAAGTGGAAATTCGTGGTCAGTAGAGTAGAAACATGCAGAAAAAAAAATGCATAGAAAATTAGCCGGGTCATAATTTAACGCCGAATAATGACCTTTTTGCATGTAGAAAAAGTAGCATCACCCTTATAATCTGCATACCATAGGTAGAGAAAAATGACCCCCGGAAAATAATGATCCCTTAGAGATTTTATAAAGGATATATTTTCCTTTTTGTTTTAAAAGATCAAGAATTATAAATCAAGATACCATTGGGCCAAAATGCTCACCCGAGGTAAATTCAGGATACAGCGATAATATATTGATCTCGTTATATGTAAATCTTACGAATAAAATAATCTATTATTATAATTTATGACAAATTTCCCATTAATCGTCTTCAAGCTACAGTATGTGGACAGACGTGTCGTCTGACTCTAACCACATGTTTTTTGCTGATGATCTTATTCTTGTATCGGAGAAACCTACTGGTTTACAGAAATGTATAGATATTTTAAGTAAATATTGTCATGAATGGAAATTATGTGTGAATATGGAAAAAAAATATGTTATGATTTTTTCTCAAAGTACAAATAATGAAAATGTATATGGTTTTTACTACAATCATAGCCCTTTAGAAATAACAAATCAGTATAAATATTTGTGACTTGCATTTAAGTCTGATGGGAAAATGAAATTGTCAGCGGAACAGCTGTCAGGAAGAGCTAGAAAGGCCTATTATGCTATAAAAACTAATTTTTCAGCTAATATAAATTTTTTCTGTCGAGACAATATTAAAACTTTATAGATCTATGATTACTCCATTCTTAACTTATGGTTCTGAAATTTGGATTTCAGACTACAAATGTGATTTATTATCCTCAGATCATTTCCCATTTGAAAAAAATACAACTCCAGATATTTAAAGACATTCTGGGTGTTCATAGAAAATCATCTAATATTGCTGTTCTATATGAGTTGGGACATTTCGCACTATTTTATTTGTGTTCCGAAAATATGTTTAAATTTTATTCAAGATTGAAAAATTTAGAGTCAGAGAATGAGCATCATAACCAGTTAGTCGTGTATGCATTTAAGGAAGATAAAACACTCGGGTCTAAAGTATCTTGGCAAAAGAAAACTTTTTACTCTACAACAGAAATTGTCTTTATCCTCAATGGACATATCACATAAAACTTTAAGACATAAATCAGAGGAGCACTATAGGAATAAAATCTGTGAACAGTTAAAGAACATTTCTAAATCAGGTTCTGGAAAATTAAATTTTTATAGTAATATAATAAATTTAAATGAATATAAATAAGAGAACTACCTACAATTACCATTGAAGAAATCTGAAAGAACAATCCTAACAAAACTAGGAATTAGTGCTCATATACTACATATTGAAATGGGGAGATACTCAAGGCCACCTATTCTTAGAGAAAACGTGTATGTCATTCTTGTAAACTTTTTATTGAAAATGTAAAACATTTTGTACTTTATTGTCCTAGTTATGATCAGTATAGATCATAATATTGTGATATATTTAATGCTCAATGTTACATGAAGGAAAACCCTATTTTTGACATAATCAACCCTCCAAGTATTAAAATTGCTAGAAGAGTATGTAACTTTCTGAAAAAAGTGTTTTGATTTTAGAAAAGAGAAACTTCAACATAACTGATATGCTTACTGGAATATTTTTATTGATTTTATGTATGCTATTGTTTGTTGTATTCATGACTATATGTCAATGTATGATGGTGCTACCAAATAAAAGAATTGAATTGAATTAATCTACATTCTTCTGGCGTATGTTTATTTAATTCGTGCAATGGAAGACCTTATATTTCCATCTAAATCGCTTGATCATCTGCACGAAGACAAGACCTGTCAAAACTATAATTTTTATTGTCAGATTACCGCATTATTGCATTATATTGTAACCGTATTTATGAAAGTTATGGCCTTTATGAAGTTCTGCTTGTTAAAGTTATCATGATTATATATTTACAAAATATATTTACTAACAAGGTCATTATAATGATCCAGTGATTTTCGAAATGCTGGTTTCCATTGAGACTAGCTTTTGAAAGCTTATTTGTCAATATCCTGCCATTGTTTAAAAGATGATTGTACTTACAGCATGCTCAAGCGTACCGAATAAGTTGGAAACAATACACCATATACAGGCGATAGTGGAACATTACATCATAATTACATGTTGACGATGACAAAGATTAGATAGACTGAAAGATAATGACACATGTAAGGCTGTTATATTACATTTTAACTGGATATTCGTCCAGTATTCGTCAGAGGATTAAACGTTGAGATCCAAACCTTAGCAACAATCACCTTTTCTTAAACTTTGTAACACTCCTTAGGGATGGGATCATTTTTCAACGGGGATCAACTTTTTATGTACAGTGTATATATTTCTTATATGTTGCACATAGAGAAATTGATCGCTTTGGTTCTTTTTGTACAAAAATGGCATTTTTGTACGACTGGGGTCATTTTTTGACGTCCTAGTCATTATTCGTCTTTACACCGGCGTAAAAGATCTGACTGCCCCTTGTTATTTTTCAGTGCACACGAGGAAAGAGTTTTTAACTTCTTTGAACTCTTTTGTCAGTTTATTTTATATACATGTACCTTTAGAATCTCTCTCTCTCTCTCTCTCTCTCTCTCTCTCTCTCTCAAAAGCTAATGAAAGCAAAAAAAAAAAAAAGTTTTCTAAACTATTAGTAAATATCACAAGAAAACATCACACTCCATTCACAGATGAATTCGGGAGATCATCACATCGGAAAGTCAATTACATGAATATGCTTTTGTAAATACTTTTACTTTTGATAAATACGTGGTCCGAACCAAAAACAGTTCCAGAAACATAAGTAGTATTTCATTTTTTGTACTAGTATCTATTAACAAAAGTAAAGAACTCACTGAAAGGAAAAAGATCTAAAATATCATTGCTCTTTTCTTGGCCTATATAGTATTCCAAATGTATATTCGTTACACAAGTTACGTTTGGAGTTAGAAAGTGGAAATCAGAACTTATAGTTATCGAATGCTTACCAAACATTGAAGACATGAATGCACTCTGAGAGTTTTCCAGGTTTAAGACTGACTTTGATATTTTTGCACTGCAAGCAAATAATTCATTGTTCAAGGTTTCAAGCCAAGTATTCAAATTCGGAGACAAAATCCAATACTTTTTCTCTATCAAAATAGGGATACTCTTGTCTATTTCCAAAGTGTGTTTGTTCAGGTCAAGGAGAATAACTGACATATATTGAACTTCAACTTTCAAGTCTCAAAGTATGGTACTGGTGTTTTTCTCAAAAGCTTCTCTCTTAAATTCTGATTGTTCTGCACATTCAAATATGTGTTCAGTCATTTGAGTAAAGTTTTCTTTGACTGCATGGAATAACTCTTCATACCTTCTGTGTTCAAGCTTAAGTCTCTCATTTTCTCGTTTTAGTTCGTTCACTTCCTGTTTCAATGCTGTCACCTCTACTTCCTTTTTCTGACGTTTCCAATTTCTCCATACTTTGTTTCAGGTCGACCATATCCTTCATGAATGTATGTACACATGTACATTTTTCACCAATGCTATTCTAATAACTGTTTCTTAATTCAAAAGTTGTCTCACAACGTCCACATTTTTCAAATTAATGTCATCTGTGTTCAACTGGCCGGCATGGGTGATATTGGACCACTGATACCTGTGAGTATAGAAAGACTGTGAACTTGAAGAAAATTCAGTAGGCTTAAAGTTAAAACAACAGCGTGCTTTATCTTGAAAGTCGTGATTTAAAATGCTAAAAGATGTTCAATTGTATGTTCATATGATTTCTTTACTTTGCATTGTTGTATTTTCAGGCTGAAGATTGAATACATCATGAAATATATGGAGTTAACGAACAGTATTCAAGCTCAAAAGTCCATTAAACAATACAAAATAGGAGCAGAGCAAACACGGACCTCCAAACATCAGAATATCATATATATCACATCATATAATGACATTATGTACGCGAGAAATTTTTAGGATTAAGTTATTGTTGTGGTGCATTAGATGTTAAGTAATATTGCTTGTAATCATTGAGTATACCTTCATTGCGTCTCTTGTATCTTCATTAGATCCTTTTTGATACAAATTCGTCTGACGTAATAGTACGATCATAAACGTGTTTCAGAGACTATTTTTAGCATTTAAAAGTAATTATGTTAGGTCATGTGTGCTATCGCAAAGAAAGATTTTTTTTCTTCAAGTTTTTGTTGGAATTATATTGTCTGTTGTGAGGAGGAGAAACTTCTTCTATTTTCACGATATCTCTTCTGTACAAGATCAACACTCGTTAAAGGATCTTCGTTTCATGTTTCAATCACGTCTCTTAATGGGTTCTTTAATGATTAAATGTCAACATTTCTAAGTTGAAAAAAAAGTCTTTGTGCAAAAGCTCTTGTATTTTATGTGTGAATGATTTTGCAGAGCATTAATAAAGCTGCAATATGTACTAATGTATGTTTAAACATGTGTTGAGTACCCTTTAAATGACACCATTATCTTCTAATGCAAGTTTATGATCCTCGACGTTACAAGAATCCCCATCGTTGCAAGCCATGAGTTTTGTGTCCATTTTATTTCCACAAATCTATGGCTGTCCACTACAAGTTCTCGCGAAAGAATCACTGAATATTTATTAAGTGACAACAGATTTAACTTTCCGATGAAAATTATCATTTTGGGTACATTAGCATGGCGACGCCCATAAAGAAATCATGTGGGCCATGTGTGGCAAATTTATTCATTAAAAATGCGATAGATCCTGATGAACAGAGGTGAGTAAAATATATTATAAAATAGTAATAAAACTAAAACATTCACTGATCATATTCATTGGACAAGAGTTCCCTGACTTAAAGCGTTATATCATTTTCCTATTAGTTGTATGGTAAAAACACGCTAGTTTTACCATACAATGTTCCTTTTTCACTTGGTTTGTATTTGTCTCAAAAGCATTACTGTTATACATTTCTGCATTGCTCTGACATTCTAGAATCCGATTACCTTTAGATCTATAGTATCTGCAACTCGTGATGCTGATATAAAACACGGCTCTCTGTTTATGGTCGCCGTGAATCCAACGTTTCACCGAAATTGAAAAAATTCACTTCAGAAATAAAAAAATATATCGATATTGACTATCAGTCAAAACAAGTTTTGGGAAATTGCGTGCAAGGGTACGTATGCAAGGTAACTTATTTTTTTCTCAGATCTTTATATATTTTCATATACTGTAATTTCCAAAACTTCGCTCCATTTTAAAAACCAATTAGAACTTTTTGGAATGTAGAATTGTAGGCCAAACCTTTACCTTTAAAAATTCCTTTTCAATACTTAGAAATCTGTTCTTTAGAAATATAGAAATATACTTAGAAATCTGTTCTTTACGTATATATATATATATATATATATATATATATATATATATATATATATATATATATATATATATATATATATATATATATATATATATATATATATATATATATATATATATATATATATATATATATATATATATATATATATATATATATATATATATATATATATATATATAAGACGTATTGTGAAGCTTCTGAAGATTGAAAATGAAAGCGCTCGAGCTTTACTTAACGTTTTCGTGTTTCTTTTTTTAAATTGTACCCATAATTTACCGAGCACTTACTGGATTTATATTTGTATTTCTATACATATATATATATATATATATATATATATATATATATATATATATATATATATATATATATATATATATATATATATATATATATATATATTCAAAATTCCTCTTAAGGTTTCCTTGCCAAAGCAACAATTAGGTTAATTCTTTTTTCTTTCTGGTGAATTTCATAAGAATTTTTTTTCTCTGTTTTTTGGCCACATTTAAATTATAATTGCTTTTATTTTCCGGATATTTTCTGAAGACATCAAGTCTTTGAGTTAGGAAAACACTCACCTTAAGGTTTTTCCCCAAAGCAACAAATAGGTAAATTTCCTTTCTCTTTTCTTAGTTGTAAATGTTACAAGGATGTTTTTTTTCTGTTTTTTTTTTTGGGGGGGGGGGGGTATTTAACGTATAATCGTATTATTGCTATTATTTTCTGGATGTATGTGTAATCAAAATGAATGAAGACATCACGTCTTTCAGTTTGGAAAACACTCACCGTCACTTTTCTACATTGTTGCAAACACCAGTTATAGGACTCTGAACATGTTCAAAAATGCAAATTTCAATCTTTGGTTCATTTTGCTATGGTAACCCTGACATATAACAGTTCCCTTTTGCCTGATACAGGTTTATGACATCAGAGTCTTTTCTTATCGAGAGTATGAAAAGAACAGGGATATACTTGCTACGGCTCCTATGTAAGAATACAACAGAGAATGGTTCTCAATACATGTTATATTAGTTGTACTTTACTATTCAAAAGTATCATAGCAGAATTATGTACATATTCAAATATAATATCATACCTTGTGCGCAGTAATAAAAGTCTACCGGTAAATACTCAAAAAAGACGCTGTTCTTACAAATAATTGAAAACAAGAATAGCATCTATTTTAATAGCAAACGATTACATCTGATTTTGTAAATCAGGCCAATAAGTAACAACAAATATAATAGATTAGAAATTCAGTTCACCTGCTGCCAGTAACAAGAACACATACATTTTACTTTAGGGCATTGTATTAAAATGTATGCTTTAAATGTAATTAAAAAAATGATCAAAATTAATTAATCAAAATAAAAACAAATAACCTGGTCATACACACCTCTGCTGTAAGTTTTATCATTAATTTCAAAATTCGCTCAATTTCTCTGTTCAAACAAAAATGCAGACTCTGAAAGGGCGTTCGGTATTGTTAAAAATACACCTGTACAAAAATCTTTCATTCCTCTCCAAACCATTTGCAAGTACCTGATCCATTTTGCCTCATGTCTAGAGTTATAAATGATTATGTAACTTCATAAGTTGTTTGAACTCTAAGTAAGAGAATTTTTATATTTTCAAATAAAATTAATATTAAAAAGTAAGAAATCTAATTTACTCTTCAAATTTATGAAAAATTTCGCAAATGATGCAAATTTAACATTACAGTTCATGATATACACATATGTCAAATATTAAGTAGTTATCATATCAAATTCCAATGATCGGCATCATCGCCCAAATAACATTCAAGTAGATACATGTGTATACAGTTCCCATACTTAACATTATCATTGAAATTTCATACTTTAAATAAGGAATCCAGAAAACGTTGTAATAGGAATGTCGCTGTGCGTGTGATAACCTGTACCACTGTGATGTCTTACCCATACCATGTCTCCATCTTGTAGCCGTAATGTTACCAGGTTTGTACCCGTCTCCCAACGATCATTAGTGTTATAAGAATTAGCCATTGCTCGAACCTTGCTAGTTCCGTTTAATACAATGTCGACATATATATTGTTAGCATTGTAGCTTTGAATACTGACATAGAATACATACTCTCCCTCTACTGGTGCGGTGAAGATTCCGTTGGTGGGATTATATCCCCCTCCCACGTTATTAAAAACTTTATTATACACTAAAGTCCCACTGTTCCATGAGGTGCTATCAGACAACACTCCAGCAGTAAAAGCGACTCTCTTAGACAAGTCTACAAGTTAAGAATAGTCTGTGAACAAAGCAAAACAGTACAGAACAAATACGTGAAATTAAAAGATTAACAAGAATTCTCTTAAAAATTCTAAAATGGACGATAGAGGCACAACCTATGTACTTAATGAAATATGGACTCGAACGAACAGTAGATAACAGAAGATAACGAACAGTATTCAAGAATATTTTTGATACAATGTCAAAATAAAATGGAAATGCATTTATTCTATTTACCTTTTTTATAATTAAATATTGGTTAATATTTTTTTCTTTTGTAAGTACATTTGTAAAATATATTTTCTTTGAGAGAAAAAAATACCGCATTTATTTCTGGTAACATTCATTCTGAACACCTCCAGAGACGACACAGTGGTGGACAACTTCAAGTGGTCATACTGGGATTGTTTGACTTCAGTCCTTATGTCGCCTATTGTCTTGTTGATGTCATCTAAATGGACAAGTTTTTTATGCGGATACGTTAAAAAGGTGAAAGTAAAAAATGAGTGTAAAATGTTAATACAATTTTGAATTCTGAATGCTTTATTACAGGTAAGACAATGAAAACAATAAACAGTCATTTTTCGTAAGGTATAGTAAATTAAAACAGAATTAAACCAGATATAAGGGAAGGTGTAGCATACACATTTAACAAGATCAAATTTGTGAAGGATATCTATAATGTAAAAAAAAAAAAAAAAAAAAAAAAAAAAAAAAAAAAAAAAATTGCGTTCACTGGAAAATGAAATATTTAGGTTGCATTTGAGATGGATTGCAAAGCCCCATCTTCTAGCTAACGAAATTACTAATATATTTATTGGTCAAAGAAAGTTTTACAGAGTCATAGTCTCTATGTGAAATATGCATTTAAGCTATGTGCAAAAGTATAATGGTGATATAGTGGTCTAATCAAAGGATCAGCATATACTGCTATTAAAATGAATTCGCTTTAATTTCAGCATAAAATTTCATATATTTCATCTTTTATAAATGCCTTTATGTTACATACTCCATACAGTGTCAATTCTCCCGGACTACCTTCCCTACAAATAATGATATGGAGTTGTAGCGTAACATAATACTGCGCTTCTGGAGCATGTTTATGTTAAAGAAGAACTCTCTATGAAATAATACAGTCATTTATGGTATTCGGAATCACCCCGAGTTTTGCGACTCTCGGGACTTTACGTTTTGGCTGTACTTTATACTACAACTTCACACGTGTGACAACAAAGCAGACAGCATCAGCAAGGTACATATAATTAATTCCAAGAAATAAAATCAAAAATACCATGCATTAATTCATTAATTAATAATTTCATTAACCAACTCGCTACATCTTTATTGAAGAAATACCCCTTGTAGAAAACGTTGCATGACATTTGACAGCGCTGTCGTAGCGGCGTTTTTTGGTTGATACATGTCATATTGGGTATTGAAAGAACGGCAATTTTATAAGCTTCTAAGAGCTATAAATGTGTTTGAAAACACTTCAAAGTTATAAATGTTATGACCACATTTGCAACCCATTACAGTTTAAGATATTTCGAATCAGGTGTGTACATAAACGCGTGCACTCAGCACACACAAACACATGCTGATGCACAGTACTTTGTAGTGTCATATGCCAAGAGAATAAAGTAAATAATAACTATAACAGACTAGTCTGGGTTTATACGGGCCTTTTTTTTTTTTAACAAAAAAAAAAAAAAAAAAAGAAATTGTATTTCATTTACATGTATCAAAATACATACGTTCTGTAATATTTCTACTTATATATGTACGTATGTCCTTGACATGAGTGCACTTAGATAGATGTGGACTGGAGGGGAGTGGGGTTTTTTTTTATTAATGTTAAATATAGTGGATATAACAACCACCAGTCCTACCCAAAGAAAATCCGCTGTTGGTGCATATTACACAACAATATGTAATTCTTGATTATTGATTTGATATAGAAATGGAAAGAACTAAGGAACGCAAGGAAATTTGGACCCCATCTAAAAGTCATGCACAGAGACTAGCTGCAAAGGTTACAAGGAAATATTAGAATAAATCAGCCCACAAGACGACAACTGTTAGGAAAGTTTTATATCAGGTTAATTATAATAAATTATCTATTAGAAGAGCTGCATTAGAAAACAACCTCTCGTATTCTTTTCTCCAAAGAAGAGCATCTGGACAAGTAGATGTTGATAGTAAAAGAGCTAGGTTCAAGGTCTGTGATTTAAAATAAGTCAGAGGAGGAAGCAATGGAAAAATATTTGTCAGAAATGGCACAAAGAGGAATGAGGTTACGTCCAACAGAGTTTCTGGACTTTGTTGAAATATCTATCGTGAAAAGGGACGAGAGAAAATCCGTTTAAAGACAATAGACCTAGTTGGGATTGGTACTATGGATTTTTAAGGCGCAACTGTCACTTTATTCAAAAAAGAACAGAAACACCCCTGGAAATCTTTACAGCCAAGGTGACCGTGAAAGAGATTGATGACTGGTTTGATAAATATAGAATATTTATGTCTGACAATCTTCTCTTGGATAAATCTGAAATAGTATATAATGCAGATGAAACTGGATTTAAGATGGGATCAAAATCTGGTCATGGCATAGGTCCAGCCAAAAAGGTAAATGCAGACCCAGTTCCACATGTGTCGGGGGGAGGGGGGGCAAAGAGAGAGAGAAAGTTACTGTGATGTACTGTGCAAATGCTGAGGGCACAATAATTCCTCCTTTTTTGTGTTTTCCAAGCCATGCCAGCATCCTAGGACTTATTGGCTGGTTCACACAGATATGCTCATGCAGAATTCACAGAGAAGGGTTGGATGGATCGATGCAGAAACTTTCAGAAAATTCATAAAACATCTTCATAATCATGCTGTGAGAGAAAGACCATATATTTTTTACTAATTGATAGCGTAGGGAGTCATGTTGACATGGAATCTTTCTATAGAAATCTACAGGTTAGTAAGAAATGCAACTCACTTGACGTAACCACTGGATGTGGGAGTTTATGGACCCTTGAAGAAGAGTTGGTACAAACACCTTAGATCCCACACCAAACAACATTCCGAAGACATGGTTCGAAAACAAAAATTTGCCAGACACTTGCAAGTGGCATTTCTGGATTTCTACAAGCCATGAACAGTGCAAAAAAGTTTTGCTTCTTCTGGTGTGTTTCCAATAGACAGATCTAAAATTTCAGACTGTAGACTTAAGCCTACCTTTACCTATGAAGAAAACTTAGACAATCTTCAAAGCAGCCAAAGAGGGAAATTTTTTTAAAGACATTGTGTGACAAAAGGATATCATGACTTTAAAGTGAAACCATTACAGTCCAGTCAGCTACCACTTAGAGTTGATAGGGAATATACGAATATTCATGATTCTGATGCCTGTTTGGTATGGATTCCAGATAATGTTCCTGTTGATCTCAAAGACACAGTTACAGATGAAAAGAGGGGCTTAAAACTAAAAGATATAGAGGATCTTCCCTGTGGACATGTCCTTAGAGGTTTGGCCAGTGCATTTAGATATATAATGGATGTCGGAGGTGAAATTTCAGCCACAGTTACTGGTGCACCTACACCAAGTTTAATTATATTCCCACCTTTGCCACTATGCTCGAGAAAAGAGGAGATGTAGTAATTCCCTGTACATACCGAGTATGTTCAAATAATTTTTAGACTGCCTTGAGTCGCATCCAGATGCATCTTGAAGGCATGTCAGAAAAGGAAGTTATTGAAGTGACCACCTCCTAAAAAAACTTGTTTGAACTGTGCACATCTTTTGGAAAAAGTGTTTGTGATTTTTTTTGGGTTTGTCTTCTTGATATACACTCTGAATTTTATTGCATTTGTTCTAAACACTCTGTCACAATTGTCTTAAATGTAAGAGAAGAAAATGTTTGCCAAGAGTCTGGTTTGCTTTGCATTTATATTTATTATTATTCCTGTATATAATCCATATACTGTACCGTCCCATATTGAAGAAAGTTTATGGTCAGTTTTCTAATATATTTCAGCACTATTGATAATTCTTTATTTTATCCACTTTTGTGTTTCTTTATTTCTAAATATTTGTATGAATGATACTTACATATACATACTTGTACAATGCAATACATTCATGATCTCAGAGAGAGAGAGAGAAAGAGAGAGAGAGAGAGAGAGAGAGAGAGAGAGAGTTGTATATCAAGATGAAAAAATGGTGTCTTTTTTTTTCTTCTTAGAATGTATATTCATTCGGCATTTCTTTATTTTCATTTACTAATAGCACTCAGGGAAGTCTATTTTTATTGTTACAGTACTTAGATAAATCTTTTTTTTTCTTTGTTACAGTACTCAGGAAAGTCTATTGTTTATTAGTACAATTGTTTTGAATTCAATTAAAACCTTTCAGTGGTTAAAAAAAAAACTCTTTTTGTGTTTAATGATATTAACAGGATGGCAATCATTTTTATAATATTTTTGGGGTTTGTTTTTTGGTGGGGAGGGGGGTGCGATGAATGCTCTCTCCTGCACGATCCCCTCCTGTGTTTCTACAGTGATTTCAGAGGAGAATTTCTCAACTTAAAAGTAAACACCAACATGCACAAAGTAGATGATTCTTGTTTTAAAAGACTTGGTTAATATTACAAACAAATTCATTTATCGAAATGTTGTTATCTGGCAGTTTTTCATCTGTTTATTTAGTGATTCGAAATACCCGGAAGTGACTCGCAATACACTAAAAGATGGTCTAAATATAGCCGCCGTCAAGGTCGCTATATCGAAGATGAGCTCGCTTTGTGTCGAAGATCTTTTTATTCATAGAACCAACTTTCTATTAATACCAAACAACCAGTTATAAACTTGTAAATTACATCGTTTGCAGCAAAAATGTTAAAGGTGATTCGGAATACCCTAAATGACTGTATATTTTAACTTTTACATTTCCTTCTACTAAATAAAAGTTAATTGCTGGAAAAATCACATTTCCTATCCCCAAACGGATATGTTCGGTAATTTAAGCCACCTTGAGCTTAATGATTTTGAATTGCTTGACCTGTAAATGTATAGACAGAGAAAAATAAATTCTAAAAAATGATATCATTTAAGAAAATGAGAGAAATTTTTTTTTTAATTTAAAAGGCCAGCCTACTGTAGAATGATTCAATAGCTTACATAATTTTTTAACAAAAAGACATTTTTTTAAGTAGGTGAACGATATACCCTTGCAAAATTTTACTTAAGTTACCTATAATTTACTACAGTAACTACTTGTCTCAATATTGCTGCCACAATTTAATGAAAAAAAATTATACAGATTATGTATAATAAAAATATCATATATTTTATCATTGTTGATTGTCGCCGCGTGGCGCAGTGGTTAGAGCGTCTGCTCTAGAGTCGCGGAGTAAGGAGTTGATCCTTACGTTGCGGGTTCGAATCCCACTGTGGGACGTGGAGACCGGTCCTTTTTTATGAGACCGTATAAACCGAGGTCCCGTGTCGCAGTAGGTGCTGGCACGAAAAAGATCCCTCACTGCTCAATGGACGTAAGTGCCGAGTATAGGACAAAATTTGCAGCTCTCCACCGGCAAGTGGTGGCGTCTCCATATGAGTGAAAAATTCTCGAGAGGGACGTTAAACAACAAACAAACAAACAAACAAAAACATTGTTGATTTGATTAACTTCGAAAATACATGATGCGTTTATTGTCCTTTCAGTATATAAAATTATGTATTTAAATTAATTTTTTTTCTTCCATTAAATTGTGGCAGCAATTTTGAGAACATTCTACAGTAGGCTGGAATATATTGGCCTCTTAAATTTAAAAAAAAGGTAATTTCTCTCATTTTCTTAAATGATATCATTTTTAAAATTTATTTTTCTCTGTCTATACATTTACAGGTCAAACAATTCAAAATCATTAAGCTTAAGGTGGCTTAAATTACCAAACATATCCGTTCTGAACCCCCCTTCTTAGTATCTGTTTAATGCTATATTAATTTAAGAATTGAAATGACTCCTGAAAATAAATAGAAAAATGCAAACATTAACAAACAGTCTTATTATTTTCTTATGCTATATTCAAATTCGAATTAATGATGTTATAACTGATGATCGGATATTTGAGGAGTGAACAAGAAGCGTTCAAGATAGAATTAAACAGATATTAAAAAGAGGGTTTCAGAGGCAAGTACCGAGAATATTGCATGTGATTGAATGGAATTAAAGTTTAGTTATCAGATATGCTGATGTAATTTTGACAATTATATTTCTTAATGGAGACAATCAGTGGTTCACTAATCCCGGTGGGCTTCTTAGCCTGATATGCTTAGACGTCTATACAATGGTTGATTATAGTTTTTGTTTGATCAGTGGGTTTGATAATTTATCAAAGTAATAAAAACTGGATTTATCGAGAAATGATTTTAATGCTTCTTAAACATGCCCTCAAAAACGATGTGGCAACGAAGAATTCCCGGGACACTAATAGCCACCTTGGAAGGGCATTTTAAGGGACGGTCTGGGCCTATCATTTCCGTTTCTGTCTGTCCTATTTATGGCTAGTAATTAACCAGACAATAAAGAACCGTCTTATGATGCTACTTACTGTACATGTGCAGTGATCTTTCGAACACTTTCCTGATTTATGTTTTTTTTTCAAATAGCATTATAGCATTGGTATATCTGCTTTCTAAAGCTGTTTGCTTTTATCTGAAGTCGAAAGCTTGTAAGTGGAAAATGAAGAGAAATCAGAAATTTCTTTACTATAAGTAAATGGATGCTTACCAAACATTGAAGATACAACTGCATTTTGAGAATTTTCCAAGTTTGACACTGACTTAGATATTTTTGCGCCAGAAGCAAGTAAATCATTCCTCAAATTTTCCAGAGATGTATTCAATTTTATTGACAGAATATCATACTTTTTATCTATCAATGCAGGGATACTCTTATCTATTTCCAACGTGTGTTTATTCAGGTCAAGAAGAGTAACTGACAGATATCGAACCTCAACTTTTAAGTCTCCCAGTATGGTACTGGTGTTTTTCTCAAAAGCTTCTCTCTTAAATTCTGATTGTTCTGCAAATTCAAAAATGTGTTCAGTCATTTGAGTGAAGTTTTCTTTTACGGCGTTGAATGTTTCTTCATACCTTCTGTGTTCAAGCTTAAGCCTCTCGTTTTCACGTTTTAGTTCGTTCACTTCCTGTTGCAATGATGTTATCTCCAAGTCTGTTTTCTGCTGTGAAGTTTCCAGTGACTCCATACTTTGTTTCAAGTCGACCATATCTTTCAATAGTGCGTGTACATTTTTTACCAGTGCCATTCTAATAATTGTTTCTTGATTCAGAAGTTGTCTGACAACGTCCACATTTTTCGAATCAATGTCTATTGTATCCAGCTGAGTGATATTTTGACCACTGTTATCTGTGAGTATAGATAGACTGTAAATGTGACAAAAATTCAGAAGGCTTGACGCAAAACCAAGGGTGAGCTTCATCTTCAAGGAGATGAACGTCTTGACGTTAAACGCGAAGTAATGATTTCCTTTGCTCTGGTTTCAATTTTGTATTCTAAGAAAAAATTGAATTAAACACTTTACTTCATCATTGCAGAAAAAGCCTTGAAGATGAAGTTGCTGGTGTGATGCATATTACCTTTTTCATTATAATGGGGGAAACCGTCATTTTGTCATCATTAACTCGGTGAGATAATATTCTTTATATACATGTATATACGTCAAACATAATTAAATAGTATGTAACATATTTCCAGGAACTATTTTCCATCGAAGAAGCTGTCAGACTGTATGACCCATCATAATAAAGATATATGTTATGCATTAAGTAAGGATCATTCATGCTGATAAAAAGGCTGCTAGCGCCTGATAAAATTAAAATTGTTGTGTGCATACTTTAAACCAATATCGACACTCAATAAACTACATTGATTTAAATGATTCAAGTTTCTGTTCAACAGGGGTCTTTTCTCTTTAGAATTAATGTTTCCGTTAATTATACAATGTCCCGAACATAAAGCTATAATCAAACAGCCACTCCATTATTTCATATAGAATATTTTGTTCTTTAACATAGAATAAACACTGTACAGACTAAACGAAGTCAGGCTTAAAGCAATTTGAGTTTTTTAAGATGGTACAAGTAGGTTCTGATACATGTCAGCGAACCATTAATCAAGAATCTTGATATTTTTCAGATGTGATTTATTAATGGTTTACAATTAAATGGAGATTACTGGTATTTTCATCGTCAGAATGTGCTGACAAAATTTAAAATCTTTTGAGCGTTTGGACCTGCGAAATATAAACCAGTGATATTTACTTCTCAATCAAATACACCGACTGTTGATAATTGCCTTTCATGCCAAATATATTTTTGGGGAAAAAAGAAAGAAAAGAAAATTCAATCCGAAAAATCTTATTTCAAGCAATTCAAAGTTGTAGAAGTCAAGAAGCATTTATCGAGTCGCACAAAGTTTGAATCAATAAAAGAGGACCATTTTAGCTTAAAAGAACTGATCGGAGGTTTCAGACCCAGTACTGTTTAACATTTTAAAGCTCTAGAGTACAAGAAAGATTTATGGAGAAATATGATACAATTATGACACAATGAAAGAAATATCTTTAAAATCTTTTCTACTTGACCAAATCAAATTGATGTTTGAAATATGTACAATATATAAATCATTATAATTGAAGGGGATGCAAACCTAACCTGAATTCTTACCCAAAGGTTTGGATAGTATTTTGTACTTTTAATTTTTAAGTTTTTCCTATAATTTCTTTCAGTAAAATGTTCAATCCCCTTCTTAGAGTGCATTTCGGCTGTCAATATTCAAATAATAAAAAACACGCTCCAAGTAAAAAATTGAAATTAACAATGACAAGGTTTGCTGATCAGTTTGCTTCACATGTTAAACAAGCATTCTGAGAGTATTGCATTAGCAATACTAGTCCCCTACCGGCAAGTGTAATCTGGTTCCCGTTAAGAATTGAAAATGCCATAATTCCGTCAAAAATCAATGAAGCGAGACGAAATGCAAACTTGATCTATAACTAATCAAGGTAAAGTCACATACCAAAAATCAGCTCAATATCTGAAAGCGTTTAGAAGAAAATTGCGGAAAACCCCTAAAAATTAAAAAGGCCGTAATTCCGTCAAAAATCAATGAAGCGAAACGAAATGCAAACTTGATCTGTAACTCATCAAGATACACTCACATACCAAAAATCAGACAGACAGACGGACATACATACAGCTTGACAGACAGACTGACAAACGGACAAACAGACTCAGAGGAAACCTATATTCCCCTCCAGTTTCACCGGTAGGGGACTAAAAAAAGGAGAAGCCATCAAACACCCCAATAAGCGTACAAAATATCAAATTATTTCACTCTTTATACAATAAACATCAAATAAAAATTCGTTATAAATTAGGATCAGCGATATGTTGTAGGATATCATGACTCTTATGGAATGTGTTAACATTCTAACTGAATGAGCCATCTGAAAGTTTAAAAGCTTTAATATGAATAAATGCGTAAGCTTACTTAATATCTTATGTGTATTGACAAAATTCTTTATTTGAGACTGAAGAATTCTCTGTACATTAATTTACATTTTTATTGAATCTTAATTTGAATATTTCTTTCCTTCTAAACCCTTTCAATATAATAATAATTTCTAATTTTACATTCTACTTTTGTTGACCATTTGCAAAATTCTAGTTCTGTTTTGTTGTTTTTGATAATTTATGCAATTATTTGACTTTTGATCTCTTTAATCATGCAATTTGACTTGTTGCATGTTCTTCTTAACCCAGTCTGTTAAATGTAGGCAAACTGAGTGGCATTATCTGATTAAGTCAAATTTTAAACAATGCTAACAAATTAATATAATTGAAGAAAAGATTATAACTCTACTTCATGGTGTTTGGCTATGTATCAATTACTTGTCCGAAAGGAATTCAAAAGGGCGTCGATCTACGTAAAAATCTTAAATAATAAAAAAAAAAAATGAAACTTACTTCATGTAAGGTTTCTTAGATATAGGTTTAATTTCCTTTAGACTAAATTGACTAAATTGAGAGTGACAATGGAGATCCTTGAGATACTATTGCATACTTTTGTGATATTTTTGAAGATTTAACTTTCAAACAAAAACATTCATTGCAGCACATACTCCCTAAAAATATTATACTGGAAGTTTATAGACCTGATCATGACTATGACACTTATATATATATATATATATATATATTATTTTAAAGATGCACATGTGATATTGCTTCAAAAGTAGGAAATGAAAAAAAAATCATAACACACTCTCTATAATATGTGGTTTCTGGGGGGAAGGGAGAAGGTAGAGCAAGCTTCGAGATTGGAAGATAGTGAGTTCAAACCCGGCCGCAAATAACCCAAGACGATAAAAAATAGGTAGCAACTGTTCCTTCGAATTGAAAGTTGCCGGTCTCTCGGGTTAGACCGTAAAAACCAAGATCCCATGTCACGACAGGCGTTGGCACGATAAAGATCAATGGCTCAATGGCCCTGAGTGCCGAGTAAAGTTAAACAACAATTAATCAATCAATCAATTAATCAATCGTGATCGGGTGTTTTTGGGTTCGATTCTAGTCCCCTGCACCGCGGTAAACCTAAGGCGAAAAAAATAGGTATTTTAGCCTCAGAATATTATATTGTACATAAATGATGGTAATTTGAATGATATCATAACATAATATACCATAATATATGGTACATGTTAGATTATGTGATGTGAAATGATGTGAAAAATATAAGTTACAAATGAAAAAGTCATTTTGATTTTTCGTAGATTCTATGAAATAGAAAATATGTAATAATTCATTGATAGTGGGATTTATTTTATGAATAGGTTGAACCAGATTGTTTTGTGTTACACTATACATGCACTCGTGAAATGCGTGAGTAAAGACCAAACCATAATTATCTTTATTTTGACGTTTCATAGTCATCAACAAATATCTCTATTTGAATATAAAAAATTGATATAAAGTCAAAAAAAGTTATTTCAATTATTGAATATTTTGATATTTTTAAGATATAATTATATATGAATGATATATGTATGGATGTGTTACATATATGCACTTGTACTGAATAAAAAATTGATATAAAGTCAAAAAAAAAGTTATTTTGATTATTGAATATTTTGACATTTTTAAGATATAATTATATATGAATTATATATATATGGATATGTTACATGTATGTACTTGTACTGAATAATTTTATTACTTTTAGTACAGGGTCTCCATAATTATTAGCCCGTGGATGTTTACGAGTTGTGACCCTAATAGATATTTGAGTACTGGCATCTTGTGTTAGAATGGTGTACAAAATAGGATTGCATAATCATGGCCAGCAGTCCTCCTCTTCAAGATGTTATATGTAGACTATATGTAAATACACAGCATAGTTCACTGTTAGTATAACTCCACTTCTATAAAAGATATAGAAGTGACATAACATACTACAATAATAGTATACAAGTTGTTTACAAATGACACAAGAGATTCGGGACAGTTTTACCTCAACACTGGAAATAGGTTTAGGCCCAAGAAGCAGAGTAATGATATGGATCACGATCAATGTAAAACTCTGTGTATTCTTCACCTCTAAAGGAGACCTAACAAGGACTGAAATTTGATTAAGAAATTAGAAAGGCAGTGGTAAATTTTATTGCGTTCCGGAGTTAAGAATGGTTTCCCAGATTAGTGTATTTGAAAATCAATGAGATGCCATGAGACGACTGTTGTATATAAAGACCAGTATTTTGAAAGAGAATGGTTATGCTGTTAGAAGAGACGTAAATTATGTTTGCTTTCGTGCTCCGACGCATACTTAGTCTTCTTTATTTTTACAATTTTTTTTTTAATTAAATGTGTTATTCTTATAAGACTTGAAGCTCATGATCATTAAATGTTGCCTTTTACTATGATAAGAAAAGAAAGATAGGTACGCAAAGAGAAACTAAATTGTTTTACTTGTCTACGACTTACTGGGATAACTGGGAGAACATTTTAATTGATCAAATTCATCTTTACTTTTAAAAAAATCAAACTTAACTTAAAAGAACAGCCGGAAATGGTGTCAACCTCCTCTAAATATGACATCATAATGGAATATGACGTACCTGCACTGCAGACTTGACCTAGTGCAAGAAAATATGCAGAAAATACCAAAAAAGTGGGATGATAACGTGAAAACAAAATGGAAAAAATACATAAATGTATTCATTATATGCATTCATACCTTATCTTGAATTTGTAATTTGGTTCTCGTCTGTTTTATTAAAGCATTTAAGATTTATTTATTAATATACTCTGCTGCATTTAAAGTAATTTAGAAGTCAGCTTTGTTCCACAAATAGGTACAAATTTATATATTTTGAAATATAGGTTTACTATTTTATTTTGAGAATTGTAAATATGAAATTTAATAATAATTTCTATTTATTATAATGTCAACATAAATAAACTATTGTCTATATGCATGTTTATTATCAGTTATACCTGTATTTCATTGTATTTTATAAAAACTTTGTATCAAGGAGAATAACTCTTGAATTCCCCAGACGCAATGTAATGTTTTATGATTTGTTATAATGTGAAATTACTATTGTTGTTTGTGAATGAAATATGTATTATATTTTCAGTGCATGATTTGAAGATGCTTTTATGATTGACGAAATAGATAAAGAACCATAATTGAATCCGCAGGTGTTTGCTCTATCAATAACCCCTGTCAAATTTTCATAGTTAATAAAAATACAAATCAAATGTAAATATTGAAAGTTAATGGTTTAAATAAGGAATTGAATAAGGTTTACATAAGGAATCCAGAAAACGTGGTTGCAGGAGTGTCACTTGTAGTCCAATAACCGATACCATAGTTAAATCTTACCCATACCGCGTCCCCTTTCTGCAGTTGTAACGTTACCAGGTTTGTACCTGTATCGTATTGTTCATGAGGCCAATTAGGAAAAGCTATTGACCTAACTTTGCTAGATCCGTTTAGCACAATGTCTACATATATTGCGTTGTTCTTGTAACTTTGGATAGTGACGTAGAACACATAATTTCCTTCTACTGGTGCTGTGAAGATTCCGGTGTTCGGGTTATACCCTCCTCCCACGTTGTTGATTACTTTATCGTACACTAAAGTCCCACTGTTCCATGAGGTGCTAGTAGACGACACTCCAACAGTAAAAGCTACTCTCTGAGACAAGTCTACAAAATAAAAATAGTGTAGATCTGAAGAACAGTACAAACATACAAAATAGTAGGATTGACAATAATCTATTTTTGAATTTAGAAATTTAGAAAAAATGGAAATCTATTTTACTTTACTTCAGTTCATTCTGAACTTCATAGGAATTCCCCTTAGAAAATTGTTTAAGACATTTACTTCTGGTAATATTCATTTGGAACGCTTCCAGATACGAAACAGTAGTGGACAACTTCAGTTGGTCGTACTGAGATTGTTTGACCTTAGTCCTTATGTCCCCCATAGTTTTGTTGATATCATCTGAAGGAATATTGCATAAATAAATACAAAAAAATAGACATACGTTATAGTCATATTACTTAAGGAGGATAAATACACATGGTCACAAGACTGCATTGACTAAAAGATAGTTTCTGTTAATTTAGATGGAAAACATTATTTCAAGTTTTATTATATAAACAGGTTAAAGTCAGTGAATGCTGAAGTTTTCTGTGAAATAAGGAACACAGGAAGAGTTTATAAGTGATCCGTAGCAGATTCTGTGCATTTATATCTTATTAAGCTTTCCAAGTTTCCTGTAACGTCAAAGTTGTTTTTCACGTATTCGTAAATCATGTAGTGTATTTATAACAATCATTTCTTGTTTACCTACGTCCTGTACAATATTTAATTAAGCTTTACTTTTCGATATTTCTGCAGCTAATCAATAAAATGAAAAACTGTATTCCTTCGTAATATATATATATATATATATATATATATATATATATATATATATATATATATATATATATATATATATATATATATATATATATATATATATATATATATATAATTTAATTTTGTTTGTATTCTAGCCCCTGATTTGTTAATATCCAAAAAGGAACACAAATTATTTCTGTATAACCTGGTTTGGTATGGGGACATCCCCCCCCCCCCCCCCGACAACCAGCTGAATCATCTGTATCCATGCCAGTCCTCGGGATTCATGGAAAATTCCAGATTTAATAAATGTACCTTTAACTTCAAACAATAATTCGATCTTACCACATGTAAACAAACAACAAGGCTGCTAGGCCTATGTATCAGTTTCTACCTCCCCTCGCTTCCCAACACTTCCGTTACTTCCGTTACTACGGTTGTATTATTGAGCGGCAAATTTGAACTAATAAAAAGCAACGGAATTTTGCTTCCATAGTTATTTAATGATTTAAAAATCAAATTATAAGGAATGACTCTAATTCTTGGCCGAATTACAAGAGTATAACTTGGTCTGGGTCAGTTTACGCTATTTTATAATCCGCTTCGCGGATTATAAAGCGTAAACTGACCTATATTATATGACCCATATTATATCTTAAAATGATAATTAAAACTAAAGGTAATAAACTGTTGTTCCTCTTACATTTCAAACGTGTGGGGCAGAATTAAATCAAAGAGACTTTTTTGTTCAATATATTCCATAGCACTAAAAATTGGGGGTCTTTTCAATTGAAATATAATTTTTTTGCAAAAATGCATGTGTTTTATATCATGTTTTATGAGTTCGTTAACTTTTTACTTTGTTTTGCACATGATGAATGGAGAATTTAAAATCGATAACATAACGAGATTTTGACGGGTGTTCTTTCCGTCATCTTGTCACTAAATAATAAAGCCATTATTCTATTTACAAGTTTAGTAATATTTACAACGTGGAACAATAATCCGCACTATAATTATGTAAGTATGCACTAACTCGTTTCCTTTCATTAATTCCCTAATACATGATATTTTTTCATTCCAAAGACCCTAATATTATTACAGTTATAACTGTCGTCTTCCGATCCTCCGTCGCATTCAAATGAAGTGGGAAAAAATGTGTACTCTCTCCTCTCTCCCATTCCGATTTCCTTTTTAATAATAAATGTTTTTCCTTTATATATACAGGTTGGCACTAATGGGTTTCCGTAAGAGAGAGAGAGAGAGAGAGAGAGAGAGAGAGAGAGAGAGAGAGAGAGAGAGTCATAATTCCATCAAAAATCAATGAAGCGGAACGAAATGCAAACTTGATCTATAACTCGTCAAAGTAATGTTACATACCAAAAATCAGATCAATATCTACAAGCGTTTAGGAAAAAATTGCGGAAAACCCTGAAAATTTGAAAAGGTCGTAATTCCGTCAAAAATCATTGATGCGGAACGAAATGCAAACTTGATCTGTAAGTCATCAAGATTCAATCACATACTAAAAATCAGCTCAATATCTGCAAACGTTTAGAAAAAAAGTGCGGAAAACCAAGTAGAACAGACTGACAGACAGGCAGAGGGACAGCTAGTCGGACAGACAGACAGACAGACGGACGGACAGACTCAGAGGAAACCTCTAGTCCCCTCCGGTTTCACCGGTAGGGGACTAAAAATATGTAATCATAATAAAGAAAATCATTTACTCTCAGGTCTGTATTTATACTGAAAGGAAAAAGAAACGCAGGTTAACATGATATTCGATAATCATTTTAATACTGGACCAAACATTATTAAAATTTGCATGGGAGGTATTTGGTTACTTTTCACTCAAATTGGTGTTCAAAATTACTCAACCATAAAATTATGACGTCACTTAGGGAAACTGGTAAGAAACCAATAGCAGATTGAAAGCAGGTTTGTCAACATGTTTTAATGTTATAAGTTGATACTCTAGAAGTATACACATCGTTTTTTGTTATTTAAACTTAATTTGAATTTCTTGCAAGAATGGTATAGCTGACGGAAGTTCAAGGTTGTCTGTCAATTGTATTGCCTGAGAACGAACAAAGGGAACAATAGGTTGTTTGTTGTGGATTTTCTACCATTATAAGACGTCATATCTGTTCCCAGCGATAGAGTGGAAGGGATTTCGTTCAACCATGACAGGAACGTCAGTGTCTAACGATACCTTGTCAAGACGGGACTGTCCATCCTAATACCTGCGTACTCGCGACGACACTACCACCAAAACCGCTTTTAAGACAGTAAGCAACTTAACTTCCACTCCAAAACTGGAAGAAACCGATTGTGCGAGTTTGGTCCGCGAGTTTGTCAAAATTACGGAAGTGTTCGTCTCAAACGTGCACGTGAGCGCTGCCTGCCTATTTTTTCTGCATGTTAACCCCCACCAAATGTAGCCAGGGTATTTCAAGATTTTCTAGCAAAAAGTCACATTAACCTACTCAACTGTATGCGTACAATCCACCTTTGTCTCCAATTGAAAATTTGTGGGACTGACTGGACTATAGAGTAAGAAGGCATATGAATATCCCAGCCCCTCTAAGGGCTACCTTATTGGAAAGATTGAATAATATCCCAATGAGAAAGATAAATGAACCGAAGACCTCCTTGCACAGGAGTATTAAGAATCTGACCGATGCGTAAAAGAACAATATCTTAAAGAATCAAAAGAATAATGACTACATTTTCGATTTCACTTCTGTGGGGGGTACTGTTAAATGTGTTTCAATTTCTTTTGAATTGTTCGTCAAAAACCAAATGTGATTTTCTAAATTTGTTGATTAAAGATATACCTAATAGATATAACATTACCGGAAAAAAACATTAAAAGTGCTTAGACACAGATTTGAACTTAATATTTTCTCAAAGGATGACTGTACTTAACTCCGGGTTTTGGGTCTTTTTCGGTCGCTTCTGTTGCTTTCATATCAAAATCTTATTTCATTTTTTATATTTATTAAAGAATCCTGTCAATTTCGAGCCGAATTTAAATATTACAATGATCTTAGACTGTTATACAATAAAATGATTCTATGTTTTCTGTCCTTACTCTTTCCAAGTGTAGAGAATTTAATACACTTACCTGCCCTTGATTAAACATTAGGTATACATGAGAGGTGGAGCTAACATTGTAGGAATGGCTCTAAAATTAGACTAGATAAATAACAATGACATGTATTAGAAAAATACGAGATCATTCTTTCCCATTCCCTCTTAATTCTGCATGGCACAAGTACACTATTTTCAGAGGTTTCAAAAACGAAATTAACAAAATGAGCGACGTCCATGTGAGTAAAGAATCATTTAAATCAATGCCAAACAATTTAACGTGTTCGAGCACTTTGTCCTAGTTAGCACAAAACATGCTACTTTACAAGTTACGTGACGAAATTTAATATTCACAGAGTTACCTGAGGTAAGAAATCACGTGGTGAATTATAATATTCAACATGTCACAGCCCTTGGTTACAATAGAGAGAGCGAATGTAAGAAGAAGCAGTTTTTTCTCGTTTAAACCATGAGCGCATGTTTGTCTATTAATCTCCCTTTGACACAACGTTGTTAATGCAAATATACAACTACTGTTAAACGGAGAACAATAGACAAACATGCGCTGACTATGTATAAAGTCAGTGAAAAGGTGGGCGTCCTCATTATCGTACGGAGATTCAAGGAATTGTGATGACCCTTGCCTTAGAAAACATCTTCGTACTTCGTAAATACGTACTTTTATTTAATATAATTACATGAAGTTGTAGATTAGATGTTTACCATTTGTGCAATTAAAATAAAAATGCTTGTTTCGAAAGTTTATTTTTTCGCAATTTTCGCATGTCCTTAAGTGCAGTCATCCTTTTCTGTATGATATCACGACTTATATATTGCAATAGCATTTCACACAAAAGTATAATTAAAAACCTATTTCATCTGGAAATTATTGGAACAACGAATTCCGGGACGCTTTTGATTAACACATCTTTGCACTTACACAAATTTTAACTTTATCCTTAATATTTAAGAAAAGAAGCCATTTTGTTATGTATTAATAACATCTATTATCAAGACAATTCAGAGTAGAAATGTTCGAAAGCAAGACCAGCTCACCAGTATTGTCAGTCCGTGCTCTTTGATGTGTACAGAGTTTAACAAATTGAACACACCCGTGAATCGTAAACTGTTTTTCAAACAGGGCACGAGCTCTGTTATTGTTAATGTTTACGACTCACCGGGTGTGTTCAATTGTTAAACTCTGCACACACCACTGAGCACGGACTTAACAATACTGTGAGTGGGTTTTGCTTTCGAACATTTCTACTCTGAATTTTCTGGGTTATAATTTTAATATTTTTCATTAATACACAACAAAATTGCCACTTTTCTTAAGTATTAAGATTAAAATTAAAATATGTGAAAGCGCAAGGATGTGTCAATCCAACGCGTCCAGAAATTCGAAGTTTTGATAACTTCGAGATGAACTAAGATTTTTATTATATTTTAGTATGAAATGCTACAGCAAAATACAAGTCATGAAATTATACAGAAAATTTGTGAAAATATTAATGTCATATCTGTGTCCAAGCACCTTTAAAAATGGTATCATTAGATAAAAAGTTTACCCTGCCTTTCTTTTTTCTTTTCAGTATACATGTAGTAGGAGAAGCAAACTTGCTATAGGTAAGAGACATTATTACAAAGATCAAAACGTTAAGGTGTATATAAACTGTATCGAATAATGCTGTTTTCTGCTTGAGAAATATAGTATAAGTAGGTGTGGGTTCTTTGAGTGCCATATGGTCTCTATAAACTTTAAGGAAATACAGCTGTAGTTTGCCTTTCTAAATTATACGATCGCAAGCGACGTTACAAGATTCCAAGGACATATACCTTCACTCGTACATAACGTCACTGGCATTCATAATGGTTCAGAATAATGTGGAAATATATGCAGAATCTCATGGCATATATAGAAATCGATCCATTTAATTTTATAAAACAGCAATGATATAAATTGTCGACGGTGACATAATGTGTTGAAGGGCGATGATATGTGGCGGAAAAGTCAGATTTATTATCGCTGTAAATACATGCAGTGCGAGAATATACACTGTATGCTGCATGAAAAGAACCCTTTATAAATAATTCCTTCATTGTATGCTTGATAATACCCCCAAACACCTTTGTCTGTGTATTTCATATGCCTAATACAATTATGTCGCAGATATTTGAGTAATTGGTCGTACATTGCTCGCGCGTGTGTATGTTTGTTATGTGTGATTTGAATGAAATTGACACCAGCATAAAAAATGGGGATATTCCCTCTCAAAATTCACAAAACAACTAACTGCATCTGAAAAATTGAAATAAAAACAAAGTAGTGTTTCTTCTGTATCGTACATTTGTTTAGCAAATGCATATTTGTACAATTAAATGATGTGTAATAAATAGCTTCAGTATCAAAATTGTAAATAAATACATAGTAAAAAATTAAGCTTTAAAAAATAAACCAAGAAACATTTCAGAAACTCATTTTCAATTTAAAAATAAACATATTAGATTAAATAATGAATGCCCTTTTTTCATTTTTTGGATGTATGTGCAAGAATATCGCATATAAAGGTGTTTATAAATGAATAAATACGAAAACCCAAGAGAAACACTCACTGAGAATAAAATGTTCCAACTATCGATTACATTTTTCTGAGCCTTAAATATCTGCATTTTTGTAAAAAAAAAAAAAAAAAATAAGTGAAGTTTGAACTTTTGAAGCAATCTGCATCTATATTTCAAAAGTGTCAGTAAAGTGAGGCTTACCGAACATTGAAGATATAGCCGCATTCTGAGAATTTTCAATGTTTAACAATGACTTTGATAGATTTGCGTTAGAATAACGTAAATCATTGTTCATAATTTCCAGTGAAGTATTCAATTTAGTTGACAAAATTTCAGAATTCTCTTCTATCAATACCGGGAACATCCTTTCCATTTCTAGAGTATGTTTATTTAAACCAAAAAGAGCATCTTTCAAGCTTTCAAGTCTTGCACTGATGTTTTTCTCAAAAGTTTCTCTATCAACTTCAAATTGTTTTGTAAACCCAAGTATGTGTTCACTCGTTTCAGTAAAGTTTTCTTCGAGTTTGTTGAAGGTCACTTCAAACTCTCTTTTTTCAAGCTGAAGTCTCTCGTTTTCAAGTTTTAGTTTGTTCATCTCTAATTCAGTTTTTTCTTGTGACGTTTCCAGTGCCTTCATATTTTGTTTGAGATCGACTATGTCCTCCATCAGTGTGTATACGTTTTTCACCAATGCTATTCTTATTATCGTTTCTTGGTTTATAAGTTGCCTCAATCCGTCCACACTTTTTAAATCGATGTCATTTGTGCCAAATTGATTAATATTTTGACCACCGTTGCCTGTGAGTATAGAAAGACTGTGGACACGAAGAAAATTCAGGAAACAAAACCCAAAACTAAGAACGTGCTTCATCCTGAATACTGTGGCATGAAATGGCGTTTGACTGTAAGATTACGAGTTCCTTTAATTAAGTTGCAGAAGATTGAATGTGATAATTATCTATGTGAGATTGTTGTGGTATGTATGAAGTCAATAGTTTTTACATAATAGTGCACACCTTCATTTTGTCTCCATTAACGTAATGAGACCCTTTTCCAAACACAATCTTATCTCGTTATATACCATCGAAACGTATTTCAGAAGCGTCTTTTTGAATTGCAGAACAATTATTTTCAGGATATACCAACAATCTCCAAGAGAGCTATTTATCTTAAAATATTTGTAAGAATTATTTTCGCTCGTTATGTTGTTTACACTTGAAGAAAAACTCCTTTACTTGTACCGCAAATGTAGAAGATCAACATTCAATCAAGTGCTTTCATTTTAATTTTCCCATCACGTCTCCTGACGGCTTTCTTTAATGATTTAATGTCTACATTTTCAAGCCCTTGAAATAGAGCAGTAATGGAGCAATAAACTCCTGTATTATAAGTGGGAACAATGATTAAGTATAACGTTAATGCTGTAATGAATGTGCTTAGGACTAATGACCTCTGCTCTAAATTTTATATTATTTAAAGCTTTCCAAATTTGATTTTCATCAAGAACTTTAGCATTTAATTCAAATGAAAAATAGTATGAGGTATGAAGTGGTGTTTATTTTTTTAAAATGATTTTTACATCAGACCATGATATGAAAAATTTTTTTACACAGAGAAATAGATAAAATTAAAATTATGAGGTGTATATGAAAATAATATTTAGTGTCATACCTATTAAATTCATATTAGAGAAACATAATAAAGCGCTGCTGCCTAAGTCAAAACAACACTATGTTATATGTGCTTGTAAGGAAAGTATACATCCATTAGCAAGAGTTATCTTTCTTAAAAATATTTGTAAATGGTAAAAAATGTAAAACTAATAATAATTCTGCATATGGTATATGAAACATTAAATCATTTTTAAAAGAAGGTAGAATTTATTTTATTTGCAAAGGTTTTAAAGCTGGATGTGAATGTTTTTATTTAATTAAAAATATACCTAGGCAAAAAGAGAGTCAATTTCCTTAATATATTGAATTTGATTGAATTTATCACTCATTAACCTCTTGAAAGATGAACTGTGAGTAATATCAAGATTTTTTTACTCAGAAAGTTATCTCTCATAGAATCGGTCACCCTTAAGTTTAAAGCATGTGGAGTACTCAGTCAGTGAAAAAGTACATCATATCATACAAAGGTATTGAGTTTTCTTGAATTCGATTTCAATTGCTTAACTGCCTACCCAACTTTTAAATATTTGCATACTACATTTGTAGGTTTCTTTGAAACATTTTCTGGTTGATAGAATTTCAAGTAAAAAAGCAGATATTTTGAAAATTTTGTGTATTTTACGTTTGAAGGCCTATAAACGTACAAATCCATGTGACTTTGAAATTCACATTATAGTTTTTTTTTTCATTATTTTAATGAGACTGAGATTTTAAACAACGTTTTTGAAATTATGCCCAGAGATTAACCAACTGAAAATCTAGACTCTTTCTTAAGTATTGGTGTGAAAGTTATTTAATATAAAATAAAACAGTGCAAACAAAACATATCAGCTTACCCTTGACTGCCGAATATATTGATCTGAATCTGGCATAAGTTTTCGAAGAGAGTTGTTATCATTGATAAAAATGCAAAGAAATCAAAGTACAGATGCAGGAAAAAAAGGTATAGCAAAGAAAGAACTTTCTTCACATATCTAGCATATTCGCTCGTTATATATGGTAGGCTTTATAAGAGACAATTAGATGAATTCAGGTTCCTTAAAATACTCTTAAAATTTGGGTTTAATTGTGATTATGCTTTCAACACCACAGTAAACTTTTTGGTGCTGTAAACATTTTGCAAGCTTATCATCAGCACAAGTTAAAATGTTCACAAGTACTAAATACAACTGCGAGTCAATGACTTGAACATCAGTATATCGAATACAGGATTCATAAATCGATGTTCTTGACTACTTTGCAAAATCAAGTTTAGACTTCAACATGTACATCCTTCGATTTTTTCAAAGTATGTCGTTATGGTATGTACATTTCATGTATAGTAATGTTGAAGTACGATTCAGGTAAAAAAGATTTATTTTGAAATGGGGGTAAGGAGTCTTAATTATAGTAATTGTATTTACGTTCAAATGTTATTACTTAGTATTGAGTCGCCCGCGTGGTGCAGTGGTTAAAGCTTCTGCTCTAGAGTCGCTATACAGCCAACTTATGTTATTTTCTCATGAAATTTATTTCACGTGTTTTTTCTTCAACCATTCTAAAGTCATTAGATTTGCAGCAAAAGAGAAAAACAGTTCCTGTGTTACCTTTGTATAGAAGTTACTAACTACATAGGTCATTTCAGTTTTCAAGATTAATTGTGTGAACGTTTAACAGTTTGTAGGTTGTCATTTAACAGGACATCATATGTTTCTGAATATTTGAAAAGCAATTTTTGAATTCAGAAACATGTCTATGTATCAAAATGTTCAAAACCTGTGTTTCAAACGCGTTGCTATTGCAATTATATGAAAAAAATATATTTATGATAGTCAGTCTCCTTGGGTATACCCTTGTATGTAAATTCCCCCAAAAATTCTACTGATTTATAAGCAACAATCCTTTTTTTACAATTCTGGCTACCACACAATCTTTAACTGGATGCATGAAGCTACCACATAGGGTTCAATATTGTTTTTTTTTTTTTTAATATTTAACACTTAATTGCATATGCTTAGATATCCAGATCGTTAGCCTTTATTACCAAGCAAAACTCATGCTGTCATCAATAGATACAGTGGAATTAACTGATTGTAAAACATTCATCGTATGAATATTATGAATATTCTTGTATATCTTTGGTACATAAGAAATATTTACTGTAGTAATTGATTTACTAGATTTTAGTTTTTATTATTATTGTTATTTTTGCAAATGCAGAAGAAAATTCATAGTGGTAGCATGAAGAGTAAAATTTGTCTTATAAGTTATAACAAATAAAATATTAGAATAAAATAAACGTAGTTGTTCTTTTAGGACCTGTTAACTGGTACAAATCTATTGCCTGTTATCTATTAGCTAATCGGAAAAAGACGTCTGAGTTTTTGAAATGTTAATGATTGGTTTTGTTAACTGGATTAATAAGGTTGATCACAGTTCGTTACCTTTACCTTTTACATTTAAGGAAAAAACAATAATATCATTTTTAATGCAAAGCAGATAAACAGTGGCCTTTTCACAAAACATCTTACGACTAAGATTGAAATTTTCCAATTCTTATATATATATGTACCTCAATTGTAGTACAATAAAAAAAATATTTCTATTACATTACAGTATATTGTGAATTATTCTTCTAAGTAATATTTTTCATTAAACAAAGAAATTACAGAGATGTCAAATTTTAATCTTAGTAGTAAGATTTTTTTTTGTAAAAAAGGCTAAAGTACTTAAATAATAATTGATAATTCCTCTTAATATGCATTTTTGATATCCGATATTTTATTTCATTTAAAATTCTTTGCTTTTTTCTCTCTCTCTCTCTGAAGACATGTTTAAAACTTTTTCTCGTAAACAATAAACCTTTGTGAAATTTCTTCACACAAATACTATAAGTAACCCTGAGGCAAAGAATTGTAAGGGCAAAAGGAAATCTTTATTTTCTGTTCTACATTTAAAAAAAAATTAGCATACAAAGCTTATATCATGTACATTAAAAAAGATTCAAGAGAAAATAGAAATCAATTGGGAGCACCCAGTAAAATGACTCAGGATCCAGCAGACCGTCTAGTGGTAATAGTTTTACCATATACAGTACCAAGAACAAGTACAGAACCAGTAAAGCGCAGTGATAACACTGTGCACTGTATAGAGTTGATTAACAGATCAAGAGTAGAGTAGCATGGCCTTGGATTCGGAAAAAAGACCCAATGTTTAAAGAACTATACATATATTGTGATAACATCATATAGGTACTATACAAAGTAAGATGCAGGATCCAGTAGTGACATTCGGTCCAGCAGACAGAATTATCTTCCATGTGTACATAATTTTGAAATATACTGAAGCATATTGTTCATGTAATAAATTATCGATTTTATCAAGCTATCATTCTGAATAATACTGTCTTTCTCTCTTTATCTACTTCTTATTTTCTCTAAAATACACATTTTCAATGGAGTCTGTGAGTACGTTTCACCTTTACTTATTAATGTTTTCTCGTTATACTATGTATAGCAAATAGCAAATGCTATTAAGAAAGATGGTTAAAACAATTGAAAATAAACCGATTGAAATAAAAAAAAAAACAAAAAAAACTATAAAGTGCAGGACAGTAGGACAGACCTTAAGAAATCAATCAAGTGAAGACAAACTCTAATTAAAAAGATCTACAATAAATCAAGGACCATCTTTAAACACAGTCAGAACAAGTGACCTTGAATCTCGTATTCAAAGCAACGTGCAATAATTACAGGTGACTCTCGACGGCTCGAACTCCGATCACTCGAGGTTCTTAATCTCTCAAATAAAAACCCCGGTCCCGCTTTTTCTCTATATAACTAAGCAAATTTACTCCCAATCTCTCGAACTTGTAATCTCTCGAAATTCTCTCGAACCAAGACCGGGTCCAGTTAAATAAATCTCATTGTTTTTTTTTAACTTTTGATCTCTCGAAGTGTTGATTGCGTATACACGCCAATCAGCCGTAAAACCTAGGACCTACCTGGATGACGGTGAATACCTGGAGCTGGCGTGGATTTTTAAATTGGAGCTGACATAGGTGACACTAAACATGTGTGTCAATTAATGACTGATTTTGACTTGACAGCCAGCGACACGATGAGCCCAGCAGGCAAATAACCTTGTTTAAACTTTGAATATTAGTTGAAGTTATGTTAAGACGTTAATAAACCCAGATACAATATTGATTCAACGTTGACTTTTCAACGTTGAAAATGTAACGTTGAATTCAAATTGAGTTGATTTGCTCAACATCGAATCCTTGCCAAGCGGTAATCCTTTTTTCCATGACCAACCAGCTATCATCCACAATCCCTACACAGGCACGTAGTATCGGGGGTTAAGGCAAGGGGATCCAGCCCCCCTTTTTTTTCAAACATTGCCTTTTACTATTGAAAATTATTATTGAAAGGCTGGTTCCCCATACTTTTTGTTGTAGCATACTTAAATCATGGTAATTTGGTAATGCTATGATAAAACTTAGAACTGAAGTTGGAACCCCCCCCCCCCCCATACCGAAAGAGGATTTTTAAATTCTTCCCTTTTTTGCCTTGTCATAATTTTTTCAAGAAAAAAAACCTGACTGCCCCCCCCCCCCCACACACACTTTCGAAAATCTACGGTCCTGCTATAACAATACTTTTCCTCTATCTTGCATTGATATATATATATATATATATATATATATATATATATATATATATATATATATATATATATATATATATATATATATTGGAAAATCATGTTCCGTGTTTGTCAATTTAAAAAGAAAACTCCACAAAAAGTACTATAAAGTGGATATCCGGATCAATAATATGTTACCTGTATTAATGCGCACAGAGGATTTTACCACGAATCGTTGAATGAATAGCAATGTTTACTGAACAACTACATATTTAAGAAATAAACAACAATGTTAAAAAGTTCTCTGGGAAATGAACTTGGTTGGTCACGTGATCAAATCCTGTGAAGCCCGAAGGGCTTCTCAGAAGATTTGATCACGTACCAACCAAGTTCATTTCCCAGTGAACTTTTTAACATTGTTGTTTATTACTTTTATTTACATTTGAGACGAATATTCTGAATAGAACTGCATTTATTACACGAACGGCCCGCCGTATTGCTATGTTGTGACGCGCAATGACCTAGAAGTTGTTTGGTCTTGAGAGTTCGCCTCGCTCCAACATTTGAATACTTACATTGATGTTTAGCAGTCCAGTTCAGGAAATATCTGTTCATAATGAAAAAACAATGATCGCTACTGGGAATTATCTTACTATTATTGTACGAGTTCTTTATATATAAAGTCAAAAGCGGTGCTATCGTCTTCAGTTTACATACCTTCAAAGGAATTTCGGGTTAAAAAGGTAAGCGTGATTTTAGGCTAATTAGAAACATTCTTCACACCGAAGAAAGATCTAACGATCATTTGTTGAACGAAAAAAAAAATATATGTTTCAATAATTTTATCTTTTTCATCGCTTTGACGGTTCAGAAGTTCCGAAACCAGTGTCACTGTGACAGAAATATGTAGACAAGATATCGTCTCGCTGTGTGATTCGGTCACGCCATGACCTCTGACCCCCTAATAAGTTCATACAGAATTGAACATATTTTCTCTTCTATAGGTTCATCTAAGAAAAATATTTGCAAATGTAAATAATTACATTTTACTTCGAACACGTGGTTCAGGTCAATCTGATATTATATTGACTGCAAAAAACCAATTCGAAAAAAAAATCGTAATATGAAAAAATATAAAGATTAAAAACTATGAGCGATGTCATGGACGTTTTTAATTCGTTGTTACGTTTTTAACTAGAAAATGCACATATTAAAAAATGTAGCCTGAGCCACGTTCAGAACAATAGCGCTTCAAGGTTAAGGAAAACGATAATCTCTTAGGCATCTAAATAAAAAACAGAGTTTTTTTTCTCATTACAATACCCGTGATCACATGTGTCTTTGGCAAGGGAACCCATCTGACAATTGTATTCACCGAAAGTACAACAAAGGAATACAGACGCAAATCGCCTTACAGTATGGCTTTGAGAAACCTAGATTTCAACGCTTATATAACAAATGATTTTTTTTATAATTAATAATTATATAAAATGGACTCATTGCTATTCATCGACGAAATGCATGGAAAAGAAAGTACTTTGTGCCTTTCCGAACGCCTGCAATGTAGATTTGTTTTTTTCCCAAGCGTAAATTCCTGTAGTATCCGTAGTAACCCACAATGCAATTCAACTCATTCATATTTAAGCCATGTTGCTACCTCATTCGCTAATCTGGCGCCAAAAATATAGTCCCAATTCCCATGCAAGAATATGTTTGTTCAAATAGAAATTTTAATACATAACTGCAGAAACTAATGTCATAAAAAATACTTACTGAAGTTTGAATGAATTCAAGAGAAGATTGCAATAAATTTCTACAGATATTATACAGTGGTGAAAATCCGCAATATAACTTTTCTCTTTACCATGTATCCTAGCCACTTCATATCCACAATTCCGTGTATAATTTACCTTATCTCGCTGTAGCCTCGCTACATCTTGCCAGAACCACTGCCAGAGCTACTGCGAACTCCTCGGGTTTTACAATTTGCAGAACATCGAAAAATAAAAGGTTCCGAACACATCCGTAGGGGTGATAATCCCACAAAAAATGGTTATAGTGTTTTTCATCTGTAAACTAGCGGTATCATTCATGTAAATGTTAATTTTACCAATAAATTTACAAATCCAATTACACTTTTGAATTTGAACAATACATTATCTAAGTTTAAAAGTTTCCTTTATTCACTTTATATCAGCTTGTCCTAGGAAAAAAAGACCGTTGACGTTAAGGAGGCTGGGGGGTCAACAAATTAACCACCAGATTTAACTTAATTTTTTAGATATGATATCTTAAGCTGTCAACTATCATTTGGCAAAGAAAAATTTCAAAAATTTTAGTTTTAAAATTTGATCATTTTCTATATCTTCATATGGAGCTCTTCTTCTAAAGGAGATCAATATAGTCTAAAAATGGCCACAACCCTCCAGCCTCTTTAAATAAATACAAATATATATGCACTGATTCCTTAAACATCACTATCACACATCACTTAAATTGAGAATGTGATACAGCATTTGCGTACATAAATTCCTAATGTGTATCTGTCTTTGGTGCAGATTGTTCTTTAGACGCTCCTTTTCTCGAGACTCAGTACTCCATCGCTGATAATCTGATTTATATTTGCTTTATTAGCCATATCTTTCTTTTGTATCAACACTATAAAAGAAAGGTTTTTTCTTAACTGATGATTTAATGGATTTTGAGTAATAAAAATCTTTTTAAATATTTATTTGTATAACGTTTTATTAAATATTCATTTATTTGTTTATTTATCCGTTTATGCATTCAAGTGCAGTGTATTTATTTTCAATTTTAAGAAAACTCAAAAGTAGCGTTCATATGTTTTCATTGTAACTGTATTTATTGCCTAGCCTAAGTAGTCTTACTGGACAAAAATTACCAAAAGTAAATCTCATAATAACGATAATAATAATTAGATAGTATAATGTCTTCCAATAAAAATACCGTTCACGGTAGCTCAGTCGGAAGAGCGCTCGCTCCGTGATCGGGAGGTCGTGAGTTCGAATCTCGGCCGCGACAGACCTAAGTCGATAAAAAAATAGGTAGCAACTGTTCCTTCGCCATGCGCTCGGCACTTTGAAGTGAAAGTTGCGGGTCCTTCGGATGAGACCTTAAAAACCGAGGCCAAGTGTCACGGCAGGCGTTGGCACGATAAAGATCCCTCACTGCTTAATGGCCCTGAGTGCCGAGTAAAGGTCAAAATTTGAAGCCCTTCACCGGTATATGGTGACGTCTCTATATGAGTGAAAAATTCTCGAATGGGACGTAAAACAATACACAATCAATCAATCAATCCAATAAAAGTAGTAATTATAGGGAAAATATATAAATCCATTTAGTTCAATGGAAGGCTCCTAATCCATAATATTACATGTATATTCAAACAGGTGTACAATGTGTACAAATTTCTATTTTATGCTTAGTCATTGAAAGTTAATTATTTAAATGAGGAATCCAGAGAATGTTGTGACTGGAGTGTCACTTTGCACCCAATAACCGTAACCATGTTTATATCTGACCCATACCGTGTCCCCCTGCTGTAGTCGTAAAGTTACCAGGTTAGTACCTGTCTCGTAACTTTCGTGAGGCGGATTAGCTACAGCTCCTGCTCGAACTTTGCTAGATCCATTTAACACAATGTCTACAAATATACTTTTCTGTTGGTAACTTTTGATACTGACATAAAATATATAATTTCCAACAACTGGTGCAGTAAAGATTCCGGTGTATCGGTTATACCCTCCTCCCACGTTGTTGATTACTTTATTGTACACTAACGTCCCACTGTTCCATGAGCTGCTATCAAAGGTCAATCCAGCAGTAAAAGCGACCCTCACAAGCATATCTACAAGTTTAGAGTTATGTAATGAACAGAACAAACACATGGTAAGAATAACAATTATCAATTTTATAAATGAATGGTATAGAAATAATGTCATTTGACCATGTTAAGATAAAATACTAGATATAATTTTATTTTATTTGAGTACATTTTGAATTTCATATTTTGTTTCCTTTTTACATTCATTAAAAACAATTACTTCTGGTAATATTCATTTGGAACACCTCCAGAGACGACACAGTGGAGGACAACTTCATCTGTCATTTTGGGTTTGTTTTACTTCAGTCTTTATGTCCCCAATAGTTTTGTTAATATCATCTAAATGAAAATTGATTTTTAAAAAATAAAAACAATCCAGAAAACATCGTAATGCTAAAAGAAAAGAATGTTACAAAGACATATGCTTGAATTGACTTTATCATAGTCTCGATGGTGATAAAGACGGAAAAAATACATGTAGTAGTAGTAGGACAGTTTTTGTACCATCTACGTGCGCCAACATCTCATAATGATTCTTTTCATATTCATAAAATAGATAATAACGAGGAGTGATCTATCTAACAAAAAAATCCATAAACAATGCAAATCTGTGGACGGGGCAATAAACACAGACACCATGAAATTGCTAAGGTGGAATCAGGTGCCTAGAAGGAATAAGCATCATTTAACAGGATTTGCTATATATGATTATATGAAGTTTACTCACTCTGAAGATATCCGATATGCTGATATTTCATCCCCAACGAACGATGTATTTTTGTAAATTCAAATTTATATTATAAAATATATACATTTGTGCACATTTCAAGAGATTATCTTTATATATATGTATGTTATTATGAAAAATTGAACTAAAACGTTCGTCTAGCTCATATTCAATTGTCGTATTTTGTTTAAGCAAATAAAAATTGCAAAATTAAATGATGCACCCGTTTTTTTTTTTAAGTTTCAGTTTCAAAAATTAAAATAAAAAAAGAATAAGAATCCTTTCAACATGTCAGGAAATATAATGAAGGACCATATTTCATTTGGAGTTGGATTTGCGAAATAATTGCATTTAAGGAGGATGGGGGGTCCACAAATTAACAGTCAGATATAACTTTATTTTACAGATATGATATCTCAAGCCGTCAACTATCATTTGGCAAAGGAAAATTTCGTACATTTTAGTATTTAAAATTTAATCATTTTTGTATATCTTTATATGGAGCTCTCCTTCTAAAGGAGATCAATATAGTCTAAAAATGGCCATAACCACCCAGCCCTTTTAAAGGAATTAATACAAGTATAAATATGATAAATATGTAGTCCAAACAAAAAATGCTTTTGGAAAAGATTCTTTTTTTAAAGAAAAATAAATTGTTCTTTAAAAAATAATTGGCTTTTCTGAGCCTTTAATACCTACTTTGTCGTTACAATACCTTTATCTGGATTTGGGATTTTGAAAACAATCAAAATTTATATTCTTTTACCAGAAAAAAGAAATGCTTACCAAACATTGAAGACATTGTAGCATTCTGGGAATTTTCCAGGTTAAACAATGACTTTGATATATCTGTGTTAGAAACAAATAAATCATTGCTCAACGTTTCCAGTGAAGCATTTAATTTAGTTGACAAAATTTCATACTTCTGATCTATCAATGCCGGGATGCTCTTGTCTATTTCCAAAGTGTGTTTATTCAGTTCCAAAAGAGTAACTTTCAAGTTTTCAAGTCTTGCACTGATGTTTTTCTCAAAAGTTTCTCTGTCAACTTCAAGTTGTTTTTCAAGTCCAAGAACATATTTACTCATTTGAGTATTGTTTTCCTTGACTGTTATTGATGTGTCTTCATGCCTTGTATTTTCAAAGATAAGTTTCTCGTTTTCACGTTTTAGTTCGTTCACTTCCTGTTGTAATGCTGTTACCTTTAACTCCGTTTTCTGCTGTGACGTTTTCATTGCCACCATACTATGTTTTAAGTCGGCCATATCCTTCATAATTGTGTACACATTTTTCACTATTCTTATTATTGTTTCTTGGTTCATAAGTTGCCTCAGTCCGTCCACACTTTTCAAATCGATGTCTTTTGTGCCCAATTTATTAATATTTTGACCACCAATGTCTGTGAGTATAGAAAGACTTTGAATATGAAGAATATGTAGGACGCTTAGAGCAAATTCAAGAACGTGCTTCATTCTTAATGCCATGACTTAAAATGCTAAATAATGGTCATGTTTTTCCTTTAATAAGGCTTTTTATTTTTTGGTGTTTTAAGAGGAGATTGAAGGTGCCATCTTTTGACATTTATTTATGTTCCATATATATACATAAATGAGATTGATTTTTGTGGTACATATTATTCAAAGAAACAACTCTTGTCATAATGGAGGAAAGGAAAATTCCGTCTTCATTAACTTAATGGGATCCTTTTTTAAAAACAAAAACTGCTTGACATAATAATTCGATCGTTAACATTTTTCACGGTCTATTTTTATTTCTTTCCTTCTTTCTTTTTTGCATTCTACGGGCAGAAGCAACTATTCATAGATTACATGAACTATTGACAAGAAAGACATCTCTGTGTAAAAATATTATTTTGTTAAAAAATATTTAACACTCGAGAGAAACTCAACAATTAGTATCTCTTCTCTACAATATCGACACTCTCACTCAAGTTTGATTCTAAAGTTTCATTCAAGTTTTCTGATCATTTAATGATTGAATGTGCATTTTTAAGTTTTAATGCATATAACGAGTGTTTAAGTTAAATATGGAGGACATATAGTGGGGTTATTTTACATTTTTATTGATACATAGTCATTGGACATAAGTATTCGAAACTGACGTAAAACACACGAATGACGGTAAAAGTTGTCATATATATTTTGGATCTTGCTATTTAAAGAGAAAATACCGGGTTCAAAAATTTTCCTCAATAAACGTCACACATTTTTGGTGACTTGAATATGTACAATTTTGTCTGTTCTACTCTAGAAATTATTCGATAAGTTAAACAAAGTGCCAACGACGGAAAACGGAAGAAATTCCGGATACCATTTTTAACACGTGAAAGGTTGTTTACAAAACAGATATGAATATATCAAAAATTTGAAGTACGACGAATACTTATCAACAGTATTTTGAAAAAAAAAAATTGGCAGTGTAGAAAACAGCATCGTTCTGGAAGAAAACCGAGTCCAGCTTTCAAGACGGGTGAAAAGTAACAAGAGGAAACTTAAGATGAATTTTCAAATGCTAATAATAAAGGAAATGATTAGAATATAAAATAGAATAGAAAATAATAAAGAAAGAAATATAAAATACGGCGAGAGATAAAACGTTCATCGATGCCACAGAAAACACGCCTACCATGGAGTAAGGAACGAAAGAGTTGTTACTGTAGATCTTCAATGGAAAAAAAACTTGATATTCAGAGATGTATGCCAGGGAATTATTAGAAATTATAACCGTGTGTACATTTTACCGAGGGCCGACGAAATCGACTAACCGACGTATATGCGCCATCGAAAACTTTTATAATCTGGGTGGATAAAACTCACAATCTTCTTTAAATAATCTTCGCCTTTGTGCTAATTTACTGCAAAAATTGGAGCTCAGTAGCGACAATTTTTCCAAAATCGCCCAATATGCTGGTAGAAAAAATGTGATGTATCTTCTACAATGACAAACCTTTGTTTTCCTTAAATTGCTATTGTTACATGTATTAATGCGCACAGCGAATCTTACCACGAACAATTGACCAATCGTTTAATGAGTAACAACGTTAACTGGAAAACTACATATTTACATTTTACTTCGAACACGTGATTCAGGTCAATGTACGATCCGATATTAAATGGACTGCGAAAAACCACTTTCGAGCATGGAAATGATAGAATAAATTTGGACATATTGCTTTTCGCCTACGAAATGCATGGAAAAAAAAATTTCATTGTGCCTTTCCGATCGCTTGTAGATTTGATTTTTTCCAAGCATATAATTCCTGTAGTATCCGTAGTAAACCATAATGCAATTCGAGTCTTTCAGCTGATTTGTCAGTTTAAGTCATATTGGTACTTTATTTGCTAATCTGACACCAAAAAATAGTTACACTTCCCATGCAAATATGTTTGTCGAAAAAGAAACTTGAACAGAAAACTGAAGAAAATAATGTTATAAAGAATACTTATTGAAGTTTGAATGAATTCAATAGAGATTGAAGTACATTTCTACTTTGTACTTATATTATACAGTGATGAAAACTGAAACGCAACATGACTTTTCTGTTTACCATGTCTCCGCGTGCTAGTCACTTCCTAGCCATATTTTCGTGAAAAATTTACCTTACATCGTTGTAGTCTCGCTAAATCTTGCCAGAGCTACTGCGAACTCCTCGGGTATTATAATTTGCAAAACATCGAAAAATAAAAGGTTCTGAACACATTACTAGGGGTGTTTAAGCTCTCATCCGAAAGACCTGTGACTTTCACGTCTAGTGCCGAGCGCTTGGCGAAGGAACAGTCACTACCTTTGTAACGTCTTAGGTATGACGCCGCGCGGCAAACGAGAATCGAACCCGGGACTCCCCATCAGGAAGCAACGCCCTACCAATAGGTTACCGTGACCGGCCGCACATGGAGAAAATGTCAGTTTGTACGCCCTGAAACAATATAAAAGCATAATTAACTTCTCATGTAATGTTAAATTTCCACGAGGTCTCAGTACGTAGTAAATAAAGTAATTCGTAGCTTTATTTACACACACACAATTAAATTCGTCAAATACCTCAGGTGGAATCAATCCTCCCCGGCGGGAGCCTACTATAAAAATAGAGGAATCTGCGTATCACACAAAGAAGTCCATCACTTAATGTATGATCAATTTCTTATATTGCCGGGTGCATCGCATGGAATCAACTCAGTGCATTATAGATAAATTACGATAACAAATTTTTATCGTATTAATTATGACATGAAAATTTGATATTTGTTTTAGAAGGAACATGCTTGAATATTAATGTAAGACCTTAAAATTGGACTTCATCTCTAGGGCCTATATTTGTTTAGTTTCAATTTTATGAAAAAATCTCGAATAAAGAAAGACTCGAGAAGTAATGCTCCTCGAGAACATTATTTTTTAAAAGAGGATCTCTCAAAAATAATTCTTAATTTACTGGGAGAATTTATTATAGCAATGGGAAGAGGTATCTAACGAATTTAGATGTTGTTCTAAGGATCTGTTTAGAATAATTATTAAATCTTGAATACAGCAAAGGAATGCCTGTGATTTCCCAATATAGATTCCTATAGTTTGATAAGTTGGATCAAACTAATGGAAAATAATTTGGCTTCCCATTATTAATAATTTTGGCGCTCCAAATCACATGATTTTGCTGTGATAAAAGAACCCATAAAGTAACTTCTTTTGTATATATTGTTGCAGTTTTTTTCCTTAAACAAAAATCGAAGATAATGAAAATTTTCATATGTGATACTAGTGAATTAACCCCCTAAAGGAATTAAACCCCGGCCTGCCACTTGATCCAACAAGCACGATTTTATTTTATATCTGGATTCAAATTTGATCATCTAGCTTTATTAATTGTTTATGCAAAAATTACCTTATTTCAATACTTTTAATTAATATCAATATCTAAAACTCAATTCGAAAACTAACACTTTCACAAAATTAACGTTAAGACAAATGTTCATAGGTTAAGCAAGTTGAACATCAGAGCTTATAATATACATAAAACGTAATTACTTATATCTAATTCAATTTAATTGGATATAAACACCATTCCGATAGGTATACAGTCTATGTTCTAGTTTTCATACTACACAAAGTCATATATTTAAAATACGAAATTCAGAGAACGTGGTGGCAGGAGCGTCAATGTATGTGTAGTATCCTGTACCAAAATGATGTAGTAACAGTATGACCCATACTGCGTCTCCCTGCTGCAGCCGTAATGTTACTTGGTTTATACTCTCTAACTGATAATAAAAGTTAGTTACGTAAGCCTTTGCTTACGCACACATTACGCACTGCAAGTAGTGCAGGGCTTAATGTGCGCGCAAACAGTTAAACCCGCAGGATGCCTCACCTGGAATCAACTGTGATCGGCCGAAGTCGATCACAAAAATTAACCAAATGCCACCGTAAAAAGATGGGCTTTAAGATGTTTTTGAGAGTGTGCACAGTTGGAAATGATTGAAAGTATGAAGGTACAGAATTCTAGAGGGATGCTGCAGTCACATAATATAAAGGAATGCTTACCAAAAAATGAAGATCGGGGACGTAGCATCGTTTTTGAAAGGTGTGGGGGGGGGGGGAGGGAGGCAGCCAGAGAAAAAAAATTCAACCTACCTGAAAAAAAAACTTGACAGGCAAAAAAAAAAAAAATTGTCCAAACTCGAAAATCCTTTTCGTGTTTTGTGTGTGTGGTGTGGGTGTGTGTGTGTGTGGGGGGGGGGGAGTAGGTAGGTTCCAACTTCTTTCAGTACCAAATTTTATTCATACACTACTACAAAACCCTTATTTTACTATTTGTACAACAAAAAGTGGGAGGACCAACCGGTCAATTCACATTTAAATGGAAACAGTGGGGGGGGGGGGGGCACCCGCCCCCCCCCCCCCATTGCTACGTGCCTGAAAATATCACTGCATTCTAAGAGTTTCTAGATTCATTACGGATATTTTTCGCTAGAAACATGTAAATCATTTTTCGAAAATTCAAGGGAAGTATTCATGTTTGTTTAATAAATATAATATTTTCCCTCTATCGATGCAGGAATATTCTTGTCTATATTTTCAAGGCGCCTTTATTCAGATCAAGAAAAGTAACTGAGAGATATCGAATCTCAACTTACAAGTCTCCAGGTATGTTACTGGTGTTTTTTCTCAAAATCTTCCCTTTTATCCTCAATTTCTTCAAACTCAGGAATGTGTTCATCCATTTCAGTGAAGTTTTCTCTGACTGTAAAGAATATTTCACTATACCTTCTGTTTCCAAGCTCAAGTTTCTCATTTTCACATTTCAGTTCGTTTCCCTCTTCTTGCAATGCTGTCACCTCTAAGTCAGTTTTCTGCTGTGATATTTTCTATGTCTCCATACTTTGTTTCAGGTCGACCATTTCCTTTATAACTGAGTGTACATTTTTCACCAGTGCTATTCTTATGATCTTTTCCTGATTCAAATATTGACTTACAATGTCCATATTTTTCGAATCAATGTCATATGAGTCAAGTTGAGTTATATATTTGACCACTGTTGTCTGTAAGTATAGAAAGACTTTAAACAGAAAATAAATTAAGGTGGCCTAGCGCTTAACTCATAGCGTGCTTCATTTATGTCTTTGTATAAAATAATTGGAGTTTGAATGAACGATTATATGAGTCCAATAAAAAGGTTTGAATTTTATGTTTCTGAAGACGAAGATTGTATCATTTATGTAAATAATATCTTTGAAGATCATGCTGGTGATGTGATGTTTGTAGTTTGGTTAAAGTTTTCATTATAGTGGAGAACACATTCATTTTGCATTTATTACCTTTTGGGATCGTTCCCTATCCAAATTCTCTGACGAAAAATGGAATCATAGCATATCTCTAAGAACTATCTGGCATTGTGGAAATTATTGTAAGGGTGAATGAACTACCCTTATTTTTTGATCAACAAAGAATCCTGCATGCTTTGTTGTTAAGCCGTTGACGATGAAGTTGTGCTAAACGTCCACCTCTATGTTTATATTTTTGATCATGTTCAACACTAACTCATGTATATGAACTAAAATATTTTAGTGGTGCTGTCTAATCGACACTGGTCTTCTTATAACTAAATCATTTACAGTCAAAACTCAAACTCCTGAGAGAAAATGAGACGTAATTAGCGTAGTCATGGACATCGGTCTTACAATAAACCTTTTACACTCGATGTCTCCTTTGATTCACTACTACCTTATGTAAATAAACAGTTAAGTCTTCATCACATTTGCACCAAACTTTACTCTGTCCCTTTGAAACTTTTAGATAGTCTATTTGAAAAAGTCAAAGAAGGACCATAGTTGGTTTCTTCGACACCAGAATGCAGGCTCGAATCTGTGATTATGGATATTACAAATCATAAGATTTTTAATCACAACGTTTTACGGAAGAAAATACTGCTAGTACAACCCTTTTACCCCTTAACTTCAATATGCCAACAAAGGAATTGATGCAATTAATGTAAGTAATAGTCTGTTACATCTGTTACATTGAATAAATTAAAAGAAATAATAAACAGAAATAAATTAAAAAAAATGAATTTGTTTTTCAAAGTATTTGCCAGTATGTACAGTGTTGACAAAATCCGTAGTATTTAAAATGACGAGAACTAAAGACTTTTACCACAGGTAATTACAATCAGCTGTATTTCAACTTTGTCTCACAATATATTATTCGAAAGTTATATTTTACATGTTAGTTCTTTTAAGTAAAATTCTTGAAGATAAAAAGTATAAAACTGAGTTGTAGGTAAGTACACGAATCAAACCTAGACTTAAATTTTCTTGATAAATTTTAAGTAAGATAACTGTAAAATCTGTATTATAATTGAGGCAGAAGTCATATAACATCAAAGCAAAGAAAATTTGCAAAAGGAAGAAAAAAATATTGTTTTTATCTTACTGTATATCTTACTGTTTCTTACGATCGCTAAAGCATGAAGACATAATACATACCTTTCTCCAATGATGCGATTAGTACTTGTGAAGGGTGTACTGAATTCTGAAGATTATCAATCAGAAACCAAGGTAGCTTTTTACCTGCCGGTCTCTCAGCAACAAAACATCCATATAACACGGCAAAAAAAGAGTAGGACATAGTCAAAATAATAATGTTTAATATACAATGTTTATAACAACATACAAAATATGTACAAATGAAAGAAAATCTATTATTATATAGTCTATAAATAGCCCCTATATAATCTATACAAACGCAAAAAGTTCATAACACTACATATTCACCGGATTTGAAGCCGTATTCACCGGAGGGTGAGTGCGCGTGCAGTGGCATTGTGACGTCACAATCAATACCTCAAACAACGTTGAGCACAATGGTTGCAACGGTCGGAGCTAGCTGGTTATTTGAGCAGGAAAAATTGTTTCGCAAGTCTATGGCAGGATTATTTTCTTAACATTTCGATGTCTCACACACAGCGAAAGGAAAACATGGAAGATATAGGTTGTAATCTGGACATTTGATTATTTTTCTACGACAGAAGTTCGTTAATGAAAATGGAATCGTCAGGTAGTCTTCACGTCTTATTCATTCAAATTCTGATTATATAATAAAACAATTATGGACTCTTTCGATGGTGAATATGGTTTGTTATTCACCAGAAAAATATCAATATTGACCTCGGCTTCGCCTCGGTCAATATTGATATTTTTCTGGTGAATAACAAACCATATTCACCATCGAAAGAGTCCATAATTGTATAATATTGCCCAGGAAGTACATTTAATTATAATACGGGACTGATTGCATTTCAGTTAAACTACTAATTAATTAAAAATTAAAACTATTTCTTTTTTGTTTTCAAAAGTATTAAATATAAATAATGCACAAAATAATAAGCACATGTAATTTTATAAAAATCTTTGATTTTTATTTTACATTTGAATGAATAATGTATCACTGGGTCATATTTTGATTGATTTTTTACTAATTGTTAGGCCATTGTTTTATACAGTTTTGACTATGGAGTACTCCGTTTACGTGATTAATATACCGGGCTCACGGAGGGTATAATTGTCGACAAGGAATTTTAAATTCTTACTCCTCTCTGGCGCTTAATCTTACCTCTACAATATCAAAGTGCCTGTGTTTTGTCCCTTTAATAATTTGTATTCTTCAACGGAATTAAAAGATTGATCCCTGTTTATTTTCTTCACCTTTTTCAGGAGGTATGCGTGAAATTAATACATTTTCATTTAATATATCCGATATATCCTACTGAACTCGTTCAAAAAGGAACTACAGAATGAAACACATTTGATTCATATTTGGATGTTTCACTAAAACAACACATTGAAGACAAACTAACAACTAAATTTATCGATAAATCTAATGACTTCAACTCGTCAATTTCCATTCTTTTTGTAGTTTTATACCATTATCACCCGAATATGGTGTAAATGTCTCCTAGTTTTATCAGCAAAAGCAAGTCCTACAAAAATAATTTTTAAAACCGAAGCAAGCTAGTTACATATACGTTGATCAGAATAAGGATCAGGATATCTTAGACTAGTACATATATGCATGCTCTTATTGTTTTTACATCACGTGAAAAATAGTTTTTTTTTTCAATCACTAGAAGTATTGCTGTTGTAAAAGTTTTTTCTGCCACCAGAAATCTTGCCGAGGATGATAATTTCTTCTTGGGTTGCCATGTTAGTGAAGTCATTAATGCACTGTGAACAGTTTATGAAAAAATATGACCATTTAACACAAGTGGAGTAAACCCAGTCTGATCCATATGACTTTACAATTCAGACTCGGGTGCTTGTAAAATAACAATTTCCTTTGTGCCTCGTATCTTAAATCATTGTTACACACTTCGAGTCAGTGGAATGCTCGAGGAAGTCGTTTGTTTGTTTAACGTCCCTTTCGAGAATTTTTCACTCATATTGAACGTCACCAGTTGCCGGTAGAGGGCTGCAAATTTAGACCTATACTCGGCACTCATCGCAATTGAGCAGTGAGGGATATTTTTCGTGCCAGCACCTACTGCAACACGGCACCTCGATTTATACGGCCTCATCCGAAGGACCGGTCTCCACGTTCCGCAGTGGGATTCGAACCCTCGACGTAAGGATCAACTTCTTACTCCGCGACTCTAGAGCAAATGGTCTTACCATTGTGCCACGAGGGTGACAACAGAGAAGTCGTAAAAACAACCACATGTACTTTTATTCTTTCTTAATCCTTTTTTTTTTTCTTTTTGATTGATTTCCGTAAATAAGGTTGGTTTCTGTTATCTTTCTAAGTGAAAGTTTCTTAGTGAGAGATATACATGTAAATGAAAGAGATACCTCTTTCTCATAGAGGTTCTCTGTAAGTTGAGAGATGCATTTTCATGTATCTCTTTTTTAAGAGATATCTTAGGTTGCGCCCCGTGTTAGTTTCAAAAAGTCATAATAACCCATGCGGCAGTAATTCTGCTATTTTTTTTTTTATTTCAAACAATTAACTGTATGAAAGCTACATATCATTCAATAGAATTGCATACTTAATACATTCTAAAATAACTATTGATCAAATTTTCCATTAATCAAATATATTAATTTGACTATTCCGTTAGTTACATCCAAAACGCATATAGACAGGTATCGGAAGCGTCGCACACGCAATAACAGAATTTTGATAACTTCCATAAAACAAACAATATAAACATAAATTTAGCAGAAAAATTCAAAATATGTTATAAATGATGTAAATTCCTATAATTGTGATGTCGTCCAATCCGTCTGCTGTGAAGGGGTTGCTCAAAATGCAAGAAAGAGATGTACATAAGCATTAACCGGAGAAATAGAGCATGACCATGAAATGTCATTTGGTACTTAAAATACTAAATAAGCTCAAATTTTGAAATTACATCTCGGTAATCCTTTTGGTGTGTAAGGAACTATATTTTAGAATAGAATGATATCGTGCGTTGATATGTATGTTGGGTACCTTATATTTTGTAGATTCATTGGGAGGATATTGAATAAGGTATTGTGTCAATATTTAGGTTCAATGTCACAAAGTTTTTAAGGATCGGTGGAATAACTATTTATTTAATACTGAGTGAAAAATCAATTGTTATATTTTTGATTCTACAAAAACCTTTTTATATTAAAGGTGCTTAGACACAGATTTGAAGTTAATATTTTCTCAAATTTTCTGTATAATTTCATGACTTATATGTTGCTATAGCATTTCATACTAAAATATAATAGAAATCTTATTTCATCTCGAAGTTATTGTAACTTCAAATTTCTGGACGCGTTTGATTGACACATTCTTGCACTTTCACAAATTTTAATTTTATTCTTAATACTTAAGAAAAGTGGCAATTTTGTTGTGTATTAATGAAAAATATTAAAACTATAATCAAGAAAATTCAGAGTAGAAATATTCGAAAGCAAAACCCACTCACAGTATTGTCAGGCCGTGCTCAGTGGTGTGTGCAGACTTTAACAATTGAACACACCCGGTGAATCGTAAACATTAACAATAACAGAGCTCGTGCCCTGTTTACAAAAACAGTTTAGGTTTCACGGGTGTATTCAATTTGTTAAACTCTGTACACAACACTGAGGACGGGCTGACGATATTCATGTGATATTAGTGAGGGGGTTTGCTTTCGCACATTTCTACTCTGAATTTTCTGGATTATAGATGTAATGTTTTTCATTAATACACAACAAAATTTTCTTTTCTTAAACATTAAGGATAAAGATAAAATTTGTGAAAGTGCAAGGATGTGTTAATCAAACGCGTCCAGGAATTCGTAGTTCCAATAATTTCCAGGTAAAATAAGTTTTTAATTATAATCGTGTGAAATGCTATTGCAATATATAAGTCATGATATTATACAGAAAATTTGAGAAAATATTAACTTCAAATCTGTGTCTAAGCACCTTTAATACGAAAAACATATTTATATAGAATTTCAACTTGAGATGTCGTATATGTTCAGAATAATTGCGGTATCACATATACATGTATGTACAATATGTATCTATGTGTCACAATTAAATTCAACAGCAAAAACGTCACATTTAAATACTACACTCAGTAAATTAATTTCGTTTTTAGAATTTTTTTTTCTAATTTGGTCTCATACAATATTAAAACAAAATGTTCAAAAGCAATGCTTCATTGAGATGTGAAATTGAATTGATTCTTGAAAGAAGTGTTTGTTTTACAAATGTAGAGGCTATCTAAGAAGTCAACATTGAATGTAACAACATTGTTCAAAACTCGTAATCTAATTTTGGTAGGATTAATCATATGTATAGTCATTAAATATAGACAAAATGAAAAATAAAGGATTTTTAGCAAATGTGCATGCCTTCAAAAAGTAATTAGTATATTCAAAAATAATTTGAATAGAATTGAGACAAAGTCCTCACAAAAAATTAATGTCAACATGTTATGTCACGTACATAAAAATAAGGCATTTTGACGTCATTACGTGCACTTGCATAAAATCATCTAAAACATCACAAGATTTTATCCGAAAACTTATTCTTTTTGCTATGGATGAAATAAAAATTTACCATTGATAACGATTTTTTTAAAAATTAATTCAAAGTTCTGTGTATTTCTATATGAAAGCAAACGCCATTTACAGTGTATACACTGTATCAATATATCCTTGTCAGTATCTGTCCAGAGGTACGCATCACGCAAAGTTCGAATTTCAGGGAAAAAAACCACATACATATAAATTCATATTCATGATTTCAAATTTGATTTTTCTGACAATAAATTGTGTTAACGCTCTATGATGCTTGTAAACCGTACTACATGGGGAGTTGGAAGGTATTTTACATTTGGTAGTCGAATTGAATCAAGGATGGAGAATTGGGGGATTTTACCTGAATTTCAGATTTTCACTAGCATATTGACAATTATTTCTTTTTGTCACCAAACTGGTAGCATTGTTCGAAATTAAAAATATTAAAAATAGCCGCCGTTGTTATGGAAACAGAAGGCGAGATTGGGGTGAAATACGCTATTGCTTTCAATTACAAATCTTTGTTTTCATGAGAATTTTAACAAAAAATAATGATATTTGGATATAAGAAAATCCTTCCTTTCTTCATCTTTTCCTCATTAATCTCTTTATTATATTTATTTATTTATTTTTTTTTCTTTGATAGTTTAAAAATGCTTCCAAAATTTTTAAAAAAAATCTAGTTTAGGGAAGAGACGCTCCCTCTATGCAATATTTTGTACAACCTGTCCAAAAACCCGGGAACGGACCCGAAGACCTTAACATAATTTATCCATGGATAGGGCGTAAAAATAGGGATGATTATAGATACCTAAAATGTATCAATCATGTATCAATATTTTGTTTATCGTGATATTCTTGACGTATACATGTAACTTACAATTTTTGTTCCATAAAAAGTTTTAAAAACATAACTTTTCGAAAATTTCATTGCATTATGTACAGGTGTAAATGTATTCTGCAATCTACAAATACATCTTTCTGAAATAATTCATAATTGATGGATTAAAAGAAACAAATTACATTTTGTTAAGCAATTAAATGACATAAATTCTTTTTTAAGCGTATCAAAAAAGAAAGTATTCCAGATTACCGATAATCGACTTCAAGCAAAAAGCATCACAATATATCGGCATATCGTTACACCCCTGTTTTAATCAACAAGGAGAACACTTAAGGAATTTGAAATTAACTGATTGATTAATATTTTTTTTATTCTTTCGTTCTTGAAATTGAAATGCAGAAATATAATAATATTATTATGTTTAAAAATTTTAAAGTAACCTATAGCTAATTTAGATTTAAAATGATATAATGTTCTGATTTTTTTCATAAGCTTCTAATATGAAATTAGCTGAAAAATGTGTTCAAAGCCTTATCTTTTATGACTTACAGGCTTGGTTTAATGATTTAAATCTGCATCGTGATGAAAGTATGTAAGAAACAGTCTCCAAAACACTCTTTGTCCACATTTTCTGAATATAACAAAAAAGTATGAAAACACATAAAACAGGTAAATTGCATTAATATCCTAAGGAAGGGAGAAGGTGGAGGGAGTGGGAGGAAAAAACCTAAATATTTTTTAATAAATAAATACCAAACTTTGAAACTGCCCCTTATCAAAAATCTTTTTTCATTGAGAAGGTGGGGGGGGGGGGGGTCGATTCTCGCTTATATATATATATATTTAAGGAATCACTGTCTAGTTAGTAGAGTATGCCAGGGCATCAACGATAGTTGGAAACGTGGGATAATTTGCATATATTCTCGTGACATTAGTTCTAAGAGTGTAGCATATTTTCCTTGATAGAGGTTATAATTAGTGGTTACTGAAATAAATTCTCCGATTCAGTTTCCTTTACACTTCAACGATTCATTGCTGATAATTACTTCTGAATTCTCACTTATTTAGTGTTAAATAATAATAAAAATTTAACACTACAACCAAAAAGAATTACACTTCCCTAATATACACTAAAGAAAAATGTACAACAGAGCTAAAACAGATAAAAAGTGTCATATTATAATATACATGTACATACTACCATAGTGCATGCAGTTTATCAGTTATGGTATCTGGATTCATAAAATTCAATAATAACCCAAAGCCACATTTTTGCACTTAAGTAGGAAAACAATATTTGTCATTTAAAGTCATTCTCAGCTCAAAGTTTAAATAAGAAATCCAGAGAACGTGGTGAGAGGAGCTTCACTGTGCGTGGAATAACCTGTACCAGAGTTATGTTTAACCCATACCGTGTCCCCCTGTTGTAACCGTAATGTTACCAGGTTTGTACCTGTCTCATTCTGATCATGAACATTAACAACGTAAGCCATGGCTCGAACCTTGCTTGATCCATTAAGAACAATGTCTACATATATACTGTTGGTAGTGTAACTTTGGATACTGACATAGAATACATAATCTCCTTCTACTGGTGCAGTGAAGATTCCGGTGTTTGAATTATAACCACCTCCCGCGTTATTGATAACTTTATCGTACACAAGTTCCACTGTTCCAGGAGCTGCTATAAGACGTCACTCCGGCGGTAAATGATACTCTCTTAGACAAATCTACATGTTTAGAGAAGAGTTAATGTATTTGTAAGAAAAAGAAGAAGAACGCAGAATAGAAAAGTTAACAATAATCAACTTCAACAAAACAGATACATAGGAATGTCCTAAAAAATATCATTAAGGTGATGTTAATTTAAAATGACACTTTTTTTTAATTTTATCTCATTATATATTTTGGTAGTATTTTCTCATTGAATTTTTAAATTATTTACCACATCTATTTCTTGTAACATTCATTCGGAACACCTCCAGAGACGACACGGTGGAGGACAACTTCAGCTGGTCATACTGAGATTGTTTGACATCAGTCTTTATGTCGCCAATAGTTTTGTTGATATCATCTGAAAAAAAAATGTTGACCACTTAAATAAATCCGACTAGATCCTTTTTTAGATGACTTATTTACATCTTTAATGACAGAAATACAAAAAAATATTGCAACTGAAAATTATATTAGATAACAATATATAATTCAATTTTCCTTACTTTCATCACTTTGAACTAATGTATTTCTATAGAGAATTATTTTCTCTTCATTTTCCGATGAATGTAATGTCAATATTAGTATCCGAACTACTTTTCATTACTACTTTTGATACAATTATTGTCAATGTTTGTCTTTCCAATGATAATAGAAGCGCGATTGTCTTATAAACTAACAGTCTCTAAAACGTACGACAATGTTCTTTTCAGGATTTAAATTCAGCTTCTGTAAATCTTTTGTTTCTCTCCATGTGCTTTAAAGGAAATATTTTAATCATATGTTTCTATTTCTTAATTATACAATAAAAATTCTGGTTGAGAAGAAAAAAGAAAAATATTCAAATAAATTATTAAGCGAGGTAATTGTTGTCAATGGGTAATGCCGGGGATGGCAAGGGATATAACACTGTTAAGAAGCACGTGTTTTACGTTTTTTATTTGTAAAGAAAGAATTTACATTGAATTTAGTACAAATTGAAAACCAAACAAGAAAAAAAATTGTTATGCAGGTTATGAAAATTAAATAAGAAGGACCTTAGACTAAGTTTTCCCGATGTGAGTGTTATTATCACATTCTCACGTATTTCGTCTGCACATCAACCTCATACAGGGTATTAACCATGTTAATTGTCACAAGTTGTACGTGTATTTTAAGGTGTATCGACAAGCAAGTTTATTTCTAGATTTTTTTTTACCTGAAGATATCTCTTTCTAATATTACATTGCACTCCACTCGACGTGTTACCGTTGACTGTTTGCTTACTGACAACAAAGCAAGTTTCTGTCTGCTTTATGTGTAATCGCTCTTAAAAATTGCACTTGCAGATTTTCATAACTCACGTAATCAATAACTTAGTAAATCATTATAAAGACAATAAAACATAACGGAGAATTCTTTATTTGTACAAAATTTAAAAGAAAATTATACCCGCCTTGTGTACTACAGGCTTTTAGATCCGCTCCCAAGAGTCGTGTAATTTTCCAATCGATATATTTCTACGCACCTGTCGGCATGTAAATTTCGTGCACAATTTTTTGACTTAGCTAAATAATGAGTATGTACATGAAAAGAAACATGTTTTTCGCTGAAATTGAATTATAAGCATTGACTATATAAATTATTTTGTTCATTGAGAAATGAATCTAAAAAACGAATCGCACACTTTTTTATGAAAGCCTTCGGCTTTCATAAAGTGTGCGATTCGTTTTTTAGATTCATTTCTCAATGAACAAAATAATTTATATAGTCAATCCTATAATATTTTTTGAAACATACTCCAATTCTCATGCAGATATATTGGAAGAACCAGGCCATTTTTCACACTTGCCAAGTAGGTTCATTGAATTGAATTGTCGACGGATTTTTCCGTTATTTCCCGATCACGACAAGGAGCACGAGGCAGGTGCGACCGGTTGGCAGGGGATGCTCACTCCTCCATGGCACCTGATCCTATCTCTGATGTTTTTGAGCTCCCTGTTTGCTCTGCTCCCGATTCGTATTGTTTTAATGGACTTTGAATTTGAATACGTTTTGTTATCTCCACTTTTCATTCATTCATTAAATACATATTTATTAAATTTTGATACAAATGTATATGTAATTATATGTCCTCTTAAAAGACAATTTTGTATTTGACCTTCGCACTCTAGAATGGCCTAGACCTCAACATAAATAAACATGCTAAATAAAAAGTTACCTACTTAGGTTAGGTTATGTAAGCTCACATTCTGTTCCGTTATATGCTTTCCTCTGCTTTGGCGGCTATTATGCAATACTCAATATTTGCAACATTATTACATATATTGAAAGTACACACTAGCATACATTTATAAAATCAGATAAACTTGTTTCATAGTATCGTAAAAAACTTAAAGTTTTAAACCGTTTGTGTTTTTGTATGTTTTGTATACCTGTACAATCAGTCTCTCTCTCTCTCTCTCTCTCTCTCTCTCTCTCTCTCTCTCTCTCTCTCTGCGTGTGTGTGTGTGATTAAGATTCATATACAGATGCTACGATAAAATATCATGCATGGATCCTCTTGCTCATCCCCCATTCTCACTTTAAAAAATGTTTTGTTAACCTCTCTAACAAACACAGTAGTTGCAAATTACTTCTATAGATGATTCACACACTTCTGAAAATGTGGTGTCACTGGCAAGTATATATGCGGTTACAACGTTTACTAGTAACCCATAAGAAAAATAAAAATTTGCTTATCACGCAGTACAGTCAAGGTGCGCAATGGAAATATCGACACATATTTGTGATTAAAAATGTATTCGTAATCAGAATGGCGATTATTTTTAGTACATTTTATCCCGCAACTACCCCTTGTATTGACCTAATAAAGGTAAGCTTTATTCGGTCAGTGCCCTAATAAAGCCTCGTGCACGTATTCCAACGTTCTAAAAGCATTGTGACGTCATGAATATTGCAATGTTTACGCCATGGCGTTTTAGTTTCAACTGCAGAGATGTACCTAAATAGGTTGAAAACAGCTCGTTTTGGAGGTCCTGTAAAATGTGTTGCAGGATAAACAAAATACATGGTTACTGTCTTGAAATATAAGCGATATTTGGGGTCTGGTCGAAAACGTGATAGAGGACTCGGCAAGCCTCGCCCTCTATCACGTTCTCTTACCCTCGCCCAAATATCGATAATATTTCAAGACAGTAACCATGTATTTTATATATATATATATATATATATATATATATATATATATATATATATATATATATATATATATATATATATATATATATATATATCAGAGACATGTATTGAGGACGATTAGATTTTATATTTAGACTTGTCACGTGGTGCGGCAGTCACGTGATTTTAACACATTTACTTGCAGTTTTGAGGTCACCTATAAATTTCACTAGTGCAAGGGCATAACTAAATTAAAATTCTAAGTTTAGTTTATAAATATTTTCAACACGCATTGTAGTTTTTGAAAAGTGCTGCGATCCTATATAAATTCTGCTATTTTATTGTTAAAATCGTATTTGTATGACCGCATGCTGTATTTTTTGCTGGTCAACGGCATTAAATATAGATATAATTAAATTATTTTCAAGATTTCATCAGGATCGCAGCACTTTTCATATACCCTAATATTTCTAGAGTTGATTTGTAAAAGCTTACCCTGATCCATTGAGTGTATGCCCTTGCACTAGATCGATTTATTAAGACCCATACATTATTCTCCGATGTACTTGCATACAAATATACGGCAGTATCAATTTAATAGGAAATGTACGGGAAATATATTAATAAAATCGTAAAGAAAACATCGAATCCAAGTTAAAGGCCTATGAAATATCTGTAAATAATATTTCATTTAATTATAGAATACATTTTTCATTGAGAAAATATTACTTGATCCGCCTCTCACTGCATACAAACTGCGTCCAGTTTTACGAAATGACGTCACATCGACAAGTGCATTGCGATCAGTGACTTGATTATAACTTGTTATGTGGGATTTAACTACGACAAAACAGCATGTTGTAGTAAGTTTTTATGTAGTTTGATGGTCTTCTACAGTTTAAAATAGCAAATCATCTCATTTTGTGGTATTTTTAAGAATTGTTGGTTTTGTATGATGTCTTAGTTAATTAATTTTTCCAGTACAAATTTGGCCCCGCCCCCTTTTTGTAGCCTTAACTGTGCTGCGCAGTTCGAATACTTGGTTCCGAATTTTCTATGACAGTAAAGTCACATTGACTCATGTTCAATTATCCTACTTAGTTTCAGGAAATTAATATTAAGTTACATTAAATTATGTAACACATAAACCCACAAATAAGACAAAAATTGTGTGAAATAATTAAACAAAACCTTTTTGAAAAACTTATTAAAGCAAAGTCAGTTTCTAAGTTATGAATGACTACAGTCTTTTTTTTTTTAATTTTTGAGATGAATTTGAGGAATAATCACATTAAAAATTCCTGATTACATACATACATACAGTGCTGCTATCCTATAAGTTGACAATCCTATCCTATCCTATCGTGAATCCTGCATCCACAATCCTATCTTGTGATTTCAGTCTAATCCTATCCTATCCTATCCTGCTACTTTCAGTTTTTTAATATTTAGGAGTTAATTTGACAAAACGAAAAAAAAAAAAAAAAATAAATAATAAAATGACCATCATATAAAAATCAGTTATAATTATGGATTTTATTTAATATGTTTTAATGATAAAAAATAATCGAGACCGACATCCGTTAATTCCCGACACCCCGCACGAATTAATTTTCGAGTACCCAGTTAAAATGTAAACACATGGACTGTAATAAAACATAGGCAAGTACTGATCTAGCGAACGTGTAAAGAAAGTAAGCTTTCAAAATAATTATAGAAAAAAAATTATAATCCGACTTCATTTTGATTTAATTTCACGTACTAACGATGAACGAGAGACGTCACGGTATTTGCGATTGCTTTTCGAATTTATACACTTTGATAAACAAATGGGGTTAAAGTTAGAGAGGGGAAATCGTGGAAAAGGGGGAAAAACAACAACTAAGACTTCAGATACTTTTCTAATGTTATGATTATTAATAAGTAGAATAAACGAACAAAAATTAAGCTCTTTAATTATGAGAATCAGACTATTAATGTCTATACAGTCCCTGAAACGTTCTACTTTCCCATTTTTCCGTTCGCTCACCGTTCGTTCACCGTTCGTTCAGCGTGCGTTCACCGTTCGTTCACCGTGCGTTCAGCGTTCGCTCTCCGTTCACAGTTTTGCGTTCACCGTTTACCGTGCGCTCGCGTTCTCCGTTCACCTTGCGTTCAGCGTTCGCTCTTCGTTCGTTCACTTTGCGTTCACCTTGCGTTCAGCGTTCACTTATCGTTCAGTCTTTACTGTCATTTGGAACTCCGAAGTGAATGGACTTATCTTTTTTTAAGTAAGGATTTACAAATTTAATAATTAACATATCGTGTTTAAAGAAAAAATTATCTTGAATATTTATTTTTATTATTCTACCTTAGCTGTTAGGTTATTTATTGAATTTATCTGGAAAATAAATGTTGTTATAAGTACATGTATGTACCTATGTAGAACGATGCTGAAAAATTAAATTTAAATACGGGCAATATACAGATGCTTCAAGCACTGCAACATTTTGTACCGGGGTAGTTATGTTAAAGACGACAAATCGTTAATGGATAGATAATAACCGAAGTCAATTAATTTACCAAATTCAGCAGAAATACGAAAATATTTATTTATAACACATTTTTTTTCCCAAATTTTACAGAAATACATGTTAGAACTAATTCTGAGGATTATAAACAGTACTGCGGATATTCATTTTATTAAATATCTTTAGAGCGAATTAAATTGATAGTGTGGTTTGAAAAAAATGTTTAAAATGTAATACATTATAGATTTTTTTTCTACTTTACATATATGAAGTCTTTAATTAGAGAGAGAGAAATGCCTTAATAACATGATTATCATTAATAACCAAAGTGATTCTCCAGTAATGATATTTTCCACCATAACTTTATATGTTAGCCATTCGATATACATGTAATTAAGAGCCCCCCCCCCTTTCCCGTAAATCGGTTACTTAGTATTTCCAGTATATTTTAATTAACATTTAAATAGAAGTTAATGTGTTTTGTAGCACAAAACTTTCAGTCTCAAAACAAACATGCATCTAAACAAAGTCATTAAACAATAGTAGTTCAAAATATACATGTGCTGGCGGTGATATTTTAAATCGGCAGGGAGTATGTTTCAAATTCAAGCGGCTTAATCATTCTAAGTGTTTATTCCCAAAGTATTTTATTCATTTATTATTATTTTTTATTTTTTAGAAATGTTGGAATCAGATCTAGAAATGATAAGAAAAAATGTTAAAACTTCTTGGAAATACTTAACACTTTGCCTTCGGTGTGACGAGACTTTCACACCTGCACAGTGTCGAATGATTTTGATTGACAGGTCAAGCACGTGGACTTCGTGTGAACTTGAAGCAGGAAAATAAAAACCGATTATGACTGTAAAACAAATGGATTTGTTGATAAAAATATTTTCTTTCATTGCCTGGTATATTTAGAAAAAGATTAAGAATTTTTATTTGATATAGGTACAAACATTTGAGAAGGGGGGGGCTAAAACCGAATCTCTCTCTCTCTCTCTCTCTCTCTCATTTGTCTGTTTAATAAAAACTATGACAGCATATTAATTAAATATCAAGTTGTGAAAATTTAATATATAACAAATAATATGAATGTCTCTTTGTATCATCTTATCCGAGTATAATCACGACCGGGAAATGTCTACAGATACATGTAGAAGTCTGCTCAATAAATCATCATAAAAAATAAAACTGACTCATAAATATATTATTGCATTAAATTTTTAAAATACGGGTGTATTTATGCAATACGTCCACATACCTTCGTAAAATATTTTAATTTTTTTTCTCATTATTTTACACGGAATCGTCTTAGCACGGAAATATATGACATTGTATGGTTGTTACAACCGTTGTAATTCATTCTATAAGTCCGTAGTTTGCTCTTCTAAAATCCACATGCATTATTTGTAATGATTTTATATATGAAATAAGAATAAACATATTTATTTTACAACTAGATTAATTTTATCTTTAACAATTACACATTACACAATTCAACAATTACAATGTTTTACAGCTATAAAAATCGTGTTATTAAAAAGTTGAATTTAAACATCGTACATATGTGCAGAAAATATTGGAAGAAACTTTAAATTAATAATTTTACTTAATGTGCATGTATCGTCTTTCTTAAGACACTTTCCATTGATTTGTTTATTTATTTATTTATTTTTTTTAGCGCCAGGCATACATAAAATAGAATAGTTTCAATGCAAGGAAAAGATCAGAGGCATTCCGAATAAATCGTTCAACTTGCGTTCACCGTTCGTTCACCGTTCACTTTGCGTTCGCGTTTGCGCTCCGTTCGCGTTCTGCGTTCGCTCACCGTTCACCGTTCACACATCGTTCACCAAGTTGCGTTCAGCGTTCACACATCGTTCACTCACCGTTCGCTCTCCGTTCGTTCAGCGTTCGTTCACCGTTCGTTCAGCGTTCGCTCACCGTTCATGTGGGAAAGTAGAACGTTTCAGGGACTGTAGCTTCATGCTGGGAAGGTACAACGCTGTATAACAACCGTACCCATTGAAAATACAATTTCTCTACACATACTAAATAATGAAAAAAGGAGGATATGTTGAATGTTCTAACAGTTATATGTTTCATGTAAAATTTATGCAAAACTCTATTTTTCCCTTAACTGTAAACTGAGCACCATGAAAAATAATACATGTATATATACCTTAGATTTTATTCATACTCATGTAAATCCAGAAAGAAGATACATGTATGACAAGACCATAAACCGAGAACAGACATTTAGAATATCTTGACTTTTATTTATTAAACATGTAAAAAATTATTTAAATGTGTGATTAAAATTTGTTTTATATTCATTGTTTAAAGTTATTCTTGTTTGAGATGTTCAGTTCATCATTGTTTGAATTTGAATATTTTACAAACATGCAAAAACTTTATTATGTTTGCTAAATAAAAATCAAGATATTCAAAATGTTAAATTTTCTTATTTCACTTCAATTTGTTTTTAGTTTATGGTCAGTTCAGTGTCGTACAAATGTATTTCAATAACCATATTTTTATGAGTGAGAATTTAATTTATGTTTAACAGAAAACATTTTCATAAATCTTCATAGTCTGATAGATTGACAGCAATAATTACTGCAGTGAACACACACATATTCCTTCGAATTCTTTTTTAGAAAACATGTATATGAATTCACAGTAGTTTCAGTATTTATAAGCCATGTTTAAGCAAATTTTGTTTTTGACCTTGACATTTGATTTTGAATGTTATTCAGGGTCTAAATGAGGAACAAAAATGCTTGACCAAGTTGACAATATTTATTCAGGGTAATTGCCTCTTCAGTGTTAAATATATATATTTTGGGCCAAATAAATCTCATCTACAATTTTATTTTTCTTAATCTACAATGTATAACAATTGAATGTTCCATTATGAGACAAATTCATCAGAAGTATACATGTATTTGAATTCCAAGCTAACAGATACATGTACATGAAATCTGTTTAAATTTAAGTTTATCAATGTCTTTTTCCAATTGTATGATGTTTTAAATGCACATGTTGATTTTGCCTGCTTGTCCGTCGCTCAAATTGAATTTCAAAAGTCAAAGTTTGTGTCAAAGAGCTAGTCATAAGTAACCGAACAGTTTCAAAATTACAACAATGCACAGAAAACAAATACTTCACACACCAATCTCCTTAATAAAAAACATCATGATTTCAGACTCTAGGGGGCTCTTGTACATGTACAGTGGTTTGAACATCTTTCATATTTATTATAGCAGCAGATGAGATGAACTGCAATATGTACAGCAGCAAATATGCAGGATTGTCCTAAAAAACAATTATTATCATGATTATAACAATATATGCATGTAGATTGTGCAATTTTGTCATATACATTATACATTAAAACTGTATTTTATTGTGATTATCTTTCTCATTTCATGTACGACTAGCTGAATTTTACCCTTTTTCTCTCCCAGAGTAATGCAATTAAAGAAATCAAGCAAACTCAAATCTTATACTGCAACTTCATAGTCATATCTTAATTAAACAATCATAATTTACTTGTAAATTGTAATTCATTACATCTTGTCAACCTCAATGTCTTGTTAACTAGTATGAGTACATTTGTTTGTTTGTTTGTTTTGTTTTGTTTTTTTTTTTTTTTTTGTCTATTTTGAATTTTTCTGCTTGTATTAATCTATTTAGATTTTTTTGTTTTTTATCTTCTTTGCTTAAAATTTGAATAAGAAGAAATTATGAAAATACATATAACATCATGATGACCATGATGACCAGAACAATAACACATTCTTTCCAGTTTTACTCTTTTTTAAAAGAAGAAAAATCACTTATTCAGAGAATCTACAGAAACTTCATCTCAACTCAGATAATGTTGTGTATGTATTATACTGATATTCATGCATAAACACATGTTAATAATCATACCTATTTTTCAAATGTAAAATCTTTTTTTTCCTCACAAAATATTTTGAAGAGGACAGGCAAAAACAAGTATCATTCTCTGCAATGAAGAATAATGAATGATTAATTTATAATTCATAACCCAGAATAGGTATACATACAATGTACATGTAAATGCTGAGTTGGCTTATAATACAATTTAAACAGTAGCATAAGAAATGATTATATCTTTATTTTATTATAATTGCACTCAAATAAAAAAAACAACAACATTTTTTTTTAAACCACAGTAGGGAAATAATATAGTAATAACAAACTGAAAAAGGCATAATACATCTTATTGTTTTAAAACACATTGAATCATGACAGAGTATTTGTAAATTTTTAACCCCCTCCCCTTCCTACACTACCTATTTTTCCACACCCGACTTTTGTCTATATTATGAAAGCATAAAATGTTGATAGCTCAAGTCATTATAACATTGTTTAAAGGGGGGAAATGTATAAACATGCACACATGTACAGTGTAGTATACTTACATGTTCTTGCACCAAACAACTGCGATATCGATCTGTTTAAGTCTGCTGTTGGCGGTTTGTGTAGAATTATCCAGACAAACAGAGCACATTTAACACAGTTACATGTTATTGAACTTTAAAACAAGTAGGAATTGATTTAAAGACGTACAACACACTGGGGGAGATAACTCTTGAGATTTCAATAAAACGTTTAACATAACTTTAAATTTGACGTTAATTACGAAGCGTCAAAATGACGAGCGATACGATCCCGATGTAATTAATGTAAAAAACAAAAAATAGAATAGAGGTTTTTTATTGTGGTTTCTTTAGGAATACCAAATCCTATCCTTGATCATTTGCTCCCCCCTCCATAAAAAAAGAAAAAAAGGACAGGTTCCCTAAACTTCTTTAATTTAAATTTAGCTAATTAATTCTTTAATATTGTATTTATGATATACACTAAGGCATTTTTTAAATCTAAAAATGTTAATGGTCCTCTACATTGCTTTTCCCCGTTACAATCGGCTGCATTACATTGAGAATAAATATTACCGGTATGTTTAAATATTATCATATAACGAAAATAAACATTTTCTTTCTTTTCTTTTCTTTGAAAAAAAAAATGAAAAAAGAGTAACCTTTTTCAGAAGGTCACTGATCAAAGAGAAACAACTCCAAAAATGTGGAGGTGTATGTCTTTCCTCCCCTTAGCTGAGTTATTCCTCCTGTTTTCCGACGAATTATGAGTTTTTGCCCTCACAAATACACAGATACATTAAAGATTTTACAGTGTGTTGCAAGGAACACAAGAACTAAAAGCCAAAGTTTATACAAATTAAAGTAAGTATCAACAGTTTAAAATTATTTACTGAAATTAATACAACGGTTGCATCCCACTGAGAAAATCTTTTACTGTAAACAGTATCAGTTCGCATTTCCTCGAATAAAAACAAAACGATTGATACCAATGTAGATGATACCATTGTAGATGATTAACATGAATAATTTTGATACTGATAAATAATTTACAATTTGGTATGATTGAAGTTAACATGGACGAATACATCATTTCCATTCATTGAAACAACAGAAGGATACAATATCCGGCTGAGGGGGGGGGGGGGGGCACCCCTCTCGTTTGAAAACAGGAATAATTTAAAACCTAAATGTACATATATTCCATTTTCATCACAAGAGAGTTGTACATACACCACTGTTGGTTCACTTAAAAAATAATATTCAATGCAAGTAGGTCATATAAAGGTTTGAAACTGCACCTGTGTGCATGAACTCCAAACCGGACACGTGGTCATAAAATCCTTAGAAAAATGGTTTTACTAAATATAAATACAAAAAAAAAAAAACAAAAAAAAAAAAAAAACAGTATTTAGAATACCAAAAAAATATTAGTAGTCAATATCTAATCTGTATACACGAATGAAGGACATTACTTTAGGAGTTCAATATGCCAATTATACTGATTTATCATGCAGACGTAACCGATGTTTTTTTTTTCAAGATCGAATGTACTGCATTGCAGAGAAGAATGGAGGGGGGGGGGGGTCTTAAATTTGCAGAAATTGCTTATTCATCTTCATTTAAATGCAGATGTAAAGTTTTATATTTGTGATAAATATAATGTACATTACATTTTTTAAGTAAAATATACTTTCCAGCTAGGAATTTTTATTTGTATTTGTAGAATCATAGCATTGTTTTCGTCCCAAGTCTGAAAGACGCTGTGAGAAATGTAACTTACGGAGAGAGGGGGAGGGTAGATTTTCCTCTATAAATTCAAAACGCGTCGTTTAAAAAAATTTCAAAAAATTATCAAGAACATTTTGATCATCAGTTACAAGAAGTAATAATTTTTTTCAAAATTAAACGACAGATTTTTTCATAAAAAAATATTTCATTTGAAAATCACGCATTTTTCAATGCAAAAATGAACCATAGTTTTTCAGTTTAAATTCTTCAAAATCGTTTTTCTCGAAGTGTACCTCTACAAATTCACTTTGTTTGTGTGTTTAATAGTTAAACGAACGATTCAGCAAATTTTGACAGCTAGGCTAACCTTAAATATTTTAAAATAAGGGATTTTATAGTTAGTTTGTTGATTTTTTTTTTTGTACTCGTGATCAACCAAAGGGGGGTAACTTTAGGAACTTCCTGTCCAAATTCGGCTCGAACGATTTTGCCCAAAATGTACATACACATAGTAGATATGGTCATGTATAAGATATACAAAAATAGCGAAAATTAAACGACAGGAAACTTTTGGGGTAGATGTGTTGTACATCCTTAATCATCCAAACATGCTGAAGAAAATAAGATCTCTTGATGTCCGAACTCTTCGTTGTTTACATGCGAACATTCTTCCGGTGATCGTTCACGGTTAAATCGTACGCAATATCACTCGAAGTTAATTATTAATTTGTGTTAAAATAAACAAAACATGTTTATTTTCTATTGTAATTTTATAAATATTTCTTTTGTAAACGTTTTAAAACATATTCCGTTTTTGTAATTAATTCTAGATCTTAAATATGAATCAACCTTTACTCGAATCTGAATGGCTGTAGGATACAGGATAGGATAGGATAGGATAGGATTGGATTAACTACTATATGTTTCTATCGTGAATCCTCAATCCTGAATCCTATCCAAACCCATCCCATGTCAACTTATGGGATAGCAGCACTGTAATTACATATATTGTATATGTCATCCAATATATTTTAGTGATATACGACTTTTTTTTACTTAGGAACTGTTACAATAGAAAAGGAGTCATTGAGAATAATATACTCGAAAAATTATTGGTTTTGATAAGGTTTACAAGCTTTGTCTTTCATAACACACAAATTTGAGTAGCTGGGAATTGCAACGTAATAAAGACATATTTTATCAAATGTAAAGGGATCCTTACCAAACATTGAAGATACCACTGCGTTCTGAGAGTTTTCCAGATTTATCACAGACTTTGTTATTTTTGCATTAGAAGCAAGTAATTCATTGTTGACATTTTCCAGCGAAGCATTAAATTTGCTTGATAAAATGTCATACTTTTCCTCTATTAGTGTAGGAATACTCTTGTCTATTTCCATAGTGTGTTTATTCAGGTCAAGAAGAGTAATCGACAGATATCGAACTTCAACTTTCAAGTCTCCAAGTATCATACTGGTGTTTTTCTCAAAATCTTCTATCTTATCTTTAACTTGTTCTGCAAACTCAAGAATATGTTCATTCATTTGAGTAAAGTTTTCTTTGACTCTATTTAAAGTTTCTTCACACTTTCTGTTTTCAAGCTTAAGTTTCTCTTTTTCACGTTTTAGTTCGTTCACTTCCTGCTGCAATGCTGTCACCTCTAAGTCAGTTTTCTGCTGTGAAGTTTCCAGTGTCTCCATACTTTGTTTCAGATCGACCATGTCTTTCATCAGTGAGTGTACATTTTTCACCAGTGCTATTCTTATGATCGTTTCTTGATTCAAAAGTTGTCTTACAACGTCCACATTTTTCGAATCAATGTCTATTGTGTCAAGTTGAGTTATATTTTGACCACTGTTGTCTGTAAGTATAGAAAAACTGTAAACAGAAAATAAATTTAGGAGGCCTAGCGCTAAACCAGTAGCGTGCTTCATCTTCAACAACTTTGTATAAAATGCATAGTGGTGCTTAAATGTATGATTATATGAGTCCCATAATAAGTTTGCCTCTCACTTTTCTGGAGACGAAGATTAAATGCATCACTTTATATCATTTATGTTAATAATTCCTTTGAAGATCGCATTGGCGATGAGATGCTTTGTAGTTTATTTAACGTTTCCGTTATAATGGAGAAAACATCATGATGTTGTTCTCTACATAAATTCTTCTGACGAAATAATGGAATCATTAACAAATTTCTAAGGACTATTTCCGCATTGTATAAATAATTCTCAGAGTATATGAACTACTGCATTATTGATCAGCAAAGAATCCTTCTGCTTTGTTGGTAAGCAGTTGACGACTATGCAAAACGTACATTTCTGTGTGTTTTTGATCATGATCAACACTCACTAGAGTAAAAAGAAATATTTCAGTCACCTTGTCTGATCGACACCGGTCTTTTTTATAACTAATTTTTTTACAATCCAAATTCATAAAGCGAATTAGAGATCGAATAATATCGGCTCTTGCATTTTGTATAAAAATTTCATTCTTTATTCAAGCATAAAATCAATATTGCGATCAATGTCTCAGAGTCCAACGTAAACAATTTCATATTTCTCTAATTTTGCTTAAGTTCCTAAATTATTTTTAGCAAAGTTGTGGTAAACTTTGCGAGCAATTTTTAAATATATCTCTTAAATCTGAACTAAAATTTGGAGTTTCAGACGAAAAGAAGTACAGACTAGATTTCGAATCTTCTTATAGATATTATGCAAAAAAAAGCTAAGAAGATTGCAAACAAAATTTTATAGTACACAAATTCAAAAAAGAGGAAAATGACATCGAAACCAATTATACAAAATTGAAATTAATAGTTTTGTTAACCTTAAACAGATTTTGTAGTTTAACAACGCTCTTCAAATTGTAGTCAAAATGATTACCAAACCCTTTATACTTTTTTCTTAAACCTGAGATGAGGAAGTCCAAATCAATTGTCGTCCCCATCCCTAATCATATAGTATCTCTAAAGTCAAAGGTACTATATATACTTCTACAACAGTCAGAAACATAGCTGTTTCTGAAAAACTTGACTATATTGATCTGAGTATGATATTGATTTTCAAAGCCACAACAAAATGCATAAACATCAGAGAACTGAAAGGGGTGAGACATGCAAGATGTATTTTGTATGTAAATCTAGCACATTGCCTCATCATATTTGAAATTGACAAAGTATCTTATAAACACGATGATGAAATAAATAAAAAAATATATCTACAAGTAAGAAGTACGACTGTGCTTCAGTAACTTGAGCATCGATACATCGAAAACCTCTTTTTCAATTCGTTTTTGATTTCTATATCTAGTAGCTTCTCAGAACACAGCAGGTAAAATGAAGAGAAATACTCATTGCTGCAGAGCGGTGAGAAATTATGGTACATGTAACTACCGAGAATTTTACTGGTATTCCACTGGAAGTACAGGGAATGGAGGCATTCCTTCATGTTTCAAAATTTAAATTATATTTGTTCGAATACAGTTATTAGTATACCTTATTAACTAAGATACCTAATCATTGTCTCCGGTTTGAAATATGTGGCTATCAAATAATACGTTTCAAAAAAAAAAAAAAAAAAGTCATTATAGTGACCATGTCAGCAAATACAACCTATCATTGTTAGCCTATCATTATCATCATTAGCATCATTAACCTATATTTACCTAAATATTTCAAACCAATTGTTAAGCCTTTTTTATACGGAAAATTCCGCCTACCGACCTGCTCAGTACATAAGGATTACGGTTGGTTGGACCGGTCGAAAGGGATGCTTACTCCTCCAAGACGCCTGCGTCCCGTTTTTCAAATAAACTTACGGCTAAAACTAAAATTTTAATTTTGCATATAACCTTCTCTTATACATTGATATGGAATCGGTATAACACTCCCTTTTTAAAAGAGTTAAAGAGATATTTCAATCAAGTAATTTTTATCAGAATTATTAATTTCGCAAGATTTCAAATTTTGTTTAAGTTTTTTATCTTTGTCGTAAGTTCTCTTCTAAAACAGGGTTCTGATCACACCTCTGGAATTTCTAGGGGTCCATTTCCTATCCCCTGTTCACCAGTTTGTATTGTTTGTGTGTATGGGTTTTTTGTTTGTTTTGTTGTTGTTGTTGTTGTCTCAGACTGATTGCTGTGTCTTACCTTCACTTTTTTCAATACAACCCCATCTTATAAGTCTGTCATTTCTCCAAAGTTTATAATTTTGATGCAATTGATATATTATTTTCATCTGAATTTTTTTTACCTTTACGCATTCAGAAAAACAAAATTAACACTTTTGTTTAGGAAAGTTAATATTTTTACACTTGAATATCTAATAATTGTAGTTTAGAAAGTTTTCGTTCACCAGCAAAATGACAAATTCTGGATTTGGAGAGATATGTTCCAAATGTCGGTTCCTGTAAAGAAAGTTCCAAGACAAAGATAACATTTCAAGGACATCTTTAAAATGATTTCTTGAGAGAGTGACACAACTCAGGTCTTTAGAAATATAACGAGATTGAGAAACATCAAAGACGCAATAAGTTTAGAACGCAGTACTTTCATCTATATTCTCTTTGGCATGAATAATACTTTGTCAACGAGCTGCTGCCTTACGGCATCAAACATTTCTCGAAATCTTAATCACATGGTAGGTAAACCGATCACAACAATAATGTGCTTTCAAGAACCAGCTTGTATATAAATGATAGATTTCCATCGTGCCGCTTGACTGCGTTTACAGTGAAAATTCAGAGTCCATGTTTTAGATTTATAAGTGTTGAGGAGGACATAAACGTTGAGAGCTGTAATGACATTTTGAAAGTTGTTGTGTTTGAAAATTAAATCTTTGAATGCATCATAAAATAAATTTAAATCTTTGAATGCATCACAGAATGAAAATTAAATCTTTGAATGCATCACAAATGTAAAAATAATAAAACAAGTTTCTTGAATGTCATAATCATTGTATTCCACAGAAAAGTAAATATACACCAAAAATGTTCTATTCAGTACGCTACGTCCACACGATGTGGGATTTGTATTGCAACATTATCTCAATTCCTTTTAGACAAGCAATTGCAACAGGAAAAATGAATTCTTTGACTACATTCTCTTTCATTGCATGTATTATCAATGTGTAACAACTGATTTTTTTCTTCTAAAAAATGTACCTTGAAAATTAATAAATACGTACGCATTTTGCGATTGAAAATTTGAATAAAGAAATGACGATACACGCGATTCTGTTTTAAACATAGAAAATGAATATAGTGATACAAACACACTGTACATAACCTACATAGTACAGATGTACATTCAACCCATCATCCAAAGCACTGCAGGAAGAGGGATAACTTTCTTTATTTTCACAGTGTTCCTTCTGTATTATTAAGGTCTTCCGTTTCCAACGGAAGACCTTCTACTGATTGTAATGATTAAGATTATTCTTATTATTCTTTTTTTTTTTCCCCTAGACGCCAACTTTGACGCTTCATATCTTCCTCATTTTCAAACAGATTTTGTTCAAATTTTCAGAGCTTTTAGACTTTACAAAACACTGTCAGAATACCGTAATACAATTCAGAAATTACCTTCTGTTCACGAGTTATTCCCCTTTGATTGAATTTTGCATGCCTCCGATTTCCAGACAAAGGCTCAGAAATGGTTATAATTGGAGCACAAAACCCTTTGAAATTGAAAAGAGGAAGCATTGAAGTTGTGCACATCGGTTTTTGTTTTTTGATTTTTGCATTAAAAATAGCACTAGAGAGGGGTCAAAAGTTAGAACGCGGAAAACAGCAAAAAATTTGACATATTTTCCTTTATATCTTGAAAACTAGAAATATTTTGTTAAGACATGTAGAACAAAAGTTGTGCATAATTGCAAGGGCTTTTATATTATACTATTTAAAAGGGGCTGGCCCCTATGATTAGGGATCTTGGGCCCTTAAAATTTTTTGCTTTATAACTCAAAAACGGTAAATATTTCGATCTGGATCTTGGGAACAAAATTGTTCTTTAACATCTTTTTGATCTAATGAAAATGTTGTTTTGTTCGAGTATACATGGGTATTGCGTAATACGTATTAGAAAGCAGGCCAGGTAGACAGGTAACGTTTTTCATTCGGCAAGGAAATCAGACCTCTTCATGTGTATAACTTAAACAGACTTGCTATCAATAATATACCCTGCGGTATTTAATGTTAATTTTCTTTTTAATAAGTTTAAAACGTGGTTTATGGTTCACTATTAAATTATTTATTACAACTAGTCTTTCTTTTCTTCTTTTTTAAATTAGGTTAATAGTGTTCAAAAGCGGAGAATATTAAATCTATCTTTCTACGTTTATTATTACAACAAACTTTGTAAGTGATTTTAAACTGTATGCATTGAATAATTCACGATCATTAGCTGTATGCATATTACGGTCTCCATGTTCAGCTCGATGTTTAGTTATGTAACCCAACGCGCGAATCCCACGCTGTTGATCAAGGTCACCAGTGTACTAGCCACCTGTGGCCATAAACAAAGCTAGTATTTGTGATCGCGTATAATGTCAATTTTGTACAAAGAGCTATTAATTAATGGAAAGTTATGTTTTTAATTATATCGAATCAGTAAGATTACTTTACCGATCTTTTATAATCTTAATTCCAAACACTGGTGCATAAAAATCATTTTGAATTTTAATCGCTGTTTTTGTCTGTTCACGCAACAATACATTTAAAAAAAAGTATTGCTCTATCCCGTGTTGTTGTATTTTAATTCATCTGCAATTGTAATTGAATGGGGGCTTCGGTAAATAATTGTAATTACTACGCATGTTACGCACATATTATTTTTACCATCACTCTTGTGAATGTCCATTTATTATTTATAGAATTAAATAAACATTAACATAAATAAAAATTCCTTCAAATATACATGTACAATAATTCAAGTCTTTGTAATATAGCAAACAGTTTCATCCATCTCTGCCGCTTTGTGTCTTTAAGTGTTGTAGTCCAGTCCTCGTTTACATACACGTGGCCACAGAGAGCCGCGGGCACCTCGATGTTGAAATACATTGTGTACTCTGATAGTTGCTCTACACCGCACAAACAACTAACGTGTACATGCAGTGTAGTAATTGGCAAAGATTGTTTGAAAAATATAAACTCGCATGTGTTCGCTACGAAGCATTCATTTTAAAATTTTATTTACATGTAGATACCTTATAAGAACAAAATAAAGTAAATGTATAACACCTAGAACAATGTTTAAAAATTAAAATACAAATATCGTGTGCTCGGAAGGGAAGATGGCTTGAAAGGGTGTGTCTGTGAATGCTTAGATCTAGCAACACACTTTGCAAAGTTAAGCATACTTGTGTCCAAATCCTTTAAAAGTGGGGGCAATCCCCAATCCTCGCACCCTTCCTTTTTGAATCTAAAAATATATACCATTCTGAGAGTTGTATATAGAGCGGGAATGTTATTTTATTAGTCCTTAAAGGCACAACTTAAGAAATGACATAATTTTTTTTTAGATAAGATTGTTTCGCGATACAGCTGTGATAAATCTTAGGAACTTCTAAAGTTATAACTTAGGCATATCTTAAGATAACTTAGGAAACGTTTTTGAAACAGGCATGTCAAGCATTCAGTCAGATCTATTACGACGTCCATATTACCATATAAGAGAATGAAATTTTGTTTTGTATATAAAGTGTTTATTACAAATATGCGTGTTACAAAAATGTATGTTGAAATCTTCAAAAGCTATCGAATTATTTGCATACGTATATACTCGTACATATGAACATTGATCAACACTGATCAAGTGTATACCGGGACCCGGGATAGTCTTATTATAGGTCTTGCTTTGTCAAATCATTACTTTCATACCCCTTGCATTTAAGAAAAAACAATGTTATAAAAAAAAATAATAATCTGACATATAACAAGTATACATGTAGCGTGTGCAATTTATTTGGCTAGGGGCATGTACACACGTGGTTCGAAACTGTAGGGGGCTACAAATGCGGCCATAACTAGTATATTTTTGAGGTGCTATAAAAAACAAATAATACTCACAAAAGCTTTTAAAATTGCCGTTCTATCGATACCTTATACGCCATGTTTCATCCACCAACAACGCCACGACATCGATGAGAAATACGTTTCTACACGGGCATTTTCTCCGAAAAGGATAGGAAGTTAATGAATTAAAATAATTAATTCTTTTAGTTAACGCATTATGTTTACCTCTTTATTTGTTGTATGCAATAAGTATAGACCTTACTAATAATGACAGTTTGGTTGTCACACCTGTGCATGTGTCGTGCGAGGTACAGCGGTAAGGTAAATTACCGAGAGTCGCGATGTGCGGGGTGATTCGGAATACCCTAAATGACTGTGGTCCATTGAATTTCTACTAGTAAATCAACCTGTCAAATCTAACATGGGCCCACATAATACGACTAAATTCGTTTCATGAATGAACTGGTTCTTAACAAATATATGTACAGTATACAATATCTTTTCTTTAGATCTGTTTGTTTATTATTTTCAACCACAATCTGCAGTACATGTATAGTTACACGAAATCCATGCACAACGGCGCTACACCTGTCATCACCCGATATTGTGAACTCAGTCTGGTGTTACGGCAGCATTTCCGAAGTGATTCAAAATATTCTATCGGCTAATTCTAATTTTTCGCGTTGAATAATAATATTTTGGAACAAAGTTGGAATTAAGGCTGGAGCTGCATGCTGTGAAAACATCACACCTGCAGTCTGCAGTCTTCCCTTCTTACATGTATATGAAGCATCTGTTGAGTAATGAATCAGAGAGCATAATATACGGAACAAGTTTGATTGAGATTTTTAATTTTCCCTTAAGATAAATTGATTAATAACATAATTTATGCATCTAATAGATACATATAAATGTACATGTATAGCTTTTTAAAAACAAGAATCTGTAATTGAAAATGTGAAAGTGAAGAGTTTAAGTAATAGTTCTTAACCAAAATTTAATGACAGTTCATTCCTTCCTAGTCTCTATATAACTTTTAATTACGGCCGTGCCCTCTCCCCTTCAAAAGATGTCTAATACATGCTTTTAAATTCTGTTTATGTATCAAGAAATTTCCACAGGTACTTGTGGACAGGACCCCCCCCCCCCCCAAATTCAACCCCAATGTTTGTTGGACATTTTTTTCCACAAATTATATTTATTACACTTATTCATCATGTGTACCATAGGAAAAAATCGAGTACAAGTACCTGTGGAAATTTCTATTTGCCCCCCCCCCCCCTTCCCAAAAAAACTGAAATTGTTTTCTACGGGCTTGACAACACGTACTTGTGGACAGACCCCCCCCCCCCCCGATATTCAACCCCGGGGCTTGTTGGACATTTTTTCCACAAATTATATTTATTGCACTTACTCATCATGTGTACCATATGAAAGAATCGTGAAAACCCCAAAATAATCGTTCCACACAAAAAATGCCTCACCATGTATAGTTAAAACATTAATTTTTCATATTTCTTGATGAAATTAACATTAATAAAATCAACACAAAATTAATACCGTATTACATATCACTTGAATTTATCATAAAGCAGAAAATCTGTTCTGCGGGCTTCAAGGCCAGCTCAGGAACCTAAAGATGTCCTCATTTTCCAAGTCCAGTACAGAACGTAAATTAAATGAAATAAATCACACGATCACTGGGAAGAACTCAAAGAAAGAAGACTCTTGAGGAAAAGATATTTTGATTCGACTTATAGACTGAAATAAACCGATATTCTCTTTTTGCCACTCTTTCCTGGTGCCCTGGGACTCTGAATGTAGGATCAGTATTTTTCTCACAGGTCCGTTGTACGAATTGAACGGGGGGGGGGGGGGGGCAGACCTTCTGAAAATAGTCTTTTGTTGTAGTTTTAATATGTAAATTTTGATTTAGTTGCTGCTTGCACCCTCCCCACTCTTTGTTTCTCTACGGTCACACATGTGTATTGCTTAAAATTGGAAAACATTTTCTGTATATCTCTACATCGAAAAATATAAAACAAATATTTTTTTTTATATTTCCTTTTTAAAACAACATAGATAATTATGCGTAGCTAATTAAATACTGAATTAAATATTTATCTTTGCAGACAATATGCTCTGGGTTATAGAACATGATGTGAAAGCGTATCGTAATGCACCTTGTAATCCTTTGGATTTTCAGATTTAAGGCCAATGCGAAAACCCAAAGACGCCGACATTTTATTATGCTACTGTAATCGAAGATCCGGGGGGCATACTACAGGTTTTGTCCTGTCCACCTGTCTATTTGTCTGATAGACTGTGTTAGCCTCTTTGTCCCCAAAAACTTTAACTATGCCCATAAAATTTGATTGGTTGGAACTACTGCTTTCATATTTCTTATGTGTATTCCTAGTAACAAGGACTTCCTTCAGGTACCAACATATTTGACCTCTTGACCTTGAACTTGGAGTTTGATCCTCTTTCGCAAAATTTTACCAAACTATAACCTTGGCCAAAACTTTTGAACAGTTGGTGCTATGGCTTTTATACTTCACATCTGTATCCCTTGTGATAAGTCTCCTCCTTGGGTATAAATATGTTTGACCATTTGACCTTGACCTTGGAGTTTGACCAACTTTTAAACAAATTTAGCCTTGACAATAACTTTTGAATGACTAGTGCTAGGGCTTTTATATTACATAGGTAATTTTCTTGTGACAAGGCCTGTCATTGTATACCTTTAATTTTGACCATTTTACCTTGACCTTTGAGTATGTCCTACTTTTGAAAAACTTTAACCTTGGTTTTAACTTTTGAACAGTTGGTGCTAAGGCTTTTTTAATACCACATGTGTATTCCTTGTAACAATTTAGACCTTCCCTCAAGTACAAACAATTATGATCCCTTGACCTTGGAGTTTGACCTTTTAAAGAAATTAACCTTGGCCATAACTTTTAAACTGTTGCTGCTGTGGCTTTCATACTAGTATATATTTCGCAGTATATTCTTTGTTCAAGACCTTTATTTGGGTAATAACATTTTTTTTTATCTTTTGATCTTGACCATGGAGTTTGACTTGCATGTGAGAAACTTTTAACTTTTGCCATAAGATGCCATATGGGGGCATCAGTGTTTCAAAAATCACACGTTGTTCAGTTTCCAAATCGGGCATAAAACATTTACAATGATCCTTTAAAGCAGTGAGTTGAACCTAATAAATTACGACTATAGAAATTATGATAATTTATTTCGATGTATGGTCTAAAAAAACGTTTATTATACCTCTGTGAAAACTAGCATACAAGTGAAAAATCACTAGTAAAATAGAATTTGATTGGCCGAGAAAGTCACGTGTCCATCATGTTTGCCCTGCAACAAAACGTCGTGTTTCACGATTGTGACGTCACAATTAAACGAGTGAGGAGTTAGATTGTTTATAGCGACGCTGCTAACTTCGTTCGCGCGGTAACAACAACTAAAAATTCACCCCAAAATATCACCTTAATTAATGGAATTGCATACAGATAATAGATTAAACGTTCTTTGTTAAAATGTTTGCACTTTTCAAAATTCGTTTATGGAAATACAGCTAACATACGTCATGAGACGTCACAGTCTAGACGTTCCAAATGTCTCGTGCTGTTTGAAGAGGCGGATCTTAAAATTAAGTGAACAATGCACTCGCCCAACGGTCGCACCGTCAACATATTATCGTTGATTGATTGTGTCGATTTAAATGTGTAAAAATGTAATGGTGTTTGAATGTTACTGGTGTGATCACACAAACTTGTCACGTAGGAATTTTTTTTTAATGAAACGAGGCTATTGGTGTACCTGTAACTTACATCTCTTTCATATCGTTCTCATCAAATGCATGTTTGCTTTATTCATTGGATCTCCTTTGTAATTCCTGCATTTTGGTTAATTCGGTATTATAAACAATTTATTGCATAATAGTGAGGGAGACATAAAGATTTCTTCGCAAATGAAAAATCATATTTCTCTCGGGCGTTGCCTTCGGGGAGTATGATTTTTCATGGGTGAAGAAATCTTCATGTTGCCCTCGGGGAATATGATTTTTTATGGGCGAAGAAATCTTCATGTCTCCCTCACTATCATGCAATAAATGCAAACTGTGAACTTGTCAATTCCGAAACACACAAAAGGGTATCGCTGATATCATACAGAGTGTATCATTGCCTTGATCAGGCCCATAGGAAGCAAATTCAGGAGTTTTTTTTTTTTTGGGGGGGGGGGCACAGCCATACATTTTCAGTTGACAGTTGAGGGGGCACTACTACCATAAATTTCCTGACAAGCAAAAAAAAAGGTCACCAACTACCAAAAATTCCTTGACAAGCAAAAAAAAAAAAGAAGGTTATCAGACGTTTTTATTGAGGTGGCACAAGCTATAGTATCTATGTCTACTATAGTAATCTATATATCGGCAAAATTATTGGGGGGGCACGCCCCCCCCCCCCCCCTCCCTCGGTTCCTACGGCCATGTTGATTAAATTTAGGGTCACTAAGGAAAGAATGTTTTGACTGGATGAATGGTCTGAAAGAACATGTGTTAACTTGTCGAGTCGGTAACACATAGATGGGGTTTGCTTATAACCAGAGTGTGTCATGGTTTGATGCAAGGTCATTTGAACGAGTTCAAGGTCATCAACGGAGAAACAACATTCCTTAACTGTCTTTCTACTGGTGAGACATTGCAAGTTGATACCCCTTACAAGATTGCTTATAACCTTAGAATGTGGCATGACCTTGACTCAAGGTTACTTCTTCCTGTTCGCAGCTCCAACGGAAGACCTACTCGTTGCTTTGCAACGAGATCTGCTCTAGTTTAAACTATTCCCTTGTTAGCAATCGCATATGGCGACACAAATGGCATTTTCAGAGGATATGTAAAACATTTTACTTAATAGAAATAAAAAGAATTTCCGACAAGATTTCGAGAACCATGGCCATGAACGTTTGAGATAGACACTAGTTTTTGTTTTTTTTATAGTTAAAATATTGTTGCTAAAAGACCATGTAAAAATTGTCCTCCTGACTTCAAGACAGTACGTAGAAAAATCTTTCTTTTTTCGCTATGAAGAGAATTTTATTGCATAGTTGAAAATTTATTTAAACAATAGCATATCTTAGTGTTTTAACTTAGCATTGTTAATATTCACCTTCGATGGATGACGTTATGTTAAAATTATAGTTAAAAATGCTATTAAAATACATGGAACTTGCATTTTCTATCAGGAAGAGAATGGTGTGAACCCATGAAGTGCGAGTGTCACTCTTCCATAGCCAGTCTGTTGACTAATTGTTTGATATATTGTATGTTGTTTTACGTCCCATTTTGAGAATTTTTCATACAGAGACATCACCATATCCCGGTGAAGACTTTACTCGGCACTCAGAGCCACTGAGCAGTGAGGGATCTTTAACGTGCCAACGCCTGCTGAATCGATTTTAAAGGTCACATCTGAAAGATCCACATCTTTCATTTCAAAGTGCCGAAAGAGCAGTTGCTACCTATCTTTTATCGGCTTCTAAGGTCAGTTGCAGGCGGAGTTTGAACCCACGATATTTCATATCAGGGCGCGAGCGCTCTATCGACTGAACTACAGTGACGGTCCTTCAGTCTGTTGAGTTGTTGTCTATTTCTGTGATATCCAGCACTGGAGAAAATTTGTTGAGCTATATTTACATAAATATCAACACTTATAAAGATAACATATTTTAAAGTTTAAAAAAATCTCGTGATAATCGAATTAAAAAATTGAAACATGAAATACTGTTTAAAGATCATGAAAAAACTTTTATTTGCAATTTAACTCACTTTGACGAGTGTATTGTGAACGTATCTCTCTGATTTCATAACACGGAGGGGTAGGGGGTATGAAATAAATGCTATTTAACGAGGCTCTTAAAAAAATGGATTTGTAAATAATTTTAAAATTTTGGATATCTATTTGTATGTACTATACTTTGAAAAATCAGAACAAAATTTTGCTACCTTGCCTTTATTGTAATGAAATGAAAAACATTTCAAAATATGGACCATTTTTCGTAGTTTTACATACAATTATATGCTAAAACTACCTAATTAAGAAAGAAATTGAAAAATAAAAAAAGAACTTAAGGTTGAAAAAACTGGATTTTCATACATAATGCACATAAGCCATTTCTTGTTTAAAAAATGGAAGGAAAATTGGTGGTAGCCTGAAAAGGGGGCAAAAATAGAACTGAAATTATTATTTCAGATACTTTTTAAGTGGCAGTGAATTTACATAAAATCAACAAATAGTTGTTGTACTGTATATGTTTTGCGACAGTCACTGCTTCTTACAATTTGAAAGATTTTTCTTTTCATTTTCTATTTCATTTAACACACAACGTTGTTTCACTGGAAAGAAAGGGGTGTTAAAAAAGGCGATACAATTACAGTTTCGTAATATGTAGTAAACATTTATTTTTCTAAGTTGCATAAACTGCCTCATGACAGGATGAAAAATTTAAGCTACTTTAAACATGTTTAAATTTTCAACAAAAAGTGTTAATTAAATATTTTCAAGGAGAAAATATAAATACGTTTCCTTTTAGTTGCAGTCTTTTTTAAACTCAAAAGTTAAAATAACATTGTACTTCATGATACGTGCAGATAAAATTGTTGAATGTCTACATAGAAATTGACCATATTATCGAAATAAGCTTTGTTAAACTGTTGATTTAAAAATATATATATATTTATTATAAGAAGACATAACAGATGATAAAAAATGTCAGAATGAGTATAAACTTATTTTTACATGCGCAACCCTCCATGCAAGAATCGCGAGGTATACTACCACAAATTGACGTCATTAAAACTATGACGTTTTTGCGTTCAATTGTGACGGCAATCAGGTGTACTGTGATGCATCTGAAAAAAGACTGCGTGAAAACGTATGGGCAAATCAAATAGACTGGTCCTCGTTAAAGTAACATGAGGGGAAATATTGACTTAATCAATTCCATGAATTTATCTAAACATATGAGGGTTGAGAAAGTGGATATTAGATCTCTTTTTCAATATCAGGTCTAATTTTCTTTGGAAACTGACAATTAGTATTGATTTGTACATCATTTGCTATGTCATCCAGAAATATACTGAATGTCTTGCCATTCAGAGACTTATTATAAAACATGGAACGAAAAACTTAGTCATAAAATTATTACGGTAATTGTATAGACAGAATTTTATATTGTATAATCCAGGAGTCTTTTCTTGAAATGGGGAGGGGGATCCACATTCACTGAAAAATCCATTTCTCATGGACAAGCCTCTTTCTTTCAGAGAGAGATACATATATATATATATATATATATATATATATATATATATATATATATATATATATATATATATATATATATATATATATATATATATATATATATATGACTTTTCAATTAACAACAAGAGTAAATACATGTATGTGTAAATTATATGCATTTCTCTTAGTTTAAGACCAAACACACGCTACAGTTGTATAACTATTATATCTTTTGTTTAACGATTTGTGAGTATATTGTAATGTGTTTCTTGTTATGCTAACATGCAGATTTTCATGTGAAAAATACACTTAACTGCTAATTTAAAAATGATTTGAAATGAATATCACACCAGAACAGTTGTTTTATCTGTCGTTTTAATCTGAGTTTTAGTATTGTTCTTCAGGGATATTTAACATAAAACACTTGAACAAACGGCCACTTATTAATAGAGAAGAGACATGAAAAATTACCACATGAGAAAAAGTTGTATTTTCATTGTCTTAAACAGAGATTAATTATTGTTAGTCGGGGATAAAGCGGTTACATTGCAAGAAACACGTTTGATATTAAACGTTTATCTTAATATGTCGTAAAACAGATCAAACCTCTATTCTTCTTATGTCTCTGGTGTATCCATATGGGTAATTATGGAAATGGGAACGTATGATGTATCTGGATCATACATTATAGTTATGCAATACAATTGCAAAACTATCCTTTTTTTTTAGAACAAATGTGTGGTTTGTGATGCATTGATATGAAATAATACGTTTTCAGAGTATCATTTCAGACACCATCAAACAAAATTGGTCTCATGGGAACGGTGTCATTTTTTTGTTAATTACACTGAAATGAAAATCAAGCCAAGATGACACAATCGACGAATTCCAAAGGAAATTTACGTGTCAGTAACACAGCACTTAGCATTTTAGATTTTAACTATATTTTGCTTTAGCGTGTAGATAAGGATAAAATATGATCTTGTGATGCGTTTGTAGAATATCATTGATAAAATGCTTGGTTTTGAAAAGGTAAAAATCCATAATTTTTTTCGGTAAAAAAAAAAAAAGGAAAAAAATTAAGAAATTATCCGGACTTTTTTCAGGTTGCTTGTGGCTCTCATGATTTATATGCTCTTTTAATTTGAGACGACATATTCAGGTTTGTTAATTCCGCTATCTGTTAGGTATATGTGACGGTACATATTGTCGTTTTGTACATATTGTCGTCGGCGACAATATGTACCCACCCTCATTGCACATATTGTCATCCATCAGTACATATTGTCGCTGGCTGAAAATTTACACATGTACATATTGTCGCTGGCGACATTATGTGCCTCACCCTCACTGTACATATTGTCGCCCAACAAATTTTGTTGCTTAAAGATTTATTTTGTTGTTTTTTGGTAATTTTGTGAATGTAATTGGTGTGCTAACCACACTGACGTGTCTCATATGCTATTTCAAACAGCGTGATTGTGATGGTACATTTTGTCGTCCTGTTCAAATTGTCGCCTGCGGCAATGTGTACCTACTCTTACTGCGCATATTGACGTCCATCAGAACATGTCGCATGACAATGCACGGCAATGCTCCATATACATATAGCAAGAGAAACCAAAAATGGTCATATACACTTAATTTAATCGCCGAAATATGGCTGTAATATTGCCGACTAAGCGTTAAACAATCATAATCAATCAATCAATCCATTTAAATATGACTAATCGTTGCTTTGATGTTTTTAGAAGATATTTTTTAAAGAATTTTCCATATATTCATATGTAAAACTTTGATCGCCCATTGTGGCCCCACCCTAAGCCCGGTTTGCTTTAAAGACACTTGAATCTGCGCTACCTGAGGATACTTCCATATAAACATCACTGATCACGGGCCTACTGCTGTTCTCAGTGGTGGATCCAGAAATTTCAGAACGGGGGGGGGGGGGTGCGGGCGGTTCAGATTTTTTTTTTTTTGACAAGCAAAAAAATTTAAAGTCATTTATATGTACATGTAAAGGTGTGTTACTATATATGTTAAGTGAATTAATTAATTATGAAATATTACCTGTGGACTAAATTGAGAGTATATACAAGTTAAACAAACTTAATTTACCAAAGTAGAACAAAAAATCAAACCACCCGGAAGGGGGGGGGGGGCGTCGGTGCAACATCTTTCTGGTTTTTTGAGAAAATTTTTAAAGATTTTCTGTATATATTCATATGTAAAACTTTGATCACCCATTTTGGCCTCACCCTACCCCTGGGGTCATGATTTGAACAAAACTGGTTCAAGTTTATTTGTTGTTATAATGTCCATTTCGAGAATTTTTTATTCGTATGTAGACTTCACCACTTGCCGTTGGAGGGTTGCAAATTTAGACCTATACTTGGCACTCAGGGTCGTTGAGCAGTGAGGGATCTTTTTCATGACAGCACCTCAAAATTGAACGTACGCTATGTAAGGAAGCTTTCACATAAGTATTATCTTTTCTGACCAAGTGCTTTTTGAAAAAGAAAAAAATTGAAAGAATTTTTTTCTAAATATTCTATGAAAAACTTTGATCTCCTTTGAGAGACATGATCTGAATAAAACTGAATCTACACTTCATTATGAAGCTTTCACATAAATTTCAACTTTTCTGACACAGTTGTTCTTGAGAAGATTTTTAAAAATGTCACTAAATTTTCACTAATTCTTAACTTCTTCCCTTGAAAGAGGGCATGGCCCTTCATTTCAACAAACTGCAATCCCCTTTATCCACGGATGCTTTGTGTCAAGTTTACAGACAGAGGGACGGTCATACAAAATGTGATCAGAGAAGCTCACTTAAACGATCTACAAATGCCAACTCCAACACCAATTATATCGGCACATGATTATATATAAGAATAACGCAATAACTTCAAAATAATCATTACTACTGAACAAAAAACTAGTACATGTATTCAATCTCCACGTATATGTTACAAGAAAAAATAATAAGCTGATATATCAGATATCTCAAGAATTACGGTATCTTGACAAATCATAGTAATGGACATCAATCCCGGACACAATTTTCTAACCAAAAAGTTTTCTCCCTACAGTATTGTGAGTAATACTGTCTGTCTTCCTCCGTGCGTGTGTTTTTTTGTCAATCTCTCTTTCCTTTCTCAAGTAAATATTCGTCAAAACAATATATCGACGACAATATATGCCGACCTTGACTGTACATATTGTCGCCGACGACAATATGTGCTGGTGCTTGACTGTACATTTTGTCGTCCATTATGCAGGGGGAAAATAAGGCTCGTCTCGGTACATATTGTCGCCGGCGACAATATATACCGATGGACGACAGTGTGTGCAGTGAGGGTAGGTACATATTGTCGCCGACGACAATATGTACAAAACGACAATATGTACCGTCACAGGTATATCTGCATTTCATCATTAGCGGCTGCATATTCCATAAATATATATATAGTCTGAACTAGGAATGCATGTAACCCACTGGTGTAAGCATCCCACATCTTCGAAATCTAAACATTATTCTGCAGATTTGATATTGCATATGTAAATTGATTGAGTACGTCACATTTAAATGTAAATAGAAAAGCAGTTCTAGCTCGTTTCTATAACATATTTCAATATAGCAGCACCAAACAAAAGAGGTGATAATGTGATCAATATTACTGATTATTAATGGTTATAACATTTTTAGTTTTTCCTTATCTTCCCACTGGGACTTACATTTTTTTCCTTATTTTGTGAGGTTCAGAAAACGTGAAAGTTATGCATCTAGCACTTTATGCTTTATCACCGGAATTGGTTTCAGTTGAATGTAGTTCTTTGAAAATTGAAAATTTTCAATTTCTCTAGAGATATAGTATGGTATTGTATTAGTCCTCGTGAGTGAAATGGTTCTTGTTTTGATAAGTTGCATTTTCTTAAATAAAAGCTCAGAATGGATGAATGTTGTATGTAATAGTCTTTGGCAATTCATTTTCCGAATGTGCTACTTAGAAACAAGGGAATAATTGATGTGAATTTTGACTTTCAAAGCAATATTTGCAAACAAAAACCCCAAAACTCATTTAGTTCTATTGAACCTCATCTGAGGATATTTGATCACCAAAGCATTCAAGTAGAACGTCACCTTTAAATCTTTAGTATTTAAATGACCTGTAAGAATACGTAAAAAGATTTTAAATGATCTTTTTTTTAATACTTTGAGAATTGCAACACAATGCCATATCCTAACTGCCTTATCTCTATATGGTTCTAAGCACACCATTGTCTCTTGCTGATTCCTTATCGAGACGTTACAGAAAATTAGATGAAGATTTCAATTGAAAAGAAGCAATAGATGGGGAATTTTTAACTTTGAACAATTTGTGTTGTCTTGTCAAAATCAACTCTTCCACATCTTTTTGCACAAATACAAGAAAAAAAAATGTTTGCCCACAACGTCAAATCTCAATGTCTTTATCATTAACGTAATGAAATCGATTTAACTTATGCGATTCTTAAAGTATTTTGATGAAGACTTTTTTTCGTTTTAGATTAGGAAAAGGGACAAAATGTAGTTCTTCAGCGACGTGATTTTTAATATCAATGAAATATGTGGAGATGACGAACAGTATTCGAGCTCAAAAGTCATTAATCATTACAAAACAGGAATAGAGCAAACACGGACCTCTAAGACATCAGAGGTGGGATCAGGTGCCATGGAGGAGTGAGCATTGTTCTTGATATCAAAAAGATAAGATTTATTTTTACATCTGGAGACAAATGTTGATGACATAGTACTTAATATTGCAAAACATTCACAATGTTTTCAAAATCAATCATTTAAAGATATCGGTCCTCATTGCCGTGACAAAAGTTTTGTTCTTCCTAAAAATAGAAGTTAATATGATATGAAGATAAATACATTATAAATATTGTATGTTAAAATGTATCTTTGGTACCTACAAATTATTGTCTCTCTCTCAGGAAACAAAATGCTTTGAAAGCTACTGTCATTCTACCTAGGAGACCAATAATTTGCATGACAATGCTGCAACGGAACAATACAAGGCCTATAATGAACATGTCTTTTATTCTTGTATTGCAAATGGTCCATTCATGTATTAGCATTTGGGCTGGGGGCTTCTACCGGAATAATCAATCGATAAGTCCATGGCTGATTTCAATTTCTTGAGTTGTGAAACGCAAAAACGTCTCCTCTGGCAAATTTGATTATCAGTCTCGTAAAAATTCTCAGACAGATTTGTAACCCTCTCTTTGCCATCATAGGAAATTTAGGATAATTGGATTTAACACACAAGTTTGTGCGTAAAGAAAATATCTCTGTGATTTGTGTAAACTGAGAAGCATCAAGTAAGTAATTTACTACAGTGTCTCCTATTTCCTTTCATTTCAACAACTTCCTCAGGATTTTCTTTTCCAATAGATTTAGAATGAAGACATTAATTCAAATTTATCTTCACTGTACAGTGGCAAACATACATAGCACTATTTAAAAAAAATTTGCCAATCACAAAGGTAAAGTTGCAATTTATTCAAAACCCACCTTGCTCATGATTGAATAGGGTAAATGTATGATATTTATGTAATAGTTAATATCCCTTTTCCCTTACGGTGTTATTAAAGAATGAGTGCACTTTAGAGTGTCATTTGGAGCCTTTTCGGCCACCCATTTTAAGCCTTAAATTAGACTATATGCTAAATTAATCTATGATTATTGTGCATACATATGCTTTTGATATTTATACTTCGAATTTTTTATTAAACATATTGCTATAATTCCACAGAACGTCATTGAAAAGAACATGTATAAGCCTTAAATTCCGGAAATTTGAACTGGACCACTTTCGAATTTAAGGTACCCGCAAATGGGCGGAGATATTTAAATCGCATGGATGTGTAATGTAAACATTTGCACATTATTTCCAGATTGATTCTAAAGTATGAATTTAAATGGGGGAGAGAAAGATTGTGTAGTTTCATGATTCACACAAATAGTAAATGATTCATGGCCATACATATTGATCATTTTCATGATTCGTAACCATATGTTTGATGCCTAGCACCGAATTAGATCAGTCTTAAGTTTTCGTATATGATAAAAAATGCCCCCTCTTTTTTCTTTAGCTTTATCATTTTTCGTTCTTTTCAATTCAAATAATGAATGTATGTTTTAAGAAAGATTCACATGTACATGACTTCGATGTCACACTACATTTAATCGTAATTCACTGTACATGTAGTACGTAGAGTAATACAAACGTGTAGTGAAACAAATTATACATGTATGTAGTACTCACGGTGATACATATTTTATTATATGCATGTATAGATAAATAACATTAGGAAATGAAATATAAAATTTTAACTTAAAATTTGAGTCGCTAGGTTAACATTAAAACTCCAAGAAATACAAACTATCTGTACATAATTTAAATTAACATTTTATTGATGGAACAAGTATATTTCAGATTAAAAACATGGTCAACGAAAATTCTACAACGTTATATTGATAATCACTCGCTTATGTCTTCAATATCTCTTTCATTTCGGCAATCCAAATATTGTCAGGTATGATACTAGTGTTTAGGGATGCGTCTGTATACTGTAGATGCCTGCAGACCATAATACAGAGGCGACACGAGCTAACACAGCTACATACTAATCGTGCACTTTATTTGCACTGGCAGTACCAGAATTTCCTTCAAAATACCAAACGAAAAACACAATTTAGTGAAAGAAGACAAGGTAAACTTTAAGACCCTAATAAAATTTTCGCAAAATTCTTCATTATTTTGAAGTTGTTCAGGCCGGTACAAACGGTGAGATTTGTAGTTACTGTATGATACAAGTATCATATTTGTATTATAATACTTTCCTGTACACACGTTTATACGTTTTATTAGATTGTTAATAGACTTAGGGATTTCTACGTGTTTCGTCGCAATATTTCTCTCCCTCTCTCTCTCTCAATAATGAAAAACGAGGTTCTGTTAGCAGTATATGTTATCGTATTAAGCATTACAATAAAACTGAAAAAAAACATCGTAATGGAAACAGCGGCGGAACACTCGTATATGTACTTGGTGCACACTATGCATCGCTAGATGAAGTGCAAAGAGAAGACCCCAGTAGTTTAAAAACTTCTTTAGAATAGATAACGCTGCATTTGAGCAACTTTTACAATTACATGTACATGGATCTTCTTCCCATAAAACAACGAGTTTTTCGATATTTTTACTGCTAAAGTCGACCATTATTTACCACGTGCTTTTTTTTGTTATGATAAAAATAGGATGACCACAATGTGAGTACTTTTGATTGGTTTAAAAATGAAAGGTAAGTTAAGACTTGTATTAAGAAGTAGAGCATTGCCCTATTCTTGATACAGTTTTATAATATTAGAAAAATCTTAGAATTCACCGTATTAATTAAAAGTCTATACATAGTCAGATTTTGTACTTAAATACACATCCGTGTGTACAGCCCTGAAGTTTATTGATAGACACAATGAAAGCAAATTGAACAGTGGAATGTCACGTGAGTAAAGTGATTATAATATCAAACAGGTCAAAATAGGTTGACACTCGGTGACCTGTTAATTTAGTAGCTAACCCGAGCGTAGTTTGGAGAATTTTTTTGAAAATTACATATGAGCCGCAAATTGTCCAACATTGTCCTTTGGGTATGTATAAGTTTAAATCAAAATACACATTCTGTGCAAATGAGAAGAATGGACAAGTTGCGGCTCGATGTAAACAATGTCGTTGAAAACTGGTATGCATATGAATAACAATAGAAATGTGACAAAACTGCTAGACCCCTGTCGCAAAAACCACTGTCGCTCGGCATTATTTAATATTTTTATGTGATATAATATATCAAACCCTGCTCTTAAGATATTGTTTAATAATTCTGATTCAAAAAATTTATAAATTTCGGAAATTTATTATTGGCAAAGCACCGGGATCTAACTCTCATAGCTTAAGTGCAGTGATCCTTTCTTGTGTGTAAAGATTTAAAAAGATCGAATGTTGGTTGTAATAGTAATATAAAAAAAACGGTGAAAACATACCCCTTCTTCTTCAATAAACTTCCAATCCATGGAGAGCTGTACGAATAAATGTATTTGAATTAGGGATGCCAACGAGTACACCAGTACTCGACTATCGTTCAGTCATGCCGATTATCTTCTAAACATATTTTACTCGGTTACTTGTTAAATTATAAATTCAAATTCATAAATAGAAAGGTTTTTTTCCTTGTCTATTGGTGTTAAAGATTATACCTCCCACTGACGTGGATCAAATTTATTTTTTTCTAACAGGAATGATTACATAATTATTAGTTAAGCACACTTGTAATTAAGAACAGAGATGTGTGTGTATTTTGATGCTTCTTTTGATATCTGTCTAGACCTGTGAATTAATTTTATGATTTGATTTGTTGTTTGCACAAAATTGCATAATAAATATCTATTGCAAGCTTTTAATGTTTTGATATTTATAAGAGTTTAACTGAGAGAGAGAGAGAGAGAGAGAGAGAGAGAGAGAGAGAGAGAGGTAATTTTATTCAAATACAACTTTGTCAAAACGTATTATTTCTGTGAAGTGTATTTTATGCCATATTTTATTTCACCGTTTTGCATTTTTGAATTTTTCAAATGTTTCAATTTTTAAAAAAATTCGTTGTTTTCTATTTAAATCATAAACTCATATTTGTTCATCTAACAATAACTTTATTCCATTTTCCTGAAGTTGATTCAAATTTATTGCTTACTCAGTCGTTGAAGACATAGTTTTTTGGTCTTATTTTATCGAATAATTTAAATATAAACATAAAACATATCATGATATATTCATAAGCATTACTTTCCCATGTTTCAAAACAAGTATATACCCTTGCATAAAAAGATTATACTTGCAACCACTGAATAAATAACTTTTTTCATAAAAAATATTCTAGAGGCAAATATAATTGGATTCATCTAACATGTTTAACTTCAACATTACACATCAAATCCATTTCTATGGATGCATTCAATTTTCCCATACTCCCGAGCTTTGACACATCAGATACAGACTCCATGAGCCAAAGCATACGATTAAACTGGGATGACTGATAACTATCGGGAAAGCTTTGTGTCTGTAGTATAATTATTTGGTTTGAATGAATTTTGTTTCCTGATACGGGTTTAATAATGTTCACCCAAAATGTAATTGGTGTCTTTAATATTAACGTGAGCAATCTTACTTTATGCTGCTTGGAGAAGGTATTTCTTTTTTCAGTGAAGTACATCAAACTCCCACATTTTGTTACAGTTAACTTGACCTCAACAGCGTAGTGTGATGAAATATTAAATGCATACAGCCGATATTTCATGACAAAAAGGGAACATTTTTGAAGCAAATTTCATTTGAATTAATTGAAGTAAAGCACTAAGTATTCAAATGAAGTATCGATAATCACATTTAAGATTGATGTCGTCTGATTGTAAGCGTTCCTTTGAGACCGATTTTATCAAAAATATATAAGACATTATGGACTCAGCTTTAAAACAATACGCATTTGAAAAGGAAAGCAGAAGAGATGGAGGCTTGCTTCACATTTCTTTGCATGATTGTTCCGGGTAATTTGTTCCGAACGTTCTCTGACAAGCACTTTATTGTTCCAGTAACAGAGGAAAAGAATTCCTAATAATATCTGACACGAATTCCCTAAGCACCATTGGACAAAAGTCATGCCCAGTCAATAACTCTGTGCGAAATTTGTGTTTATGAATTCTCCTTTTTTTTCTCTCTCTGTATTTGCTTCTGGAGAAATTTCGTCAAATTCATATTTTTTTCATTTTCTTTTTCGGTTTTATTTAATCAATTATGTATCGTTAAACACATACTTATTAACACAAGATAAGAAAAATAAAAAGGTTGAACGTGAATTGAAATCATTTACTTCTTGGGAGATTATGTTCCAGGATCGTTAAAAAGATACAGGGGCACAGTGTCGCAATTTCGTTTGCGAATAACTTTATTTAAATAATATAATCTATTTTTCAATTTTCATTGAAACTTGGATACGAGGATAAGGGATACCCATTCAGGACACGAAATTGAAGTCCAGCAAAATAAAATGATCCCACAATATTTGTCATACAAAGGACAGGCTAGAAAGAATTTATATTAGCATTAACGAGTTTACTTATATTTCCTTACTTAATTCATAATGATATAAGCTTAATAAATATAGAATAGCTAAACCAGTAGAATTCGTTAAACGAACATAAATTTAAAATTACATTTTAATCAGCTCATTAGGTAAACGAATTGTTAGAAAGACATCTGCACCTAAATAAAAGATAAAAAGTTTTAATAACCTTCTCGATTTCCAACACACAGAAACATTCTACTCTTCAAATGACTTATTTTAGTGATTACAGATTCAGTGATCAAAGAGTGTGCTGCTGGATACAATTTAGTGGTTTAAACATCAACTGACAATGGAAAAGTCCAGCAGATTTATCTTTAATGTCATAGCTTCAAAAAAAGACGATAAAGCGGTTAGAAAAGAGGACCGGTAGCGCTCATGAATTAATAAACAAAATATTGATTTGGAACACGTCAGCTCATCAAATTAGACTAAACAGGTGGAGGAAGACGTTTAATGAATTTTCTAGGATTCTCATCTTCAAAACTCTCTTGAAAATGACAAAAATAGAGATGCCAAATTTACTATACGACTATTTGTATCCTCAGTAAAAATGAGTTTAATGACTGCTTGGTTTCATATGAATAGATGTATTTGTTCTTGGCTTATGAATACTTAGGCATAATGAGAGCATTTGAATTTTTCACAATCGGTTTTAAATGTATCTTGACATTCTGCAAGAAGCTACAAGTTTGAGGGTACGTTTATTTGTCAGATATATCGACCAAACTTGTTAACGTCCTTTATTAACTCATCTTTTGTATACCACGTCGGAAATGAAATAGTGAAAAATGCATTAGAAACTAGTCGAACAATTCCTTTGCATTTTCCCTATTCAGCCAGACATGCTCTTTACAACATACAGTAATTTCGTTATATATATATATATATATATATATATATATATATATATATATATATATATATATATATATATATATATATATATATATATATATATATATATATATATATATATATATATATATATATATATATCTCCAATTAAGGGAATGCACTATTGAATTTCAATAAAAAATCAAAACCTTAAATTAAGTAAACTTACGTAAGCTATAGAATGTGAATTTAACACTCCACATCAGATATTTTTTTTTATGCTTAACACTGTGTTCATTCAGCATTTCTTTTACATTCTATTATATTATTTGTTATATTTTAATAGACTACTAATTGTATCGTTCCCGTGGTGGATTCCTTTTACGTGCGTTGCTCTCTAATGCTTTATTATGGATACTGTAAGAAATACTCTGTAATAATTAGCGTGGAGTTTTTTTTTCTATTAGATGTATCATTTGTTCAATAAACAGCCAGCACATCATTCACTTGAGCTCTTGTCACTGAGGCTTACAAAAGTACAAAACAATTCAAAATACGAGCTATAGATAAACGGAATGTTACCTCTTATGCATTATGATTGCAAAAAATCATATGGGTGCGATTCTTCTAGGAGTTCTTTTTTGACAGCCTTCAAATGAAAGTAAGACTCATTTGATTTACTTTTTTTTGGAAAAATATTTTTAAAAACACTCCGCTCATTAGATAAGTAAATAAAGGCTTGCATTGCCCAACTTATTTTGAAAGTGACCACTAGAATTATTTGCATACGAATATTTAAATATTCTTGTGTTGTATCATTGACAAATACGTTTACATTGTTAAGCATTTAGAATCTATCTTCAAAGCAAATAGGTTTACTTTCAAATAAATAGGCATCAGGCTTGCAATGCTGTATATTGGTTACAGCTGTATTTATATTGCAAGGTGTTATAGGTTATTGGCAGATATGCGGGATGATAAGTGTTCTTTGCATTTATCAATTCCTGTTAAGTTGTATCATTAGTTATATCAGATAAGTGCACATTTAAACACAGAGGGAAATCAAGTTCAAAGTTCGTATTTCGAAGGTCAACGTTCTCAAACACAATCTCACTACAAATGGTAAAAACCTTGACCCTGGGAGGTGCACAGGTCAAGTACTAAACGAGTATGACTTATGACCCCTGTCGCAGTTATTTCCTTTTGTACGATAAACCTTGTTATCGCTACTCCTCCTAACCCATAAACAAAGAGGCACAAAAACTTCACCAGTGAGAAAACACTTCATCTATTTATTGCAAAAGGATTCATAAACCCCTTACACGAGTTATTGTCCCGGGAAATTTTTTCCTGTTTGAATATAATCAATATTTTTTAAACGATGAATTGTAGAGACATGGGACGAACTGTATTTGAATCGTTATAAAAAAAAATGTCAAGGTCAAAGTTCAAGGTCATTCAAAAATTGAGAATTTTTTTCTCTTTTTATATCTCTTTTCTCATTCAACATACATGTATATCATTGTATATCTAAAATTTTAAACCAATATAATGTTTCCCTTCTTGAACCTTAAACCTTACCCCTTTCAAAGTTATTCCCCAAACATTCTTATTGCTGCTCCTCTGAAACTGTAAACTGTAGAGTCAACAAACCTCTACTTATGGCTTTGATTTCTGAAGAACAAGCTTCAATTAATTCAGTGCGAAAAGATCTGGCGACGTCTTCAGGAAAGATGATACAAACAAACTTTTATCAAAAATCTCGATAATAACTATTTTTTTGCACTTATTGTTTTACTCCTCCAAAAAAAAAAAGGAAACATGGGTCCAACTACAACGTGATCTGTGACCTTGAATAAATAAATGGTCAGGATCAAAGATAAATGTCACTTTAATTTCATTTAATTTTCATTTTTTTCAATCTTTTTAGCCCTTTCTTTTTTTCTTTTTTAATAAAATTTACTTGTAAAACTTAAATATAAATAAGAAAGTAAATCAATAGAAGGTGGAAAGACCTCTAATTGTTCTATGAACAATTAGTCTACTAGTTTTTCATATCCTGTCTGCATTTATTTATAATTTCACCTTCGCTTCTAAAAACAATCTAATTATTCTCGTCTGGTTCCCTTATCACAAATATCAAAACTCAAATATTCCTATGATTTTTGTTTTAAGGTCGCATAGGAAACGTAAGCATATTTCTTTTTCTTTTCTTAGGGAATCAAGGTATACTAAGTCTTGTACAAGAACATAAACGCCAATACACGTAAATATGTGTCATATTTAACAGAAAAACTAATTTATTCGATACGGAAGGTATATATCTTGGTCTCTACGTCTTCGGCTCTACAGATCGAACATGAGCGACAGTTTGCTTAGTAGCGTGAAATCAACATCTGGCCTGTAGAGACATTCATATTTGGATGTACTCTAAATCAGCTGTTACTGACAGGGATAATACTGTTCATATTTTAAGCTTATACTGGATTGGATGCTAAATGTTAGAATGTGTCTTGTCTAGACTGTACTCACATATTTGTATATTCGATCATGTTTGGAATATAGATAAGTTTTTAAAGGCGTTGGTACTTTAAGAATTTCCAGGCCACGCATTCATAAGGTAAGAAATTGTATTATAAATTCTATGGATTATCCTATATTGTAGAAGTACATTTTATTAAGTTTTTTTAGTTAATATTAATTGTATATCCTAGTTGAGAATATCCATAGAATTATAATGGAAATTGTCCAGACGTATGAGAGCTGAATTAAGCTGTAGCACATCCTTAAACTTTGTACATAATGCACACACAGAGTTCAAGAACGATGTTTAACTAATTCTAAAAGAATCACCGAATTTGCAAATACAGGCGGTGTTAAATTAGTATTCAATTTTCGTGAAGCTATTCTTTGTAAATATTGAGTTTACAAGACAAAAAAATGATTTCATATTGAGGACAGGCGCACGTGCCAGTAAAACTACATGAATTAACTTTAATGAAAAAATTGATTGCTTCAGTAATTTTATTTTCCTCTCTTTTAATATTCGTGTTCCGAGAGAGAATATTGATCAGAAACACGCAGGTTCTGGACAACCAGACTGATATACTTAACTAATTTTCGAAGATGGAGTCAAGACTTACAAAATTTCTTGCTTTAACAAATTGGAAAAAGGGGGCATAAATGACCAATAATTTTCTATTAAGGATATTTATTACTTTTTCAGTGCTCTCAATTTCTTTTTTTTTTTTTTGGGGGGGGGGGGCATTTATTTCGAGGAATATGATATTAATTTGTGAATTATCACAACGAGTTTGAACTTAATTTGAATCTCGTTCAGAAGAATTTAAGTATGAATGGTTATGGAGTGCACTGTTTAGAATGTCATTGTACGATCATCTTATTTTTACTTCGATAGTCATCATGTTTGAAATAGCGTTGGTCTCTAGGCGCTCAGATAGAAATCTGCTGCAATTGCACTTGTATTAGTATTGTATATCAAAATCGTTCTACTGAAGGGTTTCGAAGACGTTCTTTAAAAGTAATAGAGAGAGAGAGAGAGAGAGAGAGAGAGAGAGATAAGCTTAAAACAGAATGAACTACTGTTTTCTTGACAAAGAGATTTTATCAAAAGAAAACACCGGTGCTCAGCCTGACATATTTAATATTTATAATTAGAAGGAAACGTCTTTTATGTGTTTTGAAAAATATTAGGAGTGGATATCAAAAATACTTAAACCAAGAAATAATTATGTAATTCTTTTATCGATTTCTTCTCTGTATCTTCTGTGTATGTTAGGAGAAAATTATTTCTGTATAATATGCCTGCATTCCCGAATAACACAACATGCAACAATAATTTTCCCTTTTATTATTGAAATAAGACATTGTTTCCTTCTAATATTAGTTTTAAGAAAAAAATCGATACTTGTTAACTTTGACATAAATAGGCTAGTGGGTCTAGGTTTCAAATAAAGAAATGTTCTAGAATTCTCAGTCGTAAATCGGGCTCTAACGATAGATAATTCCTTAACGAGTCTTATTTTTTTATTAATTTTAAAGGAAAAATAAACCCATTTCGATGATCAGTAAACATGAGGATATAGGTTCCATTGAGAAAGCCGTGGAAAAATAAACATCTCAAGGGAAAGATATTTTCTAAATTCGATTGCGTTAGTAATTTTATATTGTACAAGTTCTCTTCTGTAGAAGTGTACTTTAGAAGAATAGAAATATTTATTTGAGTAAAAAGGAATTAAACAATTCCTGTAAAATTAGATTTCTGCACTAAATTTCATCAACCACTGTTCTTGAAGGAAATGTTATTGATAACTGCATTATCAATAAATGCAACTCTAACAACAAAGGCTTTCTGGTATTGAATTCAAAAGATGTCGACTGTGTATATTTCCTAGGAAAGAGCCAGAATTAGAATTACACGAATAATTTCTATTAAGTTTTAGAATATTAGTTTTAATTTGTTACTTGACGCAAAATCTGCTATCACTGCTATCATTGCATAATTAATAATAAAGAGTCGACTACTAAAATACGTATCAAGGAAAGAAATTCTTCTGCAACATCAAAATTTTTATTGTACTTTACAGAAACATTACATGTAATGACAGGTGACCTTACATGTAAAATGAAAGCTACGTATTTTAAATACAATTTGAGTAATTGTTTTATAATCTTGTTAGTAAAATTGACGTAATTAATTAATTTTTTAAACAAAAATACGGTTAACTTAATCATATCGAGCATCTAACTTTTCTGATTCCTGAGATATGTAGAAGGGAGTCCTGACATTGTTATTTTTCTCTAGTTTCAACTCAAATTTTAAAGATTTTCACCGTCACGATATCCTAGTGTTAGGTTGTTGGCTTCGTGATCGGGAGATCCGAGTTCGATTCTCGTTCGCTGTGCCGCGTCAAACCTTAGAAGTAAACATAGGTAGTGACTGTTCCTTCGTCAAGCAGTCATCGGTCTTTGGATGAGACCTAAAAAATAGAAGTCCTTGTCAAGGTAGGCTTTGACATGATAAAGAACCCTCACTGTTCATTGGTCGTGAGTGTCGAGTACAGGTCTAAATTTCAAGCCCATCTATGAAATACTGTGTCGTCTCTATATGAGTGAAAAATTTTCGAATATGACGTTAAAGACTTTCAAACAAACAATCAATCAAAGTTTTTTTTAATAGCACCATCACATTCAGGATTGGATTTGTTAAATTTTTAATTTACTAGTAAACGTTACGTAGTTTAAGCATTCCTTATTTTGACTCTTCTTATTTAAGCATATTCAAAATTCAGCCCATCTTTAGGGCTTATAAGCAAATTCGTGTCTTAGCGTTGTTGTTTTTCTGTATTCATGACGTCTAAATAAATTTGGATGTTGAATTTTATGATAAGCACCCTACAGAGAGCAATGTGCTTAATTGTGGAACTGTGTAACTAAGTAATTACAAAAACAATGTAAGAAAAAGGTGTTCTTTTCAATACTGGCTCTACATGATAATTAAGAATCATTTATAGCCTTAAATATTTCAAATGCTATCGCTCTTGTATTAATTAAATCAAGAATTTGAAAGAAAATAACAATTATGGAACTTGAAAATGTAAACTTATTTAAGTACTTACATTCAATCTGGGGCATCTATATTTCTATATACTTCTTTATATAAAGAGTGATCTTTAAATTGACGTCAATTTGCCGAAGATAATAGTTAGTTGCGTGAGCATTTATATTTATTTTCCGCATACTTACTGGCTTAATACAAGGTCAAATTAAAAAAATGAATTAGCCCGTAATGACTACAGAGGGTTTTAAGCACCGAAGCTTAATCTAAAGTCTCTGAATGGAAGACGGCTTTACAAGAATGACATAGAAACATAAAAACAGTCTCTGGGAGCTAAACGAGAGAGCTACATGAAAGAATGCTATTTCCTCATCATAAGTGTGTTATTAGTGTGAAAATTTGGACACTGCTTTATTTCATTTGCCTTATAACTAGTCATAATATTCAACACTCAGACAAGATACCATTCCAATTCTGGTTTCTTTTATTGATGTGGCATTTATGATGCTATTCCTTTGTTTTTATGCATTCAAAAGATTAGGACTGTCGGGAAAATGTTACGAAATTTTCTAAATGTAGCTGTTTTTAGATGGTACTTTACAGCGTAAATGAGGTATAAGTACAAACTAGCATAGAATGAAGGATATCTTAAGAGTATTATAGTTTGCAGGTAATCTGTACAGAATAGCACTGTTGTACAATGTATATTATCTATACAGAGAGGTACAGTAAGTACACCTCTGTACAGTAGTACAGTATGGATAACAATTGTACAAAGTAGTGCAGTGTGGATAACAATTGTACAAAGTAGTACGGTATGGATAACAATTGTACAAAGTAGTACGGTATGGATAACAATTGTACAAAGTAGTACAGTGTGGATAACAATTGTACAAAGTAGTACAGTGTGGATAACAATTGTACAAAGTAGTATGGTATGGATAACAATTGTACAAAGTTGTACAGTATGGATAACAATTGTACAAAGTAGTACGGTATGGATAACAATTGTACAAAGTAGTACAGTATGGATAACAATTGTACAAAGTAATACGGTATGGATAACAATTGTACAAAGTAGTACGGTATGGATAACAATTGTACAAAGTAGTACGGTATGGATAACAATTGTACAAAGTAGTACGGTATGGATAACAATTGTACAAAGTAGTACGGTATGTATAGTATCTGTACAGAGTAGAACAGTATGTATAACATTTAACAGAATAGCACAATATGTATATTATCTCTGCAGAGTAGTAAAGTACTAGTATGTAGGATACCTGTTAAGAATTTAATAATTCGTTGATTATCTGTACATGTACTTATATGTATGCCGGTTAATATTTGTACAAAGCATGGTATGAATATCTTTTCAGAATAACGCTTTGTGTATATCTCTACGGAACAGTACAGTATGCATGCTATGATATCTGCACAGATTTGCATAGTATTTAAGGATATCTATCAAGTGTATACTAATGTATTTAAACTTCTCAAACACAATCTAACTACATATGGTAAAAAACCTTGACCCTGGGAAATGCAGAGGTCAAGTACTTATTTATATTTATATCTATCTGTGTGGAGTAGTACACTCTACAGGATATCTACACAAAGAAGCACGGTATGTATGATATCTGTACAGAATAGTACATTATGAAGGATATCTATACAAAGTAGGACAGAAACAAAGTACTAGTAAGATACTAATATCTGTATTGAGAAGTACAGTATGTGAATATAAGAATATCAGAGATTCCATAGCTATGTAGTCTTTGGAGACCAGGAGTCGTATGCATGAAAAGTCTTAAATCATTAAGCATATACTGAAGTAACATTTTCCTGTTTAGCAGATTAAATTTTACTTAGCATATTACTAAGCATGTTGGATAAAACTTCGCAACTCTTAAGTATATGCTTAGTATATGCTAAAATATAAGCATGGTCTTTATCTGTCTTGAGTTTTTAAACTTTTTGCTCATGAAAATAAAAATAACTGAAGAATAAATACGCAGATGCAATTAAATTGTAATCTACACATTTCTACTATATCCTGGTGGCTTTTTATGTAATTTACGTGACATGTATACGTACCATATATTAATAATGCCATGAATGTTTCTTTGAGTTTTTTTTTAAACCTTGATCTACTCCTTTTCGGAAGAGATGACGTCATAAATTCATGGCGGTTTCGCTGTGAACTTGCAAGTCATGACAATATGTACTCAATTTAGCCTTTTTATAAGACAATGATGCATTATGTGGTTTTTGATTTATAATTATTAAATAATCTAACAGTATTGGAACACTACTGACAATAGACGACTTTCACATTTACAAAAAGTTATTTCCCTTTGCGGGGTCAATGCGGGGTCAACCGGCGTAAGACACTGTTTTCCCTCTTTACCATTACCAGCTTTACGGAGCAATGTCTTACAAATGAAATCTGTATGAATATGTTTGTTATGTTTTTATGTTGCCCCTTACTATGGCAATATAGGAACGGATCAAAATTGTCCGAAAGCGTTTAAAGGTTGAAAATATTTACAGGTAAGTTGCAAAGGTTATAGTGAGAAAAATTAGCCTTGCGCCGACAACGGGAGATAACCCTTACAAATGTGAAATTCGTCTATAAGTGAAAGTTGTACTATGCAATGAAAACAGCGTACTACACGAAGTACACGTGTATATAAGCATTAATAGAAATCCATAATCAAAGTGTACTTTACAACTAAGAAACTGATCAAAGCTGCATTATGTGTATCGTAGCAGGGAAGATGACCATTGGGCATATGGTGTCATGTTTGCATTTGTTTATATTTACATTAGTGTACGTATGAAAGTGAAAGCGGAAATGGCTTTATTGATAGGTCAACGATATACTTAACGATCTTCTTAGCTGTTAGCATGTTGCTTTTATGCTCATATTACTCATATTACTTGACTTAAGAATGAAATAAACCTGGACTTAAGTCAGAATTTTAATCTTCTACAAAATGTTTATTACTGGTAAACTAGAACTCTTCATTTGCATACAATAGCTGTTTACTTATGCAAAGTTTAAAAGCATTTTCATTCTGGACAGTTTAATTCTGAAATCATTTCAGCACAATACACATGTTTTGACTTAGGCTTAAGATATTTCATGATCCTGAGCCCTTGTTCCCATGGGTACTAAATATGTCCCATGATTAGCAGACTTCTTTTTTACTTTGCATTCTTAAGAAGGAGAATTTATCGAAAAACTTCTTCATGGAAAAAAAGAAGTCTGTTACTGTTGCCCTTAATTCGACATTTAAATATATTGATGACGTTTTATCAGTTAACATTATTCATTCTCATTTATATGTTGATTCGATATATCCCACTGATTTAAAAATAAAAGGTACCTGTTTCATATCTAGATGTTTTCCTAGAGAAAGACATTGATGGAAAATTAACAACTAAACTGGTATACATTATGTAGCAATAAGCAGCATGAGGGATTTATGTCTACCAGTTGATTCGATATGCAAGAGCATGTTCTGTGCAAAAAACAATTTCTAAAACGCGACAGGCTACTGATAAACAGGTTAATGATACAAAGGTATCAATCTCGTTCAAACATCGTTCAACATTTAGCAATTTTGTGGTGGATACAATGACCTTGACAATGAAAATACAATCTGTCGTTAGGTTGAATGTTGTGTGGCGTCTTTCATACAAATTGTTAGGCCATCATTTTCATACTGAATTTTCTACGGATTTTTCCGTTTACCTGGTCATGGCAAGGGTCACATGTCGGTTGTGACCGGTCGACAGAGGTTGATTACTCTTCCATGGTACGTGATTTAGTGAGATGTTCGCGATTATTCTCTTCACAATTAGTATTCGTTCTTTGGACGTAAACTTGAAGCATTGTTACCGTTCATCATCTCAAAATCTCATACACAAAATCAGTGTCCACTTTCTCTTTCGCACAGTATTTTAAAATTATTTCATCTAAATGCTATACATTGACATGCCGAATTCTTGAGAAAACTGCTCACGTTTTTGAACTTTTCTCTAATGACTGATACAAAGAATCAAAATTTATCCTGGTGTGTGCAATTGCGTGACAATATGAAATATAAGTCACGATCATGAAAGAATACTCAGTGGAAACAATTACCGCAATTATACAGTAATTAGGACTTTAATACAATTATGGCCTTTCCTCTTTGCGGCACTCAGTGTCTCTCCTAAAACGAAAATAGGCAACGCATCTTACGAGGATTATTCTTTAGTGGCTTGTGTGTTTCATCCATAAAAATGTAATTTACGAATCTAAAGGGTAAAATTACCGGATCTGTTGCCCTACATGCACAGAGAAATGCAAAGAAAGGCACAAGCTATAATGATTGTTTTTTTTTCATACAGCACAGAAGGTATACTTTTAAAAGTCACTCTAACAACACTCCTTATAAGCACGATAAGCTTCTAGCCATTGTTGTTGAAAACAAAATGTTACATTATACATGAATTATTCCCAAGAATGCCACGCAAAATTTAGACATTTTCCATTTTAATAGCATTTCTGATTTAAATATTTTATATATTTGATTTAAGAGAATCAATAGCAAAGGATTTTAGGGAGTGCATTCTAAAAATCTGCTATAACTTACAAAGGGGTCGTGCAAATTCGTCTCTGTTTTATTTCATTATTAAGAATCTTCATTCTTATATTCTTGAGAATGAACGAAATTATTCTACTTTCATAACAATAAAATGCATATTACTAGAAAAAATACTCGCGAATGTACTCAAGACATTTTTCCATCCTTCAGATTGATTTTAAAAGAGATCTCCTACATAAATTTTCTTCGGAGCTTTAGACTTTGACAGAATTGCCTTTTTTGCAGTAACCTGATATTTCAATGTCGGGGTATTCTTTCGCATAGCATATCCAATCCCAGTTTTGAGGTATATTATGCTCTCATTTATCACCAACGGTCCATTACAACATCATTTATCAGGACCATGAGATTGCCATATTAGACTTCTCCTTACTTCAGATCCTCGACCAATAAAAGACTACAGACAAAAACTTCTTTTATTGAAACGACTGTATTTATGGCTCATGGTGTGAAGTCAAATTATTATATCTGCAAGAAATTAGTCTGAAATGGAAAAATCATATTTGGTTTATTGCTTCAGACTCTGATTGTTGCGTCTGCAGGGCCATCAGACCGACCTATGGGGGATCATCACAAACAACTTAAAACAGCTCAAGTACAAGTGAGTTAATTGGTATATCATTTATTAAATTTACGATATGCTGGGCAATTTTTTCTATTCTAAGACTAAATCTATGTTTTAAAAATGCTGATTATCATTCATTTTTCTCTTGAAATAAATACAAACACAAGCAATTCTTACCGTACATAATGTCAGAAATAAGCAACTAAATAATGTAGCCACAGTTAATTTACCATTACTCAAAAGGTTATTTTGGATCGGAAGCTCCCTGACAGGCGCTATATTGGACCACAATTCTGGCAGAGTAGCTTATAATCACATCTGGCATATATTCCCCAGGCTAACGGACAGGAATCGTCCCAATCAATTGAGGTCCACCGTTAGTAGCCATCATCTATTCAGTTTTTATTTGATGATGTTAAATGTGCGACATCCGCAAAATGAAGTCTTCGGGAGAAGAAAAAAGAGAAAAAAGTGTCTTTTTTTATCTACCTGTAAAGAAATATCTGAAGATAAACAGGCCAATCATTCTGCATTTGCTTTATTTTATATCACTTTCATAAAATATAGTCCTTTAAAATATAATTATCATTAAAAATATGGTCATTGCATTTTTTTTATTTCTATTTTTATTCATGCTTTAAAGTATGTATTTTAAAAGTTATATCAAATCAATCTTTACTCAGCCCTTTCATTTGAGACTTTACAGTTGTGAATGTCTGACTCGGACTTTAACTAAAAAAACCTGCTTGCATTAATTTTTTTTTTTTTTTTTTTTTTTTTTTTGCTATTCGTACAACCATCAACAAATTATCCGTCTGCATTCTATGACAAGATTTTCTTTAAATTTTAGCGAGAATATAGAAAGTTATGTGATATAGCACCTTGAGACGGTTGCAAAAACTCTGCTCAGAAAATTACTCCGGACAGAATCGAAGAGAGAAATCGTCACTTGTCATCATGAAAAATATATAAGGCATTGTAAATATTGTAAATTTTGATTAATAACAAATTAATACCATTATTATTTTTTTTAAATATTACTCATGCAAACAATCTATCTTAATTTAGGGTGAAGTTTGGAAAGCATGTGTCACTGGCGTATTTCGAAGGGGGGAAATGGTCCCAAAGAATTGACTCTGTATGAAATTACATTTAGAAAGGGGTTTTATAAATGAGCCTATGTATATGCACGATATCATACTTATACAAATGTGGCTTATGTTTATCAAAAAGATGTTGTTTTTTTTTTCAATTGGTAATATTTGAAAATTATGAAAATAAGGCTGTTGCAAGTACATATGTATTTTGGGGAACTGTAGATGCTCTGAATACTCTGCATTCAATTATAGAAGATCTTAAAAATAATATTTTTTTTGTCCTTTCATTATGTCTGCTGAATGTTTCCGGTTATTATAATTAAGGCTTATTGTCATAGAGGAAGCTTAAATACTGTATACGCCTTAAAATGAGACACTTCTAAATTTTTTATAATTGTGATACATTTTTTTTATTATACAACATGTATTTTTTTTTCTTTCAAAATTTGTATTTTTTTTTTTTTTGTAATATTTCATAAGATTGCCACACTATCGAATCCACGTCAACATGCATTTTCACTGTAATTTCAGCATATTTATTCAGCTAACGGGTTGCTTTCAAAACTTCATAAATATCAGTATCAGTAAAGCAGCTAGTTCCATATACGGAAAGAAGTTTCCAAATTGGTTTTGTTCATTAAAAAGAAGCAAATGATTCGACAATGGAAATCTTGGGTCATTGACTCAATCGGATTCTCCTGATACATTTTATATAACTAAATATAGTTGAACTTCGGTATCTTGAACACGGATATCTCGAATACCATGGATATGTTGAAGTAATTTTGAAGTCCCAACTGCATATTACATAAGGATTTTACCCTGGATATCTCGAATCCTCGGTTATCTCGAAGTATTTTCTCGGTCCCTTCGAGGTTTGACTGTATAAAGATAATGAACAGTAATCATGTCCAACGAAACAATACAAACTGTGAGCAGAGAAAACAAGGAGCTCTGGAAATAAGGTGCCTAGGAAGAATAAGCATCCTTTATCGATTGGTTACATCTGCCTTGTGCCCCTGTTATGAATGGGTAAATAGAAAATCTGCAGACAATGCAATAAAAAAATGGTCTAACAGAATATATGAAAAACGAAAGTCATATAATAATAAAGTTTAGTTGATCATTTGCCATCAATGTCCAAAATATACAAATATGAAGCAGATGTGTCAGACTTTGTGCTGTCTTTTCGAGTTCAATGGGGTATATCGAATTAATAAATGAATGAAAATGAAAGTGTTTATTGATGCAACGTCATCGATAAATCTAAATGTTGGGCGGAAGGCACAGCAAGATAAACCTTTTTTCACGTAAAAGATCTATAATAAACTCTACTTCATAAGATTACAAAAACAGGCCTGCTGATAATGAGTCACAATTAGTTTCCATGGGAATTCCAGCATATTGTTTGAAGACATGGTCTCAAAAGACAACACAGATACTGTCAAATTGGAACTCAAGTATATTAAAATATTAATCTCAGAGTACCTGTATGTAGAATTAGAATGGTTTTTAACGAAAGAAGATTGTAGACGACTAATGACAAGGTATGATAATTTGTGACTTCAATTTTCATTGAAAAAGCAGTTGTCTTAAAAAGTATCAAATAGTAATATAAGGTTTTCCAGTGTTATATTCGATTTTGCCCACTCAAATGTAATCTACAACTATATAACCTCCCCTTTAGATTCATTCAAAAGTTTCACGATAGTTTTTGCGATCGAAATTTTTTCGGACAAGAAAGAAGCCTTTTTTTGAAATACGAAGTGTGTGTCATTCTTCAACAGGTGCCAATCTACATAAAGCAACATAAAAGATAATTTTCACAATGCTGATATAAACAAAATAAGTTCTTGATTGCAAGTGCCTATATCTCGTCATTTCATTTAAAGGTAATCACTAGAGATTACGTATTATTTCCAAGAAAATCCCAAGAAAAATGAAGCTTGAGAAAATATGGTTAATATATGGTGCATTTTTTTTTACAAGTGCACAGGAATATTGTTTTTCTTGTTATTGTCATTGTTATGTTGTGTTAATTGTGTATTTGTCACTCTGTGTGTTTATGTTTTTAGCATCACTAAAGTTGGGATGAGTTTTTAAAGTTAAAAAATATCACATGATAGTGAAATAAACATTGTGAAAATGAAAAACTGTTTCAAGTTTAAGATAAAACGATAAGTTTACATCCCATTCGCTTCAGACTATATGTTTTAACCTGTACCTCTTTCTGATTTCATCTAAATACAGAAGCATATTATCTAATTGATATTATGTGAGAAAGGTAATAGGAAAAATGTCCTGCTGAAGTACTGAACTCACTCAAAAATTCCTTTGTGTTTGAAATTATCTTTCTGTATGAGCAAAGAAAGGGTCAAAATTAAATCGAATTTTCAATAACAAGCTAATTTCCTTTGGAAATTGACGATTAGTATCGATTTCTACATCATTTGCTTTGTCATCTGGATATAAATTGGATGTTTTTGCAATTAAGAGGTATATAATAAACAACATATGGAGCGAAACATGTTGCATATATTTTGTTGCTAACTTTACATATACGTACATTGCATTGTTAATTCAAATATTTTGGTTTCAACTTTGGAATTGCTTTTAATTGATAGTAAAGTTTTCATTTTTTTTCTAGAGATCTTAAACTGCGTTATTAAGTCTTAGAGAGTGAAATGGTTCTCGTTTTGATAGGTTGACGTTACTTAAATGAAGTTTCAAAAGAGAGAATTTGTATCCAATAATCATCAGCAATTTATTCTCCCAAATGAATGTGTTTCTATGATAGCAAGGGAAAAATTTATTTTAGGGTTTTTTCCCCAAGTAATATTTGCAATATCTGCAGGGGAAAAAATCATCGAGTTACATTGACTGCGGTACGAAAATAAGAAATGGCTTATAGTTGTGTTAATAACCTGTAAGAATACCTAGTGATTTTGTGATATCTTTCTTTAAAGGGACTGTTTGCGGTAGCCTAGCGTTAGGGTGCTCGCTTCGAGTTTTGGAGGTCCGGGTTCTATATTAGTTCAAGACATCTCATCAAACATTAGACGTGAAACATAGGTAGGGACTCTTTCTTTCCCAAGCGCCCGGCAATAGAAGTGAAAATCACAGGTCTTTCCAATCTAATTAAAATCAGATCTTTGATCCGCTCCAACTAGGTCACTACACAAAGTGTCTTTTGGACTTTACCAAAAGAATGTAGATCCCGTGTCACAGTGGTGTTGGCACGATAAAGAACCCTCACGGGTGCTCAATGGCCGTAAGTACCGAGTATAAATTTTAAATTTGAAGCCCTTCACCAGTATTTGTTGGCGTCTCATATCAGAGAAAAAAATCTTGAAAGGGACGTAAAACAACAAATAAACAAATAATCAAACAATCTTTAAAGGATTTTCTTGCTTTATAACCCTTTGACATTTGCAATACATGCCATATCTCAACCGTCTTATCTTTATGGTTATACGGAAACCACTGCTTCTTGCTGATCATTTATCAAGACTTCTCGGACAGTTAGATTAAAGATTAAAATTGAAAATACAGTATATGGGAAATTTCAACCTTAAATTGTTCAATTTTTTGTTGACCTATGATAAATCAGTTCTACGATCCATAAAATGCAAGAAAAAAGTTTACGAACAACGTCAATAATTAAAGTTTTCATCACTGACGAAAAAAAGATTTAGGCGGATTCTCCTGGTATATTGATGAAGACTGTCTCACAAATTGGAAAAAAAATATTTTCAGAAATTACTTTTAATAATATTTTTTTAAAATATCTGTAGAGAAAAAATACCGTATAAAGTACTTATAATAAGCTTTGAACTAGTTATTTTAAATGTTTATATACTGGAAGTTTGATCTTTTTCCTCTAAATAATATTGAACATTAGACAAAGATAACTACGGTTTAAATAGTGTACGTTTGCTGCAATGTCCATTGAACCAAAAACACACTGTTTCGTTAAAAAAACAAAATTACATCGAGGGCTTATGCATATCTGTCATCTGCCTCAGGGACCAATAACTTGCATGTCAATGCTGCAGCGGAACAATATGAGGCTTAACGAACATGTTTCTATGCTCGTATTGCAAGTAGTCCATGTATTAGCGTTTGGGCTGAGGGCTTCTACCATAATATTCAATCAATAAGTCTTTGGCTGATTTCAATTTCAATTTCCAGAGCTGTGAAAAGTCTCCTCTGGCAAATTTGATCAACAGTCTCGTAAAAATTCTCGGACAGATTTGTAACCCAATCTTTGCCATCATAGGAAATTTAGGATAATTGGATATAACACACAGGATTGTGTGTAAAGTAAATATCTCCGTGATTTGTAAACTAATAAGCATCATGTAAGTAATTTACTGCGGGGATTTTATTTCTCTTTATTTTCAACAACTTTCTCAATACTTTCTTTACTGGAACACTCTAAATGCAGGTAGAAATCTTTACTTATCTCTATATTACAGACTCAAGCAGACTCGATATTATTAAAAAGAAATTTTGATAAATTTCTTGCCTGTCGCTTTGACATTTCAATGGAGCTATCTGCGATTTTCTAGAACGCAGAGATTTCTCTTGTCAAATATATATATTTCACTATTTATTTTTTTTATTATTATTATTATTTCACCATTTTTTTCATTCATGTATCAATTATTATATTTTTGAAGTCTATAGTTTCCCATTAAGGTAACGAATGAAGAATGATTTTACTGGAAAACGTTTCACATTTGCTTAATATATTAGTGAAATATATTGATTGATTGTATGTTGTTTTACGTCCCGTTCGAAAATTTTTCTCCCGTTTTTTTACTTCATCATACACCGGTGAAGGGCTTAAAATTTTGACCATTACTCGGCACTCAGGGCCATTGAGCAGTGAGGATTCTTTATCGTGCCACGGCCTCTCGTGATCGGTTTTTGAAGTCTCATCCGAAGGACCCGCAACTTTCACTTCAAAGTGCAGAGCGCTTGGCGAAGGAGCAGCTGCTATCTAATTTTTTATCGACTCAGGTCAGTCGCGGCTATGATTCGAACACACGACCTCCCGATCACGGAGCGAGCGCTCTACCGACTGAGCTAAAGTGACGGTCCGAAAAATGAAGATAACAAACAGTAATTAAGCTCAAAAATCCGTTGAAACAAGTGTCAACAACACCTGTTGGGATCAGGTGCCATGGAGGAGAAAGCATCCTCTGTCGACCGGTCACATCCGTGGTGTGCTCCTTGTCATGATCGGGCAAACGGGAAAATCCGTAGACAATTCAGTGTGAAAATAATATCCTAACTATATGTATGAAAAACATCAGTCAACATTTGACTTAATGAGGTTTGCTGCTGGGCTTTTGAGCAGATTTTTGTCTTAACCTATATTTCAAAAATTCTGCATAATGCTTTAGTTCTTACAATGAATTTGGTTTCTACAATACCAAATATTCAGTTAAAACTCCATGATTAAATTCCATACCAAAAGCATTAAGTGAGGAACTATAATTTGTGGCGGAAGGTTTTTTTTTTTAGAAGAAAATGATCATTTTTTTCTCTTTCAAAGTATTTAAAGTATGTTAAATTTGGATTCCTATTTTTACATGCAGTCTGCACACAGAGTTATTCTGTGCCGTGAACTAGTTTATGCTGGTCCTATCATTTATTTAATAAATAAACTAACATGAATTCTATCATCAGAATTGATAAATATAGCAAATATATTGTGAAAATTCAGAAAAAATAGCCCTAATTTAAGCTTACAATTAGCACTATTTTAGTAATATCTAAAAATTAACATCACAGACCCCCATTTTTAATTTTCTTTTCCGAGTATATAAGATACTTTTAACCATTCTTCTTAAATTCAGTAAAATGTCATTACTTTGGAGGAAAAACTTTAAAAATTGATTTATGAGTAAGACGCATTTACAATGCAAAAAGGTCAAACTAAATGCTCTGTAGCGCCACAAGAAGTGCATTGGCTCCCATTTTTGTTTCGAATTTTAATTAAGCTATGTGTATAGATTCTAAGAATATACTTGATAAAAGTTTCTCATTACTTTTGATAACAGGATCCAACCCCTTTAACGAGAGATTGTATTTGCTGACAAGATCATTGTAGCGACCATATAATTTGCAAAAATGTTGTCTTTAAACGAGACCGTTAATATTCTTCTTTCATCAACTTATTTTTCAGTAGCTTGCCTTGTTTTAGAAATTGTTGGTACGTAGAGCATGGTCTTGCGTATCGAATGAACTTGGAAACATTAATCCATATGCAGGTGATAGTGGTATATTGCAAATAATTTAGAGAAGTTGACGATAGAAAAGTTGAAGTCATCACATTTATAATAAAGTTTTGTTGGTAGGTCACCATTGACGCTTTTTTTCAAGTAAATAATCCAAATATGAAACAGATGTGTCAGACAATATTAATCTAATGTCAACGGTAAAAATATTTTCAAAAAGGAAATAAAGTTATCTGTTTTTGGCCTCTTATTGGCTTTAATACGTGGTGTAGGTTTATCATAACTGTGACGTAAATAAATGCATTAGTTATCCTTTTGCTTTTCCAAGCCTTTTGTTTGCATATGAAAATACTTCACAGTAGGTCTTAAATTTACTTGCTTCCATTTCCGTGAAACTGTTGGAAGTGTATTGCATAGTCATATCAGACATTTTTAATGCAAAAATGCAAATGGAAGAGACTACTGTGGAATGAGTTCAATTTTCTTGGATTCCATAAAATGTACAACTTCATGAGGGAAGGGGGGGGTATTTTTCCTTGGCAAAATACTAGTTTGGAATCCAAGAGATTTACCCCCTCGAAATAAAATGATTCTGCAGTGCTTATTTTGAGGAAAAAAGGCCTGCTTGAAAGAAGAATTGATTACTGTATAGATATTCATTCTCATAAGGAATAAGTAAGCTCTAGCAAAAATATGCTGTACGTGTACAAAAATTGGCGTATTCAAAATTTAGCGCAAACACTGGGTTTGGAGGAATTGGCGTAATCATGAATTAGCGCTACACATGTACGTGCCCTGTATTGTATAAATAAATGATTTCTTAGCGGTATTCATAAATTAGCGCATCGTTGACTGCACCAAAGCCGTTAAAATATGAAGCCCGCTTTTTTAAGTACACATACAGTATCATGATACAAAAGCATTACTTTTATCAAAAGGATTGATTTTTTATAAATACATAAAAATGCATTTGTGACCATTGAACAAACCACTCCTTCCTTCAATAAATTTACTAGAGAGGGCAATTACAATTTCATTCATCTTTTATGTTTCACTTCAACATTACGCATCAAATACATTTCTATGGATACATTCAATTTTCCCATACTCCCGAGCTTTGATACATCAGAAACAGACTCCACGAGCCAAAGCAGGCGATTAAACTGGGATGACTGATGCCTACCGGGATAGCTTTGTGTCTGTAGTATAATTATTTGTTTTACTGACTTTTGTTTCCTGCTACGGGTTTAATAATATTCACCCAAAACATAGTTGGTTCTGTAATATGATATTGAACTGCCATATGGTATACTGCTTAATGAAGGTTTTTTTTTTTTTTTTTTTTTTTTTATTAAAGACCTATAGCAAATTCATACTTTATGTGACTGTTAACATGTCCTCAATAATGTGGTGATGAAAAATAGATGCATATAGCATAACTTTCATGACAAACACGGAATGATTTTGAACATAAATTCATTCAAATTTATTGAAGCAAAGCACTAAGCATTCAAATGCTGTATTGAGGATTAAATTTTTAATCGATGTCGCCTGATCTCTTTGTTCCTTTGAGACTGTTTTTATTGAGAATATATATGGCATGATGAATTCAGCTTTTACAAATATGCATGTGAAATATGGAATCCGAAGAACAGAAAGTTTGGTTCTCTTATTTCTCCATAGGGTTGTTCCAGCTAATTTGTTCCCAACGTTCTCTGACAGGCAATTTATTGTTCCAGTAATGGGAGAAGTATTTCTAATAATATCTAACAGGAAATCCCCAAGTACCAATGGACAAAAATCATGAGCAGTCAATAACTGTGTAGAATTGTTGTTTGTGTATCATCTTTGCTTTCTCTATTTTACCCCTGTCACAAATTTTCTTTTCCATTTCTCCATTTTCTCTATTTTCTTTTCAGTATTATTTCATCAGTCGTATTTTCATCAAAGCAAAATAATACTTAAAATGTTCCAACATAGAGTGAAATCATTTTAATTCTTGAGAACAAATCTTTGGAGTGTGTGCAGAATATAAATGTACACGGCGACGTAATTTCGTTGGCGAACAACTTGTTAAACCAAACGAATATAGCTAATCAATATTACTAGTCCCTGGCACTTCGCTTTAAGCGCGGTTTACTGTACAATTCTGCCTATAATTCACCCACTTTTCCTTGAGACTAGAATTCGTGTGTACGGGGCACTAATTCATTCAAAGAAATGAAAAGTTTCCACAGTACTTGTCACAGGTAGCAAATCAATTCCTGCGTTTCAATTTCTGAGGTTCATTAAACCGCAAAATGCAATTACAGTCAATGACTATGGAATACTGAGAATTTACATAACAGTCATTTTGCGCAAAATTATAAGATTCAATTCTGTAGAGGGCTCGCTCCGAAATTGAAAGGTCGTGGGTTCGAGCCCCGGCCGTGACTGACCTAAGTCGATGAAAAATAGGTAGCACTCTTCCTTCGCCAAGCGCTCGGCACTTTGAAGTGAAAGTTGCGGGTCCTTCGAATGAGACCTTAAAAACCGTGGCCCCGTGTCACTGCAGGCCTTGGCACGATAAAGATCCCTCACTGCTCAATAGACCTGAGTGCCGAGTAAAGGTGTAAATTTGAAGCCCTTCACCTGTATATGGTGACGTCTACAAATGAGTGAAAAACAACATACAATCAATCAATCAATAACATGTTGACATTGTTCACGGTGTATTAGAAATAAATCTCATCTGAACATTTTTTTAATGTTAGTGTAAGTTAATATTTGATTTTTGAATTACTTTTATTTCCTTTCCCAGTACATGTTATACAATTTACTTTTTTCTACAATTACATAAATAACTATAAAATCAGACGAAAAGTTACTTTAGCGTAAGCATCGCTTACAATATTTGGGAATAAAAACGATGCTTTTTCCGCATACCTGAATCAAAATTGGATTTAAGTAACATTCTCAAGCAGATGTTTTTCAAATGTTCCTTCTTAAAAGGCAGACAAGGAAAATTCACTACTAAAATGATATCCACATTATAATAAAAGATGTTTCATCTCAGATATTCGAGATTCAATTATCAAAGAATGTGTTGCTGGATGCACTATGGGGGTGAAAAAAAGAACTGACACTGTGAAAGATCAGCTCGTTTATTTTTAATGTTATCATATCACAAAAGACGATAGAGTAATAAGAAAAAAGAACAAGAAGTGTTCATGATTTAGTAACCATAATATTGATTTTTCGACCCATCAGTTCTTTTGAATAGACTGAAAAGGTGGAAGAAGAAGTTTAACTTTCAAGGATTCAACTTTTGAAATGTCTATATAAGGATAGAAATATATATACATGTACCCTGGTACTAATTTAAAATAAATCTTATTTTCATCCTCCGCAAAACGAGTTGAATGACTGGATGGTTTTCTGAAAGTAGGTTTATTTATATTCTAGATTTATAAACGTATGCCTATTGATAGTATCTGAATTGTTGTGAGTTTGAATGGTTGTGTTCCGTTCCTATATGTTGCTTTCTTATTCTCTGTCATGCATATTGCAAGAGAAAGAAGTAGAGGCCGTTTCCAGAGAAATTCTCCGCCGTAATAAGTATGGATTTTTTTTTTCATGAAATGTATCATTTGCTCAATAAACAGTGCATCTTTCACTTGAACTATTTACACTGAGGCTGTCAGGAGTACAGAACACTCCGAAGTATGAGCTACAGAAAAACGGTCTGTTCCTTCTTACGTCATGATTACAAAACATAAAAATAATGGACTCATTTAGTTTATTTTACAGCCTTCAAAAGAAATAAAATATTCATTTGATTTAATAGCTTTTCTACGATATATATATATATATATATATATATATATATATATATATATATATATATATATATATATATATATATATATATATATATATATATATATATATATATATATATATATATATATATATATATCATATCATATCATATCATATCATATCATATCAAATCATAAAGGAAATAAAAACATGGCCTCGTTCAGCTTAAACACCGACCAGCAAAATTTATGGCATACCAGTATTTAGATATTCATGTGTAGTATCATTGACAAAACTGTTTTCAATGTCAAGCATTAAAATCTATCTTCAAAGCAAAAAGGTTTACCTTCAGATAAACAGTCTTCAGGCTTGCAATACTGTAATTGGTTACAGCTTTATTTATTGTTGCAAGCTGTAATAAGTTATTGGCAGATGTGCGGGAAGTTCAAATACAGAGTATAAGTGCATTTTGCATTTATTGATATTGTATTATTTTGTACATCCTTTCTCCATTCCTTAACGATTTCACTTTGAATGTTTCCTAAAACAATATATATATATATATTCTCATCTGATTCCTCTCTGGTTTTCACCAACAAAACTACTTGAATAAGACACCGCAGTGTGAATATCTAAAACAGAATAAAAACAGATATACATTGGAATCGATCAGCGAACTGTGATTCTGAAGATGTTCTAGAAATTTAATGAATAACTTTTAAACCAATTCCTATCATTCCATTCTCTTCTCCATTTTGTAAGCAAACTAACAATATCAATTTCCCTTATCACAAATATCAAAATTCAAACATGCCAATGATTTTTATTTTAAAGTAGTAATGGGGATGTGTCTTGTATTAAATGTTTCTTTTTTAGAGTACAAATGTACTATGACACTTCACGTGATTATGTTTCTTATTTATTTGAGAAACTATTTAAATTCGATACGGAACGTATAGATGTGGTATCCATGTCTTTGACTCCTCGGATCGAATACGAGCGACAGTTTGCACAGTAGCGTGAAATCAACATCTGGCCTGTAGAGACATTGATTTGGATGTACTCTAAATCAGCTGTTACTGACAGGGATAATATTGTTCATGTTCTAAGCTTATTAGATTGGATGCTGGATTTCGGAATGTGTTTCGTCTAGACTGTGCTCAAATATTTGGATTTTTAATTTTGTTTGGTGTATAAATAAGTTTTGAAAGGTATGTGTACTTCGAAAAAAATCCAGGCCACACATTTAAAAGGTAAGAAACTGTTTTGAATAAATCCTGCGGATTATTCTATATTGTAAATATTTCACTATTTTTATTTCCTTTTTATATCATCTTTAATACTTATTCGCAAACATCCATAGAATTTTTTTTATATAAAAATTTTCATTATATATGACAGAATAGTCATGTAGTAGCACGGTTTTGTTATTTCATGAGGACTTCTACACAATAACGAGGGTTGTCCCAAAAATGTGAACTTCTTATTAATAAATCGTTCATAAACCATCTGGCCAAACTTATTTATTTTTGCACTTTGTTGAGAAATGATATTTTCGTCATTTTGAGAAAATATTATGAGGCTTCAGTGTCTCGGAGTGATGAAATTGTCTATTAAAAAATCAATTCTTTTGGTAATTCTGTGAGATAGATACTCGGCAACTTAAAGAAAATCAAATACAGCGACGAATTTATGCTTCAGACGGTTTTTTTAAGACGCACGATTCCTGATCAAATTCACAAACGTTACGAGTACGTTTTGACGTCAGTGTTGCACCGACAGTTATTCTGTATGATTCGTATAACTGAAAGAAAAGTGTTTTAATAGAGATACTTTATTGAAATTCCTATATATTATCCAAAAAATATGATTATTGTGCATGCCAATTTTTAATTTTATAGTATAAGTGAAACAAAAAATATTGAAAATGTTTGCGTTGTTCTTGGAGTTTAAAACAATAGACAGAATGTCAAAAGTTCAAAAACGACATGAGTGATGCACGGACAGAGTTCAAGAACGATGACAAACTAATTCTGAAAGACTTACCGAATTAGCGGTGCTAGTTTAGTAGTCGATATAGTTACAATTTTTACACGAAGCTATGCTTATAAAATGTTGAGTTCATAAAACAAACATGAGTTCACGTACGTGCCAGTATAAATACGTGAATTGTCCCTAATGAAAATTTGAATGCTTAACTAATTTATTTTTTCGATATCTTTTGATATTCTTCTTCTAAAGAGAGAGTATTGATCATAGTCTTGTAGGCACTGGACATCCAGGCTTATACACTTCAACTTATTTTGATAATAAAGTCAAACCTTACAAAATTTCCTGATGTTTTACTTTGATATATTTAAGAAGGGATCATAAATGACCAATGATCTCGTGTTAAGTATATTTATTAGGTTTTCAATGAATTATGATTAGCAGTTATTTCGGAAAACATGGTATTGATTTTTGATTCAAAAGATTATTAGTAGGAGTGGTTATATGATATGCAAATTTAAGAATGTCATTGCAATGGAATGTGAACGTTCCTCTTATTCCTACTTCATATTATTATGGTTAAAAAAGTTTGTCTGTAGTAGCTCCGGTAGAGAGCAGGTGCAATTGCACTTATATTAGGATGGATCTTATGTCGATATCGTTCTACTGTAGGATTTAAATCAAGTGAGAAATTTCTATATGGAGAGAGAGAGAGAGAGAGAGAGCAGGAGGAGGAAGTACTTTTTTAGAATGAAAAGTTATCAAAATAAAACACTGAAGCTCAAGCTGACACAGTAAATATTTCGAAGGAAACATCTTTTTCGTTTCATGAAAGATATTTGGAGTCGATAAAAAAAATTCTTAAATCAATAAATCATTATAATTACATGTATTTTTATTGATTTTTCAACTGGGTCTTTGTTGTATGTTAGGGAAAGATTATTCTCGTGTAATATTCCTGCATTTTTATATTACACAACGTGACATGCAATAATTTTCCCCTTTATTATTGAAATAAGGCATTATTTTCTTCTTTAATGTGTGTTTGAAGACAAATCGATACATTGACATAAATAGGCAAGTCTAGGTTTCAAATAAAAAATGCTCTGCAATTCTCAGCTATAAATCGGGTTCTTATGATAGAAAATTCGCAACAAGTAATTTTATTTATTTAAGTGGGAAATCCATTTCAGTATTCAACAAAGAGGGAGCGACAGGTTCTATTGTGTAAGCTTTGACAAAAATCTCAAGGAAAAGATACTTTCGCAATTCGATTCATAAGTAATTTTATTTTATGTAATAGACTCCCTTCTGTAGAAGTGCACTTCAAAAGAACAGAAATATTTATTTGAAACAATTCCAGTAAAATTAAGTTTCATGGCTGAAATTCTTGAAACTCTGTTTATAGGAATTTTATTTATAAGTTCACTATCAAAAAATACAATTTCAATAATAACGGTCTTCTGGTATTGATTTAAAAACGAAAAGGTTTCTATATCTCATAAAAAGAACCAGATCTATAATTAGACAAATAATTCCTTATATAATGTATAGTAAGAATTTCTCTTTTCTTTTAGATTGCTATTATAGTATTATTGCAATATTGATCAAGGAAATTCCTCGGCTAATATATACTAGTAGAGAGAGAGAGAGAATGAGAGAGAGAGAGGTGTAGATATAAAAAAGAGGGTACTTTTAACTTGAAATCTCGCTCATTTTGACTTTTTCTTATTTTATGAAATGTATTCATTATGGCTCATGAGTATTTTAATAAATTGATGCTTGTGTTTTGATGAGTAAAATCATGGCAGAGTAAAATAATTGAAATACATTGAACTTTTGTATAATTCTACTATAAATTTGAAAGAAAATATCGTGTATTTAATCTTTGATGTAGATCCTCTGTATATAAGACTCGTCAAAATCACCAATATCCTATATTTATTTTGGAACATAAGGTTTTATTGTTTGTTTGTTTCCAGGGAAATACAAATTGTCCGTTTTATTTTCAGTTAAGGTTTATCATTTCTCAAAAAAGATTTTAGATTGAAAGTTTTTACATCAATAAATATGAAATCTGTCTATTTGACCATGTATACATTGTATTGAAAACGTCAATATATGATTTTATTTACGATTATCAATATGGTAGATATAATTCAAAAAAAAAAAAAAAAAAACAAAAAAAAAACAAAGGTACAATTACCTACTATCTACCTTGAAAAATGTGACGGAGATTTGGAATCGGCAAACAAACAAAAACATTAATGATTGCCTTAAGGGTGGTCTTTAAAATTGATGTCAAATTGCCAAAAATTATAGTTTGTTGCGTGAGCATTTATATTCTGCTGACTTACTGGCTTAGTGAAAGGTTTAAATGGAACAAAAATAAGTCCATTATGTCTTTAGAGGGGGTCATAAGAACCGAAGCTCAATTTAAAAAACTCTAAGTGGAAGACGGCTTTACAATGAAAAACATAGAAACCTATAAAACAGTCTATGAGAGCTAGAAGAGAAATCCACATGAAAGATAGTAATTTTCTCGTAAGTGCATAACTAGTGAGAAAATTCAGCTAATGCTGCTATTTCATTTGCTTTATAGCTAATTAACTTGTCATGTTATTCCACACCTGGAAAAGATTCCATTCGAATTTTGATTTCTATTATTGATGTGGCATTGATGGTGTTGCTAGCTATAGTCTTTTGTCTTTCAAAAGAACAGAACTTTTGCAAAAATGGACAAACTTACTGAATTAGATGTTTGTTTTTTTCCAGAGGTGCAGAGTAGCGAAAATGTTGTGTCTCTACAGAGCAGCATATAGAAGCACAATATGTATCAAGTCTTAGCAGAATGCAGAATATGTATATGTGTGCAGAGTAGAACAGTATGTACAATAACTACTGAGTGTACAGAATCTATAATATTGATACAGAGTAGTACAGTGTGTGTGTGTGTGTTGGTCAGATTTCCACAGTACGTATATCTGCTCGGAGTGACACTATCTCTACACTATCTCTATGTACAGTATTTCTATGGTATCTATACTTATAAATTAATAAATTTTGCAAATAAACTCCGAAACGGGTGCTCCAGAGTTCTTACTTACTCCTCTAACAATGCACTAGATACAAGATGATGTCCGTAAACTATATTCAGATTTTAATCGGATAGTAAGTATCGTACATTAAATCAAAAGTCTACTTTTATTTTCTATAAACTGTCATGAAATAGCAAAAACGTGAGTACGGTGGCGTTTCCGGATGGCGGATCTAAGTTACTGGCAATATTTAATGAAACTGACAACAAGTAACCGTTTATTTATTTCATAAAACGTCATCACTGAATCATTCAATCAAAACTTGATTGAAATGATATAAAAGAAATAAGTTGTGATAACCGATTTAAAAGGGAAATGTGCAAATCATTTTCACCATTCACCGATCTTAATATTGACGGAAGCTTCTAGAGCATCATATAGCATCGAGCCCGATGTTAAAGAGAAAAACGAGACAATTAGATTTTATAGCTGCATGAACATAAAAAAAGCTGTGGTGTGAATGGTCATTGAAATAATGGTAAATCATCGATAACACAATATAAGTTGTGATATTTATATATCGAAAGACTATTAAACATACATGTATATAAAAGGTTTTCCTAATAAAGTTATCGGTAATTTGTATTGTATTCCTTACTGAGAGCATCGTGGCAACTAACCCGAAGTACAATTTATACTTCGTAATAACTTGCTTACATGAAAAGAAAAAAATAATGAATAATGTATTGTTCAAATATACTTAAAGATGTAAAATTTTGTGCTTTAATCAATACTTTTCAGTTTTTTTTTCTGAATACAGTCTTTTGTATCAAATACTCGACCTATTCAGAGGGCGTTAAAAGCTAATTTTTTACACAAGTACTCGGGTCATGGTTTATAAATATGTATGTACCTTATTATGTAAAAAACAAGTACATTCTTTACATATCAATAAGGTACAAACATATTTATAAACCAAGACCCAAGTACCTGTGGATTTTTATCCCCCCCCCCACTCCCCCCCCCCCGAAAATTAATTTATCAGTAAGGAAATGTAATAAGAGCTCAGCATCTGAAGTACAATATCCATAATATAGTATAACAGGTTTCTCAATAAACGTCAATTAATGAAATTGTTATTTTTATTTTACAAAAGGGGAGGGGGGGTGGGGGTGGAGACGTACATTTACTTCATGCGGGATTTTGAACAAAGTATTTCTTCCTGCTATAAGCCTGTAGGCTGTCATCAGAAACTACAATATATTTTCTGTCGGTAGTGGTATAAATTCAATTCCCCGCGCTTGCGCGGGATTTCATCTAGTAATTATATACTATTTGCGAAGAGTGACATAGTATGTAGAATATCTGTCAAGAGCGTTACATGTAATTATCATGTGTGTGCTATCTGCACAGAATAGCACATTCTGTGTATTTTCTGTACAGAGTAGTACAATATGTATAAAATCTGTACAGAATAGCACAGAATATATAATATCTATGGTGTCCGGATAGGGCCATTTGCAAAAGCTCAACAGCGCGTTCAGAAAAACACGCCATCGCGCTAACACACAACACGCCATCACACTAACACATTTATACAAAACAAGTCATCGCGCTTATACACAACACGCCGTCGCGCTAACACGCTTTCAAACAACACGCTGTTGCGCTAATACAACTTTACACAACAGGCTGTCGCGCTAACGCAACTTTACACTACAAGCGGTCGCGCTGTCACACAACTCGCTAACACAACTTTGTGATAGCGCGACGGCGAGTTGTGTGTTAGCGCGACGGCGTGTTGTGCGAACTTGTGTTAGCGTGACGGCGTGTTGTTCAATGATTTGTTAGGCGTGTTGTATGTTAGCGCGACGGCGTGTTTTCTGAACGCGCTGTTGAGCTTTTTGCAAATGGCCCTATCCGGATACCATAAATATCTGTATAGAGCATTGCTTTATGTATTATAGCGGTCAACAGTATCAAGGTATGTATGATATCTGTAAAGAGATTTACAGTATCAATGATATCTGAACAGAGTTACTAAGTACATTATATGTATATCCGTACAGAGTACTAAAGTATGTTGGATAACTATTGCAGAGTATATGGGATATCAGAATATAAGAGAATATTAGAGTGTGTAGGTTATCTATAAAGATATATAAAATCTGTATCCGGTTTCTCTTACATGCCTGGGGCCCGTTTTACAAAAGAACTTACGACTAAGACCGAAAACTTAAGTTGATTGTAAAATTTTGCAAAATTAATGATTCCGTTTAAAATTGCTAGCGTAAAAATATCTAACTACATTCCATTTAAAAAGATTAAAACCATTTTCAACGTGATGTAAATTAAAAAGTTATAAACAGAATTAAATTTTGGTCTTAGTCGTAAGTTCTTTTGTAAAACGGACCCCTGATTCTTGAGAAAACTGCTCACGTTTCTGTACTTCTCTTCGATTACTGATACATAGAATTGAAATATAGCCTGGTGTGTGCAATTGCGTGACAATATGAAATATAAGACACGACCATGAAAGAATCCTCACTGGAAACAATTACCGCAATTATACGATAATTAGGACTTTAATACAATTATGGATCTTTCCTCTTGGCAGTGTCTCTCCTTAACAAAAAAAAAAAAAAAAAAAAAAAAAAAAAAAAAAAACAGGCAACGTTTCTTATTAGGATTATTCTTTATTGACGTGGAAGTTTCATCAATAAAAATATAATTTACAAATCTAAAGGGTAAAATTACTGGATCTGTTGCCCTTGTCATACAGCACAGAAAGAATAATTTTGGTAGTCACTTAAGGAATATTTCTTTTAAGCACGACAAGCTTCAAGCGAAAAATATGGTTGCTGAAAATAAAATTTAACATTAATGTATTGCCAAAGTTACTGTCATATCTATAGCATTCGCGATACGTCGACTTGAGAGTATCTATACATAAGCTAATGTTTTTTCCAATTATTTTTCAAGCTCATAAATCTTCTGTAATTTACAAAGGGGTCCTGTAACTTTTTAAGGATATATTCCCCAATTTAAAAAAAAATCATCATTTTCATTTTTTTATTTTCTTGAGAATAAATAAAATGAATCTAGATATAGAAATGAAATGCACATAAATGAAAACAATGAAAGTATTCCATTGCCATTTGTTTGATTAACATTTTAGCATGAGAGTTGTGCATATTTCTTACTTGAAGATATATTGACAAATGTACTCTCCAGATATTTAGCCATCTTTCCATATTGATTTTAAAAGAGATCTCCTACATAGATTTTCTTCAGAGCTTTAGAGTTTGACAGAATCGCCTTTTTGTGGTAAACTTATATTTCAATGTCGGGGTAGTCTTTCGCCTAGCATATCCGATCCCAGCATTGAGGTCTATTATGCTCCCATTTATCATCAAGGGTCCATTACAACACCACTTATCACGAAGATGAGACTGCTATATTAGACTTCTCTCTTACTTCAGGTCCTCGCAAAACAAAGGAATAGCTCGATGGACCACAGACGAAGTATTCTTTTATTGAAAACGGCTGTATATTTGGCTCATGGTGTGAAATCAGATGATAAAATCAGCAAGAAATTGGTCTGAAATGGAAAGATGATATTTGGCTTATTGCTTCAGACTGTGATTGTTGCGTCTGCAGGGCCATCAGACCGACCTTTGGGGGATCATCACCAAGTGAAAAATAGCTCAGGTATAATTGTTTTATTTAGTAGTATCTAAAAACAAAACTGTGTTTGCATATCACGATGAAATTACCCTAGGCGATGTCTACAATTGGGCTTCTAATAGATAATAATTGCAATACCAATATGCATTTAAAAAAAGTGGTAGATACAAACATTATCACGGAAGTGTTTTTAGCTTTATATCTAAAATTTTGTCCCTTTTATTTTGAAGATAAAACTTCTTGCTGAAATGATTTGCTTAATCTAATATATTAATCTCAGCTTTTTCAAAAAAAAAAAAATCTTGTTATAGTATAAAGTCTGCGCACTGGGACTTTGATATGCGTTGCTTTGATGAAAAAGGTAAGATGGACAAAGAGTTATCTCTTTCATTTTACATCACATTGTACAATAACCTGAGCGATTTTCTTTTCTAAAAACAGAATTATAATAATTATTGTTGACGATTTTTCAGTTTCATCTAGAAATAATCACATTCACAAGCATGTTTACGTCTATAATAATGAACGTACTAGGCAACTAAACAACCTAACTACAGTTAATTTGCCTTTGCTTAAAAGGTTATTTGGATTGGAAACTCCATGACAGGCGCTGTATTGGACCATTATTCTGGCAGAGTAGTTTATAATCACATCTGACATCTATTCCCCAGGCTAACGGACAGGAATCATACCCAATCAATCGAGGTCCTCCGTTAGTGGTCATCATCCATTTGGTTTTTTATCTAAAGGAAAGAATGCTCCGGGAGAAGAATAAAAGCAAACTCTTCCGTTTTTATCTATCTTTGACAAAATATCAAACGAAACATGTCAATCATTCTGTGATTCTAATTTGTTAATGTTCATTAGCATTCTTCAGTATTCAGAATCAGTGCCATAAGAAGACACAAAAGTGTACTAATAAGATAACTTGCGTGAAGAGTAATATAATAAAGTTTCTTTTAGAGTTCATTTCATAGATTTGTAAATATTTCTTCGAAATTTTAGGGAAAATATAAACAAAGGACATATATTGGAGATCAAAAATATGCCTTTCTGGTTAAAGAAAAAAAATATTTTTCACCTTACTTAATTTAGAATATTTCTGGGTTTGTAGAACTATTTCAATAATCAAGAAATATAACACACTGCGTTAATCTGATTCTAAGAAAGATTTGATCTGATAATCTCAGAAAAAAAAACTATTCAAATGATTAATAACGTTTCATTGAACACTTAACCGGGCCAACAGTTAACGGAAGTGGTATTTCAGAGATATCAATAATAGTAATCAGATCCGGAAAATTAGTATTAATACACTACATAAAGAAAATAACATTGAAATAATTGACATACTGATCTAGATATAGTAAATATATGTTGCTAATGTTATCCAGGACAGCAAAGTAAAGCAAATTTTCTTGATATATGTGTCAATTTTATTAAACAAATATGAAAAAAGTTATTGTTCATTATCAAACACTGGTTGCCCTTTTTAAGGGATATTTTAAAGAAGTTTTAATAAAAGATTTGAATTAAAACTCAATTATGTATTGTATAATGATGAACCTTAAACCAAAAAAAAAATATCCAAGAGTTTGGAGAATATATGTTCCAGGCTTTCATTTTTCCATTTAAAAGTTATATTTTTGAGGGCGTAGGGGAGTTTGCAGTCAGTTGTTTTCTTGAGTAATACAATTAAAAGTAAGAAAAATTCTTAAACAGGTGATTTTTTCAAAACACCCGAATAATTGAAATTCAATACTTTTTTCAACATTCATAAATAGTAAAGGCAAATAACATATAATTTACTGAAAAAGTAAAATCTGCATTACAAAAGTTGTTTATATGGCCCTTTTCATGACTGAATTGAAAAATCCTCTTTCTTGTTTGAAACCAGAAATTATTTTCATAAAATTAGAAATAAGAAAAAACAATCTGTGTCATGCATAATAGAAAGAAAATTGAATAAGATTTTTTTTTAAAATACAATATCAGATTCCAACTGGATTCATTTTTAAGCAGAATGAGAGATTTTTGGAAAACATAGTTAAAATTACGTGTATTTTATATGACTTTCGAGCCTTTTTTTCTCCTGCGGATGGTTCACTCTTTCTTCGACTATTTCAATTTAAATTAAACAACTTTCAGACAAAGCGTCCATTATGCATGGATCTAGACATTTCATCAATTACAGTTGCTTTAATTCTTGCATTTAGGAGGAGATTTTTAATCCCTAGTGGAGATGTAATCAAATATCATGTGATGGACCCATACCTTATTTGATAAATGATGAAAATGTAATCAGCTTTCCCTGTAAGATTTATTGGAATTCAAAGTCTTTAAGAATCAAATTGATTCAATTAAAAAGAATGAAATGTAACCACTTTATATTTTCTGAAATGTTGTAAATTAAAATTACAAGTTCAGCAACAATTAATCTTTACATAACATTGTTGCAAATGTTATTTCATATAATGCAGCAGGCAACAGCTCGTATAGAGTTACCATTAATTTCTATTGACTAGAATTGGCAATTGTAGTAAACTGAATTGCGTGAAAAAAGAAAGAATAAAAGAAATTGTGTCATAAACCAGGTAATGTAAGAACGGGAATAATAACATTCCGATCAAGAGAAGGAGAACACGGCGGGTGTGACAGGTCGGCAAGGGATGCTCACTCCTTCATGGCATCTAATCCCACCTCTGATGTTTAAGAGGCCCGTGTTTGCTCTGTTCCTGATTTGTATTGTTTGAATGGACATTTGAGCTTGAATACTGTTCGTAATTTTTCTATTTCATTTAAGTTTCATTTCCTTTATGCAGATTGCCACCGCACCTTTAGCTATAAAACATCAAGTACAGGTATGTTCGCCTCCCCGAGCTTCCCCCGGGAGTACCCGGACAGCGTTATGTGCAGTTACTTTTTCCACGGCTCACCCAGCGGAAAAGTGCAGATCACTTTTGACTACTTCAGTTTAGAGAAACCATCAGACAATGGGTAAAGAAAACTTTCATCTTTTTGATTGAAGTGTCAACTTTTCATCTATTTTTGGTCTTACACGTGTATATTTGGAGTAAGTGTATGATGCTGACAATTTTCAGACCTTTTTCAAACACATCTTGTCAAGCAAAAAAAATTCCAATTACCATCAGATCTAAAAAAAAAAAGAAAAGAAAAAAAAAAGATACCATATTTAAATAATACTCTTTTTTCGTAAATCGCCGCTATAAGGAAGAGACCTAAGGAAAGACAACCCACTTACATAACAAAATAACGATAAGTTAGCAGCTATACATTTGTAAACGGTTTATCATTAGATCATATGATATGAACATGGTATAGTTTTGAACCTGTAATGACGTAATTGTAAAATTACCCATTTCTGTTAATTGGAGTGAAAAACTGTAAAAGCGTCTGCCTTTATGGAAGAGAGTAACATTATTTCGATGTGCAGAATGATTCCTTAATGGAGAGTTGTTAATTTATTTTATGCTATGTTGAAAACAGGTGTAGTCTTAACTTCTTTATTTGCTGCTATAGAAACATGTAGGCTGTAGTTGTTCTTTAAAAATATCAGCTAAGTAACGTTTTAGATAAGTCAATGACGAGCGATGAACATGTAACATTTTATTTCGAAATTCATAGACAAGTTGCTTTGACGTAGACTTCTGGTAATGCCGTCATGAAATATTCTTTTCATTTTTATATACATATATTTACTTTATTTCAAAAGAGGTTATGAATTTAATGAAAACACTCAAAACACAATACAATTTAAAACGCAGTTCATTGTTGATTGGAATTGGTTTGCTATTGAATTAATGCCGAATTCCTGTCTGTTAGGGTTAGACAAACGCGTTGAATATTCATTACCCTGTCAATATTTGATACAATTTATCAATCTTATTAGCATAAAATCTATTATAGAGATTCGAGTAATTGCCTGTAAACATGTATAGGCTCTAAAATAGTTCTCCAGTATCGTCTGTATATTTCCTTAGATGACATAAAGCTAGAGCCAATATCTGTTCACTTCCTGTTCCGATGTCTCGACGTCTGAAAAAAAAATCTGTTATATAATTGCTTATTTGCATGTATATACATGCATACCATTAATTTGTTAATTCCATTACACTTTAGCGGTTTTATATTCACAAAGGACGTATGCAATTGGTTGTATTATCTATTAACATTTTCATTTATTTCCTTCAAGAATTGATATTTACTTTTTATAAGGTCCCAAAGCCAAAGTAGAAAGCTATACTTTTATGTAATCTCATATAAAATACACTTGTATATTGTTTTTATATCAGGTTATATCATTTTAAAACTGAACAACAGGATTAGAATAAAATGCTATTTTTTGTCCTTTGAGGGAACACGATTAAGTTTTTTTTTTCTTTTTTAAACAACTTTTGACTTCATTCAATCATGCCTTAACTGACAATCACATATTGGTACATGTATGATTCCTGTTCTTTTAGGAGTATCAATAAATCCTGAAGTGGATGTCAAATACATGTAGTGAGATTCTGTTAATTGATGCTTAAATATTTGTAATGATTATTGAAAACGCATAGTCCACCTTCTTTAAGGGATAAAATGGAATAACCTGTCCTCCCTCAAAGTAGACTACTTTGAAGGGCATATGATAGACCGCACTGAGGTTTTGATGCAGAGCGGCTGTTGGTAAGCCAGAATAAAAGCAATTGATAAAGAAGAAAGACTGTTAAAGAGTAGAATGAAATAGGTCTGCAACAATGAAATGGATCTACAACAGTGGTAAGAATCTCGGGGTACCGAGGTGAGATACAGGGTGCTAGTAAATCTGAATTAGAATGAAACACCTATTACCCGCTATTGATAGGAACCTAGGGCAAGGTACACGGTTCCGTTGCAGTAATTTGCTATGATTAAAAAATATACAAACCCAGATAGGTTAGAGAATTTTTTTTTTACTGTATATTTATAAATCCTTGATCATTAATTCAGGTAGAGTTAAAGCAAAATTCATGACCATTTTTATCATCATTCATCATTTTTAAAGTTATATGTTTAAATGATATTTATCAGTATATAACAAGTACTCCGAAAAGAATAATATAAAGCATCATATCATTACGAATATGTCCTTTCTACTCATAACACTAAAGATTTTTGTAATTTAAATGGCCGTCAAAACTGTGTGTTTTTAAGGGGACAAATAAACTTATTGCTGGATATGGACGCGTATATCTTCTTTTTCAAAATCTATGAGTGCAGTCGTTTTGCTCCCATTTAGGTAATTTTCAGTCATTCTTGGACCTTGCTTTTTGTCACTGGAATTTTAAGAATTGCAATAGATCGTTCTGTAAATTGAATTTAACATCTAAAAAATATTAGATTTTTTCTTTAAAAAAAAACCATTATCAAATTATCAAAGATGAATGCCTCTAGAGTTAACTTGTTTCGAGAACAATGCAATTAGTTTTTCAATGAATCCTCTCTTAATTAAGGAACCTTTTGGCGTTCATCTTATCTTAAAAAAGATGTGGGCGACCTTTGCATCCATCTTAATCTACACCCATAGCCTGTTCGTTATTTTACTTCAGAATGAAAAAAGAAGATGAAAACTTTCTCAATCAACCTTTCAAAGAAAAATAAACGAAGCCAATTGACATTATTTTTATTATGATTAATGGTGTAAGTCAATCTGCGAAAAAAAAAAACACAATCTGAAATTATATTAAAAATTCTCGATTCTTCGTTTCATCGAGACGGCAAGAATTTAACTTTTATACACTCCATTACTCTGTGTTCAGGAATATTGTTAACCAACTTTTTTTTTCGAAAAAAAAAATCCAGAAAATTGTAATGTAAGTAATTTTCGCCTAGAAGAAGCATTCAGCCAGAGTTCTTTGTCAATAATTAAGTGTCAACTATCAATATCTAAAACCTTTTGATTACTCGCGTTCCGATGAATAATATTACTGTAGATATATAGATTAAGATATTTATACTCATTAAGTTTTGTATGATCATATTTTGAGGAACCGTTGATACAAACAGACTCCATTACCTTCACTGTTCCTCCAAATCCTACGTATGTTACACTGATAATTATCTGCATACTAAAAATTGATCGTTTTTAATCCTCAGATTCAATTAACATTTTGTTTCTCAACTTAATTACCTCTTTACTAATCAGAATATTCAGGGACGTAGTATAGTGAGGCATTTTGACAAATACATGTACTGTATTTCAAGTTGTAAAATCGTTTACTTTATCGTTGTTTGTATGTTTTTATCATGTAACCGAATCATTCAAATTCTTATTAAAATAAAATAAAGAAACACCAAAAGATCGACTTCTTTTGCTTTCTCAATGCGAAACATGTATTCTTAATGAAATATAATAAGCCCTGTATCATGCTACCAATGTTTGAAAATGAATTTTTATGCATGTTTTTAAGAACTAGTTAAAATGATTGTCTAGTTAATTACATGAATGGCACTTTAAACTATAGCAGTAGATTCCGAGTATGAAGTTGAAGAATAAAGAATGATTGATAAATATTTGAAAAGCTACTGAGCTTCATTAACATGGACTCCTTCCTCCTTATTTTTGAGACAAAAATATTGAATTTCTGGTGTCAGGTATAACAAAATATTGCTAGAAAGCATTTCTGGAGGACCAAAAACAATAAAAGTATTCATAGTGATATCATTGTAGTAGCTTGTTTTATTAAAGGACTACTGGGAACAATAAAGCTTACTGTAGAAAATCCATAAAAAGAAAGTTATTTGATAAATGAAAGGAATTCTTCGATATGCATGGTTGAGCATTTGATTTGTATTGCATATTTGATATGATTGCGATCATCAGACATGGCCCCCTTTTATATACACACAGTATTAAAGTGAAATAAAACAAGAAAAATATGATATTAACTCTCTTAAACAACACAATAAACTGCTCTTTGAAAAGGACCATGATTAATGTGATTATCAATATTTGTTCTGGAGGATAAATGATTCATTTAAATAGCATGGTTTTGTTAGGGATGATAGAATAGAATGAAATATAAAAGTGTTATAACCTAATACACGTATTGTCATTCATAATACACAAAAGTACCACTATTTACATTAACATAACATTACGCTTTTCTCTCTCTCTCTCTCTCTCTCTCTCTCTCCATATATAATTTAATAAAGACTTTGAGCCACAACATTCAGCGTGCTAGTTTCCCTATTTCTTAAAAATTTCGGCCTAGAGGCATAAAGTGGAAACCCCAAGTTTCCTTCGATTATTACTGTTGCATAACCTCAAAACTGCACTGTTATGCAGTTATACTAATTAAATAATCTTTTTTTTCAATAGTCGTACCGGTCACGGTACCTAATGGTAGGGTGCTCGCTTCATGATCAGGAGACCCGAGTTCGATTCTCGTTCGCCGCTCCGCGTCAAACCTATGACGTAAACATACGTAGTGTCTGTTCCTTCGTCTAGCGTCCGGTGTAAAGACGTATAACGACCCCCATAGAATGATGACCGGGGGTCATCTTTCGTCATCGAATAATGACCCCCGGTCATTATTCGACGTCGAAAAATGACCCTTTTGCCCGTAGAAAAAGTGTCATCACCCTAAAAATCTGCATACCCCACGTGAAGAAAAATGACCCCCGTAGAATAATGACCCCTTGTGGATTAAAGAGGATTAAAGCTGAAATTTCTAGGGGGCAAAATAAAATTAATAAATCAAGCGACCTTTTGGCCAAAATGCTCACCTGAGCTAAATTGGGAATACATCGATGATATGTTGATCTCATTACCTGTACATTATACAATATTATTATTGCTGCTTTTAAGGTAAATGCGATGATTCAGAATCTAGAGGAGTAAAAGATTTATCGAGCCCAAAGAGCGAGGAGAACATTGTTTTTCGATGGTGGAAAATCATCGTACTGACAGAAAAAAAAAACAGCAATAATTGTTTTATTATATGATTCAACGATTAAATTGATACAAACTGATTAAGCAGACATGTGTTTCAAGTTTCTTGTTTACATTTGCTTAAGTCCAAGCCAAACACAGTGAGAGAATCGGAGTTAACATAAGCATAACCAGTATTAATTTTGCATTTGAAATCTAATTCTGGTGCAATGTAGAAAAATAAATGTCAGACATAGCATCCAAAGGGGAAATGGGGCATTATAAGAGGCAAAATGACAAGTTACCTGAGAAATATTTTTGATGAACCCCTTAAAAAGTATATTGATGTAAGGGGGATTTCCTTTTACTCTACTGTATCAAAAAGTTAGGGGTAGGGAAACCAGACTTGCAATGACCATTTTCAAGCGAAAAAATAAAAAAAAAATACGTTCATGAAAATGGAAGGGGGAGGACACTCCACCCCACCCCGATTCTATGTTATGTTCACCTTGTCCACTCAACTAGGAGAGATGCAGGTGAAATAACTTTCAAGAGTTGTTTTTCAATCTATATTTAGTTCAATGTAAGAAAAATAAATCCTCATATTCACCAGGAAGGTCAATAAAATGGTCTGTCTTAAATTATAAATATTGAAAACGTTTATCTACTTCAATAAGACCGCGGAACATTAACTGGCAAAATTGGAAATATGGAAATATACAGTTTATATCATTTCCATCTGTTACACTCAAAACATCTAATGATAGACAATGAAATGGGCGAATACAGTTCGACACGGACGTTCGAGAAAACATTGGATTGAAATTCTAGTTTGAAATTCATTTTCAATCCATCTGAGCTGTTTTATAATGCAAAGTGTGAATGTATGATTCAAAAGACAAATAATTTCAATTCCAAAATACATGTCGTTTGAAATTCATATTTATACGAGTTGTTTTTTTTTTTTTTTTTTTTTTTTTTTTTTTTTTTTTTTTGCCTATAATTTTAAGGACACGTAAAAGTCATAGAAGACATAGATTATTTTTTCGGGGGAAGGCTATTTGATTCGAAGGGGGGGGGGTCAAAAATTGTCGAGACAAATCATGCCTTCACATGACAAAATATATTTATTTCTAGGATGACAAGAGCTATTTTCTTTTCTTTAGTTTATCTTCACTGAAAAATGTTTGACAATCAAAAATCAAAAACAGGGAGGGGTTGTCCAAACTAAAAAAAAATCTTTCTTTTTTTTATTTCCAAGATTGTAAAGACATCCCCCCCCCCCCACAGGCATGCACAGACCTAACAGAAATAAAATATTTGTCCCTTCAAATTTCTTTTAAAAACTGGACAGAAATTCTGATCTATATAAATTTCAAACTATTCCGAAAGTGAAATTATTTGTCTTTTGGGTCAATCAGTAACACCGTGATTCTAGCGTAGCTGAGGTGGATTGAAATGAATTTCAAACTAGAATTTCAATCCAGTGTTTTCTCAGACATCCGTCCTAAATTGTATCCGCCCATTTCATAGTCTATCATTAATCTTTTGACTGTAACAGATGAAAATAACGTAAGCTGCATATTTCCAATTTTGCTAGTTAATGTTCCGCGGTCTTATACACTGTATTGAAATGTTTCCATATTGATTTGTCAAATGTATCACTGTTTTAAAGTGGAATTCTAAAGAAAATTATTTTTCTTACATGTATGTATCCTATTCTCAGACGACCACGTTAACAGACTCGAATGTACATTATACTGGGATTCTTCTTTATAACTTCTATATATTTGAAAAGAAATTCCAATAGACCACTGTTTATAAATAAAATTGAATGCACATTATACGATTGTATATATTTCAGACATGTAGAAAGTTTATGTCCTTTTTATGTTTGCCATGTCTGCTTCAAATTTGGACGTCCTACTGACTATAGACTATTAAGACCAACTTACAACTAAATTGTCTGACAAGCGGGATGACTTCAGCTTTTTCCATCATCAACATTTCTTATTTATGTAGTAATATTCCGCTATCATTTGCATATGATGTTAATGTATACCAAATTATTCGACACCCAAGAACACGACTATTTTTTTTTAAATCGAGGCAGGCTACTGACAGATACATGTAAGTTGATGTTACAGGGGTTTCAACAACCTCGTTTAAAGTCAGCATTTCGTAAATTCAATGGTCGTATCAATGACCCTGTCAACAAATATAACCTGTAGTTGAGTCAATTGGTCTTTTTTTCTATACTAAATGTGACAACGGAATGTCCCCTGATTTATTCATAGGGCATACGGTGGGTGTGACGGGTCAACAGGGGATGCTTTTCTTGCTAGGCACCTGATCCTACCTCTGTAATTTTTAGGGGTCCATTTTATGCCCTGTTAACAGAATTGTATTGTTTTTGGATATTTTAATATCATCACTGTTCGTTATCTTCACCTTTTTTCCATTAGGAAATATATCCACCGTATGTCGTTCGCACGAGATATTATTTCATTTGCGATACATTCTACCTCATTTGCACAACTTTTTATGTCATTCAAAAAAATCTATAAATATTACATTGCATAACTTTCCGTATTCATTTCCGAAAACTTATCTCATTCATTTTTTTAATTCACTTTTTAAAAAAAAAAGTTGATCGTAATCAAAGCATGCTGAATACTTTGAGAGACGTTTACCAAAAACCAAAACATCCCGCTGCTTGTCTGTTATTTAGCTATGAATGTCTATAATCAGTCAAATATCCAAAAATGAAGCAAATGGAAGACAGACATAAAGGAAGATTACGTTAAGAGTTATAACCAATAGTAGCCATTTTGCGATTTTCAATATGTGCTGAGAACACAATAGGCTTAAAAGATAGAAATATGCATGTAAATGTAATGCTGTTGTATTACATTTTAATTGCATTTTCGTCAGTGTTGATCAAAAAGGGCATAACTTTAGAAGAATTAAACATTGAGGTTCAAACCTTTGGCATCAATCACCTGTTATGAATTGTGTATCACTTTGTTGGAAAGGGGGTCATTTTCCAAGGGGGTCAATATTTTATAGGACTCACATATAAAAATGACCCATAGGGCTCTTTTCTACAAAAAAATTATATTTTTCTACGGCTTGGGGGTCATTTTTTATCGTTGAAAAATGACCCCCCCCCGGTCATTATTCCATGAGGGTCATTATTCGTCTTTACACCGGCACAAAAAGTGAAAGTCACGGGTCTTTCGGATAAGACCTTAAAAGCCGAGGTCTCGTGTCATGGTAAGCGATGGTACGATAAAGAACCCTAACTGCTCAATGAGTGTCGAGTGTAGGTCTAAATTTGAAGCCCTTCACCGACATACGGAGACGTCTCTATATGAGTGAAAAATTCTCGAATAAACAATATACAATCAATCAATCTATAGTTGTACTGCTTGATTAAATGTACGGAGTTAAATTCTCCAACCATATTTTGTTATTTGTTCATATTTGTTCTTAATATTTCTTATCTGGACACGTCTTAAGGAATAGTGCCAAACATAGAAATATCATTTTTCATATTTTTTTAAAAATCTTTTTTACAGGCAAGGGTACATGTAAGTAATGCTTAATACAGTTATTCAAATATACAGGAAGAAGTATAGAATGATAGTAATAGGTATACAGCTTTCTCTTAAAAAAAGGTTATTCTTATTTTTCAAAAGTTTTTTTTTTCAATTACAATAAAATTAGATTTGTTCAGATTGATATGTTGACTTTAACGAGATGTGAGTTTATTTAAAATTGCATCACTTCATTCTGCAGTAACCATCGAAAATCTTGTTATTCTCTCCTGTACGTCACACTTGAAGAGATGTTCCATTAATATAACATTTAGTAAATGCAATTGTTTCTCAAGTGATATTCAATAGGGAGAACAAAAAAGTTAAAACCTAGTTTTCCTGCACTGCCTACTTCTGTAGACGTTGCGTATGTAAACTAAAGAAGGTGGGCGACCTTTGAAAAGATACTTCATCTCATGTCCGTAGTCTCTGTGAAATTCGACTTAGGATTGAGCAGGAAAGATAAATGAAGATCTTCCTACACAAGATCTTTTAAAAGAAAATAAACGAAGCGAACATCTGCTCTGTTTCCTATCATATGTCAGTCTAAGCCAGTCTGCAAAAAAACTCAGTAGGAGCTTGTATCAAATTAGGATTCTAAATTTGGTTGCACCATCAAGATAGTCCTTAAATTTGTATTCATCTACATTCATTTATTTCTCTATCACAGACACTTGTCTGGGTTATGAGTTTTACATTCAATGACTGAGAGTACCGTGTATAAATCATGATACTAGAATAATTTGTCCCACATAAAACTGTAGTCCACAGGTGGTATTTGCAATACAAATATTTTAATCCCTTTTGGAAATGTAAGAATGTAATGATATTTTCCAATACTTCATAACCCTTCATTTCCAACTATTTTCCTTTAGTACACTTTAGATGGTATACTATCTGTGGTATTACAGATAGTTACGTTGTTACTTATTGTGTCCATAAACGAATTTAAATTCTTTAAACATTTACGTCAACGTCAAGCAGGGAAAAGAAAAAAAGAAATACATGCATATCTATAGACAGTCGTGAAAAAAGATTACAGCAGTATATATAAATGAGGCGAAAGAAATGCCTTGTGTATTGAGAACTCTCAGAGATCTAACTGATTGCGAGATCAATCAGAGAAATTTGTTGCTGTGCATAAAAAGCAATTGTTTCTTTCTCAATACTGGAGTAATTTTGATCAGAAAAAAACTTTTGACATATTGAAATGAAATAAATACAATGTAACTTCATTTCAATAGAACAAAACAAAAATATTTCAGAAGTTGCTTTGTTTTAAATCATGATTGTTTTTGTTCACATGGTTGACAGAGAAACAAGTTTCGTTTAAAGAGATTAATTGATGTTACAAATGATAAGGACAGTACAAAATTTCAAAAGAATATTTCTATATTGCATGCGTTTGGTGTTGCGCTTGTGTCATAAAGGGATTGCATTGGACTGATATCTTTGATTATTATGCCCAAACTCACGTCAGAGTGACTTGGGGTTTTATTGAATAAAGGATACTCAGGCAGATTAAAAGGGGCGTGCATGGATATTTTTACAAATTTTTATTTCATTTTTCTTCATAACGAAGTCGATACAATTAACAATGATGTTTAAAAAACATGTTCGATAAATGCGCATATTGCATATTGGTTTACGCACTTAATAACCATTACTGTATATTTTTTATATAAATTATTTTACTGTATTTGTTAGAAAATATTGAAATGAATACCTCGTCATTAACAAAAGAAAAAACGCTTTGTCCAACAAAGGCCAAACAAAACCCTTCGATTCTTGATCTTCATCCAGTATTTTTAAATCAGATGATGAGAGAAAGGGAGAACATTCAATGTCCGGTTTATATTACATGGAGAAGCACAAGCTTCCGGGGACTTCTTTACCTGACCCCATGATAATGCAAGTGGATTTTTCTCCTGAAAATATAAAAGAATCACAATGTTAAAAGATACAAGACCCAAGAGCTTCCAGGGCTTTCGTCCTCCGGGCTTGGGGCCATATCTTTTATAGACCTCCTTCCCTTTTTGTGCATGTATTCCTACTAAAAATACTTTTATATGCCCTTGTACAACTCATGAACAGTTTTACATAATTTGTATCAAGTTACTTTGGGGGGTTGGGGGTGGGGTGTTTTCTAAAATACTACAGCCGTTATCTATACGATTCTGAATATACGAAACGTTAATTAAACGCCTCATGTTAAGTGCATATTAAAAATTTTTCAGATGCACATTTGATTACTTGGAAATATACTATGTAAACCAAAACGGCATGAAGGATCTCATCGACAGACATTGTGGCACGAATACTCCAAAAGACTTCATATCTCAGCATTCAAAAATGGAAATTTTGTTCGTTTCCGATTTTACGAAACATTCGAATGGATTTCTCGCACATTATACTTTCCTCGGGGACAGTAAGTACTTCAATGTAATAAAAGGTAATTATATTAGAACATTTTCAATAGTTCCTTTCTTATCTGGAAACAAAACATTTCTTTTTCCATTTTGACTAAAAATTTAGTTAGTTGAAAAGTAAATCCAGTTTTTAGCGTCAACGTATGATTCGATTTGTTAATATTTTTCCTGCATTCCACTATGAACTAGGTTACTATATCTAAAATTGTCAAGTAAATGTATTTCCAGCTTTGAAACAGTGCATTCGTTGCTTCGTGCGACATAGCAAGATATCGGAATCCCCTTCAGATGTATATATATATATATTCCAAACTTGTCAAAATTCAAACAAAAAACTTTTTAAAAAAACTATTGATTAATATATATATATATATATATATATATATATATATATATATATATATATATATATATATATACGAGGGGTGATCAAAAAGTTCGCGAACTAATTGAAGTACTTCCTTAAAAGAAATAATATGAGGTTTCAGTGTTCATTATTTTTTAAAGTAGTCTTCTCTGATTTTAATGCACATCTGCCATTGTTCTGCCCATGCGCGAATCACGTGATCCAGGCGGTCACGTGACATGCTTCATAGCGGTCTGTCCACAGAAGCTAAGAGATTTTTCCGCGTCTTATATTTCTTACCATGCAAGTAATTTTTTATAACAAGAACAGACAATCTACCAGAAATGGCCACATCTCGGCAATAGGATGGGTGGATAAGGATATCCCTTCCCAGAATTAACATGGTGACCATAACAACCCGAGTCTTCTGTTTTGGGAGCGTCGTTTCTCCAATGTGGAAAAAGTATGGGCGCCTTCTTCTTTTCATATCTCATGTTTAAAGTCTAAAGTAAACGATATTTTAGGGATTTAATAATTATATTATTGCTCAGATATTCATCTATTTTTCTTATTGTAACTTGGCGATCTTTCAAAACAAACTGCTCAACTAAGGACACATCTTTTACCGGCTTGCTTTCGCTGAGCAACAGAACAAACATTATTTTTAACCATCTCCCTGTCTTCACTAAAACATTCAATCCAATTAATGATTAAACTTCTGGTAAGTCTTTTGTCTTCATAAACCTTGTACAAATTAACATATTCAACTGCAAAGGAATTTCCGAGATATATGTTAAACTTTGCAGCCGTTCGTTACTCGAGTCCGACTGAGTCAACCATTTATTGTCACAAGTGATCTGCATACTGACGTCATTTTCACATTGTGACATCACAAACACGGAGCAAAATATTATTTAACATCTGCTATTTATAGAACATGTGTATGACTATGTGTATGCCAAATTCCATTCTGATCTGAATTGTGGTTTTTTAAATATAGAGATAGTTCGCGAACTTTTTGATCACCCCTCGTATATATATATATATATATATATATATATATATATATATATAGCAGTCCCACACGTGTGTAAACAAAACGCTAACATTGATTTGATCTTTAAACTCAGATAGAAATGCTATATTCTGAATGTAAATTAAAGATTTTCAATTTATAGTGAAAATATATAAAACTCAAAAGACATCGAAGAACAAGAAATTTTGATTATATGCAAAAATACTTATTTTATATTGAGAAGTTTTGCAGATTTAACAGCCTTATATAAAAATCATAGAATTTTCCATCGCAGACTGGCATCATTTTGGCCCCTCCACGATCGGTTGTGGACCAGAATTTTTAATGGGATCAGGAGGGATTATCTCCTCCCCTGATTATCCTGAGTTTGCCCCTTCCAGGTCCAGCTGTACCTGGATTATTATTGTCAAGGAAACGGAGAAAATTTTATTGACTCTTGTAGACCTTTCCAGTAGTAGTAGGTTAACATTTTTACATTTTATTTTATTTTTTATGAGCACAAATTACAATTTCTTATATAAGGAAAATTATAATATTTCTTTAACTTTACTGTGCTTTAAGATGGCCGATAATGATGATGATAAAAATAGTAAAATTGAAATACCTTATTATAGACCTTTTTGAATATGTTGATTTAATTCTTTCCACAGGTCAACAAACCAGAGACCCCTGCGAAAAAACACAGCTGGCGATTTACAACGGCTTTGCCGTTCCCGGGATGTTACCGGGGAGGGCATATTGTGGTCCGCTGTCTGGTGTCCACCAAAGAAAGCGAGAATACTGGTCCTCGGCCAGTAGAGTGGTCATAAGGTCAGTTTATAGTCCAGTGTTTGTGCTGCAATGATCATGCTTATTATCATCTCCTCTACTCAAACGTCCCTTGGGTTTGTGAGGGGAGTAGTGGATAAGAAACCCCTGGCTAACGAAGATGGGGTATGAAATATTAAGTTTAAGTATAAAATCACAAATTATCTTATTTTTATATACCGGTTACGAATATCGACATAGGTTCCATATATCTTTGAATGCTTCAGGAATTTTGCCAAAACAAAAAATCTTAATTTTGTAGCTCAAATATGCCGCTTGCGTATTGGGTCGTGTATCTGTATTTATAAACACATTGCAATGTTCTAGATTTTGAATTTACTTCCATCCAGTAAATTTATAATAAAGAAATAAAGAACATGACAGCATTTTTGAAATCTGTAATTTTCAAATTTTGAAATGTTTGACAAGATAATATTTATAGAAATTGACATTATCGTTATTGTTTTTTTAAATTTTTATTTTTATTTATTTATTTATTTATTTGCATTTTATTTATTAATAACAGGAAGAATATATACGGTTATTTTCTCTTTATTTATTGTTCATCAGATTTGAAACAGACGTTGGTGGTCTTAGGTTAGCATTTCGACTAACCTGGACAGCAGTGGAATTGGTAGAAAACGGTACGTTATCTTGGATCCAGCCAGTCGTAAATAAATGTCATTTAACTACTAATTTGACGGGCTAAGTGCAAGCACTAATTACATGTATATGTAAATAAATCAAAATATTGATCTTATCAATTAAGTCCTTTGTGTGTTAATTTCAGATAATTGTCCAAGATTCCTTTGTCAGGGGGAATCGTGCGACGAAGAGTCACCTGATTGTAAATATACAAAGTTAAAAGTCTGTATCGACAAGTCTTTAGAATGCAATGAGGTGCCAAATTGTGGATATTCAGACAGAAGTGATGAAGAAAAATGTGAGTTTCTGTCTAAATCTTCTTTCAATATCATTGGGTTCAGGAGAAGAAATATTTTTATATTAATTTTTTATAGTTTGTATTGCTTTAAAAGTTCAAAGGCAACTTTATTTATAATGTATTTTTTTTTTTACATTGTCCTGAAATTTACATTTATATTTGTATATGACATTACTTTCATTCTTAAAAGCAACTCTTTCAGAAACGTTCAAGTTGATTTTTTTTAAGAATTCATGATACCATGGTCTCTGTTTAACATTCAAATTGTGTTTCGTTTATTTTCTAGGTTTTAATAAAATACTTATGATAGTGATTTACGCGGCAGTGCCGTCTGTGATACTTATTTTAGCTATAATACTGACAGTCTACTGTTGTCGGCGTCACAAGAGAAAACAACTTCACGTAGTGAAATCGGCAGAAAATAACTCTTCCCAACAAACCCACTGGGTTTCACCCCATATCAGGAGCCTGGAAAACAGTCCAGTCACAAACAGATCTCCCCTCATGCATACCACATCGTTCGTGCCATCCAAACATTCCTCTAACCCAGCCTCTCCAAAACGAGACACCAAACGCGTGACTATTGTAGACACTTTTGATATGAAAGAGTTGAGGCACTCTCTGGAGAAACACAATGTTAACGGGGGTGCACAGTTTAACGAAAGCAATATGAAACACATAGTGACACCTTGCGGTGAAAATGATATGAATGAAGTAGTAACTCGTGTTCATGTTCCTATTGATGGCATTTTAAAGACATCTCCACAAAATTTTAGAACTCATCAAAAAAGACCTTCATATCATCTGATGCAAGAATTCAATATGGAAGGGACGGATGTTACAATGAAAATATAATGTTTGTAACTCTTAGTGATTTTAACTTTATTACATTTTTTACTTTTCTTGACGTGATGAAAGAATATGGACTTTAATTTGATTGCGAGAAGAATTTTTTTAATGCATTTTTGAGTTTTGCTTCTGTGTATCGTAGTACTATATTTTAAATAATTTTAAGCGAACAAAAGAATTTTTAATTGTATAAACATTTATAGAAATTTATATAATAAGCCATATTTTTGTTAAAAGGGTCATATGCTGTATACTTTCTGTTGCCAAGCAGGTTCAAACGATCTTCAAAAAGATTATAAGTATTTGAATTTAGTTTACAAGCTTTATTTTTTTGTTACATTTTTGTGTCGCCTGCAGAGCAGAGATACACATAGGGACCACTTTATCTGGATTCTGTCTGTCTGTCTGTCCGTCTTTCTGTCTGTCACATATATTATATATTGAGAATATTGAGAACTGTAACAGGAATTGATTTGATATTTTGGTTGTGTATTGTTTGGTACTAGGGCTTTTGTAAACTACCATGGTTATTGATCATATAACCTTTCAACTTGACATTTGACCTACTTTTCATATTAGTTCATAATAGTGCAAATGTTTGGACAGTTGGAGGGAAGTGTGAGCTATTTAGCATGTATACTGTTTGTCATAAGTTTTGAAAAATACCAGTGATTATCAACTTTAACCTACTCTTCTAAAATACTCCATACGGTAATTTATCTAATGTCTGATAATTCTGCAGGATTTCGATAACTAGCAAATATATTACATGTTTATGAGCTCATGACAATGTACTTTTAAACTACAGTGTATGTGAAATATAAGGTTACCACACAAACGGAACTTTAATACGTCGGGATCAGTATATCGAAATGACAAACTTCAAATAAAGTTGTAGACTGACAATTGCAGTTAAGATAGACTAAAATTTGTTTCTAGTAACGAATTTGAGGGATCATGTGAATAAAATACATCAATAATCATTTCTATTTATTATTCATTTTACTTTTGATGGTTAAAGAATCATATTTCTTTTTAATTGTTACACTTAATGATAAATGCTGTTCTTTCGCAGTCTTATTTTTTTTTCTTTGCATGCAACTGCATGGACTATAAAACTGGTTTGCAAATAAATAGCTGACCGCTCTTATATTTATTTACATCTTCTCTAGAAAAAATTTACTTTTTGGTTGGATTGGCTGTTTAGATTTTCATTTACTTCCTTTTAAAATTGAGAATGTTGTTTAAAAAGATTTCAAATGGTAGAAAACTAAATTTTTTTTGTAATTTCATACATATTATACTTTTTAAAATTAGATTATTTCTTTTATTTATTTATTTTTTTTTAATTGAGAGACAGGATTAGAATAAAATTTAATTCGTTGACTCTTTGCGGGGACACAATATTGTTCTCACAAATTTGAACTTCATTCAATCATGTCTTAACTGACCATGACATATGGTTGCTGTTCTGAAAATTTTGGTTTCGATAACGTGTAAATCCTGCATTTTACTGGATATCAAATATATGCAGGGACATTGAAGTTCTATAGTTGTCCCCCGCTTTCGAAAAAGCAAGGGAACATTAAATCTCATTCATCTGTCAGTCTGTCAGCATGTCAATCTGTCCGTCTGTCACAAAAAAATTTAATCTTGGTCATACCTTTTGAATGAGAAAAATCTAGGTCTTTTATATTTCATGTGCACATTACCTGTTACAAGAACCTTCTTAAAATTAATGTACTCTAACTTTTGACCTCATGGCCTTGAAGTTTGACCTACTTTTCCAAAAATTTTAACATGACTTTAACCTTGGTGATAACTTTTTAACGAGAAAAGATAGGATTTCCATATTTCACATGTAAAAAGACCTTTTCAAATTTACCTGTAACAAGACCTTTTTAAATTTATCTTGAATTTTGGCACTCTGACCTTAACCTTGAAGTTTTCAAAAATTTTAACACTGATTATGAATTTTGAATGAGAGAAGATTGGACATTCATAATTGACATGCGCATTACTTGTGACAAGACGTTTCAACAATCTATTGGACTTCCCATGGGTACCAATTGCGCCCCGTTCATATGAAGCAGAATTTGTCCAAAATCTTATACGTGAAAAGAAGAAAACACTTGCTGTGGCCTTCAACTCGACATTTAGATATATCGACGACGTATTGTCAATTAACAATGGCTATTTCCATTCCTATGTCTATACGATATATCCCGGTGAGCTTGAGATAAAAGATACCACAGAGTCTGACACAACTGTTTCATATTTGGATATTTTACTTGAAAAAGACGTTAATGGTAATCTAACAACCAAGCTTTATGATAAACGTGATGACCTTAACTTTTCAATCGTCAACTTCCCTTACTTATGCAGCAATATACCTTCATCACCTGCATACGGGGTATATGTCTCTCAGTTGATTAGATACGCAAGTGCATGCTGTACGTATGTACAATTTTTAAAACGAGGTAAATGATTGACAAACAAGTTGATGAAACAAGAATATCAGCTGTCTCGTTTAAAGTCATCATTTCGTAAGTTCTATGGTCGATACAATGACCTTGTCAGCAAATACAATTTATCACTGAGTCAAATGCTGACTGGCGTTTTTCATACTAATTGTTACACCATTATTTACACATCGAATTGTCGACGGATTTTTTCCGTTATTTCCCGATCATGACAAGGAGCACACGGCGGGTGTGACCGGTCGGCAGGGGATGCTCACTCCTCATTGGCACCTGATCCCACCTCTGATGTTTGGAGGTCCCTGTTTGCTCTGCTCCTATTTTGTATTGTTTAATGGACTTTTGAGCTTAATTACTGTTCGTTATCTCCATATCTTTCATTCAAAATGTTCTATTATTTTATTCCATGACCTTGTTCTTCACGTTTGACCTAATTTTCCAAATATTTAATATTACTGATAACTTCTGAATGAAGGAAGATAGGGAATTTATAATTGACATGACCTAATTTTCAAGAAATTTTATATTACTGATAACTTTTAAGTGAGAGAAGTCGCCTGTGTTGCGCAGTGGTTAGAGCGTTTGTTCTAGAGTCGCGGTGAAAGGAGTCGATCTTTTCGTCGCGGGTTTGAACTCATTGCGGGACGTGGAGACCGGTCCTTTGGTCCTTCTGTGCTGGCACGAAAAAAATCCCTCATTGCTCAATGGCCCTGATTGCCGAGTATAAGTCAAAATTTGCTGCCCTCCACCGGCAAGTGGTGACGTCTCCATATGAGTGAAAATATCTCGAGATGGACGTTAATCAACAAAAAAATGAATGAGAGAAGATAGGGAATCTATATTTGATATGTGCATTGCTTCCCAACCACTAAGACACTGAAAGAGGGGGGCCACAATTCTTTGAATTTGCTTGTTGATCAAGGCAACCATTTATCATGAAGATTTGAAGAAACACAAAAAGTTTTCAATAATGGAGCCAAATGAGTTAAATTCTTTATAATGGCATAAAAATACTGAAATACTTGGCTGAAGAATGCTTTCTCAATGCAAGACTGAAATATAATGAGCCCTATATCATGCTACCCATTTTTGAAATGTGTATTTTTTAGTGTTTTCAAAAACTATTAAAAGTGAAAGACACAATAAACCATAATATGAGAGAGGGTTTAGTATAAAGATGAAGAATTGTTCGATCGGCATTCAAAAAGATACTTCTGAGCTTATATAAAAAATTAAGGTTTTGTAATGAGACTTAAATGTTCAATTGCTGAAGCCAAGCAGAGGAGAAAAAAAACACTGGAAAGCATTTTATCAGAAAAAGAAATAATTGTAAATATAGAGATATTGTAGTAGTTTGTTTTATTTTATGCCTATTGGGAGCAATAAGGCTTACTGTAGAAATGAAGGAAATTCTTTGATATGCATGGTTGACTATTTTATTCTTGCTGCATATTTGATATGATTGTGATAATAAGGTATAGCCCCCTTTGATATACATACAGTAATGAAGTGAAATGATACAAGTAAAATATGACTTTCTGAAATAATGCAATTAACTGCTCTTTGAAAAGAACCATGATAAATGTGTTTATCGGTTTGTGTTCTGGAGGATAGATGATTAATTTAAATAGCATACTTATGTTAGGGACGAGAGAACAGAACGAAATATAAAAATGCAATAACCTAATATTTATACACGTTTTGTTATTCATTGTACAAAAAAGTGATTGATTGATTGTATGTTGTTTTACGTCCCACTCGAGAATTTTTCACTCATATAGAGACGTCACCATTACGGTGAAGGGCTTCAAATTTTGACCTTTACTCGGCACTCAGGGCCATTGAGCAGTGAGGGATCTTTATCGTGCCAACACCTGCCGTGACACGGGGCCTCGGTTTTTAAGGTCTCATCCGAAGGACCCACAACTTTCACTTTAAAGTGCCGAGCGCATGGCGAAGGAACAGTTGCTACCTATTTTTTATCGACTTAGGTTTGTCGCGGCTGAGATTCGAACTCACGACCTTCCGATCACGGAGCTAGCGCTCTACCAACTGAGCTACCGTGAACGGTACAAAAAAGTGTATTTACATTTAAAAAACATCTCTCTCTCTCTCTCTCTCTCTCTCTCTCCACTAAAAATCTAAAAGAATTTGAGCTACAAAACTCGCTATTTCCACTATTTCTTTAGTATTTCGTCTTAGAGATATAGTATGTTTTTGTTTGGTTTTTTTTTTTGTTTTTGTTTGTTTTTTTTTTTTGGGGGGGGGGGGGGGAGGGGGGCAAAGGTTTCCTTTGATTATTACTGTTTCATAACCTCAAAACTTCACTTTTATACATTCAGATCAATTAATGGTTTTTTATTGATATCCGTACTTTCTGATTAATGGTAAGGTGTTTAATACCCCAGCCATATTTTTTTTTATATTATTTCTTCTTTGGAGACGATTAAGGAAAAGGGTCAAACATAATGATATTTTTTTTTAATTTTTTATTTTTATTTTCTTTTACAGGCAGAGTAAGTGATGTTTGATCTAGTGAAGAATATCCGCTCATTAGCCAGGAACGATAACTCTTAAATTTATTATTTTATTTAAAAAGTCTCAAAATAAAGCTTGAATTTGAAGTCTTTTCATGAAACAATTTTATTTTCCTGCATCTCAATATAATTCAAGGTTCTCTGAGGTCTTATTAACGGTTTTGTAAAAATTGATATTTGTACCCCAATGAAGTTACAAAAGTGAATATATCTTTAAAGAAATCAAATATCCATTAATCTAGCCTTAGATACTAATGCTTATTAGCATGACATGAAACCGACAGTGATCTGTGATATCTTGTAATGATAACAAAAGCTTTTAACAGTATACCCTATATAACAATTGAACAAATGAAAAATTAAATAAAAGAACTACAAGCAAATTCAAAGAATTGTGGTCCCTCGCTCTCGGTGTCTTAGTTGATTGGAGATGCAATTATTTATGGCACATTGTACCTGTCTTTTGTGTGTTTCCTGTCTTGTCTGTGTATCATATAAAAAATACATAAATCATTGAATTAATAACAGTTATGGCATAGATTATAGCTCTTCTTTAAACTAGATCAAACTTCAAGATCAGGTCATGAGGTCAAATATTGATACATTCCGAAAGGTCTTGTAACAAGTAATGCACAAGTAAAAAATACATATATATAACCAGAATAAACAATCGGAAAGGTCTTGAAACAGATAATGCAGATATCAAATGTAAATACCATATCTTTTCTCAATCGAAAGTTATCAGCAATATTAAATTTTTTGAAAATTTGATCAAACTTCAAGGTCAAGGCCACGGGGTTAAAAATCATAGTACATTTGGAAATGCTTGTCACAGGTAATGCACGTGTCAAATATGAATGCCCTATCTTCGCTCCTTCAAAAGTTAGCAACACTCATTAAATGTTTGAAAATTAAGTCAAACTTCAAGGTCACAGGGTCAAATATCATAGCACATTCGGAAACATTTTGACGTAGGTAATGCACCTGTCAAATATGAATCCCCTATGATGTCCCTATCATATGTCATTCAAAAGTAATCAACAAAAATAATAATTTTGAATACAAGCATTCTGAGAGTATTGCATTAGCAATACTAGTCCCCTATCGGCAAGTGTAATCTTGTTCCCATGAAAAATTAAAAATGCTTTAATTCCGTCAAATAATCATTGAAGCGGAACATAATGCAAATTTGATCTGTAACTCCTCAAGATACACTCACATACCAAAAATTAGCTCAATATCTGCAAGCGTTTAAAAAAGAATGCGGAAAACCAAGTGGGACAGACGGACAGACAGACAGACGAACGGACAGACTCAGAGGAAACGTATAGTCCTCTCCGGTTTCACCGGTAGGGGACTAATAAGCAAAGATAAAAATTTTGAAAAGTAGGTCAAACATGAAGGTCGAGGTCACGGGGACAAAAATCATAATTTATTTGGAAAGGTCTTGTCACAGACAATAATTATACAAGTGAAATATGAAAGCTCTGTCTCCTCTCATTCAAAAGTTATGACAATGGTTATTGTTTTGTGACAGACTGACAGACGGACAGACTGACAAACAATGAGATTTAATGTACCCTCGCTTTCGAAAAGCGGGAGACAAAAATAGTACCTTAAGCAAAAATACAGGAAAATTGACTTATTTAAAGTCTGATTTGGCGTGCAATGAGAATTATACATCTACAGAATTCTTCGAAAAAAAAATAGGCAATTCAGGTTTTCCAAAGTTTCTTTTTCGAATATAATAAAGTTAGATTTGTACAGATTGATTGACACTTTAACGAGATAGGGAAAATAATATTTTAAATTACATCACTTCATAAAAAACCTATAGTCCCCTCCGGTTTCACCGGTAGAGGACTAAAAAGAGCTAAAACAGTCCAGACAAAAAAGCTATCTCCTAGATTTTCCGTAATGTGTAGTTCTGAAGACTTGATGCAATAAAAATTAGGAAGAAGTTGGACGACCTTTGGAAGAGATACTTCATCTCATGTCCATAGCCTTTGTGAAATTCGACTTAAAGTTGAGCAGGAAAGATAAATGAAGATCTTCCTACACAAGATCTTTTAAAAGAAAATAAATGAAGCCAACATCTGCTCTGTTTCCTATCATATGTCAGTCTAAGCCAGTCTGTAGAAAACACAGTAGGAGCTTATATCAAATTAGGATTCCAAATTTGGTGGCTCCATCAAGATAGTCTTTAAATTTGTATTTATCTAAATTCATTTATTTCTCTATCACAGACACTTGTCTGGGTTATGAGTTTTACATTCAATGGCTGAGAGTACCGTGTATAAATCGTGTTACTACAATAATGTGTCCTACATTAAAACTGTCATCCAGTGGTAAATGAAATACAAATATTTAAATTTTAGAAAACGAGGGGAATGTTTTGTTATTTTCCAGTCCATATTTTTTTTTTAATTTCCGACTACTTTGTCTAAAGTGCACTCTAGATGACATACATTTTGTAGTATCATTGTACTCTACCCCCCCCCCCTCCCTCCCCCCAAATAAAAAAAAAAAGATGAAAAGCGGGGTATGTAGTGAAGGGTATATACGCCCTTCATAACGTCCGTAGTCCATCAATTCGTCCGTCCATAATTCTTCGGGGTACCCATCTCTTATCCGCAACTTCTTTTATACCACGGAATAAAATTTAATAAAACTTTCTCAGAATTTTTATTTTATAGCCCTCTTTTTTAGGTTTTGAAGAGACACATATTTGGGGTTTTACATGGCTAAACATGGACACTGCCATTCTTTCTATAATATTTGAGGTACCCGCTCTTTCTATAATTTACCCATCTCTTGTTCGCAAATCCTACTTTAGCAATGAAATAAAAATTAATGAGACTTTCACAGACTCTTTATTACATAGTGTCATTGAGCACCTCTTTCTTAAAGTTTTGATGAGACATTTTAGGCTTTTCAATAGCGAAACATCGAATTTGCCATCATACTAATATGGGAGTGGTATATCATTTTGTGAGCTTATTGCTCCCAGTGCGTCTAGTTTGTGAGGGGGGTTTTTACTTATTATGAGATAGAATGTAAACGAATTTAATTTCTTTATACATGGACGCGTACGTCAACGTCAAGCATGGAAAAAAAAATAAATATACACATGTAATTTTCGACAATCATGATAGTAACATTACCACAGTTTTGATAAATGTATTAACCGTGTCTAAAACATGCGAGTGTATTAAATGAAAGAAATTTGTCTTACATGTATATACTGATCGTTGTAAGAATTGCGAGATAAATCAGAGAATTCGTTGATGTGCACAAAAAAGCAACTGTTTCCTTTTCAAGATTGTTGTAATTTCGACCAGAAATATAAATCCTATGACATACTGAAATGGAAAAAAAATAAACCATGACTTCAATTCAATACAATAATGCAAAATACTTTAGAAGTTGTCTTTGAAAACAATCATGATTAATGCTTTATGTTCACGGAGAAATAAATTTCATTTAAAGAGCTTACAATTGGTGTTACAAATGAGAAGGACTGTATAAAATTTCAAAAGGATATTTCTATATTGCATGCCTTTGCTGTTACCTTCCTGTTATAAAGAAATTGTATATTAGACCGATATCTTAAATCACTATGCTGAAACTGACGTCAGAGTGACTTGGGGTTTAATTGGATAAAGGCGGATTCAAGGGGCGTGACTTGATATGTTTACAATTTCTTAATTTCATTCCCTGTTCCTTTTCTAACAAAGTCGATGAACAATAATAGAATAGAAACAAGTTCGAAAGATGTGGATATTATACTTTGGTTTCCATGGGCATTACATTTTTTATATAAATAAAGACGGTGGTTGTCCCAGAAAAGCATGAGCATTTCAATATTTTTTATTTACTAATAAATTGAAGTGCACCATAATCAAATTTTTTTGAAAGCTATATAGAAATTTAATATTTAATTAATATTTTTTTCTCTCAATCAAATGGATTTTACATAATTTTTTAATATTCTGCCATTCATGTTTGTTAGTCTACTAAGAGTCTCTTCCATCGAATATCCAGGGGCCCGTTTCATAAAAGGTCGTAGGATCAGTCGTGCCGCTACGCCGGCGTATATTCGGGACTAGTCCGATAACTTGCGTTTCATTAAAATGTCTATCTTTACACAGGACTAAAGTTAGGTCAAAGTTTTACGTCTAATTATTGGTAGGCGTAAGTTTGGGTGTAAACATAAACTTTCGCGACTTTACTGATTTGAAAACGATAGTCATTCAATCATTAAGAAGAATTACTATTTTAAGAAACCTTTTAATACAAACGATGCATTATTTAATTTCACATACTATGAAGATTTTGGGGAGGGGAGAGGGTTTTACATCCAACCGGGGTTGATTGATTGATTGATTGTATATTGTTTTACGTCCCATTCGAGAATTTTTCACTCATATAGAGACGTCACCATATACCGGTGAAGGGCTTCAAATTTTGACCTTTACTCGGCACTCAGGGCCATTGAGCAGTGAGGGATCTTTATCGTGCCAACGCCTACCGTGACACGGGGCCTCGGTTTTTAAGGTCTCATCCGAAGGACCCACAACGTTATTTTCGCCCTTTCACGCTTGCGATCAATTTTGCTCCGTTTTAATTTTGCTCAGTCACAGTTTTGTTTAAGAACATGGCCACCACCAAAATATGAAAAAGGATAACGATCATTTTTATGATCTGCCGGTTACTATAAACGATTTTTTTTTCAATAATCGCAAATCCTTTACATGGTTTTGCTTTACAGGAAACGAAGAAATGTCCATCTAAACCATTTACAGAACTTTGGAGCAAAGAATTTGTTTCTGCATTCCACAAACTCATAGAAAGATGGGCACTAGTATCTTCGCGAATTTTAGGATACCCTGACTTTAGGAAAACTTTCATTCTGGAGACTGATGCGAGTATTGATGGACTTGATGCTGTACTGTCACAAGATCAAGATCAAGGACACGTACTTATAGCCTATGTCTGAAGAACATTGAGACCAGCAGAACATTTCATGGAGAATTACAATTCCGCGAAATTAGAACTGTTGACACTAAAATTGAAGGTGACGGAAAAATTCCACGATTACCTGCTTGGAGCAAAGATTATTGTTTACACGGATAATTTACCTACAGACTGCAAATTTAGGGGCAACGGAAATGCAATAGACTAGTCAACTGGCACAGTTTAAGTTTGAGGTGAAATTCAGATCAGGAAAGGTAAAATGGAACGCCGAGGCGTTACATCGCAAACCTACACCTAGATAGTGTCATGTATCATTCTGAATCTGTTTTTCAAAATGTGATATTAGTTTCCCCTGATGGATCTTCGAGATGAAGGTACTCATGAAATATGGAGGTGACAAACAGTATTCAAGCTCAAAGTCCAATAAAACAATACAAATCGGGAACAGCGCAAACACGGACCTCCAAAAACAGAGGTGGGATCAGGTGCCATTGAGGAGTGAGCATATATATATATATATATATATATATATATATATATATATATATATATATATATATATATATATATACTCTGTAGAAGAAACATCAACTTTGCCAGAATACCAATTTACTGAATTGCCTACTTTACAAGTATTAGATTCAACAATAAGTAGAGTGATGCACTGGCTTAATAGTCATACCCCTCCCCCCCCCCCTCTCCGATTAATGAACTGAAGCAAGAGAAGAAAGATGTTCGAAAACTATTAAAACAACAAAACAAACTACAAATTGAAAACAACGTTCTGTACAGAAACATTGAGTGATACTGATTCTCTTCGACAACTTGTTTTGCCACTGTCTTTTAAAGAGCCTGTATTAGAGTCGTTATACAATCATACAGGGCATCAATGGATAGAAAGAACTTTGTGATTTATTAAAATGAAATGCTATTGGCAAACAATCCAAAAAAATGTAGAACAATATTGCAAAAAGTGTGAGCGATGCATGGTAGCCAAAGTACCAGTTCCCACAGTACGACCACCTATAGGGAATCTTTTAGCATACCAACCGCAAGAAATTCTAGCAAATTGACTTAACAGTTCTTAAAGCAGCTAGCGATGTGCAAGAAAATGTACTATTGATGTCCGACATATTCAGTAAATATACAAAAGCAGTGCCAACAAGAGATCAAAAGGCAGTCACGGTAGCTAATGTGTTAAAAATGGTTTCCGTTTTTGAATTCCTAGAAAAATTCACAACGAATATGGGAGAAATTTCGAAAGTGAAGTTGTGAAAGAACTTTGTAAAATGTATGATATCTCCCAGAGTAGAACAACACCCCGAACAACACCCCGAGGGAAACTGAGTAGAACGATATAACCGTAAAATGCACAGTCTATAAAGGACATTATCTCCCCAGTAAAAGAGATAACAGTCTGAAAATCTGCCCAAGCTTATTTATGTATATAATTCAACAACCCATTCTTCTACCGTGTAAACATTGTATTTTCTTATGTTTGGTCGAGATCCGATCTTACCTATCTATCATCTTCTCGGACTCCAACAACCAAACCTTCTTCAACAACGAATACGATATACAACACGGGGATCGTTTACGAACGACAATCCATTCTTCTACCGTGTAAACATCGTATTTTCTTATGTTTGGTCGAGTTCCGACCCTACCTAACGATTATCTTCACGGACTCCCAATAAAAGTTCTTCAACAACGAATACGATGTACAATACGGGGAACGTTTACGAACAGGAATGGAAAGTGCTTAGCAGCTATAACCTAGATGACAGTGCTCTACGGTGGATAAAAAAAACTCTACAAAAGAGTTGCCAAAGAAAGACCTATTTCAATTGCTACACGTGTCTTAATGCGGAACAGAATCCAGGGCAGAAACAAGATCTTTGGAATAGTTGTGAAAAAAATTAGGGGATAATGAGTATTCTGTGCAGCTAGCCGATGGAACTGGTCCAACGATATATATGACCCCTAGAGAACTTTTAGATACAGTTTAATTATTTTCGAGTAATTCTCAAAGTGTAACATATATTTCTGATTCAGATTCTGTCAAAAGTGATAAAATTGTAGTTCTAGATTTTTGGCCAGGAAATGCTTATCCAGAAGCGGTGATAATGAATCTCTACATTATCATTCGACACAAAAAATGCCCGTCCGACAAGAAACTCCAGTACCGCTGAGGCGTTCGAGAAATTAATACAGCAGGCAACATTCAAGCCCATATCACTAACCTCGGTAGGAGAACGAACACAAACAGCTGTGACAAATGAAAGCAATTCTCAAGATCTAAGTCAAGCTGTTGCAAATCTCGGAACCACTTCAGTAGAAACTTTTCGCAAAGTTTTATCTCAGTATATACATTAGACATAGGCTGTGTCAATTTTTATATAATGATTTTAAAATTTTAAAAATATATAATGATATTGGTGTTCTTTTTTTTTTTCTAGAGTTCAAATAAATTGTTTTATGACATTGCTGCGGACACACTGGACAGCAATGACAAACGGAGAGATATGTGATATGGTGAAATTGTTTTAATGCATTTTATATTTTAGAATTATTATGCTTATGTGGAAAAAATAATATTTGGTAAATAATTGTTGGTCGTTGTTGGATTTGAACCGTGGTCCTTTGTATTAGGGGCGAGCTGCCTATTCACTGCCTAATTTTCTTGATTGACGAAAATGAGATAATTTGCATCCCCTTTTTCTGGCAACCAAACATACATTTCAAAAGCTATTTTTAAATTTTACAATCACTAACATATCTGTATTAAATCATGATATAAAATTCCAAATCTGTTTCTATATGTGGAAACCTATTTAGATAGTTACTGAGAACTGGTATTATACTTTCATGGTATGCTGGCTTATACAGTTGTTCACAAAATGACACGGTACCTTTATCTATCTATGAAGGCAGACATATCATCAGGGTTTTTATTTATGCACAAAGTATCATTTATTTCGTGTTTGTGGTTTATTCTGCATGACGCTAAGACTCAATATATCTTCTCAAAATATTCTGATGCACCGAAAGAACAAAGGGTACGTATTTCGGCTAAAAGGGACCTGGACACAGATTCATATTTTCTTAAATTTTCGGGATAATATCACGAACTACATCTTGCTAGAGCATTTCACACCAATATTTTATAAAATCGTGTTTAAGAACTTCTTTCATCCCTAATATTTAAAAGAGGAAAATTTGTTTTGTATTGATAAAAAATATTGAAGCTATAAACGAGAAAATCCAAATAAGAAATGTGAGAAAGCAAAATCAACACACTAGTGTTGTGAGTTAGTTTTCAGTAATGTTTGCAGAGTAAAAAATTGAACACACCCTGTAAAACGTAAACATTAATAACAAGCATTCTGAGAGTATTGCATTAGCAATACTAGTCCCCTACCGGCAAGTGTAATCTGGTTCCCGTTAAAAATTGAAAATGCCACAATTCCGTCAAAACTCAATGAAGCGGAACAAAATGCAAACTTGATCTATAATTTATGAAGGTTAAGTCACACCCCAAAAATCAGCTCAATATCTGCAAGCGTTTAGAAAAAAACATTAGAAAATCCTGAAAAATTGAAAAGATCGCAATTCCGTCAAAAATCATTGAAGCGGAACGAAATGCAAACTTAATCTGTAACTTATCAAGATACACCCACAAACCAAAAATGAGTTCAATATCTGCAAGCGTTTAGAAAAAAAGTGCGGAAAACCAAGTGGGACAGACTGATAGACAGACAGAGGGACAGCTAGACGGATAGACAGACAGACAGACGGACAGACTCAGAGGAAACCTATAGTCCCCTCCGGTTTAACCGGTAGGGGACTAATAACAGACCTCGTGTCCATGTTTACAAACACACATGTTTGACCCAATGTTATGAAGAATATCGTGATCATTGAAGTTAAAGAATTTTCACGTAATTTTAAATCATTAAAATGAAGTTTTTTTTTTTTAATAAAAATAGAAATATTAAATTGTAGACAAAACGGCAATGCATCTGTACCCAGGCCCCTTTAATACCGGTGCCTTTAACCATATAGGTACGTCTATGCTTTAAACAGGTTGGAGAGAATACTCGAAATCGGGTATTATCCGTGAAATCGCGTGTAGTCCCCGAAATCGGGGTATCGTTGTATCCGCGAAGTCGGGTATAGGCGGTGTAATCACCTTATAAAACTTAAACAATGGGATGGCGCATTTTGCCGAGTCAACTTTCACCTAGAGACAAATGTTATCTAAAGGTATCGCTAGCCAAATAACAATTTGGAAGTCTGAATTAATGCGCATAGGACAACAAATACCCGTGGAACTTAGTACATTTCATGATCTGCACCCAAACAAACGTTCGTTCTGGTTTTATATTTTATATAATGTTAAAAGTATTTGCATCTTCTTCATGTTCATACCCAACACAACAGAACTATTAAATATCAGAAGTCTGGAATTTATAATATTTCCACATCAATACGACAAACATGAACATTTTGTAAATAATTCAATTTATACGGAAACACATTTCACACACAAAATAATCTGACATTTAAACAGGGGGTTTTCTATCGTATTTAATTATGCGTCATTAATTGCTTTAACATTCATCTTGTGCATAAAAATAATTCATCACAAAATGTATAAACTATTTAATGGTTAAAATGTTTCAAATTACGGCAAAAACTAATATAACGCGTATATTATTTAGTATTTTTTCGGAGGGGGGGGGGGGGGTGTGTGTTATGAATCTTTTTTCATCAGTTGATTTTTTTTTGTCGTTGAATAGCATTCCTTACATATATCTTGTACCAGTACATATGTTTTATAAACAGAGAATGACAATTAAAGCTAATTCCCAGAATTATAAAAGGCGACATATTCTTTTTTTTTTTTTTTAATTATTAAAATTTTCTTTGGATTCAACATGCCTCCAACGTTTTAGCAAAGACAATGATGTTCTTAGCAACATAGCTTGTGAGAGAAAATAACTGTTGATCATTTAATTTCGCTGAGTCGGTAATATTTTACCATTTTTCGGCGACTTCAGGGGACGAAAGTGAATAGCTATAACGGTTGTTACTAGCTGCTTACATTAATTATTCCTTGTCCGGACTATCTCGGTCAAGCGAAAATTAACCTCGAATGTGTTATGCATGTGTCCAAGAGAAACATCCCTCCCCTTTCAAAATAATCAAATTAAATGTAAAATGTTATTGTAGAGTTTTGTGCTAAACGTCATTGAATGGTATATATTCATTGCATGATAAAGAGAGAAGATCTATTCATCTAATAAAAATCATATTGATTCCCTATTTTGCCCTCTTGAGTGAATAGAATTCTCCATATCTCCAAAACATTCATGTAATAATTGTTTATATGCCGAAACAATATGAGGTTAAAATAGAAACCTGTTATTTTCTACCACATTCGACAAGATTAAAAATAACTAAACTTCATGTTTATTTTTTAACACATTTTTTCACCATAGATGAATAATAACAAAAAAGTGATAACAATGAGTAATAAGTATCACAGATTACAGAAAAGACAGGATATTATGAAGTTTTAGTTCCCTGTCACGTGACGTACTGTCTAGAATCAATCAGATAACGTATTTTAGCATATTATAATGAGGTTTAAAGCGATATAATCTAAAATAAACTACAGACTCTGAAGGGAAAATCTACCTTGTCTATCCAATACTATAATAATAATAAAAGAAAGTGTCTCCAATCTGTATGGATGATTAATTAAAAACAATGCAGCTCATGACTTAAGAGCTAAGACGCGATTGAACACTCCACTTCAGTTTGTTCATATGTATAAAAAGTAAAAACAGTATAATATGTGAAAACTTTAATATATAATTCATATTTGAATATTAGCTCTATATTGAGAATGTATGATAAGCACATGAAAAGATGTGCGAATTGGATTTTTTTTATTTATTTATATAAACCAAGCCCCCCACCCCCACCCCAGCTAAACGAAAATCCTTTTTACAAGACATCTCGTTCTCAATTTCCACACAATCACACATAGGTAAAATAACGTCGCTTGCATCAATCAAAATGCAACCAAAACATTGGCGGGTTCTTTGAATGAAAATTTTCATGGTAAACTGACAGTAAAATATTTTCTTTAAAAAAAATTCGCACTTCCCCCTTTCCCAGCGGGAATTGCAGGACTGTATACATACACCATAGGAGGAACTGATGATTTTACTAAAGATTCTTTACCTTTATCAATATACACTGTATTAATTTTTAAAAATGTATTTTAGTTTACATGCATGTACACATGTAGATATTAAATTTATTTCATTTTATATCATTTTTCAACCTGCTTTCCCTTTGTTGTTTTTTTTTTATGTTTGTTTGTTTGTTTTTATTTTATTTTTCCCCTTACGAAAACGTCGGTATTCTATATCGATGAGAAAAACATGTACTTACCAACTGAGGAATAATTTAAATTTAACGTGAAAGGGACACCATACATTTTTAAGTAAAAAAATACATAACACAGCATTAGTCGTTAAATTTCTTCAAAGTTTTACATTTTGTGAATAATGCACAGGTTAAGAAATTAAGCTTGGGGAATAATTTATAGGGAAATAAACACAGAACACATGTAGTTATTTGTTTTTAGAACTTGTACTGAAAAATAATGACGCCACCTTGCCTTCTTTGCTACCCCAGCAGTGTTTGTCGTGTGATTTTAAACTTGTCAGACAACCATTTAAAGAGGCTGGGGGGTTGTGGCCATTTTTAGACTATATTGATCTCCTTTAGAAGAAGAGCTCCATATGAAGATATAGAAAATGATCAAATTTTAAAACTAAAATTTTTGAAATTTTTCTTTGCCAAATGATAGTTGACAGCTTAAGATATCATATCTAAAAAATTAAGTTAAATCTGGTGGTTAATTTGTGGTTAATTTGTTGACCCCCCAGCCTCCTTAAATTGAGTTCAATAAAAATAACCTCCCAAGATACTGATGTACAAGTAACACTAACTGACACAGTGCGCCGTTGCTTTATTTTTCTGTTTTTACAGAAAGTTGCACGGTATACCCGATTTCGCGGATTCAACGATACCCTGATATCGAGGACTATACGCGATTTCACGGATAATACCCGATTTCGAGTATTCTCTCCAACCTGTTAAACGATGTCTCATACTTTAACGCGTCATATGGATGACACGTGCCGATTAATGGCAGACAACTTAGACATCGCCTGAATAGGTAAAGTTTTCTTGCTTCAGATTAAGTGATTGAGTGAAAATCTTAATGTTTACGCAATTAAATTACGTTAAAGCACGTCCTTAACACAGAAAGTACGTAGGATATTGTAGTCAATTAATGTGGAATGTGTATTCTTGGAATTTATACCGAAAGTAGTTTTTGTTTGTTTGTTCTCTAAAAAACCATTACATTCTTACTGAAATATTCTTATCTGTGATTTCCTTTCAGTAATCATAGCATGGCGATTTCATCTGATATGGCAAATCCCAAAATGCAGACACCGGTAAACTGTGACACTTGTGAAAATACGGCGGAACATTTGTGCAAAACGTGTCACGACAGGTTATGCCACAAATGTAAAGATATCCACTCTAGAAGTAAGGGTACATTTGACCACGAAGTCGTCTTATTAACATATGAATCACTTACATTGTCTCATGAATGCCCTTCTCATCTTATTTGCAAATGGCATCCAAACTTTCGGGCAAATATTGGATGTCAAGAATGTGAGGTTCCCGTTTGTGAGAAATGCCTTATTGGGGAACATAATGGTCATAAACTAATGGATTTTACAGAAATGTTCTATAAGAAGAAGGAGAAACTCGAACTGAAATTATCTACAGTTTGCGCAGAGCTACCAAAATATGAAGCAACACTGAAGAAAATTATCGAAAGAAAAGCGCTGGAAATGGAGAACAATGAAATTGTGAAGAAAGAAATTCGTGCTCACCTTCAAAGAGTGATATCAGAACTTAAAGAAACCGAAAAACATCTTGAAGAAAAGGTTGATGAGCGAGAGAAATCTAACTTAGAAATACTTAAAGTTCAAGAGGATCGATTTCTATCCCACGTTCGAAATATGAAAGACTTTATGTCAAGTTTTCAGACGAACGACATGCAGAAGAGAAGTTTCTTCATCTTATATGCAAATTGCACCCTTGGTGTTACGATGCCAGATGAGTGTCCATCCTTATCGTTTCCTGGTATAATCAAATATTTGCAAGAAGAAAAGGAAAACTTAAACAGAATGCCGATTTCAAAGATATTGGGAATGCTTTATAGTTTTGCAATAGCTCGACCGCTATCATCTGCTGCCATGGTTGTACTTCAGTCAATAGCCATAAACAAAGGACCGATTGAGTCCCTTTGTAGTCAACTAAACAACAACGTATGTTCATATTGGATTTTCTCAAAAAATACATCAGAATTTATGAATTTTGATAGTAAAGGTAATTGCCTTTCAAAAGTAAATACAAACATTCAAAATTTCAAAAACAAACCTATATGTGTTACTGAAGTTGGCATGGTTATCTTTAGAAAAAGTCAACCAACATTATATGCAACCGGAACAAGCAGTGAGACATTATTTGTAGATTTAACACCTTTGTTACCTGTGTGCATGTGTCTTGCAAGAAGCGGGGATATTTTGGTTGCAGCAGTGCATATGCAAGAAAATGTTGGCGCAGTTGTCCGATATAATTGTGAAGGAAAATGTCTTCAACGCGTAACACATTTATGGGAAAAAATGATTCCTAAACCAATTTTCAAAACCAACAACCTTCGTGCGTACATTTCAGAGAACATAAATGGTGATATATGTCTGTCCATAGACGTTGTTAATGTCATATGTACAGATGGAGTACTTAGATTTACCTATACAGGGAAGGAGGCGTCATTGGCTTATCCATTTCTTCCCCGTGGAATATGTACAGATATTCTTGGAAACATTCTCATCGCTGATGAAAACAACCATGGAATTCACGTTTTAGACAAAGATGGCAAGTTTTTATCTCTATTAACCATTCCGGTAGATGACCAAGTTAATCCAATATCTGTGTGTGTTGACTACAAGAACGACCTCTGCGTCGGTTGTTCAGATGGAAAAATAAGAATCATCAATTATCTAAGCTGACGAAGTGAAACGTTTTCGAAAAGATTTTGCAATATGTCCTACATCAAATCCTCATTTCATCTGTAAATATCATTTTGGTGTAGTTTGACGATCACTTTGTCAGGAAGAGGCCAATGTTTGATCCTAATTCTCGGCGCCACGTCAAACCGAAGACGTTTAACATATGTAGTGACTGTTGATTCGCCATTCATCTAACATTAGAAGTAAAGTCTTGAATCAAATCTATTTTTAATAAAGCATAAACTGATGTAATTTTCAAAGTAAAAGAAAAATACTGATTTTTTTTTATTTAGAAATCAACAATGTCTATCTCTGTTTATATTCAAATTGGCCATATAATTGTAATACAAAATTATCTATTTCTTTGAAAAGTAGATGGATTGCCTAAACCAAATTATACATAACTTTGAATGAACATGACGGAGTTCCACGAAACGTGATGAAAAGGAGCAAAGTGTCCAATATGAATAAAACAGATTTTTCTGTCAGCTACTGGTATAAAACGGATGGAATACCATAAGTCATTTATTTCTAACACAAAGTGAGAGAAAATGACAATATAAAGTGTTTTTCTTGTGGTTATTTCTGTAACACAACATTCTCAGATATACATTTCGTAAGAATATCGTTTTATATATTAAAATTAATTTATTTCAGCCATTTGTGGGTTGTGCGTTATGGATATAAATTAAAGTACCTGTAGTAAACGCATTCAATGTACGATGATTATTCATACATAATAAAATAATCATTGTGAATTGCATGCATTTACAACGATGTACAATGATTATGTTTACAACTTTGTTGAATTTTTATGTACAGTCTAGTTTACATAGAATAACATATGAAATGTGGAACAATTTGTATTGTCACTAAATTCTGGATAATAGGGCTAGTTTTTTTTTTTAAAATTCAGTTACTGAAAGTGTATTTTAATGGGTTAGTTTATACATGCAATATGCATGTCTTACTGGTGAACTGTTTAATGAAATTTTTTCCTCGGCCATCTTTTCGCTAACCGATGAACGAGGTTTTTCGTAGGTCCTCCCCGTGTTTGTCTAAGCGAAAGCAGTAATGTTTTTATTACTGAAAAGAGGAACAATTCCCTTTTAGCGTAACTATAGTCGTGCTCGATCTATCTACTGAGCCAGCTACCCAGGCCGATATGTATATACACGGCCCAAACCATTACATGTTTTCTGAATTTGATGATCATGATGATATGAGCGGCGTTCCATAAATAAACGCACCTTAATGCCAAGGTCAGCTGAAAATAGGTGAAGCTTAGAAGAGAGTGCACAACAGATAAACGGGCACATACAGGTATTATAAGTTTTAAACTTTCCTCAAATAGTTTATGTACATACGCTTGTGTGCAAAAAGCATTCGGAATAGGTCAATCATCCATTGTAAGTCCTTTGACGTATTTGAAACATGTACAGCGCATTATGTATACAAAGGGGACCAAAGCTCGTTTTGATCCCAAACTTTCCTACCCATTATTAAAGAAGGTAAGTACATGTATATGTTGGTAAACTTTTCCCGAGTACTATGAGATTTGGTGCCGATCGAAGCGAGGGACCAAATCGAATGGCGAGGGAAACTTAGTAGGCCTAACGTTACACGTTAGTACACGTTTTACACGAAAAGTTAAACCCTTTGCGTTTCTATGGTGGCATATTTCTGCCCCATGTGTGCAAGTTATTTTTCTGTCAAATATGTCGACATGCAAGATAAATATGTTTACATGCAAGAAAATTGCAATCAAATAAGAATTATAAAAAAAACTTTATAAAATCTCAAATATTGCCCACTTGTGACTTCCAATATGCTAGATGCTACTTATTTATGTCGACATGCAAATTATTAATGTTGACATGCGAGATAAATATGTTGGCATGCAAGTTATTTATGTCAACATGCAAGTTATTTATGTCAACATGCAACTTAGTTATGTCAACATGCAATTTGTTTACGTCAACATGCAACTTAGTTATGTTGACATGCGAGATAAATATGTTGACATGCAACTTAGTTATGTTGAGTAGCGGATATACATATAATTTTAAAAAAGTAAATATCCAAAAATGAAATCACAAATCGATTTAAATGTCTGAAGACCCAGAAATGGCAAAAAGTTTACAGTGAATATGATCGATTTGTGATTTCATTTTGGATATATACTTTTTTAAATATGATCGATTTTCAAAATGATAAGATTTTGAATTAAATGATTAAATTTAATTCTAAATGAAATTACGTGATACACAATTTGAACATTTGTGCGAGCGTACAGATTCGTTACTACCCAAGACGCGTGCGATGAGGCACGGTTCTGTTTTGTTTTGTTTTTTTTTTTTTATTAATTTTTTTTTTTTTTTTTTTTTTTTTTTTTTTGTTGGTAAAATTGAAGTTGAATTTAATGAACGAAAATTATTCAAGCAAATGTTGCTGTATAAATTATTTTCTATAATATGAGGCAGACAATAAAGTATAAATTGAATTTCCTTAGATAAAATGTCCTGGCGATTCAGAAACATGACCGTAGATTATAAAACGTTTTTAGGGCCCCTCTCTGCGGGCGACCTATAGTAATTAGTGTGTCCGTCCGTCCATCTGTTCATCCGAGGTTTCTTTTAAAGGATGTGCAAAGGGTTTTAAAGGTCATAGCAGAACTGTATCTGAAAATGCATGTAAACATAAATAAGTTGCATGTTGATATAAATATGTTGCATGTCAACATATTTATCTCGCATGTCAACATAACCAAATTGCATGTCGACATAAATAAGTTGCATGTCAACATAAATAAGTTGCATGTCGACATATTTATCTCGCATGTTAACATAAATAAAATGCATGTTGACATAAATGAGTAGCATCTAGCAGGTTGGGTGTCACATGTGGGCGATAATCGAGATTTTTGAAGATTTTTTTTTATAATTTTTATTTGATTGCAATTTTCTTGCATGTTGACATAACTATCTTGCATGTCAACATATTTATCTTGCATGTCGACATATTTCATGATATTTGATAGAAAAATAACTTGCACACAAGGGGCAGAAATATGCCACCATACGTTTCTATCGTCTACTGTGTTTTTTATTGTAGATAATGATAATTAAATCCGGACAGGTGCAATTTCGTACAGGCCCAGTTGTGATAATCATACTCTCAGGGGTATGTCTGCAACAATTCAGGTAACGTCTACAGTGAGTAGTTCTCATAAACATGATGAAGGAATCAGGTTCGTTATCTCTATGAAGATAGCTATGTCTTTTTTAATATTAAGACAGGAGCTTAGGAATCTTAGGACATTAGTGAAAATCTGTTTTTGAATGTATATCATTTAGATAAAGATTTGAAAAAAATAGTCATACTGCTCCAAAAAAGCGAAGAATCCTATAGAAAAATGCCCCCCCCCCCCAAGAAAAAAACGTTTCGGTTGTGTCAGCCTATAACGGGAAAGTTTACACACAATTTAGCACTATAGGACTTTGTCTGTGTATTTGGAATTCGTTATAAATCATATTTTGACTTTTTGTTGTGCTTTCTTGGAATCGAAGATGATGAGTAACTTTTAACGTTTGCACTATCCGATTGGATATGTATCATTCTGGCTGAAGTATAAGTGACACAGTGTAAATTCTAGATATTCATTCAATTAAACTTGGCTTAATTTTCTGTTTTAATTTTGGCCGAAGTTAATTATTACAGAAAGAAAGAGGGAAATAAAGAGAGCGAAATCTGTTTATTTTACCAATTCTGTAGATTTTATTGACTTTTTTAGTACCTCAGGTCCAATGGTTTAATGTTCTTGTCGCTGTGTCCATGATTAGAACCTGTCATTGATAATGATAGTTTTAATAATTATGCACACAATGGCATAGTCATCCAACTATGAAGCTTGGTGATTTCATCATTATATATGCTAAAATGTATGATTGAATAAATATTGTCAATGAGATGTATGTCTCTTGACTTTAATAGACTGAATTGAAGCTTGGGTTTGGAGCATGCAGCTGTGGAGTGTACCAAGTTATTTGTTATAAGCAAAAACCCTTTGTTCGAGGTGTGTAGCATACATGTACTAAGCCCGTTTTTACCCCCAAACTCTTCAAATTCGAACCCATTATTAAAAAGACTGCGTCCGTTTTGATCTAAAACGTAAATTATAGGTACGAAGAGTTAGAGAGCTTACCCCCGGTATAGGTACAAAGGGTTAGAGGTCAAAGGGACTTAGCTCCTGTGCATGTAATAGGTCAGGATGCGAAAAAAGCTTTAGTCCTAGAAGAGTGAAAATTTTGGCACCGTAGCTGATTCTTAAAATAAACAATCTTGTATCTTTACTTACATGATTAAAACTGCCTTTGCTTATATTTTTCACTGAGGCAAATCGAGGTAAATACTGTCCATTATTTATGTTGTATGATTGTGCAAACTTCGGCATCATGGAATAAGGAAAGAAGAGTGATCAACAAGCATGCTGAAAAAAATAGAAGCTACTTTTTTTCACCTCATTCACTGGAACTCCTCTATTATTGTCCACAAATGGCCAGATGGGAACATAGTTATTACTTGATAAAAAGGGGGGGGGATATTTTTGAAAAAAAATTAACCGTCACTTTAAAATTGTTTAATGTTTCAAAGTTTAATGCTCAGTTTTCTTGAACATCGTTCCTAATAAGAAAAACAAATCGTACTTACCTCAGACTGTCTGTTGAATATCTTATGCAAAAGTCCATGTATCCCAAGCAAGAAATCTGAACTAAACTAATGCTGCCATCAGGGTTCAGTAAGATCCAAGAAATTGCCCCAAGTCGCCTTAATTTCTATATATTTACATTTTTAAATTTCTTTGTCCGAGATAAAACTACAAATAGTAAAAATACTTGATTACTACATAAAGCTACTGTTTCATTGATAAGCGTGGTTAAAAAAAATTCGTGCGGGGCGGGACAGAGACAGAAGTAGGGGTGGGGGGTGGGGGGTGGGGCTTCTATCACGTGAATTTACGGAATCAAGAGCATGTAAATATATATGAAATAACTGTCAGATTTTTTGGTTTCATGACGATGGTCAAGCAATTGGATTGCGTGATAATTTTATGCATAAACGCCTTCGGCGTGCATGCAAATTATGACGCAAGCCAATTGCTTGATCACATCATGAAACAAAAAAAATCAGACAGTTTTTTCCTTAAATACAGTACACTACCATTGCATGCTGATTTTCATGAAATTCATGTAAGGCAAAGAAAAAAATGTGTTTGTTTACTATTATATATTTATAAAAAGATAGGGTGTGTAGGTAGGATTTTTGTTTTTCTTTTCTTTTATTTCTTTTTTTACATATAAGGGCATACTTTGAAATACATTTCATGAAAGACAGTTTGAAGCTCTCTTTTTCTATTAATGCTTTTTTACCACATATCCGACAACTTGATGAGGGGGTGCTAAAAAGTGACCTCACGGCTTATGAATTGGCCATAACATTTAAAAGAAAATATACACAGACATGCAATTTCCGTATTTTATAACAAAAAAGCATTTGGGTCGGTGCATAGTATTAAGGTCGGTCAGTTAACCGTAAATAAACATTTTTTTCTTAGGCCTTATGTGATTTCTGGTTCTCTACGTAATGTTTACATTAGAATCACGTTTTCTTTTTTTTTTAGATAATATGACTGACAGAGAAGCTTTGGAGGAGGTTCGCATGCAGAGTGCAGTAGTTTGTGATACCTGTGAAAATACAGCAGAGTACTTATGCAAGACATGTCATGATAAACTATGCACTAGATGCAAAGACATCCACAGTAGAAGCAAATCTTCTTTTGACCATGAAGTCACACAACTGATGTTTGAATCTCTTTCTCAGCTGTCAGAGTTTCCATCTATTCAGGTGTGCAGGTACCATCCAGGTTTCCGTGCGAATATCTGCTGCAGAGAATGTGAGGTACCGGTTTGTGAAAAATGCCTGGTTGACGACCACAATGGTCATAAACTGGTGGCGACTAAGATACTATTTCTGGAAAAGAAAGAGAAAATTGAGAATAAATTTTCCTTCGTAGAATCTGAGTTACCAAAGTATGATGCAAAACTGGCCGCAATTAAAGAAAGACAAGCCAGCCAGGTTGAAAGGACTAAAATAGTGAAAAGTAAAATTAATTCTCATTTTGAAGAGGTGAAATCAAAACTTGAGGAGGAGAAGAATCGGCTTTTAGAAACAGTAAACGTCAAGGAAGAATCAGAAATTTCTGAACTACAAATTCAGGAGTCTCAAATGCTGGAATACATTAAGAATATTCATTCATTCATGACGGATTTTAGAAATGCAATACCAGCTGAAAGAAATAGATTCATCTTATATGCAAATCCGTCTATTAAATCTACTGTGCCGGAAATCTTTCCATGTTTACCGACCCCTGGCAAGCCGCAATTCTCTAAAGGCTCGTTGGATGAAACTGCCATCACTAATTTGTGTGGAAAAATCTACCTACAAAGAGATGGTCTTCAACTTCAAGCAAATTTCTTAGAAGTTGAAGAAATCATAGCAGGAAGTAAGAAAATCGAAGGTCTTTCCTTTCAGTCAAATGATGATACATTTTGGGTTTACTTTGAAGGTGATAAGGTTTTTACAAAGATTGACAGAGTCGGAAATGACCTTTTTAAAATTAAAGGATCTTCAGCAAACAACAAACCAATATGTACATCTCCAGATGGAGATGTATATTTTAGGACACACCCCAATGTAATATCAAAGTTGAGTCCAGACAGAGAAGAAACAATATTTGTAGACTTTAGTGATCAATCAACTCTACCAATATGCATGTACTTTCTGAAAGATGAGGAATGCATTGCGATAGGAGTGATAAATGCAGAAGTAACAAAAGGGAAGATACTACGATATAGAAGGCGTGGGCAATTAATTGATGAAATTAAAAGTCCTCTTTTATTCAGATGTCTTGTACAAGCATACAAAGGGGACCAAAAAATAGAACAAACGTACGTAGCTGGTAATATCAATGGGGACATCTGCATCTCAAACAGATTTGTCGATGTTTTTGACAAAGATGGTGAACTTAAATTCTCTTACACCGGTAGTAGGAAAACTGGCAATACATTTTTATCTGGTGGGATATGTACCGATATTCTTGGACAGATTCTTATAGCTGACAAAACAAGCCACTGCATTCATGTTCTCAATATTGAAGGAAAACTTTTGAAGCTAATGGATGTTCCGAGACTAGAAAGGAAAAGTTACCCCATTACACTGACCATAGACGCTAACTACTGTGTATGTGTTGGATGTTCCGACGGTAGAATCAAGGTCTTAAAATACATTGAATAGTTCTTTTTCTCAATTTGATTTTCAAACATTTCTTTTTTTTTAGTGAAAACACATCTTTAAAAAAAACTATAAGATCAGAAAATCTGAAAAGAAAACATAGGCGACAACAACGATAAATAGATGAATGGAAAAATATTCCACCAATAAAACTAAAACAAGCTTTAAAAAAAAGATATCTTCCAAAAAAACCGATTTGAATGGGGGAAAAATGGAAGATCCTTGATTTTATTTATACCTGTCTATATTCATTGTAAACGGTCGTCTCCCAGAAGACCTGAGTTGTTTTTGTTCTTTTTTTATATACGCTGTATATTTTTCAACAAACAAATTACATTTGTTATACCTTTAAAAATTTGTTCCTATATAAATCAATACTTATAGAAGTCTAATGTTTCCAGTGTTTTACTGAGCGGGCATAAGAACATCGATGTTTGACCGCGGAGTGAGATATTGGATCTGTCGATGAGATGTTGGACCGCTTACGTCACACAATGGGAGGGGTCAGCTAAATCTCATTTGCATTTGCTGGTGTTCGTCATACATATATGTCAAAATAATAATAATAAAATAAATAAGTAAAAGGTATAACAAAATATTTGTTGACTGTGTTCGAGGGCAAAATGCGTTTTGTCGACCCCTCGAACCAAACTGTTTGCCTTCGGCCTAACGGCCTCAGGCAAACAGTTTGGTTCTTGGGTCCGACAAAACGCATGTTGCCCTCGAACCCAGTCAATAAATCTATATTATTAACTGGGTTCGAGGGCAACATGCGTTTTGTCGGACCCAAAAACCACACTGTTTGCCTGAGATCGTTAGGTTACTGTTTATTTTGACACAATCTTGCGCTGGCCTTCATTTTTACGATAATTGATAAGATACAGCTGATCTACAGTGTGACGTAAAAAAGTCATAGCGGTCCAACATCTCATCGACAGGTCCAATATCTCACTCAGCGGTCCAACATCGATTTTATTTGGATCGCTCAGAAAAACATTGGAAATGTTAGACTTTTTTTAGTATAGATTTATATATTAGGAAACAATTTTTAAAGGTAAAATAGTGTTTCCTATCTCATGTAATAGTTATTATATTTGGTAGATGAATTGTTCAAAATATGACAAATATGTCTTTAACCTGATTTTCCTGAAACCTACACACTCGGGGAAATAAAACTAAGAATTCATATACTGTGGCCTCGTATGTAAAGCAGTATTATACCGAAAAAAATCTCTTCCTTGCTTCATGACAAGGCCTACGGGGGTGGGGTGGGGGCATAAATCTTACCTCTTACTTATTCAAGTTACTCGTCAAGGTTCAAGTTTTCAATAAATGTGAAGTGTTTTAATCAAGTTATCTTTACTGTTAAAATTTGTGTTAATTTGTAAATATCATTATATAAAAACATTTTAAGTATTGTAGTTTACTACTTCTAGCGTTTCTTTTGCGTGTCAGCATATAATTTCAAATTTTTGAACATCTATTTTCTGTCTCTTAAGGTTCATGGTAGCTTAATCGTAGAGCGCTCGCTCCTTGATCGGAAGGTTGTGGGTTCAATCCCCGGCCGCGACAAACGTAAGTCGACAAACCTAACTGCTTACAAAATCCGGAAACTCGTTTAGAATGACCCAGCTCTTTCCAATGACGCATCGTTTACAATTCCGACAAATTCACAAGAACTTCACAAATGTTCCAGACGTTAACAATGTCTTTCTTTCGGGATATTTCTACTTGATTGCACGATATTTTTGATATGGTAAAAGTGAATATCTCTCTTAAAAGAAAAGTTAAAACAAGATGTGTTTGTAAAACCACTGATGCCCTCATATGACAGCTATGGTTAAGGTTAGAAATTCTCTCTTATTTAAGTTATGGCCAAGGTTTAAGTTTTTTAAAAGTAGGACAAACTCCTGAGTCAAGGTCAAAAGGACATAATTGTTGGTACGCAAGGGAAGGTCTGTAACGAAGAATATACATGTGAAACATGAAAGCCCTATCGCGGCCTTGAGACCATAAACTGAGAACAGACTCAAGTCAAGATTTCAAGTTGATATACCTTTTGAAATAATCTTGATAATCAAACAAAATTTTCATCATGTGATCGTATCTGAATAATACAGATACCTGCAATTTTTTAATACACTTTTGAAATAAAAATCAAGATATTTAAAATTTAAAAAAAATTACTTAACTCTGTTCTTTCTCAATTTATGTTCTCGAGGCGTGGTCTTATCTAGGCTACCGAGTACTACCCAAAGACGAGCTCCCAGATAGACAAAATTAACTATCGAGGGGGTCCCACAGGATAATTCATGAAAGAAGATGGGCGTATTTGGCGTGTAATCTGCAGGGGCCCGTTTCTCAAAAAGGCCTACGACCAGGCTTAAGCTTAGTCCGGACTAAATCAGTGACTAAACCCGGAAATCGGACTAAGTTGCGTTTCACAAAAAGGCGGAGACTTAGTCGAGACTAAACTTTAGCTTAAATCTACGCCTCCTCATGAGTAGGCGTAAGTTCTTAGTCTGTACACAACTTGAAAAAAGTGGCAAGTGTTTTGATCATAAAGAGTTAAAAGAATAATTATTTTTTACGCGTACGATATAAACACCTATTCATATTCATATATGATATGTAAATAAAAAATCGTGAAATATACAATTATTATGTAGGTAAATAGAAAGGTAGTAAAAATCAGCGAGGATGCAGACTTTTTTCCGTAAAAGGTGGGATGAACTAGAAATTTGTAACTATGAATTTTAAATTGTGAAACTAGGTAAGAAATTAAGAACTGCCAGAGTTTAAAAAAAAAAAAAAACCCAGGCACGCGTAGTATGGGGGAGGAACTGCAACCCTACCGCTTTATGCAGTAATAGTGCTTTCTGTTTAAAATTAAGTTGTAATTTAAGTTGTCCGGCAATTTCAGTATTTCTTTTCTTGTACTGTCAAAGTTTGCTGAATATTTTGGTTACTCAATTACCTACCCCCCAGCCCCCACCCCTTTTCCCCTCCCCCGCACACTTTTTAAAAACGCTGCTGGGTCCTTGATATTTTTTTTTGGTTTTGAAACCGATAATGTTTTGATAAAACTCCTCAAACAATATACATTTAATATATTTTCGATAATGAAAAATATTCGATAATTATGCCATCAACTAATTAAGGCAATGCACCTTTTACCTTAATTTCCCCTTTACTTAAATATAAATATCATAAAAAGGAAAATGTAAAATGTTCCAGTAATTAAAATATCGTTTGTATTGCAAACAAATATTTTTCAAAAGTATAGTTGTCCAAGTCGCGAAGCGGTTTATAAAAAAGCGTAAACTGTTCCAACCCAGTTTATACTGTATAAATTGGGTAGCTATTCAATTCATTGCTTATAATTTAATTTTCGTTCATTTGGTGTAAGAAAAAAAAATGAAATTGTCCTTAAAAAATGACTTCAGTTTGTACAAAATTTGAATATAACGTCAGGCGGATCGATACGTTTTTGACGCAAGTCATTGTGGAGTAGGCAACCCATTTAATACGATATAAAGTAATTTTCTATCCAATCAAATACAACGTTACAACCAGAATTAAAATTATTCTGTTAATGAAATTATAAATTCAATACAACTGATAATTTTTCAAAACTCTTATCCATATTATAATAATACTAGTGTATGATTTTATAATTGTTAAATTTTCCACAGGCCCGTAGAACGCGGTGGGGCCAGGGGGCCCCGGCCCTCCACTTTTTCTGCTATAGTAAATTGTCCTTCAGATGTTGCCCCCCCCCCCCTACTTTTTGTCGCTGTAAGGTCGAGCACTGTCCAATTCCATGACTTCAGTCTTGGACAGTTATAATTAGGTTTTTGACTTGGACAATTAATGAAGTTTTTTTTTTTTTGGTTACATTAATTTGGTAAGTTGCCCCTCACTGTTTGTTAGTTTTTTTTTTTTTTTTTTGCTTGTCAGATTTTTTTGGGAAGTTGCCCCCCTCCACCTTTTAAACTGTTGCTACGAGCCTGTTCCAGCCCTTTGCTACTACCTTATGTGTATTTGTTTTAATGTATTTAACATAAGTGAAAAACAATATGACTTATATTCAAAGGAAAATTACTTAAAATACCCCATGCTTAATCTATTCGAATTGTTCACAAGTACTTATCATGCTTACACTATGTACATCGTCTGGGTTTTAATGTACGATTGTATATCAAAATAACACAATCGTGTACACGTTAATGTTTTTGTAATGTAATTTGTACCTATACAGATTTTTTTATTTGAGCATAAAAAAATAGTTATTTAATTTTAATGTTTTGACCTTGAAAATGCAGGTGGATTTGCGTAATATATCTGTTTGAAAGATTGTGAAGAGAGAAAACATGCACGCGCGCTCATGCTTTCAGTACTTTACTTCTGTGTTTAGGTTTAAGTTTGATATATATTACCGGTAATTTGATCCGCCACATGTAATTGTAGTCTCTAAACCAAATAAAACACGATCTGCGCATGCTTAGTACTTAGTGGAGAGGTCTAAGTCTTAGGCCCAGTCTTACGCCGCTTTCTGAAACGCGATTTAGGCCCGTCTAAATTTGCGTAACTTACTTAGTCGGACTAACTTAGGCCCAAATCTACGACTTTTTGAGAAACGAGCCACAGGAATCGTGTCATTGTGTAGACAGACGTATGCTACTTAGCTATTGTAAAACAATCGGTAGCAACTAAAGTTTCTGTGTACTTCTTCCAGGCGGGAGGAAAAGATACCAAAGAAACTTACAACAGTTGCACAGTCAGTGCAGTATACAAACAAACACAAATACATGTAAACTGCAAGAAAATGTAAACAAAGGTATGGTAATATAACCAGCACGCTCCATTCCGCGCAGGAAACAGCTAGGTGTAACGAATGCGAAAGGTATACCCCACAGCTGATATCGGAGATAGTAAAACGAATATGGCGTATGCCTATTTACGAGTCCCGTTCAGCTTTAAGGGTGGACCTATGTCCAATAAGTCTTTGTATGTTTTTGAAACGTTGATGTTTCTTTCTTTGCAACTTACCTATAAATTCCACGTAATAAAAATGAATACATTTATATGCTTATTTTCAAGCAGCAGCACGTGTAAAAACAGTACGAAATGCTAAAAAAGAATTCAATACAGCTTTGATTTTACAAAAATGCGTTCAAAAAGAGCCAAAATGCCATGGCCAAATTAAAGAGCAAGAGCCACTCAGGGCCTTTTTTGGCCCTGCCAATTTTGAAAATTCAAAACTGCATAGATTTAGTCGATAAGGCAATATACAATACTTGAACACCTAGTTAATGAATATCTACTGAAAATGACGTAATTTTCTTGCTAGTCAATGCATTATGATGAATTGCGTCATTATTCACATATCCTGAATATTTCTACTAAAATTGCCAAAAGATGATGCCATTTTTCATTATTTCATATACAGCACAACCTCCCATCCAAAATGTGTAAATATATTATAAAAGAACTGTTAATGAAGATTATAAAACATATTTTAATTTTTGGATCGAGGGGTGTGCTCACATTTTAATTCTTTACTGAAGGTTCTCAAAGACACCTGTTTTCTGCGAAATTCAGTAACATTGCGATTTCACACAACCTGTTTTCTAATGCCTGGACTCTTCCAAGTCAATTCTGTTATATAAACTGAAAGCACCAAGTCTCTACTTTATATTAATGTTGAAAATGGTACACAGGGTGTTAGTCAATAAATTGGTATATCTACAGGGCCGTTTTATGCATAAAGTGAACCTAGCTCTTTTAAAACTAACATTTATTTAAAGTACTAGACATATCTTTAAAATGATTGCTTTACTGTAATTCATCTTTCACAAAAATTATAATGGACCACAATAAGTATCACCTCAATTTCCTTGCTGTATACTTTTTACGATTAATTTCGTCATAACATTATAGGTAATATCGTAATAAGTCTTTGTGTGAAACTTTTTAGCTCTCCTGAGCCGAAGACTCAAGTGAGCTTTTCTGATCAAAATTTGTCCGTTGTCTGTCGTCGTTGTCGTAAACTTTTCAAATTCTCACCTTTTCTAGAACCACTTGGCCATTTTCAACCAAACTTGACACAGAGTATCCTTGGGTAAAGAGGATTCAAGTTTGTTTGAAGGGCCACAGCTTCTTCCAAGTGGAGATAATTAAGAAATAGGGAAAATTGGGTGGGGTCATTTAATCTTTAATTTAATCTTTTTCTCAATAACCACTTGGCCAGAAAAGATGAAACTTATTTGATTGATTTATTGTATGTTGTTTGACGTCCCATTCGAGAATTTTCACTCATGTAGAGACGTCACCATATACCGGCGAAGGGCTTCAAATTTAGACCTTACTTGGCACTCAGGGTCATTGAGCAGTTAGGGATCTTTATCGTGCCAACGCCTACCGTGACACGGGGCCTCGGTTTTTAAGGTCTCATCCGAAAGACCCGTGACATTTACCTCTAGTGCCGGGCGCTTGGTAAAAGAACAGTCACCACTCTTTTTGCCGGTTGCGTATCTTATTAGATTTTAACCTCCGTTCATTAATGCCAGGTTCAAATCCAAGTTTACGCGTTGCACACAGCGAGGTAAGGCTTAGCTGAGTACAGCTCAGAATTACGGTAAATTCTGAACCTGGTGTTTGGGTGGTTTAAACCTAGCTATATGTTGCTTCCTTGGACTTTTGTTAGAATATTTTGACATTTTGGAATGTTTTGATGTTGAGTAAATGTTTTATGGTGGTGATGATTGCATGGCTAGATTTCGGTGTACTAAAGATGCTATTTCAACTATTCTGTAAGAGAATTTTTATTGTCATATTGGGATTTATTTTTTGTTCACAACTCTTCAATGCCCCGTTTTAACATGTTTAACACTGATGCCTTAAAGTATAATGTTAATAGAACTTTTCAAAAAGGAATTTATTTGTGGTACACAAATGTAGTTACAAGAATTTTATAGAAACTTTCTCATGTAACTGCTTCATTGTATACCAAATTAAAATCAAATTAGAATTTCTTACTTTCAAACAATGCAAATAGTTTTTGATACAAATTCAAATAATTTCTAATATTTAAATGCCGAATTCCTTAGATATAAACAATTAATTAAAAGTTTATATTTCAATCAATGTGTAGGCTATCCGTAACAACATACTCAAACACTCCAATACTTTGTGTCTGAAATGGATGATGTTAAACTATGAACTACTGAATACAAATTGTTTGATATCTTAATCTATACAGAAAAGGTATTATTTGAATAATTTGAAAATTAAACAAATACATTGTTTCTTCTTTATATACCTCTGCCTTACGTTTTGGCATTGTTTCTAAATCACCATGAAGTTCCTCAAATTAATTCTCCCAGTTTTCAATCTCTTCAGTCATTTGCAAAACCTATATAATTTGTTCACGATTTCATATTTCCATGGTTTCAGTTTCGTTGATGGATCCCATGGTTTGAATTAAATTGTGTTTTTAATTTGTGTTTTATTTGACAGAGAGAGGAGATTCACGTCACATCTGAATGAAGTCAATTTCTTCTATCCTGATATTCTTTGCTGGATTTTGTAGGTTTTTTTTTTTGGCAATGAATAGAAATATGGCTGAATGAAATAAAAACGTTCTTTGATTAAATTCGTCAAACTTATTTTTTTCCAATTCTCTTAACATTTTTCACAGTTTAATGCAGAATGGTCTGCGAGCTCAATAATATACAGAACTAAGAGCTATGCCATTGCTCAATTTTTCAAAGGGATTGCCAAAGTCATTGATCAAAAAAGAAGATCAAACATGCACCTGTAGCAAACAGGGCTTGTACTCTTGGAATTTGATATTTATGACATTTTTTTTGTTGAGCCATCATGAAACTATTGTGTTAATCTCTGGTCCAGATACTATCTACCATCCATCAGAGAAGAGCTGGTTAGTCACTGATAAGGACAACGGATCCTTTGTCGTCCTTGACATATCCATTCTTAGGCATATGTATCTGATCAATGAGAATAACAGAGAACATCCTTTGGGTATTTTACACTGTAAAACTATGATCCCTTTCTTCTTGGTTTACTTCAGGGTGTTTGATGTGTCGCTAAGATGAACAGATATCCAACAACAGATTTCAAGCTCTGTAAGGACTGGAAATGATGGAAGCTGCAGACTTAGAACGAAGGTCAATGCACACAACAGTCTAACAGTACTAAAAATGGGATTGAACCCTTTCTTTGCAAGGCTTTTTGAACTCCAGAATTTTATCTGTGCATATCAGTCATTAGCACGTTGCTGAAGTATGAAATATGAAGATACTGAAGAGTAATCAAGCTTAAAAGTCCATTAGAATGTTACAAAGAATGAAGGCGTGCAAGGCGCGGACGATCCCCCGCTCTGAGAGAAGACATTTTTCAATTCTAAAAGTTCATGAAAAGTTATATTTTTCAAAAATTATATTATCAAAATAATCTTTTATACATTTGTTTCCTATATTTTGTTTAATAAATTATTGACAATAATTTATTTTTCACTAATGCTCTAAGGTATGTGAAAAAGAAAAAAAAGCTTCACGCAGGATTCGAACTCTCTCCAAAGCTCGCTGTTGGGCGCAAGATTGAACGCGTTAACCATTACGCTACATGTACGATATCTGCTTGTCTTGTTTGATGTCAGTGTGATTTAATAAACGAGTTTGTTGTTCGATTTTCATATTGAATGGGTTAAGACTCCATTTTTGTAAAACATGAAATAGATTTTACATTTACTTTTCCGTCACACAAACGTTAATGAACAATGGAGACTTTACCCATTCATATTCAAAAATCATTTTTTTTTTTTTTTGGCCCTAAAAAACCCATTTTCCACTAAATATTAATTCTTTACTGTCAACTTTAAAATATAACTTTTCCGTGAACTTTGAAAATTGAGAAATATTATGTCCCAGAGCGGGGATTGTCCTCGCCTTGTACGCCCCCCTTTTTGGAGCAATCTGCAAACACAGACCTCTAAAAACATCAGAGGTGGGGTCAAGTGCCATGGAGAAGTAACCCCTGTTGACCGGTCACACTCACCGTGTGCTCCTTGTCTTGATCGGGTTAATGGCTTAACTTGATATACACAAGCTTAGAGACGGTAACATCATGAGCTCCTCTTGAAAGACAAACATAGGATGCATGTGCAAAAACGACACTTGTCTCTATACTCGTATCTTCTGTTTTTGAAAGGTGACTGGATGATTTAGTAAACCCGGCCATTCTTTTACAGGAATCTGATGTAATTATTTTTCACATGACCCCTTGGGCAACAAAGTTCACCTAAGTAAACTTGTTCTTCTTCAAAAGAATTTCTTTTATCTCTCAATTCACATGAAATGTTTTGCAACATATTGTGGTCCCATCCTAGCCCAAAGGGGCCATGACATTTGAAACCACTCAACATTGGGATGCAAGAATATTAATGTGGCTAACATGGCCTTGCTGTCCTGGAGAAGTTTTCTTGAAAGATTTATTCCTGTATAATAGTACATGCATTATATAAAATTAGTCCCATCTCAGCCCTAGTGTCAACGATTTGATGATCTACACAGTTTGTAGACAATTCTGCAAATTGTTACTTACACGTGCACACAACTAGGAAGTGCTTGCATTTTAGCATAAATAGTATGGCCCTGCTACTCTAGAATTTTTTTTTTTATTGAATTCTAATATATTCCTATGAAAAACTGAGATCTGGCCTTGTGGACCCAACCCGGTGCCATGATTTTAATAAAATTTATAAAATTAATAATAAAATAAAATTGAATCTGCACTACCGAAGGATGCTAGCTTATTTATATCATAAAGCCTTAATTAATTGTTGTTCTAAATCTTGAGAGGAAAATTTTTTAAAGTTTCCCCTTTAGATATTCATACTGCAAACTTTAATCCCCACTTGTGGTCCACCCTACCACCTGGGGCCATGATCGTGGACTTGAACAAACTTTAACAAATCAACACTTCATAAGGAACATTTTACCTAAGTTTTCTATTTAACTTTTCTAGCCCAATGATTCTTCTGAGGTTTTTTTTAATTGCTCATTTATCTCCCCTTGAAAGAGTACGTGTCACGGGAGTAAAACCAAATTGCATCTTCTTTAATCAAGGATGGCATCACGCGTAATGGCAAGTTTAACTGGACCAGAAATGGAGAAGATAAAAAATTGAAAAAATAACGACGACGACGACAAAGACGGTTTACGGACAAATTAGCTTGCTTGGGCCTTAAGCTCAGGTGAGCTAGGAAGTCTCTACACATATACATATATTTATAAATTTTGTAATCCAGTAGCTACTATAGATCTACATAAGTATGCTTGTAATACAGAGTGGCGTATGACGACCATTTTGAACCAGAAGTCTCTGATGAGACTGTAGCTCTACTGGTCTGTACATATAACAAAGGAAAAGTAGCACTTGGATTTGAAACATTGCAACATGCAGCAATAAATAGAATTATGTATCTTAATGTAGTCTACTTGTGTGCCAAGTTATATTGAAATCAAACAAAAACTGTAGGAGGAGTAGCATTTTGAAAGTATTTCACAGAAATTTTTATTTTAAGTAACCATGGAAACACCATTCACTGAAATCAAAAACCGATAAACACTATTATGTAACGTAGAGTAGTCTATTTGTGTGCCAAGTTGGATGAAATCAGATGAAAACTGTGGCAGGAGTAATGTTTTAAAGGAAATTTGCAAAAATTTCTATTTTTAGTTACCATGGCAACACCATTCATCGAAATCAAAAACCGATGCACTAAATTATGTATCTTAGTGTAGTCTACTTGTGTGCCAAGTAATATTGAAATCAGACCAGATCTTTAGGAGGAGTAGCGTTTTAAAGGAATTTTACAGAAATTTCTATTTTTAGTAACCATGGCAACACCGTTCATCGAAATCAAAAATCGATGCACTAAATTATGTATCTTAGTGTAGTCTACTTGTGTGCCAAGTTATATTGAAATCAGACCAAATCTGTAGGAAGAGTAGCGTTTTAGTAACCATGGCAACACCGTTCATCGAAATCAAGAACTAATGCAATAAATTATGTATCTTAGTGCAGTCTACTTGTATGCCAAGTTATATTGAAATCAGACCAGACCTGTAGGAGGAGTAGCGTTTTGAAAAATTGTTTACAGACAGACGGACGGACGCCGGACATCTTACTATCGCATAAGCTCTTCTGGTCTTTGACCAGTAGAGCTAAAAATGGCTGCCAAAATTGTCTGTGATTGTCCAATGAAGTGGCCCAATAGCCAGAAATATTTGTAATATATTATTCTACCGATACACTTAATTTCACACTTTAATCACAAAATGCACAATTATTTGAATTTTTTCAGCTACGCCACATGACTACTAGGAAAGGGCGCTATACCTTTTGGTTTTGAAAGAAGCATCCTAACAACGACAGGGGTCTTGGGTCAACATGTCATGACATGTTGCCTTTGGACCGGTTCCAACGGCAAGGTGTTTACCGAGGACCCCTGACGTTGTAAGGATGTGAAAGGAGTTTGAACTTACACCTCCCCCCCCCCCCCCCCCCAATTTTTTTTTTTGGCTTGTCAACGATTTTTTGGCAAGTTGTCAATTCTTTTTCAGACCCCCCCCCCCTTTCATAAACGACACTACGTGTACGTGTCTATTGTATGACTTTTCTAACATGCCTCAGTGATGAGGCTTTAAATAAATTGTTCACTTTGTGAAACGCAAGCATTTATCTCTTAATGTAATCATTACTTCAATTTCAACTTTTAAAACACTGTTCATGTAAAACCCAGATTATGAGATATAGCGTAACTTGTTTATAAATAATGTTAACTTTGCACCTTGGCCTAAAAATTTCCTTCTTTCCAATTCTGCGAGTCTTGGCTCTTCACTCTTGAAGCCAAAAAAAAAATCTTTCTGGATTCAAAAGAACAAATGGTCTAGCCCTTGAAATCATGCATTACGATGAAAAAAAAATTGAAATGCTGAAAGGGTTCAAACCTTCGAGAAAAAAAAAAAATACGAACCTCTTTATTTTTTTAATCATATTTTTGTCAACTTCTTTACCCTTATACGAATTCTTGGATGTTATAAAGAAAAAAAGATACATGCACTTATCTGCCATATATATTTTAGATGTCCTATCTGAACTAGTGACAACTGTCAAAAACACTCTTTGACAAAATTTTTTAGAAGAAATCTTTTATCATCAACAGTCTCATAGGACAGTGTTTAAAACAAATGTCATCACCATGTCACAATCAATCGCTTGGCATTAAAATACTTCCACCCCATGCCCCATTAACGGTACAAATTGAGCCTTCCATCATCTTAAGAACAAACTCTCCTGCCTACCACATTCCTCCCCCTTGAATCTCTTCACCTTTAGATGCTAAATCTTTTTTTTCCCAGGCAGGTCTTTAGTGACACTTCCAGCGCACTGTCACAGCACCAAAAATGCAACAGACCAGAACTCCAGAACACTAGATACTTCATCAAATGATTAATTGGCAAACAGAACCTGGCAGATCACCACACATTATTTACTCCCTATAAAACTTCCAATGAAATTTTATGAGCCTTAACACTGAACATGTTACATTTTTCAGTAGCTTTAAATCAGCATCTCCAAAATTCCAAGATTCAAATAAATGCAAGACTAGACATGACTGTGTTATTTTCTTTATTTTTGACTGTCCATAATTTATGATGATTTTGCAGCAAGACGTCTGTCTCTTTCCTCTGCAATAGACAGTTTGACACCTTTTCCTTTTGGAAGTGAAATCCAAGGCTTATTCCCTTTTCCAATAACAAACACATAGCTCAATCTGAAAAATTTGTAATAATTGTAAGTCCACAAAAGTAATGAAAATGTTCATGATTGACATCATCAGTAACAAGAGGTACATGGGCTACAATGCTCTTTTGAGTCACTTAGCCTTGCCATTCTTCATCAGCAGATTTCCCCCCCCCCCCAATATATTCCTAACTTTGATTGCATGTTGTGGCCCATTCCTAACCCCCCCCCCCCCCCCCCCCCCCCCCCCCCGCGGACTAAGGAGTTGATCCTTAAGTCGCAGGTTCAAATCCCACTGTGGGACGTGGAGACCGGTCCTTTGGATGAGACCGTATAAAACGAGGTCCGTGTCGCAGTAGGTGCTGGCACGAAAAAGATCCCTCAGTGGCCCGAGTATAGGTCAAAATGTGCAGCTCTCCACCAGCAAGTGGTCTCCATATGAGTGAACAATTCTCTCGAGGGACGTTACACAACAACAACACCCCCCCCCCCCAACAGGTCATAATTTGCAATTCATCTACACCACCTAGGGATGTTTTTGTATTAATATGGCTTCACCCTATCTGCAGGGGTCATGATTTTATCAAATTTGAATCTACACTATGTAATGAAATTTAATTGAGAGTACATTTGCAATTTCAAAGTCATCATGAATTTCACAGTTTTGTTTGTACAATGATGTATAGCATTAATTCCCCTGTAACGGCACGTGGATCTGTTAATCATGCCCCGCAGGTGTTTAAACCAACACAGGTGTTAACACCTTTGTGTACACAGTGTATATCTCTTTATCTGTCAGACAATTAAAATTCTATTAGAAGCCAATCTTTGTATAATTCGTGTACCCCTTGGGATGTAATATACAATTATTGCTGGTTTTTGAGGTCAATACGATGATTTAGACACCTGAGGAGTACAATATTCACTGAGCCCGAAGGGCGAGGTGAATATTGTACTTCGAAGGTGTCTAAATCATCGTATTGACCTCAAGAAACAGCAATAACTGTTTTATTATATGATTAAATGATAGCAAACTCCTACAAGACTGTTTTTTTTTGCTTTAATTGAAAGTTTTAACGAGAAATTTCAACAAGAACACATTGTAACATGAAAAAATGGAACAGGAATAATTCATGATATTGACCTACAATAATTCCTTATATTGACCTGGAAGGGCACGTGATTCATTATATTGACCTGCAATAATTCCTTATATTGACCTGGAAGGTCACGTGTAGGTCAATATAACGTAGTATTTTTCTAACATTGTTGGATCTCAGCCAATCAGGAAGAGGGAAATTATTCAATCATATAATAAAACAAAATAGTTATGACTAGCGGTATATTTTGTAAATAATTTTTAGGAATTTACTGGCAACAATTTATTTCACGCATTTTACATCTAAATAAATATCACAAGACTATGAAAAAATATTTAGGTATACTACTTCAATTAGTCGTTACAAATAAATGGAAAAAAAAAGGATTACAATTGCGATTGTGAAAATCTTCCGTATTTTAAACTTTTTAGTACACTGACAGAAAGTTAATGGAACTTATTTTGTAAGAAATCTATGGAATAAATATTTAATTCTTTGTTGTTTATTATTTTTTTCTCGGTAAATTAATTTTATAAATACGAAGATGGCACAGATTTGCTCTAAAATTGATGTAAATTTTACTGATTTGGGGGGCATTTTTCGTAAACTTGAGCCTTAGAAAGGTCAATTCATTAAATAGGACGACCCCAGCAGTTCTGAGAAAAAAGTATTGTCCTATCTTCCAAAAATTACGGTACACATTTGTCTGCAAAATATTTCTATGGACTATAAATTTTGAAACATAATCCAGGGCTCGACATTAACGCTTGTCCGCTTGTCCAGTACCAGTGAAAAAAAAATACCGACAAGTGAATATTGCTGGGCACTTGTCCGATTGGACAAGTGCATTTTAGTGTAAAGAAGTCTTCAAATAATAAAATGAATGACTGTTCATCTGTTGAAAGTTCATTGGTAAAGACGGAAACAGTACATAAAAAATGAACTACGATCCCGATATGGATCCCTGTGTAAATGAGTTCACACTCTTTCGGGATCAAAGTTCACCAATTGCATACTACTGCAAAGGCATAAAGTTACGTGGAGTTGCGAAGTTTAGATTCTGTTTGATGTTGACAGTTTCATTTGTGAACATTTATGTTGTTGTTAGGATAGAGAGTCTAAATAAAATCTTGTTTTAATGTATTTATCAATAACATCACGAATCAAGCACATGTAATGGACTTTATTTTTGTTTTCAAGTTGACAGTATTGTATCTTTATTGAACAATTTTCGGACAAGTGGAGTTGAAGTTCGGACAAGTAAATGTCTTGGTCACTTGTCCGAATGGACAAGTACGGAAAAAAGTTAATGTTGAGCCCTGTAATCCCAGATAATATATTCTTTCTTTTTTTTTTATTTCTGAAATTTTGGCAATAATTTCAAGATTAAAAGCATGGAAGATCAAATTTAATTGTCAAGGACAGCTGAAAATTTACTTTTTTGGTGGGGATACAATTTCAAAGATAAAGGTTTTTCTATGAAAGAGATTTATTCAATATTTGTCAAGACTGAAAGTGCACAGGTGGAGATACCCAAAGAATCCACAAAACTTAGATACCTAAAATCAACAAAACTAAAATATACATAATTTCTCAGTAGCATAAAACCCAAAAAGCCCTGTAAATTTATTACTAGGTGACCAATAAGTCTAGCTGACTTGTTAAATTTTTCAATGAACCCATGGTACAATCAGGTTAAAAATCAAAGTACATGAAATCAGAATTACTTGCTAATTACCTTGTAGCGTATGTATGTCCCTGGGAGTCTTTAATGTGGACAATGTCAAAAGACCCTGGATGTCTCTCTCTGTGCTGAATCACACCCACTCTCCCCAAGTTGTGACCTCCAGTTACCATACACAGGTTTCCTTTAAAAGATCACATCAATGTATTTGAAATACAATAAATCATAGTATACTTTTTGTCATTTCGCAAAGCCATAGGAACATATCTCAGTATCAAGGAAACCAGTTAGTTGTGGATTTAAATCTATGTATAACCCTAAGAATCAATATATTGAAGGTTTTTGACACAGAAGTCACTCTCAGACAGCTAGGATGTTAATCATAGTTCTCATCGATAATTTATGCGAAACCATTGAGTTGTCATCATGGACTGACTTCTGCTTGCCACGGACAATGGTATCTACCATTAAGAGATTTAGCTGTCCAGTACATTTATGCCATCTATAGAAAATTCTGTTGCAATTGCATAAATAAGTGATCATACTTATGAGGCATTGTTGACGATACTTAACATGCATATTTGTAATTATTCTTATAAATGACACATTTAGTGCAAGTACTGCAAAGGAACAAGAATGTCTACTTAGAGTACATTTGTCAACTTCACTGTAGTATCTTAAGAAGTAAGAAACATGGAATTGCAATAGCTATAAATTCAATATACATGTACAGTACTCTGTAATATACCAAAAATATATTATTGACATCACTGTTCTATGGCCAAAGTCACATGTCAACTGTATCAAAATTGTATCCTGTATCAACACCCTAAGTACTTTGCTACAGCTCAAAGCCTGGCCTGAAATATCTGATGTTTTCCAGGTGTTCTTCACGATTTTGATATTTGACCTGCCAGGAAAATGTCAGAATTGGCACCACTTTGACAAGTAGAAATTTCGCTGCTTCAAGACGAACTCAATTTTTGACACTTGCAATTTGAATCAAATATCAAAATCACAACTTATCAATAGCACAATGCTTCTAGGTCTCATCAATATCATTTAAAAGAAAACATCTCTCCACATTGCAATCCAGGTCTCACAAGAGACACAAAATCAAAACAAACCTCAACAGTTTGATAAAATGTCTTCACCAGACACTTTATACTACAAAGGAACAATGAAAGCGATGTTGGTTAAGTACTAGAAGCATTGTACTGTTGATAAGATATGAGTTAGACATTTAATTCAGTTAGCATCTATTGAAAATCAACCTGAGAATACTGCCTCTAGTTAGGGTGAATTTCCACCTTTCATAATGGTGCCAGTTCCAACGTTTTCCTGCCATCAAATATCAAAATCATGAAAATTGCCCAGGAAACCAGTGATTTTTTTTGTTTTTTAAACCACTACCCCTCCTTTTGAATTGGGAAAAATTAGCGACATTTTCCTCAAATTGGGAAAAATCATTTATAGTAAATTAGAATGCTAAAAAATACATTAAAAAATCAAACTAAGTAACAACAACAGTTTTTGTTTGATTTTAACTTTGAATTTGATTAAAATTCATAAAATAATCATTTAAAAAAATTAACATCAATATTTTATTGAATGTGAATATGGCTTATATTAGTCACCTTGTAGCTTCTATTTTCTTGACATTACTTTGTCTAATTTAATAAAAAAGAAAATAACCAGCATTTAGACTCATAATATAGTAAACTGTTTTATATTGATAATCAAATTTACAGTCTTTATAGTTTGTTTTTCCTGGTTTTAGTAAAACCCTATGTGTTGTCCATTTCCTGATATTAGCCTGACCCTCTATGTAATAATGGCATTCAAACCAAAAACATTATGTCAACATGCAACATGACTTGTATCTGGGAACTATTTACCAATTTATTTAGGATATTATAGGCTACTTATCAGCTTATATGTGGATATCTACATTGTTTTACACATTCATTAAAAAATCGGCTGCATGTGCATGGATTTGGAGAACAAAATTGAAGAATAAAAATGTATTTACTCTGTCAGCAAATTTAGCGACTTTTGTTCAAAATTAAAACATAATATCCGTATGTTTGAAATTGGGAAAATTATACTAATAATTGGGAAAACATAGCTAATTTTTGTGAGGGGAAACAGCCGAATATCGGTAGCATTTTGACCCAAAAAAAATCACTGGAAACGTCAGATATTTCGGACTACTCAAAGCCAAGAATTCAAATATGTCAATTTCTATTAGATGCAGTCATCAGGTAGACATTGCTGTTCAGTGATGACTGGAAAAAATTTTATTTATTGTACTTCAATACAAAAATGATAGTCTTCGGTATGATGTGGTCAACACTCAGAATTAAAAAGCTCGTATATATTTTTGCTCCACATAGTATTTCAGGTGAAGAAATTCACGCATCATTGTGCTTGTACCACATACAAAAATGTCCTAGGAAAAAATGTATTATCTCTCATATTTACTTACCAGAGTCAAACTTGATGAAATCCTTAATTTTCCCTGTGGCAATATCCAACATGACTGTGTCATTGACCTTGATGAGTGGATCAGGGTAGCGGATGGTACGTCCATCATGTGTGGTGATGTAGGGAACTCCCTTAGAGGCCACTCCAACACGACGGACACGGCAAAGCTTGTACTACAATTTGAAAAAAAAAGACATTTATGAACCTTCTTCTCTGCCCTCCTTTCCTTTACCCCCAAAGAGAGAAAGTGGCAAATCTTTCATAAATGAACTGTAATTTTTCCTAAATATCAGTTCCAAGGGAACCAAGATTTTCATTTCCCATAAATTCACTTCAGTTTCTCTAACAGAATTTGCCACAATTATGGATAGTAAAAAATGTAAAGGAGAGGAGTATTAGAAAAACTTGATACTTTTACAAGTCAGACTACAAAGCTATTTCTACGGTAATCAACTGGATATGTTTTTGTTTCATAGAAAATCCTCTTACCTTGGCCTCTTCTTTCTGGATGCGATGAACAGTAAAACGTCCTTTGACATCATACAGAAGTCGGAAGTTCTCATTTGTCCTCTCAATGGAAATGACATCTACAATGTTTCAAGTCCAGTTTTTGAAACTGCATCACTAATAAACTGCAAATCTACCTTTTTTTTTTTTTTTTTTTTTTTTTTTACATCACTGCCTTATGCAATTTTGTGAGGTTTGTTCATAATTGTTTAGTAAATAGGGTTGGGACGATATATCGAGACATTGATAATATCGATTCAATGTGAGGATGATACGCATATCGATACGTATGAAGAAATATCAAAATATCGCCCAAAAAATCTGACTTATGTTTTTTTCTTTGTTTACTTAACATTATGGGTTAAATATATAAAATAATTACGCAAAATATAAATATGAAATACCTAATAATAAACACCACTTGTGTAAAATAATTTTGATTTACAACAGATATACAACTTCTTTGAATAAATTATTCTTATTTGTGAAGAAATTTTTTGTTCATTTCAGTACAAAATTTTTTTTATAATTAATTCAACATATCGTGATACGTATCGTATCGTGGCTCAAATATCGTGCCAGCCCTATTAGTAAACCACTTTTAATTCAACGTTTTGTAACAGGAGAGGAGAAAATGTATGGCTGGACCAGGAATCAAACCCAGAACCCCTGCAACACTAGTCAAGTACTCTACCAACTGAGCTACCCAGGCCGAAATCCACAGCCCAAACTATTACATTTTAACAAAACATAAGCACTATTTTTACTATTGCAAATTAATCATTCATTTTCAATTGGATAGCTACATCAAAAAAAAAAAAAAATGACATTGAAGTGCAATATTCTCATTCTTTGTCATTTTTTTTTCTTTGTATCAGCCATTGGTAATGCACACTAAACATGAAGCCAAGCATGCGACCGTTTGAGCTGAGTCTATTTCGGCTACACTTTGACTCTGCAAGTTCTTCAGAAATCTGACAGAGCTTCGATAGAGCCTTTATCACTTGCTAACATTGTGCCCTAAAATTATATCTGAACTACAACATCTGCCCCTATCCTTACCCATAAATCCTGTAGGGTAGTCCTTATCAGTTCTCACTTTGCCGTCAACTTTGATCAGTCTCTGCATGGTGATTTTCTTGACCTCATCGTATGTCAGAGCATACTTCAGACGATTCCTCAAGAACACAATGAGGGGTAGTGATTCACGCAGCTTATGGGGCCCAGTGCTAGGTCTTGGAGCCTACAAAAAATCACTATATTATGTTAAGTAATTTAAAAATGATTTAATTAGAAAATCAAAGAGTTAAAAGGGTAACAAGGGTTTCACTTCAAGATAAAAACAAAAACAACACTGTACCATTTATACTTACAAAGACACCTCCCAGTTTGTCCAGCATCCATGACTTTGGTGCAGTCAAGCGCTTTAAAACCTTCCTGCGTCCTCGATAACCCTAACAAAGAAGGACACTAATGGTAAGCAGAGTCTTGAAAAACTTCTGTTTTCTTACACTGTTATTTTTATAATCTGACAGATATTTTTATCAGACCCCCCCCCCCCCCACTTCTCTCCAAAGCAGATCTAAAAGCATGAAACTGTACTCTGCATTTATTCCTTACGGAATACTTTAACGTCATGCAAAAAGTATCATCTTGTCTTCCCACTTCCTGAATTTACGGTGCACTTGACATAGTAACTTAATTTGTTCGGTGAAAAAAAGTTCTTCACCTGCTTGTCACGTTTCTTCTTTAAATCAATTAACTACTTATTTTCAATAGGTAACTAAAAAATATCATGTCCTTTCATAATTAACAATGAATTCTTCTTTCTTATTATGCAGTTATTTTATTGAAGTATCAGCAAACGTCCAGGATGACATGGATTTAATTCATATTATTGAATTTCCTCACCATTTTGGTTACCGTCAGTAAAAGAAAAGGAAGTTAGGAAAATTTGATAAGTCGTACCTTGATGATTTATGTGCAATGTTTTTTTTACAGTACAGTTCCACTCGGGTTTTTAAGACACTTTTTCTTACAATAAATGAATTAAAAGAAAGTATTAGAAATACACGGGTATTTGTTGTTAATGCTTCTTGCATACAATGTGGCTATTTCATTTTGACACAAAAATGAACGGTATAATAATACCTCTGCAAACCGGATATCCGGTTTTAAGCGTAAAGAGGATGATAAAACTTTTGTTATTGGTCTGTTGACAACTGCTTGACCAATAAGATTCAGTTTCCTAGTCACAATATTTTCATTCCTGAGTAAGAAATGGGACACAGAAGTGTGTCAAAGTGAAAAATAAGAGACCTGGGACTTCTGCATTTTTTTTTTATCTCGACAGATCTAGTGACTTCCAGAAGAGATGGAGGACACCAACAATACTTTAGATGTAGATGCAGAAGATTTTAGTTCTGTGACACAAGTGTACATGGACTATGGAAACGATGATGAATGTAACATTGATAACTCCACTTGTTCAAAGTTTGATGATGGTCCTCATTTTGGAAATGACAACTCGAATGCCGACTCCTGTCAGGGAAAGAACGTGGATGATGATGAAAGGTGTGCTATATCTTGTAGAATGCAATTGCTGCAGTGCATGGACACTAATTAGAATAATTGGATAGTTTCGTGGGACAGGCCCTCACTACAGTTAAAATATGTTCCCTACACATTGTATACATAGTCCTCGCTAGTAAATGTCCTTATTGGATTTTCGCGAGTATCCACGTTGAAGTTGAAGTAGCAAAACAGAGTGGATCCGCTGCAGTGCAATTTTGAGAAAAAAAATAAAATAAGATTAATTAATGACCTTGCGTTGAAAAAAACCCCACAAATTTAATCAGCTTGTATATATATTTTCCAACCTCCACCCCCAAACTCAACAATATATTATGTAGAAGAATTAATCAAGTCTATTATCTATATAGCTTGAATTAGCTATATAGCTTTATTAAGCTATTCAGAATAGTTTGATTTAGCTATTTTATCACACTTTCTTAAATGTGTTATTTTTTCAACATGTACAAAAAGTTGCATCTTAGCACGTTGATAGTATTCAAACTTGAACTCTTCTGAAAACAATGCATATAAACATTGCTCATCAAATTGCGTCTTCTTCAGAGACTTTGAACTCAAAGTTCTAAATGTTTTGGGACTATATAAAGCAATTGATTTGTGACCTAACAGTTACTTGTTGAATGAAATTATAAAGGAGGTCAATTATGGTCAACAAGATAATTGATTGGTAATAATGTGAAGCAATTATACTTATCCATGCCTCAATGAACACAAGATGGTGTAGAGTTATCCAAACAATGGAAATTACATCTTTTTCCTTTAAAGTATTCAAATGCTGCAATGTTAGAACCATCTTTGATGTGGGTTGCTTTTTTATAGTCCATAGTACTTATATGAATAGTCAAATACTTGTGTCTTTTTTAGCTCACCTGAGCCAAAGGCTCAAGTGAGCTTTTCTGATCAAAATTTGTCCGTTGTCTGTCGTCGTCGTCGGCGTCGTTGTTGTCGTAAACTTTTCACATTTTCATCTTCTTCTCAAGAACCACTGGTCCAATTTCAACCAAACTTGCCACAAAGTATCCTTAGGTGAAGGGGATTCAGGTTTGTTCAAATGAAGGGCCATGCCCTCTTTCAAGGGGAGATAATAAAGAATTAGTGAAAAATTAATAGCATCTTTTAAAAATCTTCTTGTCAAGAACCACAGAGCCAGGGAAGATGAAACTCATGTGGAAGCATCCTCAGGTAGTGTAGATTCAATTTTGTTCAAATCATGACCCCCGGGGATAGGGTGGGGCCACAATGGAGGATCAAAGTTTTACATAGAAATATATAGGAAAAACCTTTAAAAATCTTCTTCTCAAGAACAGCAAAGCCATGATGAGTCATATTTATATGGAAGCATGCTCAGGTAGTGTAGATTCAAGTTTGTTCAAATCATGACTCCCGGGGGTAGGGTGGGGCCACAATGGAGGATCAAAGTTTTACATAGAAATATATAGGAAAAATCTTTAAAAATCTTCTTCTCAAGAACAGCAAAGCCCTAATTGGTCATATTTATATGAAAGCATCCTCAGGTAGTGTAGATTCAATTTTGTTCAAATCAAGACCCCCCAGGGTAGGGTGGGGCCACAATGGAGGATCAAAGTTTTACATAGAAATATATAGGAAATATCTTTAAAAAATCTTCTTTTCAAGAACAGCAAAGCCCTGATTGGTCATATTTATATGAAAGCATCCTCAGGTAGTAAAAATTCAAATTTGTCCAAATCATGACCCCTGGGGGTAGGGCGGGGCCACAATGGAGGATCAAAGTTTTACATAGAAATATATAGGAAAAATTTTAAAAATCTTCTTCTCAGGAACAGCAAAGCCCTGATTGATCATATTTATGTGGAAGTATCCTCAGGTAGTGTAAATTCAAGATTGTTCAAATCATGACCCCCTGGGGTAGGGTGGGGCCACAATGGAGGATCAAAGTCTTAAATAGAAATATATAGGAAAATATCTTCTGATGAAGAACTGCAAAGCCATGATTAGTCATTTTGATATGGAAGCATCCTCAGGTAGTGTAGATTCAAGTTTGTTAAAATGATGACCCCCGGGGATAGGGATGGGCCACAATGGGGGGTCAAAAATTTTACATAGGAACATATAGGAAAATATCCTCTTCTCAAAAACTGAAAATCATGTTTAGTCATTTTGATATGGAAGCATCCTCAGATAGTGTAAATTATAATTGGTTCAAATGATGACCCCTGGGGTAGGGTGGGGCCCAATGGGGGATCGAAAGTTTTACATAAGATAATGCAGAAAAAAAAATTCTTCTCAAGAACAGAAAAGCTATGTTTAGTCATATTGATATGGAAGCATCCTCAGGTAGTGTAGATTCAAGTTTGTTCAAACATTGACCTCTGGGATAGGGTAGAGACACAATGGGGGATCAAATTTTTACAAAGGATTATATGCGAAAATTTTTTCAAAATTTACTCAAGTACAACAAAGCCATTTGTTATATTGACATGGAAGCATCACCAGGTAACACACCCCCCCCCCCCCCCCCCCCCCCCCCGGTAACCTTTTCAATACTGAACTGATTTGTGCTTTTGCCTAGCCAATGTGCTCAGGTGAGCAATGTGGCCCATGGGCCTCTTGTATCTATTTCTTACAAAAAACACTTTTGTGAAAAAATGCATATAAATAGCTTTATCAAGCTATTCTGAATAGCTTAATTAAGCCATATAGCTAATTCAAGCCATATAGCTCAAGAGATTGTGCTGGACCTGATAAATAGCACATTTTAAAAGAAAATATTAATTGGTTCAAATTTAACCACCATGTTGACTTTGGAATGCTCTGAATTGTTCCTAGTATACATTAACTCTGTGAATGTTATATTACTGGTAATTATGTCCTTGCAACTTGGAGATGCCACAGGTTAACTTTGGTCAGCCAAATATTGAATCTATTGTAACTTATTGATAGTACTATAAATTTATTTGTAATCTATCTTACTTCATAGTAAATATTTCTTTTTGTTAGAAAGTAGCTGTTCAAAAAGATTGTTTTGGTCATGTAGATCTAGCATAATGCCTCATATGACTCTACATTTATTAATAGAGAGGTTTAGCAAACCAGCGTGTACATGTATGTGTACACTACAAGTAGGAATTACATGTATGCGTTTACATACCTTTTCTTGTTTAATCAGAAATCATAATGTTTATGTGTACTTGTAAATGCTTCTATTTTAAATGCAAAATACTTTAAAAATTTTTCAGCTAATTCACTTAAATCTATTTTGAACATCACTATCTGAATTAAATATATATGCACATTTCGATTCTGTTTATACCAAATAATTAACAAAAGTGTGCTCATTATCTTGATTCTTTAAATCATGTTTTGAAAGTCAAGACTAAATATTTTACATTCTCTTAAACATGTATGAGTAGTTGCACTAAATATTTAGGCTTTAGAAAAACACATACTTACACTGAAATGAAAAAAAATTAAGAAAATATAAGCAACAAGTTTGTACTTTGTGGGTACTTGACAATCTACACATACATGCTCGTTGATATATATGTAGAATTTCATCATTAATAGCCAAAGTAATGACATGATGAGCAAATTTCTGGGATGAATCCCCTGCTAGATACATTGCAGAAACTCTCTAATGTGACACTATATTTCATCAAGAAATGAGTAAAATATTATAATTTTAAGTTTTTCTTTTATTTATATGTACCGGTGTATTAATCTATCACCATTCTTCATTTTTTTAGTCGATATATTCACAACACCATATCTGATGATCGAATAGAGATGAGCATCTATCCAGGGATGAGGGGTGTTCCTGCTAATTTCAACCCCTCACATGCCACCATCACTGTAGAAAGCTGTGACCCAAAAACAAAAGAAAAAGAGGTCAGAAGGTCAGTAAGTACACAGGAATTGCTTTTAGGCTCAGGAATTGTATGGGGTTTGTGATAAAATTTCTAATAGATCTGTGATTACCATTCACTGGTGACATTGACTAAGTTGGAACCTCCATAAAAAGAGACAGATAATTTGGGCCATTATTACATAACCATGTGTCAGCATATTTGCTTGCTTCAAAATGCATATATACACTAGCATCAGTGAGGTTTTATACTTAAGTACTTTAATCAAAAACAATGCAACCATTATCACATGCATCATGTGCATGGTGTGTCTTAATCAGCCTGTACATTGTACATGATGTAATTCATTTCAAAGAGAATACAATGCTTTTTTGTATATCTTTATATATGATTATATTTTTGTGTCCAATATCTATACCAAAGATTTTGTCATTTTGGGAGGGAGGAGGGGTCAGTCTATAACTTTGTCCATGGCTTTAATTCTTGCACTATGTACCAGAACAAAAAGACTTTAATTAAAAAGTGGATTTACATCACATTAAAGGTCTTTCACACCACTTTTTGGGAATCACACCACTTTTTGGGGATGCAGCATCCAGGTCTGTTAAAATTGGGGAAACTAAGAATTTTTCTGGAAAACTGTAAAATGAATGTGAATTAAAAACAAAAAAAAAACCAACACATTCTTGTTTTGAATGTTTTCTGGTGTTTTGTTATCAGTTTTTTGTCATTAGTTACTATAATGACAGTAAGTCAAGTAATTCCATTCAGTGGAGGGGAGGACATCCTTTTTGCATTAGGATTTGTTATTTTTTGTTGTAGAAAATGTATGAATTCAAGAAGCACATTTTGTTTACAATGACCATTAGAGCTATTCAGATGAAATACATGTATATTCAATTCACATGACTCTTTGGAATCCAGCCTTAAAACTTATATTACTGTAACAGATTATTTTTTTTATTAAATATTTGATATGTATTATATACATTATGAACTGATGAATATGTGGGATGTTTCTTTTATACGGTAGATTTCAGTGTGATTACAATGGCTGCACTAGGACTTACAGCACAGCTGGAAATCTGAGAACACACCAGAAAACACATAAAGGTCAGCAGACAAATTACAGCATCTTCTTATTTGGAAAATAGACAGATTGAGTAGGGAGGGGGTTATGATCTCAACCCTTTGAATTTTAAAGTTGTATGGCAAAACTGATGACACTTATATCAGTCAAATTATCAGTAGCCATACATATCCCTGTTGGATAATAAACTTTATCCCTGGAGTAAAAAAATCTTGTTTCATCCTAAAAATGACTTTCATTTACATATGTACTATTTTACCTTTCTTACTTTATTGTCTCAAAGAAATTTTTTAATACATTATCCAGATGTATTTAACTATATTTCATTGCATTAATGGAACAAAATATAAAAACAATTTTCCTTATAAATATATGTGTGTGTGTACACTATGTGTACATTGTGGAGCACATGGGTCAGTGGTCATAGGTATTTGGCCAGTATCCAAAAGGTCATGGTTCAAATCCTTCTGTAGAATTGATGTTTTGTCCTTTGACAAGACACTTTATCTGCATTTTCTCAGTCCTGCGAGTTGAAATGGGTACCAGCTTATGCTGGTGTTAACTTGCAATGGAATGCTGTCATATCCAAGGGAAGTCACTGACTCATCTGCTTAGTACCATATAGCTGCAGAACTGTAGCTCTCTGCTTGAGAAAATTCTTACAGGCAAACCAGGTATGTCTGTCGAATTTTCTCAACCAGAGAGCTACAGTTCTGCAGCTACATCCATTGGAGTTTTGAGTATAGATTGTAAATATATTGAACAGTTTTTAGCTGTATGAAAAATATGAAAGATTTAGAATATCATAACATTGACTACATGCCTTTTACATGTATAGCCTTGCTTCCCTTTTACAATCATTATTATAGATTTGTATGATAAGTCTACTAGACAAAAATACTTCTTTTTGTTATATATTTTACATGTTTGCATTAATTTACTTTACCCACTAGACTCAGCTATATCTATTAGTATATTGCCTAACTGCATAGAATATTTTTTTTAGGTGAATACACTTTTACCTGTGAGTCACCAGGCTGCGGCAAGGCCTTTTTAACTTCCTACAGTTTGAAAATCCATGTACGTGTACACACAAAAGAAAAACCATACGAATGTGAGGTCAAAGGATGTGCCAAAAACTTCAACACCTTGTACAGGTGAGATTGTAATTTAGGTTATAATTTGTATGTTACAGAGTCAACTTTACCATCTTGTTCTATATTTGAGTGTTGGAGGTCCTTTGTTACAGAGTGGATATGTAGGTGTTCTGTTTTTCAGTCCAGTTCAGTCAAGTTGTATGTCAGACACGAAGCTTATTCTGAAGCTTTTGATCCCTGTTGTTGCATCTCCTTATTTGTAAATGTACATGTATTTTTTTTTTTGCATGTTATTTGGGTACATACATGTATCTTTAATGAAATTCATACATTCTGAACTTATATAGTTTTAAAGCTAGAATTACAATATTAAATTTTATTTAAAATTTCAGACTACGAGCTCACCAGAGAATTCACACTGGGGACACATTTGATTGCCTCGAGGACGGTTGTACCAAATTTTTTACCACATTGAGTGATTTAAGGAAACACATACGGACACATACAGGGGAAAAACCTTATCAGTGAGAACCTTTTATGAATAGCATACTAAAATTGTTCTATTTCTGTAGAACTGAAGGCTGTTACAGTGAAACTTGTCAAACCCAGATGTTGTATAATCCAAAATCTTGGCTGCTGTAGCTCACCAAATTTTCACGACTCCTCATTTTTGTGATACAGTTATTAATTTTGGTATTTATAAGTGAGACAAAATTTTTGTGAAAATCTTTTAATTGTAATACCGTAAATCTGGAAATTTTTACTGTAGATAAATTTTTAGCAAATTTGCGCGTGGTTTGCATTCGCAAAAATATTTTTCCTAAAAATAAATCAACACGTAAAGATTTTTTTTTTTTCTGAAAGTTGGTGTCTATTTTTAACTCCGTGAATAGGCGTCGGTAAGCACTGGTCATTTTTAAAAAGAAACCTGTTTTTATACTACTGTTACTACAAGCTAATTACCCGTGCGTGTAAATTGCCCTCATTATATGCAATATCGTCCGATGGCTTGACAAGCACTGAGACGGTATGTCCCTTTTTAATTCTTTTGGCAAGAAAGAGAGACCAGTTATTTTATCTAACCATGTATCAACACGGGCGATAACTCGAACTCAGTGCATTTACTAGAGAGTTCCAAATGTAAACACGGCGTGTAAATTTTAAGTGAGAAAAAAACCAAAGGTTGAGAAAATTAGTTATATTTTTGTCTTTATTTGGATTATATTTTAGGTTAAAAGGCATACACAACCTCTAAAAGGTTTGTTTTAATTAATTTAGAAGTTATTTTCAGTGCAAATCCTTTTGTATTTTTATCTTCAAAATTGTTTCGGAGCGATTCTGCAATTTCTTGCCACGTTGTGAGTATATCGGTGGTATTCCAACTGTGCATACTAATTTGAAACATAAACTGATATGAAAATCTTAAGTGATTTTTATTTTTAGCGCCAGTGACAATTCGCAAAATTTTAAAGCGTAAAAATTGATCAACAGCTTTTTGACCAAAATTCGCAAAAATAAATCGACGTAAAAATTTCCAGATTTACGGTATCTACAATTAAACATTTATTCATCAGTGATGCATATATACACAAGAATGAAATTTTTGGGAGTACCGGTAGGTAGTCTCACATAATTAAATAAAGACAAAGTTCTCGCAAATAAAAAGTGATTTTACAGTATTACGATGAATTTTTAGTAGTCCCTTTTACTAAGTAAGTTCAATTGTTTGAAATGTGATGTAATCCAGAATGTTGTCTAATCTGAAGCAGTACTAGTGGTGTCCAGATTAGACAAGTTTTACTGTATTTCTATTTTTTATATCCTGGATGGCAATTGTAATTATATGAATTTTGTTATTAATAATTAAGCCACCATTGGTACTTCAACAGAACTGTTTGCATTGTATACAGCCTTATTAAAGATGCAGTTTCATTTTGGCCATCGTTTTGGTAGAATAAATTGAGAAAATATACTGTAATTTGAAATTATCATGTATTAATAGTAAATAAGCAAAATAAAGGGATTGGAAATTGATATAATTTTTAAAAAATGTACCACATAATTATAAACAAATTATATAATTTGGCAAAAGTTATATTAACGTTGAGCTAAATAAAAACTAGCATGTTTAGTTTGTTACTAAGTTTGAGTTAAAAGCTTAAATCAGGGTAATGCAGTTTGATTTTTTAGGTCACCTCGACGAAGTCGATATGAGCTTATGCTATACCCCCGGCGTCGGCATTAGCGTCGGTGTCCTGGTTAAAGTTTTTGGAGCAGGTCCATTCCCAAGTAACTATAAGCCCTAACTGGACCAAACTTGCATGAATGATGGATCTAGAGATGGACACTACCACACTTGCTTCGGATGCTGGATCTGACCTAGATTTTCCAGTTGAGTGACCAGGTTAAAGTTTTTTGAGCAGGTCCATTTCCAAGTAACTATTAGCCCTACCTGGACCAAACTTGCATGGATGATGCATCTAGGGATGGACACTACCACACTTGCTTCGGATGCTGGATCTGACCTAGATTTTCCAGATGAGTGACCAGATTAAAGTTTTTGGAGCAGGTCCATTCCCAAGTAACTATAAGCCCTAACTGGACCAAACTTGCATGAATGATGGATCTAGAGATGGACACTACCACACTTGCTTCGGATGCTGGATCTGACCTAGATTTTCCAGATGAGTGACCAGGTTAAAGTTTTTGGAGCAGGTCCATTCCCAAGTAACTATTGGCCCTACCAGGACCAAACTTGCATGGATGATGCATCTAGGGATGGACACTACCACGCTTGCTTCGGATGCTGCATCTGACTTGATTTTCCAGATAAGTTACCAGGTTAAAGTTTTAGGAGCAGGTCCATTCCCAAGTAACTATTAGCTCTACCTTGAACAAATTTGCATGGATGATGCATCTAGGGATGGACACTACCACACTTGCTTCGGATGCTGGATTCGACCTAGATTTTCCACATGAGTGAATTTTAGCCATATTTAAACCAAATTAGCATGGATGATGTAGCTAGGGATGGTCACTTCCAGACTTGCTTTGGATTCTGAATCTGACCTACATTTTCCAGATGAGTGACTAGGATAATTTTTTTGGAGTAGCTATATAACATTATGGCCTGTTATGATTAAACTTGCATAGATGGTGCATCTAAGGATGAAAACTTCAAGACTTACTTTGGATGTTGGAACTGACCAAAATTTTCTTGATTAGTAAACAGGATAAACGTTTTTTGAACAGGTCTATTTCCAAGTAACTTTAAGTCGTACTTAAACCAAACTTGCCTGGACATTGATCTTGGGATGTACACTAAATAAAAAAAAATACGAAGTGAAATTTGCATTACTTAAAGATAACATTCGTCGAGGTGAGCTTCGTAATCTTTGATTACCTATGTTTTTTTCATGAGGCTATATGCCAGGTTTTTACATTAGATATTAGGTGTACATTTCTGCAGTAAATGAATGTGTTTTGAGGAGCCAAGTTTGGCATGTTTAGGTTTTGCTACTGTGTTTTGTAGATGTGATGAGAGTGGATGTGGGAAGGCATTTGCAGCTAGTCATCATTTAAAGACACATCAACGGACACACACAGGTAAGTGTTTAACTTAAAGTCATCATTTAAAGACACATCAACAGACACACACAGGTTATGTTTATCTGTGTCATCATTTTAAGACACATCAATGGACACACACAGGTTAGTGTTTAACTTAGTCATCATTTAGAGACACATCAACGGACACACACAGGTTAGTGTTTATTTTAAAATCATCATTTAAAGACACATCAGTGGACACACACAGGATAGTGTTTAACTTAAAGTTATCATTTAAAAACACTTCAATGGACACACACAGGTTAATGTTTAACTGAGTCATCATTTAAAGACACTTCAATGGACACACACAGGTTAGTGTTTAACTTAAAATCATCATTTAAAGACACATCAGAGGATAGTCTTTAACTTAAAAGTTATCATTTAAAGACACATGAACGGACTCTCACAGGTTATGTTTAGCTGAGTCATCATTTAAAGACACATCAACGGACACACACAGGTTAGTGTTTATCTTAAAGTCATCATTTAAAGACACGTTAACGGACACACACAGGTTAGTGTTTATCTTAAAGTCATAATTTAGAGACACATCAGTGGACACACACAGGTTAATGTTTAACTTAAAATCATCATTAAGAGACACACCAACTGACACACACAGGTTAAAGTTTAACTTAAAATCATCATTTAGAGACACATCAATGGACACACACAGGTTAGTGTTAAACTTAAAGACACGTCATTGGACACACACAGGTTAGTGTTTAACTTTAAGTCATCATTGAAAGACAAATCAATAGACACACACAGGTTAATGTTTAGAATGAGATGTTAATGTCCATGTACCTGTACTATATTTGAGTAAGTCTTGAACTTTGACCTTATCAATGAAAAACATTTATCATTCTTTGATGATGAGACCCATTCTCAGCATCATCTACACATGTACAAAATCATGAGCAAGAGGATATTTTTAAATAGCACAAAGGTTTCCTTGGCTTTCTCTCTTTCCTTATAACTGTTTGCTGGTAAATGAACCAAAAAAAAAAACTCTGGTGAACTTATAATTTAAACCTAAGTAAACAAGGCCTTGTCATTTTACCAAAAAATTGTTAAATCTCTGTTCTTGGCAGTGTATCACAATTGTTGTCTTCCAATATCATGTTAAGATTAATTGGGAAACAATATTTTGACTACTAATTTGATGTTAAATTTGACCTAAATGTTAGAACTGATGCCTGTTTTGGGAGCATTATTCTGTATCAGTGCTTTGTATTTACAGCTAATAACACAAATCAGGAGTACAATATTTATTAGCTGTCAGAAACATATTATTTATACAGAGAAAATGACACAAAACTCAGTATAGAATTTATACTTATTTATTGTGGCGAGTATTGGCCGTGGCACAAGAAAATACAAACATTGTGGGATGCCATTTCAACTGGGCAATCCCACCAAATTCAAACTTCATGTGTGTTTCAAAGTCTAACCGTCCCGGGTTTACCGCGGAGGGTCAGCACACATACAAACTGTTCAAAATCAACATACAAACTGTTCCCAATCAAAGTCATATCTCAAACTTCAAATATCAAGCATATCAACTTCATATATCAAATCTTGTACATAATATATCAAATATCTCAAACTTGATAGATCAAACATCTCAAACTTCAAATATCAAACTTTTTCATATTTCAAAGTTGTACTATATATTACAGCTCTAAAGTATATATCACTGTCACCAAGAGTAAGCTTATTAGCTTAGTTTACACTAGCATTAGCATATCAACAAGGTGACAGTTCAGTACAAGTTTCACACAAATATTCAGTTATCAGTTGACTTGGTGTGCGCAGACGCTTCACTCTAAAGAGTTCTCCTTCAGAAAGTGCCACGACAATTACCTTTAAAGTTCAAACTATCAATCCTTTAATAGATTGTATGGTACCAATTCAGTTTATAAACGCTAGTAAATTTGGTCTGAGTTTGCAACACTATTGCGTTCTGACGTTAGCATACTGCACAGAGATAGTTGAATGCACATTCCGCACAAACGTTTTAGCTGGCAACGGACTTGATGCGGCAAATTCTTCACTCACTTTTCCTTTAGAAAGTACCAGGATGGTTTTCTGTATAGGTATAAGGTATTCATCTCGGACGTCAAGATCACAGCTGTTTCACTGCAAAATAAAGCAAAAACCAAGCAGCAGAAAATCCTACCTTACTAGAAAACAGAAAATTCTAATAAAGGTGGTGGGAGGGAGGGTTAAAATTACAAAGCAAAAATTAGATGTATTTTTTGCAAGCATTTTTTATGCGTCTTTACCTTTGAAAGGTTCAGCAGAAAGGAATGTGAAGAACAAACCCGACCCTTTATATAGACACTTGCTGTGTCATCCAAGCCCGACTCTTAAAAGCCAACGTACAAGGGACCTATATACTAGTATATAGGTCCCTGCAAATATACTTTTCTCGTAAAATAAAGGCATCTATTTTGTATACACAAATAGATGCTATTATTTATACAGAGAAAATGACACAAAACTCAGTATAGAATTTATACTTATTTATTGTGGCGAGTATTGGCCGTGGCACAAGAAAATACAAACATTGTGGGATGCCATTTCAACTGGGCAATCCCACCAAATTCAAACTTCATGTGTGTTTCAAAGTCTAACCGTCCCGGGTTTACCGCGGAGGGTCAGCACACATACAAACTGTTCAAAATCAACATACAAACTGTTCCCAATCAAAGTCATATCTCAAACTTCAAATATCAAGCATATCAACTTCATATATCAAATCTTGTACATAATATATCAAATATCTCAAACTTGATAGATCAAACATCTCAAACTTCAAATATCAAACTTTTTCATATTTCAAAGTTGTACTATATATTACAGCTCTAAAGTATATATCACTGTCACCAAGAGTAAGCTTATTAGCTTAGTTTACACTAGCATTAGCATATCAACAAGGTGACAGTTCAGTACAAGTTTCACACAAATATTCAGTTATCAGTTGACTTGGTGTGTGCAGACGCCACATGGCTGCAAGCTGGCACAGATTGCAGTCACCCCACACATTGGGGGAAGCAAAAACAAGTCAACTGTTCCACGACCAATACTGCCCAAGACCCCCCTTCCCGCTGGGTACTTACACACGTGTTAATCTTTCAGCAGACTGGAAATAAATTTTGAATTTTCCTCTATTAAGAAAGGTGCTATAACACATTAAGTAATCAAAACTTGCCAATGAAATATGTGGAGCAGAGCAAACATGTGCACAGACCTCTAAAACACAGAAGTGGGATCAGGTGCCATGGAGGAGTGAGCATCCTCTGCCGACCGGTCACACCCGCCGTGTGCTTCTTGTCATGACCGGGAAATAACAGGAAAATCTATTCCCTATATGCTTAATAAAGCTTTGGTCTTGTAGAAAGAAACTTCCCTACTATATCCTGCTTCACAGATGTATATGCCACCTTGCAATGCATTTACATAAAGTTTACCATTGCTTGTTAATTTTGTTTTGAATTGTCTATTAGCCAAGACAAGTTTTATATACATGGTTGTAACTAATCAAAACAAATATCTGGAGATTTATAACCAAATAGGGGGAGTTTCATTCATTATCATTACATATAGCATAATTCTCAATCCATGAAAATTGCTAGGAAATCCAATGCATATGCTGCTATTTGATGAACCAAGTTTCATGTCACCGAGGGTGACACATTCACTCTCTAATTAGCAATTTTAAGCAGAGCTATTTGAAATCCTTAATCACATTTCAAAAACTCCAGTTTCAAGGTTGAATCTCACTATATTCCTATCGATACCTAAATATGCAAGTTTCTCGGGAGATTCCCAACCCAAATATAGATTACACAATTATAAGAATATATCACACTACTTAGTTATGGTTACCAATGGTTGTAGAACTGTTAATTATAATAATATTGATATTTTAAAAAGAGATACATTACCTGATACATGTAACAAGTTCATTCAAATTTATACTTACCAATAACCAGTTTAGCTGCAATGAAGATATCTGGCACGTTGACAGTGCTAATTTGAACCTGCGATTTTTAGGCTGCAATTTTATTACAGATGCTTGCAATACTAGTATACTCAACTAATCATATTTATGTGTTAATTCCTTTACCTCTGATAAAGAGTCTTTCAATAAACATTATTAATGCCTGTGACACATGTATGTGCATCAGAACTCTATACAGCTCTGCATGACCATATTGTTCCAGTGTAGTTCAAAATGCATAGCAAAGTATAAAATTCTTATAGGTATAGATATTTGATTACGAATGACACCAATTGGAGATATATTTTCATATGCAATGAGCCTGAATATAACTAGTACTGCTATCAGTATGGACTTGATCCAAAAAGGAAATTATATTTTTCTGGTGTTCTGATTAAAAACAAAACCTAACTCATTAAAATGTAACTAAATGTACATCCTGAAGTCTTAGAATCAGCATTATATACATGTACAAAATTACAAAATATAAGCACCCTGTTAGGAGTTTTCAGATCCAAACACCTTAAAATGTAAGCCCAATGCCTGAAGTCAAACAATCAGCATTATCTGTATAAAATTACAAAATATAAGCATCCTTCTAGGACTCTTCTGAGAAATAATTGCTACATTATGAAGAATTTAAGGTACATGTACTTGACAAAGTTTTTCTTTGGGTCACTTCTGATGTCTAAAGACAACTATAGTTCAAATAAGACCATATATTCACTTTATATTCATTTTGCAACATACAATCTGATGAATGTTCTATAAGTTTTAATTGCTTTACAGAAGTAATTGTAATATTAACTTTGGTATTTGGAACACTGATATCTTAAATAAAATGGTTACTTCAGATTGACACCTACTCCTCAAGCATTCTAATATTGACATCTCAAATATCCGACATCTCAATTGAAAGTTATTTCTTGTCCAATAAGTTCAATACAATGAGGTTTGACTGTATTTACTTTTTTGATTTAATAATTGGTCATTAAGCTATACATGTATTCATTAATAAGTGATCTCAAAACATTCTTGTAGAAGATGTTGCAATTTCCAACCTTTCATTTGCACTCTACAGGATCATAACAAAGATATCCTAATTCCAGTAATAGAAAATGGATGTTAATATAAAAATATTTGCATATTCCTTTTCATTCAAACTTAATCAATATGAGATTGATAATTTATGTGGTTTAACAATGATAAATCCCCCCTTTTTGTATTACAAGATCATTTCATTTCAATTTAATAGCTAGCAAATAGAATCCTTGACAAGAGCACCTAAAGATACGAGACTTGAGAAAGGCCTTTTCTAGAGGTTTACTGCTCCCAGACCCCACACAATTAAGATCCCCCTGTTTCAAGTCATATATATTGAGTTGGAAGCTCAACTCGAGTGTAAATCTGTAACAACTTATGATATGCAACTGATCTTAGGACTTACCTATATATCAGAGCCTCCTTTTCACAACATTTTCTAAAATTTCATGAATACAAAGCACTGAACTCCAGGAAAGCTCTGGAGCATTTAAATAAATATAACAATACTCTTCTCTGGGCAAGGTAGTTTCATTCTCTCTTTTATTTAAATTCATCACACACTAGAGATATGATAAGGTGGTTTGCTTACAGATTTTATTTATTTATTTATTTTTATAATCTAGTGCTCTAACTTTAATTACAAATTCTTTCATGAAACAAAAATTTTAGGGCTTTCTTTGGTTCTGATGCTTTCATAAATTGATTGTTTCTCCAAACAAATCATTGTTGAGTCTGAGCCCTGTTGTAAGTAGTGCCTAATAGTTGGATTTGAAAGATTCACCAAGTTCTACTTTACAATTACACAGAACATTGTATCTGTTGTATTACATACTACCTGAATTTACACAAAAACTAAACTTAATCCTCTCACAAATAGAAACCTAATATAAATGTATAATAGGTCCAGAACATTCTACTAATATAACCGGACAAATGGCAAAGTTAAGGCTGCTGTACAATGTGCATCTAACAATAGCATCTATGCACAATCTATTGAATTATTTTGACCTTAGTTTTGAACAATTCCAGGCAAGTGTAAGTCTTTTGTCCTTATTTTGAGAGAATTCTATGGTAAAAATAAAATATGATTTGAATGTATTTTTGAAAGATTATTTTATTGTGACATAATTTTGTAGGATTTACTGGTAGTGACTGTTATATTTATATACATTTTGTTTTCAGCTTGACTTTCCAGTACTTTTGCTTGAAACTTAATAGTTTTTTTTTTTTTTTTTTTTTTTAGTAAGCCCCCCCCCCCCCCTTCTTTAAAATTAGAAATAAATTCTGCACTCTAAGCTTGAAAGGTAACACTTTAAGGAAAGGATTTTTAGAAGCAATATCTATACACTGTATAAGCAGAGTATTGCTTATATTTTTGTCTCATTCTACAATGGCAAAGATTAATCAAGTATAAACGTTCACCGATTTATGTATTTCAAAGGTGTTGGATGTACCTGATATATTGGATTGTGATGATACGTATATTCAATGTCTGGTTTTCCAACTGGTTCACAGATTATTTGCTTTTCTTTTCTTTGACTTATATTTTGACCCATCCTCACTGTGTCCACAAAAAAGGTCCGACCGAGTTTCCATATTGTTGTTCCCCTATTCTGGGTTTGCATTTTCCGATTTCGACGCAGTATGAAACAAAAATACAATAATTAATGTTGATAACCAATATTTGATCATTTAATAACAATACAATGGTAAATTAATTATTTTTTGGCATAACCGCGTGTGCGTCGTCTGCTGCGTAAAAACTTTGAATCCAACATCATCCGCCTTATTTAATAAACATCAACAGTAATAAAAGCTTTAAAATGGTTAAAAACAATACATAAATGGAAAATTATGCGATTTTTTAAAATTACAAAGCAAAAATTAGATGTATTTTTTGCAAGCATTTTTTATGCGTCTTTACCTTTGAAAGGTTCAGCAGAAAGGAATGTGAAGAACAAACCCGACCCTTTATATAGACACTTGCTGTGTCATCCAAGCCCGACTCTTAAAAGCCAACGTACAAGGGACCTATATACTAGTATATAGGTCCCTGCAAATATACTTTTCTCGTAAAAAAAAAGGCATCTATTTTGTATACACAAATAGATGCTATTAAATAACAGGCCCCAGGATCATCAAAGTCAATTTTCAATCGCCTATAAAATGTTTATTAATTATGGATTCAATCTCTGTATTTGCAGATAACAATACTTTTGTAAAGTTATATTGAGAAATATTTTAATTTTAGTATGCTTGACTTCTACAATATTGAAGTACACATTAAAGTTTTTGACTTAAGCTTACGATGTTCATGATCCCGGGGCCAGTACTTTGTATACCCACCATATCCTCCTCAGCAGTTTCAATTTGATTATGAGGGCCAAACCTGTTTCTTTTTTGAGTATGTATACTAACATGACTTTTAAGAATTCTTATGTGTTTCAACTTTATGTTTCAGGAGAGAAACCTTATGCTTGTCATGAGGATGGGTGTTCTCGGGCATTCTCCACTTCCTACAGTCTAAAAACTCACAAATCCAAACACGAAAAATCACAGGGTGAACAGGTATTGTAATAGTGGCATAACTTATTTTCTGTTCAGTGTTTAAAGAGGCATTCTGCAGTCAAACATTGACATTTCAAACTTAGTACATGCAGTATTAACTCTTTTAGAATTAATTATTTTGAAAATTAGTCAGTCATTGATCTTGTATAAATAAATAATGATCACAAAAGTTGATGTTATTCCTAACATGGCCATTTAGCTTCAATTTTTTTTATGTATAGTTTTTTTTGGAAAATTTTGTGAAAGAGATTAGATATTTATCCGAGTAATATTTATTATTTAGAAATAACTTCGGATTATGTTCCAATCTGCATTATGTTATAACTTGTCATTCTTATGAATAGGATGCCATAGATAATTCAGTTGACATGCAATAAAAATCTGAAGAAGTCTTGTAAAATTTATATTTTATCTTGCTTATTGTCTTACACAGCATTCAAATGAAACAACAGCGACGATTTATGGTGAAGATGGAAGGTTTCAGTACAATATTTCAGAAGTAAGTATCACAGTTGTGTATATGTCTACAATCTTGTAGTTGAAAGGTTTCTTTGTCAAAATTTGCAAATTTAACAAATGCTTAAAAATCCTGGCTTTAAATATAAAATAATTTATAACTTTTTAGCTCACCTCAACGAAGTTGGGGGAGCTTATTTATACCCTCGACACCGGCATCATTGTAGGCCTCCCAGGTTAAATTTTTTGGAGCAGATTTTTCAAGAACTGCTATGCCCTATATCAATCAGAGGCGCATGAAGGATGCTTCTAGTATGTTTCATTGTACCAGTCAAGGTTTCAGATGCTGCAATTTTCAGCTAAAGGATAATTACTATCAGATTAAAGTTTTTGGAGCAGGTTAAAGTTTTTGGAGCAGGTTAAGGTTTTTGGAGTAGGTCTCATTTCTAAGTAACTTTAAGCCCTATTCTGACCAAGCTTTCATGAATGATACTTTTAAGGATGCACACTACTAGACTTGCCTCAGATGCTGGATCTGACCTACATTTTCCGGATGAGTGACCAGATTAAAGTTTTTGGAGCAGGTCTCATTTCGAAGAAACAAAAAGACCTATATTGACCAGACTTGCATGGATGATACGTCTAGTGATGCTCACTACTGGAATTGCTTTGGATGCTGGATCTGACCTACATTATCCGGATGAGTGACCAGATTAAAGTTTTTGGAGCAAGTCTCATTTCCAAGTAACTATATTGACCAAACTTGCATGAATGATACATCTAATGATGCATACTATTGGACTTGCATTGGATGCTGGATCTGACCTACATTTTCCTGATGAGTGACCAGGTTAATGATTTTGGAGCAGGTCCATTACCAAGAAATTATAAGGGCTATCTGAACCAAACTTGCATGGTTGATGCATCACAAGATAAACACTTTCAAACTTGCTTCAGGTGCTGGATATGACTTGCATTATCTGGATGAGTGACTAGTTTAAAGTTTTTAAGTAAGTCCATTCCCAAGTAACTGCAAGCCCTATCAGACCAAAATTGCATAACTACTAGCCCTATCAGACCAAAATTGCATAAATGAGGGATGCACACTACTAGATTATTAGTTTAGTGTGGGACTTTGCCTTACTTAAAGACAGCATTCATTGAGGTGAGCTCTGTAGTCTCTGATAACCTATGTTTTAAATAATTTGAAACAGAAAGTACATGATACTATTGATGCATGGATATGATAATGTAATAGTATGGTAGAAATAATTTAACATAAAGAGAAATTTTAATACAATTACTTTACTACTTTTTGCTAGATTCAGAATGCTAGATTAACTGTCATGATTAAATATTGATTTTTTTCTTCCTTTAAAACTTTAACAGTCTGCCCAATATAGGGTATGTTGTTATCTCTTGAATTAGAGCTGCTGCTCTTGTGCATTGGCTGTTTGTTTGTTTTTGTTTTTTTTTTTCTCTTCTGGGCTGTAGTCTACTTAGTTGCATGAAATACAACCAAAAATTCATTTAGTTTGGCCATAGCCCTATACATGTAAAATCCTATATTTATCATAATTTATGGGTGTTAAACTGCAATATGGACAAAGTGCATTTCTCGATATATACAAATGGCAGTTCATGCATGAAAAATAAGGTTAAATGTGTTTTATGTATACTTTACCATACAAAAAAAAAACTAATTTTAAAAATAAATTTAGAGGAGGAAATTTCAGAATATATATCAAAATTATTATAATATTTGTATCTTTAAGGATATGAAGATTGAAACTACATGCTTAAAAAGCATATTTGCTTTCAAAACAATGCGCCTTTGACAAAAGATATGATAAATGCATGACATATATGATATCTGACCTCAAATTTCAACTTTGACCTGACAGAACTTTCATTAGGGAAGAATTATGCATGGTGAAAATAAAGCATTGATCTTATGAAATTTTAATTTTACTGCCATGATAAAAGTTACAAAATCCAAACAAACAAAAACAATATATGTCATCCTGAGCTTTAACAGTTGGGGTCAAACAAATTATAAGGATTTATTTGTGTTTATATATCCATTTGCAGTTCAGGGTGGCATGAATATTTAAGTTATGGGCATTTATATTTTGAATTTATAGATTTCTATTGTCATTTAGATTGTCTTTAATTTTTGATTATCTTTGATAAAATTGGCACTCTTAATTTGTTTTCTTGATTCATCATTGTTTGATTTTTTTTTTTTTTTTTTTTTTTTTTTTTTTTTTTGTAAGACAAAAATTCTATTGAAGTAGAGGAAAGGCACATCATCTCATATGCAAATCTTGTATGATTTAATCATTAATGAAGTAGAATCCATCACCAAAGATATCAAAATTAATTTTTAAAGAAAGAAATAATTAGTTTTACCTAAGTATTGTAGATTTTATTCTTGTAAAATAAGAAATCATCTGTCAGAAGACTCCTACAACTAACAGATAGTTAATGCATCTGAAATGTCAGCTTTTTTAAAAAAAATGAATGTTTAAAGTAATTTAATTGATAACTGATAAAAAATTTATGATACTAGTATATTTTACATTCAAAATGTTTATTTTGCAGACCGAGGGCATTTTAGATACCTTAGGACTGTTTGAAATGGGTGACCAAAGTCAGTCAACCACAACCGGTAAGATAAAGTGTCCTGTTTACCATATGCTTTTTTTTTTTTTATCAACAATCTGAAATCATGACTTAGAATGGGTGAATTTCTACAATGACATGCTCATAATGGGCTGCAGGACAGCAATGAGAATTGATTTTTCTTGTAGGTAACTTGTAATATTGATAAAAAAAAAAACATACTGTCCAGTACAGTATATCTATCTCGCACCGAGTTGCAGTTCCTGATTTAAATTCCTGTGTAGATGATCAGGTCCATTGTATTTTGACTAAGAATCTTTAATGAGGGAAAATATCAGAATTGAAATTTTGTCAAAATGTTCTTAATAAAATGCATACCAGTAACTTTGATAAAGCTTACTTTTCATGCTTATAATCTTAAAAGTTTTGCATATAATGAAATTTTTTTTAAAAAATCACAATTATGATACTTACTTTTGATTTGACATGGTGTGCAAGAGTTAATAATTTGATAGGAAAGGTAATTCATTGATGAAAATGGAATGGGACAGACCAGTTTACTTTTATTAGCTCACCTGAGCCGAAGGCTCAAGTGAGCTTTTCTGATCACTTTTTGTCCGGCGTCCGTCTGTCTAGCTGTCCGTCTATCTGTAAACTTTTAACATTTTCGACTTCTTCTCAAGAACCACTGGGCCAATTTTAACCAAACTTGCCACAAAGTATCCTTGGGTGAAGGGGATTCAAGTTTGTTCAAATGAAGGGCCACGCCCTCTTTCAAGGGGAGATAATAAAGAATTATAGAAAAATTAATAGCATCTTTTAAAAATCTTCTTCTCAAGAACCACAGGGCCAGGAAAGACGAAACACATGTGGAAGCATCCTCAGGTAGTGTAGATTCAAATTTGTTCAAATCATGACCCCAGGGGGAAGGGCGGGGCCACAATGGAGGATCAAAGTTTTACATAGAAATATATAGGAAAAATCTTTAAAAATCTTCTTCTCAAGAACAGCAAAGCCATGATAAGTCATATTGATGTGGAAGCATCCTCAGGTAGTGTAGATTCAAGTTTGTTCAAATCATGACCCCTGGGGGTAGGGCGGGGCCACAATGGAGGATCAAAGTTTTACATAGAAATATATAGGAAAAATCTTTAAAAATCTTCTTCTCAAGAACAGCAAAGCAATGATGATACATAATTATATGGAAGCATCCTCAGGTAGTGTAGATTCAAGTTTGTTCAAATCATGACCCTCGGGGGTAGGGCGGGGCCACAATGGAGGATCAAAGTTTTACATAGAAATATATAGGAAAAATCTTTTAAAATCTTCTTCTCGAGAACAGCAAAGCCATGATAAGTCATATTTATATGGAAGCATCCTCAGGTAGTGTAGATTCAAGTTTGTTCAAATCATGACCCCAGGGGATAGGGTGGGCCACAATGGGGGATCAAAAGTTTTACATAAGAACATATAGAAAAAATATTTCTTCTCAAGAACAGAAAAGCTATGTTTAGTCATATTGATATGGAAGCATCCTCAGGTAGTGTAGATTCAAGTTTGTTCAAATGATGACCCCTGGGATAGGGAGGAGCCACAATGGGGGATCAAATTTTTACATATATGGGAATTTTTTTTAAAATCTTCTCAAGTACAATAAAGCCAATTGTTATAATGACATGGAAGCATCATCAGGTAGTTTAAAATTCAAGGCCCTCCCCCCAGTAATCATTTCAATACTGAACTGATTTGTGCTTTTGCCTAGCCAATGTGCTCAGGTGAGCGATGTGGCCCATGGGCCTCTTGTTTCATTTTAGTAATCTTGTATTTTTCAGAATTGTAAAACTTTCATTCATTGAAGGATGATTTTTTTCCCCCACAGATTATGCAGACAGACCAGCCATTACAGAGATTGTAGATGAACTGAAGGACACAGATAATTGTAATATGTGTGTTTATAACAGCACCCATCAACCTGTCCCAACCAGTACAGATGTCAATTATACCAACCAACAGCAGCAAGTCTTTACCGAAATCAAGAAAGCCACCTCACAACAACCAGTAAAGGACGTGGTTCAATTAACACCCGTTCCGGTCATCCCAATTAATCTCCCAGTAGTGCAAGACATCCACTCACTCCAGAATACTGCACCGAATCTCCAATCTCTGGAGGCTCAGCCAATGTCAATACCAGCCGTGCAGACCACTCCGAAGGGGGATAACTCATTGCAGACAGTCACTGCTCTGCCTGTGTTACAGAGTAGCGGGGATGTGGTGAATAACTCGTCCATGTTTGTGGAGCACTATCTGATTACAAAAGTGATTGAGAAAACTCCCTCTGGTCAGCAGCTGAAATCTGAGAGTACTCTTCAGCTCACACCAAGTTTGCAGACACAACAAGTTTTTGATGGATGTCCATCTGTGATAGATCTTTCCACAACAAGTGGTGGCATCAACTTGAATCCTCAAACTCAGCAGCCTGGGCAGTTCATAAATCCCAACCCAGTCAATGCAAATGTTCCAGTCATGAAGGAAACCGGTCAAGATTTTATGATTCTGAGCCCTCCTGACCCAAGTGTTATGATGCCAGTAGCAAGTACAGTGACTCAAGTTGGAACTGCACCCCCTGAGCAGGTTCAGAATGGAACCAATCAGCAAGTTGTTTGCAACGAGTTGGTTCAGAATGTAACCAATCAGCATGATGTTTGCAATGAGTTCCAAACCATTAGTTCAGTACAGCAAAAGAGCTCTGACAAGAAGTTGGTTACCCCAGCAGAATTTAATGTTCGAATGGAACATATTCCAGCTATCATTGCTGCAAATCCAGACAAAAAAATCACCATTTTACCTTGCACTGATGGAACATTGCAGCCATTTATTGTCAAAATCTCCACAGACAAGGGTCACATTGAACTGCCATGTGGAATGGATGGGAAATTTGTTCCAGTGGTTACCGCTGCAAATTTTGTCTTTAACTCAACTGATTTGTCAACATTACTTAATTAATTTGGACAAATAATTACCTCGTGATATTGCTTTAATTGGTTTGTTAAGAATCAGCTAAATGTGTGATATTAAATAATTATTAACTAAACTGTTGATTTTTAAGAATGAGCTATTGAATTGTTATGAATTATTGTCTATATCCTGTTAATTGTTTTCAGTTCAAATCAGATTTGTTTTACAATAAAAGTGCTTTTCATGGAATGATAATAAAATATACATGTAGATTATAATACTTGTAATGTTATTTTTTAAATTAATTCCATTAACTTTAACAGAAAATCGAAAAAAACTTTGATTTTATATCTGTGTGCATAGAGTGTAAAACTATATTAAAAAGGAAAATAAAATATTTACAGTTTTAAACACAAAGATCTGTGAATGTGTAAGTATCAATGATTTTTAAAGGCTGTACAATTAATGAACAACCAACATGAACAGCTGACAAGATACCCATTTCCCAGAATTTTATGTGTAACCTCTTTTTCCTGCCAAATTATTATGTAGCTATCGGCAGAGACAAATGTCTCTGCTATCACTAAAACTTACAATAAAAGCAAATACAAAAATTATTAATTATGAATGTTGCCCCATCAAAGTTAAAAATAAATTTTAAATAAAATTTATTTTCAGTGTATTTTATCACAGAAATGTCATGATTGTTGTCGTCGAAACTGTCAAACATGAAATGATAGTATATTATAAGAAAAATTGTTGTGGAATCACTGGAATGTAGAAACAAATCTGAAATTATAAAAACGGATATCATCCGACTAGACTCATGTTCGAATTACTCTGACATTGTTCAATTTCCGGCGCGGTGGTGACGCATCTTGGAAAATCGATGACATAAATTGCGAACAAGTTTTGAACAATGGAATCGAAGTACGACAAAGTTGCTTATCCCGAAAATGCCTACCTTCATTCAGACAATGAACAAGAGGAATTCGGCACAGGGGTTTACCCGGGTGTATCTATTATCTCCAGGAAATACAAACACGAGGACACAATAAAGATCGCTTGTTTCAAAGTAAAGCGAAAGTTCAGCCGAATAGCTATAGCAGGGGCTATTCTAGCTCTTCTGCTCTTGATAATAGCTATCGCCATAATCAGCACTTCTGGTAAAAAGGGATCAGAGGAAAAGCAATTACTCCATAACACCAACAGAAAGGCTTACGGTAAAGTTACATAACGCATATCGTTTTGGAAGTTTCAACTTTCGTATATACTGTCTGTGTCCCAGTATTTAGTTACACGTGACGTCCTTTTGTGTAGTCCTAAACTCTTATTCTGCATTGTGAGATTATTCTATTTTCATATTAGATTTAATAACTTCAGTCACCATATTATACATTGACAAGGTTTTAATATGTTGACGGTGCGACCGTTGGGGCGAGAGCATTGTTCAATTCATTTTAAGATCCGCCTCTTCAAACCGCACGAGACATTTGGAACGTCTAGACTGTGGCGTCACATGACGTCGTATGTTAGTTGCATTTCCATAAACAAAGCTTAAAAAGTGCGAAGATTTAAACAAAGAATGTTTAATCTACTATCTGTATGCAATATCCATTAAATTAAGGTGAGTTTATTTTTTGTGAATTTTTAGTTGTTGTTAGCGCACGAACGAAGTTAGCAGCGAGAACAAGAAGTGATGCATTGTGGGTTCAGAATTACTGTGGAAAAAATTCTATTGAATGAATGTGCAGTAGTCCGAATTTTCTCTTCGCCCAGGCGTTGTCGTTAGAGCTCGCAGTGACGAGCGGCGCCTTGCGCCGCCCACTGCGCTCGCTATAAGATGGTTAGTCTGGATGGTTAGTCTGTTTGATGCCTATGATAAATGCTCAGATGAATACGCAAGTCTTTTTTTTTTTTTTTTTTTTTTTTTTTTTTTTTTTTTTTTGAAAACTGTCAGACTATCACTGACAAAGTTAAAGACCTTGTCAGTCTGAATAAAGCTATTTCAGTTCAGATATCCATATTATTGTAAATAATAATGCCCCAGTAAATATGGTGAATTCTTGCAGAAATGAAGAAAATACGTACAGGTAGTGATGTACCGATTAAACGATTAAATTGAATATCTAATTAAAATGACCCCCGATTATAGATAATCGATTAAAATTTTGATAATCAATTAGCCAAAATATTAGTTAAAAGTTAATTATTCCTATGATTTCTTGATTCGTTTCCCTTTCAAAGTAACTAAATCCTAAATAATGATATCATAAGTGATCCAATGATACAAAATACATCAAAAATGTATTTTAGAAATCATTCTGGATTCTTCTTACTTATTTACTCTTCATTCAAAAATAAACAAATTTGATACTTAAAATTTATCAATTATAGTGTGTCTGATTATTACGATTAATGATGATGAAAAAGTCCAATTTCGCATCACTATGTACAGGGTGTATTAATTTGCCTTGAATTTAATAATTTCATATCTTTGAAATTCTTCGGTGGATATTCACTGAAATCATAGTACCTTATGCTATCAAAAGAATTTGTGTTAAAAGTGTGATAAGAAACATGAGCATGCTAGTGTCCACTGTGTAATGATATGTTTTATCTGAAATAAGGACATAATTATGTAATGCCATACAGTCTTATATGCAGGAAAATATGTAAATTCGTGTAAAAGTTATCAAGTGCATTGCAAGGTAGGGACATTGAGATGTAATTATTTATAGCACATGATACCTTACAATATTTTAGGACCTTTAGTACACTATTTTAAAATGATCACAATTCCAGGGCCAAGACCCAACACTCTTTATATTTTGGATTACCATCAAGTTAACTAAGTAAAGAATATTAGGTTGCTGAAAGAATCCTCTAGTGTACAACCTATTTGTTTTTCTTTCTTATATTTTAAATTAATTATAATAAATTAACCCATGCTAATGCTCTCCCTGGAGCCTGTTAAGATCATAAAGTGCATTAGTACTCCCAGTAACACATATACATGTACATTTGAACCCATCCTTTGGGCAAAACCAGATGTAATTTCAGGTTGTCCAGTTAGGCTGGAAATGACATTGCAAGTGTTGATCGAGCTCTATATCTGATTTAATGTATTTAGTAAATACATGTATTGACAGTAGATTTATTTATAAATATAATATTTAATAGACAAATAGTAGCAAATTTAATAATCTGTCACCTTCAGACTTGTGCTGATTCTGACTGACTGTTCAATATGACTGCTCCTAAACTTGATTGCAGATGGCACTCTGTGCACTAAAAATTGATTTTTTTTTCATCGATATGTTGAACTTCATGTACCTTGCCTCACAGCAAAATTATGCTTTGGAAATCCTGTGTATTAGGGGAATTTCACAGATCTTGATATTGAGTATTGAAATTCTTCATTTTCTTAATGCTGATAGATGGGAGAAAGAGTAGACATATACTAGTATGCACGTGATGCAGTTTTAATTTTTAGTTGAACCTGTAAATGGGCAGGGACAATGTGAAGTGCAATTTCTATGTTTTTCTGTTGCACAATTCAGTCTCTTTTCAGTGTTGCAGTTTAAATGATCAAAATCTATAACATAGATGACCATTTATGTATGCTGTTGGTCATTGTAAAGAGTGTGCAGCAGTAAAGTTTAAACACTATACATATAAAACAGGGAATTATTTAATCTTAGACTAATTATAAATCTCGGATTTTCAGAAAATTTTGAAATCAGGTGTAGTGCCTGAAAACTAACTTAGTTTTGCTTGAAATATCAGTTTTCACTGTAGTAGATACTGTCTAAATGGGTAAGTGTGTATATAAGAAGCTAATATAATTGAATTATTGTTTATTTTTATTCATTCATGTTTTTATTGTGTTCCAATTTCATATTTTTATTGTTTATTTTCAGTCATAATTATTATTTCTAGGGTAAATGTCTTTTATGCAGTGTATCTGGTGTTCTAGTGTTGTATCTGTAGAAAATAATGACGCATGCGCAGATGGGGGTTAGTCGATGCCTGGCATCAAAAAACGACTAACCCCCATCTGCGCACGCGTCATTATTTTCTCGCTAAATTCTGCAGTTTTCTGCAATCAGACGGCGATATTAAAATAATCCATCGAATGTCCGTCATTAAATTATCCTACGACTCCACTGTTATCGCAGAACGTTCCTTCCGAGTTGTAGATATCCATTAAACATTGCCAACAACGCACGGCTTCATAGTCCCCATGAATGAAGACCCGACTAAAGAAATGACTCGCAGCAAACGAAAATACATACCGATGCGTATTCAGCACGACAACTGCACACACCTACATATGTTTTCACAACCGTAACAACTTTTAAATCCAACGAAACGCCCAGAAAAACGCAGCGATGTAAACACTACCAAATTTACAGCAGCTTCCTAATGCAGACAACCACTACTCGACGTCACAGTCGTAAAATACGACGTCACAGGTACACTGTTTTCCCGAACTTTTCTAAAGCAAAATGGCGATTAAGCATTGTGCGTAATATAAGGCATACTGTCTTTGTTGTTCAACACACGTACTTTTAATTGTTTGCAAAAAGTTCTCCTTTAACCAGGTAATTAAATTTCACAAGAGGAAAGGAAACTGGAATGTCTTTAGTACAGAAATCGGTCTTTGAAAATTGAAGATCCATGATCCGCCCACTTGTTTCACCTCCAGCTAAGAGGTGCATATTTAGTGTGCAAATCGAGAGTTTTCAAGCCATTGTGACGTCACCCTCAATAATTTGTCACAGATCATTGAAATCTTACAAATGAATCAATAAAAAAAAAGTAATAAAGAGTTAAACTGTGGAAAACATTAGTTTGAAGTCTTTGTGTACTATAAACAAATTATTACTGATTAATCAGGTGTAAGCAGGGTTAGAAACTCCCTAAAATTACAACTCGCAAATAATTGCGAGTACCAAGAGAGTGAACTCGCAATTTTATAAGACTACTCGCAATTTTCGTATAAAGTTAAATTGATATAAATTAAATTAAATACATGTAACTTAAGGAAAAAGTAACTACTGTACAATTCACTAAATACAACTACAGTGTGACTTTTTGTTAAATTACTGATTTAAATCAAAAGCACTGTGTTCTGTCATATTATATAATTTTGCTACAGTTTGAATGCAAAAAACTCAACTCGCACTTTTTTGCGAGTTACCTAATTTTTAACTCGCAATTTAGGAATTATAACTCGCGTTTTGCGAGTAGTACATAGTGAATTTCGAACCCTGGTAAGGCACAACGATTCTCCACAAGACAGCATTGATATAGTAGTACTTGATGTACATGTAATACAATATGATAGTTAGTACTTGATGTACATGTAAATATACTGTAGATAATCCGTTTATTTGAGATACCCCACCTGCCCACGAAATGTATTTGTATTGAACCCTTTTATCGATTGATTTGTGTATGATCTAGAACTAACGAGAAGTGGATTGACTGGAACGGGGGGGGGGGGGACTTCTTATCGTTTATACAGGTGCCTTAGCAAATAGCAAATGGATTTCTGTTAAAATATCTATAAATCCCCAGCGATTTTATATGATACTGGATAACGATCCCCTTTTTAATATTAAATATTAAAATAAAAAATTCTAGATACCTACCCCCACCAGGAAAAATGCTCCGGTATACTCGGTGAAATTCGTAAGTTTCTCTATTAAAATATCAAAAGCCACACATGCTTTTGTTCACACTTTATTAATAGAGTCTTATACAAACAAAATTAAGATGTATTATAAGAATTTTTAGTGTGTTTCTGTGTGTAATTGTGTGAGGGGGGGGGGGGTGTAGGGGTGTTTGCGGACATCCTCCCCAACATCCCCTTTAAATCCCCCAATCGAAGTATATGGAATGAGTAAGATATATGTTACTGTCGACGTATTTTAAACACTTGTATGATATCCCCGAATATACTATTAGTGGCTCCATTCTTTCCCTATAATTTCTAGTAGATTTGTCATTAACGGGGAAAAATTCTTCAAATATACAGATTCGGTGTAATACATGTAGCACATTTCCATCAAAACTATCTATTCTATTATGAATACATGTAGCAATATAGAGATATAACATACTCATCAGTTTTACTAGAGCTATTATCCCTGCCAGGCCACCTGTGAAGGAAATGTCACTCAGAATTGCCGAGGAAAAGAAGGGCGGGGGGGGGGGGGTTACCAAACACTGCTCAAGGAAGTGCTGCGCTTTTATTTCCGTTAAATGACTCATGACTTAAATGACTTCCATTGCTCAATTTCTATCCTCTAGGAGAGCAGTTCTTCTACATTAAAAATAACATTAAAAACATTTTGAAGTTTAAGTCTTTGTTTACGATTTTTGTTTCAGAAAAGCTTATATGTATTTTTTATCAAGTGAAAACTCGATCACTAAAAGATACTTTCATAAATCTATTAGTCTGTCAAATGGTCTGTCTAGGTGCTGGCCGCGAGTGTTTTATTTTGTTCTTCGCAAGTTAGATTCCTTCAAGAATCATTTTGATATTTATCAAAAACACCATGAGAATATTTTGTCGACCTATACTGAGTAACCCATTCAACAAAAATTAAAAAAAAAGGGGGGAAGGGGGGTGGGTGGGTTACAGTACTTGTATTTCCAGAAGTTGCATGTTAAGTTATTTATTATTATTCTAATAACTGTCATGCTCATCGGAAAGTCTAAAACGAATTAAATAAAAGTAATTACATACCATGTTTTTGCCTCCTGAATTTTGTAAAGACAAAAAATTAAGAGATTACACACACATTTCGTCCTCCTTTGAGTCTTTGACTCGCACATCAAGCCTTGGCTTTCGGTTAAATGAAATATAGTGATACTGTGTTTTGTATATTTTTATCTGATACCATTTTAATTTAATGAGTATGTAAAATTAGAGGTGAAAATCATGTTACAGAAATCTAAGGTAACGTATTATGTATGCATCTCAATACATGTACCTGCAATTCCATCTGTATTTAAAAAAAAAATGAAGTATCTGATGAGACTGCAGCTTTACTGTTTTGTACTTAAGGGCATTAGCAAGGTTCCTGGCTATTGTATAGAAGTCTCTTCAGCAGGTTTACTGGTACTAAATTGCCCCCCCCCCCCCCCCCATCCGAAATAAGTTTTGCAAGTTTTGGTATTTTTCTTTTATTTCCTTCTTTCTTTGGGGAAGGGGGTATGCTTGTCAAAATTTTTCAGACGTCATCAATTATCCCCCCCCCCCATTTCTTGAAAAATGATGCTTCGTGCTTTGTTTATTCCTCATGATGCCAGCAAATCATTTGTGAATTCTTTTGAATGAATTTGTTTTCTTTGTGCAATGCAGATAAAAAGTTTTGAAGTCATGGATTTTGTGACCACAAACAGGAATTAATGCTTTACCCTTTGTTTGTAAGAATAAGCATATAGTTCCTCGGACGATCGTCCCTCTCCCCCTTTTTTAAACACATGATCAATCCACTCTGTAAAGTATGCTTGATAATATTTTCACACAAAACGTCATATATCTAGTGTACTGTCATTTCATTTTTAAGTGATTATGCTAAATGCCCTTCATTTTCAAGCCCCACAAATACACAAATAAAGCAGCTGAGGATTTTTTTCTTTTGAAAGAAAAGATAATATTTGAATATCCTGTGAACTCCAGTTTAATGAATTACAAACACAAATATTAGCATTTGTTTAATATTTTAACTAGTGATTAGTGATTAGATACATGTACTTCATTTTGAGTTAGTCGTTAGGGTGGCGCAGTGGTTAGAACGTCTGCTCTAGAGTTGCGGAGTAGGTAGTTGATCCTTACGTCTCGGGTTCGAATCCACTACGGGACGTGGAGACCAGTCCTTCGAATAAGATTATATAAACCGAAGTCCCATGTCGCAGTAGGTGCTGGCACAAAAAAGATCTTTTACTGCTCAATGGCCCTGAGTGCCTAGTATAGGTCAAAATTTGCAGATCTCCACCGGCAGGTGGTGGCGTGTCCATACGAGTGAAAAATTCTTGAGAGGGACGTTAAACAACATACAAACAAACAAACATACATACAGACATTTTGAGTTATGTATCCAAACTATTTAGATTTGAATGCATGCTTTTTAAATGAGATTGAATGTGCCAACATTCTTAACTATGAAACTCAGAAGAATTTGCTAGAGGAATATCCCCCCCCCCGGACGAACTTACATGTAGATGGTGGAATAATGCTTTTGTACCGTCTGTCCTTTTATCTGTCTCTATTTGCAAAAACTTCAATTGAAATTTGAACTGCTTAGTTAAGCTCTCCGTTTTTCACATATTGATGCCGTTTTAAGTGCTATTACCTTACCTCTCCTGGATTAGCCCAATGTTTGTGTTTAAATTAAAGTACTGAATGTATGCATTTATTTATTTAAAATAATTTGAAGTGTACTTTGCGTTCTCAGCATCGGTAACATTTGAGGAAAATGCAGCGAAAATACAACACCATCCAAGTGCAAGTGTGTTCATTATTCAGCCCACGGGCTGACTAGTGGAATGAAACTGCAAGTGCGCTTGCGTAATTTGGAATTCTGGGAAAAATATTTACACGACTTGTTCTAAAGAAACTCATACTATCTGCTCCAATCAGAAGGCCTGCTTCTCCACGCACACTCTCTGAATAAAGAAACGACCTCGATCTATTTATAGACTGCATTATTCTTTGTTCGTTCTCGACGAAAATTAAAGACATAGATTGTTCTAAGTGGGAAATGTGTACTGTTTTATATTATACTTTGAAAATATTTCGGTGCTTTTTATAGAAGATAAGTTTATATGTGCAGCACATTTAAAACTTGATATATATTTACATGTACCCTCAATCGCCGTTGCAAGTCATGAATTTGTGTGTATTCCTCTGGATGCCTGATGGAAGACCCTCGATCAATATCTTGCATAAGACATGTAATGGTCGGAATTCACACAATAATCCACTTGCTACCATGGTCCCAGCTCAGTGAAAAATGAATCTCTTTTCACTTTAATGATGAAAGTTATGAAAACATCAGAAAACCACTGTAAGACAGTAAAATCTTATAATTTACATGACGCTGTCTTTAAAAAAAGGACTGCAATACGTGGACTATAGGTTTGTGTTTCTAGCAGAAATTTAAAGAAGTTCTGGGTTAAATAAATACGTTTTACAATAAAGAAGTCTTCCATCTTGAAACATGTAAATTTTAACATAATCGTGATTTAACTTTATATGACCTTATTACTAAAACAGTAATAACGAATGAAAGATACTGTATGTAGCCTTGACCTTTAAATAGGGACATCCATTTATTATCACAAATACCCCACATGTAAACTGTTTTGCTCGTGTTCAGATTTTATAATATCATGAATATTGTCCAGTTTTTACCAGTGTTGTTCTTGAAAGAGAGGACATATCTGTTAAAGATTACATCTGTATCTGTAGGACCCGGGAATGGGGTATTAAGTATTCAATCTAAGCTCATGTACGATCTTACCCCCTAAAAAACACCGAATGACATTTTTTATGTCAGGTCCTCGACCCCCCCCCCCCCCCAATGAAAAATGCGTCCTACGAGCACCTGGATGCAGAAAAATGATGCCGATGAAATTTGTCCTTTCTTTTAAATTCTAATCATTGAATTAAAAATATACATGTATTATTATTTTTTTTAGATAAAAACATTTCTAGAGACAAAAAAATGAAGATTATCTTAAAAATGTCTGCACGTATTAAAAGATATTTTAACTGTTAAATGTCGGATTCTATTCTGTGACGAAGGAATTGTGTGCGCTGCTCCGCAGCCACAACGCTATACAGAGACGCTATACAGAGATTCGCGCCTCCTTTGCGCAGGAATGTCAAGTAAGTTTTACAGCCAACAGCCGTTGTCAATGCATCCTTGCACGAGTTCATTGGTTACTCAGAAAGGTGACACAGGTTAACCAATCGTTAACATTTTCTACAATCATGTATGGTCTGCCAACTATGAGTGATAGTAATTTTATAATAAAATAGAACAAAATTAATGATAACTCCTATCCCTGATAGGTCAAAAGTTTTTTTTATATAAAAAAATTCGGACTATCTTCGGTAACCTTTAAAGGCTGGGATTTGTTTGATTTGTACGGAAGATTCAATCACACATGCAGCAATAGATCGACCCGTAGATTTTGGACCCCCCCCCCCCCCCTTAAGGACCCTCTATTACACTAAAGGAGAAGTTTTTTTGTACATTGAGAAAATTATAGTGAGTAAAGGTGTAAATATTAAGCTTATCTATAACATTTTTAACATAGGGTACCTCACATTTAACCCCAGAAAAAATGTTCAAATACAATGAAGTACTGATGAACAGCAATCACTGTTGTTTATTTAAGTGGGCAAAATACCTGCAAATGATGTGTTCAATCTATTTCTCTTGGCCTGTTTAAATGTTATGAATGCTTGATTTGATTTTAAATTAAGGAATAAACTGTACATTTCAATTTATTTTATTCTAGATCAAAGGGCAGATTACTCTATCTGCATACAAATACCACAAAATCAGAACTCTTTAGTGTGCAGTGTATATAGAGGGTTCTGTAGTACGTTTATCATGTTCATCTGGACAATTTCAATCAATATAAAAAAAACGCCAATATGCTTCATAACAAAATTCCAGAAAATTAACAAATGACGTATTAAATGCAATTCAATCTCGTTTATATATTTTCTGCATGGGCCTTAGGGTCCACGCAATGATGGAGGTGTAAGTGCAGCTTGTGCACATGAACCGCGCCCACAGGTGAGAAACTGACCACAGCAGAACTGCTATAGTTGAGAGATTCATTTGTGAAAAACTGCGCGGATTTATAGACAGCCCCCCCCCCTCCCCGAATGAGAGAGAGATGGAATGCAGTATGTTAATCTAGTTTTGCTTTGATGGTAGACATCATGCATCATCAGTTACATTTAAGAGTATACGTACTGCATGTATAAACATATTTTGAATTTCCAGTTTAAATTGTTTTCCATTTCATTACTTTATTTTGGAAGCAATTCTTTTCTTTCCTAATAACACAAAATGGGTGCTTAAACTTAGAAATTGACTTAATTAAATATACATGCAGTATGCACCCCCCCCCCCCCCAAAAAAAAAAACATGCATTGCCTCGAACCTGCACGATTAATAATGATTAAAACAATCTACTCCAAAGTCTACCTTCCTTTTATGCATCATAATCTATATCATTTATAGAATTTAACAGTAGAAATGAAAATGTATACATTCATCAACGTTCCTTGATTCTATGGGATCTAAGTGGCTTTGTTCAATTCTGAGACAAACTTTCTTTGATGTCCGCGCCAAAGAGAAATTAATTGGAGGTCATCATAATGATCACGATGCAGTCTAACAAAAATTTATTCTACGTTTTATTATTTATTATGTACAGCATTATGTTATAAATAAGAAAACTATAAGGCCAACTTTAAAATAATGTTGGTTTGGCCTCTCCATTCTCAAGATGAAAAATTTGGGTCTGGGAAGGTAGGTGGGAAATTTTATTCCCTAGAAAAATTTTAACATCAATGCTGAATTTTCAAAATGTATTTTCTGAAATGCATAAAAAAAAATAATTGTTTCCTGGAGGTTAAAAAATGTTTTGAGTGGGGCCTTTTTTAGCCAGTCGGTCGGGAGAGGGCAACCAAACAATTTTATAAAGATTGCCTTAGGCGAATTTAACTTAGATTACAATGACTTTTAAGAAACACAACATGATGGATAAAACAAATCATATACCATCATAAAACAAGAAAGAAACTTTCTGTGTTCCAGTGGCTGACTCTCAGCTTTTTTTAAAAAGCTAACCTTGTTTTAGGCATTACCGTGAATTTTAGAATATCTTTTTCTTTGTTTATTATGAAAAACACTTAGTTTTCCTGTTGTCGATCCATTATCGCTCTTAAAATAGTAAGAACTATATAGATGGGTAGATTTTTGAAAGATGAATGGACGCTAAACAGAAAAAAAAACTTAATTAAAATATTCTTGCTGCCATTTTGCCAATTACAGTTGGAGAAGAAAACAAAGAAAGAAATCGGCAGCAATCTTTCCACGTGTGATCATCATACTACCCTGGATCTATGTTACGTGATGATACCAATATTAATGATTACTACTGAAATGTGATGTATCAAAAATAAATTATCGTGGTGTAACAACAAATTTTACTTCATATTTTCTCTCTTTATTATTTTTTGGGGGGGGGGGGATCGGTTCGCTAGCAACTACGTTACTCTTTTTTTCTGGAATACGCATGCTCGACCTCACGGTAGGGCATCCTGGGAATACAACTGTAGATAAACTGTACCATGACAATTTCGTTTCATTATCTGTAAAAGATTCGTGCTTTGTTGTTTAACCTGTACGTACATGTAAATGTACGAATAGTAACAGTTACTTAGGTCTTATAATGCAAAGACTGAAGATATCAGTTAATTCTAAAATTATGATAAATACATAGCTTTTCTTAACTACTTTCCGACACGCTCGGATAACAACCTCGGATATGCTTGCCTGAAAGACCCGAGAAGATGCGATTGCTACAAAACAGTACCACACTGCATGGAATATTTTTAACTAGGTGCTCATTGGTTCTACTGATCTCTTATTTTTCACCTTAAAATTTAAAATACAGTAAACTACAGAATGCTTATAAAATGACTAATGAGTAATGCCATTGCCGATGTGAAGCCCACTCTAGATTCAACTTTCTGAATTGACCCCCCCCCCCCCCAGTTCATCACTATGCCTTTTTTATTTATAATTAATCGATTCAGCAACTTAAACCAATGGTTCAGATATCTTCTTGTGTGTTTTATGATGGCCACAGCGCTAGGTCAAGTTTCTTTTTAAAGGATATACTAAGTCTTGTAGCTGATTCTATGTTACGGCAAATATAAACAATAACGCTTACATTATACGACGAACTACTTTATTTGATATTATGCACTGACAGCTTAATTATAAATCTATCATTAGCATTTACTGAGATTTTTTTTTTTTTTGGCAATTACTTTGAGATGCAATATTTATCATGTTTATGCAGTAAAAAAAAAAAGACTAAAGTCTCCAAACTCAAAACACCTATTTCGAAGGGGGGTGGGGGTGGGGGGGGGGGTAGATTAGTACATTTCTTTTTCAACAGCAGGAGTTTGCGAGTGCTAGATCTTAATGCTGCAACAAAACGGGGGAGACTACATGAAGTATTTAAATAAAGATTTACAACAGTGAAAAACTATACTTAGACACCCCCCCCCCCGGCATTCTAAGGGGCTGCATTGTCAATAAAAGGAAATCTCTCTTTTTATGCATCAGCTGGAACGAGACATTTAAAAATAGCATATAAAGACAAAAGGTTTACATTATCGATAATATTTAATCTACATTAGTATCAACAAAATTAAGGAATTGTAAACCTCCATGTAAAGTGTTAACTGTTGTTCGAAGAAGAAATAATACTGTGCATATTATAAAAGCATCACTACAGTCTAACAATTTTCCCAGCAAAAAAAAAGAACAATTATATGATTTTGCTTACATAATGTTACCTTCACTATCATTAATTATTTTATTTTTTCCAAAATATTTTATCAAAATGTGACATGATCTGTTTCCTACACAATATTGCCACGCGATTGCGAGTTTGAAAATCCAGCACTGCATTACTAGTACTACAAGTCGAGCCTGTGAACATCAGGAAAATCATCATCAATGCAGGGACGCTATATGGAGAGACAGGATTTACATTTTATGTGAAATATAAACATATAAATTAATATTTCTTACATGATGGTGTGCTTTGAAACGTGTGATTATTTTCCGAGGTTAGGAGAATGAGGGGGCTACTCCAACAGAAAAGAAATCTCCAATTTTTTGGAGTAGCCAATCATAAGCGCACAACCTATTTGGGAGCGGGTGTTAGGACATGTAAATGACTCATTCGATCACATTTTACCAGGTGTCCTAAGTGTCTGAGTTTTTTTTAAAGGGGGGGGGGTCATTTTGGTTTACTTTGCTATTTAAATTTTATATCCCAGAAAATATCCGAGGGTGGAGTTGGACACTCCAGATATCCCTCTAAATCTGCTCAATAATAGTTTGTCCTAAAAGAGTCCTTGTATGGACAATTTCATTCAAAGGCTTACAGCCCCTTCCCATTCCCATGTTGTTGAAATATGATGTATAATAGTATGCTTATTCACCAATCAAGGGCCCTCAGAGGGCAAACACAATTATAACAATAAGATCACATTTAATTAAATAATATTAAAATATCGTAATATGGTAGAATATTAACCATGTTAACCATGAATATTAACCATGTTATATTTAACATGTAGGTATAAATGGAAGATTACAATACACAAATAAGATACTCGTGAAAATGCAAGATTACATATCCACAATTGTCTGAAACTGGGACAAAAATATTGAGAAGGTAGAAAACCACATGAAGCTAAAGAAAATGATAATAATAATAGATTAGCAGCATACTATTATATAGTGATCGAGCTGCGCAATTTATTATCCATAAGCGTAGGCAGCATCCGACATCGATTCCAATGCAAATTACGTCACTTCCGTTTCGCAGAGAACTATCTCACTCACCCACAAACAAACACGCAACTCCCTTGCGAGGGGATAAAAAATACACAGAAAAGTCGAACAAGTGTAAAAATCTATCATAAAGATGCACTTTTCTACATGGGAAGAAATTCTGTGGATTTTCTCTGGTGTAGCTGCATGTAGACTGAAATCAATCAATGCGCAATTAACGCTGGCTTACGCTTATCTTTATATTATCCGAGACAAATGATGTCAACAGTGTTGAGTGAAGGATCCAAAACTTTTACAGATATAAGATTAAAGCTTTAAATCTTATTTTTAAAGAATAATATGACGCCTTTAATTTTTTTTTTCGGGGGTGGGGGTGGTGGTGGCATAATTTCAATATTTTATGTGCTCAATAATAATAATAATACATTTAAAATGAAACATATAATTATAGAAAATAAAAGAGTAAACAATAAACAAAGTTAAATAAAAAGGAAATTAAAATAAATGTTGGAATTTGTATGTAACCCTTAATTTGATTTAAGAAAGTATTAGTATGCCACAGGTACTAATTTTACCCCATTTCATTGACCAAGCAAAGCGCAGGGTTTTTTCTCCTAAATATGTCTTAGGATTCGTACGGGGTGGGATGGACTGATTTTAGGGCATAGATAGGAAGGAGAGTGTCTGGGGAAAAGAATTAAAATTTCAAATATTGAGAAATGTTGCCTGTGAACGTATGAAGGGTGTAAATAGGCCATGTTTACCTTCTTCTCAATGGGTAAGTGAAATATGCAGGGTATGGGGTAACTCGCAGTGTCTTAGAAAGACTTGCACACTGTGGATTCTCCCTAGATTCAGAATTATTTTAAGGCTATAATAAAAAATAAAAAACACTAAATTCCAAGGTGCATCAGACATGCCACTGAAGAAAATATTTAATTTTTTTTTCTTAGATCCGCCTCTCCAAGATTCTGCCATAAATGCATTTGGGGGGGGGGGGGGGGGCTCTTTCTTTTGGAAATACTTCAAAATGCTCTATATATTTTTGATTTATATATTTTTGAGGTCGATTTGATGATTTGCATCAATTTAACTTGTTCAATATTTTTTTTTGGAGCCAATACAAATATATATATATATTGATGATGAAAATAATTATAATAAAAAAAAAAAAAAAAAATATTTGAACTGAGTACTCGATCCGTTTTTCGCCAGGGGGGGGGATATTCTGTCTAAAAAAAATACGTTTGTATAGTACAAGAAAAGAGGACACGGGGTGGATTAATCTGACTGGTGTATTCAAATACTATTGTTATTATATTTATGACGCAGTATTTTTCTCTGTTCCCCGTCATTGCAAGTTTAAGAGTAATGTCACAAAGACTTGGGAATTTGTTTATAGTACACAAAGACTTCAAACTAATGTTTTCCACAGTTTAACTCTTTATTACTTTTTTTTTATTGATTCATTTGTAAGATTTCAATGATCTGTGACAAATTATTGAGGGTGACGTCACAATGGCTTGAAAACTCTCGATTTGCACACTAAATATGCACCTCTTAGCTGGAGGTGAAACAAGTGGGCGGATCATGGATCTTCAATTTTCAAAGACCGATTTCTGTACTAAAGACATTCCAGTTTCCTTTCCTCTTGTGAAATTTAATTACCTGGTTAAAGGAGAACTTTTTGCAAACAATTAAAAGTACGTGTGTTGAACAACAAAGACAGTATGCCTTATATTACGCACAATGCTTAATCGCCATTTTGCTTTAGAAAAGTTCGGGAAAACAGTGTACCTGTGACGTCGTATTTTACGACTGTGACGTCGAGTAGTGGTTGTCTGCATTAGGAAGCTGCTGTAAATTTGGTAGTGTTTACATCGCTGCGTTTTTCTGGGCGTTTCGTTGGATTTAAAAGTTGTTACGGTTGTGAAAACATATGTAGGTGTGTGCAGTTGTCGTGCTGAATACGCATCGGTATGTATTTTCGTTTGCTGCGAGTCATTTCTTTAGTCGGGTCTTCATTCATGGGGACTATGAAGCCGTGCGTTGTTGGCAATGTTTAATGGATATCTACAACTCGGAAGGAACGTTCTGCGATAACAGTGGAGTCGTAGGATAATTTAATGACGGACATTCGATGGATTATTTTAATATCGCCGTCTGATTGCAGAAAACTGCAGAATTTAGCGAGAAAATAATGACGCATGCGCAGATGGGGGTTAGTCGTTTTTTGATGCCAGGCATCGACTAACCCCCATCTGCGCATGCGTCATTATTTTCTACAGATACAACACTAGAACACCAGATACACTGCATAAAAGACATTTACCCTAGAAATAATAATTATGACTGAAAATAAACAATAAAAATATGAAATTGGAACACAATAAAAACATGAATGAATAAAAATAAACAATAATTCAATTATATTAGCTTCTTATATACACACTTACCCATTTAGACATTATCTACTACAGTGAAAACTGATATTTCAAGCAAAACTAAGTTAGTTTTCAGGCACTACACCTAATTTCAAAATTTTCTGAAAATCCGAGATTTATAATTAGTCTAAGATTAAATAATTCCCTGTTATAAGTTAAGAAATCCACACTCATTACTTCAAATTTCAAATTTATTACAAAGATTGCGAATGAGAATGTATATAACATGCATAAGTATTGCAAATACACAAGTTTGCAATTCCTGATTTGAAGTTTTCAAAATTAGAGAGCACTAGTATTACTGTATAAGATACTCTTTACATTAAGCTGAAAATGAAAGAAGGAAAACTGAAACTTTCATTGACAGATAGTGAAGTTGAATCTCTATCAAGTTAATAAACACAGATTGTGAGAGGGAACTGCTGAACAGTTCATTAACTCAATTGTCGTGATTGTTATCTAGCTGTTAAATGAATGGCTGATCTAGCATCATCATGTGTGAAATTTTTCAGCTACCGGTATATAGAATTTTCCCATTCAATTGAAGCAGTCACTTAAATAAACATGCCTCATTATCTAGTAAAATCATTGTATGGTAAGGGGAGTTTGTAAAACTGTCATGTGTAATAGTATTGTCATAAGGCCAGGGTGTTATTATGTATACCTGTACCAGTAACATGTGTAAACATGATATTAAACATGTTAAATGAACCAAAACCTTGACAAATATAAGTAAATGAAGAAACAATCCTGTCATGGAATAATTAAGTACCCTCATCTACTATTCTATAGCCACATCCAGGAACAACTAGACATGCTAAAAGACATAAATCAATGATAGGACATGGTTCTGCATATTTCTTTTCAGTTTGTGTACATATATTTGTAAGATATTCAGAAGTCATTGGTGAAAGACATGTCTCTTTATATATCTCAATTGAATCAAATAACAAAATTGGATTATTTACTATAGTGTGACCTATTTTTATATCCTAATATCTGAGTTGTTTTCAGTAGGATGTAGGCTAAATATGTTTTTTTTAGCCTATAGCCTAAATATTCAAGATTAAATGATTGAGTTTTACATGTATGATACATGTATTTTGAATCCTTTATTACAGGGCTGTTCTTTCAGCCTGATGTTGGTAACAATCCCCTGATTCACTTCAGTCCACAAGATCAAGGTTCTATGAATCCATACCTAAATAATCTAGATTTCCACATGCATGGTAAGTGTATTTTATTCTGTTGATAAAAGGATAACTGTGTTTATGACAATGTTAGTCTGTTACCCACTGATTTTACTGATTTGTTTATTAACCACCCCCACCCCCCAACAAAGTTTTTGGGGTATATACAGAAGAATTACCGTGTCTGTCGTCTGTTCGTGCAATCTTGTCTTGGCTATAACTTTGTCATGTTTGTAATGGAGAACCTTGGAAGCTCATACTTCACACAAAGATTGCTCATACTTCATACAAAGACAATGGATGCTCATACTTCATACAAACACCTGAGGGTGTGCCATGATCTCGACTCAAGGTCATTCTGGCAAGTCCAAGGTCACTGACAGAAAAAGTGTAAAATTCTTGTTCAAGCTATAACTTTGTAAAATTGAATCATTTGAAGCTCATACTTGGTATAAAAAGTTCAAGGTCACTGGGAGAAAAGTAGAAAATTTTTCTTTGGGCTAAAACTTTGTAATGGAAAATCACTAGAAGCTCATACTTAATGGTACAAAGATTGTTTATGACCTGAGGGGGTGTCCTAACTTTGACCCAAGTTCATAGTGACATGTTCAAAGTCACTGGAAATTATAAAATTCATGACAGGTCTCTAATTTTCTTTCTGATGGAAGAACATTGGATTTCCAATGTTTCACTCAAAATTATTATGTATTTATAGTTATTATTTGTGACCAAAGGATGTGTCCTTTTTTTAACCAAGGTAATTTTTGCAAGTTCAAGGTACATTTACAAAATAGGCACTTTAAAAAATTGCAGTGCGGGGTATTTTTTTTGCAAGTTTGCCCACAGTATCAAGCTACATGTATCAGTACCTCTAGTTTTATAAATATTATTTTAGATTTATTCAGTACAAATGAGTCCTTTCATAAAATATGAATGAGGTCATCCCCCTTCGAAAATAAAGGAATGAAAAGTTACTATGCATTTTAGAAGTCCATGAAGATTTCTATACATGTATAATTGTAGATTTATGTATTTTTAATCGTTTTGGTATTAAATTTGTGTAAAACTGGCTGCATTTGTTATTTTCTTAGCAATTAAATTGTTTGATTACAGATTACAATAGTTATTCCTATGATAAAGATCCTTACATGGAGTGTAAAAATGGAGAAAAAGTCCCTGATGGCAAAGTTTGTGTACAGAAAGTCGAGACTTTTGGGTCACAGTGCACTCATCTTGGTAACTATGGATATTTACAAGGAAGACCTTGCGTACTTCTTACATTGAGATTGGTAAGATTTTGTGTTTCACTGTCAAGACTCTTTTTGTCTATATATATATTGTACATTGTAGGTATTGTTTTCAACATTTCAGTATCACTGCATGTGCAAAAGGCTGTTAAAAACACAATTTACAAGCTTTTGTGAATATTTCACATCTGAATATTTAAAATGGGGGTTACTAAACTTTTCTGAAAATGCAATTGTTGAATAACTATTTTGTTAACCTTAATAACATAGATTTAAGCTTAATTAAGATTCTCAAACAAAAATAGTCGCATGAAATTTCTGCGGGCTAGTATGATATAATGTACTCGGAAGTACTGAGAATTTTGAAGTATTACTTCAAAACTTTTTTTTTTCAGAGACCAGATGATGTGCCTGAGAACTTTCCTAAGGACTCTAAAGTAGGAAAAATGCTGAATGACACATGGTCCCCTTACCACATAGGTCTTAAATGTGAGGGGGAGGTAAGTCCTGTCAATGTTGTCTTTGCTTGTTCTGAAGTGAGGGGGAGGTAAGTCTTGTCAATGTTGTCTTTGCTTGTTCTGAAGTGAAGTAATTTGAATATCAAGATAGAGTTCTTGTATTATGATTAACACTAAAAGCGGGAAAGTAAGGTAGTTACTGGAGTTTATTAAATAGCTGTAGAACTTGCCAAACATACTTGATAATTCTCGCCTCAACAAAACTACATGAAATTGCATTCTAGTCAGATTGCTGGTCTTTGACTGTCACTAGTGACTTTGTTGCAGGGCTTACAAAATTATAGGGAATTTTCCTAAATATACAAAATAAACAAGGCATTGAGAACCAGGATAATAAAAATATGAGTTGAGTTATTCACTTACTCTGTAGCATTTTTTTTTTCAGATATACTTTCAGATGTAAACAGTTATACTTTCTATAAAAATTGCTCCTCATAGCTGAGGAAATTAGCTTATACTATTAATAATACAGTGAAACCTGTCTATTCCAACATGCACTGGGACACAAGTTTTGTATCAGAATAGAAAAGATGTCAGATTCCACAGTCTAAAGAAAAAATTAAGTGGGAGTGAAACACTTTACACAGTTGTCAGATCAGACAGTTTTTGTTGTAATTCTTATTTGCTTTCATTAATATCAGAAGTGTTTATTTTTGTTATTGTTCTTTTCCGTTACTTGTATTTTAATTGTCCATATGTTACAGACAGAGGAGGACAGAAAACATATAGGACCAGACCGGTGGTACGCCCCACTCCATAACAAAGACCATCCCACTATGAGAGAAAAGCCAATCCAAAATTTCCCTGAAACTGGATTCAACCTTACATACTTCCCTCAGAAAAATCCAGACAAGTATATTGCTCCATCTGTCATGGTCCAGTTCAACACCATAATGACAAATCATGTCATCCGGATCAAGTGTGTGGCCTGGGTGTCAAATCCTGTTGAGGGAGAAAATCCAGAGGAGTCAGAAATTTATACAGCGAAATTCCGATTCCTAGTAACATGAACAGTCTAAAAATTTGAGTATTTAAGAAAAGGGTACATATATTTAGGGGTTATATGGATATTATAAAATATTTTAAATGTAACTTGCCTGGAAATTTGGGTACATCTAGAGGTTTACTATTTGGAAGTTATCCCCCTTTATCTATGAAATCTGTAGGATTAATCTTTAAAGTTTCTTAAAAAAAAATTTTAAGATTGGGCAATAAAGAAAATTAACTTATACCGGTATTTATTGAAAGTTGGGCAATAGAGAGAATTGAAATAGATATAACTTTCAAGTCCAATTCCCTTTGAAATTTCACTTGAAAACTCTGAAAAACTGACTTACCTTCAAGAATGAGTTGTTTTTTTTTAATGTGAACGTTTACTATATTCTGAGGTACATTTTGATTTAAGTACTATGTTATTTATGTAAATTATTCTCATTTAATCAGAAATCCATTTAACAAATTGCCACTCAAAACATGTACTATACATGTAAAAATTTTCTAGGATGACAATAGAATTTTTTCTTTTGTCTTCATTTTCATCTCTTAGAGAAAAAGAATATTCATTCTGTGTTAATTTTAATAGTCATTTTTTTTTTTATTATTTTTTTTTTTGTCAAAGAAGTTGTCACAGAATGACATTTTGAATTATTCTTTTTTTTATGAGATGGATTTATGTAACAACTAAGGTATTTTTGACCAGATGTTGAAGGAAGATAATGAATCTGGCCAAAGAAACATCATTTAATTGTTAACTGTATGTTTTGCAACAGAACTTTAGCCATGTATAATGGAGCTAGTGCACATTTTACAATACTCCTTCTACATGTTGAATAACATTGTACACTTAAAAGCATTCCTACAAATCTTGTTCTCCATTTATACATGTATGTTTGTATTCAAGTCTGTATTTGTAAAAAAAAAAAAAAAAAAAAAATTAAAAAAAAAACTCTGAAGTCACTAAACTCTACAAAAAGGTTGTAGCTTTCACTTCATTATCAGATGATCATGTGTACTTACAGTCATGTTTTACACTCTGTGCATTTTTGTGAATTTGTCCACAATTTTATCAAGAGTGCAATCTATATGTAGAGTTGTTCGAGCCCACATGTGTGTGTATTTTTATATGAACTTTCAATATTTACAGCTAAGCATCAAAGAGTGTATATTTTGAATCGGTACCTATTTAAATTCCAGCCGTCCCTGTTTATCAGAGTGTAGTAATTACAATTATTTTAAGTAAATTAAATGATAGTATGGACAAAACTGCATTTTTAAAATAGAGATTGGAGACATAAAAAAAAATAATGAGATCTCCAAAGCTGAATACAGTAGTTTTGAGAAGTGCCTTTATATGATGTAAGAAATATTTTTATGGTAATTTAGGCAGGCTAGCCCTTTGCTCATTTTATGGAATAATGATGAATTATTAAAAGAAAATAGAGATACATGGAAATGTAAAGTTCAAGCAGGAAGGTCAAAATTTGAGACAGGTCGCTGAAAAAGATTTTTAGAGGGTAATTTCGCCCAACATCTGAGTTATCCCTCTTAGCAGAGTGCTGTACAAATAAACAACATTTTTCAAAAAATGCTTAATGGTTTTAGATTTCATTAAGATAGAGGCTTTAAAAAAAAAACAGCATTAAATCAATTGAAGGTTTTTATGATAATAAAATGTGTGTATGTAAATGTATAAAATCTGACAGTAGATCAGTTTTCATTGTTTATTGTTTTCATTTCAATTTCTTGCCATATTGTCTTTTTTGCTATTTTTTTCATATTTCTGCTTGAAATAGTTGGCATCTATACAACAAATTTTCAGTTTTAGAATTAGTTATATTTCTCAAGGCATCATGTATATTAAAACTTAATAACTTCTTTTGAATACACATTTATCTGTATGTGATCATATATTTATCTCATTGCAGGGACATGTACATGTGCATTAATAAAATCCAAGGTTTGTGTCGCAAGTTTTAGGAGATACATATGTACATGCAAAGCATTCCAGTAAATAGTTTCATGCATTAAGGTGTCATTTAACAATGTAAGAATTCTGAGGTTGTGAGGCTGATTTGTGATGAGAGAGTTTCAGAAAAAGAAAGTAGAGAGAAGAAACATTTTTCCTAATCCCTACACATTATTTGAAATTGACCAAACCAATATCAGTTACAAACATTCCTTAAAATAAAGCTTTGTTATTTTCTGTACATGTAGATTGTTAGGGGTCCCTTTATATACAGTACTTTATGGCTTGCGTATTTTTATTGCACACATATTTTGATCAGTTTTTCAGTTATGATCTGTTGTGAATGTAATTTATTTTAATTTGTTGTTTTATAACTTTTACTGACAAATAAAATTTATATCTTGAATCTGCTTGAGTTCATATTGTTTTCAAATTATGAAGCATTACTTGATGATAATTTGAGAATGTTAAATATTCAAGAATTCTGGTAAAAACAGTGTATTGTTTGTAAGATACTTGTAGTTACATTTTTCCCAAGAGAATTTTTCCACAATAAAGTTTTGTTTCTCATAATTTCATACCATTCAATAGTTAGAAAATTGCTCTAAATACTTAATTTAGTCGCCCGAGTGGCACAGTAGTTGGAGCATTTGCTCTAGAGTCAAGGAGTAAGGAGTTGATCCTTATATCGCTGGTTTGAATCCCGCTGCGAGACGTGGAGGCAGGTCCTTCACATGAGACCATATAAATTGAGGTTCCGAGTTGCAGTAGGTGCTGGCACGAAAAAGATTCCTTGCTGCTCAAAGGCCCTAAGTGCCAAGTACAGGTGTAAATTTGCAGGCTTCCACCGACAAGTGGTGACATCTCAATATGAGTGTTCTTGAAAGGATGTTAAACAGACCAAAAGAACAAACAAATACTGAATTCACAAATTGAATTTGATTTTTACACATTTTTAGCTATGGGCATTTTGCATGCTTGTTCTTCCATCTTTGCAAACAAAAAATCCGCATCCAAGATCTTTTGGATTCATAAAGTCACTTTAATATACTCATAATTACCGGTACTAAAAAACAAGTTGTGTGTATAATTATACATCAATGTGTACATGATTGTTTAAATACATACTCAATGTTATTTAAAAAATAACAAAAATGTAAGTAAAACAAATTTGAAATGCTGTAGATGTATATTTTCCAACATGGAATTTACACTATGTATATGGTCACATTTTTCTTATGGAAATTTGTCACAGTGTACTTAAAAGTGCATTTAAAACATAGAATGTCAATCCAAAAATCTGCATAATTTTCCACCTGTTGATTGAACAGAAAATGTGATTGTCTGGAATTATAACCCCAATGAAAAAAGGTATGTTTACAGTAAACATAACCTACACTTGATAATTTATGACTGAGCAATAAAAAAAATGTACAGCACTGAAAATCTTACTTTAAATATATGTACATCTTGATGTATAACCACACTTATGAGATTGGTAATATTGCAACACTGAAGTGCTGCAAAAATTGAAGGTAAAAAAAATGGTACAAAACATTTTTTGTTTGAATTCACAATGTTACACATGTACGTTACAAAGACTTGAAGTACTAATACCTGTACTTTTTCACAACTGGCTGAAATACATGTATACATACATGTATCTAATATACATCAAAATTACACAATCATACATGGTGCATATACATTAAATCTATTTCATATATTAAGTATTGTATACAGTACGTCATACATGTATCTCAATATCTCAAAGTCAATGGGATTTGGAAAAAAATGAGATATCTCAAGGTTTAAGATATTGATGTGAAAATACTATAAGAAAATAGTGGTTGGGACTTTTAAATCACTTCAACATATTTTTTGTATTTGAGATATCAGAGTTTGAGATACCAAAATTAACTGTATGTATAACTTCCTGATTGTATTTTCATAGTACATGTATATAAAACATTTGTATACATGTAGATACTACATAAAAGCATGAGACATTATACTAGGTGATACATATTACAAAACAACCATGTACTGTTTAGATATTGCACTAAAATTCATGAAATGGCACTTAAAACTTCAATGGAATGTGTTTAATTTATCACAGCTTCATCATAAGAAATCAAAAACAAAAGCTTTCATTAAGAGTAAGAATAAAAAGGCTTTATATCACTCATGGCAAGACTAACTCTTTCACTCAACCCATTGGGTAAAAAAAAAATTATACTAAGCATTAAGAACATTTCATTGAGAAAACAAATTATAAGTATTCATTAAAAAAATATCCAGTAGGTCTTTCTATGGAAGACAAAAACTGGCATTTCAATCCTCATCCAACACTACTTAAACTGGTTCTTCATTTTTGTAAATATGTTTCATAGTATTACAAATAGAATCATAGTTTCATACAGGATTTCAATTTCATTTTAAGTATAACAAGCTGTAGAAGCATTAGCTTGTAAAATTACAATAGATATGATTTAACTATTATTGTGGAGACAGAATTTTTTCCCCGATTATTTCAAACTCTCCTTGTAAGATGTTGGACGGAACGGTCACTTTCTGATCTGGTTGTTGGCCACCAGCATATAACTGTATCAACCCTGCAAACATGGTTTATTGCATTAAACTACTGAGCATTTATTCAAATCCATATATGTCTTATTTTTTGCATAATCCAAGAGTATTTTCAGATAGAGAACTCTATAGTGGTTTTTATAAATATATTAAATATAAAGATACATTTATTTACAGCAATTCTGATTTAATATCACCTGTTACAATAAATGCATTAAAAAATTCACTGAAATATATTTGTGTTGTACCTGGTTCAATGACAAATCCTACACCGTCTCTCCACACTGCCATACTCTGGGCTTCTATAGGGACGGTGATATCTACATACTGCAGGTTCTTAATGAATACTCTCTCAAATGCCACTAACTGAAGGCGAGGCATCTTTTCTTTTGTAGATAACCATTTTATGTATACTTGAAATACCTGTAAAATAATCAAACTGACATGAAATTAACTTAATAAAAAATTTACACTACTTTTAAATGATTTTCTGCATTTCATTGATTTTTATCACACATGTTCATGTACATACTGAAAGAATGTTTAAATTCATTTAAACATTGTAAGTCATGCATAGTTTAACATGTACGACCTGATTATATCACAGAAATAAGATCAAGTACATGTAATTTAGGGAAATAGAAAGAACAGAAATTGAGTCTTAATTTCTTTAACATTATCTCTTTCAACAAAATAAAATAATGTACCAATAAAAATTTAATTAAAGATGAGTCCACTAAAAAAAATCCTAAAAGCCTTACCTCATCCCCATCAAATGGACCCTTGTTGAATACTCGGACCTGTACAACATTAGGATCCCCTGCTTTGACCTTAGACACAAAATACAGCTTACTGAAGACAAAGGTCGAATAGGAGAGGCCATAACCAAAAGGATAGAGTTGTACACCCGTAAAATAGCGGTAGGTCCTCTTGTTCATGGAATAGTCGGTCATGGAGGGAATCTGGAATTTTGTTTTTATATGCAATGAAGAAATATTTTTAATGTATGATAAGATCTTTGTTCATATACACTATTCTCTGTGTATTGAAAATAAAGGAAATTAAGTCATTTTCACCTACGTGTAATTATAAGAAGGAATTTTATACAATTTTAATTATTATATGAAGTAAAGAAAAGGAAAACCCATAAAAAATGTCAGCAATTGAAACCCTATTGATATTAATCATGCACAAATAATCAGTAAGTCTAAGATAAAGAATGCTTTCATCAACACTCAACAGATTCCGAAATGTACATGTAATTCAAAAATCCATAACTTGTTACATGTAATTACCTGTTCAGCATATTTGTACCAGGTATAGGGCAATCTCCCTGCTGGATTAAACCTCCCATCTTTCATAATGAGGGCTTGCTTAACGACCTCTCCTGTGGCTTGGGCAGGGAAGAAACACTGTATGATAATCAGCACTCTTTCACTCTCCTCAGCCCAGGTGATGTTCACAGGCCCCGCCGAGAACACCAATAGGTACACCGCTTTGTCAGCTGGGGGAAAAATCATTGCAAGTTATACATGTTAATCTGATCAAGATTTATAACTTGCTATGATTTTTGTACAGTTGTGTAGTTGTAGTTTATGTATTGTAACATTAAATCAGAATGTAGTTTGTCATTTGTTAAATTTTCACAGTTTCTGAAATTTTAAAAACAAATGCAGTGATTTGCAAGAATTTGAGTGTTTGTAACATTTACACCTAAATATTTCTCTTCATACATTGACAAAAGAAGGAATATTTGATTGAGACATAGCTCACTCATTGCAACTACATCCTGAAGAAGTTGGAGTTGTTTCCCTGGTAAGGCCATGTCTTTTCTATCAACATTCTCACTTTCTAGTCCTTTGCCTGCAATTTTAAACATTCTGAATGTTTGAAAGGTTTTATCAATTACAATCATTGTAAAAGTTTGACTATTTGTTGTCCTGGAGTAAAGAAGAAGATATCTAAAGACAGCAAAATTTCATTGTTTTAGCCCCATCCCTTCTGCTCTAGGGGCAGGGTCCATGAAATTCACTGTTTTTGCTCCCCTATTCTGATAGATGCTATATGCCAAAATTGGTTGAAATTGATTGAGATGTTCCAGACAAGAAGATGAAAATGTTCAAGTGTTAATGAACGTTGGAGGATACATAATTACGGAGAAAATCAATAGCAATAGGTCCTTTGAATGACACAAGTGACCAAAAATTCACTATAAAAGATGTAAAATGAGTTATTTTTTAATTAGAACTACAAGACAAAAATTCAGTTTGCTATTTCTGTAAATATGTTATATCCGATGAGTTTGTTATAACAGTAAAATTTTACTAGGAATTGTAAAAAAATTTTCTGGGGATCCCCCGAAAAATCACTATATCTATAAATTTGCTATTTCTGTGTTCGTACTAAACATGTTTTACTGTAGTGACTATATAATCTTGAGTAATAGAACTATATACAAGAATGAAATTTTAGTGAGCAAACAGTCTCCCATAATTGTGCAAAAAAAGTTCTACAGAGTAAAGTATGATTTACAGTAATCTCTCTTTATCAACAAATACTTACCAAATGAAATTCTCTGAATAAACTCACCTGTTCCCAAACACACCACCACTAGATCCGCCCCTACAAGTGCTGTCTTAATGTCCTCTTGTGAGTAGTTCTGACACGGAGTACCATCTAAACAGCCAGCTGCGTAGTTCAAAGAAAAGTTCAGTTCTGAGAGGCCTTTCAGAGGAGTTTTCACAAACTTGGGATCTGTTGTAGGTGAATAGTCACCAAACATTTGGTCACTGTTGTTTGCCATTGGTCCAATAACCTGTGATGAATAATGAAGGAAATAAAATATGTACTTTTGCATTGGAAAAATACAATCTAACACATATCTACTCTAAGGAAGACAAAAACCTGTGAGATCTATGATAATCTAGCCCTTACATTAAAATATTGAACATTTTTTTTCAGTATTGCATATATGTCAATTAAGCAGTACATATTGATACAGTATCTTTATCTCCATGATTGGATTTCACACAAAAAATTTAAAAATAATGAGGGGGTCAAAGTTTACAGTTGTATATTCTAAACTAAAGCTTATGATATTAATCTTAAGAGTTAACAAAAAATTATATATTAATACCAATAATTTCATCCTATAATAATTTACTCAATTTATTTTTTTAGAAGACTTAGTACATGTATGTTCTCTTTTTACATACTGCCATTCTTTCTGCAAGAAATCCACCAATCAGATGCTCCCTACCAAACTTTGATGGCCTTTTCAACAAAACCATGGACTTGGCTGCTGCTGTGAGAGACAGGTTCCTGTGTTCTTCACTTTGGATAACAGATAGATTGACAGATGAATAAGGGTTCATCTCAGGGGGATCAAACTCTCCCAGCCTCATTCTGGTATAAAATAAAGGTTTTACTCGATCTCGAACTACTGACTCCTCCAACTTTCCACTCTTAACTGCATCACCTTCAGAAGAAAATGAGGAAATTCTGTCCCAAGTCACATAATGAGAAACTTTCCAGAACTGAAGATTTAACACATCTAATAAAGTAATTGTTTATACTCATCATATATACATGTACCATGGCATCATCTTTGTGGGGGACCATGCTTGTTGATTTCCTTGGCACCCTTACCCACGAATTTACATCCCCATAAATGACAAGTTTGTCAACATATCAGTTCATTGAATCTTACAGTGTACATACAAGTTACTGACAGAAAATTACATCCCATAACCAGTAAAATTTTGATTGCCAGCCAAAATTGATCCCGAGAAATTAAAATGATTTCACAAGCCATTATTTACCAATGCTCATGAAGACAGGGTCCTTTAGATTTGCTGACAGCTCAAGATTACACCCAGCATTCACTGACCCAGCAGCAGCATCTATTGTGTTATTGTAGTATTTATGGAAGGTGATTTGGTTTTCTATGGCTCCCTCATCACTGACCACATATCCAGTAAAGTTCCACTCCCCTCTTAAAACATCTAGCAGGAGAAGATCATTACTGCATGCTGGTACTCCATTTATTCTAGAACAGAAGATAAAATATCTAACAAGACTATATATTCTGCATTTAAACATTTTGTTTTTATTTTCTGGTAAGGGCTTTGACAGTTCAGTATTACAGGTACTGGGTAAGGGAGCTTTGACAGTACAGTATTACAGGCACTTTCTTATGAACTCAACTATGTCCAACAGAACAGTTAAGTTTACCAGTATTATAAGTCAATTGAACTGCATGAGACTATCTTTCTACATAATGAATCAATAATAGCTTTCTAAGAAATGACGATGATACAAGTTTTGCTTGTACATGAACTTATGTACAGGTACTTCAATGCCTTTTTAATTCTCGAACAAGCCTAAAACAACATACAATCAATCAATCTTCTCTCTTTAACCTTTGATTCTTTCACATTTCATTTGTTTTCCAATTTGTTTTAATGTACAAACCTGTTATAACTGCACATAAGGCTATAAGCTCCAGCTTCTACACATTTTTTAAATGCTGGTAGGAAGGTGAGTCTCAGATCTCGTATAGAAACCTGATGAAAAATCCAATTTACTTAAAGATTACACATTGTACACAGTGTCAGTCAAATTAATTCAAGATACACTTTAAATGAAAAAAAATAGTGACAAGAAATTAGAAGAAAATATTTCTAAATTCACAAAAATAAATCAAAACTTACAAGCTGTAGGTCTTTAAAATCAAGGTGTTTTAGAATAGATTTATTCTAAATTGTATGCGAATGACAAAAGGTATGTAAAATTCCCAAACCTTTGCGTCAAAACCCATTCTGGACACTGGGATATCTTCTGGGCCACCGTGGGCATCAAAATGTTTACAGCCCGCATTGGCCTGTATGTATCTATCATTACTTCCCTGAAGTCCCTGGACAAAAGAGTGGGCATACATCCCAGAAAGGTATGGATCCTCCCCATATGTTTCCTGTAAACAAAAATATTGCATAAATGTATAAGTATCATTATCGAACATTGTTTGCCTTTAAAAACAGTTCAGGAGAGACAACCCAGTAGTCCAGAGAAGTGAACTGTGTTTCTGTTGTACAATTTCAGAGTCACTCAACTGATTTCTGCCCCACAGCGGGTGTCTCATAATGTTGACCACCGGACTGAAGCAGCTGAGTCCCGTGTGGTCAGTGAAAATCCCTCGATTCACAAAATCATTGTGTTTTGCTCTCACTTCAGTGGCTGCTGCTTTTGATACATTATAGATGAGATCCTTACTATAAAATACACATTTTTTTAAATACACCCTATTGCAGAATATCCACTTACTACAAGTATCGTTCATAATGTTATATTTTTAATTTCATTTCTAAATAACTGAATCATGCACCTGACTAAAGAAAGGGAAGGAATATTTTTAATGTTTATTTGCAACTTACTTAAACTTCTTATATAATGAAATTTATATTTCAGGTGCCCATGACACAGTGGTTATATATCTAGTAATCTACCTAAAAGCAGCAGCAAGCCCAATAGCCTGGGGAAAAGAGGTGGCATTCCCTGCTTCTACGTCTCCTCTCAGACACTCTGTATTCCACTGATAGGGTCCGATACCTAAGCTCTCGATGGCGGGGGCGGGTCCCCCGTTTTCTCCTGCACCACCTCGCGCAAGCTGTTGGACAATCTGATCTAAAGTCAACCTCCCAACCAAATCATCTACTCTCTCAGACCAAGGAAGTGAAACATTTCTAAATGGATAATCACCGAATGTCAGCGATATTTGCAAAAATAAACTGATGCAGGGAATGGTTTTCCCTAACATTGTCCTGCTTTTACGATAATTATAATCTAGTTTCCATTTCACGAATTCGAATTCACGTGACAAAAACAATTACACCGGATATCATCATTGAAATCTATTTCTTTTTTCTTATACAAAATGGAATGAAAAAATCCGGTTTTTACTTCTTTGAAAGAAACATTACTAATGGCAAAATTGGAAATATACACCTTACGTCATTTCCATCTGTAACAGTCAAAATTCCCCCCGGAATTTGCAGAGTTATTAAAAGTATATACGGAAGCAAATAAATATGACTTTGGACTCCCTAGAAAACGTGGACCCCATTATTACCACGAAATAGGTGTTTTTCACGTTTGGGAATTGAATTTTACGGTTTTACAGATTTATTCAAAAAAATAAAAATAATTTCAATATCAGAATAGTTTGTAATTTATAAAGAAATTTTGACCAGTGTTTTTAAGAAAATACAAAGGGGGAGCATGAGGCGCCGTTTTGTTATTTACTGCCAAAAAGTGATATCACCTATTCAGTTGGTGATATCACCAATTCGAATGAGTGATATCACCTATTCAGCTTCTGAATATGTGATATCACCCATTCGAATAGGTGATATCACCTATTCATTTCCAATAGGTGATATCACCTATTCAATTGGTGATATCACCAATTCGAATGAGTGATATCACCTATTCAGCTTCTGAATATGTGATATCACCTATTCGAATAGGTGATATCACTTATTCATTTCCAATAGGTGATATCACCTATTCGAATAAGTGATATCACCTATTCGAATAGGTCATATCACCTTTTCAATTTGAATGAGTGATATCACTTATTCGAATAGGTGATATCACCTATTCGAATTGGTGATATCACTAAATGGCAGTAAATACCAAAAACGGCGCCTCATAGGGGAGACCATTTGATTCCGAGGGGGGGGGGGGATATCTTGAAAATAAATAATTTTAATTTCATTTATTGATAAATAAGAAACTTTTTGAGTTTGAATTGAATTTTTTTATTGGTCTTTTGGATTTTATATTAACGCTTTGTGTATGAAAATAGTTTAGGTGGATTGAAAATGAATTTCAACTGGAACTTCAATCTAGAATGTTTCTCAGACGTCCGTGTCGATCGCGAATTGTACCCGCTCATTTCATAGTTTTAACTGAATAAAAAACAGATGGATATGACATAATCTGCATATTTCCAATCTTGCCAGCTTATGTTCCTCAGTCTTATCACAGGCTCGTAGGAAGCAATTTCAGTTGCATGGTGGGGGCACTATCAACTACCAAAATTTCCTTGACAAGCAAAAAAAAAAAGGGGGGGGGGAGGGAAAAAAAATTAGGTCATCAGACGTTTTTATTGAGTGGGCACAAACATATAGTAGCTATGTTCTCTATAGTAATCTATATATCGGCAAAATTAAGGGGGGGGGAGGGTACCTATCCCCCACTCTCCCGGTTCCTAAGGCCCTGTATCATATTGTGATCTAGTGTAAGTCAGCTAGTCTTATTAAAAATTTTAATTTAGGCCACACCAATAATTTTTTTCGTTCGTCGGACCCGCGCAGTCGTATTTAAGCAAAACTATACAGATAATATTAATTTCAATTTCCCGCACCATGAAAATTCTGTGTTATCCCCCCCCCCTTTTTTTGTTGCAGTATAGTCAAATGAAGGTAATGTAGTAGTAGTAGTAGTAGTAGTATATATATATATATATATAACCCCCCCATGCACCCCCCACCCCCACCCCACCCCACACCCACCCACCCCCACCCCCGCCACGAAATAGGATTTTCGAGTTTGGAGATTTTTTTTTTTTTTTTTTTTTTTCAGGTAAGTTGAAAGTTTTTTTCTCTGGCTGCCCCCCTCCCTTTTCAAAAACGATGCTACGTCCCTGTGCTACATAGTCAAATCCTCCCACGTTAATGTTCCATATATAATTGAGTATACATAATGAGTCGGAATTTCAGGAGTCAAATTGGTCCAAAACTTTATTTCCCACTTTGAATGAAATGTGACAATAGCGAACAAGCAACGTACTATACTATGCTCAAAAGACCTCTATAAGCGACACAAACCATTTAATTAAAAAATTTAAGGACTTCTGAAAACAGAGGTGGGATCAGAAGCAACGGAGGAGTGTGAAACATATCAGTATTTCTCGGTAACAACGGAAAATTAGGTGATGAATACCACTACATTTTAGAATGTACAACTTTTTCAGAAATAAAGAAAAAAATTTCAGCTCACCTGAGCTGAAAGCTCAAGTGAGCTTTTCTGATCACCATTTGTCCGTCGTCCGTCAGTGAACTTTTCACATTTTTGACTTCTTCTCCAGAACCACTGGGCCAATTTCAACCAAACTTGCCACAAAGCATCCTTGGGTAAAGAGAATTCAAGTTTGTTCAAATGAAGGGCCATGTCCTCTTTCAAGGGGAGATAATTAAGAATCAGTGAAAATTTGGTGGTATCTTTTAAAAATCTTCTTCTCAAGAACCACTGGGCTGAAAAAGTTGAAACTTATGTGAAACCTTCATTACATAGTGTAGATTCAAGTTTGTTCAAATCATGACCCCTGGGGTAGGATGGGGCCACAATGGGGGATCAAAGTTTAACATAGAAATACGTATATTATAGTAATTTTTTAAAAAAAAAATTCTTCTCAAGAACAACAAAGCCACGATTAGTCATATTGATATGGAATCATCCTTAGGTAGTGTAGGTTCAAATTTGTTCAAATCATGACCCCCGGGGTAGGGTGCGGCTACAATGGGGGATCAAAGTTTTACAAAAAATATATAGAAAAAAATCTTCTTTTCAAGAACAACAAAACCACACAATTAGTCATTTTTGATATGGAATCATCCTCAAGTACAATGAAGTGTATATTCAAGTTTGTTCGAATCATGATCCCTGTGGGTAGGGTGAGGTTACATTGGGGTTTCATTTTTTTTAATATAGCAATATATAGGAAAAGTCTTGAAAAATCTTTTTCTCAAAAACAACAAAGCCACAATTAGTCATATTGAAATGGAATCATCCTCAAGTAGTGTAGTTTCAAATTTGTACAAATATAGGGTGCGGCCACAGTGGGGGATCAAAGTTTTACATAGAAATGTATAAAAAAAAATCTTTAAAAATCTTTTTCTCAAGAAAAACATAGCCACAATTAGTCATATTGATATGAAATCATCCTCAGGTAGTCTAGATTCAAATTTGTTCGAGTCAAGACCCCCTGGGTAAGGGTGGAGCCACAATGGGGGATCAAAGTTTTTACATAGGAATATATAGGAAAAATCTTTTCCTCAATAACAACAAAGCCACGATTAGTCATTTTGATATGGAATCATCTTCAGGTAGTGTAGATTCAAGTTTGTTCAAATCATGACCCCCGGGAGTAGGGTGGGGCCACAATTGGGGAACAAAGTTTTACATAGGAATATACATAAAAAATCTTTTCAAGAACAGGAAAGCCATGATTAGTCATACTGATATGGAAGCATCCCCAAGTATTATAGATTCAAGTTTGTTCAAGGCATCCTCCAGAAGTAGGGTGGGGCCACAATGGGAGATCAAAGTTTTACAAAAGAACATATATAGGAAATATATTTAAAAATCTTTTTCTCAAGAACAACAAAGCCATGATTAGTCATATTGACATGGAAGCATCCTAAGGTAGTGTAGATTCAAGTTTGTTCAAATCATGACCCCCCCCCCCCCCCCCAGCCCCCCGGGTAGGATGACAGACATCTTTAAAATTCCATTTTCAAGAACAGCAAAGCCATGATTAGTTATATGAATATATGCATCTTCAGAATGTTTAGATTCAATTTCATTCAAATCATGGCACCTGGGGATAGGGTATGCCTAGAGCAGGTGATCAAAGCTTTACATATGAATATATAGGAGAAGAAATCTGCTGACAAAGAACAGCAGGGCCATATTGACTCAGGTGAGCGTTGTGGCCCATGGGCCTCTTGTTAGATACCAGGTATTAGTTATACTGCAGTAGACCAAATGTTGTAAAGTTCATGTCAAATTCAAATGTTAAATCTTTGAGAAAACTTTGTACATAGAATGGTAAACTCTAAGATAACTTTGTACATTTATTTAAAAAAAAAATGTTGACACTGTCCGTTCCCTTAATTGTTCTGCTGATGTTTTTCTTTGCATGATTTCATACACACTGTTATTATTTTCTGATCAAAGATTGTCCGGCGTCCGTCCGGCGTCTGTAAAGTTTTCACTTTTTCGACTTCTTCTCCAGAACCACTGGGCCAATTTCAACCAAACTTGCCACAAAGCATTCTTGGGTAAAGGGGATTCAAGTTTGTTCACAGGAAGTGCCGCGCTCTCTTTCAAGTGGAGATAATTAAGAATTCGTGAAAATTTAGTGGCATCTTTTAAAGCTCTTCTTCTCAAGAGCTACTGGGCAAGAAAAGATGAAACCTATATGAAAGCTTCATTACATATTCTAGATTCAAATTTGTTCATATCATAACCCCCGGGGGTTAGGCGGGGCCAAAAGAGGGGGTCAAAGTTTTAGATAGGAATATGTAAGAAATGTCTTTAAAATCTTCTCGAGAACAGCAAAGCCATGATTAGTCATATTATTACAGAAGTATCCTCAGATAGTGTAGATTCAAGTTTGTTCCAATCATAAACCTGGGGGGTAGGGCTAGGCCACAACAGAGGGTCTAAGTTTACCATAGGAATTTATAGGAAATATCTTTAAAAATCTTCTTCTCCATAACAGCTAAGCCATTATTAGACATATTAATACAGAAATATCCTCAGGTAGTGTAGATTAAATTTGTTCAAATCATGACCCCTGGGGGTGGGGGGTTGGGGGCAACAGTGGGTCTAAGTTTACATAGGAATATATAGGTGTAATATAGTTAATGGGCATTTGCGTAAAACGCATTGAAGACTTCAAATAGTTGAATGACCTGACAAGCCTTTGAATGGGCTAGCCTAAGGGTATATAAGGCAAAGCTTTGGGAAAGTCAGGCATTCAGAAGGTAACTGTAGAAGTTGGATGATGAATCAGCAATAAAGAAGTGACTTCAGCGGTAGAGCTACTGACAGTGGAGGACTCCGTGCTGCCTAGTGTTGAGGTTGTTGTGTCTGCAACTGTGGATGTCAATGTAGCTTGAGTTGTAGAGGAGCTGGCTTCACTTGTGCTGCTTACAGTTGTTGGAACAGCTGTGGTGCTTTCTGTAGCTGTTGTGCTGGCTTCAGTACTGCTTGTTGTTGCGCTGGTTTCACTTGTCGTGCTAGGTTCTGTACTTGTACATGTTGAAGTGACTTCAGCGGTAGAGCTACTGACAGTGGAGGACTCCGTGCTGCCTAGTGTTGAGGTTGTTGTGTCTGCAACTGTGGATGTCAATGTAGCTTGAGTTGATATTCCATCCTAATAGCAAAAGATTCAGTGAAATTGAATACCTAACAGATGTGTAGGTGTTGAATACTCAGTATATTTAGACATAATTCCCATTTATTACTATTAGCATGTAAGTGTGGGATTTGTCCTTGAATTTTGGTAAGAGTTATCTCCCTCTGTTTTTAATTGATAAAAAAATCAATTTAAGAAACTTATCTGGTTAAAAAAAATATTTTCAATTGTCAGTCTATTTCTAATGTGTTTTAATGCATTGTTCCACTACAGTATTTATTGATACTCTTAAATTATTATTTGAATTTTTATTTTTAAAAAAAACGCTCAATAGACTTCAATTCAATCTTTGTTTAGTACTTACTGCTTAGTTAATCACATTTTTGAAACTTTTTCTTGAAAAATTCTTTTCTACTGTAAAATGCTTTAAATTAATATCAGAGTATTATGTATGTGATGGACATTTAAGGAGAGAGGATGGAAAACATTAAGGGTAAGAGCAAAAGAAAAGCATAAATGTTATAAACACCAGTGGCAAGTATCCTAGGGAATTGATGTTAAGCTATGGGTGTAGTAAATCTGAAGAAGATTGAGACAATTGTTTCTTATCTATCAATGGAAATCTAGGGGAGAAAGAGAAACCAGGGATGGGGTAATTGAAATAAGTAATTGTAATTTACTGTAATTAAATACATTTTTTCAAAGTAATTGAAAGTATTTGTAATTGAGTTTGCTTTCAATTACAAGTAATTGAACGTATTTAAATACATTCCAAAAATGTCATGTATTTTTCAATTACATTTCAATTACATTTCAAATACTTTATTTTTCAAGTCAAATCTTTAAAAAGGTGTTTTATAATGATGCATACTAGAACTATTTGCATAAGCTTGTGTTTATTCGATAATTAAATGCTTAATAATCTTTATACAGCATAACACACTGCCCAGGGCAATTGGAAAGACAATATTTGATAATATTGCTGCTTCTAGATATTCACGTATACTTTCTTCAATTTTTTTGGAAAAAGAACTAAAGTAATTGATATGTATTTAATTACTTTCTTCAAAGTAATTGAGAGTAATTAATTACATTTGTTAAAATCAATGTAATTGTAATTGCAAGTAATTGACAAAATTATCAATGTATTTGAAAGTATTTAATTACATTTTCAAGTAATTGACCCCAACCCTGGGAGAAACACGGTGTAAGTAGTACCTTACCCAGTCCTCATCTCTAGATAAGAGAAAATTTAAGTAATGTGTGATATACCGTCAGACAGAGCTGTCTTATTAATCATTCCAATCATTAACTCAGACAGAGTAAAGGGAAAGTATTTATATCCCTTGTAAGAACCTGATCATACCATTACACAGGAAATATCTTTGAAATCTTCTTTTCAAGAACAACTAAGCCATTATTAGTCATATTTATACAGAAGCAACCTTAGGTATTGTAGAATCAAATTTATGCAAATTATGAACCCCCAGAGGTTGGGGGGCACAACAGAGAGTCAAAGTTTTGCATAAGAATATATAGGAATCATCTTTAAAAAATCTTCTGCTCAAGAATAACAAAGCCATGATTAGTCATATTATTATAGAAGCATCCTCAGGTAGTGAAGATTAAAAAATTTGTTCAAATTTAGGGTGGGTAGGGTGGGACCACAATGAACAATCAGAGTTTTACATAAGAATACATAGGGGAAAAAATCTTTAAAATTCTTCTGTTTAAGAACAGCAAAGTCATAATTAGTAATATTGATACAGAAGCATCCTGAGGTAGTGAAAATTTATGTCTGCCCCCGCCCCCCTTTTAAATCTTTTCAATACTGAACTTCCTAGCCAGTGTGCTCAGGTGAGCGATGTGGCCCATGGGCCTCTTGTTACTATATATATATCTATCCTTTTTCCATGCAATTGTAAAATATTTATCTATTTATATATATGTCATATGTACCTCTGAGATATATTATATACTTTATGTTCCTCATGTACCATGTTGTATGGTTTGAGCGAAATAAACTGATTGGTCAATCTAGAATTAAATTTCTCTGTTTCTTCAAAATATAAATTGGGTGTGAATTGAACATTCGTGAATATCTTATTTATCTCAGTGTTTTTCGTAGTTTTTGTTCGTAAAGTTTTAATAATTTCCTGATAAATGAAATTTCTAAACAAGTTAAATTATCATATTTCGGCGTGAAATGCTCTACCAACATAAGTCATGATATTATTCAGAAAATCTGTGTCTATATTATATAAGCCCCTTTAATTTCAACATACGTTTATCTTTCGAGGGGGGGGGGGGGGTGTTCTAATTCAAGTTTCTGTTGAATTATGTCTAAATTGTGTAATCGTTTTGCTATAGATCGATGTCTAAATGTTTTTCCCCTTATAGCTGTTCTACAGTGTTGTTGATGTATTAATTGTAATATCTTTAATTCATTTTACCTATCTTTAAATCAATTGTACATATCCTCAATTGATCTAAAGATGGTTATTTAATCAGCTGGTGATTCAATATTGGACCTATCAATACTTGAATTATTTTGACCCTTGATTTAATAATTATTGTGACGTTTCTCAGGTTATCTCGACGATATCCTTAGTAAGTGACTATATTCACAAAGTCCCTGCGTCACAAAATATTGTGGATCCCGTGTTTAAGTAATGAACTATAGATCTTTATAGATCTAATAAACTAGAACTATCATATTTGGCGTATGAATCACCTTGATGAATGATACATTTACAGCTGCTGTGATAGCAAGAATTCACTCGCTCCGCGAGCTGACTAAAATTTGATTCAATGAGTATAATAATATGCAATAGCAGTTTACAAATCAAGTACAATTAAGTTATAATATGTGTCTGTTCTAATTCTCTCTCTCTCTCCTTATATACCCTGACTGACACCTGAGGTCATTACGGCACCTGTTAGCAGCTGGTTAGGGCATTAGGCTCCATAGTTATAGGGCACCTGTTAGGGCATTAGGCTGCATAGTTTGTGCACATGTTAGGGCATTAGGCCCAAGTAGCACCATCATTAGGTATCAAGACACCTAACACATTTAAAACATCTGTTAGGCGCCATAATTAGGGTGCTAATTAAGCTCCAAGATTAGGGCACTAATCAGGCTCCATGCGGTTAGCATGGTTAGGGTCTTTCATACAACAAAAATTCAGTTCGTGTTTTATTTATAACAATAACATATTTACATGTTAAAAACAAAAACAAAAAACAAAAAAAAAGTTACGTTTATTTATTTACAAAACCATGAAAACTATGTTTGTAACTTAGGATCATTCTTGTCTACAAATTTAAGGTGTATTTGTGGCGCTTGCGAAATATACATGTATTTGTGGCACTTGTGTGTGCATATACAGTTGATAACCGGTATGAAGCGGTTCGAGAACTAATGCGTACTCAGCTGTGGCGCACCATGCATAATACTCTACACATGCTACATGTCAATGTGTACTCTGTAGAAAGGTAGGCCTATGCTTTAGTTATTAATGCGATTACATTCGTGATTCGACGTTGAAGACTTATAATAATTATTAAATTTTCATACAAAGAACAGAGAAATTGATGTTTGATTTTATGATGAAGGTAGATTCCACATGTGGGAGCTACCCCGTATATCTAAACACACCTAACAGCTTACTAAACACTGATAACCCTCAGAGAATAACAACTTTTGATTGAAGTGCATTTTTTGCATAATTGATCTGTTACTCACTTTACATATCATATTCAATTAATAAAATTAAGTTACTAACATTAACAACGTGAGGAATGCATGTGCATCATAATATTTTTTCCATATCGATCCTGATGGAATGTCCTTTACATTGTTATAATGAAATGATAGTACAAGGTTAGCCTTTTTTTTTAAAAAAAAAAAAAAAGCTAAGGGAGTTATGCTGCCAGTGGAATACGCAAAGTTTTAACTTTTGTGATTATATATGATTTTGTTTTATCCATCATATTGTTTTCCTTAAAAGTCATTGTAATTTACAATGTAATTAAAATTCGCCCCATCTTTTAATCTATTATTTGTAATATTACATAATGCTGAACATAACAAAAAATAAAGCATTAGACTGCTCTTGAGTGCGGACTTCTGAGAATGTATTCAAGCAACTTAATTCATCTCAGAAATGACCAAGCAAATAGCTAAGAATTTCCTAAATATAGTTAATATATAATCTATGACGACTGTCATATACATTTTCTTTTTACTTTTAAATGATATAAATAATACATAAAAGGGACATATGCATAATGCTAGGAAGATTGATTTTGAGTATTTTTTTTAATGGAAGTTAAATACAAACAAATCAAGCAGGTTCAAGGCTGCATGCATGCGCATCAGATTGCATTGGAGGTGGGGATTCGGCATGCATACTTAAATCAGTTTCCAATTCCTTTCTACCATTAGTTTTGGCATTCAATTTTAGTTTATATGTATTAATAGTCCCCTACCAGGAGTGAAACCAGAGGGGACTTAGATATAGCTAGGTTTCCTCCTCGATCATCTGCATATGTGGATCTGTCTTAGATCACAGTAAATGATCTGTTGAATAATATCTGTTCTTCTAGCTCAGTTCCTTAATTACATGCAGTTAGACCTTCTCTCAGTCAGTCTGTCCCACGTACTTGGTTTTCTGCACTTTTTTCCTAATTGTTTGCAGATATTGAGCTGATTTTTGGTATGTGAGTGTATCTAAATTTATGATCTACGGAACAATTAAGTTAATTTGAGTTTGCAATTCGTTCCACTTCAAAGATTTTTGACAGAAGTACATTTTATAAGGGTTTTCCCGTATTTTTTTCCCTAAATGCAGATATTGAGATGATTTTTTGGTATTTGAGTATACCTTGACGAGGATCTATAACTTATATCAAGTTAAAACTCACATTGCCAAAAAGTTTGTTCAAATGAAGGGCCATGCCCTATTTCAAGGGAAGATAATTAAGAATTAGTGAAAATTTGGTGGTATCTTTTAAAAATCTTCTCAAGAACGGCTAAGCTGAAAAAGTTGAAACTTATGTGAAACCTCCATTACACAGTGTAGATTCAAGTTTGTTCAAATCATTACCCCCTGGGGTAGGATGGGGCCACAATGGGGGATCAAAGTTTTACATAGCAATATATATATAGTAAAAAAAAAACTTTAAAAATCTTCTTCTCAAGAACAACGAAGCAACAATTAGTCATTTTGATATGGAATCATCCTCAGGTAGTGTAGATTCAAATTTGTTCAAATCATGACCCTGGGGGTAGGGTGCGGCTACATTGGGGGATCAAAGTTTTACATAGAAATATATAGGAAAAATCTTTAAAAAATCTTCTCAAGAACAAGAAAGCCACAATTAGTCATATTGATATGGAATCATCCTTAGGTAGTGTAGATTCAATTTTGTACAAATCATGACCCCCGGGGGTAGAGTAGAGCCACATTGGGGGATCAAAGTTTTACAAAAAATATATAGAAAAAAATCTTTCAAAATCTTCTTCTCAAGAACGACAAAGCCACAATTAGTCATTTTGATGTGGAATCATCCTCAGGCACAATGTAGTGTATATTCAAGTTTGTTCGAATCATGACCCCCGGGGTAGGATGAGGCCACAATGGGGATCAAAACTTTGTATAGGAATAAATAGGAAAAATCTTTTTCTCAAAAACAACAAAGCCACAATTAGTCATATTGATATTGAATCATCCTCAGGTAATGTAGATTCAAATTTATACAAATCATGACCCCGGGGGTAGGTTGGGGCCATAGTGGGGGATCAAAGTTTTACATAGGAATAAAGGAAAATCTTTTTCTCAAAAACAACACAGCCACGATTAGTCATTTTGATATGGAATCATCTTCAGGCAGTGTAGAATCAAGTTTGTTCAAATCATAACCCAGAGGGGTAGGGTGGGGCCACAATGGGGGATCAAAGTTTTTCAAAGGAATATATAGGAAAAATCATTTAATTTTTTTTTTAAAGAACAGGAAAGCCATGATAAGTCATATTGATATGGAAGCATCCCCAAGTATTGTAAATTCAAGTTTGTTCAAGGCATCCTCCAGTAGTAGGGTGGGGCCACAATGGGGGATCAAAGTTTTACAAAAGAACATATATAGGAAATATCTTTAAAAATCTTCTTCTCAAGAACAACAAAGCCATGATTAGTCATATTGACATGGAAGTATCCTAGGTTAGTGTGAATTCAAGTTTGTTCAAATCATGACCTCCATCCCCCACCCCTCTCCCCGGGTAGGATGGCAGACATCCTTAAAGTTCCATTTTCAAGAACAGCAAAGCCATGATTAGTTATATGAATATAGAAGCATCCTCAGAAAGTTAATATTCATTTTCATTCAAATCATGGCACCTGGGGATCAAAGCTTTACATATGAATATATAGGAGAAGAAATCTGCTGACGATGAACAGCAGGGCCATATTGACTCAGGTGAGCGTTGTGGCCCATGGGCCTCTTGTTAGATACCCGGTATTAGTTATACTGCAGTAGACCAAATGTTGTAAAGTTCATGTCAAATTCAAATGTTAAATCTTTGAGAAAACTTTGCACATAAATTGTTAATCTTTGAGAAAACTGTACATCCATTTCAAAAAAATCTTTGACACTGTCTGTTCCCTTTATTGTTCTGCTGATGTTTTTCTTTGCATGATTACATACACACTGTTATTATTTTCTGATCAAAGATTGTCCGGCTTCGGTCCGGCGTCTCTAAAGTTTTCACATTTTCGACTTCTTCTCCAGAACCACTGGGCCAATTTCAACCAAACTTGCCACAAAGCATTCTTGGGTAAGGTGGAATTCAAATTTGTGCACAGGAAATGCCGCGCCCTCTTTCAAGGGGAGATAATTAAGAATTTCGTGAAAATTTAGTGGCATCTTTTAAAACTCTTCTTCTCAAGAGCTACTGGGCAAGAAAGGATGAAACTTATTTGACAGCTTCATTACAAATTTTAGATTCAAATTTGTTCATATCATAACCCCGGGGGTTAGGCGGGCCACAAGAGGGGGTCAAAGTTTTAGATAGGAATATGTAAGAAATGTCTTTAAAATCTTCTCGAGAACAGCAAAGCCATGATTAGTCATATTATTACAGAAGTATCCTCAGATAGTGTAGATTCAAGTTTGTTCCAATCATAAACCTGGGGGGTAGGGCTAGGCCACAACAGAGGGTCTAAGTTTACCATAGGAATTAATAGGAAATATCTTCAAAAATCTTCTTCTCAATAACAGCTACGCCATTATTAGACATATTAATACAGATATATCCTCTGGTAGTGTAGATTCAAGTTTGTTCAAATCATGATCCCTGGGGGTAGGGGGGCACAACAGTAGGTCTAGGTTTACATAAGAATATATAGGTGTAATATGGTTAAGGGGTATTTGAGTAAAACGCATTGAAGACTTCAAATAGTTGTTGAATGACCTGACAAGCCTTGGAATGGGCTAGCCTAAGGGTATATAAGGCAAAGCTATGGGAAAGTCAGGCATTCAGAAGGTAGCTGTAGAAGTTGGATGATGAATCAGCAATAAAGAAGTTAAGGTATTCCATCCTAATAGCAAAAGATTCAATGAAACTGAATACATAACAGATGTGTAGGTGTTGAATACTCAGTATATTTAGACATAATTCCCATTTATTACTATTAGCATGTAAGTGTGGGATGTGTCCTAATTTATGATCTTGAATTTTGGTAAGAGTTATCTCCCTCTGTTTTTAATTGATAAAAAAAATCAATTTAAGAAACGTATCTGATTAAAAAAAATTTTTCAATTGTCAGTCTATTTCTAATGTGTTTTAGTGCATTTTTCCACTACAGTATTTATTGATACTCTTAAATTATTATTTGAATTCTTATTTTTAAAAAAATTGCTCCACAGACTTCAATGCAATCTTGTTAAGTACTTACTGCTTAGTAAATTACATTTTTGAAACTTTTTCTTGATAAATTCTTTTCTACTGTAAAATGCTTTAAATTGATATCAGAGTATTATGTATGTGATGGACATTTAAGGATAGAGGATGGAAAACATTAAGGGTAAGAGCAAAAGAAAAGTATAAATGTTTTAAACACCAGTGGCAAGTATCCTAGGGAATCGATTTTAAGCTATGAGTATAGTAAATCTGAAGAAGATTGAGACAACTGGTTTTTATCTATCAATGGGAACCTAGGGGAGAAACACGGTGTAAGTAGTACCTTACCCAGTCCCCATCTCTAGATAAGAGAAAATTTAAGTAATGTGTGATATACCGTCAGACAGAACTGTCTTATTAATCATTCCAATCATTAACTCAGACAGAGTAAAAGGAAAATATTTATATCCCTTGTAAGAACCTGATCATACCATTACATAGGAAATATCTTTGAAATCTTCTTTTCAAGAACAACCAAGCCATTAATAGTCATATTTATACAGAAGCAACCTTAGGTATTGTAGAATCAAATTTGTGCAAATTATGAACCCCCAGGGGTTGGGGGGCACAACAGAGAGTCAAAGTTTTGCATAAGAATATATATTTTTGTTTGTATGTATGTTTTTTAACGTCCCTCTCGAGAATTTTTCACTCATATGGAGACGCCACCACTTGCCGGTGGAGAGCTGCAAATTTTGTCATATACTCGGCACTTACGGCCATTGAGCAGTGAGGGATCTTTTTCGTGCCAGCACCTACTTCGACACGGGACCTCAGTTTATACGGTCTCATCCAAAGGACCGGTATCCACGTCCCACAGTGGGATTCGAACCGGCGACGTAAGGATCAACTCCTTATTCCGCGACTCTAGAGCAGACGCTCTAACCACTGCGCCACGCGGGCGACCATAAGAATATATAGGAATCATCTTAAAAAAATCTTCTGCTCAAGAATAGCAAAACCATGATTAGTCATATTATTATAGAAGCATCCTCAGGTAGTGTAGATTCAAAAATTTGTTCAAATTTAGGATGGGTAGGGTGGGACCACAATGAACAATCAGAGTTTTACATAAGAATACATAGGGGAAAAAATCTTTAAAATTCTTTTGTTTAAGAACAGCAAAGTCATGATTAGTAATATTAGCCTTTTTAAAAAAAAAAAAAAAAAGCTGAGGGAGTTAAGCTGCCAGTGGAATACGCAAAGTTTTAAGTTTTGTGAATATATATATTTTTGTTTTATCCATCATATTGTTTTCCTTAAAAGTCATTGTAATTTACAATGTAATTAAAATTCGCCCCATCGTTTAATCTATTATTTGTAATATTATACAGTGCTGAATATAACAAAAAAAAAAAAAACACATTAGACTGCATAAGTATGATGATCTACAATTAAATTCTCTTGAGTTCGGACTTCTGAGAATGTATTCAAGCAACTTAATCCGTCTCAGAAATGACCAAGCAACTAGCAAAGATTTTCCTAAATATAGTTAATATATAATCTATGACGACTGTCATATACATTTTCTTTTTACTTTTAAATGATATAAATTAATAATACATAAAAGGGACATATGCATAATGCTAGGAAGATTGATTTTGAGTATTTTTTTTAATGGAAGTTAAATACAAACAAATCAGGCAGGTTCAAGGCTGCATGCATGCGCATCAGATTGCATTGGAGGTGGGGATTCGGCATGCATACTTAAATCAGTTTCCAATTCCTTTCTACCATTAGTTTTGGCATTCAATTTTAGTTTATATGTATTAATAGTCCCCTACCAGGAGTGAAACCAGAGGGGACTTAGATATAGCTAGGTTTCCTCCTCGATCATCTGCATATGTGGATCTGTCTTAGATCACAGTAAATGATCTGTTGAATAATATCTGTTCTTCTAGCTCAGTTCCTTAATTACATGCAATTGGACCTTCTCTCAGTCAGTCTGTCCCACGTACTTGGTTTTCTGCACTTTTTCCCTAATTGTTTGCAGATATTGAGCTGATTTTTGGTATGTGAGTGTATCTAAATTTATGATCTACGGAACAATTAAGTTAATTTGAGTTTGTAATTCGTTTCGCTTCAAAGATTTTTCACGGAAGTACAACCTTTTTAATTTATAAGGGTTTTCCACACTTTTTTTCCCTAAATGCTTGCAGATATTGAGATATTTTTTGGTATTTGAGTATACCTTGACGAGGATCTATAACTTATATCAAGTTAAAACTCACATTACCAAAAATCCCCCAGTGGGTCGGAACCTTAAAAAAAAATAGCTTAAGTTAGTGAAAAAGGATTACTTAATATGCATATATATAATTACTAGCTGGTCAAGGAGAAAATTTATGACTGTGGACCATGAATCAAACTCGAACAACTACATTACTGTAGTCTGATGTTCTAACATGCATATAGATAGAATACGTCCCATCGTTAAAATGATAAATGTCCTTTGAACCCGGCTGTGGTGAGGGCCCATCCCAAGACAAAGATTAAATATTCTAACTACTATCAATAGAGCTATCTAGGCCAATTTTCTTAGTTTATGTAACACAAACCAGTAACCATGATAACAGAATGTATTCCATAAATTGTACCTGGTGCCTTAAAGGTATACCCTCCCAGATTCTTTTGCCCATGGCATGTCTTTCTTGTGCACCTGCACTCCCAGGGGTGCATGCATCCAGTCACCTGAGCACCAATTAAATGATCGAAAGAAATTAATTTACGGCAGGGCTGGGAATAAATCATTGTACTACCCTGGTGCTGCGCTGCATCATTGTAATCAGGTGGGTTCTAGCCACATACTGAGCTCGAGTTTATAATCTGGACAGCACAATATTATATATAATCCAGAATCCACAGCCATAATGTACGTACTATTAACTACCAGTATTACAACTTAATCTACTATCAAATCATAATTTATTGTATTTCAGATGATGGCTTTCCTCAAATTCTCAGAGCGGATGAAAAAAATCTTTGACTTCGGGTTGGAGAAAGATGAAAGATGTGCAGCAGATGATGTTGAGAACAACCTTTTAGAGGTTTGATCAGTTTTAATATTCTGTACTTTTTAATGGAATTATAGAGTAAAAAAAAAACTTATGCAAACCTGTTTCCATTTATGGAATACAACTGTATGTCTGTATTGTGCATGTATTTATATAATTGTAGCTTGTTAATAAATATAAAAAATTAAAACAGTAGCAGCAGCAAAATGAATCAATTTTTTAAAATACTTTCAGGAATTATATAATGCTTATGTTTTGATTTCAAAATTAGAATATACTGTTACCAACTTTTATTTGTGTGCGAGAAATATATCAGCGAGATTCGCGACCTACTTTAACTCGCAAATATTAATCACCATGAACCATTTATTTTGCTTTTTATTTATAGAGGATTTTTCCTTAGTTGTGAAAATTAATCGTTGCAGATTGATTTCAAACCAACGAATCGAGAATAAAAGATGATGCGAATAATGGTTGGTTTATAGTATTAGTGCAAATAACAATTGTTGAAGTTTTTTTTTTTTAGAAATGTAAAGTTAAAAATAGCTTGTTTTAATTAAAATTGTTTAGAATGGGTAACTGCAAAAGTTTGTAGGGTATGGAATTCGGGAAAAAGGCTTTTGTGAAATCCGTATGCCTGTTGCAAATTTGAGGATCTATTCTAATCTATAGAACCGTAACTCTCTGATTGAGACAAACCACTTTTTTGTTGGACTCTTTGTATTTCTTGAATTTAATATATGAGTTCCTGGCCAAAAGCATGATATTTTTTAGTTAACCATAAATTTTACTCCTAATCTTTTTTTACCTTTAAACAGTTCCAAAGAGCCCTGTGTGGCCTAGCTTTGACTGTCTTTTCAAAATATTTCCATTCTAAAATATGTAGAGAAAATTTACAAACACGATTTATGTATCTTATTTTTTTTTTTCGTATATACTTATTTATATGTAGAATTCTTTTCTTTTTAATATAGATAATAAAATAGATGATATTTGACCCACCAAAAATATGTACTTTTAGCTTTTATACTCTATATAAAATATGTAAATTTTGGCTCACCTCAGAGCTGTGTGCTCAAGTGAGCTTTTCTGATCACATTTTCGACTTCTCCTTAAGAACAACTAGCTCTTCCAATTTCAAGCTAACTTGCCACAAAGTGTCCTTGTGTAAAGGAGATTCAAATTTATTCATATAAGGGGCCATGCCTTCTTCCAAAGAGAGATGATTACGAATCAGCGAAAAATTACCTTTTAAAACTCTTCTCCTAAAGAACCACTGGGCCAGAAAATAATTAGGAAACTTATGTGGAAGCATCGTAGTATAGAATCAAGTTTGTTCAAATCATGATCCCCTAAGGTAGGGAGGGGTCACAATGGGTAATCAAGGTTTTACAAAGTTTAGCATAGTGGAAAAATCTTTGAAAATCTTCTTCCCAAGAGCAGCAAAGTCATTATTGGTCATATTTATATGGAAGCATACTCAGATAATGTAGAATCAAGTTTGTTCAAACATGACCCCAGGGGGTGTATGGTGGGGCCACAAAGGGGCCATAAAAGTACTACAGAGGAATACAATTAGGAATCAAGTTCATTCAAATCAATTGCTCCCAGACCACTTTTATTATATTCAAACTTTTCAATTCTGAACTGATTTCTTCTTTTTTCTGGTGAGTGATGTGGCCCATAGGCCTCTTGTCTTTTTTTTACAATGGCCCCAACAAGATGTTGGAATGTGAATGTTATTGGAACTCTACAGTTATACAGGGAATAATAAAATGAAATTGAAAACTTAATTTGTTGTCTAAGTCCTCAAATGAAAGAATCGATCCATTTAATTCTTCTTCACTTAGTTAAGTGTTCTGATCTGATCCACCCTACATGAACATGTAATAGGTCAAGAGTATGGTAGAGAAGTGTATAGTGCCAATCTGAAACACAGGTTGGCTATAATATAGTGAAGATGAAAATAATTTTAATTGTGAGAAACAAAAATCACATGAATTCTTGTTTATTACAGTTGACAAATCAACTACATGTATTAGATGTATATGACCATGAGAGTCCTGAACTACTTGATGTAATGAAGCATCTGACATCTCCCTCCAGTACAACAGACAACGATCAAGACGATGAGCTGACCATGAACCATTTAGACACCAGTGATAATGCTGAGCTTGCCAAACCTTTTACACGTATGTTAAGTTGTACAGTACGTTTGACTAGCTAGAAAGTGTACTATAATTGACATAACATTTTCAACATGGTTATTTTTTTTAGCTCACCTGAGCTTAAAGCTCAAGTGAGCTTTTCTGAACTTAGATATATGGTCCGTTTTCTGTCTATGGTCTACCTGTCCGTCCGTCTGTAAACTTTTCACATTTTCAACTTCTTGTCAAGAACCACTGGGTAAACTAAAACTAAACTTAACTAAAACTGATACTATGCATCCTTGGGTGAATGGGAGTTTAAATTGTTAAAATAAAGGGCCAAGCCTCTTTCCAAGGGGAGATAATCAAGAAAAGACAAAAATAGGGTGGGGTCATTAAAAAAATCTTCTTCTCAAGAACCATTGGGCCAGAAAAGCTGAAACTTATATGGAAGCATCCTGTGGTAGTGTAGATTCAAAATTTTCAAATAATGACCCCCGGGGGTAGGGTGGGGCTACAATAAGGAATCAAAGTTTTACACTATAATATTTAGTAAAAATCTTTAAAAATCTTCTTCTCAAGAACCACTGGGCCAGAAAAGCTGCAACTTATAAGCATCGTGGAATAGTATAGATTCAAAATTTTCAAATCATGACCCTCGGGGGTAGGGTGGGGCCACAGTGGGGATTCAAAGTTTAACATTGAAATATACAAATGTATACATTAGTAAAAATCTTTAAAAATCTTCTTCTCAAGAACCGCTTGGTCAGAAAAGCTGCAACTTATATGGAAGCATCCTGGAATAGTGTAGATTCTAAATAATGTTCAAATCATCGCCCCCGGCATAGGGTTGGGACACATTGGTTTTACATTGAAATATATAGTAAAAATCTTTAAAAATCTTCTTCTCAAGAACAAATTTTTTTGCAATTAAATTTTATAGCATAACTCCCTATGGCCTGCCCGCCCACCCTTCTAAAAGTGCCGCCCTCCTAGATCCATGCATGCTCTTCTTTTTTTCTTTAAGCGGGGGACACAGATTCTCTGAATTCATTTGTTTTCTTTTTTTTTTTAGCTTGTTCAGTGATTTTTTTGTAATTGATAGTGCCCCCCCCCCCAATGAAAATGTATGGCTTTGTCCCCCCCCCCCCCCCCACACACTTAAATTGCTTCCTATGGGCTTGTATCAAAGTGATTTACATTGTGTAGAATATCAAAGCGATTTTCTGTGACAGTGTGTAGAATATTCTGTGACTGTGTGTAGAATACTGTGACATTGTGTAGAATATCAATATGACTTTGTGTCACAGTGTGAAGGATATATTATATTTTCTGAAATTAGTATATATTCTTATGCCCCCGAATCGAAAGATCCCGGGGGTATATTATTTTTGTCCTGTCTGTCTGTCTGTTTGTCCGTTTGTCTGTCTGTCTGTTGTCAACATTAACCTTGCCCATAACTTTTGATTGGTTGGAGCTATGACTTTTATATTTCACATGTGTATTCCTTGTGACAAGACCTTTCTTTGGGTACCATCATATTTGACCTTATGACCTTGACCTTGGAGTTTGACCCACTTTTGCAAAATTTTATGAGACTTTATCCTTGGCCATCACTGCTGAACAGTTGGTGCTTGGGGTTTCAAACTTCACATGTGTATTCTTTGTGACAAGACCTTTCTTTGGATACCAACAACTTTGACCTTTTGACCTTGACCTTGGAGTTTGACCCAGGGTTGGGGTCAATTACTTTGAAATGTAATTAAGTACTTTCAAATACATTGATAATTTCGACAATTACTTGCAATTACATGTACAATTACTTCGATTTTAACAAATGTAATTAATTACTCTCAATTACTTTGAAGGATGTAATTAAATACATATCAATCACTTTAGTTTTATTTCCAAAAATTTTGAAGAACATATACATGAATATTTTGAAGCAGCAATATTATTAAATTTGGCCTTTCTTATTGCCCTGGACAGAGTGTTTATGCTGTATAAACATTTCAAGGCATTTAGTTATTGAATAAACACAAACTCATGCCAACCAGTACTGATATGCATTATGATAAAACACCTTTTTTAATATGTACTGTAAACGTGGTTATTTTGACGAGTTGAAAAATTGACGATTTTTTGTTTGCGGAAATTGACTAGTGTTTATTTTGATGAAATATTGAATCAAGAGTTATGTATATCTTTGATTTTACAGGATTAAAACAAAAATAAATACAAAGAACTTCTTAAAAAACGAGTTTCAAAACTAGTACTCAGAGTAAGTTCGCCAGAAGCTAGAGGACCAAAAACTTGATGGAAACATTAGCTTAGTTGACTTGAGAACGTCTACGATTAAGCCGCTCTGTGCAAGTTCACGATGTTATAAGCAAGGACCGCGACTTCCTCGGGAACTCATTTACAAGCGTTCTCATCAATAAAAATTAATTTTGCTTGTAAAAACCATCTACAGTGTATATGATTTGATTGAATTAATTGCTCTTTTGTAATTTTTTTTTCATTATACGAGGCCGATTGCCTGAGGTGACAAAGTAGGTTAAACGCGGCGTGGTGATAATTACGCAAAGTTAGAATGTTGTGACCATGGGTAATAATAGTATATGACATAGGCAATGGTTTTTTAAACTGTGATTATATGTTTAAATAACTATTTACAAAAAAATTAAACAGTAACTTTGATCTAGTTTTAATTCGGGAAGCCGAGAAAATTAAGAGGTAAAGTTGTACAACGGTCAGTGTTTGTTGTGTCGCTAAGTTTGACGAGTGGAAATTTTGACGAGAAAAGAAAAATCGTCAATATAGTCAAAATTAGCACGTCATCAAAATTTCCACGTTTACAGTAACTTGAAAAATGAAGTATTTGAACTGTAATTGAAATGTAATTGAAAAATGCATGACATTTTTGGAATGTATTTAAATACATTGAATTACTTGTAATTGAAAACAAACTCAATTACAAATACTTTCAATTACTTTGAACAAATGTATTTAAATACAGTAAATTACAATTACTTATTTCAATTACCCCAACCATGGTTTGACCTACTTTTAAAAAAAATTAACCTTGGCCATAGCTTTTGAACAATTGGTGCTTGGGGTTTCAAACTTCAAATGTGTATTCCTTGTGACAAGACCTTCCTCTGGATATCAACCTGTTTGACACTTTGACCTTGACCTAGGAGTTTGACCTACTTTTGAAAAACTTCAACCTTGGCCATAACTTTTGAATGGTTGGAGCTAGGGCTTTTATACTTCACATATGTAATCCTTGTGGCAAGACCTTCCTTTGGATACCAACCACTTTGACCTTTTGTCCTTGACCTAGGAGTTTGACCTACTTTTGAAAAACTTTAATCTTGGCCATAACTTTTGAATGGTTGATGCTAAGGCTTTCATACTTCACATATGTAATCCTTGTGACAAGTCCTTCCTTTGAATACCAACCACTTTGACCCTTTGACCTTGACCTAGGAGTTTGACCTACTTTTGAAAAACTTTTACCTTGGCCATAACTTTTGAATGGTCGGAGCTAGGGCTTTCATACATCACATATGTAATCCTTGTGACAAGACCTTTCTTTGGATACCAACCACTTTGACCTTTTGACCTTGACCTAGGAGTTTGACCTACTTTTGAAAAACTTTTACCTTGGTCATAACTTTTGAATGGTTGGTGCTAGGGCTTTCATACTTCACATATGTAATCCTTGTGACAAGTCCTTTCTTTGGATACCAACACCTTTGACCTTGACATTGATGTTTTACTTACTTTTAAAAACCTTTAACCTTCACCATAACTTTTGAACAGTTGCAGCAAGTGCTTTCAAATTTCACAGGTATATTCCTCAAGACAAGACCTTTCTTTGGGTACCAACATTTTTTTATCTTTTGGCCTGGACTTTGACTTGCATTTGAGAAACTTTAACTTTCGCCAGAAGCTGCCATACGGGGGCATCAGTGTTTCACAAACACATCTTGTTGATATATGCATTTATATGTAATACTATATAAATTTACTGTAAATGAACAAAGAACAAAATGCAGTACAGTATAGAATTTTTTTCATAATGTGCCCTGCCATCAATATTCGGGCTTTGTACATGATGTTTGTCATGTCTTTCTTCCATGCTTCCATTAATCCTCCATTCCTTTGTTCTTCTGTCCATTTCATAAGTTTATTTCTGACATTTTTTTACAGGTAAATCAAGAAAATCCACAAATTTGAACAGGTCAGTACAATGTATAGCAAAAAATATATATTTGGGCCATATTTTAAACAGTCATTTTGAAAAGTCTGAACTGTTTGAATTACAGTTGAAGTTCGTTATCTCAAAAACCAACATCTTTTAAACCGGGAATATATTGTCAAGGTGAGTTGGCAGTCCCAACCACTTATTCTTGTTTTTTCCCTGCATGGTTATCTTTATAAATCACCAGATATCTTGGGAGTTTAACAAGGTTTTGTTGCCTGTATCACATTTTTTTTAATACTATATACATGCGCAGGTATGTTAAGGCAGTACCCAGATCATATTTCGGCGAATTTAGACTTTTTTCGTAAAATGTAACATTGATAAACCGCAAAAGTCATAGATAAAACATTTACTATTATTATCCCTTGTATAGACGTCATTGAGTCTTATGCTAAAAGAAGCACTCCACTACGACGTCATCACGTGACGCCTATAAATAGAAAAATTGCCTTAATGAAAAAGTGAAAAGTTCAACACTACCCCAGAGCTAATTCATTTCTATTATTGAAAATAACTATGTAAAAACATCACTGAGCCATGAAAAGTGCTGCTAGAATCCTACTCTCCCGACACAGAAAAAAATATTCCAAAGTTTCACATGAAACCTTACCAAAATTTTTACATTTTATACATACGATCAAGGAATTGTTATCAATTCATGTTAACCACACGATTCTAGCAGCACTTTCCAAGTACTATAAAATACAAGCTTTCGATACAAACAAAAAATTTGTTTCAAAGTAGGCGGCGTAGTGTTGAACTTTTGCATCTTTGTTGTTATAGATCGACAAAGGAAAGGCTGGTCGGGATTTCAAAGCACTGCCTGTGTTCATTAGAAGAAAACATGATAAGAATATATCAGCGTACCTGATTCTTAATCTTTAATTCCTTATGAATCACACTTGACATTCATGGTATATGTTTTAAAACTCCCATTTCATCTATTTGTTTACATGAATTCTCGTCACGTTAAACTTCACTCGGCAAATATTTGATCAATAGTTATGACGTCATGGATTTGGTATTTAACCCCGGTGCTAAATACTTAGTTATTTATACCACCCAAAAACGACAAGATTTAGTTTATATTATGTTTTGAATGATTCAATTCATTTCTTTGACCTGAAATTAAGCTTTAAATATAGATATATAGAAATCATTATTTCTAAAGTTCACGTCATACAGCTTACTATGACGTCATATTGTAAAGGCAAGTAGGATATCTCTGGGTGTAGCCTTAACATACCCGCGTGCATGCAGGATTATTTTTGCTCTGTGTTAATTTCATCCTTTCACACCTGCAATTTTGCCCAATTTTAAATTCGCCCAATCACAGTTCTATTCAAGGAATTTTACTCTGATAGTAATCACCATGCCATTGGTTCCTTTTGCTTCCCGGTATAACATGGGCCTCAGCAACAGTCATCTAGCACATTCTGTTTTGGGCCGTCTTTTTCAGTTGTTCCCAGCTCTGTCCACACTAACTGTCTGATTTCAGTCTTCACGAAAACTTTTCTGAGACACTAGATAGTGGGGCTAGTGGATTTGACATTTTCATTAGCCAACAAAATTTCTGCTAGCCCAGAAACATGATAAAATTTAAAACTTTTTTTGTGACATTTTATTCCATATAAATTTCATAATGAATTACTCTTCTTTTCATATTTCTTCTACTTATTTTCTCTTTTTGCATTTTCTTCTCGAGTCATTAATGAATTAATAATCAGAGAAAATATACAAGTCTGAATTTAATCAAATGAACAATCATGCTATAGATACCTTTTAACAAGGTAGTATACATTATTCTTTTTATTCTGATCACTGGACTTCTTAATTGCCCGTCTTCCAAAATGAAGTGAGAGCTAATGATTTAATTTTTTTAATTTAAATTTTCAGATACAATGTATATATATTTTTAATAACCCTTATTTATAAATATTTACTCTTCAGTTAATCAGTTGAGTAGTTGGAAATAATTTAATGTGATATCTTTGTATTTCGGACCCATGGAATCGGGATGGAGGAAATTCGGATTAGCAAAAAAAGACGATTGTTTTTAGGGATAAATAAATTTTGTACTGCTAAAAGAATTAGATAAAGGAGATTTATGAACAAGAGAACCACACTTTTTTGATTTTTTAGGTCACCTGAGTCACTCAGGTGACCTATTGCTATCTCTTTTCGTCCGTCGTCGTGCGTCGTCCGTCGTTCGTCGTCCGTCGGTCGTAAACTTTTGAACATTTTCAGCTTCTTCTCTGGAACCAGCAGACCAATTTCAACCAATTTTGGCATATAGTATCTATGGGTGAAGGGGAACAAAAATTGTAAAATTCGTGGCCCCTGCCCCCCTGGGGCCTGAGGGGTGGGGCCAAAACCATCAAAATTAATGCAATCTTTAAAAATCTTCTTCTTTACTCCTGGACATCAAGCAGTCAAACTGTTAGCATGATTGTAATAAGCATTGGGCCCTCTACAAAAATTGTGAAATTCATGGCCCCAGGGTCAGGGGTTCTGGTGCTAGGGCAGGGCTATATAGTTCATATAGTGAAAGTGCATTATTTCTTTGAAAATCTTCTTCTCTACTCCTGGGTATTATTGAAACAAATTGAATACATAGTTATGATAAGCAAGAGTGACTCTACCAAAATTGTGAAATTCATGGCCCCAGGGTCAGGGGTTCTGGTGCTAGGGCGGGGCTATATAGATCATATAGTGAAAGTGCATTATTTCTTTGAAAATCTTCTTCTCTACTCCTTGGTATTATTGAAACAAATTGAATACATAGTTATGATAAGCAAGAGTGACTCTACCAAAATTGTGAAATTCATGGCCCCAGGGTCAGGGGTTCTGGTGCTAGGGTGGGGCTATATAGATCATACAGTGAAAGAGCATTATTTCTTTGAAAATTTTCTTCTCTACTCCTGGGTATTATTGAAACAAATTGAATACATAGTTATGATAAGCAAGAGTGACTCTACCAAAATTGTGAAATTCATGACCCTAGGGTCCGGGGTTCTGGTGCTAGGGCGGGGCTATATAGATCATATAGTGAAAGTGCATTATTTCTTTGAAAATCTTCTTCTCTACTCCTTCTACTCCTGGGTATTATTGAAACAAATTGAATACATAGTTATGATAAGCAAGGGTGACTCTACCAAAATTGTGAAATTCATGACCCCAGGGTCAGGGGTTCTGGTGCTAGGGTGGGGCTATATAGATCATATAATGAAAGTGCATTATTTCTTTGAAAATCTTCTTCTCTACTCCTTGGTATTATTTAAACAAATTGAATACATAGTTATGATAAGCAAGGGTGACTCTACCAAAATTGTGAAATTCATAGCCCCAGGGTCAGGGGTTCTGATGCTAGGGCGGGGCTATATAGATCATATAATGAAAGTGTATTATTTCTTTGAAAATCTTCTTTTCTACTCCTGGGTATTATTTAAACAAATTAAATACATAGTTATGATAAGCAAGAGTGACTCTACCAAAATTATGAAATTCATGGCCCCAGGGTCAGGGGTCCTGGTGCTAGTGCGGGGCTATATAGATCATATAATGAAAGTGCATTATTTCTTTGAAAATTTTCTTCTCTACTCCTGGGTATTATTTAAGGGGAAGAAGGACCTTTAGCTGAAAAAAATACTTGTCATTCAATTTTTTTTATATTTTTCTCATTAAGTATGTCCCACGTATCTTAAAGCACTTATATCATTAGGTTTCTTACCTTATTTTAGAGATATTGACTGACAAATATTATGCCCTACAGTATCTAAGTGGAGTTTTAATTCTCCATGTTTCCGGGCTCATTACTCTGTCCATAATTGGAGTTTTACACCATATATAAAAAATATGTAAGTGAACATGTATCTTTTAAAATGTTTCAGAGTATGAATTGGGTTTAAAATTCGAAAAGGCAAGTTTCATCTATCACACTGCATCTGGATAGGGAAAATTACGAACTTTTTAAGACAACTTAAACAACAAAAAACGTAATTTACAAAAAATCCTATCATTCAATATTTTAAAATTTACGTTGAAATGCAAGTCCTTCAAATTATTGATTAACTGTAAAAATTTCGAATGGTGAAGCTGACCTGAATTTTGCACAGGACATCGTTAAAGACGACATAAGCAGGACAAAAACTTGTCATGTTTACATTTCTCGAGTACGGGAAAAACCAACTATGACGTCACACGTAAGCTAAATAAGCGAAATAAGATATACCTACATGAGATTTCCGTCATCAGCTATGCAAAAATAATTTTTGTGTTCCCCGTTTCTCAAAATACTTCATCATGTACTGATTATGACCTGTTTTTACATAATAATACCGCCCTTGTATTCACCGAGTATGATCTTGCTGTACTAGCAGATCGTGTATGACGTCACCGACTTGTTGGACGCGCAGTTTAAAGAAACAGAGGAGTGGATCAATCTTTTTTCATAATTTGTTAATGTTTACAAGAATGTTAAACTTTTTATTTTTTTTAATATAAGATGATAATTAAAGAAAAAAAAATGTCAAAAATTTATACAAGAACCGATGCTTTACACGTTTTGCACTTATATAAATGGAGACTATGACGTAGTTTAACAAAGTCATGTGACCATGTGTCCTTCATCCCCTTAAACAAATTAAATACATAGTTATGATAAGCAAGGGTGACTCTACCGAAATTGTGAAATTCATAGCCCCAGGGTCAGGGGTTCTGGTGCTAGGGCGGGGCTATATAGATCATATAGTGAAAGTGCATTATTTCTTTGAAAAGCTTCTTCTCTTCTCCTGGATATTATTTAAACAAATACTTGGTTATGATAAGGATGCCTCTTCCAAAATTGTGAATTTCATGGCCCCTGGATCAGTGGTTCTGATATTAGGGTGGGGCTCTATTTATTATATAGTGAAAATACATTAATGCCTTAAAAATCTTCTCTGCACCTGGGCATATCAGAGGCAAAAAGAGTAAAAGTTTTAATAAAGAAGGGTATTTTTACCAGATTTTTGAACATCAGAACCATTTGGTCAAGTGTTCTGGTCCAGGCCAGGGCTCTATTAATTTGTATTCTACTGAGAGGAGTTATTCCCCTTTGCCATTTACTTGTGATAATTAATCACTGTAAATAATGTACTTGAAAGGTTAATAGAATAAGAGAATTATGCAAGAATTTTTATTGTAAAATACAAAAAGTACTTTCATAGTTTTAATGATCAGGTAGACTTGTAAGTAACAGATAAATAAAAATGAGACAAAAATAACTTGTCTTATTAAATGTTCATCAAAGACCAAGAGAGGCCAATGTAAGAGATTTCAACAAGGAATTAAAAGAGTACAGAAGCACTGATTATAAGTTTGTTTATATACTGTCTGGTGAGAGTGATAAATGGGGAACAGATTAGATCCTAATTTAGTACTGTTAATGACCACTAGACTAATTATTTTGTTGATCCAGATCACCCTATTTTTCTTGCTTTTGGGCAACAAAGCTTCACCTTTCAGTTCATTTTATACTCTATGGATACTCTAAATTGTTGTATTATACTCAGGTGACCGTTAAGGCCCTTGGGCTTCTTGTTTTTCATTGGTTGGGAATTTAAAAGCAAAACTTGGAAAATACCTGCTAGTTTTTCATTTTAACTAGCCTCGGGTGTCGGGCTAGTGAGTTTTTGTGAAGACTGTGATTTCCTCTTTGCCATTTAGTTCTCCTGGGACATCTATTCTCTTTAGAGAAGTGGACAGGCTTCGTGGATGTAGGCGAAAGACTGTCCACTTCTCTAAAGAGAATACTAGGACGTACATCCAACCTTATGTTTGCATTCCACTAACGTGTGTGGCATGTTATGTCTCCTGATGGTTTTCAGAGGGTGTGCCCAGTCCACTGCCACTTTTTACGGGCTATTTGCTAAGTGATTGGATCTTGATTTGTTGCTTTCTACAGGTTCTTGTTTATATTTTCTTGCCACCTGATGTTCATTATAAGGCGCAGACGTTTGTAGTTTGCTGGAGGTGGCGTTGGTGACTCTGTTTCGGATCCCTAAAGGAGCGCAAACTTCACATTACTGTTATAGATATAGAGCTTGATAGGTGTGAACAGTGCTTTTGATCTCCACACAGGCCTGAGGGTGATGAAGGCATGTCTTGCTTTAATAATCCTTGCTTATCTTTATCTTAACCTGTTCCACCAGTGGCTAAGACAATGCTGCCTAAGTATGTGAAGGAGTCTATGTCTTTCAGATTATGCTCTCCAAGCATGATTGGTGTTTGCTGTAAGTTTTTGGGTCGCATTACCTCTGTCTTGTCAATGTTGACCTGTAGACCTGTCTTTGCAGCCTGCCAGCCTTTATCTGTTTTCAGCTGCATGTGCTCATATTTCTGGGACGTACATAAGACGTAGGTCATCAGCAAAGTCGAGGTCTTCCAAACACTGAGCGAAAGTCCACTGGACTCCTGCATTGCCATCTCTTGTGGTTTCCCTCATGATTCAGTCCACCATAAACTAAGGAAATCATTGGTGACAGTAGACAACCTTGTCTTACCCCTGTCCACACCTCAAGGCTCCTGTAAGCTTATTGTTGTGGATGACTTGGCATGTAGTTTCATCAACCTTGTACCAATGTTGTATGAGGTTGATTGAAGTTAAGGTACAGTGTTGACTGCCACACTAATGACTGTTCAATTATTATACGGAGAGTGGAGATCTGGTCTGTACAGGACATGCCAGGCGTTTCTATAATCTGCCTGTTCTGGATGAAGTCTTTCTTCCATGGCATCTTTTAGTCTTTCCAGTATTATTCTTGTCAGGATCTTGCTTGGGACAGAGAGAAGCATGATGCCATGCCAGTTCTTGCATTGTCCCAGGTCTCCTTTCTTGTGGAGCTTCACTAAATATCCTTTTTTCCAGTCAGCTGGTACCTTCCCCTCTGACCAGATCTTCTGCAGGAGAGGTAATAACATATCTGCTGAAGTCTTTATATCTGCTTTAAGGGCTTCTGGAGGGATTCCATCAGGCTCAGCTGCCTTCCCTCTCTCAGAGCATTGATGGTCTCAGCCCTTTTGGGATGGGTGTTGATCACTGCTAGTTCAGAGTCTGCTGGAGGTATGTTTGGTGCTGTTTTAGGTGTAGGGCGATTTAATTCTACTGTTGACCTTGAATTTGCCCTTTATTAAATTCGCCCTCTTGTATCTAGGATGAAAGGGAACTGACAATAAAAGAGTGGTAAAAATTTCCCTGTGTACAGTATTAAGAAATTGAAACAATATCTTGTTCTGGTCATTATGTGGATGAATTTTCATTTTTGAATTTTCACTTTGGATGGATATGCATGATTTAATTTAATTAAATACTAAGATATTTTGAAAGGTTGGGATTTTGTGGAATTATATGGTGTACTTATGAGTAGTCGGTTTAATAGGAAGAATGTGCTACAAAATAAGTATGCATGCATCATATCCCCACTTTGGGTAAATACATACTATCTAGAAAAGAGCTATAATAGTGCACATTTCATATTATATAATTGGCATTATGGTATTTTTAGGTCACCTGAGTCACTCAGGTGACCTATTGCTATCCGTTCTCGTCCGTCGGCGTGCGTCATGCGTCGTGTGTTAACATTTGAACATTTTTAACTACTTCTCTGAAACCGCTTAACCAATTTCAACCAAATTTGGCATATAGCATGTATGGGTAAAGGGGAACAAAAATTGTGAATTTCATGGTCCATGCCCCCCCCTGGGGCCTGAGTGGTGGTGCTAAAACCAACAAAAATAATGCAATCTTTAAAAATCTTCTTCTTTACGCCTGGACATCAAGCAGTCAAACTGTTGGCATCATTGTAATAAGCATTGAACCCTCTACCAAAATTGGGAAATTCATGGCCCCAGGGTCAGGAGTTCTGGCCCCAGGGTGGGGCTATATAGATCATATAGTGAAAGTGCATTATTTCTTTGAAAATCTTCTTTTCTGCTCCTGGGTATTAAATAAAGTAACTAAGTACATAGTTATGAAGAGCAAGAGTGCCTCTTCCAAAATTTTGAAATTCATGGCCCCAGGTTCAGGGGTTCTGGTGTTAGGGTGGGGCTCTATTGATTATGTAGTGAAAATGCATTAATTCTTTGAAAATCTTCTTCTCTGCTCCTGGGTATTAAATAAAGTAACTAAGTTCATAATTATGATGAGCAAGAGTGCCACTTCCAAAATTGTGAAATTCATGGCTCCAGGGTCAGGGGTTCTGGTGTTAGGGCGTGGCTCTATAGATTATATTGTGAAAAAGCATTAATTCTTTGAAAATCTTTTCTCTGCTACTGGAGATTATTTAAACAAACTAAGTGCATGATTATGATAGGCAAGGATGCCTCTTCCAAAATTTTTAAATATATTGCCTCAGTTTTTGGGGTTCTTGAAGGGGGGGGGGGGGCTCTATTGATTATATAGTAAAAAAGCATTAATTCTATTAATTAATCATTAATTAATCCTGTCTGCTCCTTAGTGTTGAGCTGATAAATAAATTGCTTAGCTATGATGAAAATTGGAGCTTCGAACAGAATTTTTAAATCTTGTGGTTCTAGGGTCAGGGGATCTGGCATAACGAGATGGGGGGGGGGGGGCTTCTGATAATATAGTGGAAAAGTGTTAATTCTTTGAAGTCCATAGTTATGATGATGAGGGTAACTCTTCCAAATTTGTAAATTTCTTGACCCTTGGTCTTGGGTTCTGGTGTTAGGGTAAGGCTTTGTTGAATCTGTAGTGAAACTGCATTGTACCTGTGAAATTCTTCTCTGCTTCTGGGCATATCGGAAGCAAACTGAGTAAAAGTTTAAATGAAATAAGTAAGCTTACTTCTACCAGATTTTTGAACATCTGGACCATTTGTCGAAGCATTCTGGTCCTGGGCAGGGCTCTATTAATTTGTATTCTACTGAGAATTCACCATTCACCTTTGATAATTAATCACTGTAAAAAATGTATTTGAAAGGTTAATAGAGTAAGAGAATTATGCAAGAATGTTTATCGTATAATTCAAAAAGTACTTTGAAATTCTTAGTTTTAATAATCAGGTAGACCTGTAAGTAATAGATAAATAAAAATGAGACAAAAATAACTTATCTTATTAAAAGTTCTTCAAAGACCATAAGAGAGGTCAATGCTAGAGGTCTTAATATGTGTTTAAAAATAGTACGGAAGCACTAATAGTTTGTTTTAAGTAGGGGACAGATTAGAACTTAATTTATGAGTTGATACTGAATACTAGACTAATTAATTTGTTGATCCTGATCTTCCTACTTCTCTTGCTTTAGGGCAACAAAGCTTCATCTATCAATGTATTTAACTTCTAAATTGTTGTATTATACTCAGGTGACCGATAAAGCCTTTGGTCCTCTTGTTATATTTGCTATATCTTACTACCCATATGGTGTTTACACATTTAATTTTTCTGCCTGACTCCTTATTGGTAATAAAGTAAGACTTACTGTAAACCAACTAATATTCACGTCATCTTTTATTCATGATTCGACAGTTTGAAATTAATCCGCGATGATTATTTTTTGCAGAGGAGAAAATATTCTCTACAAATACACTGCAAAATAAGTGGTTCGTGGACATAAATATTTGCGAGTTAAAGAAGGTTGCGAAACTCGCGGATATTTCTCACATACGAATAAAAGTTGGTTTACAGTATATTATCAAGCTTTATACTTTGTGACAGTAATAACATGATTGTTAATCAATCCCTCTTCAGAAACACCATCATTTTGGCAAAGGAAGTTGTGAAGTGGTGTAGGAATACACTACTAGTGTTAATTTTTATGTGCCACTTCTCACCATTGGTTGGAGCACCTAATTACAAGGTACCAAATAGTGAATAATGCTATACACTTGGCAGTTTTTTTTTCTTCTTTAAAATCTAATCTTACCTTGATATAGTTAATAAGGTATACGTATACAATAATGAATAAATAAAGTTAGAAACTACATGTATATAAGTATTGTCCTTTTAATGTCTTCCTTTTTAGCTCACCTGTGCTGTCAGAATCATTTTAGTGAGCTTTTCTGATCACATTTTGTCTGTAGTCCATCTGGATGTATGTACATTTTCAACTTCTTCTCCAGAACTACTGGGCCAGATTCAACCAAACTTGCTACAAAGCATCCTTTGCTAAAAAATGATTCAAGTTTGTTCAAATGAAGGGCCATATACCCTCTTTCAAGGGGAGATATAAGAATTAGTGAAAATTTGGTGGATGATGTAGCTTTAAAAAATCTTACCAAAAAACCACAGGGCCAAAAAAAAAAAAAATTAAACTTACCGGTATGTAAAATCTTCATTATATAGGGTAGATTCAAATTTGTTTAAATCATGAAAGGATAGGGTTGGGGCACAAAATGGACTATGAAAGTTGTACATAGGAATATATAGGAAAATAATTTTATGCTCAAGAACTGCAAAGCCATGATTATTTATATTGATATGGAAGCTTTCTTAGGTAGTGACTAGATTCAAGTTTGTTCTAAACATGATCCCGGGAGAAGGCTGGGGCCACAATTGAGGGAAAAATTTGCTGATGAAGAACAGCAGAGCCATATTGACTCAGGTGGGCACTGTGGCCCATGTGCTTCATCATTATTAGCTCATGTCAAAGAAATTGTGGGGGGGGGGGGCACTTATACTACAGTTAGAGTCCCAGGATAGTGGCTTTTTTTTTTGAAGCAGATTGATTTTATTGCAAGTTTACGTTAATGAGAGATTCATGGATGATGCAAGGTATGTTTCAATGTACCAGTCAAGTTTCAGATGCTGCATTTTTAGCATATATTTTCCAGAAGAATGGCGAGGGTAATGTTTTTGGAACAAGATAAAGTTTCAGGTGCAGTCTTCATTTGCAAGTAATTATAGGCCCTATCTGTACCAAACCTTTGTTAATGATAAATTTAGGGATGCACTCTGCCAGACTTGATTTGGATGATAGATCTCAGGATCTGACTACATTTTTTGGATGATATTGAATAACTAGGTTTAAGTTTTTGCAGCAGTTTCATTCCCAAGTAATTATAATTAAGCCTTGTGATGACCATACTTCCATGGATAATGCATACATGGGGGTGCAATACTTCCATACGTGTTTTTGCTGCTGGTTCTGACTTGAGATTTCTCAGGGTGATTAAACATTAAAAAATTTGGGGAGCAGGTTCATTCCTAATAAATAAATACATGTATTAATCCTACGCATACTGATGTTGCAACTAGGGATGCAACTACAAAAACATTCATTTGATGTAAAACTTTCCATACTTACCGGTATTGATAACATTTGTTAAGGTGAGCTTTGTAGTCTTTGGTATGTTTACCAGACGTGCATGTATAAGATATAGTAAATCAAACTATAGGTATATCTCATATTTTAGAAGCCAGGCTGTGAATACTCAACGAAAGATTTCAGGATTTTAAATCCAAATCCAAATGAGGATTGTGAAAGTCTTCAGCAGTATTCCTGTGAAAATGAATATATCAAAGCATGCATCAGGGATTACAGCCACTCCTTCCTTGTAGCTGTTTGCACACAAAATGTTTGCTTACCAGGTAATTACGGATGGTTTTTCTGCTCAAAATTCTTCTGTCTTATGCATGTTCTTATCTGCTAAAATGAATCCTGACTATGAATTTTATTAAAAAAAATTATTTATACATGATATTAATATTATAAATTAAATTGTATTTATGATATACATGTGATAGCTGGAATTTGACTGAATATTAGAGGTGGGATGATATACTAATACTACGATATACAGATATTTCCGGGTAACATACGGTTTACTATACACTATACTTGCACTGAAATATCTGTACCAGATGATACATGAACAACTAATCAAACAATATTTTTTTTTGGGGGGGGGGGGGATGGCGACGTGTAAACAAAGCAATGATATTTTATTGATACTAAAGTGCCTTGCATGGAAACATTTTAGCTTTTTAGCAACCTTGGATGAGGAAAAGTTGACAAAAGTCAACACAAGTAGTCTGTAAAGTGTGTTATAATAAAAAGAAAGTATCCTTTGCACAGCTTGCTTTGGGATATATTGTAACTTGTTAGTGCCTTTTGGATATATTCTCTTAAGAGAAGTGGACAGGTTTTTGCGTAGATGAAAGCCTGTCCACTTCTCTAAAGAGAATACCCGCAACTATGAACAAGGTAAGTATAGCATTTCTCTACTATACTACTATTAATACCCAAGTACGGTGATGGCGAAGAGAAAACACTATAACAAAATCATACGCGATTTATTAGTGCCCGCTATATACTATATAAATGTACAAATGTAATGACGGAGCTGACAGAGACACGTCTGTACTCTGCAGGAGATAACAGATAAAGAGAGCGAGGATAGGTACACGTCACGGCAGGTGCGTGCCGTGTAACACGTGGTCGGAGGTAGCAGGGCAATCCGTGTCCAGCACCTCCGAGACCACTACACTCCTCCCCATTTTGAAAAAGGGCGTCCCAGCCCGTTACAATGGGACAAACTATAATGTACATAAAATATTGCAACTAAATCCTAGCAGGGCCTAACACATTTAAAAAACAATATAATCAATTACATATTAATGTCCATAATAAAGCTATTAAATTAATAAAAATTAACAGTTTATAATATCACAGTTCACAGAATACATCACGTTAGTCTGGTCCTGGGCATCCCTCTTCCGAGTCCGCTCGGGTCCACCACTGGGTCCATCGTTCTCTCCCCCATCAGGTGGTGCAACAGCGACATCTACGGTTGGCACTTCCGGATCCGGACATCGGAGCCCAGGACAGACATGATATCTAGCTTGATATCACGTCTGCGACTCCGTCGCGAACGACCTATCCTGGAACTGGCTCCAATTCATCGTCCCTGGAACATCGGGGTAAATAAATCGTCTGGAACATCACGATTAGCGAATCTATCATAAGATCAGGGCAATATCCCTTTATAATTAAAAACAAGATGTGTTTGTGAAACACTGATGCCCCTGTATGGCAGCTTATGGCGAAGGTTAAAGTTTCTCAAATGCAAGTCAAAGTCCAGGCCAAAAGATAAAAAAAATGTTGGTACCCAAAGAAAGGTCTTGTCTCGAGGAATATACCTGTGAAATTTTAAAGACCTAGCTGCAACTGTTCAAAAGTTAGGGCGAAGGTTAAAGTTTTTTTAAAGTAAAACGTCAAGGTCAAAGTGGTTGGTATCCAAAGGAAGGTCTTGTCACAAGGATTACATATGTGAAGTATGAAAGCCCTAGCACCAACCATTCAAAAGTTATGACCAAGGTAAGTTTTTCAAAAGTAGGTCAAAGTCCTATGTCAAGGTCAAAGGGTCAAAGTGGTTGGTATCCAAAGGAAGGCTATGTCGCAAGGACTACATATGTGAAGTATGAAATCCCTAGCATCAACCATTCAAAAGTTATGGCCAAGGTTAAAGTTTTTCAAAAGTAGGTCAAATTCCTTGGTCAAAGTCAAAAGGTCAAAGTGGTTGGTATCCTAAAAAAGGTCTTGTCACAAGAATTACAGATGTGAAGTATGAAAGCCCTAGCTCCAACCATTCAAAAGTTGTGGCCAAGGTTAAAGTTTTTCAAAAGTAGGTCAAACTCCTATGTCAAGGTCAAAAGGTCAAAGTGGTTGGTATCCAAAGGAAGGTTATGTCACAAGGATTACAAAAGAGAAGTAACAAAGCCCAAGCATTAACCATTCAAATGTTATGGCCAAGATTAAAGTTTTTCAAAAGTAGGTCAAACTTTTAGGTCAAGGTCAAAGTAGTTGGTATCCAAAAAAGGGTCTTGTCATAAGGATTACATATGCGAAGTATGAAATCCCTACCTCCAACCATTCAAAAGTTATGGCCAAGGTTAAAGTTTTTCAAAAGAAGGTCAAATTCCAAGGTCAAAGGGTCAAAGTGGTTGGTGTCCAAAGGAAGGTCTTGTCACAAGGATGCGGACAATTGCAGAATCCTGACCTAGGGATTGCTAACACTGACTAGACTGCATTCGGGGCAAGTATATTGAGGTACTGATTTAGCATAATACTCACTTAACCCACCCACCTGGGATGAAACCAGTCCCGATAACTGTCGCACTGGACCATCAAACCTTTAGGGTTAGACTGAAGGCACACACAATATTGTTTAGATTTAGTTACCTTAGTAGCTTTAGGTCTCTTTGGCGTACCGGGCCTATTTGGTTGGTTTGACCTTTCCCTTACCCGTTTCCGGGTACCCATGTAAGGACCAACTTGTTCCGCTGGCTGCGGATCTACTCTAGTTTTTTCCTGACTCCCCGGGTCCCCAAGACTTACCCCTGAACCCGTGGCCCCCACATCACTCGTAGAAGAACTAACTCGATCTCGAACTGAGGATTCTCCAGACAACCTACTTTTATATGGTACTAACCATTTCGGGAGTTGTCTAAACTCGCACATTTTCAACTTGTCATGGTGCATGACCTTGACTTCTCTCCGAGACTTGACAACAAATACTGTGTCGGATTTGGCTTCGGTAATGATACCTGGTCCCTTCCAGATAGACTCGACTTTCTTTCCCGCATTGCGGCGCCAATACACCAAATCTCCGACCTTGAACTTGTGGGTACGGATCTTAATGTCGTGTGACCTATTCATTGCCTTTTGCGCGACCTTCAGTTTCTTGCGGGCAATGTCACGCGCGCTCTGCACGTTCTGTTCCAGATCACGTACAAACCTGTCAACCTCATCCTCCTCCCCATTTTGAAAAGTCTCCGAAGGGGTGGGAAAAACATCAAGGTTGCTGGTTATGTTAACTTCTCTACCCAGCATTAGACGATTTGGAGTATATCTGGTGTGGCGATTCACCGCCAACCGCAATGCCCCAGCCAGTGGACCCAAAAACCTATCCCATGTCTTGGGCTGACCATCAATGTAGCAACGGACCGCATCCATCAAGGTGCGGTTGTACCGTTCTATTTGGCCATTCCCGGAAGGTCTGTATGGCGTGGTCCGGGCCTTATGAATACCTAACATTGTACAGATTTTACAGAAAAGCTCACTTTCAAAATTACGGCCCTGATCTGTAAAAATTTCATAAGAATAGCCAAATCGCGAAAAGAAATCATTGATGGCTGACCTGGCCATGACCTCCGCTGTCTGAGACGGGAGCGGAATGCACTCAACCCACTTGGTAAAGTTATCTACCATTATGAGTATGTACTTATTTCCGCTATCTGTTCGGGGTAGCGGCCCAGGAAAGTCTAAGTGCACTCTCTCCATCGGGCTTCCGGCCTGAAGCTTTTCATTTCCGATTTATTCGGCAAAGAACCCTTCTTATTCCGGGCACAAATGTCGCATGTCCTAACATATGACTTAATGTCTTTGACCATCCGCCACCACCAGTAGAACTGCTGTTTAAGTCTCTCTTTAGCTCTTTGTATCCCTTGGTGACCGGATGACGGAATGCCATGACATAAGTGCATGACCTTGGACCTAAGACTCCTTGGAACTAACAGTCTACGAGGCATGTCCAAGTCTTCCGGTTCTCGCCAAATAATCTTCGACTCTGATTTTAGTAGAGTAACTCTGGCATGTGTCTGGTATGTCTCTAGACAGCGCATCAGCATTCAGGTGCTTCTTGCCTGGGCAATGGACTATCTGCATATTGTACTGGCTCAGCTCTTCTAACCAGCGAGCAATCTGATTCTGCGGATGCTTTAAGTTCATAAGCCAGACCAGGCTATGGTGGTCTGTCCGGTCTGTGAACTACCTGTCCAGCAGGTAATGGCGGAATTATCTAGTAAACTTGATTACCACCAATAACTCCTTCCTGGTTGTGCAATACCTGCGCTGTTCAGATGACAGCACGGCGCTGCCGTACCCAATTGTTCTCTCTCTTCCATTCTGGACTTGGCTAAGTTCCCCGCCTACGGCATGATCCGAGGCGTCAGTATCCAGAATGAAGTGACCTGTACTGTTCGGAATAGCAAGTACTGGGGGTTTGGTCATTAATTGGATGAGTTTCTCGGTGATTTGTTGTTCAGCCCCCACCGGAAACCACTCTTTTCGGTAACCGCGTACAGCGTAGCCGCAAATCTCGAGAACTGGGGAATGAAACTACGGTGATAGTTGGCGAAGCCTAAGAAACGCTCAACGCCCTGCACGTCGCAAGGAACAGGCCAGTCACGTACTGCCTCAATGTACTGGTCCCCCATCTCGACTCCGTGCTCGCTCACGGTTCTACCTAGGAACTCGACTTTAGTTTTAAATAACTCGCACTTCCGAGGCTTAAACTTAAGACCATATGCTCGGAATCGCTCAAACACTTGTCTCAGGTTCTCAAGTTGAGCATGTGCTGAAGCCCTCAATACTAATACATCATCGAGAAAAGTTAATGCAATTTTCCAGTTAAGTCTGTGCAATACCAGATTGATGGCCCTAGCGAGGGTCACGGGGGCATTGCACAGACCGAACCCCATTCTTGTGAATTCAAATAGTCCGTATCTGGTAATAAAGGCTGTCTTTTTCCGGTCTTCCGGAGCTATTTTAATTTGCCAATAGGCCGCATTGGCATCCAGTTTAGAAAACCAGCAGTTTCCCGCTAGTGTGTCCATGCACTCTTCGATGAGCGGTAGAGGGTACGTGTCCTTGACTGTCACCTTATTCAGGGCTCTGTAGTCCACGCACCAGCGGACACTACCATCCTTCCTGACTAGGAACGGGGCGGACACACAGTCTGAGGAAGATGGCTGGATAACTCCAGCCTCTAACATTTTGTCTAGATGACCCTCTTCCTCCCCCTGGAACACAGCAGGAGTGCGGCGCATCCGCTGCTGTGTTCCAGGGGGAGGAAGAGTGAGTATTATGCTAAATCATAGGTCTACGAGTTAGGCTACGGCCCCTACTACTCTCCCTAGAGTCGCGAGTTTAACCAGTTTTCCAGTCCTCTGACTTATCTCGGCACTCGGAGTCCGAGAGCTTACGTCGGTGAGCAGGAGGCTAGCGAGAATCTTTCCGCCCTTCATGGTCCCGCTCTGAGGAAACGGACCTTACGGCACTTGAACGACGAACCACTGCTCCGCGGCTTAACTGGTAAGTTTTTACTCTTTTTATTGCCTCCGCCAGAGTACATGGGGGATTGTTGATCAACTGTTGACCCGCCTCACCATCACTGCTGCCAAGAGCAAATCTTACAATGAGCTGCTCCTGGAATATTTCTGGCGAGGTTCTGCCACCAAAGGCCTTCTGGGCAGTGTCCATGACTCTATCTGCCCATTGTTCCATGGTTTCTTCTGGTTTTTTGGCTACCGAGCTGAATTCCAGCTGTGAGGCTGCCCTTAAGGAACTTTTCCCAAACCTCTCCTCCATCCGGAGGACAACTTCTCGGAAACTTAACAGGGCCCCCCTGCAACGCAGGATATCGAAGTACTTGAGCACTGCCCCCTCCAATGTCAAACTTAGGGCAAACAGACGATCGGGGTCACCTCACTGATGGTATTCAGCGATTGTAGAGAACTTTGAATAGAATGGTCCCCACTCTACATCCCCATTGTACTTCATCCACTTTATTTCAGCTGGAATATTCCTGCTTACGCTACTCCGAGTACCAGAAGGAATTAAACTCGGAAATTGGGATGTATCCACAGTAGTCATTAAAGTGTGACCTTGAGGTACCCAAGACCAACCCCTTATTCCAGGTACAAACGACTGTCCTCCCCCAAGTGCTGCCGACTGCCCTACCAACCCACCATAGTAGCCAGAGCCCTGACCACCCAAGTTAGCTGCACTAGAATACACAGATGCCGTGGGTGCTGTAACTGGCATGCCCATACCCCCCGCAACATGACCCAGGACGAGTGGGCCCATGCTGGGATGTATAGGATACCCCCCACTCATAGTGTCCCCTGATAAGAACGAGCCAAATGTAATAGTACTCGGCAAGGCCGAGCCAAGACTATTGTAACCTAATGAAGAAAGTGGCTGACCTTGAGATGCGGAAACAGACGTGACCTTGGAATTATGAATAGAAACGGGTCCGGGACTCGACAAACTAGCTACGGGCTGCTCAACGGGAAGGCACTGCTTTGGTAATGAGCTAGGAACCCAGGGACTCCCCTGACTACTAGTTATTACAGATGGACTGGCAGTGACCTTGAGCTCCTGGGGACTGACTGCGGTTTATCAGATTTCATCATTCCCGCAAGCATTTGAGTTATTTCGCTTAACTGAGTCCCCATATTTGATTCCATAGAACCCATCTGAGATGTTACATCGGTTCTCAGAGAACCCATCTGAGAAGTAACATTGGCTTCTAATGAGTCTATATCGCCCCGCAGAGCTCCTACATCCTGACTAAAGCTATCTACTCTGCTATTAACCGCACCAAGGTCATCCTAAACTTGTGTAATATTTCCTTGAATCTGGCTCATTTCCCCTCGAAATTGACCAATTTCCCCTTGAATTCGATCAATGACCCCCTCCAGGATAGTCTGTCATTCCTGGAGCAGGGAATAAAACTGCTGGAAACCGGGCGTCTCCAAAGACCCATCAGAATCAGTCCCCCGTGTAAGCAACATGTATCCGCCCCGATACTGGGTGACATTATCCGGGGCACCCTCCTCCTGGGGCATTAGTGTACTACACACACCCGGAGCAAACCTCGATCACGCTTCCGGAAGGCGGGACTTCCCGCGGACTGCGCCCTCCCGGGGTACTCCCCAGACCCTCTTGGTCATTTCCCCCAACACGAGCATCCCGGTCCCCATGCACTAGGCCTCAAAGTCCCCCTCCCCAAACCAAAGGAACTGAAATCATGGTCCATTATGCCCGGCAACCACTAACACGGCAAAATATAAATTTACATGAAGCGGTTAATCCGCTAAGCAACAAATGCAAGTGTAACGTATTTACATTAATCACAGGGGTCGTACCTGGTCAATTCCAGGGTTTGGGGTGTTCAACATTAACTGATTAAAAACTGATAGGTATGATCCAGGTGGACTGCCGAAATATACAGATATGTCCTAACCTTATCTAGGTAAACAATAATCAAATGGTAAATCAATATAACAATCGGAGGCAAGCAACAATAAATTATCTGGTAGTCTAATACTAAAACAAAAGCCCAGTCGCCCTCGGACTACCGCATATACTGTAGGATGCCTTATTCAGGACAGACAGTATATGTGATAGCCCTTCAACCACTACACTCACTGTAGGATGCCTTATTCAGGACGGACAATGAGTATAGCAGCCTGGACGACGGACTGGTCAGCAAATGCAGACGAACTAACTTTATGGCTAGCCTCTTTACTGGAGGACAACCCCTTCGTGGCAGGCCTTATATCTGGTTTGTCAAACCTCAAATGGCCTTCCAAATTCACTCTCAAACTGTAACACAGGACAGGAATTAATAACCGTAAATACTACACTAACACCCGTCTTCACTCTTCTGCTGGATCTCCAACAATAACAACAGACGACTGCGGAGTCTCAATATATATACCCTATTAATGTCACGTGATGTCAACAGTGACTAATAGAGAAATCCGCATGGTCGTACCTTAAAATTCCGAAATCATTACACAAGTATAAACAAGAATACAAAATACAATAAAACAAATACTGCTGCATTACATCTCGGAAATTATTCAAAATGGCGACAGGCACTTACACATGCAGGCTAGATATTACCCCGCAGTTAAACCAAAATACCCTGCTCACAGCGCCAATATAGCGTTTCCCTACAACACTACTATTAATACCCAAGTACGGTGATGGCGGAACAGAGAAAACACTATAACAAAATAATACGCGATTTATTAGTGCCCGCTATATACTATATAAATGTACAAATGTAATAATGACGAAGCTGACAGAAGCACGCCTGTACTCTGCAGCAGATAACAGATAAACTACTTACTTCTTGACAAAGCCCGGGGAAATTTTTACCAAATACGTCACGCAGAAAGGATTTTCCACTAAAAATAGCTGGTACATTCGGACACCTCTGGCGTTTTCATAGGATTGATTGATTGATTGTATATTGTTTTACGTCCCATTCGAGAATTTTTCACTCATATAGAGACGTCACCATATACCGGTGAAGGGCTTCAAATTTTGACCTTTACTCGGCACTCAGGGCCATTGAGCAGTGAGGGATCTTTATCGTGCCAACGCCTGCCGTGACACGGGGCCTCGGTTTTTAAGGTCTCATCCGAAGGACCCGCAACTTTCACTTCAAAGTGCCGAGCGCATGGCGAAGGAACAGTTGCTACCTATTTTTTATCGACTTAGGTCTGTCGCGGCCGAGATTCGAACTCACGACCTCCCGATCACGGAGCGAGCGCTCTACCGACTGAGGTACCGTGAACGGTTCGTTTTCATAGGAAAACAAGATGTGTTTGTGAAACACTGATGCCCCCGTATGGCAGCTTATGGCGAAGGTTAAAGTTTCTTCAAACGCAAGTCAAAATCCAGGCCAAAAGTTAAGAAATGTTGATACCCAAAGAAAGGTCTTGTCTCGAGGAATACACCTATGAAATTTGAAAGACCTAGATACAACTGTTCAGAAGTTATGGCGAAGGTTAAAGTTTTTTGAATAAAAGTCAAACGTCAAGGTCAAGGTCAAAGTGGATGGTATCCAAAGGAAGATCTTGTCACAAGGATTATATATGTGAAGTATGAAAGCCCTAGCACCAACCATTCAAAAGTTATGGCCAAGGTTAAAGTTTTTCAAAAGTAGGTCAAACTCCTAGGTCAAGGTCAAAGGGTCAAATAGGTTGGTATCCAAAGGAAGGTCTTGTCACAAGGATTACATATGTGAAGTATGAAAGCCCTAGCATCAACCATTCAAAAGTTATGGCCAAGGTTAAAGATTTTCAAAAGTAGGTCAAACTCCTAGGTCAAGGTCAAAAGGTCAAAGTGGTGGTTGGTATCCAAAGGAAGGTCTTGTCGCAAGGATTACATATGTGAAGTATGAAAGCCCTAGCTCCAACCATTCAAAAGTTATGGCCAAGGTTAAAGTTTTTCAGAAAGAGGTCAAACTCCTAGGTCAAGGTCAAAGGGTCAAAGTGGTTGATATCCAGAGGAAGGTCTTGTCACAAGGAATACACATGTGAAGTTTGAAACCCTAAGCACCAACCATTCAAACGTTATGGCCAAGGTTAAAGTTTTTCAAAAGTAGGTCAAACTCCAAGGTCAAGGTCAAAAGGTCAAAGTTGTTGGTATCCAAAGGAAGGCCTTGTCATAAAAAATATACATGTGAAGTTTGAAACCCCAAGCACCAACTGTTCAGAAGTTATGGCTAAGGTTAAAGTCTCATAAAATTTTGCAAAAGTAGGTCAAACTCCAAGGTCAAGGTCAAAAGGTCAAATATGATGGTACCCAAAGAAAGGTCTTGTCACAAGGAATACACATGCGAAATATGAAAGTCATAGCTCCAACCAATCAAAAGTTATGGGCAAGGTTAAAGTTGACAACAGACAGACAGACAAACAGACAAACGGACAAACAGACAAACGGACAAACAGACAAACAGATAAACAGACAGACAGACAGACAGGACAAAAACAATATACCCCCGGGATCTTTCGATCCGGGGGCATAAAAAAACCCCGTACTACAAACGATGTAAACCGAGGTCAGGATTGCGCCATTATCTTATTTACACTCGACAGCGCCGCCTAGCGAGCTTTCGCATTGCTAGGATAGGTACACGTCACGGCAGGTGCGTGTCGTGTACCACGTGGTCGGAGGTAGCAGGGCAATCCGTGTCCAGCACCTTCGAGACCACTACAACAGCCTGGACTCATTAATTTTTCATTAAAGTCATATATGGCGTATTTTTGATAAGTTTTGACTACTGTAGATTCCAAAATATACGTGAGGACTTAATTATCGCATAATTACGCGAGAAGCACCGCTCGCGAAATAAAATTACTCGCTCTTATTTTTATGATGCTTTAATGTATGTAAAATCTCTAGATAAATCACCCATTCGCGAATCATTGTTCTCTCGATTGACGTCCTTGGGACATTTCGCGATATTAAGTACTCGCGTAAAATAAGGAATCTACAGTAACTAAAATTAAAAAGATCTTTCTATTTGTTTCATTACTTTATACAAAGATAGGACTTTCCTGTAAATTACACAACCTAAATCAATGGCGTTTCATAGATTATAGAAATTTAAAACAATAACCGATTTATTTACCGACTCCGCATTTAAATATCAGACGCAGTTTTAAGTCAATTGAACTATAGAAACGTGGGGTTATTCAAGTTCAAAATCGGTGAAAATTTTAATTTGAATGTAAATAACAAATATCATGTTCATCTACACTCAGTCTCGTATTTTTATTTTTTAGCTCAGATATGTATATAGCTATAAAGAATCAATTTTGAGATTTTTAATTAATATTAGATCAATTATTTGTAAATGCAACCTATGGACTTTTGGAAATTAATAAGTATATACATGTATTACTGTAATATTGTTTTGATGACTTTTTAGCCAATGATATTGATGAACGACAAGTATTAATTTCAAAGCACATGTGAGAAGACAAAATGAAAATCATTTTATCATGATTTTTTAATTTATTATAACATAAGGATATGTGTAGCGTATTGTATTACATGTATCGAGATATGTATCGTAAAGTCTATGTATCATTCCATCCCTACTGAATATCTGCTCGCTCTATAACTGACAGGAAAGGTTTTTCAGAAATGCATGTATCTACCAAGCTGAAAAGCTTTAATTTATTTTTTTTTTGTATCATTAAGATAAGGCCTGCGCTGAGTACCAAAATACAACTGAGACTAATAATGTCATTACTGCTTGCCCTTGGGAATGTTCAAGCTGTCCCATGAGTGACACTGACAATTTGAAAACCAGAATGGAAAGTATGTCATTTAATTATTATTGTAACATTTTCTTAAGAAAAGCAAAATACAATTGCCTGACTTGATATATACATGTATATTTAAGTGTATTTGACATGTGATTTAAAGTATATGATATTAGTTTGATGATGTGTTTCTTTGATTTAGGTGGAGAAGGAAAGGAGTGCTTGGAATTAAAATCTGTTGGTACAAACCAGTAAGTCTGGGATTAACATTCTATTGAAGTACATGTATATGTAGTCTAAAGCTCCATTCAACTGTACACGTTTACACACGGTGTGCAGTGCAAATATATATATATGCAAATTTTGCTCCCTGGTGTATTTTGCACATGTGAACATGGTGAACAGTGGATAAGTAAGATTTGTAAGTAATTTTACCCTTAGACTGAGTGCAAAAATTATATCTAGTCAGACTAGGGGCAAATTAACTTTGACTTACGAGTAAATTTACTCCTGGGCAGGTAGTATATTTTCAGCCATGTGAACCCTTAGCAAAATTTACATACATGTTCAGATGTCTATAAAACAATACCTCACTTCTTTGAAAAGTGCAACATATTTGATATTACGCTTCCGGTAAGTTTGTCTCTATATAATCAATACCCGACAATTTTCACAGTGTTCTAAGAATTTATATAGCATACATGTAAGCATACTATGCCAAAATAGTGCACGGCTTCTTTTTCTGCAGAAAATCCAACAGCGCCTACACTGGGGATCGAACTCACGACCCCGAGAATGTTAGTCTGACGCGCTACCCATTACGCCACAGATGCCTTCAATTACATTTGAATTTCGGTATCTTGAACACGGATATCTCGAATGCCATAGTTATGTCAAAGTGATTTGGAAGTCCCAAGCACTTTTTCTATAAGTATTTTACCCTCAAGATCTTGAACCCTTGGATATCACAAAGTTTAATCTCGGTACCCTCGAGTTCAAGATAACAATGTTTGACTGTAGTGCAATCTCTTATAATGTATATAAACCTAGTTTCATATATTATATATCAATGTGACGTCATAATAGAGGTGTACTTACATGTTTGAGACCCAAACAAGAATATTACCTAAAGGGTGATGAAACAATGGAAATGGCAAAATATTCAAACAAATTTTGTACTTATTATAATTACAGTTTACACATCAATACACAAAATGAGTCCAGGGAATATTGAAAATGCTTGATCGTATATAAAGCTTAGTAAAGGAACATAATTTATTAATGAGATCTTACCTTTGCACACGGTAATTTATTTAAACTGTCGTTTTCATAAAACAGCATAATAATAACATTAGCGTTGTGCTTTGCATGTACTATGCCTAAATAGTAGTCAGGGTTTGACACATAGTGCACTCGCCCCCGGCTTGTACACCATGTGTCAAACCCTGACTATACTATTTAGGCATGGTACATGCAAAGCACAACACTATTGCATACTCCATGATTAGAAAAAGCAGTCATTCTGCTTTGTGGATAAATTTAATTATGTCTTAACTTTAAAGTAGCTTTCTAACAAGAAATAGGAAAAAAGAGAAGAACTACATGTACATAGACTGGTTAAGAAACCAATGTTCTTGGTATCTATGAAGAATAAGCAAATTTGAATACGCCAAGTGATCTAAATATATTTGTAGAATGCTTGGAAGTCGTCAATTTAATACTCACTGGTTTAATCACACACAGTGTGCTTGTGCATGTAAACGCTTTGCAAATCTTACATTTACACGCCATGAGTGAAATTTACGCCTCAACCATGTATTCAATATTTGTCAAAGGAAAAGCCCCTTCATTTCATACTGAACATTTTTTACTTCATTCTAACTTTAGTACTTATCATACTAGATCAGCCTCAAATGCAAGATTTTGTTGTACCAGCTAGGGCTGTATCAATATATTGATATAGCTATATGTATCGATATTTAACGAGGTTGGATCCTGATATTTAATTTAAAGTCTTAAACTTTTTTGTCAAGTATTTTTTTAGTTTCTACACACATAGCTTAATTAAAAATCAAAACAAAAAATGGGGGTCAATACGCTTCTTTCGGCGCTACAGTACATTTAATTTGACCTTTTTGCACTGAAATTTGTGTGTTAATCAAAAATCACATCTTCGACATTTTCCCTCCAAAGTTTTTATCCAAATAAATCATGGGACAAAATAAACTATTAGTCTATTTAAAAAAAGACACAATGAAATTGTGACGAAGAAAAAGTTTCAAATTGCTTCGCATAATCAATTATTTCACCTTTCTGCACTCACAAAATGTGATTTTTCTGACATTAAGAATTTAAAAAGCAAGAAAATTATTTTAAAGTCTTAAACTTTTGCTGAATTTAAGCAGATTGATCAAAGTTATCTTATATATTCAGAAAAGAAAAACAAAAGTGGGGGTCTATGATCTAAATTATTAGATATTACTAAAAAGTGTTAATTTTATGTTAAAATTGGCTTCATTTTTTCCTGGACTTTCAGAATATATTTATTATATTTGTCACAATATAATGAAAGAATTCATAAGAAATAATTTAATAGATATTTCAGAACCAGCTTAAATCATTTCACTGCAAAAAACAGCTCTGTTTGCAACCATCATGGAAAAATAGGAATCTAAACTTAACAGTACTGTATATATTTCAAAAGGAAAAATATATAATTTTCTTCTAAAAAACCTTCCGCCACAAAATATAGTTCCTGGCTTAATCCTATTTGAATGGAATTTAATCGCAGTTTTTTCATTGGATATAGTTTATTTTGCATTTTAGAATCAAGATTTAATGTTAGAACTTAAAAATGATGCAGAATTTTAGAAATAAAGGTCCAGACCAAAATCTGCTCAAAAGCTGAGGATCGAACTTCCTTAAGAATGTATCGTATCGAAAAAATAACTTCCAATGCATATCGGACAGGCAGAATTTCTTATAACTCTGTGAAAAAATTGGGAATTTCAATCACCAAAGGTTATATTTTCACTGTTATGAATTAAAATTGATCAATAATGATATAATCATTAAAGAGATAGCCCATCTAAGATAAATATTACAAAATACATAGGCAACTTTATTTTAATATGTTGATTTCACAGTCGTTTAAAGTTTGAATTTCAAGTGTAATTGGTAATGCGATAAAACAAGAACTTTGAAATGAGTTTTAAAACAATTAGTTTTTATAAAATTCATGCATTAAATGATTTATGAGACTTTTTGATAGACTTGTTTAAAAATCCAATATATCGGATATCGTATCGTGTCGAAATTTTTTGCTCAATACACAGCCCTAGTACCAGCTGTTAAAGCTATATATGGCGTATCTAAGCCAAATAAATAACAATACGAGACTAAGTGTAGATATACATGATACATGTTATTTACGTTCAAATTAAAATTTTCACCTACATGTATTTTGACTTGAATAACCTCACGTATGTATATAAAATGACCTTAAATTTGTCTGTTATTTTAATGTGGAGTCAGTAGATAAATCGGTTACTGTTTTAAAATTTTTGATATCTTTGAAACACGATTGATTTCAATTGTGTAATTTACAGAAAAGTCCTATCTTTATATAAAGTATTAAAATATATGAAAAGATCTTTTTTTTTAAAGCATAAACTATCTAAATCATTTTATTATCAAAGATTGGAACATGTTACCAAGGGAAATTAAAACTGTTTTAAATACTGGAAATATTATTTTGCTTTTAAAGAAAATGTCAAGAAATTCTTTTTAGATAGGGGAATTGCCCAGCATAAAAGTCAAATCAAGTTTTATTAGTCTTTAAATTTGGTTTTAGTTGAATATGTTGTATATTGGTATATGCATACAACAATTCATTTTTTTTATTAGCACTGTGTTGTCTGCTTGATACCACTTCTTTATTTACATTTTTTTTTAATTCGCCCTGTCTTAAATTCGCTCACTTGTGTCTAGGGCGAAAGGGCTGGAAATAAAAAGGAGGCGAAATTTTTTCTGCATACAGTACATTCTTTGAATACTTGTTTTGACTCAAGTTTGACAATATTTTTGTTACAGAATTGTGAATGGGGTGCTCCTTTTCATAGCGGTTGTGCTGCCCAAAACCTTTTTTGGCTAGACAGTGTTTCTGAGACGCACCTTTTTTTTTAATCCAACTGCCAGAGGACAAAGAGATAGAACCAATGAAATCACATAATAAATTATTACATGTATTTGCAGAGTTTCTGTACATTCCAATTTGTTGCATTATTTATCAATATTGATTATATATATAAAAGCTACACATTCCATATTTAAATTCACTCTTCTGCTGGATAATTGTTTAATTTTTAATTGTGCTATTAAAAGTTTATTGTATCTTGATTAACAATTATTGTATTATAGAAAAAAAATTACAGTAATGTATCATTTTAAAAAGATGGTTAACTTGAAAATGTTTTTCCAAAGATGCTTTGAGAACAGGAGCTTTTATAAAAGATGGAGGAAACAACCAGGAATGTTTTAAAATTGTGAAAAAAATATTTTATAGCATCTCATATATGACACATGTTAATAACAAATACTTTACTTACATACTTTATTACTTACTTTACTTACGTAATACTCTAATCCCTCTTTTGAAAGCATGTGTGTATGTCTTTGGTATGTATAAAAAATGTTGTTGTTTTTTTTTTCACTGTGACTTCAATTATAGAAATTCTCAATTTAAATTTTCAATGTTACACTCAACTACATGCAGTATTTATTATATTTTGTTATACCTTTAAAAATTTGTTCCTGTATAAATCACTACTAATAAAAGTCTAACATTTCCAATGTTTTACTGAGCGGGCATAAAAAAATCGATGTTTGACCGAGGAGTGAGATATTGGACCTGTCGATGAGATGTTGGACCGCTTACGTCACATAATGGGCGGGGTCAGCTAAATCTCATTTGCATTCGTTAGTGTTCGACATACATGTATGTCAAAAAAAGAATAATAAAATAAATAAATTAAAAGGTATAACAAAACATTTATTGACTGTGTTCTCGGGCAAAATGCGTTTTGTCGACCCCTGGCCTCGAACCAAACTGTTTGCCTTCGGCCTAAAGGCCTCAGGCAAACAGTTTGGTTCTTGGGTCTGACAAAATGCATGTTGCCCTCGAACGCAGTCAATAAATGTATAATACTGAATGTTTTATACAAATACATATCACAGTGAACCTTGCGCGCATGAATTCTGCGCAGTCAATATTTTTTGGAATAACACCCGTCGTCAAGCAGTGTTAACTGTTCCTACGCTGGTGGGCGTGGCTTCATTATTCAGCGGATAATAGTGTTTTTTAACAAATGTTTCTCAACGAATTAGATTCAACTAATTTACATGAAAGTATAATATAATGTCATACTGTCTGTACACAATTTAGTGATTAACATAACCTTCCTTTGTTTTCCTCTAAAAAATATCACAAGTACCTATATTTGACATTCGACATGTGGCATGTGACTTAATTCTGCCCTTACGCATGCATCAAAATTTAATTCGAATTAGCTTCGCTTAGCGTTCGCACGGAGCTAATGCGAAGTAATTAATGCGCAGTAAACTAATTCGAATTAAAGTAATTCGCATTAGATTCTCCGTGTGAACGCAGATCAAATTTAATTCGCAGTAACTTACGTTTAATTCGAATTAAACTCTCCATGTGAACAGGGCAAAAATTTGGCTTTGTGATCTTTTTCTCATCAATTGACTGATAGTTGATGTCTTCTTTTCTTTTATCCATTGAATAATACAAGTTTAATTGCACCGTTTAATTGTTTAATTGTACCGGTATTTATTCTTTCATGTAAATTTTTTAATGATTTTACTTTTGTTCTTGTTTAAAATTAATTTTAGTTTTAAGTTAATTGTCTCAAGTTTTCTCCCTTTTTATGCTATGCATTGTTACAAACAGAACCTGTTAAATAGCTTGTCCTTAAGCTAAACTAATGTGTTGTTCTGATGAAATACTGTATATTAAAGAAAATCACGGTCTAGTAGATTTCAGGGGTTATAATTTTAGACTGTTTTACAGTAAGATTTTGTTTTAACTGGTGTGTGTATAAGCTAGGATATCAGGTGTGAATGTAATTTTTTCAAATAGATTTCCTTTTTACTCGATAAATTTTATAGTTCAAAGTCAATAATCATGTGTCTTCTTGAGAAATTCTTCATCTAAACAGTTAGGAAATAAGTGGTGAGCTTTCAAGATGTTAATGTCACCAATCAATTTTGTCCTACAGGATGTTAGCATTACGTACCATTTTTACTCTCCATTTTTTAACTATTTTAAGACAAACTCTTGACTAGCTTTAAAGTGCTTCAGAATCGATTTACATATGTTTATAAAGGATATCAATGTTATTTACATGTACATGTTATCAACTTTATGGTTAGATCTTAAGGACATACGCAACGTACCTTACCTACTGATAATTTTTCAAGATATTCTTAATTTAAGATTATAGTGCCATCAGATGTTCATAGACAAAAAATCAGCATGCATTACCAGGGGTTTTAAAAAGATATCAATTGATGAAAATTCTTGCATAATTCAAAGAAAAATATATGAAAATTACTAAACATATATTCTAGATGTTTTGTTTATCCAAACTTGTTTTAGAAGAAGTGTACAACAGAATATATAGACATTAAAATGCAGCACACAGTTCCTTTAAGTATTGGAACTCTTCAACTCCAGGGAAAAAGACAATAAAGTTCAAACTACGTTGCGTATGTCCTTAAGATTGTGTTCTGGAATTTGTTATGCTCACCTCTTCCCAATTTCAGTCTTTTAAATAAATTCATACAGCTTACAACTTTATAGTCTTTGAGTTAATTGACTGTTTATTGGAGGAAGAATTTTCCTATATATTTCTAAGTAATCTCTCCTATTGTGGTCCCACCCTACTCCCATAGCCATGATTAATCTTAACTACCTGAGGTTGCTGCTATATAAATATGACTGGCTTTGCTGTTGTTGAGAGCAATATTTTTTCTTTGTTAACTTTCATCTCCTAATGAGGCTCTACCCTACCCTGGGGGGTCATGATCTGAACAAAGATGAAGGCAAACAAGGTGTGCAGAATGCATATGGCTTCAGATATATAAACATCATATTTAGTTTGGAATTTAATATTTAGAATTAAATTCTAATAATTATTGAAATTTATGAAATTATGAAAAAACTTTTCTTTGTTAAATTTATCGACAAAAAAATTTATAAGGTATAGTGGGTCTTTGCTCCATTTTTTTTAAAGTAAAAAATGTATATTTTTACGCAAACTTTGACAACAAAATTTCCAAAAAAACAAGGAGCTAAGCCTAACTCATATATGTATGGGAAAATTGTGTTATAAATCTTACGAGAAAATGATCATGTCTGCCCTCTTTGTTGTGTGTATGCTACTGTAAAATCACTAGGAAAAGACCCATGAATTCATGTCCACTCGAAATGCAAAATTTCAAATACAACTACTCAACACTTCTCCAACCACGAAACTTAACCCCAGAATCAATATTTTTCTTCAAATCTTGAAATTTTTACCCCATGAAAATAATGTGATTTCACAGTATTTCATAGATTAAATAATTTAATTCATCGTAAGATTTTTGCAAATTGTGGATAGATTACATAAGATCTTAGAAGAAATATCAAAGAATATTTTGTTTTAATTCAAATTTAATTTTTCACCTTCATGTTTGTCGCACCATAAACATTTTGCTCATCTTGTTCGCCCATCTTTGAATCTACACCACAAAAAGTTCTTCCACTAAAATATGATAAATCACAGCTTTTTTGCTCTTGAGATTTTTCCTATATAAAAATTTGATTGCCTATTGTGGCCCCATCCTAATCCTTGGGGTGGTCATGATTTCAAGGAACTTGAGTCCACTTTTTGTAATAAAGCTTTTATATAAGTTTCACTTTTTCAGGCCCAGTGGTTTTTGAAAGGAAGAAATTAAATGATACCATTAAATTTGCAGTAATTCTTCATTATTTCCTTTGGAAGAAGGTGTATGGTCCTTCACATCATTAGAACAGGTATAATCTCTTTCACTTTCAAGGATACTTTGTGCCAAGTTAAGGTTGAAATATTGGCCCAGTGGTTCTGGAGAGGAAGATGATATTGTGAAAAATTTAGAAAAAATCTGAGCCAAAGTCTCACGTTAGCTAGAAAGTTACATGTATAACAGAGATGGACCAGTAATATTTTTCTGTAGATGGATTATAAAAACAGTTGCAATTACGCCATGCCATGCAGACAAATCTTCATACAATTGCAAACAAGAGGCCCATGGGCCACAGCGCTCACCTGAGTAACTTTGGCCTTGCTGTTTATTTTCACCTGATTTCTCTCAACTCCCCCCCCCCCCCCCCCCCCCGTAGTACTTATTGTGGTCATGATTTGAACAATTAAAATCTACACTACCCCAGGATGCTTCCACATAAGTTTCAGCCTTTCTGGCCCAGTGGTTCTTGAGAAGAAGATTTTTAAAGATTTTTTTCCGCATATTTCAATGTAAAACTTGGATTCCCTATTGTGGCCCCGCCCTACCCCCGGGGGTCATGATTTGAACAATTTAGAATCTACATTACCCCAGAATGCTTCCACATAAGTTTCAGCTTCTCTGGCCCAGTGGTTCTCGAGAAGAAGATTTTTATTATATATTTCAATGTAAAACTTGGATTCCCTATTGTGGCCCTGCCCTACCCCCAGGGGTCATGATTTGAGCAATTTAGAATCTACACTACTCAAGGATGCTTCCACATAAGTTTCAGCCTTTCTGGCCCAGTGGTTCTTGAGAAGAAGATTTATAAAGATTTTTACATATTTCAATGTAAAACTTGGATTCCCTATTGTGGCCCCGCCCTACCCCCGGGGGTCATGATTTGAACAATTTAGAATCTACACTATCCCAGGATGCTTCCACATAAGTTACAGCCTTTCTGGCCCAGTGGTTCTTGAGAAGAAGATTTTTTAATGACCCCACCCAATTATTGTATTATCTTGATTATCTCCCCTTTGATGGGGACTTGGCCCTTCATTTTGAAAATTTAAACTCCCCTTCACCCAAAGGATGCTTTGTACCAAGTTTGGTTAAAATTGGCCCAGTGGTTCTTGAGAAGAAGTCAAAAATGTGAAAAGTTTACAGTTGGACAGACGGACGACGGACAACGGGTGATCAGAAAAGCTCACTTAAGCTTTCAGCTCAGGTGAGCTAAAAAAGTGGATGAACATTTTTATTATCATAGCACTCAGAATATTTTCTCTTTCAAATAGGGAAAAAAATTCACTTTCAAAAATAATTTATTATAAAGATTTTTACAACAGCTTCTGAAATGTACATTACAGATTTGGTCAATGTCGCATGCATCCAAGCATCATTTTGTAATTAAAAAAATGAAAAAAAAAGACTACTTTGATACATTGTGTTTGCATGTCAAACCAATTGAATTATGTAAAATTATATATTTTCATGGGGTTTAATTTTCATTGTTTGAGGGAAAAAAGGTCTGTCTGTAATGATTTGATTTCATTATTGTAAAGATGCATTTGAAATTTTACATTTCATGTAGGACATGAATTTGCTGAGTCTTTTTATACAACAAAAAACAACGAAAATTAACCACACTAAAATTAGTGATTGCACAGTATACAATTACCTGTAAAAAAAATTTAAGCACAAATCAAAAGATGTCCCCTAAATTGTTATTCATGAATTTTACTGAACAGTTGAAATAAACATGATCATTATCTTGAAGGTTAATCAGCAAAAACAAGGAGACAAAAATACATCACAGAACTTGGGAAATATTACATAAAGCTTGATCAAAGAAATACTACTATGGTCATGATAAAAAGATCTCAATGCAGTAAGACAATGATGTACAAAAAAACATGTACTTATTAAATAACTGCATGATTTAATCTCATCCTTAGAGATTCCTATTAAATAACAAACTTGAATCAACATGAAAGATCTTTTCACAGATCAGAATATGATCTTAGATCATTACATGACAAAAAATGTTCTTACTATTAGATCAATGTCAATAACCCATAAAGTGTCTTTATGCTGAGCTTACCCATTATGTGGTTACAAATATATTTTGTTCCTTTATTTTATTTCTTCCTCATACATGTTTCATTCAGTCTTTTTCTACCTAAGAATGAACAAAATAATTTCTGCAGTTCTTTATTGATGGAAATGTTGCTGGAATTCATACACTGAAACCTGAAGAGTGCCTCTCCAACAGAAAGGATAAGTTCCTCATCAGAATCCCCAGGTTGTGATGAATGAGATGTTGTTTAAATACTGGACTATATATAACATGACCACTACATTGTCTTTATTCTCCTGACACCTGTCAAAAACAAGAAAAAAATTGATCTCTTCAATCTTTTAATTCAATTATAAATT